>NC_080541.1:92974306-94407639 GCF_028640845.1 Ahaetulla prasina | reverse complement strand
ATAAAGGAAGGAATACAGGAAAACAAAGCATTTTAAAACAAAACAGCCAGGAATTGTGCCAAATATCCATTATAATCTATTTAAATCTCAGCTTGGTCTCATTACCTCCAATGTCTTTATGACAGCTGAACGACTGGGTTATTATTGCTAGTCATAAAACAAGACTGCCTGGATGAAGGCAGCATCCTTTGCCTACTTTTTGATGTGAGAAATATAAATAGATCCTTGTGAAAGAGGAGAAAAATAACTCAGCAGCTGGAAAGCTGAAAAGGATGCTTATAACCACTCAACCAGTAACCAGAAAAAAACAATTTTTATAAAATATAGTTAATGTTTAAAAGCATTTGGGTGGCTAAAAAGATCCAAGGACTTTAAAATCTGAGCAGATACTCATATGTTAGTAATTCTCCACATCAGAGGTGGGTTTCAGCAGGTTCTGACCACTTCTGGAGAACCGGTAGTGGAAATTTTGAGTAGTTCGAAGAACTGGTAGTAAAAATTCGGACTGTCCCCGCCCCCCATCTATTTTCTGCCTCCCAAGTCCCAGCTGATTGGGAGGAAATGGGGATTTTGCAGTAACCTTCGTCTGCAGTGGGGAGGGAATGGAGATTTTATAGTATCCTTCCCTGCCATGCCCACCAAGCCACGCCCACCAAGCCATGCCACACCGCCAGGCCATACCCACAGAATTGGTAGTAAAAAAATTGGAAACCCACCACTGTTCCACATGGGTTGCTTAAATCACATTGCCATTAGACCTATTTTCTTATAAGTACAGGTAGTCTTTGACTTACAACAATTCATTTAGCGACTGTTGAAACAGCACTGAAAAAAAATATTCATGGCAGTTTTTCGCACTTAGGACCATTGCAGCATCCCCATAAAATATAACTTAATACATGCATATGCTAAATATAACCTTAAAATTTGGTCAGTGGATCATTTTTACATAATAAGCAGGGGTGAAATTCAGCAGGTTCTGACAGGTTCTGGTGAACCGGTAGCAAAAATTTTGAGTAGTTTGGAGAACCAGCAAATACCACCTCTGCCTGGCCCCAGAGTGAGGTAGGAATGGGGATTTTGCAGTATCCTTCCCCCAGGAATGGGGAGGAAATGGGATTTTTTCAGTAACCTTCCCCTGGAGTGGGGTGGGAATGGAGATTTTGCAGTATCCTTCCCTTGCCATTCCCACCAAGCCACGCCCACCAATTCTGACTATCCCCGGCCCCCATCTATTCTCTGCCTCCTAAGTCCCAGCTGATCAGGAGGAAATGGGGATTTTGCAGTAATCTTCGTCTGGAGTGGGGAGGGAATGGAGATTTTATAGTATCCTTCCCCTGCCATGCCCACCAAGCCACGCCCACCAAGCCATGCCACGCCCACCAAGCCATACCCACAGAACAGGTAGTAAAAAAATTTGAATTCCACCACTGATCCAAACCCATCGTTAGACCAACTATGGCAAAAAAGATTGCAAAATGAGACACAACTGATTTAACAACTGTCTGACGTAGCAGTGGGAATTTTGGGCTCAATTGTGGCCGTAAGTCGAGAATTACCTTTTTGTTTAGAAACGGAGTATAGCAATGCAGAATCAAGTGATGTTTATCTGTCTTCTGTAGAAAATATCTCAAAGTAACGGCACTTGGAATTTTTGTCTGAAAGAACTGCAAATTTGAATGTATTTGAGAGTAGGTGTTAAAAATCTTTATGTGTATATAGATGGAAAAAGAGATGGCTCTATATGTGGGTTCTTAATGCCATCATTTGTGAAAAATATTTCACGATGCACTGTAAGTTTGTGATGAATTATATGAGAGAGGAGTAGCTGTAGTAGTGCTGATTTAGTTTTAATGCCTTCACTCTGCAGAACAACACTTTGTGCTGAGCTTATTATATGCTGTCTCTCTCCCGATAGTCTATTAGAGCTTATTTCCGTAATATCGAGGGGGGAAATAATCTGCATAATGTATACACTACAAGAAAGAAGCGTGTGGAAACATTCAGGAAGCGAAAAAGAAATGAAGCTGTACAGTATCTAAATGTACATGGTACATAAAAAGAAATGCTTTCAGGATCCAATCTGGATTGGTCATCATAACCAAAAGTTTAGTCTTCTGAGCTTTCAGCTTGTGCTGGAGCCCATCCTCAACCCATCCCTGAGGCTGGGCTAGAGTACAAATCCAAATGTTCAGAAGACTAAACCTCTGGTACCTGTGACTGACCCAGATTGGATCCTGCAACATGATACTGGGATACATATATTTGCCTTCATTGGTGATACATGCTTTCATTCAAATTGCATTTGGTTCAGGCAAGATTAAGAAATGTTCATCAAATTCAAATTTAACAACACTTCCCTTCATCTTGGAAAAATTACAATTTTTAGTAGATTTTTCTTTCCTTGGAACTCAAAACATCACCTATGGCATCTCAGATAATGATTTCATCCAAAGACTGATCAGATCCAGATCTGCCTATATGCCCAATGTGTCTCTGACTGAACCCTGGACTGTTGTTAGACCCTCGTTTGTTTGGCAGGGCCATCATAGATAACTTATAGATTAAATTATTGATTATGAATTATTAAGGTACAGTAATAGGGATTCCTGTAACACAGTGGTACAATCTTTCAAAGTTTAGCAAATGATCTCAAAAATCTCTTACACACTTTTTAGAAATATAGCAAAGAACCCTAAAATTCTACATAGAAGCTAAAGGTAAAGGTTCCCCTAGCACATATGTGCTAGTCGTTCCCGACTAGGCGGTGGTGCTCATCTCTCTTTCAAAGCCGAAGGGCCAGTGCTATCCGAAGATGTCTCCTTGGTCATGTGGCCAGCATGACTAAACACCAAAGGTGCACGGAATACTGTTACCTTCTCACCAAAGGTGGTCCCTATTTTTCTACTTGAATTTTTTATGTGCTTTCGAACTGCTAGGTTGGCAGAAGCTGGGACAAGTAACAGGAGCTGACCCCGTTATGTGGCACTAAGGATTCGAACTGCTGAGCTGCCGACCTTTAGATCGACAAGCTCAGCGTCTTAGCCACTGAGCCACTGTGTCCCTTACATAGAAGCTACTGTACCTCAAACCATATTCTATGAAAATATAGATTAAAAAGAACTTGTTGAAAGACTATTGACTGAAAAGATGCAAACAGATGTGCTAAGTTTGCGTCATTTCCTCAAAATGCTTGCATTTATAATTACTTGCAAATCCCATTGATATACTAGTAATTCTTGGCAGTACTGACATAATGTTAAAAATTTTTTTTTAAAAGGCTGAGATAGAACTTCATAACTTTATGAAATCCCTTTAAATTTGGTTATGATACAGTGCCAAGCAGGAAATATAAAAGACCAGAAGTAGTTAACCTTGTACCTTGCCGATACTTTATATTTCAATTCCCATCAGCTTCTGTCAGCATTACTAAATTAAAGGAAATACTGTATCGGCATTCTATTCTAACCAATCTGGAGAAGGCACCCGTTTGCCTTCTCCTGGTCCAAGATTTCTAATAAATAAAAACTCTTCTTTGTTGACTGTCTCGATATAGTAATAGATAGTTGACAAAAGTATTTATTTCTGCTTCTAGCATACTACAAAGATGCAATTATTTTTGAAACATTAAACAATCTAAATGCTAAAGAGCAAAATCTTATACTGGGAAAATAAATGTGTCTGTGGTTCAGAAAATCTTAGTGATTAATTTAAAATGTTAAGGTAAGACTGGAATCCAATATATTTGGCTTGTACTTGGCAATTTCTATTATTAGTTGTAGTAACTGTATTAGTTGTAGTAATATTCTTCAGAAGAGAAAGGGAAAGCACAGTAAATTGATATGCCATTTTTTAAAGTATAATCAGTAGACCTAATCTTTAAATGATTTAGGTTCTCATCTTGCCCATCAAAAACAACATAAACCCAAATGACCCTTTGACAAATAGAAGCAATGCAGATGAAATTGCAATTACTTTTAACGAACAGGCTAAAATCGTTATAAAACACCAAGGAAAATGCCACACTCCCACTCTGCAGTTCCAATTGCAGTCACTCGCCTCCCAGCTTTCATTAGTTTTTAAAACATGGCAATATATTTGATTACAGATCACCTGCTGTCAAGTCTAATTAGACGCTGCATTTGATGGTTAAAAAGAAAACTAATCCAGAAGTTGGGGAAGTGAAAAAAATAGATTCCATGCTGAGATGTTAGTGTCTCTGAATAAAAGAAGACTTGTGGTAAAGCTTCATGTTAGATGGGCCATGTGACCGTAAAGCTGTTTACTACAAACTGGGATGGTAAGAGTAGCATGTGGACTGTGAATATTAGCACCTTTTAAAACTCTTTGTATCTAGCCCTTTATTTTTATTCAAGCCAGGCCATTATTCTATGACATCTTTGATGGTAACATATTAGTCAAAATAAAGTTGGTGTACATTTAAAATGCTATCATTAAATTAAAGGTTATCCAAATTTAGGACACCATTACAATGTACCCAAAATAAGACATCTCCTGATAATAAGCCCAATTGGGCTTTTGAGTGCATGGCAATAAGGCCAAGTGCTTATTTCAGGGTTAAAAAAAATATAAGACAGGGTATTATTTTCGGGGAAACACTGTAGTTACCTAAATGGTATGTGGTTCACATGGCAGTGTCTCTAGTGGTGGGATTCAGCCAGTTCACACCACTTTGGAAGAACCGGTTGTTAACTTTCTGAGCAGTTTGGCAAACTGGTTGTTGGAAGAAATCATTAGGGCAGAGAACCGGTTGTTAAATTACGTGAATCCCACCACTGAGTGTCTCTCTAATCTTTATTTTGCAATTTCTGGGTTCAGTACCAATTGTTTGTTTGTGCTAAATGTGCAAGCTCACATTTCCACAATAATATTGCATATACAGCTGCTTACAACATTTATGCAAAATCCTGGTGAAATTGTATATTCAATATTTTCCTACAAACAGAATTTGATATAATCTTGCTTTTTTTTCCTCCAAATTTGAATGCATATTTACTAAGTTGCACAGTTGTTTATAAACTCAGAAGAGAACACTAAATATATTTAGAAGACAAGTTTAAATACTGTTGCTGCAGTGTTACTTTTTATTTTTTAAATTTATCAATAAGATAGTTGACTCATTGGGTATATAAATAGCTCAATGAGCACAATTTCACAGGGGAAAAAAATCTGATCTTTCTAATCTCTCAAATTACAATTTTGGTTCTGGCTAACTTCAAAACGATGGACTTTTAGCAACCATCTAAATATTTGAAAATAAATATAATTCATTCTTACAAAGATGCAAATGCCACAAAAACTTTTCTAAACATTTTCAGCTAGTAATTTCAGTGATGAAGAACATTACTAAAAAATAGAAGTCATATGGGACTTCTGAAGCTAGAAAACAACCATGGAAAAAACTGCTACAACATCCTGAAAGCTAGTCAAATCTGCAAAGCAGAATGGCCATTTCACTGTCAATGATTTGACAAACAGTTTAGCTGACAGCAGAGAAGTTGTTCAAAGGACCTTGGTCTGCATGGAAATTTTCAGAAATGAAATGTTCATCCGGCTTTATCCGAAAAATCATCAATTGAAGTATGTGGAAAGAAACATGATAAGCCTGAAACGTTTTGGAACAAAGTTCTTTTGGACTGATAAAAGAAAATTGAATTCTGCTTCCACAACCACACAACTTATATTTGGAGAAAAAGGGATGGGATGTCTTACGAGGACACACACATTGCACAAGGGTGGCTGTAATTTTTTAAACATTATGTGGCAGCCATTGGTAGGAGAAATGTGCAAATGCAAAGGGAAATAGATTCAACTAAATGTCAGCATGACAGCAATGTTCCACAGTCAGTGAAACAGTTGAAGTTCAAAAGTTGAATATTTCAGGAAGACAACAATCCAAGACCTAATTACAAATCAACCATGAAGTATTTATAGGGCAAAAAAAGAGAAAGGTTTTGGAACAGGCTTCACAATCCTCAGAATACAATGTTATTAAAGATCTGAAGAGAGACCTCAAAAATGCAGCGAACGCAGGAAAGCATACAAACAGTTTGAAGTTAGAATTGGGCAAGAATAACTGAAGAAAAGAAAATCAAAGTAGAAAGATTATTAGCTGGCTACAGAAAGGAAGAAATTACAAAGTACTGGCTGAAAGATTGTCCAACTTCTGCACCTGCCACATTCCCTATATTCTTATTTTGAACCTCTGACTAATCACACACATTTGTTAAGTCAAGTTCATTCATGGGACTATACAATTGAAGTAGGTACTTACATTTTTGCATGCAACTATATACAAAAAACTAGCTACCACCATAATGAACTCAGTAATCATTTATGTGGAAATGACAGGGCAGAAAAACAGAGAATGCAAGGTAAAACCAGTAGTAGTCTTTCTTATCCTAGAAGCAATTTGGCAGGTACCTCATGTGTCAACAGCATCTACAATTGTCCAAGCATCAACTTTTTAATTTGTATCATGACTTAAAAACAAAAAGGAGGGGGAGAAAATAAAAAACAAAGAGAGATGGAATGAACTTTCAAAGTTCATATTTGAGGATAAGAATTCTTTAAAATATTACTTACCTACTGGTGACATTTCAGGGACACTGGCAATGTAAGGCCCATCAAGGAATTTTGGTTCATTATCATTAATGTCCTGCACTTTGATGATGAACTCTGATTCAGGCTCCAATGGCTTCCTTGTGTCAATATCTACTGCTTGAGCACGTAGGGTGTAGAAAGGCTTCTCTTCACGATCAAGGCTCTTTATGGCATGAATGTCCCCTGTAGTTTCATCAATGGTAAATACTGTACCAGCTCCATCTCCTGATAATGTATACTTAACACTTCCCACTCCCTTGTCCAAGTCAGAATGAAGCTTAATAGCAGAAAAAGAAAGGGCAAAATAATTAATAGAACAATTCCTGGATGGAAGAATAGCAATTTTTAACTCAATTTATTAAATCATGAATATATATATATATATAGACATGGGTATTTGGATCACAAATGTATAGGCTCACAGTTTTTAAAACATCACAATTACTAGTATTTAAATCTTTATAATGTATATATTTATTAACATGACTTTGAGAGAATCTGTAGACATTCTCAGTCATCCAGGTCATGGTTGTCCCAAAGGTGCTTTTTCAGGAGGCAATTGGACTTTCTTGTTTTTTCTTTGAAGACATTTCACTTCTCATCCAAGAAGCTTCTTCAGGATAGTGACAGGATAGTGGGAATATAAATCCTTCCATTCCCTACTATCCTGTCAAAACTGAAGAAGCTTCTTGGATGAGAAGCGAAATGTCTTCAAAGAAAAAACAAGAAAGTTCAGTTGCCCCCTGAAAAAGCACCTTTGGGACAACTTTGCAAGGCAAAATGCAGTCATTTTGGAAACATAAATAAGAGTATATTTCTTTTGCTCATATTTCATGAAGAGGAAGAAGTGCATGGATCTCAGTTTCATGTTAATGACATTGTATATGCATGTAGAGAACATTCATTCAACTTGGTAACATTTCCATTATTTGATTTCAGTCTCATACATTTCCTTGAACAGGAAATTCATGAGGTGTGAGGAGCACATTTCTAATATGCATAAGCATAGCTATACTTCCTGCATTGATCTACAAGCATTCGTAACACTCCAAACTGCTTTTAATTTATACCAAAGAAGGTTTTTAAATCTGGGCTTCCTTTCATAATTTCAATATTCTGGTAATCATAAAATGGTGACTTTTAATTTACGTACATTTCTTGTCTTTCCTGCTCTGATGCACCACTTTTGGTTGTAATTTTTATAGTTAAAAATGATTGGTTGATAATGTCAATGGCTTCAATGTTCTCTCAGGAAGCTTCTGAGTTTTACGCTGATGTTCTGCTGTAGATTTGCAGTTGATCAACCTTTCTTATCATTTAAACTGTAAATGCAGTCTCAGTGCTTTTTTTCAGTTTTTGATATAGCAGCTCAAATGCTTTTCAGCAGCCATGGATTATGGCCCAATATATTTCCAGGTTTCGGTGTCTGTCAAAGATTGTAGAAATATGGATTGAGACTGTCAAATCCATCACACAGGATTTCTGTTCATCTGTTTTCTCTTGTATGTAAGTGGCAATGAAGATAAAGTACTACATGCTAGGTAACAGAATGCTTCCAGCTCTGGGTTTTTTCAGGTCAGGTTTTTGTGCAATCACTGTATTTCATTCACAGAATTTTAGTATGTGCAAATGAAAACATAATTATCTTTCAGTTCCAATCCTCCTATATTATTTTACAGGTTTTTTTTTAAAAAAAATTCTTATGTTTATTTGTATCAGAAGCATCACAATTAAAATAAGGCATCCTATACAACTGTGATGGCGAACCTATGGCATGCGTGCCACAGGTGGCACATGGAGCCATATCAGTGGGCACACGAGCATTGCCATAGCTCAGCTCTGGTGCACATGTATGTGCTGGCCAGCTGATATTTGGGCCTTCCGGAAGTTGGGAAACAGGTTGTTTCCAGCCTCCAGAGGGCCTCCAGGTGGAGGGGAAGGCCCGTTTTTTGCTCTCCCCAGGCTCCAGAGACCTTCTAGAAGCCTGGGGAGGGCGAAAACAGCCTTCCCCACCCCCTGGAGGCCCTCCAGAGGTCAGAGGTCAGCAAATGGGCTGTTTCCGGCCTCCAGAAGCCTGGGGAGAACAAAAAACAGGCCTACTGGGCCCACCATGCCATCATGTGCCAAAAGCGGGAGAAATATGGAGAGTGTGTATGTACATGGGTGGGGGTGGTGGGGCGCATTGAATTATGGGTGTGAGAACACACACATGACACACACCCGCCCCCGTGCTCCCCTTGCTTTTGGCATGCGATGGCAAAAAGTTTAGCCATCACTGCTATAGAACATTAGAGCTTCTGCACCAGAGAAAAATTCCTTGTGTGTCTAATCATACTTGATCAAATAAAGTTATCTATCCTATCCTATCCTATCCTATCCTATCCTATCCTATCCTATCCTATCCTATCCTACTCCACTCCACTCCACTCCAATTCCTATTCCTATTCTACCCTAACCTACTCTCTATATAAAATACAATATGTACATATAAAATATGTACAAATTAAACAAATCTTGCCCAAAAACTAGCAACATTAATTGTGTTCTGTCACACTGCCATGAGGTCAAGTGTACACTGATAAGGACACAAAGGGAGTATACATATATGGTGTTGCCTGCATGTCACACAATCACAAATGTCACAAGCCACCAGATAGCCCCATTTGTTCAGAATGTCTCTGGGATCTTCTTGTACTCATACGCAGTATATTCAATGATTTTGCAGTTTTCTCTAGACCCAGTTGCCAGGGCCTCCATTGGTTCCATCCAGTGTTGGTTGTTTGTAGCTTTCCATGCATCCACTCTGCTTTCAAATTCTTCAAATGCTTCCATCAACCTAAAGAAGCTTTTCCCTGATTTAAATCTTTGGTGAGCTGTTTGTAAGCCATAAAGAGGGTGTTGTCTAGATATTGTTGACTTGAGCCTCTCTCTGTATGCTCCTTCTTCTTTGCAAAGAGCAAGCGGAGCAATGCCAGCTAGCTGGTAGATCTTATTTAGAGGCGTAGGTTTAAGGCATCCAGTAATAAGTCTGCTAGCTTCATTCAGAGCAACATCTACTTTCTCAGCATGTGCTGATTTACAGCAGACAGCAGGCATATCCGCTTGCCAAGTAGCAAAGAGCTAAAGCTGTTGTCTTAAGGACCCTTGGTTTGGCACCCTAGGTAGAGCTCATTAATTTCCTAAGGAAGTTATTTCTTCCACTGACCTTCAGTTTAGTATTGGTACAGTACTGCTTATACATTAGGGCCCTATCCAGAGTGACCCCTAACTATTAAGAGCTGTAGCAATAGCATCCCTTTACATATAACATGCAGCTTCCTAGCAGCTTCTTCATTGTGCAAAAAATAACCAGAAAATTTAATCAAGAGAAGATGAAGAAGGTGGGGAATGGCTTTTGACTGGTAGTGCTAGACATTAACCATTTGGAAACACTTAAGCCACAGATAAGCCTTGTTATGATGTGTAGTTAGAAGCAGGCTCAATATAAACATTTCATATTTGATGTTTTTAAAGATATACACTGCCTTTTCAACCAATGATTTGATGGATATTTTACAGTAATTTAAAACAATGCATTAAAAATAAAGCATGCTGGCTAAGAATCACAGTTTGCTAATATGAAATGAAGAAGATATAACTGCTTTGAATTTTCTGCATGGAATGTGGTTCCTGCAAAAGCAACCTTGATCAAATTGCCTTGAAGGGAAGGTTAAATTCAGTTGTCTCTTACTTTCAAACCGGTAATTGGTGTTACCAGATACTGCCTGAACCATTTGATCAGTAATAAATGATTGGAAACCCTATACATAGTACTGAGTAAGGCTTTATTTAGTTTTCATCTTTATGGTATTTATTGTTACAACTTATAGGTGAATTCTACAGTAGTTTCACTCTATGTAGTAGAGAACAATAATTTATAGAAAAGTACTTTATAAAGAGTCAATTTTATTACAATTAGAAAAAAAAATACCTCCTCTCCTGTTATATAAAATGTATTTGGTTATAGGGTGGGGTTTAATGAAAAGATAACATTGCATAGAAACTACTTTTATATAATGTTTACTGGATATAATTTAATTAATTCAAAGAATACATCTGACTTAAAGTTTGAGGAATGTTTTTAAGGTTATATTAAGTTGGAAAATGTACAAAAGTGTTATAAAAATATGATCATGGTTGTTAAAATGAAACTTTTTCTTTAAAAGAGTTTTATACATGGAATATAATAAAATATAGAGTTTAAGTTATCTCTTAAATTGATTTTTTTTCTTCCATCATATTTATCCCCTCCTTGAAATTTCTTAGAGCAAGATCTATATGGAACTAGGCCTATGAAAATAACCAAGACAGATTCAATAATTCTATTATCAACACCGAGGTGACAAAACCTTGAAGGTCAAGCAAAGTGGCAATGGTTTGGATGGTCCTGAACTATTTAAAAAGCCATTTGCCCTTCTGAATCTTATTATTTATAAATAGATTAAAATGATCCACTGACCGTATTTTAAGGTTGTGTTTAGCATGTGCATGTATTAAATTATATTGAATAGAATGGTATTGCTTTTTGCACCTTCCTGCAAAATTAAAGTCCTGGAATAGAAACTGTGTGTGTGTGTGTGTGTCTGTGCATGTATGCATGCATACATATATGCAAACAGTCACATATATGTATGCATTTTGACATATTCAAGTAACAAAACCTGGCATTTTCATTTCAAAGGACTAATATAGCAATGCCTGGAAATGCCATACTGAAATATTGGAAGACTACCAGACAAGCACATGTTCTATGGAAGGGATAGCAAAACTGGAGGCCAAGAAGATTTAAATCACTGCCCTTGTTCCAAAAGTGCTTCATGACAACAGCCTGGTTTTGTAGCACATTGCACTTACCATGTTCATGTTTTATCAAACCATAATAATGAGCAATCCTAACTGGTCTGCATCACTTAGTCAGTATGAAAAATTGCTGCAATATTCAAAAGCCAAATGGTACTAAAAAGAAAAATAACCCTGCATATCAGGTGATGAATAATACGCAGACAGCAGTAACAGAAAGTAGGACGGGAAATATTCTCTCTCTCTCTCTCTCTCTCACACACACACAAATGCACAACACAAAGCACTCTTTACTCAGCTGCAAAATAGTAGCAGATTCTACATTACTTGATTGCTCCGGATTTAAAGATTGGCAGCTGAATATGCATTAAATTTTACATTTTCCACTGAATTGCTCACGTGTGCAAATGTCACCTCCACATAACCCTCAGAATTTAGATTACTGCTTGAGCTTCTTCAATGAGGAAATTTGAACTCTGAACTCAAACACTCTGATCACTATACCACACTTGTTATACTATATATTTTTAATTGATTTCATACAGTACAAGGGATGCCAATTGTTCCATTAAAAAAACATCTTTGTACATAAACTGTTAAATGGGGATGACAAAACATAAATATACAAAGAAGAATTAAAAAGATGTAAAAATGTAGAGAATACAAGAAATATAGGAAATGAAATATGAAAGAAATAAGAAGCATACATTTTACAAGGTATTTATGCCATAGTCACTTGAACCTTCTAATGATGGATGGATAGAGTATGTTAATTTCAAATATTTAATCTTTAAATTCACCCCATTCTCACATTACTTTGAAGATTTAAATTTTTTTTTACAGAAGTATATGTATGCAATTTTGGTAACATTTTTCCTGGTTTAAATATTGTATTAAAAGTTTTGACCATTTTTAGAAAATAATTCAACAATCATATAGGTATTTTTCTATGCTTTTATTTAATTGAAAACTATCTGAAAACTCAAAACCAAAATTTAAAAACATGAGATTTGGGTTTGTGAAATGAATCAAATACCTAGATTTTGGAAAATTCAAATTCAAATAAAAACCAATAAAACAAACTCCAAAAATCCAAAACAAAAATCCCATAAAAAACACTCAACTATGGTTTTCTCAAAGGTTTGCTTTTGAACTTTTATTATCTCCAACATTTTTTTCCAATTCAAATACTATTTGTTTGCATGTGTCGAAAATCCATTGCCTCTTTAACATGCAGCAAAGCATGCATTTCACCTCAGGTTTCAAATGTAGGTCTCATTCTTTTTCCAAAAATAACTTGGATTAATGAAATTCTGTGGATAGGAACAACTATCTCTACCTGAACACCTAATGTCTGTAACTTTCTAAGATACTGTGCACAGTTCCTCTATCCCACCTCAAGGAATAAATGACACTAAAAGAAAGAAATATAAGAATCCTGTTTGCCTCTTAAAGAACTTTATATACTAGAGCAATAATATTTTATTTCTTTCCTTCTTTTTGATTATTTCTATTTTATTATGTTAGTACTTTATCCGGTCTGCTCAGAAATAAATATGAAAAAAAGAATTTTCAAACAAAATGCAATACTTCCAGAGTTGTAAGTTTAGAACAGCTCTCCTTAACCTGATATCTTCCCAATATCTTGAGGCTACTATAGAACTTCAAGTATTCTTAGCTAGCGTAGCTTCTGTTTATTATGTACTTGTCAGGGTAAGGAAAAAGGAAATAAAAATCCAATACAAAGATTCTCAGAATAAAATACCTAATTTAGCATCACAGTTCAGTGCCATTCCATATCCTTCAAAATATTTGCTGTTGATCATCCTCAGGTGGGTTCCCATCTGTATATTAATGCTGCTTAATCCCATTATATCCTATTCTTTTCAACATACAGAATTTACCATATTTTCCAGAGTATAAATTGCACTTTTTTCCCTCCTAAAAGATGGTGGAAATGTTTGTGTGTCTTATACACAGAATACAGCCATTTTTGGCCTCCCGAAGTCCTGCCCTGCTTGTTCCATTTTTGTAAAAAATGGGCCCGTTTTTTTGCAAAAATAGGGTGCGCAGAGGGTTTGTGAGGCCTGCGGAGTGCTGCTGGGGGCCAGAGAGGGCAAAAACCATTTTTTCCCCTTACTTGCCTCTTTGAAATCTTGGTGCCTCTTATACATCAGTGCATCTTATAGTTAAAAAAATATGGTATTTTTTCAAATCTTATTTCAGATTCTCAGTTGTATCCACAAATACAACACATAATTTGATATAATTTCATGGTATAATTTGAGAAAAGGGAATGTTGTTGTATAAAGGTACACACATGCATATAAATATAACCCTTAAATTAAAAAAAAATGTTTGCACTGATTAATGAGTATTATCAACGAAAAATATCAGTTTGCAAGGCAGACTGTATACTCTTTTTATTTATTCAACCTGCATCTGGAAATATATTGAGGGAAGCTGTATTAGAATAAGATAAGTGTATTCTTAAAAGTGGATAAGAAAACATAAATAACCTGTGCTAAGCTGATGGCATTACTCTGAGAGCTGAAAATGCAAATGAATGGAAGCTCTAGTAATGAAAGTCAAGTAACATAGAGAAAAAATGGAACTACAGTAAAATTAAATGTAAATAAGACCAAACCATTGACAACGTATACAGCAAGCCAATCTTAGAACTGACAATGAAGATACAACAAAATACCTTATGCCACCAGACTCAAAATTTTGGGCTTAGACAACTTAGAACTTCACCGTCTTCAGTCTGACCTAAGCATAGTACATAAATTCATCTACTACAATGTCCTACCAGCCAATGAATACTTCAACTTCAACCAAAACAATAGAGGAGCACACAATAGATACAAACTCATGGTAAACTGATCCAAACTAGACTACAGAAAACACGACTTCAGTAGCAGAGTTGTCAACGCCTGGAATGCACTACCTGACCCTGTGGTTTCTTCCTCAAATCCCCAAAATTTTTACCTTAGACTGTCTACTATAGACCTCACCCCATTCCTAAGAGGTCTATAAGGTGTGTGCATAAGCGCACCAGCGTGCCTACCATCCCTGTCCTAATGTTTTCTTTTATTCATATCCTTTTCATGTATTTATAATTATGTTTACACTTGTATTTATCATAAAATCCATGCTTGACAAATAAATACAAATACAAAAAAAAAAAAGAAATACAGATAGCTTTTGCCTTTTAGGATCAACTCAACAGTAAAGGAACCAGCAATCAAGAAATATACCATAGACTAGTGCTTGACTAAGTAACAATGAAGGCCTTGGAAAAAAATATTCAGATGACGAAGAAAGATGGATTTGAAAAAGCAGATTTTCTTTTTTTTTTAAGTATTGATAGTTTTGAATTTTGGCTTTTAAGAAGAGTCCTGAGAATACCATAGATAGTCAAGAATACGAACAAAAGTATTATAAAACAAATCAATTTAGATGTCTCACTGAAAGCATGAATGATCTGGTTCAGATTATCCTATTTTGAAGACATTATACTAAGACAGTATATCAGAATTGGAAGGGACCTGGGAGGTCTTCTAATCCAATCCCCTGCTCAAACAGAAGACCATATACCATTTATGATAAATAGCTACCCAATCTACTCTTAAAAACCTCCAGTGATGGGGCACCCACAACTTCTGGAGGCAATCCATTCCATTGATTACCGTATTTTGCGGCGTATAAGACACACCTTTTTGCCCCCCTAAAAGAGGCTGAAAATTTGAGTGTGTTGTATACTCCAAATGTTGCTTTTTTGAAGCTTTTTTTCAGTCCTAACGAGGCGCTGAGGTGCTGAGGCACTAGCGAGTGAAGCGATCTTCCCAGTTTTGCTGGACCCTTGACTCTCCGCTGTGCTTTAAGGAGGTGCTAGAGAGTGAAGGATCTTCATGCTTTGCTCCGACTCTCAGCTGTTCTTTAGAAGCTTTTTTTCTGCCCTAAGAAGGTGATCTTCCCAATCTTCCCATGCTTTGCCTGCTTTTCTCATTGCTACTTCCTCTCAGCTGTGCCTTAGAAGCTGTTTTTTATCCCCATGCAGGGAATAAAAAACAGCAAACTAATGTGTTGAAGCTGACCAGACTAAGGATGCTAGCCAGATGAATACCAGATTTTTCCCCCCAATTTTCTTCCCCAAAAGCTAAGCTGTATCTTATAAGCCGATGCGTCTTATACTCCAAAAAATATGGTAATTGTTCCCACTATCAGGAAACGTCTCCTTAGTTTTAGGTTAGCTCTCTCTCAAGGAGCATATAATGCTGGTAAAAGTGGAAGAAAGGAAAACAAAACCACTAGCAGCTAAGTAGATGATTACAGTAGTGGTAGATGCTTTGTTGGAAGACCTGAACAGCCAGGAGATCATGGACTATCTATGCCGTCAGCAAGATTCAATACCAACTTAATGACAATTAATCAATGGGCTAGAGTAAGATGAATTGAATGTTTAGATAATTTGGAGAAAAAATAAAAATAACAGCTTTGGCACTGTGACGATTTTGAGATTGTTTTTGCTTACATAGGAATCAAGTAATGAAAGAATAACAACGCTCTACAATTATACACAGTTGACAGTTTGTGAAACAGTAGAAGACAGAGGTGAGGAAAACCAGCAGGATGGCCATGGGGAGTAAAACAACAACAACAAGTAAGTCCTTAAGCTTTCCTTAGAATATCATTACACACTTCTGCTATAATCTCGAATGTTTGTGCCACTGACAAAGTGTGCTTTTAACTTATTTCAGAAAGTCAATACACTGGGAAAACAGCATAAAGGGATTGAAAAATGCATGACGCTATTCCAGAATTGATTTTTCATGTGCTTTGAGTATTGCTCATTGAATAATATCTTCTATCAAGAAATGTGTAATTCGAAATGAAAATGGTAAATTCTCCATTCGGTCTTTTGCTTTGTTGTGGTTTGCGATAGCAAATAAAAACACAATAATAACAAATACAAATTTTACATTTCTCATTTAATTGTCACACACTGTATAAGCCGCCCAGTGATATGCTTTGGTGTGGTAAAATTCCACATAAATGTTTATTAAGCACTTTGAACTGACTTAAAAATGATTGTGGCTTGCCATTTTATTTACCATAGTGCTGCATTAAAGTCAATAAAGAGATTTAATCTTTGTTAGAAAAGCCAAATAATATTATCCTAAAACTATTTGCTCTGTATGTGTGACATGTTTTGTATTAATGTAAGATCTTGTGTTCAACTCAGAGATTCCACAAGAGCAGTTCTGGACAGAAATCATATCAATTAGTGTCTTATATAATTAAAACTGCCAAGGATCTCTGTCGCAGTTGGTTATGAATTTCAACAACTTTTCCATGCCAAAATAAGGAAACATATTACAAAGTCATGGCAGAAAATAGCCTTTTCATCTTTGTTTCCAGGTATGTATGTATGTATGTATGTATGTATGTATGTATGTATGCATGTTTTTTATTTTATTTATTTATTTATTAAATTTTTATACCGCCCTTCTCCCGAAGGACAGCCAAAGATAAAACACAAAATATATACAATTAAAACAACATTTAAAACATAGCAGATTATAAAAGGCTGATAATTAAAAATTTAGATTTAAAAATTTTAAAATATTAGCAAAACCCCAAATTTAAAATTCAACACTATTATGCCAGTCCCGCTTGAATAAATAAGTGTGTTTTGAGCTCACGACGGAAGGTCCGAAGATCAGGCACTTGATGTAGGCCAGGGGGAAGTTCATTCCAGAGCGTCACTGCCCCCACAGAGAAGGCCCTACTCCTGGGGGCCGCCAGCCGACACTGTTTGGCGGACAGCACCCTGAGGAGACCCTCTCTGTGAGAGCGTACGGGTCGCTGGGAGGCAAAGGGTAACAGCAGGCGGTCTCGTAAGTACCCGGGTCCTAAGCCATGGAGCGCTTTAAAGGTGGTAACCAAAATCTTGAAGCGCACCCGAAAAACCACAGGAAGCCAGTGCAGACTACGGAGTAGTGATGTTACGTGGGAGCTACGAGTGGCTCCCGTTACTACTCGCGCAGTGTTATGTACTTATAACACACACATGCACACACACACACACACACACACACACGTACACACGTTGTTACTTCCCCTGCTCCTTGCAGACGCTTATATTGCCCTGTCCTTAAAAGAATTTCAAAGCCAATGTTTCTTTGTTGTTGTTGTTTGTATGCTGTTCTGTTTATTTTAAGGGGGAAAGGGACAATTTATACCAACTTATGAATTCTTTATAGTTGTCATGGCATGGATAAATTGAAAAGCTTTGTGGAGACGACTTCCGGTATCCAGCGGCAACGGACGTCTGGAAGGCTTCTCCTGCCTCCAGCGCCCGAATCCGGCCGCCGCCGAGGCCCTCAGGGGCCAGGTGTTCCGAAAAGGACACCTGCCGCACGGACGGCTCGCCAGGGGTCTCCCAGCCGACATACAGGACTGTGGGGACCGATGCTGGCGCGTCCTAGGCTCGGCGGGGTTCGGAGGCCACAGGCCGCGGCCATTATTTTGGTCGTCGCCTGGGCCGCTGTGCCCAGTGACACCGGGGCATTGGATCTATAACTGCAGCAGCCTGGTGGTGAACAGGGCACGGAGAAGAATTGAGGAGGAGAAGGGAAGGGAATATCGGTAAACGTGAGTGGAGTGCTCCGGAGTGCGGGGGTTTTCTCCCTGCGGTTGGAAGGAGCACGAGTTATTCTGGAGAGAGGAGAACTTAAAATAAGAAGATTACCGGTTTTGTGGAGCTCTGGAGAGAAGAGGTGATGGAGAAATTTAGGAGGGAAGGTTTGAGGCCCCTCCTTCTGGGGAACAGTGGTGGCGCCCAGCTTCCGCCTTCACTATGAGAATTTTGATGACATCACTTCCTTCGCTTCCTGGTTGACTAACTGTACTCTGGACTCGTTGCTCCTGTGAGTGCCCCTGGTGGATCCGGAGGAAATTACAAGGATACTGTGCCTGCCTGAGGATTTTGTATTTTTTTTCCTTAATGGCAAAAGGTCAGAGACCAACTGCTGGAGAGATGGAGAGAATTTTGGAAAAGTTATCTAATATGGACAAGAAATTGATGAAATAAGAGCAGAAATTGTGACTATCCAAAAGGATTTAAAGGATACTCAACAAGTTTCAGCAGAAAACAAGCAGAAAGTGGAAGGTTTGAGGGTGAGATGCGGCAGTGCAGAAAAGAGAGGAGACGACAGGCAATGCTGTGCTTGGACTACAGATGGATAAAATGTCTTATTTCCTTAGGTTTCAAAATTTGGAAGAAGTGGACCAAGAAGACTTGAGAGATGTTGTGACTAAATTGTTGGGAGAATTTCTTGGGAGAGGTGTTGATTTCATGAATTGGGATGTGGATCGAGTTTATAGAGTTAATTGCAATATGCACGCACGCATGCAGTTCCCAGAGAGGTTCATGTCAAATTTGTGAGAAGAGAGACGAGAGATGAAATTCTTAGAAAACATAGGAGTGGGGCACTGATTTACAGGGGCAGGGAGATAGCCATTCTGAGGCAGATTCCCAGACAGGTACGTGAAAAAAGAAAGAAATATTATTTTTTGTCAAGCAAATTGTACCAGAAGGGAGTGGGCTTCAGATGGCTGATGCCAGAGGGATTGATGATTTTCCGGGAGGGCATTACGAAAAAATCAGTACAATTATGGAGGCTACGGCCTATGTGGAGGAACACAAAGCCTTCCTGGAATCAGATGACCCAGGAATTGAAGAAGGGAGGTTATAGATCATGGGGCTGAAGCGGCTGCCGCTGTTGCGCCCTGGAGTTGGGTCAGGCTGAACCCAGAGTTCTGAGATCCAAAACTAGGAAGTGATAAAGATATTTGGGATTGTGTTGGTTTTCCTTATTCTCTTTGTACGATATTCTGTTTATTCTTGACTCTTCTTTATTACGTATTTAAAATTTGCAAACTTAGCTACTGTGTCACCTGCTTGCCTTATGGCTGTTGTATGTGTTAAAAATTTGAGTAAAATTCTTATTTTAGATAAGAAAAATGAAAATTTACCATACCTGATATGTATTTGTATAAACCTTTTTTGACTAATAAAAACTTTTTGAATAAAAAAAAAAAAAAAAAGAAAAGCTTTGTCAAATGACAGTAGTTACCAAACTTCCCTGACGCAGAAGAATAATCTACGCTAGTGTGGAGAATATAGTTGACAATGTCAGAAAATATTCTGCCTTGCACATCACTGCTGATTGTTTTCTTCCCTATGGAGAAAAATAAGAAGAGTTGACACTGTCTCTAGTATGTCAAATAAAACAAAGTTCGATATGAAGTAAGCAAAGCGGTGTTATTTTGTAGTCAATGAATAATGAATGAATTAATCTCTTTATCTTTTTTGTATCTATACAAGTACTGGAAACTTCTAGAAAGATTTATAAATTGATTTTTAGTTATCTGCATAGTTCCTACAATAGTCTGATGTAATACTTTCCTTATTTCGGAAACTTGGCATGTGAATTCAGTAATCTGCTACATAGATTGGCATTGGCATAGAAAACTTGTTTCATTAATTAACCTAGATGCTGATGTACTTTGCTATTTTTTGTAAAGAAAGTGGAGTCAAAATAAAGTGTGTATTTGATTAATCAGATAATTAACCTTAATGACTAATGGAGCTTGACACTGACATTAATTTATTACTCTGTTCACCTAGCTTCTAAAAGTAGAATGTATTGGCCAAAGGTACAGTAGCCTTTCATGCAGTTCATAACAATGAAATACAAGTACTTTTCTAGTACGGTTGTAGTATTTTTCATACAGTGCATTTCATTCTCAACAGAAGTGGTGCTCAAGAAGTTGCATTGTAGCAAATATGGCCTCTTATGGGGACAGTTCTTTCTTTGAGACAGCAGTCTCTGGAGAGTTTAGAGCTCTGAGGGATGAGGGAACAGCCATGTTGCTCAAACTGCAGTCAATGTTTTTAAAAGGACACTAGATTCATGTGTACTTTCTTTTTCTAATCACTATTGAAATAGCTTGTTAATGGCATTACAGCTATTAGGAACCTTAAAATTTGCAAACTTAGCTACTGTGTCACCTGCTTGCCTTATGGCTGTTGTATGTGTTAAAAAATTTGAGTAAAATTCTTATTTTAGATAAGAAAAATGAAAATTTACCATACCTGATATGTATTTGTATAAACCTTTTTTGACTAATAAAAACTTTTTGAATAAAAAAAAAAAAAAAAAGAAAAGCTTTGTCAAATGACAGTAGTTACCAAACTTCCCTGACGCAGAAGAATAATCTACGCTAGTGTGGAGAATATAGTTGACAATGTCAGAAAATATTCTGCCTTGCACATCACTGCTGATTGTTTTCTTCCCTATGGAGAAAAATAAGAAGAGTTGACACTGTCTCTAGTATGTCAAATAAAACAAAGTTCGATATGAAGTAAGCAAAGCGGTGTTATTTTGTAGTCAATGAATAATGAATGTATCTATCTTTTTTTCTTTTTTCTATCTATACAAGTACTGGAAACTTCTAGAAAGATTTATAAATTGATTTTTAGTTATCTGCATAGTTCCTACAATAGTCTGATGTAATACTTTCCTTATTTCGGAAACTTGGCATGTGAATTCAGTAATCTGCTACATAGATTGGCATTGGCATAGAAAACTTGTTTCATTAATTAACCTAGATGCTGATGTACTTTGCTATTTTTTGTAAAGAAAGTGGAGTCAAAATAAAGTGTGTATTTGATTAATCAGATAATTAACCTTAATGACTAATGGAGCTTGACACTGACATTAATTTATTACTCTGTTCACCTAGCTTCTAAAAGTAGAATGTATTGGCCAAAGGTACAGTAGCCTTTCATGCAGTTCATAACAATGAAATACAAGTACTTTTCTAGTACGGTTGTAGTATTTTTCATACAGTGCATTTCATTCTCAACAGAAGTGGTGCTCAAGAAGTTGCATTGTAGCAAATATGGCCTCTTATGGGGACAGTTCTTTCTTTGAGACAGCAGTCTCTGGAGAGTTTAGAGCTCTGAGGGATGAGGGAACAGCCATGTTGCTCAAACTGCAGTCAATGTTTTTAAAAGGACACTAGATTCATGTGTACTTTCTTTTCTAATCACTATTGGAAATAGCTTGTTAATGGCATTACAGCTATTAGGAACCTTAAAATCAGCAGATTTCGCAGCACTGGTTGACTTTCAATCCTTAGTGAAAGCAATTTTAAAGTTTAAGGCTATTGTTATTGTTGTTGTTTTGGAAGAAACAGTAAAAGATTAAAACATTGGTTTAAGAAAGTTTCAAACTAATGGTCCAGATAAGTTTGAAAATAAGATTTTAGAATTAATTATAATCTAAAATACTGAAAAAATACTTCACGTAAAATTGTACACTAGATTTAATGACACATGGATGAGAAATAACACACAGGAAAAAGAAAAAAAAAACCTGATAGACATCTCTAAATACATCATTGCATGATATTTTGAAGGTAAACATTTTATTTTCTGAGTACTTTGGTAATTCAAAATTTTTCTCGAGGAAAATTGTATACATGTTACATCAGCTAATAATTAAATTTCATGTAAACTAATAGTCTGTTTTTAGTATTTATACATGTTGTTCCATTTCCTGATTCTATGTCTAACCCAAGAGAATATTTGCATGTTTTTAACCCAGTGTGAGGAGGAACGGTGATCTAAATCAGGCTAGTTGTACTATAATTAATATAACAAAACTCAGAAATCTAGTAATTTATTTTAATTGATTTGAGATTTCTAATTAGTCTTAAATCTACATTTTAAAGATTCTATATGTAGCAAGGGCAAGGTGTGAATGATAGAAAAAAGAAGCGATATATACAAAACAATGAGTTGGGCAATTATCAAGTGTATGCTTATAAAAATACATGATGCTACCAGTGATAACATTTCAATCGATGTGGACTTTTTTCTTAATATAATTGAGAAATTCAATCTTTGCAATTTCCCTTTATGACCAGATATGGATAATGTAGTTGGTTAACTACCAGCATTTACATTTCTCTGAATATGGTGAGACACTTTTGGACAGTTATATGTAAGAAAAGACATTTAAAACAACACTCATAGATATTTCATATTTGATATAAAATACATTACAGAGAAAAAAATATTTATAAAAATAGCACATTATTATAATGAGTGAATCAGAACACTGATTAACCTTCTGAGAAATCTTTTTAATGAAATAGAAACTGTTGTGAGAACTGAGAGGGAAAGACTGACAAAGTTCATCTACTGGCCTTCTATAGGTATTTGTGGACTTGAGTCTGCATGTCCTGAGTTCCAGTCCAACACTTTAATCACTATACCTCACTGGCAATATCTGCACACATAGTGAACTTACTGTCCAGTTGGTGAAAAAGACATGAAGGTAGGCTCACAAAAATAAAAATAAAATGTCTTCAAGTCCTACAAGCTGAAGTAGGAAAAAAAATATCTTAATAACTATTTTTGATTGACTTCTTTTCTGATGTCAATTCTGTCTCATCTCATCCTACTGCCCATTTGCCTTCCAACATGCAAGAGGTGAATTCTTTCTTCTCCCAAAATAAATCTTACCATATGGACAATCCAGGGCAACTCAGTGATGATGGTGGTACTGATTAATGTTTTTCCTACCAGTAGGTGACGATGGGTGGGAAGTCAAAGAAACCTAGGCAATCTATCATTTTTTTTTACCTTGACACTGCCCTCAAAAACATGAGAAAGGGCAAGCATAGCCACAAAGGGGAGCACAATTTATACCAATATACTTTCCTGCCAACTCAAGATCAGAAGAATTGTTCCTCATGTTAACTGTGAGGAGGAACAAAAGATGGATGTGTGCGGGGGGGGGGGGAAGAAGAAGAAGAAGAGGGGGGGGATATGCTTGTGTAGAGAGAAGATTGATGCTGGGGAGAAAGACACTGAGAAATTTATCATGGAGGATAAGTACATCTCAAAGAGAAGGCAGACCAAGGGTTTTAAACCAGTGTCAGTATATGACAATGAGAGAAGGAACTGAAAAAAGTGAGAAAACAAAGCTTGACTTTTTCAGATTGTGTATTTGGAGATAGTTGATAAGCATTTGATTGGCTGCAAGAAAAATCAATCAAGCAGTCTGGAACAAATAAAGGCAGACTACTCCTTTGAGGCAATAATTGGCCAGCAGCAAACTTGGAATGTCATATGAAAAGATGATTAGTTAGAAAAACACTGTGTACGCCTGCCCTGTTTGAGAGAAGCAGAAGGGGAGAAAAGAAAAGAAGAAAAGACAGGAAAATACATAATGGACAAAAGTACCCATATATATTTGAGAAAAGCATTGTGTAACTTATGCTTGGGTGTGCAATGTGAATTTGACTTTAGAATGGCATCGTGGGAATTGTACTTCAAAATGTAGTATAAAATCCTTTTATAAGTGGTTCTAGTCTTTCCTGGCATAGGAAAGTGCGCTGGGGAACTGTTCGACTTATGTTCTATAGGATTCCTAGGTAGGTAGGAAAAAGGGAAGGGGAAGAAAGGATAGGAGGAGGAGAAGGAGGGGAAGATAGAGGTTAGAAAGGATGGAAGTGAGAAGTGGGAAGGAGGAGGGGAAATAGGAAAGTGAGGAGGAGGATGGTGAGGAAAGTAGAAGGAGGATGAGTAGCGTAGAAAGGATTAAGGAAGGGAGTGGCGACCGAGCAGGCCCGACTGAGCACAATTTGAGTATAGGATTGATTGTTGGATAAGTGATTGTACTGTACACTGGTCAAATTGTGGGAATTATTATGGGGGGAAAAACTTTTTTTTTTTTTTTTTTAAAGGATTCTCTCTTATCTTTTACAATAGGATGCTTTCAATATGCTAATGACACTCCTTTCTATTGTTCTGTATTTTTCGATGCAGAAGACATAATCGTCTCCTTTGTACATTGCCTAACCTTGACATTTGGCTGGATGAAGAAGAAGAAGCTGAAATTAAATCTAAGATGGAAGTGCTGGTGGAAAGAAAAAAAGCTGAACTCTGAGACTGAGGTGAAGCTTGTTCAGGATATACTGTAATTGTATCCCCTTGGAAAGAGAAGCCCCACAGTCTGGGGGGTGCTCTTTATATTCCAGCTATGGCTGGATTGATAGGTGGCAAGGGACATGTTGTACAACTGTGGTTACTGCACTAACTGAGCCAGTCAGACTTAGATACAAATATTCATGACTTGATTACAACTTGTCTTAACTACTGCAGTGCACTATGTGGGTCTACTCTTGAAAAGTGGTGTGAAATTGCAGGTTTCTGACAGGTGCTAGGTATATAATTTTTGGGCTGAACAATCTGCATGGGCCATCAGTTGTATACTGCCACAATTTAAGAAAGCTATTCTTTAGAGTTTGAGGACTGATTTATATGTAGGACAGCTTCTCACATTAACTGGGCAGATTTTCAAAGCTTTAGACACCCTTATGAAAAACCTCCACTTACAGAAGCTTGGCTGTTAAGTACCAGTGAAGGTTCATCTCTGTAGGCTTCAAGACAATGGAATATACTCCCCAGGGAAGTGAATGTGGAAGAAGTTAAAAGCATACATATTTAATTCCAGAGGATAAAGGCTGCTCCTATTAAACATCTGATAAAGAATCCCTATAAGGGTCAGACATTAATATTACAAAGAATGCAAATTTATATTTAGGGAAACTATCTCCATGCTTTCACGAATGAAGGTGAACATACTTGTCCCAGGATAATGTTGCAGGATCTAATCTGGGTCAGTCACCAGGACCAGATGTTTTGTCTTCCAAGCTTTTGGACTTGTGCTGGAGCCCACCTTCAAGTAACTTCTCTCTAGGAGAGTATGTGCTGTTCAACATCTCAATATCTCAATATCTACAACATCTCAATATCTACACACACAACCACACACAGCCCAAGAATTTTGGCAAATTGCAAATGCTAAGATAAAAATTGAGTGTTACAAAGAGATATCAGGTCTATATTGAATTCCCCTTTCTGGTTCATAGCATCTAGTTCAACTTATAATATGCCCTGACGTCATTATAGTGGTTATATCTATACAACATATTTAACCTGATTCCCAGATTAACTGATTTCCTGAACTTGCTTCAAGTATCGAATTAGGACCTGACAATTAGATTCACCAACATCATCCCATAAAAAAAGCAACACTAAACAAAATTAACACTAAACTTAGTGCAAGTATGTGTTATTTCACTAATAATGTGGAAAAAACAGCATCAGTGTTTTACTGTTACAGCAAAACATGTCTTCTAGAGTCAGAAAATAATTCTGTTCTCATTTCTCATTTGTTTGTTTAGCCTAATTTCCAAATTTCTTTAGGAATGCCATTTGGAAACTCAGTTTAGTAAATTTGCTTGAAAACCTATACAATCTTTCTGAAGTTAGTATTTCTGTCTCCCCCCCCCCCCAAGCCATTAAGAAGTATTTGGTGGCCGGGAGTCTTCCCTCTCCGTGCTTGATTTCTGTGATCTGAAACAAGAAAAGCTTCCCATATGAGAAGTTTTGTCTCAGACTCCCCTGGGTTTTGACAAAGTGCAGGAAGCTGGAAAGCTTGTAAGGCACTGATGAAAGTTTAAACACACTTCCACACAAACACACACATACACTCCCTCCCCTTGGCTATCTTGGAACATAAAGAAAAACTCTAAACTTTACATTCCTAGAATGATAATGGTTGTTGCTTTTAAACAACTATTAAAGTACTAAACTACTAAACTGTTGCCATGGAGATTAATTATAGAATTTTTTTTATAGAATAGAATAGAATTTTTTATTGGCCAAGTGTGATTAGACACACGAGGAATTTGTCTTGGTGCATATGCTCTCAGTGTACGTAAAAGAAAAGATACGTTCATCAAGGTACAACATTTACAACACAATTGATTGTCAATATATCAATATAAATCATAAGGATTGCCAGCAACAAGTTATAGTCATACAGTCATAAGTGGAAAGAGATTGGTGATGGGAACTATGAGACGATTGATTAATAGTAGTGCAGATTCAGTAAATAGTCTGACAGTGTTGAGAGAATTATTTGTTTAGCAGAGTGATGGCCTTCGGGGAAAAAACGGTTCTTGTGTCTAGTTGTTCTGGTGTGCAGTGCTCTATAGCGTCGTTTTGAGGGTAGGAGTTGAAACAGTTTATGTCCAGGATGCGAGGGATCTGCAAATATTTTCACGGCCCTCTTCTTGATTCGTGCAGTATACAGGTCCTCAATGGAAGGCAGGTTGGTAGCAATTATTTTTTCTGCAGTTCTAATTATCCTCTGAAGTCTGTGTTTTTCTTGTTGGGTTGCAGAACCGAACCAGAGTTTCAGATTGTTTTGGTTGCACCACAAGGCTAGTCGTTCGACCTCTCGTCTATATGCGGATTCGTCATTGTCTCGAATGAGACCAATCACTGTTGTGTCATCTGCGAACTTCAGTAGCTTAACAGATGGATCATTGGAGATGCAGTCATTGGTATACAGAGAGAAGAGAAGTGGGGAGAGCACACAGCTTTGGGGGGCCCCTGTGCTAATTGTACAGGTATTTGATGTGATCTTGCTTAGCTTCACCTGCTGCTTCCTGTTTGTTAGGAAGCTTGTGATCCACTTACAAGTCTGTTCCGGTACCTGTAGCTGGTTTAGCTTAGTTAGAAGAATGTCTGGAATGATGGTATTGAATGCTGAACTAAAGTCTACAAAAATCCTCACATCAATAATTATATTTTTGATGTGAGGATTTGGATAGGGTTAAAAGGATTGTTCTTTTTTTTTAATATACAAATGAGGTAGGAAAAATATATTGAAGATTTTATTTCTCTTTGTTAGAAATGGATAAACAATTCGTTTACATGTCAGCAGGCAGCATAAATGTTATTGGCCTATCAAGTTCTTCTTTCTAAAAAACAAAAACAAAACAAAACCATATGTTCCTGTAAGAGATAGCAAACATTAGATAAACAGGATAGCTGATCAAATTGAGGCAGAATTTTAACACATTATAGAGTTTTCACCCAACTACATAAAATCCAGCTCATGCTATGAAAACTGATCATTGACCCTGTATCCTAAAATGTTCTCTGAAGCTTCACTTTGTGTTTTAATAAAAAAAAAAGTCCAGTGAAAAAGAGATAAAGGTTAAGAAAGCACACATTAAGGACTGTTGTAGCATTCACCATGGGAGGAACCCTTTGAGAAAGTAGGTAAAAATGTAAAAAGAAAGATAACACAATAACCTCTGGCATGAGGTTAACTACTCAAACTTCCTAAAAAATCAAGCATTTTCAGCAGCACAAATCCATGTAGAGAAAGAAAAAAAGGAAAGGGAGGGAGGGAGGGAGGGAGGGGGGAAGGAAGGAAGGAGAGAAAGAGAGAGAGAAAAGAGAGAGAGAGAGAAAGGAAGGAAGGAAGGAAGGAAGGAAGGAAGGAAGGAAGGAAGGAAGGAAGGAAGGAAGGAAGAATACAAATACAAAACACAGAAGTAAACTGAACATTTACTTCCAAGTTGCTTTTTTATTGCATTGTTTTCTTGGCTCCAATCCTCCATCAATCCACAATATCTACTATTCAGTGTTTTTTTCCCACAGACTCAGAAGAGAACATTTATTTATTATAGCTACTTTTTTAAATCCACCACTCTTATGTAGTTGACAGGGATGTAATTCAAGTTGTTGTATTCTACCCTTAAGAAAAATCAGGCGTGTATATGTGCGCGTGTATGTGTGTGTGTTTTCCATACAGACTCAGGAGTATTCCACCTACCCCATACCTGTTGGGATCTATTTGGAGTAAGGCCAAGGATCACTCTCCTTCTTTGTATAACAGACTGTACTCTTATTTGGCGCAAAGCCTAAACCCGATGCCCAGTGAAGCTATTTGGCAGTGTTACTGTAAGTCCCCTGTGGTTGGAAGTATATCTCTAACTTTCTATATAAAATCAAAATCCCCCCCAGAGATCCATTTTTAAGATTTCATTTGGTATTTAGCAATGAGAAGAACATTATACCATTCACCAAAAAGATTCTTTTTATGTTTTTATATAGCTTTGGTGAGAGAGAAAGTAGGTTAAAAGAACAAAGAATATAGTTTCAGGGATTAAAAGGATCATACTCAGTACTGGTGGCTCTTGCTATTAATTGTTTCAAACATACCTTTTTGGATGAATGACAAAATTATGGGGAGGGGAACATAGAAGTAAATTTCTTTATATCTGTTGTCACTGCAACCATATCTTGCTACTACCTGGACTACATAGACTTGGTGGCAATCTCTCCTCTAAATGAACAATGGCTATGATTTTTTCTTTCTTTACTTAACGGTACATATATTCACATACTGCTTGATCCATTCACAATTTTTCCTGCTTTGGTTAATTCATTTCTTCAGTTTTCCACTCCTCTGCTTTACCAACCCATCTCTTATTACATTCCGTTCACAGCACATGTCAACATTTACATTTATTTTTAAAGGCAATAATTTTATTTCTCAGAATATGAACATTTGCACAGATGCAGATACAAAGCATATATATTTCCTTTTATTTGATCGAAATCATTCCAGTTCATGCTAAACGTCCAAACTAAATCTTGAAGATGGATCTCTGTGGAGGTTTTATATACATATACCTTGGTGTGTGTGTGTGTGTGTGTGTGTGTGTGTGTGTGTGTGAGAGAGAGAGAGAGAGAGAGAGAGAGAATCATTTCTACATATGCATACTGTTTACTTATTAGCATTCCCACTCACAGCAATTAAGCATTTTCTTTTTACTTATGCTGTCAGTGCCATGAAAATCAACATATGGTAATCATTTCTGCCTTTAAAACTTTGCCCTTCACACTGCTACAATTTAGACTGAAAATTACCTATTGCAGAAAACAATAGATTAACAAGCTTCTGCTTCAACCTGTCTGTGCTTGACAGCAACTTGCATCATAAACAATCTGGCCGCCAGCTCTAACTCAGGACAGCAGCCATTTTAACATTGATGATTATATTGCCCTAGACATGTTTAGGTCTTAGATGTGAATGGGCAGAATGCCAAACATTTTGTAAAAATAAACGGAAAGAAAGTTGGTAGGGGAGTTAATGCCTAATTCCTCCCAGGAGGTTGAAAATTAGGGATGTTTCAAAGTTTGGAGAAAGCAAATGATAGATAGAGAAAGAGCTCTAATCAGTGCTTTTGCTTCTAGTCCCCCCGTTATTTCTCCCATATTAAATGAAGGGGACATTTGCCAGAATCCCAGATATTTATTTATTTATTTATTTATTATTTAAATTTGTATACCGCCCTTCTCCCGAAGGACTCAGGGCAGTTCACAGCCAAGTAAAAATACACAATACACTATAAATACAATTAAAATACAGTTAAAAAACTTATTAAATTGGCCACGATTAAAATTTAGGACTAAAACCCATTAAAACCCATAAACTTAAAAAACTAACCCAGTCCAGCGCAGATGAATAAGTGGGTTTTAAGCTCGCGGCGAAAGGTTCGGAGGTCCGGAAGTTGACGAAGTCCTGGGGGGAGTTCGTTCCAGAGGGCGGGAGCCCCCACAGAGAAGGCCCTTCCCCTGGGTGTCGCCAGATGACACTGTCGCGCCGACGGCACCCTGAGGAGTCCCTCTCTGTGAGAGCGCACGGGTCGGTGAGAGGTATTCGGTAGCAGCAGGCGGTCCCGTAAGTAACCCGGCCCTATGCCATGGAGCGCTTTAAAGACGTTCACCAACACCTTGAAGCGCACCCGGAAGGCCACAGGTAGCCAGTGCAGCCTGCGCAGGATAGGTGTTTAGATATGAGACCCAAACACCACTGCTATGCTGGGAAGGTAACAGCACTCTGTGTCATGATGACACAGAGCACTGGTACCTTCCCACCTTAGTGGTACCTATTTATCTACTCATGACTGGGGAAATGTCTTCAAACAGTGCTGGCTCAATGGCCTTGAAAAAGAGTTGAGCACTGCCCCCTACAATTGGCAATGACAATGGAGTACAATCCACAGGGGTCCCCTAATATATAGCCAGTTTTAGGTTTCATAGTTTGCTGAAGCTGTGGGGAGAAAAGATGTTTATATTTTGTCCTGTTTTTATAAATGCATTTTCGTGGAGTTTTAAGCAGGTTTAAACTGTACTTTTAGGCATTTGTGTTTACTGTTATTGTGTTTTGCTGCTGGCAAAAAAGATGGGGTATAAATTCCCCAACTAACTAAGAGTTATATAAAGGGATTGCAAGTTATCTCGGCTTCCAGATGTCACTCAAAAAAAAATGACAAAGGAATGCAAGTGACAATCACATAAAAAAGGAAGAAAAATCCAGTTCCCCTAACTTCCCAATGGAGTAATATTTTAAAAAAAAATCACAGAGAATAAAAAATGGGGAGAGATAATACTAAAGACTCTAAGACATAGCAAATAACCCTGATCATGTATTTCTATTGTGATAAATGAAAAAAAGGCCCATTACTGTAGTTAATCTTAGCTAAAAAGATTTATTTTGTTTAATACAGGGTGACTGTGCTGAGCATAGACTGCTTTTAAATGACACTTAAAAGTTGTCAATCCAGAGAAAATGCTTCATTATAGTTATAAGGAGGGGCAGCATTAAATAACGGATATCTGTGGGCAGGTTATACAGATTTTACTTATCCATGAGAGGCATGAGTGGGACAAATACTTTTTATCTGAAAAATCTAAGTGTAATAGGGACATAGCTATACAGTGTGCTCTTCTTGTTGCTTAGGAAAAAGGAAGCTTTTAGGTCTATAATTATACCTGCGAACCACAAGGATTCTGGATTTTGACGGAAAAGTAATATGAGACATGAATAAAAATAAATACATCTTTATTTAGAGTCTAATGTAATACAATTCTATAATAAGCAAAGACCATGTGCTTTTGCTAGCTGTAACTATGAGTTCATAATATTCATGCCCTGGTCTCCTGCAATGGAAAGGCAGATGTATTGTAGTTAACAAGCAAGCAGATAATTGATATCTTAATTAAATAGTTTACTTCACTTTATAATTAAAGCCTTACTGGTACATATATCAATATCATTTATCGTCGTTGCTGTTAAAAATACACTAATAGAGTTTCGTAAGTTCTATGGTAAATTTTATCCCCTATTAAATTTGGCAAACTGCACCTGATATTCATAATCTCAGCAACAGAAATGAGTGCAAAAAAGCTGTGATTATGCTAACCTCTTAGGATGAATGTTTTTTCCCATTTTAGTCATTTCCCCCAACTTCCATCATTTAATCTATAACCGCAGACCTGCAGTCATAGTGACCACAACAGTTTTCCAAAATGTCTGGAACACTTCTATTTTTAGAAATGGACCATTCCGGTTGCGAATAGCTTTTGTTTTCCCACCAATAACAGTATATGCAGCATTGTGCTTGCATCAGTTATTTGATGTTTTCTGTAGAGGCATTTGAATTTGAGTTTCAGTCATTTCGACTGCAGATCTTTGTTAATGATTTCATATATATACATACATACATACATACATACACACAAACACACACACACACACACACACACACACACACACACACACACACACACATATATATATATATATAAATATATATATATATATATATATATATATATATATATATATATATATATATATATATATATATATATATATATATATATATATATATATATATATATATAATGTCAGGGTCAAGTTTTCTGCCGAAAAGTGTGTGATTTGGTGATCCAAACTTTGAAGAAACTGTTCTAAAATGGTATGGAGAAGCAGAGAGTGATCTGAGTGAAGTGGAATTGGATTGTGATGGAAATTTTGTAATGGACGATGAGGAAACCCTCCCCCGCCACTACCGTTTCTGACATCAGCAATTATGAAACTCTCAATGAAATGGATGACCAGGTACAATCTACTTTGTTCAATCATTTATATTACAAGAACAAATTCAAATGGTTTTCTGCACCTTTTGGAAGCAACAGATCCAGAACTGCTAGTCACAATATTGTTGTGCAATTACCTGGACTACGGCCAGCAGCTAGAAATCTCAGAAATTCATCTATTCCCCTAGAGATTTGGAAATTATTATTTTCTAAAGAAATTATTAGCACCATCATTCAGTGGACCAATGTAAAAATTAGAGAAGAAAGATTGAAGTTCAAGGATGGAGAAACAAAAAGTGACCTTTGATAGACGATTTGATAGAGATCAATGCATTTTTTGGTTTACTGCTTTATACATCAATTTTTAGAACCAATGTTGAACCATCAAATGTCTTTTTGCTACTGAGGTCATTATGACTTCATGTCTGTAATAGCATAGCCAAAATAGAACGCCTGTGGTTAAGGGTTAGCTAACTATTCCCATAACTCTATTCAGTGTTAGACTAGGTATATATGCATTTCTTGATACATACTGGTATATATGTATTTATTAATACATACTAACATATTACACACCTAAATATTAATGGTTCCTTTATATACTACATCATTAATAAAACAAAATAGGCCAGGTAGAATATCTTTATAACTATATCTATATCTATATCTATATCTATATCTATATCTATATCTATATCTATATCTATATCTATATCTATATCTATATCTATATATAAATATAAATATATATATATATATATATATATATATATATATATATATATATATATATATATATATATATATATATATATATATATATAAATATATAAAATTATATATTTATATATATATATATATATATATATAGGTCTTTGGTTGTTCGGGTTTTCTCCGTGTAAAATTGGAAGTGTCTTGGCGACATTTCGATGAAGTCTCATTCATCATCTTCAGGCTTCAGCCGTGCTTCTGGGAGCAATGTGTGATCGCAGCTGTTTCTTCCTTTTAACTGCTAGTGGGGGTTTGAACTGATTGGGTGGGAGCTTGGCTGTGCTCTGATTGGATGGGGTTTTTTCTGTGCTCTGATTGGCTGGGGGTGTGTCCTGTGTTGGTGGGGGCTTGGTTGTGCTCAGTCTAGTCTGTGCTGCAGGGGGATTTGAGCTGGTGAGCTGCATAGCTGTATATATATGTAGGTCTTTGGTTATTCGGGTTTTCTCCCGCGTAACATTGGAAGTGTCTTGGCGACATTTCGATGAAGTCTCATTCATCATCTTCAGGCTTCAGCTTCGTGCTTCTGGAAGCAATGTGTGATTGCAGCTGTTTCAATCACACATTGCTCCCAGAAGAACGAAGCTGAAGCCTGAAGATGACGAATGAGACTTCGTCGAAAAGTCGCCAAGACACTTCCAATTTTACGCGGGAGAAAACCCGAATAACAAAAAGACTTACATACAAACACCCGCGAAAACCTCAGAAAACAATATATATATGTAGGTAGGTCTTTGGTTATTCGGGTTTTCTCCCGCGTAACATTGGAAGTGTCTTGGCGACATTTCGATGAAGTCTCATTCATCATCTTCAGGCTTCAGCTTCGTGCTTCTGGGAGCAATGTGTGATTGCAGCTGTTTCTTCCTTTTTAACTGCTAGAGGGGGTTTGAACTGATTGGGTGGGAGCTTGGCTGTGCTCTGACTGGATGGGGTTTTTTTTGTGCTCTGATTGGCTGGGGGTGTGTCCTGTTTGGGTGGGGGCTTGGTTGTGCTCAGATTAGTCTGAGTTGCAGGGGGATTTGAGCTAGTGAGCTGCATTGCTGTTGTTTGGCTTCGTGTTTGTGGTCGTGCTACTTCTTCATAGTGGGTGTCAGTCTGCTGCATGTATGGATTGGAGGGGTTTGAAATGGCTAATGTTGCAGCTGCAGTCTGGCTTCTGGTCCTTGGTCGTGCTTCATGATCAGTGTGGGTTTGGGTCTGCTTTCTGGGTGGATGTGTAGTGGTGACATCCTGTGTGGACCTCATGAGTGTGGGTCTTTCCTCGTGTTAGGGACTCGTTTGTCAATAAGGGCGGGTTTCCAAATGGATGGTAGGTGGGAGGTATCATCTCGTTTGTTCATGCTGTGTGGGCGTTTTTCTATCTCGATGGCTTCTCTGATTATTCTGTTGTTAAAGTGTTCCGTTTTGGCGATAGTTCTGGTCTTTTTAAAGTCAATATCGTGTCCTGTGGCTTTAAGATGTTGGACCAGGGAAGAAATTGGTTCCTCTTTTTTGACTGAGTTCTTGTGTTCTTCAATGCGTGCACTTATTCTTCTGTTGGTTTGTCCAATGTATGTGGTGGGGCAGGCGGTGCATGGGATTTCATATACTCCTTGATTTTCTAACTCAGTTTTGTCTTTGGGGTTTCTTAGGATGGTGGATATTTTTCGGTTTGTGCAGAATGATGTCTTGATCTTGTGTTTGTGGAGGATCTTGCTGATTCTGTCTGTGGTGCCTTTTATATATGGGAGGAGGGCTGTGCCGTTTTCTTGTTCTCTGTCTTGGATTTTAGTGGGGGGTTCTTTTTGGATTAGTTTGGTAATCTTATTTCTCTGGAATCCATTGGATGTTAATATGTTAGTGAGTAATATCTCTGGAATCCATTGGATGTTAGTTATATATATATTTGGTTATTCAGGTTTTCTCTGCGTAAAATTGTAAGTGTCTTTGCGACGTTTCGACGAAATCCCATTCGTCATCTTCAGGCTGGGTGTTTACAACTTCGTGTTTCTAGGAGAAATGTGTGATCGCAGCTGTTTCTTCCTTTTAACTGCTGGTGGGGGGTTGAACTGATTGGTTGGGACCTTCGCTGTGTTCTGATTGGGTGGAGGTGTGTTCTGATTGGTTGAGGGTTTGGCTGTGCTCTGCTGGATGGTGGGGTTGGCTGTGCTCTGATTGGCTGGGAGTGTGTTCTGTTTCGGGGGGGTTGGTTGTGCTCAGGTTGGTCTGAAATGCAGGGGGATTTGAGTTGGTGAGCTGCATTGCTTTGCATTTATGGTCGTGCTATATCTCCATGGTGGGTGTCTCCATGGTGGGTGTCTCCACCCAGTCAAAACACAGCCAAGCTCCCAACCAATCAGTTCAAACCCCCTCTAGCAGTTAAAAGGAAGAGACAGCTGCGATCACACATTGCTCCCAGAAGCACGAAGCTGAAGCCTGAAGATGACAAATGAGACTTCGTTGAAACATCGCCAAGACACTTCCAATTTCACGCGGGAGAAAACCCGAATAACCAAAGACCTACATACAAACACCTACGAAAATCTCAGAAAATATATATATATATATAATAATATATAATATAATATATATTATATATTATATATATATAATTTTGTCATTTTTGTGCCAGAGAATACCTATGTAGAGTGTCTTCAAATATTTATGAACAACTTCCTCTATCACCTCTGGTCACAAATATCATTTGAAGCAGAGGTGAAATTAAAAAAAAATTCCCTAAAGGTTCTGTGGGTGTGGCTTGTTGGGGGGGAGGTCATGTGACTGGGTGGGCATGGACAATTTGACACCACTCACATCGAGGGGCTCCTCACCGGCTCCTCCTCTCCCAGCCACTCCTTGTCTCGAATGGCAGGAAAATGGGGAGGAGAATATTCCTGCCTACCATCCTTCCCTCAATCTGTGCTGAGATTGAGGAATTGATGACAGGCAGGAAAATTCCCTTCCCCATTTTTCTGCCTTTCACAAAAATGGCTCCATTCCAGTTGCTCCTCTCTCCGTCACCCTCCCTCCTGGGGACTATCTTAAAGGGACAGGTTGCAGCAGCTCCATTGTGAATGGAGGGAGAAAGGTTAGCATTCTCTCTGCTGCCTTTAACATTGAATTCTGCGGAATATCGAGTGGCTGGAAGAGGTGAGTGGCAACTGGCCGGGCATGGATGGAGTTAAGGCGGGGTAATTACTACCGGTTCGGGGAACTGATGCCCATCATCCTTAGTGGTTTGCCCGAACTAGTCCAAACTTATAGGATTTCACCCCTGATTTGAAGGGACAAAAAAAAGGCTACCCTGGAGGTCAATTAAGAATCACTTGATTGAGTTGGGCAGCTATAGAAATTGAATAAATAAATAAAAATAAATTTCAGAATCGAACTTCAGGTTTTGTTGAAGTCTACGTGCAATTCCCCTCTGTTTCTCAGCACAGCAGTTTTAAAACTGTGGCAACCCTGATTACATTTGTTTCTCAATTATCACTTAGCTTGTCCACAACCAAAAATCACAATTAACTTTCCAATCCAGGTCTTTACTTCAGTAATCAAGAGAGCATTCTTTTTGAAAGAGCTGAAACATATGTTTAAACAGACTAATTTCCATTCTGAATTGGAGTCTCATTAGCACAATCCAAACTGCTTATCAAACATACTTCTTCCAGGTCTGAGCCATTCCATGGGAAAGTCAACATCATTTTATACAGGATAGAAAAGACCCAAAAAGCAATTTATCTTGTTTGGAAGAATGGAAAGATGAAAAAAAAAAGAAAATAAAACTTCTTGGGGAAAAAGCAATGCATCCAAAAATCCTTCAATCCTTATTCAGCAAATAAAATTATTTTTTTTACCTCACAGCAGCAGCTTTAAGCTGCAGGGGCCTCAGCACAATCAGGAAATTTGAATACCCATGTGAGTAAAAGCAGATATAACTTAATTTAACTTAATTTAAGAAAGGTAGGAGCATGATAAAAATGTAGAATAATTTTTAGAGAAGACAGGGAAAAGTCTTTATCCCAAGTCAGTACTAGTTTTACATTCACAAGATAGATTACAGATGTCCACCCATACCCACATATCCATATTCCTTATTATTCCTTCTTACTGAGCAATATTTATGGTGAGAAATAATTTCTATTGTCAAGAATATCATCACAGTGCAGAAGTAAGCTAAAGGTATACACAGAATAAATCTATGACATGATGAAACTATATTAAGGAGCTCACTTTGCCTACTTCACATTTTTATTTTCTAAAATGCACTGGAAAAAAGTTGGGCAAATCTGCAAGCACATCTCTACTGGGGTGCATCAATTAATTTATTTTCTGAACAAGAACAGCCAGTGCCATTCCTGTATATAAGATGCTGACCACATTCAATTTTATTTCAGTATTTTTTTTAAAAAAGTACTATTATTCTTTGCATAAATATTAATTTTACAACAGAAGTATGCTGCATGTTTTGGGTGTATTCAGTTTGATATCATGCAGGTTAACTGAGAAATAATCTCCACTGAGTTTTGGATACACACACTTATAAATAAATCAAAAAGGAAGTTTATTTAATAATCATTCCCATAAGTAATTATTTCATTTTTTTTCTCATATGACACTTTGTCACACATGTATTAAAATAATATTTCAGTCAGAATTCTTTCTGATTATATGCACCAGATATTTTTTTATTGGAGGTACTATCAAATTCTGACTAAAGCAAACTTTGAATCAATTATTTATTTGATCCCATCTTTATCATTTTTACAAATAATTTAAGGTGGCAAACATATCCAACAAACCTTACTCCTCCTGTTATCCCCACAACAATCCTGTGAAGTGAGTTATGAAAGTGACTGGCCCAAAGTCACTCAGCTGGCTTTCATGGCTAAGGCAGGACTTGAACTTACAGTTTCCTGCTGTCTAGCCTGGTGCCTTAACCACTAGACAACCTCTTAATTAGAATTAATTAAAAAATTAAATTAAATTAAAACATTAAAATTAATGTTTTAATTGAATGGCAATTAAAACATTGCCATTCAATAAATAGAATTTATGAAGTTCTGATAAAACTGGTCATTTAAGTTGCCGGTGACCAACTAATTGATCAAGGTTAAGACTTAATCTAAACCTGATTTTATTTACATACATACTTTCTTCACTTCATAAAAAAAAAATAAGATGATGAATCCAAAATGCTAAGTTACATTTTAACAGGGGTGCACTATAATCAAGTTTTTGTTGTTTGCTGACACCTATTGCCAAGTTATCAGTGGAATATTTCAACAACCTGAGAAATCTTCTGTTTCATATTGGAGTCACACATTGTTCATGAGGTATAAAAGTATATTTTATATCACATTAATAAAGTACAGCTCACTCTTTAAATCATTTACCTATGATAGGTACTTCCCTTACATACAATCTAGCATATAGATTTCCACTTTACCTGTAGGCATAAGATAATATTTATCCTTGAATACAATAACCAATGAAAAATTGATTCCCATTCTTGTTCAGTTTCATTACATAGCAGATAAAGATTAATGTCAGATTTATCTCTGTGAACTGATTCACATATTTACTAAGGAGAACTAGTTTTTATTTATTTATTGATCTGAGCAATGCTCTCCTCAATTCCTGGAGAGGAATTCCTCTCTTGTTTTCAACTCCAATTACATTTTTCTGAAGGATCTGCAAGGGTGAATCTGCTGTTCCTTCAGTGTTAACAGGCAATTTTCTTATTTAAATTAATGACAATTATGTAAATGTTACTCTTAACTATTGAACAGTAAATTATCACTCTCCACAATATTCAGTTTCATTTCACTTCCTAATCAGTTTTCCCCACCAATTAGCATTCCGTCCTATAGAAATATATTGGGGTTTTCATTAATTTCTGCAAACCTTTGATATTTTTTTTAAACTTGCTGATGCCTTCATAAAGTGGAGAAAATAGTGAAGAAGGTGGGTAATGCATCCACTTCAGAGGACCCTGGAAGAAATGGGTTATCTTGATCCTTTTCAGTCAGGATTCAGTTACCTTAGTATGGGACAGAAACAACATTGGTCAAACTTTTGGATGATCTCTGGCATGAATGAAATGGGGGGATTGCACTATGTGAGGTGCCAAAGTGTTTGGTGCTTTCTCCTCACCTTTTGAAGATAAATGAGACTATTGTGTGAGCTCATCCATCAACTTACATATCTCTAATTCTGACAAATTAAGTGATGCCATGAATGTCTTATCCCGTTGTCTGGAGGTTTTAGAGTCCACATGGGAACAATAGACTTCAGTTGTAGCTTTGGACTTTGAGACATTGCTTCCAGGACCATGGCATCTTTGCTGCTGATTGGGGTTACATTATCCCAGATAGACCCTATATCTGCAATATAGGAGGGTCTCCTAGAGCTGTGACTCCTGCTTGATAAGCAGATGGAAGGGATGGCTTGGAGGGCCTTTGCACAGCTTTGTCTTGTATGCATTTGCAGCCATTCCTGGATCGGCAGGCCTTACTTATAGTCACTCATTCCCTAGTTACCTCCAGATTGGATTACTGCATATATGATGTATACGGGGATACCCTTAAAGAGTATTCAGAAGCTTCAGCTGGTAAAATGGCATGAGCTCCTGAAATACTGTATAATATACTTCTGCTCTGCAAGCTGCAGTGGTTGCCAGTTTGCTTTCAGGTCCTATTACTTCATGGCATTGGACAGGGCTACTTGAGGGACCATGTCTCCCTAATTACATTAGTTTGCCCCAGTAGATCTGGCAGAGAAGTATGCTGTGGATACCATCAGCTAGGGACCTGTAATTAAATTGACAATGCTTCTGCCCTACAAAGCGACCTCGACTATGTGTCAGAACGGTCACTCAATTGGCAACTCCATTTCTCAACTAACAAATGCTCTGTCCCTACACATTGGCAACAAAAATCAGAATACCAAATACAAGCTGAGTGGATACGACCACATTAACAACCCTCAGTTTGTCAAGGATCTAGGAGTACATATATCAAATGATCTAAGCCCCAGAGCTCACTGTAACAGCATTGTCAAAAAGGCATTAAGAGTTGTTAACCTAATCTTGTGAAGCTTCTTCTCTGGTAACATTGTACTGCTAACTAGGGCATACAAAACCTTTGCCAGACCAATTCTTGAATACAGCTCATCTGCCTGGAATCCACACTGTATAACTGACATTAATACAATTGAGCAGGACCAGCGGTATTTCACGAGAAGAGTACTCCACTCCTCTGCTCACAATAGAATCCCTTATGCCACCAGGCTCAAAATTTTGGGCTTGGACAACCTGGAACTACACTGTCTACAGTCTGACCTAAGCATAGTACACAAAATTGTCTGCTACAATGTCTACGTGTCAATGACTATTTTAGCTTCAACCTCAACAATACACGGGCAAACAATAGATACAAACTCAAAGTAAATCGCTCCAAACTCAATTGCAGAAAATATTACTTCAGCAACAGAGTGGTCAATGCCTGGAATGCTCTACCTGACTCCATTGTTACATCCTCTAAACCCCACAGCTTTAACCTTAAACTGTCTACCGTGGACCTCACCCCATTCCTAAGAGGGCCTCTGGTGGCTCCACAGACTAATGCAGTCTGTTATTAACACAGCTGCTTGCAATTACTGCAAGTTCAAGTCCCACCAGTCCCAAGATTGACTCAGCCTTCCATCCTTTATAAGGTAAGTAAAATGAAAACCCAGATTGTTGGGGGCAATAAAAGTTGACTTTGTATATAATATACAAATGGATGAGACTATTGCTTAACACAATGTAAGCCGCCCTGAGTCTTCGGAGAAGGGCGGGATATAAATTCAAATAAAAAAAAAAGAGGTCCATAAAGGGGGAGTACATAAGCGCACCAGCATGCCTACCATCTGTGTCCTACTGTCCCCATTTATTTGTATTCATTTCCTTTGTTCATGTCCATGTTTATACTTATACCTGTTATCTAGTACATGAGGACAAACTAAATAAATAAATAAAATAAATTGGGTCCAAAGAGACATGTCTTGTCCGCTGTGGTGTCCACTTTATACAACATCTCCTTCCCCCCAAAAATTAGAGTACCTTCAATTTTTGACATTCCAGAAGTCCCTTAAGGCATAGTAATATAATCAGACCTGGTGCTCCCAAGAAACCAAAAATTTACTCAGACGGCTCCATTTCCTGTCATCTCTTTGTCTAGAGTTTGTATATTTGTTTTTATATTAATTATTTCATCTGGATTTTATGTTTTTTTGTATTTCTTGATTTTATGTTTATTGTTGTTCAACTGTTATCAGAGTTGTGCTTTGTGAGAAGGGAGGCTACACAGATTTGATTAATATATAAATCACTAGTGAATGGACAATGTTATTCTGTCTACAAAATATTGATGCTTACAACTTCAAAAAACAGAAAATGATTTGGAGCTCCTTCCTAGTGTGAAATATCCTAAATTTTCAAAGGAAATATAAATATTTTCAAACCACTAGCAACTTTTCTTTAGAGAATTATATCATTCCTATGTACAAACCTAGATTTCAAAAGGGAAATTATTTTGTAACATAAAATTTCAAATAAGTAATAGTATTTAACATATACCATATTTATTCTGACTTTATAAATATTATATTTTGGGTTGTTAAATGATATGTGTCTTTGTAAATTTCTGTTTCAGAAGTTTTTACAAAGTAATAAATATATAGTTTTACTGATAAATGATATATCTATTTTTTCCAACATATTACAAATAATATTTCCCAATTTCCCAATATTGGGAACAAGCCAGAGCATTATTTTGAACCAACTCCAGTTCCATAACAACCTCTTACACTTTAAAATCTTCTCAGTGTAGTAAAAGAATACTCACTATTCTGTATTCTGCATACTCACTATTCTGTATATTCTAAATTTGATAGGATAGGATAGGATAGGATAGGATAGGATAGGATAGGATAGGATAGGATAGGATGGCTATAAAATTATAACTTTTGGGGTATACAAACAATCTGAAACAATAAGTTTTATGACACAATTGTTGAGTTTGAGGAGCCTGTTTTTACTTTTGGCTGTACACCGCCCTGAGTCCTTCAGGAGAAGGGCGGTATAAAAATCGAATAAATAATAATAATAATAATAATAATAATAATAATAATAATAATAATAATAATAATAATAATAATAATAATAATAATAATAATATTTCATTTATTTATTTATTTTTATTTATTTATTTATTTGTCACAACAGTATATATAAACATAAGCATGAAATAACAATACGATATATAAGCATATATATAAGAAGTATGTAATAACTATACAAAATTGGATACAATCAAAGGGAACATTAGGACAGAAACGGTAGGCACGCTGGTGCTCTTATGCATGCCCCTTACAGACCTCTTAGGAATGGGGTGAGGTCAATAATAGATAGTTTTTGGTTAAAGCTTTGGGGATTTTGGGAAGAGACCACAGAGTCTTGTAGTGCATTCCAGGCATTAACAACTCTGTTACTGAAGTCATATTTTCTGCAATCAAGATTGGAGCGGTTCACATTAAGCTTAAATCTATTGTGTGCTCGTGTATTGTTGCGATTGAAGCTGAAGTAGTCTTCAACAGGAAAGACATTGTAACAGATGATTCTATGAATTAAACTCAGGTCATGTTGAAGGCAGAGGAGTTCTACATTTTCTAAACCCAGGATTTCAAGTCTGTTGGCATAAGGTATTTTGTTGTAAAGGAGTGGAGAACTCTTCTTGTAAAATATTTCTGGACACGCTCAATTGTATTAATGTCCGAAATGAGGTATGGGTTCCAGACAGGCGAGCTGTATCCACCCATATCTGTCTTATTTACAGTAATGTAAAATATAGATGGTGAAAAGGGTCTTGAAAATTGTGTAAGAAAATATATCTCTTAATACTGCAATTTTATTTCATTTTAATGTCAAATTGCTAAGAATCATATATTAGTCTTCTGGGATATCGAATACCAGCTACATTCAGGGAATGAGATTTGGTGCTGTGAAATAATGATTAAGGTTCCCTTAGAATCTTCCTGTTATGCTTTATCCTTTTCTCCAAATAAATGATTAGAATGCAAAAAGTGGGCAACAGAGCAATGATTTAGTTAATAATCCATTATTTAATAATCCATTAATTATCTTGCAGGTCAACATAAGCCATTTTCTGTCTTTTCCTTTGATAAATGTAAGTTTTAAATTATTGCTGCTAGAGCTCAAACATGATAAAGATATTTGAACTTCTGCTAAAATGTATCTTTCATTGTGATGAAATAGTACTTTAGAGTATAGACAAATTTGCCACTAGGAAGTTGACATTCTCTAAAAAAAGAGAAACTTTAGTTAAACAAAATTTATCTTTCTTATGCCACTATTAACCAATCGAATACCTCTTTGTAGCTGTGTAGTATCTCTACCATTCATCAAAATTATTTATGAAGAGTCAGAAATATCAAGGCACCATACCATTGGAAAGTCACACTGAGCTGTAGAATGTCTTTTTAAGAACAGTTGGGCTTCACACCTTATAAAACAGCAACCATAATTCATTAAAATCTCTTGCTGCTCACCTTGCAGTGATAACCTGGAAGCCTTCAAATGGATTAAAAAGAAATGCTAAGATCAAAGGAATATGCAAAAAGCACAAGGTTAAGATTGCCCTTCATTTTAATGTACAGTTTGGTTAACTATGTCATCACATTCAGTGAAGCTTCTAGTTCAAGCAGTACTCAGTTTTGCTGATGACAAATTAATATCTTATTGCAGATAAAAAGAATAATGAAATAATGACATTTTAAGAGCTTCTGTTATTCTCCATTAATTTCTTCTTTCAGTACTTAAGTTTTCCCCCCACTCTATTTGATTCCAGGAAAGTTTCTAACAGGACAGCTTTAGCTCAACCAACCTGAAACAATGTCTGCAAAAAAGAAAGTTGTTCAGAAGCAATAGAGATTATTAAAATAGAGATATACTGGCACCTTGTATTCCACTGCTTTGAAACTCATCAAATTTGTTACTCGATACATTTTGAAGTTCAAATTTTGTCCCGGTACTCATCACTTGTTTGGTACTCAACACAGAAGCTAGAACTTGTTGGTGTCAGCTGCCTTGTGACTGACTATATTATTCCTTATGGAGAAACAATCGTTTGGTACAGGTAGTCCTCGACTTACAATAGTCCATTTAGTGACCATTCAAAGTTAAAACAGCAATGAAAAAAGTGACTTATGACCATTTTTCACACTTATGACAGTTGGGGTATCCCCATGGTCACGTGATCAAAATTCAGATGTTTGGCAACTGACTCATATTTATTATTTATTTATTTATTTATTTTATTTTATTAGATTTTTATACTGTCATTCTCCCGAACGACTCAGGGCGGTGTACAGCCAGATAATAAAAACCCACAATATACACATTAAAACAGAAACTTAAAACCAAGCATATTACAAAGATGGCCGAAATTTAAAAAATTTAAAACCCTAAAACTCATAAATAACCCCAATTAAAATTTAATAAAACTTTTAAGCCAGTCCCGCTTGAATAAATAAATGTGTTTTCAGCTCACGGCGAAAAGTCCGAAGATCAGGCACTTGGCGTAAACCAGGGGGAAGTTCGTTTCAAAGCGTAGGGGCTCCAACAGAGAAGGGCCTACCCCTGGGGGCCGCCAGCTGACATTGTTTGGCGGATGGCACCCTGAGAAGACCCTCTCCGTGTGAGCGTACGGGTCGGTGGGAGGCATAAGGTAACAGCAGGCGGTCCCGTAAGTACCCGGGCCCTAAGCCATGGAGCGCTTTAAAGATGGTAACCAAGATCTTAAAGCTTTATGACAGTTGCAGTGTCCTGGGGGTCATGTCATTGCCTTTTTGCAACATTCTGACAAGCAAAGTCAATTAATTTAACAATCATTTTACTAACTTAACCACCACAGTGATTCACTTAACAACAGGGGCAAGAAAGGTCATAAAATGGGGTAAGTCATAAAATTCACTTAACAAATGTTTCACTTAGCAACAGAAATTTTGGCCTCAATTGTGGTTGTAAGTCAAGGACTACCTGTACTCATTTTGGAGTCACTGCACCTCCTGGAACCAATTAATGATAAGTACCAAGACACCATTGTAACACTTTCCTCCTGCAAGCAAAACCACTTGCAGTCAATATTCTTTCAGATTGGTTGAGGTCAATCCATCCTGCTAGAAACTACTAGAGCTATCAGTAAAGAAAATATCATATACAGTTTAATATTGATCAAATTGACCACTTTGTAAACCTTAGTTTTAGCTTTAAGGGTCTTGATTATTTCTTTCAAGTAGTGTCCCAAAAGCTGATTTCTTTGCTTTTGCTTTTCTCAGGAATTCCTTCATAGATATAATAGAAAAATCATTTTTCTGAGTTAAGATCCATGTATCCAAGTCATTCTTCTGGTTTATTATTTGTGCATCCCTTTTAACTTAAAAGCTCATTTCGTTTATTGGTTCTGTACAAAATCTTTGTCAATGCCAGTCTTATACCCTGTCACTTTTAAATCCATGTCCAAAACAGTCTGATTTTCCACTACGTTCTCTTCTATCATTTCTTTTGAGCCCATTTTTTAATTAAATAATAAGTTCTTAAATATCCTTACATTCTTCCAGAATTAAAATGTTTTCTCCATTATGCATTAGTGGGAATTTTCTTTCAATTATAATTTTAAATTATTTTTGGTTGCCTCTAGTAACCAGCTTTCAATGTCTCCTCTATCATGTTTTTATCTCATCCAGAACATTTCCCAGGAAGAGATTTCTTACACTTCATATATTCATATATACAGACCCTCATATATTTTTAATAAGATTTTTAAATAACAGCAAGTAATATTCTTATATATTTTTCTTCCAAAACCTTGTTTCCAGGCAATCTTTTATTCCATTTAAAATCTTCTCCAAATCAACATTCTAATAGCTCCTTTGTTGCTTATTTTGAAACAAAATGAAGTTTTTCTTTAAGTTTTAAACTTACATAAATCTTTTTTTTTTCTTCTGTCGGTGGGAGAAAAATCACCTAGTACAATAAAACGTGTCCTTCTGAAGTTTCTTGATGTCCAAAAAGCAATTTATAAGCCATTTCCAGTAAAAAAAAAATAATGATGGAGAATGGAAACCAGTGTCTGTATCAAAGGCTCCAATCATAGCTATTTCTCCTAGGCAGTGGTGGGATTCAGCCAGTTCGCACCACTTCGGGAGAACCGGTTGTTAACTTTCTGAACAGTTTGGCAAACTGGTTGTTGGAAGAAATCATTAAGGCAGAGAACAGGTTGTTAAATTATTTGAATCCCACCACTGCTCCTAGGTATTTCTCAGAGTTCTAAAACCCGCTGGAGATGGCTATTTTACATCCAGTCATGGGGGAGGGGACATATTTAAGAAGTCAACTGGGTGATCCCAAGTCCTCTCCTTCTCTGGAGATGAATTCCAGGAACTGGTTCTTTCACTGAGTCTACTTCTACTGCAATAATCAGCTCTGAAAGTATGAAACCTTCTTAGTCCAGCATTACTCCTTAGAAGTCTCAAAACCAAGAATTCTGCTCTTTATCAGTAAAGATAGCCATATAATTGTAACTTTGATAGGAAATTTATGTGTCGACTCCCTCTCTCCCTCTTTCTCTCTCTTCTCTCTCCCCCACCTCATTCCTATTACAGCATCCTGTCCAGAGGTGGGTTCTACTTTACTACCAGTTTGCAATGGGAAGCTTCTGCCCATGCGCAGATCATCCATGGTGATATTCGGGTGGGTGGTGGAGCCCCCAGCCGCTTTTACTACCCGTTCACAAGAACTGGACTGAACCAGGAGTGACCCACCACTGATCCTGTCCAATTTAATATATTCTACTTTCCTAGATAGGAATTTAGGGGACTTTCATTTTAGTAATTTGGAGGGAATTAAGTAGGAGAACAACTATCTATAGCAGGGTTTCCCAAACTGTTAAGCATTGCTACTATAAATCTACCTTTCCCAAAGTTTCATTGTCTTTTTAATTGTTTATTTATGTTCATTTGGTGTTCACATTTTGGAGGGAAGTGTAGACATTTAACATTACACTAAAGGGGTGTGTGTGTATATAAGCTCCAAAAAGATTAGGTCTACAGGGACTAAAAAAGGAGCAAATTCTGTTGGACAAAGTCATCGTAGAGAATCCTGATTTAAGTGAAGAGCAGCATTTCCTTCACTTTTTCCCTATATGATATAATTACAATATTATATATATTATATATCTATATATTGTCTTAACACTTTCATCACCATTCCTCTTGCACAATCTTCTATTTTTGTGATTATAAAGAAACTCAACAATGAATTATCCTTATGATGATGGTGGGGAAGATAATTGGATCACCCACATTTGAGATAATGTTCACAATTATTCAAATTCCATTATTTCAATTGACCTGTGGACAAATTAAAATCAACATTATGCTTTTAATTATGGCTGAATACTGGGTATTTGATGTGGGAAGGGAGGATCTGTGCTGCAATTGCTAATCTTAATGGGAACACACTACATACATCATCATGAATAAAAAATCCAAATATATTTTGCACTTGGGAAATGCAACACATTTCAGTAATTCTGAAAAAGGAAGCACATAAACTATAACTTGAGTTAAGTTAAAAGTACAAGATGTTTCTATCAAGGTTTGTGAATAATACATGTCTTCTTATTTGTTGCATTTATCTCTCTGCACAAAAATGTAAGAAGTTAAACTCTATCAACATTAGAATGAGTAAGTTTATGGGAGAGATTGTTTCATTTGCAGAGAAAAGTATTAACATTTAAAAGTAACTGCATTTTAAGGATCCCACACTTTTACATTTAGATTTAGTGCAGTTCTAATACTCTGCAGCATACTGTAATATTCCTAAGGCAAATACATTAACAGGGGACAGTCTGTCCCAGTTTATGTCTCTTAGTGATGGGAATACGCAATGGGATATATGCCTTTGGCTCAACAAGAATTTTGTTTTCTAAGCTTTCTATCTTAAAAAAAAATACTTAACTTGCAACAATCCCCTAATCTTGCATATTTGCCATCATGAGTTCTTTAATGAAGAACTTATTTTTACTTCAATATCCTGCCTGTGGAAAATCACATTATCCAGATCATGTCCCTTGCTCATAATATGCATTACCAGATGTGATTTTTAGTCACACACAAATACACATGCACTTCAGGTAAACTTCAGAGGAACGGTATCTCTAATAATATACTGGCAGTTCTTTGTACTAGGAATTTTACAAGTATCTGTTTCAAAGTTTCTTCAAAATAAAATATAAGAACTCCAAGAAAGGAATCCAAGGTATGTTGTGAATTTAAAATGGAATATTATTAATAAAAATAAAGTTATGTTTATATAAATGTTTACACACACACACACACACACACACACACACACATCTTTATATTGTTTTCACAATTGAAAGTCCCGTTGAAGACTACTTCAGCTTCAATCGCAACAATACACGAGCATACAATAGATTTAAACTTAAAGTGAACTGCTCCAAACTTGATTGTAGTAAATATGACTTCAGTAAAAGAGTTATTAATGCCTGTAATACACTACCTGACCCCGTGGTCTCTTCCCAAAATCCCCAAATCTTTAACCAAAGACTATCTACTATTGACCTCACCCCATTCCTAAGAGGTCTGTAAGGGGCATGCATAAGAGCACCAGTGTGCCTACCATTCCTGTCCTAATGTTCCCTTTGATTGTATCCAATTCGTGTAATATTACATACTTATAGCTATATATACTGTTGTGACAAATAAATAAAATAAAAATAATAAATAAATTATTGTCAGTGTCTTGAAAGACTTCCAAAATTGGGTTTTATGTAATATAGTATGGTCAAGCGAATACATTTAAATAACACACTTGATTTCAAAATTAATTACTCAGTATTCACATTTCCTTCAAATATGGAATTTTTGCAGAGAAACATAGATTGCAGTGAAATTGAACTTTATGCTACTTTTTAATATGATGGAATTTTCTGATTATTTAATTTCAGATTTCTGTAAGAAAAGTATTTTTAGATTATATTCCATTCTCCTCTTTGCAATGTAATGTAAAAATCTAAACAAGGCATTCAATTTATAGCTAAGAGAAAGTTGAGAATATTGCACATAATTTCTTTTGTTGTTCATTAACTGAAAATGGGAAATATATTTATATTATCATGGTTAAAAAACAAAAACACAAGCACCAGTCAATCCAGTACAAACATTGATTTTCCCCGATGGCAAATATCTATGAAGACTTAGTACATTTTATTTTACATTGATCTTATGATTAAATATTTGTCTACTACTTATAGCTGAAACAAATACATTTGCTCAACAGTATTAAATGCAGCATACTAGATGAAAGCACGTAGACAAAAATGGATTACTGCAAATAAAAAATGCTTAATAAGTGATATGATAAACTGCTTCAGAAAGTGGAAATTTTTTCTTATATTTTACTGATTATGGTAACTTGAGGCTTTGGTGCAACCTAAGCCAGATCCAAATTCCATGCATGGAGAGCCATCCTGTTCAGTGGTGGGTTTCATTTACCTTTGGTACTGGTTTGCTTACATGCGCTAACCGAGCATGCGCACCACTTCTGCGCAAGTGCAGAGCATATTTGATGACATCTGGGTGGGTGGGCGGAGCCTCCCGCTGCCGCTGCTACCAGTTCGCCGAACTGGGGCGAACCAGTAGCAACCCACCACTGATCCTGTTGACTGCCTGATTATTTGTAAGCTGGCAGAGTGGGAAAAAAAAACAACAACCCTTGATGAACAGTGGTTTGAGTGTACTGCCCTGGGACAAGGCACTGTTCAAACCAACGGAAGGTTATTTCTTCATTCTCAAAGTTGGACATCTCTCATCTTGGTCCTTTGCTAGAAATCTCCATAACAGATACAAGTTACCTGTACTTCTTTCCCACCCTCAGTGATCTGGCCCTAAAAATAATACAATGAAGAACTGATAGGTGGATGGGTGGAGGGGGAAGCCTCCCATGGCCAGTCCCAGTATTTGTGGACTGAGAAGATGTAGGGCAAGGCTGTCAAACTTGCAGTCTGCGGGCTGGATGTGTCACGCACTGGCCACACCCACGGCCAGTTTAGCAAAGGGGAAAAAAGTCCCGATGCATCACATGCTCCCGCTGTGACAACACGAATTTGACAGCCCTGATGTAGAGTATCATTCTGAGTCTTTACAAGCATACTGAATGGTCCTATGGAAGGCATCTTTCCAGTGTGCCAGCAGTGACTTCTGTTTTTACCAGCCCAAACAAATGAAGGTCCCTTAGTGCCATTTGTTGCTCCAAATGAGATTTCCCCTACAAATAGGAATTACCTGCCTTAAAACCTATGGTAAAATATGTTGAATCTGTCTTTTCAAACTTCTAGTGTCATACCAGGGATTCTGACCCAGGTAAGAGAAATGATTGTACCCTGTTGTTATGGCATCTTTCCTGTTCTTTTGTTGTTCAATAACAAAAATAGACTAAGCAGCTTCTAAATCATTATAATAAAATACACTAAAACAGTGATGGCTAACCTTTTCTGAACTTAGTGGCCAAAGTGTGTATGCCTGAACCCAATGGTGGGATTCAAGTAATTTAACAACCGGTTCTCTGCCCTAATGATTTATTCCAACATCCAGTTTGCCAAACTGCTCAGAAAGTTAACAACCGGTTCTCCCGAAGTGGTACGAACTGGCTGAATCCCACCACTGCCTGAACCTCCAAAATGCAATTCATGTGCAGTCCCTGCATACATACCCATCCCCCATGCATATGTGCAGCTTCCTACACATGCCCCACACATGCGCACCAGAGACCTGATGACCAGCTGGCCAGAGGGAGGCACGTGTGCATGTGTGGTGGAGCTGAACTGGGGCGACAACTCATGTGCCCACAAAGAGGGCGGTAGTGCCACCTGTGGCATGCATACCAAAGGTTCTCCATCATGGCACTAAGAGATTATTTTCAGAATAAAACAATCGTTAATGAAACAATTATGAGAAAAATAGTGTAATCCCTAGCATTTTTAATAGTGAATCTTTATTCACTTGTTAACCAGTAAAATTTACAAAATGTACAACATGAAAATCAAAATGTATATAAGATAATATCCTTACATAGTAATAAGTCTATATAATAAAACTACTATATATACAGTAGTTTTATACTATAGTTTTGTATTTGCTCATTGAGAATGTAATTGTGATGTGCTTTTTCACATTTTTGCTAAATAAATAACATTGGATGACTCCTATTATGGCAACATCTCACATTTCTTATTAATAAAAGATAAACTGTTCACAATGTATTTTCTATATCAGAGCAGCAGTTCTGTTTTATGCTTTTTATCTTGTGTGGTCATCTCCCATAAGGTCAGGACTAATTATCACAGTCCTTCTAATCTGTTGTCCTCCAGATATCAATTCTCAATTCATCTGGCTGGCAGCAAATAAGAGAAGACTGAGGCATCTTCTTTTTAATTACTTGGGTAGAGGTTGCACCTATTTCTGGATCGAAAAACTCTCCTCATGGTCACTCATAGCTTGATCAACTTTCAGATAGACTATTGTAACTTACTCTATATGGGGCTGCTCTTGGAGATCATCAGAAGCTACCACTAGTCCAGAAGATGAGCAATGCCTGAGCAATGATGGGCTAGGCTTTTTAACAGCATATGATACTTTGCTACATGAGCTGAACTCATTACCAGCTGGCTTTGTGGTGCAAATCAAATGCTGATTATGTCATAGAGAGGTAAATGACACAAAGCCTAGTTATTTTAAGGATATAATGTCTGCTCATCCTGTGTTTTCTGCAGTGGTGGGTTTCTACTGGTTCACCCCAGTTTGGGCAAACCGGTAGTGGTGGAGGCGGGAGGCCCACCTGCCAGGATGTCATCACGGATGCTTTGTGCATGTTCCGAACCGGTAGCGAAGGTAAGTGGAATCCACTACTGATTTTCTGGCAAAATTAGCTTGCTTCAAGTCCCTTCAATTAAACAGACTTATGCGGTGGGATCCAGGAAGTAGGCCTTCTATGGCACTATACCTTCCCTTTGCAAGAAACAGGTGAGATTCCTCAGATATTTGTATGACTGTTACTTTGCCTGCTTTCAAACAATCTTTAAAAACTTGGCCCTTTCCTCAGGCCTTGGGTTAAGACAATTGCAGGCCTCTTAAAACTACAAGGGAATATGGAAGAATAGTTTTATTTTCTTGGGTAGTTATTTTTTTATGGATATTGTTTTTGTTCTTTGTAAAACCAGTCAGAGTTGAGTGTCCTATTATCTAAAATAACTAGGCAGTACCTAGCTATTTGCTACAGAGTTAGAGAAACAATGATCCTGCTGCTTACAGCCTACCTGTACGAGAAATCTATTTGCCACATGAACCAAATGTTTCAGAAAACTGTGCAGTCTTGGCATGGCTTGAGAGCTCATCTTCATTTCTGTTTCTTAAGCAGATGATACCTCTGTGACTCATCATTCTCTTGAATGCCAATGTTCAGTAACAGGGGTCAATTTAACAAAGGAAAAGAGAAGAGATTCAATGAATATTTAGGCTGAAACAGTGGTGGGATTCAAAATTTTTTACTACTGGTTCTATGGGCATGGGTTAGTGGGAATGGTTGGTGGATGTGGCAGGGGGAGGATACTCCATTCCAACCTCACCCCACTCCAGGGAAAGGTTACTGCAAAATCCCCATTTCTTCCCAATCAGCTGGGACTCAGGAGGCAGAGAATAGATGGGGCTGGAGCAGTTAGAGGTTGTATTTACCGGTTCTCTGAATTTCTCAGAATTTCTGCTACCGGTTCTCCAGAACTGATCAGAACCTGCTGAATACCACCCCTGGGCTAAAAGTGGCAAAATCCACACCTCTCAATGCTTGAGTAGCATTTGCAATCAATTGATTGTTGATTTTATTTAACTGGCAAATATTATGTGACTTCTAGATCTCAAACCTTGTCTGAGAAGGTTTTTTTCCCCTGTTCTATATTGTTTTTTACTTGTGAGTTTAGACAAAAATAATATGGAGTTTTAAAATAAATATTTACATAAAAACTAATTCAGCTACTATTGTTCCACAATGTGGAAATATTAATCGGCATAACTAAAACTTTACTTTCAATAAACCAAGGGAAATATGTATAATATTAATGGCTAATGAAATAATTTCTAAGTTATCTTAGAATGAAATAGGAAACAAATGAAATGGAGTGATGAAGGCAGAACAATAGGAAACTGATGGGTAAATATTTATTTCTCTGTCTGAATTCTAATTTTCAAAATGTATTTATACAATATGAAAATAAGTACAGTCTTGGAAGTATTTAGATAAATGGTATCATCTTATCATACCTTATAAATAAAATATCTCTCCAGTTCTAGTTCATCCTTTCTTATAGTTCATCCTGTTTTTTCCAATTTGTACTTTGTTTAAGATCTTTGGTGATGTTAGAAAGTAATTCTGGATTTGCATATGGGGTGGGGAAAACTGATGGATATTGAGAATATAACTGTATAATATAATAGCTAAATATGTAAGCTTTGGGAAAGTAATCTTATTTAAATCTAAAAACAAAATAAATAGTTAAGTCTGCCTTCAGACACATAGTAAGGGGCTATATATACCTTCATATTATATAGAGATTGTGTGAGTTTCAGTTCACTTACTAATAATTAAAATATACAATTTGACCAGAGGTGAAATCCAAATTTTTTTACTACCGGTTCTGTGGGCGTGGCTTAGTGGGCATGGCAGGGAAAGGATACTGAAAAATCCCCATTCCCTCCCCACTCCTGGGGAAAGTATATTACAAAATTCCATTCCCATCCCACTCTGGGGCCAGCCAGAGGTGGTATTTATCAGTTCTCCAAACTGCTCAAAATTTCTGCTACTAGTTCTCCAGAACCTGTCAGAACCTGCTGGATTTGACCAAGGCTGCCTTATCTTCTGCATGCACTACAGTATTAACACTATGAAGTAAGCAGAGCCTTACAGAGCGCAGAAAAGCAGTAGGATATAAATCAAAGTATTAAAGATATTAGATAAATAAGGAAAACTTCCATAGCTGAAAACTGTTTAAATCAACTTCATTCATTATGCTCCACTATACCTTTCCTCCATCCTTGCTTTCACCATGTCCATGCTCAGTTTCATACATTGCCTTTGTTATTTAAAACCCTCACCTCTTTCTTTTTGAGTATCTCATCAGCTCCATCCAACCATAACATTCTTTATTTCACCCTTCCTTTCAACCCATTTATTTTTCCTTCATATATGTTTTTATTTATTTATTACAAGTGCTTTTATGCTGCTTCAGTCAAGTGAATCTAATGAGCCTCATTCATTCCTTCTACTTCAGCAAACCACCTCAATGTATTTCTTTCACACTGGGCACTCACATTTGCATTCAATCCACATTAATTTAGCACACACTGATTCTTGACATTACCTTTTCTTGTTTTACCACCCACATGTTTCCTACGTACCCAAATTCCCACTGCATTCAGTTGACTGTTTTATTTATCCTACTACATTTATGCTCAGCTCTCCAGATAGCAAAATGAGGAAAGCATGTCCTTATACAAAAGCATTTATTGATTCTGTAAACAACTATACATCACAACAAGCCACATACTACGCCACACACGTCTACTTTATAATTTCTCCATCCATTATTTCATATTTAGTAAACATTCTTCCATCTATCTGACTACTCCAGTTTTTTGCCGTTTCTCTTGCAATCATTCACTTCATTCTCCTGTCAAAGATAAGTGCAATTCCATATTCCTAGTTGCTAGTTATTTAATCTATACAAAACTGAGTACAAATCATTTAGATTTAACAGCCTGATCATCCATGTGCAAAAATACATGTACATTCACGTTGCTATAAGCATGTAAAGATTGCTATGGATGAAAACATGATGTGAATACATGTACCCAGTGGTAAAATCCAATTATTTTCCTACCAGTTCTGTGGGTGTAGCTTGGTGAGTGTGGTGGGCATGGCAGGGGAAGGATATTGCAAACTCTCCATTCCCACCCCACTCTGGGGCCAGACAGAAATGGTATTTGCCAGTTCTCAAAACTACTCAAAATTTCTGCTACCGTTTCTCCGAACTGCTCAAAATTTCTGCTACTCGTTCTGCAGAACCTATCAGAACCTGCTGACCTGCTAGATTTCACCCCTGCTTGTACCCATAAATACATTAAATAATCAAGTGGAAGTAACACATCCTTGGCTAATTTCCTGTTCAGTTGACCCATTCTCAGGCATACTGTTGAACCATTCTCATGCATGTTTTACTTTCAAAATATACCATTCTTATTTACATTTATTCACTAATCCATTTTCATATTGGTGAAAACATCTCTCATCAAGCCTATTCACTTCAACCTATCTTCAAACACCTTTCTGGTACCCCACAATGTAATTGTTTTTATTCTGTTTGAAACAACTTCTTCCACTTTCCATTAATTCTTTTGGAAGACAAATCTGTCATACAAGGCTTGAACCTTTTTTTTCTGCAATTGCTCAATTTTTATTTGAACTTTATTCACCTTCTCCCTTTTTTAAAATTTATCTCCATTTTTCCTCAAGACCCTCTGCATGTTCCTTCCTTTCTAATGCATATTCATCAGCAAATGAATATATCACATATAAATCATATATTCAAAGCAGATCTTGTTCTAACCCAATCCCAGTCACCATTCTCATTCATTCTTGGTTCACCATATTGACTTTTTGACTACTGTTTTCTTTTCTCTTGTTCCTATCTAATCAAATAACCTTTATCTCTGAATCACATTAACTTAGGATGTTGCTCAGTGTTTCTCAAAATTCATCCTTTCTTCTTTATTGTACTAATTATTCATTAGAGTATAATATGCAACTATGACAAAACTATGAATTTCTTTTTTCACACTGACAAATTTCACACTAGTGTTTGGTAGTAAAATTTAGCTAGCCTGTCATTTTGTCCCTTATACAACAATAGGATTAACTTGACAGGAGACACTAAAACCAGATTATGTTAAAAGCTTTATCATGGACTAAACTGAAGCCTTAGAAACAATACTAAATCTTTGCAGGGAACAGCCGCAGTGGTGCAGTGGTTAGAGTGCAGTACTGCAGGTTACTTCTGCTGACCACCAGCTGCCAGCAATTTGGCAGATTTAATTTCACCAGGCTAAAGGTTGACTCAGCCTTCCATCCTTCCAAGTGGGTTAGAAATATGCTAACTCTGTAAACCAGCAGTTCTCAACCTGTGGGTCGGGACTCCGTTGGGGGTCGAATGACGATTTGCCAGGGATCGCCTAAGACCATCAGAAATATGGGAAGTATACTTGCGAGTCGAAGAATCGCTCTCCAATGGTTGACTCCACAAGCCAGCTGCAGGCTCTTCAAATCGCTAGCCGAATTCGGCTTCAGGCGCGATGAATTAAAAAAGAGAGAAATCTTTGCTCTGATGTCTCCCTCTCAAGCCAGCTGCAATCACTCCCAATCGCTAGCCTAATCTGGCTTCAGGCACGATAAACTTAATAGGGGAGGAGTCTCCGCTTTAATGCCTCCATCCTCAAGGCAATCGCAAATAGTTCAGATCGCTAGCCAATACGGCTTCAGGCGCGATAAATTCAAAACAAAAATAATTTTACAGTTGGGGTCGCCACATCGTGGGGAATTGTATTAAAGGGGTCGCAGCACTATAAAGGTTGAGAACCACTGCTGTAAACCACTTAGAGAGGGCTGTAAAACCACCATGAAGTGGTATATAAGTCTAAGTGCTATTGCTATTCCTAAATGCTCCACAGTTTTCTTCCTACTGTTTCAATTTAACGATACAAAGCTGATTTTTTGCTGGCCTTGGAAAGCAGCTAAATAAATATTCTATAATAATTCTCACTAACCACGGAATAGCAATCAGAACAATCTAAATGACATGGGCTCATACTTCCTGACATGCATTTTAACCTTTTTATTTATAATAAAAGCCATACCTTTTGTGCATGTATTGATCAACTCTATCAAAACAGATCATCTCATTCAGCCCTACTACATCTTTCCACTGTTTCTTTATAAGCATGTATTTTCTTTCTATTTATTAATTCATTTACTCTTTTTTTCTAAATCACAATTTTTCCATATTCTATTATTATCAGCATAGACAATGACTTCTGCTTACCAACATGCCTTTGATCATTTGAGACTTTTGTCTAATACTGTAAAATAAGCTAGGAAACATACAGATATGTCTCAAATCTCATGTAGCATTCCCTGCTGAGTATATATATATATATATATGCAAACAACACCCAGTTTTACAGACTCATGTATTCTATGTAAGTTCTATGTAATCTAGAAATCAACTTTCAATTCAACATATTCTTGTTTTCATCCCTCTGACTAGAAGCATATATAGTTCTAATACATGATCAGGACATTTTCAGAATGCTTCCTTTCCCTTCCTCTTCAAATGTATCCCTGCTCTTTCAGCTGCATTTCCAGATGGTTATCTTGGGAGAGTGACTATAGAAGCAAATAATTTGTGAATGTTCATGTGGCTTCATCATAACATACAGTCCGTAATTGATGAAAAATGGAAACTGATGTGATGAAGTGGAAGCAATCTATCTGCATAGAGATTACGTGCTGTTTATTTGTAATCATTGCTTTTCCCATATAAACCAAGAATCAACCCATCCGATTACCACTGATTTCTATTTAGTATATATCTATTGTTGTGTTCCTATATGAAAGTATAAATAAAATCATTTACAAACTGACAAATAGCTTAGAGGCAGGTATGTGTATTGAGTTCCCAATCACTTCCCAGTATCACCATTTAAAACAAAACGAAACAAACAAAAAACACAGCTTCTGGAAGCATTAAATTGTAATAGGGCAACAACGGGGAGTAACCAAAATAACCCATTTCTTGCATTTTACTTTAGTCCCAACACTTCCAATTGATGGGTCCAAGAACGTACATTTACATTTAATGGTAAAGAGGATGGAAGAAGGGCTAGAGTTCTCTTAGAAGCACAAGTGGAAAGAAGAAAATGGATTTGGCTGTATACATGATGATTTAGCAATTTTAGTGTTTATACTATATTGTTTTAAATAGAATATCCTTTCGAAATACAACTGCGCGATTTAATTGAACTGCACGGTAACTGGAAGTTCAGTGTTGGAAAATGTAGGTAAACTATTTTTATGCTGGCCACCATTCATATGCTTCACATGCCAAAGCCTTTTCCTCTCAAAGCAGCATTTCTGTGGGAGATTTTTTACTGGCCTGGGCTTCTCTGGCCAACAGTAGCTTTCCTCAGGTATAACTCAACTCCAAGTGGTTTTCTTGGCAGTGATATGAAAATACTTTGCTGCGGGCTTCTTCAGGAACTGTCAGTGGTGGGATTCAGCCAGTTTGCACCACTTCAGGAGAACCGGTTGTTAACTTTCTGAGCAGTTTGATGAACTGGTTGTTGGAAGAAATCATTAGGGCAGAGAACCGGTTGTTAAATTATTTGAATCCCACCACTGGGAATAGTGTTTTCCCCCCCCCCACAACTTCTTAATTTAGTCCGTAGCCCTGAGATTCCATTCTGGCTTCAGTTCTAATACTAGTCAGGTCTAGCTTGCTAAGCTTTTTTGAGATTAGCCAAGGTCAGATAACTTATACCATCTACTGTGACTTAACTAGAAAAGCCAGCAGAAAATCATGTCTGGGTGGCAAATAATGCCTCTGCAGTCTTTAAAGCGTTTGCCCTTTTCATTATCTATAGCTATTTTTCTTTTTCCTTTCTCTAAAATAAAGCACGTTGTTACTAGCCTTACTTCGCATACTTCAAGGAAGATAGAGCCTTTGCTTTAAAATGTTGCGGTATCATTTGCTTAGGGTCAGCAATCTTTGTGATACAGGTAAGTAAAAGGTTACTTTCCACGAAAAAAAACAAAAAACCCAGCAGGATGATTTACAAAATGCCAGCGTTAAATTGCAGGGAAGGAGCAAATGGGCCTTATGAATTTTAATAGCATGCATAGCTTTCTTCTGCTGTTTGTTTGTCCCTTGTGGCTTGAAGAGAGTGGCTCAGAATGATGACCTATGCTGGTAAACTTGTAAGAGATGACAACTTTCCCTTATGCTTCTGGTCTGCTTTCTCTGCATCCCCTACAGCTTTATTCACCTTGCAGCAATAAATTTCAAACTGTTAATGTCAATTGACCGGGCTTAAAAAGAAAAGCACATTGTCGAGCGGCAATTATTAGGGGAAGCAAAATCTTATCAATGAGAGATCTGCTCTTCCTCATTTCTCTCACACTTTTTATTTTAGAAAACTCAGCAGAAAGCCGCTAACGTTTCATATCTGCATAGTGAGAACAACAGAGCTGCAACTGTAAAAGTTCTAATAAAGAGAACATGCATGGGCTTATGGGAATACAAACATAATGTTCTAATAAACTTCTTTTGTTTTAAAAAGTGAAAAATGAGAGGGAGGGGTATTTTTAATGCCCAAAAGTCTACTGTATTGGCCTTATTTTTATCTGTATGCCCTAATCCAGCTAGAAATTTCTCATCTTGTTTATTATGAGGAGACCTATGCTTCTTGATGGTTAATACCCTGAGGGTATCTACCCATTGCACCAAGTCAGATAGGGTAAAATGCACTCTAGGTTCCTTCTTACAAATGTTTCCATCTACTGCGATCCCTAAACATGTCTTTTCTGCAGCAGCTTCTGACTTGGGAATCATCCTTCCCCCTGGGAACTGGAAAGTCCCCGTCCTTTTAATTTTCCAGAAGGTCATGAAAAATCCATACCAGCAATGGGACTGGAGTCCAGGGATTGTATTTGTTGATGCATTTGAGAGTTTTGATTGGGATGCAAGATTCTACTTTTACTCTTTTTTATTTCTTTGTTTGTTATTGTTGTGAGCTAGCTAGAAGTCTAGCATGTATTTTATTTAAAATATTTGTGCCAATTTCCTTACAAAAAAAATATTAAATCTGTTTACAATAAAATTTAAACAATTAAAACAGATGGTTAGCACATTTTTAAAGTATATTAAAATGTTCAATAAAGAATATAACAAAGCGTAAAAACAGCAGTAATGCAGTATTAAAGGGCCTAGGAGAGTAAATAAATCTTTAATATTGTGAAAATATATTAATGATAGTGCCAGCAGTATCAAAATGCTGGATATTTTAAAGTTGGACAGGGCTACCACTGAACATTTTCCATGTCCAGGCCCTATTAAATATACCCCTATTAAAATGGAACGAGAAAAGCTGTTTCATCTAAGAGTTCTGGATCCGGTGAGCCAATGCATCCTTAATGACCCTGGTTAGGAAGGAATTTTTTTAAGACCATCCTGTAATAATTTCAAGTTTGTGAATCCATAATTTTCTCCTATGGCTTCACTAAACCTTTATCCATTCTGTTTCAAAGGCAATATGTACATGAGAAGGAGGAAATACTTGAAGTGAAGAAATTTAGGATTCCAAGTTATGCACTTTTTAAGTAAAAGCACCAAAGGGAATATGGGAGATAAAATGCATAAATGGAAGCTTATACAAGAAGTTACCAAAAGCTCTGGGGTAAAATTAAATGTTTATCCAGGGGGAAAAATATAGTACGCAGCAAATCACATGGACCCATTAAATGAACATTTTAGTTGGAAGAGAAAATGATACATTTGCTTCTGGGTCTGCCACATTATGGGACTCTTCCAAGAAGCTTTCAGAAATATTGTCTGAGAGGACAGTATACTGAAATATTTTCTTTCACATTGCCTTCTAGTTTTATATGTTTTGAACTAGTCCATAAATACAATGTTGAACTGTATGGGGATTAAATCTCAGTGAGGCAGAGATAGGTGGGCAATTCCTAAATATTTTTGGCTTGAAATGTGATATCCATTTGTGATCTTCACTGCTAGCTTCTGACAAGCAATAGGGAAGCCAGCAGGGAAACACAAGTAGCAGTCATATGACATAATACATAAGAACTATGTTTTATTCAGTCAATTACTGCAAATAACTGCTAGAATTGCCTTCATAGGTTGGTACAGTTATTTTGTTTTATGACTGTATTACTTAATGATGGAGTTTCTGGCTCCAATTTTGGTTGTTAACTGAGGAATGAGTATATGAACAGAGTTCCAAGAACTTCAACACAAGGAAATAATAAGAGTTTGTCAAAGTGGAATACTGTTGTACTTTATTCGATTCAATTATAATTTTAGCGTTGATAAGATTTAACTCCTGATGACTACCTGGATTGATCTTTTTAGGGTTTTTTTAGTGAGATTTTCAGAAGTGGTTTGCTGTTGCCTTTTTCCTAAGCTAGAGAGAGAGGGAGAACTGGCTCAAGGTCTCTCAGATGACTTTGTGATTAAGGTGGAACTAGCACTTATAGCCTCCCAGTTTCTAGTCTGATGCCTCAACCACTACACCAAACTGGTCATAAATGTGTTACGTATATTTATTTTATATAGTGCCTTTCTTTGCAAATTCAGAATTCAGAAGTAACACTTAGATTAAATCCCACTAAAAATAATGGGTTTACAATAGTTGCTATTATTTATTGTTCCACTAAGTATTAATGTACTTTTCATGAATATGCTTAGAATAGTCCTTATTAAACAACATTAACTATTGTGAAATATACCATTACTAGAAAACTAGTAGGTGGACTAAAAAATGAAACAATTTAACAAAATAGCAGGTTAATTTTTAAGGAAGGAAGAAAGGAGGAAAGGAAGGAAGGGAGTTGCATTAGTTATTAACTCAAAAACAATCATGACATTTTAATCCTAAATATGGAACAGTCTCTTGAAATTTATTAAAAAAAATGGCAAAATTTAATACTAAGATGAAACTGAGAGCCAGTTTGGTGTAGTGGTTAAGGCACCAGGTTAGAAATCAGGAGACCATGAGTTCTAATCCCATTTTGAGCACAAAACCAACTGGGTGACCTTGGAGAAGTCATTTTCTCAGTCCTAGGAAGGATGTAATAGCAAATTACTTTTGAAAAACCTTGCCAAGAATATTGCAAGGACAGACTTCTGGTTGACGTCGTAGCAAGATCAGATGTGAGCAGTGGGTCTCCACACTCTCGTGCCAAATTCTCATCATTGGAGGGCTCTGAAACGAGCTAAAGCCACCCCGAGAGGTGGTGAAGAAAAGAGGGTCTCCCTGAAGGTTGCAGAGTCACAACTCTCCTGCTTGACCCAGGGTTCCCTCCCCCACTCATCCTCAATGAGAAGAGGCAGCCAATATGGCTGCCATGAAGCTGGGACAGCCAAGGCAACAAAGAAAGTGCAGGAGCGGTACAGATGAACAGTGATTGGAACTGGGTGAGATGATTCTGTTTTTACTTAGAACTTAACCCTAAAAGGAAAAAAATCCACAAAAAGAGACTCTTAGATCTATCTGTTTAAGTGGCAAATAACTACTTAAGAGAAAAATCCCAGACCCAGAAGAAAGGAACTAAGGGGAGAAAAGTAATAAAAAAAACTTTTAAAACACAGAAAGTTAGACTTTTAAACTGGGTAGGCGCTGGCTTGGGAAAGGCATTTAAAAATGCTGGAACTATCTACTTAAATAACTGACTTGGCCTCTATAAATTGAATTAAAATTGGATTAAATACCTGTCAGATTTGAGATACTGAAACCTAAGTGGAGGGTGCCACCTACTGATGAATGGAAAACATACCATGCCCCAACAAGTCTGGGAAATATAAGAGAAATAAACAACATTTATGTGGAGGACTGCGTGATACCTACTGTTCTATATTTATCTACTTTATGACTACTAGAGGTATAACTGTGAGAACAAGGATCCTGGACTACCTAAAAGGAAGTGATTGATAAATCCTGGGATATAAATAACTATGATTATTGTACTCTCTGAGGAGGAAGATTAAGCCTGAATTTTTGGACTATTGAATAAGAATTGGACTTACTAAAATAAGACAAGATGCTCCATCAGGGGGAAATGAGTGGAATTTTAAAAGAAAGATGGAGATGGAGATAGAGATAGAGATAAAGATAAAGATTCAAGAAAGGAATATTGGAGGCAAGCCAAAAAATGAATAAGATTTGAAGTATTAAAACAGGCAAGAGATGATGGATAGAAAGGAAATGCCTTTTAATATAATGGTGGCCTGACTAAAAGTCAGAACAGAGGTAAAAATAAGAATACACACTTTTATATAATAGAATAAAAGCAGTAGCTAGATGGAAAGATTAGAGGTTGAAAAATGGTATTATTATGTATGTTTAAATAATATGGTGATTGGCATAGAATAGAATAGAATAGAATAGAATAGAATAGAATAGAATAGAATAGAATAGAATAGAATAGAATAGAATAGAATAGAATAGAATAGAATAGATTTTTTTATTGGTCAAGTGCAATTGGACACACAAGGAATTTGTCTTGGTGCACATGCCTCAGTGTACATAAAAGAAAAGATATGTTCATCAACAATTCTAAGGTACAACACTTAATGATAGTCATAGGATACAAATAAGCAATCAGGAAACAATCAATATCAATATAAATTGTAAGAATACAAGCAACAAAGTTACAGTCATACAGTCATAAGTGGAAGGAGATGGGTGATGGAAATGATGAGAAGATTAATAGTAGCGCAGATGTAGTAAATAGTTTGACAGTGTAGAGGGAATTATTTATATTTATATTTTTAATATGGCACATTGAAACATTGAACAAATGGAAAAGACTCACAAGCTTAATGTTTCCCAAGAGTTCTTTTTTTGGACTGATGGAATATACGGCAGTAATTTTTGGATTTCTGGACATAAGGAATTACTAGGAAATATTGTGATTGACTTTTTAAAAGGAGCAACGAAGGAAAGACAGAGATTAATGCACCAAAAAAAATGGCAAGAGACAAAAGTATTATTTTTGAAACAAGGTTTTTTTAAAATATTAATAGACAAAAATATTAGTGTCCCCGAAAGACAATTTGTGATTATAAGAGACTAGATATTTGGATATACTGGATTTTGATGAGGAAGGACTAAAGTTGAATAGATATTGTAATTAATTAAATAATATTGTAATTTTCTCTATTGAAATTTTATAAATTTTATAATTTGTTGTATTGAATTTTAAATAGAATATTCTTGAAAGATCTTATGTAAGAAAGACTTGGGGGGGAAATTATATGGTTATATGGTTATAGAAGCTATAAAGAGATATTCTCTGAATTGGATTGGATTTTTATGCTTTAGCTGGTTTTAAATATTTTAGGATTAATTTGTTCTACTTATTTATATATTTTATTACTGTTTATTGTTAATTTTTTGAAGGATTTGGTTATGTAGGGAGGAAGTCAGAGCTAGAGAGGAGAATTGGTATAATAGTTTTGGGAAAAATTTTTTAGCATATGTTTGTTTTATTTTTAACTATATCTTGTGTTTGTTCCGGGAAGCCAAGTGGGGAGGGGGGAGGGGGTTTGTGAAGGGAGGGGGGTTGGGGGAAAAGGGGAAAAAAATTTTTTTTGTAAAACTTTTTGAATTAAAAAAAAAAGAAAGAAACATTGAACAACTAAATAATGAAGGATTATATCGTAATACAAACACATGTATCAATGCTAGGACTAGCAACTAGGACTATGACTAGTAATGGTGGCCTGACTAAAAGTTACAGTAGAGTTAGAAATAAGAAATAGGGGGAATATTAGTATGCACATTTTTATATAATAGAATAAAAGTAATAACCACATGGAAAGATTAGAGGTTGGAAGATGAAATTACTATATATGCACAACTAATATGGTGATTGGCATTAGAATGGCACACTGAAACACTGAACAATTAAATAATGAGGATTATATCTTAATACAAATATGTGTATCAACACTAAGATTGCAAAAGCTTGACTAATATAACAAATATTATTATTATTTGTACCAAAATGAACGATACCCAGATGCCACACTCTTGTAGTACATCTAAACATAAAATAAAAAAAAGAAAAATGCAAGGACTTGTCTGGGCAGTCTCCAAGAATTGGACATGATTGAATGCAAGAGAAAAAAAGATTAACGTACAGATGAGCAGTTGAACTAGTGCAGACATTTTGTAGTACTTCTGCCAACTTCCCCAAAAATAAATAGGTTTAAAAATGATGGGATCTGATTTCTCTTACAGTTATCTCCCAGTCAAAAATTCTGTGATATTCATCCATGAGATAATGAAATTGATACTTCTTTTCAGAAAAAAAATCTACTATAAATCTCTTACAAATACACTTATTTTTGTAAAGGTTTTTCTTTCTTTTTATTTGCTTGTCTGAACACAGGGAATTTTTTACTTCCTTCTCCTATTCCTACTTTGATAGCCTTCTCCTGAGAAATGTTCCTAATCTTATTAAATTTCTTTCTCCGTTATTAAAAATTCATAGGCTATCCATCTAAGCAACTAGTTCTTTGTATTTTCCCTTGAAATCAGAGGGGCATATAAGAGTTGGATCTTTGAGTGTTATTGTTTCCCTAAGGATGGGTTGGAAACCTAAGGAACCACAAAGGAAAACTGATGAAGTGGCAAAAGGCTTTCCCCTGTGCAATTACAGAAATGCTGCAGCCCAGATGAGCCAATATTACTGAATATAGAATCTTTTCCATATGACTAGATGCACCTGAATGTAGATTCTCATTTCATTATTATAAATTGAAAAATAGACATTAAAAACCAGTAATTAAATGTCAGTCCAGTAGAAGTAAATTCCATGATATTCCCGTAGTTACAAGGAAATGTGAAGCTATACATATTTAGGATATTTCTCTTTTTATCCAGAGAGAAACTATTTATGTATTTGCTCATCTACATTAGCCAATTGAGAAAGCATGGAAGCATGAGGAAAATAAGCAACAATATACATGGCTATCTAAAGAGAGTGGCATTATATCCAAGATATAATGTTTGAAAGTCCACATTACATCAAGCTCATTAGTAAGTTTAAGCTATGAAATAAATTATCATGGCATGGCATGAAGCTGGCACTGCTCTGAACTCTTGAAAGCAAAATGCTAGCATTGGCAATCACTCTGATCTGCCATTTAATTCAATAACTTTTATTATTTGTTGACCTAGGAAAATATTATTTTGTGCCGAGAGGTCTCAGAAAAATAGGACAGCAATAGACATTTCTTGAAAGAGTCTAGTCCTTGTTCACAATGGTTGTTACAAATCTTGGCTGCCAATTTTCAGAAGGATTTAGTGTGAATTTCCTGCTAAATCTATAGAGGCTTACACTTATTAATTAATTTTACTTTGATGCTAGATTAATTCATTAATTTTTCATTAATTTAGTATTATTTATGCTTAGACTAGAAGAACTTGCCTACTGCTGGATTGCAAGAGGTTGTGCAGATGAGAGAGGGCCTTGATTGATTGATTGATTGATTGATTGAGGAATCAAAGTTCTGTAAATATTATTCTAATCCCAATAACAGAGGTTTTGGTGATTTTCGTGTTTAAGGTGGAATGTTTCCCAATATAAAGCTTGGTTGAATAATACCGTCTAATCATATTGAAGAAATTTTATCAGGTAAATTTCAGTTACTTCCTCATTTGTCATGGGAACCTTTTGGGAATGTTCAGCTTTGTGTATCTGTTGTCCCAAAGTCTATTTTTGCTGTGCAAACACAGTGTATATCACAATTAACAAAGAATGGGACCGGAATATCTGAATACAGTCCAAGAAGAAGGCAAAAGAAAAAATCAGTTATATTCCAGTAAATAATGCTAATTTATACTGAGCCTGTTCTAAGATATACAACAGATATCAGTCTCTGATTTCTTTTCAAGCAAGATGCTATGAATCCACTGTGGCATGAATAAATATGTAGTTAATGCCAGCTACTGTCCATTAAAAATGTGTTTTTGCTGAACAATTGTGTACAGAAATGTGCATATATGGGACAGCTGCATAAAACAATGTGTACATTAGGGTAATTTGCATATAAATGTATGTATAAATGTATGTATACAAAACCCTTGTGTTAATGAGCCATAAATACAAAAGGCTGATGTTTTCTCTCATTTTTGTTTGAATACATCCCTTATTAATTGGAACTGGATACATTCAGACCATAACAACTCTACTCAGATCACATTACGGGTAACTATGGACTGATCTGAATCATAATTGTTGGAAAGTTTCAAGTTAAGATGTCATTCTCATCCAGGATACTTCAGATATTTTTCAATAGAACTGCCAGGTTTGGGATGGAACATTATGCACAAAAAGCCAATTTTGTACAATTAAACTTCAGTTTAACCTGTCACTTTTCTGTGATTCCATTTTATTACTGTATTGCATATGTACTCACACAGAGTCACAGAGACACACCTCTGCCTCTGTGTCTGTCTTTACCTGTCTCTATATCTATCATTTCTGTTTCTGTCACTATCTCTACATTTCTATCTCTAGATAGTATTTCTATCTCTAGATACTATTAACATAATAGTTTTCATATTTATGGTAATAGGGAATATTATTTTACCAGTGAAATATGAAAGCAGAGCAAAAAATATGAATCACAGATCCAAGTTAATAGAAGTTCTCATAAAATAGAAAACAACCATAAATAAAGTGTTAAGATAATTAAACACCTACAATTAAACCAGAATAAACTGCAAGACTCCAACTGTAGAAGTAGGCCATTTCCCTTGCAGCAAATCATGTGCTACAGACTGAATGTTTTTCCTCTCAATTTTTGTAGTAATCAGCACAAACCTGCCAGGTACTTTATTCTCTCCTTTACATATTTTTCTATTTAAAAATAACTTATTTTATGAGCTTATGAGTTAAAAGGAATTGTTGTTTCGTAAAAAAATAATAATCCAATGCTGTCTTTCTAAAAGGGCCTTAGAAGAATTTTAGTCTCCCCAGTCTTGTAATCCATTTTCATATTTTTCCTCATTACTGAGCCCAGAAAGATAGGGAAAGAGAATATCAGTTTTAAACAATTTTATATTTAGGTAAATAATAATAATAATAAAAATGCAATGTATAGATATTGAATGCATCAAAATATGATGTGGATAAAATTAAAAAAGAGTTGAAATTACTTGCAAATCAAGTAAATCAGTGAAGTTCTTTCCCTCATAAAATAGATAATAGGATGGGCAATTCCAGCTCCCTCACTGGGCCTCTTTGGCTATCCATTCTTCATAAAATGAAGGGAAGAAAACGTTCATGAAGTCTTTTGGGTGAAGTCTCAGAAGCCCAATAGACTGTACGTTTCTGGAGTAATGATCATACAGTGAAAAACATTCATATATCAGCTTGTAAGTATGGTAATTAAAATTCTTGAACATGCCCAAGACAATTGCTATCAATAATTCTTTTCCTTTGAAAACAATCCTGAAAGGTGTTTCTTTTTTTATCAAACAGAGTAAGAAATTATTGCTGGATTTCACTCCTAGCACTCCTGGCCTGGAAATAGCTAATTTAAAAAAGAAGAAAGTTTTCCAAGTTTACAATTTTAAGGAGATATTAATTTCCAAATATTTGTTTCTTGAGCAGAGGCTGTCCAGTTAACCAGACAACAGTAACAAGCACTAAAAAAAAACATAAACATTTGATCAAAAGTGGTCCCTAGTACAAAGTAATCTAAACTCTTATGTCAAAGGACATGCAAATACAACAGCATCATGGTTGCCAAAGTGAAGTCAGGCTATCACCAAACTTACCAATAACCTTTAGCATTCAAGGTTCCCTCTAACTATTTAGAACTTACATTTATGTTTTTTAGAACTTACTAAATATTCTCCTATTCAGAGTTTTCCTAACACCATTGTTAAGTTCTATAACAATTAGAAGGAAGCTGAAGATCACAACATAAGAATTCCAGTGAACGTTCTAGTTTAATTCTTTACAGGAAAATCTAAGCAGGCAAGTCTCTGGTTCATATTCTGATACTTTTTGGGGTGTACAGAAAAGGAGGTTTACCTGAGTTGTGAAACTAGAGCAAGCAAAGAATTTCAGAACAAAATTCATTGGGACCGACTTCTAGTCAAGCAATAATAGGACCACAGAGTTTATCTTTCAGGCTTTTTTTTTGAATATACACCCAAAGTGACGAAGCAGCTGCAATTATTTACACTAAAACTCAGTATGACTTTTTCAAGGATGTTCCAAAATCCTTCATGTATTTGTGGTTCAAAGAAACCTCCAATTCAGGCATCTTCAAACTCTGGCCCGTGGGACAGATATGGCCCACCAATGCAAAGTATCTGGCCCATGGAGTGGTGGGATTCAGCCCTGCCCCTCACCGTCAGCCTTATCTTCCAGCAAGCATCCACTCCAGCTGCACTTCTGATTAGTTATTTTACGGGTTGAGCTGCATTGCTGATCACATGCTGCTGCTGAAGGTAAGGCCAAAGGGTCTGAGGTGGTGGTGGGGAGCTGACTGAGGGGTGATCTCGCCAGTGCAGCCACATGATCCAGGGCCGGGGTGTGGGTGTGGAGGATAAGTAGGAGAGGGGTTGCTGCTGGCTTGAAAAGCAGCTGCCAGCTTGTAAAGCAGTGCTTTAAAAGTCTTTAAAATGCTTTAAAAACAGTCTTTCGGGGTGTTTTTCATAGTCATGTAATCCAGGGTTGGTGGGTAAGAAGGGGTGCGGCTGCTTTTAAAGTAGTGCTTTAAAAGTGGGTGGATGGGGGACAGGTCTCCATGTCTCCTAGCTTTTTCAAAATCAGCTTAAGTTGGCTAACACTACCTTGTTTTCCCCAAAATAAGGCATCCCCTGATAATATGCCCTTTTGAGCGCATGGCAATAAGGCCAAGCACTTATTTCGGGGTTCAAAAAAATATAAGACAGGGTCTTATTTTCAGGAAAACAAGTTTGAGGAACCCTACTCCAATTGAATGGCTCATAACACAGCTGCACAGGAGCATCTTCAAGAATGCAAGGAATATTCAGAAATTATGTAAAGCCCAACTTGTATGTCCACCTACATTCATACCACTCACATGGCATCAGAAACAGCTTGAGAGTTTATTGCATGAATTACTACCACCAATTAAAATGAACTCTGGATGGTTAACCTATCTAGATATTTTGGTTTAACGAGCCTGAATTCCAGAGAGAAATCAACTGAAGACAATATTCATTATTTTACAGTGAAAAGTTGCAGTTCTAAGGATTTGGGTTATTTATATTCACTATTATATTGGGCCAGCTCTGCCTGGCAATTATGAGAGTTGTAATTCCAATATATTTGAAGGGCATAGACCTGGGAAAGGACAATGCATAATTTCTTCGCCTGAAGAATTTTTAAAAATCCATACTACCCCTTAATATTCAACAATTTCACTGTCAGCTTCATGGAACTGACATAGATTTATGCCATTTAAACTCCATGTTGCAGTTAATACAATAACCTTTACATTTTTATTATAGTTGGCTACTCTTTTGGAACAGAACATATTCTAGATTCTTAAAAGTCATCGGGGGAAAAAGCTCACTCTGTATTTTTTGTAAATCTGTTACTGCCCTCAAAAGAATAATTTCTGTCTCCATGTCATCATTTTTCAGCCAGCACTCTTGCGTCACTTAATTTTGTCCCTTCAAATCAAAGAAGAAGAAAAAATCATTTAAGTATCTTTGTTGGCAATGGAAAGAAGAAATTTTCCACTTTTTATCATCTATGTAATATAGCCTCCTTAGTTTTTCTCATTTGAATAGAGTAAACTTTTTTTTTTTTTTAAGAACCTTCATGATCTATCCTGATGATACAAAATCTTTCACTGCAGGTTTTTCAATCATTCATTCTCTTGAATAAAGGCACACATTCTCTTCAAAGCTCTCCTGGTGAATGTGTAGAAATTAGAGAAAGGTTGCTGTGGAACTTTGTGCCCTTTCATTCTCTCCCACAACTTTACAATGACAAAAGAGGTAGAGTTTTGTAGGAAAACTTCCTAATCTTGCATGTGCACGGAAGTGGAAAGGACTATTTATGTAAGTATAATTAAAGCTATGGTCAATGAAAATGTCAATTCAGTATGTAGGCCATTAGAAAGGCAAATCTGATGTTAAAAATTATTAGGAAAGAAAAAAAAACCATGAGCAACATAATATGTGTCAGCAGTATTCTTTTTTAACATCTCTTCATTCAAAGTGCCCTTCAAAAGTGATCAAACCATAATAATACCTCATTACCGATGCATTGGTGAATTAGCTACTCTTTCATCTCTATTACTTTGCTCCTTTTATTTTCCTTTGAGAAAACTACAATTGCAATAATTATTCTTTTTAAAAAAATATTCATTTTTGCACACTTTATTTTTTTGAGTTGAAGGCTCTGCAACTTTCTTAAAAAAAATTCTCTCCCAAAGTGAATTGTTCATTATAGCTGAACAATACAGGAGAAGAAACTCAGAGATCCCATATGGAAGCAGTTATATCACAGAGGTGTGTGAGATTACTATTTGTCTCCATGAGTCAATCTGCATCAAAGAAGCACCACAATTCTCGCCCCCCCCCCGCCCCCTCAGGCACAGAAGCAATTTTGTCTGTCCACTCCTGGAAGTGGTTGAAGAGTCCTCAGAGGCAAGGCAAAGGGATGCATTGACTTTGCTTTTAGAGATACAAGGTCAGATCCAAAACCCATCTAAGAAACAAGGGGTGATCTCTTTCAGCATATACAAGTTTTATAGTGTACCAGGTAGAGTCCAACTAATACACCAGATGTAGTGAGCAAAAGCCCTTCTAGCCATGACTTCCATCTCTTGCAATAACAGTCTAGAAAGATGAACAAGAATAATATGTTTCAGAATATCCTGGGGTTATGCAATCTTACACCTGTACACAGAAGATAATTACCGTATTTTTTGGAGTATAAGACACACCTTTTCCCCCCAAAAAAGAGGGTAAAAATCTGGGTGCGTCTTATACTCCAAATGTAGTCCTGCCCAGCTTCTCAAATGGAGGTTTCAGAGGCTGAAAAAAGCACCAGAAGGGAATGTTGTCTTACCTGAACGTCCCTTCTTAGAGAGGGGAAAACGGCCATCAGGACTGGGTATTTTCTCCTCGTTGCTGATTGGACCGAGTCTTTTAATTTGTTGTTTGTTGTCCCCGCCTCCTCCAATTTCCCTCCAGCTTTTTCAGCGAGGATCCGACCGTCGTGTCGTACTGTAATGAGAGAGAATTAGTGCCCTCCCGCCCCTGAACCCCGATCAGACAGTCGCCTTGGGTGGGGCTGACGGCCGTTTTCCCCTCTCTAAGAAGGGACGTTCAGGTAAGACAATGTTCCCTTCTCACCGTCGGGGAAAACGGCCGTCAGGACTGGGACATACCAAAGCCCAATGTCTTACCGGGAGGGTTGAAGGTGGCCTGTCATTGTTGATGAGACAAAACCGTTTGCAGGACACGCCTGCCAAACGCAGCGTCGGCCGACGCGTAGGAATCCACCCTGTAGTGTCGAATGAACGAAGAGGGAGTGGACCACGTCGCCGCTTTGCAGATCTCATCGATTGACGCCTGGGCGCCCCAAGCGGCAGAAGAGGCCGCGCTTCTGGTCGAGTGTGCCGTAATATTGCGCGGCACCGGGAGAGATTGACTTTCATAAGCTGTGGCGATAGCCGCCCTGATCCATCTAGCCAGAACCGACTTGGTCACCTTCTGACCCATCGAAAGTGGTTGGAACGATACAAAAAGGGCCTCTGTTTTGCGGAAGGTCGATGTCCGATCAATGTAAATCTTCAATGCTCTCCGTACATCTAGAGTATGCCACACTTTTTCCAAATGGTGCTTGGGATTTGGGCAGAAATTAGGTAACACCACTTCTTGTGCCCTATGGAATTGAGAGTTCACCTTCGGGAGGAAAGTAGGATCTAGATGCAGAACCACCCTATCGTTGAAGAAAGAACAGAGGTCGTGACGAATTGATAGGGCCGACAATTCCGAAATCCTGCGGGCCGAGGTGATGGCTATCAGAAAGGAGACCTTCAGCGACAGAAAACGCAGAAAGGAATCTCTAAGTGGTTCAAACGGCGTCTTTGTCAGAGCATTGAGCACCGCGTTCAACCTCCAAGATGGAAAACGGTGGACCACTGGTGGATTGACATTAGTAGCCCCTCGGAGGAACTGTTGAATGAGAGGCTCTCTTGACGGGGTAAAAGTGAACCACATCGTAGTACTGAGGAAAGCGCCGCTATCTGTCTCTTGAGAGTATTGGTCGCCAGCCCGGAATCGAGACCTCGCTGGAGAAAGGCCAGAATGTCTAGTACCGAAGCCATGGAGGATATTATATTTTGAGATGAGCACCAACTATCGAACGTGCGCCACGTGGCCTCATAAATTCTTTTGGTAGAGTCCCGGCGAGAGGCCAGCATGGTGGGGATGGCCTGAGAAGGAACCTTTGCCTTAGCTAAGATGCTCCGCTCAATCTCCACACGGCTAAGCATAGCCATTGCGGTTCGGGGTGGTGAATTAGCCCTTGGCTGAGCGACACCTGGTTGTCTGGGATTCTCCACGGTTCCCGGATTGAGAGAGTTATCAGGTCCGCAAACCAGGGTCTTCTGGGCCAAAAGGGGGCAACCAAGATTAGCTCTGCCTTCTCCGTGAGAAGCTTTCGTATTACTCTGGGAATCAGTGGAATTGGTGGGAAGGCATATAGGAGGCCCCGAGGCCAGCTGCTGCGTAGGGCGTCCACCGACTCTGCACCTCGCGAGGGGAACCTCGAAAAAAACCGAGGCACTTGATTGTTCGTCTCGGAGGCAAACAAGTCCACTAGGGGAAGCCCGAAACGGGATGATAACTCGCGGAAATTCGCTGGGGACAAGGACCATTCTCCCTGGTCGATAGTCTGACGGCTGAGGGAGTCCGCCGTACCATTGTCCGTCCCCGCGATATGTTCCGCCTTCAATGAGCGCAGGTGGGACTCGGCCCAACGACTGAGGGTGAGTGTTTCTGTCATTAACGTGCGAGAATGAGTGCCACCCCACCTGTTTATATGCGCTTTTGCCGTCATGTTGTCCATGCGAATGAGGACATTCCTGTCCCGGATAAGATCCTTGAAGGCCAGAAGTGCCAGACGGATGGCACGCAGCTCTAGAAAGTTGATGCCATGACTGACTTCCGAGGGAGACCACTTGCCCTGGGCCAGGTGTTGTTCGAGATGTGCTCCCCAGCCCGACAGACTGGCATCGGTGGTGATCACGTCTCTCACTGGTTCCCTGAAGACCGAACCCCTGGCCACCACCTCTGGATTCCACCAAGTCAACGAGTCAGCCACCTCCCGTGGAAGACTCACCCGTCGCTTGGAAGCACTGCACCGTTTCCTCTGGTGTGGCAAGAGGAACCACTGAAGAGGCCGACTGTGGAGGCGAGACCACGGAATGATATCGTATGAAGACACCATTTTCCCTAGGAGCTGGGAAAGTTGTTCTAAGGGAACTGACCGAGACATCCTAGAGATGCTGGCTAACTCGGCTAAACTATCCTGACGTTCAGCCGACAGAAAGACCATCGAGTTTTGTGAATCAATTTGAGCACCCAAATGTACAATGGAGGTAGAAGGGATAAGATGGCTCTTATCCCAGTTAATCGAGAACCCGTGTGATTGTAATGCTTCAATGGTCAAAGAGACATCCCTATTTGCCTTTTCCTTAGACGTAGACAGAATGAGAATATCATCTAAGTAAGCCTGAAGCCTAACAGGGATGCCCCAAATGTGGGCCATTAGCACCGCCATGACTTTGGTGAATACCCTGGGGGCCGATGACAACCCGAAGGGTAAGGCCCTGTACTGATAGTGAGAGCCATTAAAGCAAAACCGGAGGAACCTACGGTGATCTCGTCTAATGGGAATATGTAAATAGGCTTCTGTTAAATCAATGGAGGCCATGTAGTCCCCCTGCCTAATGCACTCCAGGATGGAACGTAAGGAGTGCATTTTGAAGCGGTGGTACACAATGTATTTGTTTAGGGCTTTAAGGTCTAGAATAGCCCTCCAGCCACCCGACGGTTTGCTTACCACAAAGAGTCTAGAGTAGAAACCCTGTTTCTGTTGGTCCATAGGGACCCGCTGGATGGCCCGGATAGCCAGCAGATGGGAGACCGCCGATTCCACAAGGGAAGCACTTAAGCTGTGGTAGGCAACAGGGCAGGGAACGAAAACCGTCGGGGGAGTGGAAAGGAATTCTAAGGCCAGACCCTGCCGAATTGTATTCCGGACCCACCTGTCCGAAGTGGAAGAGTCCCATTGGGAAGAGAAATAAGCCAGACGGCCTCCAATGGGAAGATCTGTTGGGACACTACTTGAAACGGTTGTACGGTTTGCCTCGTCCCCCCCCGGAATGGTTTACGGGCAGTGAATTTGGCCCCTGTTCTAACCTGATAGTTCCGCTGGGAGCTCCCTCTGAACGATGGAAATCTTTGCCGACGAAACCCCGACCCTCCGAATTCCTGGCCACGAAAGGAAGAGGAAGAGGAAGAAGCCTGGGAGGCCGAGGGACGAAAATAGGGCTGTTGTCGTAGATCTCCTCGTCGGGATAAAGATGGTAACACTTTCTTCTTGTCCTTGGTTTCCACCAGGATCGGATCTAAGGAGGCACCGAACAAGTGCGAACCTGCGTAGGGGGAGGAAGCTAGACGCCATTTATTTCTGGTGTCCGCCCGCCAATGGCGTAGCCATAGGAGCCTGCGGGATGTGACCGTAGATCCGATGGACTTGGCAGAAAAGCGGGCCGCGTTCAGTGTCGAATCGGCGGAGAATTCTAAGGCTACAATTACCTTGTTAAGGTCCTGATGAGCCCTCACATCTGGTGTTGGTAAACGGCTCTGATGCTGTTTGAGCCACATAATAGATGCTCTATTAAAAAATGAAGATGCGATGGATGACCTGACGGCCCACGCTGAGGCTTGATGGGATTTGACCAAGGATTGGTCCGCCCTTTTGTCTTCCGGACGAAGAGCCTCGTTCTCCGGACCCGTGACATGGGAGGCTGTTGTTAGGGCCACTACTGGGGCATCTACCGTGGGCACCTGCAAGATGTTTTCAAGATCTGGCGCACAATTATAAAAATTTTTGTCTGTGGCATTGGGATTAGAGCCCGAACTCGGATGGGACCACTGACGCTGGACCACGTCCACGAACATTTTAGGTGCAGGAATAGTTTCTGCTGCCACCGTGGGTTCCACAAATAAGTTAGCTGACGTGCTGGGCAGGGCTAGAGACTCTGCTGTGGTAGCCGCGCTGCTACCAAGGCCCGTGGTTGTCAAGGCTTTGAACAGGAGGGAACGGAATAGGTGTGGTTTAAAAAGTCCCACAAATGAAGGCTGATCCGGCCCCAAACCCTCATCCTCTGACAAATTCTCTCCGGTATCTTCCTCCACTTAGAATGTACACACAGTACACTAATATAGTAAGAAAATATCTTCCCAAATTCACTTCAAAATATTGCTTTCATTAAAAGGTTGATGCTTTCCCAATTTGTTTTAATGCTGCTCTAGTGGTTGTTTTCCAGACTATGAGGTATGGTATGCTAGTTTATCATGATTCAGAGATTATAGTTTAGTGACATCTGTTATAGCACTTACATTATATGCTCTGCTAACCATGACAAGGGGAAAAAATGATTACTATTTTTTTCAGTTTGAGGCAAAATCCCATAGGTCGGTTTTTGCCCAAACTGGATAAAATGGTGTAGGTTTCATTCATGATCCCATACTATTATTTGTTTGTTTGTTTGTTTATATCTCACTTTTATTATTATTTACAAATAACTCAAGGCAGCAAACATAGCCAACACACCTTCTTCCTCCTATTTGAGAAGGAGATAGGATAGGATAGGATAGGATAGCATAGGATAGCATAGCATAGGATAGCATAGGATAGCATAGCATAGCATAGGATAGCATAGCATAGCACCACCAACCACAACCAAGCAGACACGCGAGTCTAGTATGGTTTCCACTGACACTGACACTGACATTGACTTTATCTGCCAGCAATTTACTCCAACGACAGATATCAGTTCTGGCAACGAACCTACGATTGCCTGCCAATTTCTCCTATCTCCTCAGACCAGCGTAATTGCAGTTCAGAAATAAACAGAAGCCAAAGTCTTAATCTCAAAGGATTGCAGCCAAAGTTTCCAAGAGTCAGTTTTTGTCCGTCACAAGAAGCTATAGAGCAGCTCCTCCTGCTTTTATACCCTGTGGGGTGTGGCTCTGTGACTCGGTACTCTCTAGGCCTGTCCCACCCCTTCTTTTGTTGTTCCGACTCTCCTTTCTGCGATGCCTGGGATTTAACCAGGACTGATTGTCAGCAGCTGAGTCTTGAGGCAGTTCCTGGGAGGGGGAAGGTGCGGGAGAAAGAGGCCTCATCATCTCCTCCACCTGGCCTGCCTCTGGGACCTGAAGTGGAGCCAGAGAGGAAGGTCCTGCAGAGGGAAGCCCTGTCAGCTCTTCCCCTCATTCTATGAGTCACTTTCTGCCAGGAGGCCAGGCTCGGGGGGGCCTTGGAGGACATCTAGTCCAGTCCACTGCTCAAACAGGAGAACATATACCATAAGTGACTGTCCAATGTCTTCTTAAAAACCTCCAGTGCTGGAGTGCCCATGATTTCTGAAGGCAAGCTGTTCCACTAGTTAATTGTCCTCGCTATTAGGAATACTCTCCTTAATTCCAGGTTGCTTCTCTCTTTGGTTCGTTTCTAACCATTATTTCTTTTCCTGCCCTCTGGTGCTTTGGAGAATAATTTTACCCCTTCTTCTTTGTGGCAGCCTCTCAAATACTGGAATACTGCAATTATGTCACCGATAATACTCTTTAGACTAGCCAAACCCAAAACCTGCAGTCATTTTTCATACGGTTTAATCTCCAGGTCTTTGATCATCTTAGTTACTTTTTTCTGAACTTTTTCCAAAGTCTCAACATCTTTTTGTAGCATGTAGAACCAAAATTGGTTCCAGTATTCCAGGTGTGATCTTTCTAGGATTTTACAAAGTGGCACTAATATTTCATGTGATCTTGATTCTATTCCTCTGTTTATACAATCTAGGATTGTATTAGCTTGTTTTGCAGCTGCTGCATACTGCTGGCTCATATTCAAATGATCATGCACTAGGACTTGAAGGTCCCTCTCACAGTTACTGTTTTTGAGCTAGGTCTCATCTAATCTGTACTTATGCCTTTGATTTTTCCTGCCAAAATGTAAAACTTAACTTTTCTCCACATTAAAATTCATTTTGTTGGATATGGCCCATGCTTCAAATTTGTCAATATCTTTTTGGATCCTTAGCTTGTGTTTTGCGGTGTTGGCTATTCCTGCCAGTTTAGTATCATCTGCAAATTTGATGAGTTCCCCTTGTATTCCCTCATCTATGTCATTTAGGATAGGATAGGATAGGATAGGATAGGATAGGATAGGATAGGATAGGATAGGATAGCTGAGCTGAGCTGAGCTGAGCTGAGCTGAGCTGAGCTGAACTAAGCTTTATTGTCACTTTTTCTTTGAACAAACTGGCACACATTAAAAAATGAAATCCTGATCCTTATACACATACATGCACATACATATACATATGCTATTTATACATATACTATAGTCAGACACACACACACACACATCACAGAGCACAGTGGAAAAAAGACTTTTGAGAATTAACAAGGTTGATATAGAATAAACAGAAATCAGAATAAACAGAATCTAGTTATTTTACTTCAGATGTTGCAAAGAAAGCTGGTCATAGAGAGGATGTGTAGCATCCCAGACAATACTATGGACCCTGATGAAGTGTTGCTTATATGCTACATCCTGGATAGAAGGAGGTGAACTTCCAATAATCTTTTCTGCTGTCCTCACCACTCTCTGCACAGCCTTCCTATCCAAAATAGTAATACCTCCAAACCACACAATAATACAATACAACAGGATGCTTTAAGTCCTCCCTCTGTAAGAAGCGGTAAGGATGGTGGGGGGGGGGAATGTTCGCTTCTCATAAGATGCAGAAAATGCAGATGCTGCTGTGCAGGCTTCATCAGTGTCTTATTGTTGAGTGACCAAACTAACCTGCTAGTCAGCTGCACACCCAAAAACTTGATACTTCTAACCACCTCCACAGTTGAAAAGCAAAGAGGTGTATGACTGTGCCTGCCTTTTCTGATATGATATAGGATATCAATATAAGAGCAGAAGTACACTGTCCTGATTTGAAAGGGTCAACCTCGGGAACTTTTTTAGACTTCCTGTCTATGAATTTGACTAATCATCATGTTCTCTAACCTGACATTTTTTCAAATAATATCCTGAAAGGGCTTGATGGTGGTGGTGAAAGACAGCATAAATTGATTTGAGAATCTGGGCTGTTAACATCTGACATGGCTGCTATTAATCTCTTCAGAGCTATTCCAGGTGGCTTCCAAAATTAACTAGTTATCCAGAATGTTTAACAAAACTGACAGCTAATTTTATAGACCCATTAGGGATCTATTTATAAATTACACTAATACTGTTAGTGCCCTAGATCTATAATAAGGAATGAAACCATCACTTTTCAGATTAACATAAAAGCCTGGTGTTGGGTTTTTTTTTTGCATGGGTGGAATGGAGGAATTGGAGGATTAGAACATATAACATTCTGGACAAGGCAATGAATATAATGTAGACATCAGTCAGTAAATGTGAAATCATTTATTCACCAGAATTCAGTGATAAAACATCCAAGACTTTTAAGTTCACCTTAATATATTTTGCAGTGTGTAGAATTTACAAATATATAATACTTTGGCATATTTTAAGGGAAAAGCTAAAAAGAAACAATTCCAAGTTTTACTAAATAAAAAAATATATGCAGGGTTTGAATTGACAAATTGCTAATCGGGAATTTTTAAATAAAGAGAGAGAACTATAAATGGTCCAGTACTAATTTTACTGCCCTGGCAAAAATATCTTGAAGTTAAGAAAAGGTGACAACTTCTCACAAGTCAGCATGCTGAAATTATCGATTAACTGAACTAATGCTTCTGATGTGTGTAAGAATTGAAAAACAGACAAAAGGTCAGATTTCTTTTTCAACTGCAATGCTGGAACCTATCCTGTTTATATCTTACCATAGAGTTTTGCTTAGATTGACCAAAATTATTCTGAGAACACCATCTGCACAGAGGATATCTGGGTGGAAGTAATTTGTGATGGAGAAGCAATAGCCACAGTTGCAACATTTGAAGGCTAGTCTAGTTACAACTTTCCCATTTTTCTTCCAGCATAGCTGCCAAAATAACCTGACAAGTCAAGGGACATAAATAGCCAGTGAATATAGAATTAAGCACTCCCATCGAATCTCTCTCTTTTTTTCTCTCTCTCATAGCTTCCTAGGCCCATCTCTGCAAAACTACCTCATTTAACAACCAGCCATTTAAAAATGCTTTAATTTTGTTGCTGGTTACCTTCTGTTATATAATAATGGACACCATCTCTAACTAGTGTGCAAAACATACTGGCATATATCAACAGCCTTGGTGCCAACATGACAAAAATAGCCTATCATATCAAGGCTATTTATATTTGTGCACATATTGCCAAAGCTGGGAATAAATAACCAAGGAGATAGATAATTATCAAAACAAAGAATGTTGCATAAAATTTTTGATACTGGATAGAAGCATTTTGACTGGTATAAATCCTTCATAAAGTCAGACATAAGCACCAATTCCGTAACTCTTCAACAGCAGCAACAACAAAAAAATCATGCTCACAGTTGTGCTTCTTGCTTTCTTGTTAATGAGGTATTTGTTATGCATTCATTAGTTTGTATTCTATCATCCAGATCCATCCATATTTTATTTTTATCTTCGAAATAGAAGGAGCACACTGGGGACTTATTTGCTTAAAAGTCTACACTGAGTACTCAAGGATGCATCAATTTACTCATCTTAAACTGAAATTATACCCAGGACACATGCCTAGCAAAACAAAAACACCAAACCTTTATTCATCATTATAGCTTCTCCACCCTGTAATAAAATGTCTAAGTAACAATTAGATCATGTTAATCTGAGATCAAATATAACAAATCCTCATCATTTTGTTCCTGATTATTTTAACTCATTAGAAGCTACAGTTTTGATCAAAAGATAGAAACAGCAACAGAAATATTTTACGGTATTACAATAAAATGAACAATGTTATCTGAATGAATATTAATCTCAGAAATAAGAGAATATATTCTCTCAGCCTAAAATTCATTTTAAAAAGCACATGGACAAAAACAAAGATCTGTAATAATCAATGATCTTAAGTGAGAGGTATTCTCTCAAATTCATGCTGACATTAAATAGTTTATATATTTATGAATTCTGTGTGCTTTTATCACCTTAAATCCAGCCGGAAATGCTTCTTATGATCAAACTATTTATGATGGCAAATAAAGAGCTACTGCTGAATGTAAAAGACAATCTATTCACATTTTCCTTTCTTTTCTTTCAAATGTCTTTTAATTTCTCCTCTAATACAACATTCTACCATGCTTGTGCTTACAATAGGCAAGTCAACATGGAAGTCAGTGATGGAGAAAAGGGATAAGAAAACGTACAAATGAAATTAGCTTTTCCTCTGAAAATATAACCGTGTCTCCCCCACCCAAAAAAAGTAAGCAAACAACAAAGTAGGGAGTCACAATAATAATCTGCTATTTGCGGTGGGTGAGCTGCGGTGGCACAGTGGTTAGAGTGCAGTACTGTAGGCTACTTCTGCAGATTGAATCTCACTAGGCTCAAGGTTGACTCAGCCTTCCATCCTTCCAAGGTGGGTAAAATGAGGACCCAGATTGTTGAGGGCAAGATGCTGACTCTGTAAACTGCTTAGAGAGGGCTGTAAAAGCACTGTGAAGTGGTATATAAGTCTATTGCTATTTGGAACATTGGATCCATGTCTTTTTTTCTTGCACTCTCCCCAAGTTAGTTGCTACCAAGGCAAGAGAAAAGAATAATATTCCTTTAGCTCAGGGAAAGACAGTTTCAGTTGATTTCACCTTAGTTTCTTTCTTTTTTTCTGGCCCTGGAACCCCTCAGAACACAGCACACCAAAATGCACTGGTGAATTTGTAACAGCATTAAAATTAGAGCCATGTTGGCACAGTGGTTAGAATGCAGTACTGCAGGGCTAACTCACTGCTCAGTCCAGGTGTTTGATTCTGAGTGGCCCAAGGTTGACTCAGTCTTCTATTCTTGCAAGGTCAGTAAATTGAGGACCCGGATTGTTGGGGTAATATGCTGACTCTGTAAACTACTTAGAGAGGGCTGTAAAGCACTGTGAAGTGGTATATAAGTCTAGGTGCTATTGCTATTAAAGGATTTTCTGCTCTTGTTTGGGAAAAATCGCAAAATACTTGATAGTTTTAATCCCTTTATTTCTATCCTTTTTTTTTTCAAAAATTCATCCTGAAAGGATTAAAAACAGCTGAAAATTCCATCCCTCCAATTACGTTAGTTGGTTTCCGCACTTGGTTCTTAAAAAAGAAAAAAAAACAAAGTCTCACTCGGGCCATAAAAAGTGACTTTTTGTTATTGTTAGACTTCAACTTCCATCATCTCAGATCATTGGCATTCAAATATGGGCAAGCAGAATCATATAAAACTTGGGAGATCATGAATCCTCATTCTTTTTTAGAGAAGACTTTATTGTTCTTTTAGGAAAACAGCAATATTCATAATGCCTGTAGGTATATTTTAAGATGTACAATATACAAAATCTTATGACAACTTGCCGTTTTTTGCGATAAGTCTAATAGATGTAAACATACAATGAAACAAACTAAAACAAAGCCTCAAATTGCAAGAAAAAGCTTGGAAAAAATTGGTACAATATGACATTGTTACCTTTCTCTCTTACTAGAATCCAATTTCTAATATGTGTATAACATTTTTCCTTGTGGGTATAAAAGTCTATATGAACAGGGGGCAAGAAATACCTATGTTTTTTTGTATAAAGAGAGCACAATTACATCTAATGGTTGCATTTGCAAACAGTGATGCAAGTTGATTGTAGTCAAATTCCAACCATTTTTCATGATTTGCTTGAATAAATTAAATACATCTAAAATGTCTCCACAGGGCATATGTTAATGTGTATTCACATGTATGAATACACACACGCATTGTTGAAATGAGAAACAGGAAAGTATCTTTCAATTTCATCAAATTGCTCAGTTGCATAAACTATTTGATATACTATATTGCGTCGACATATCACAAAGTTAATATCCCTATTGTAACATTGTTATACACAAATATATACACATACAAGTGTTCCAATAACAACTTTGAACATTAAACATTTTATTAGTAACTTCAAATACCTAATATTTGAAGTTTATTTAATTTCTTTCAATGGAATAAAGCACAATCTTAGTCAAATCTATTCCAAAGAAAGCTTTATTAACTTAACTGGGATCCACTCCAAGATAAATAAGAACATGGTGTATCAAATGATATGTCTGAATTATTAGAATTTGTTTCTCTATGCTGCACATTCAGGATTACCCATCTTTGAAAAAAACATCCTTCAAATATTGTTAACTTTTAACCTATAATTGCAGATGAATTCTTCCTTGAGCTACTAAAAATCAAGGCAATGGTTATATATAATGGATACATCTTCAAAAAAAAATAGATGACTTCATTAAACTATGCAAAAATAATCACAAATTATAATAACGTAGTGATAAGAGTGAAAAAGAGTTGTTTGTTTGTTTTTAATTAAAAAAACAAATTTATGACTAAAAGTTAAAGAAAAATCTCCTTTGAGTGAACTTTGATTTTTTTAAAAATTAAGCATTTACCTTTCCCACGTACTGGGGTTCGGAGCCCATGTATTCTTCCAGGACAAAAAATTGATTCCAGACCCAGCCTCTCTTGACCCGTAAGGTGGGTATCCTCCTTTCAGGGTTGGTGACAACATTTCTCCTTGACTCAGCTTTTGACATCTGTTGTGGTTGTGAATGAAGTAACATTAAGATACCTCCATTGAACAGGACCCAGAGAAGCAGGGATAAGCAGTTCCTTGTAAGCATTGGCAATGGTTTCTCTACCACAAGGATTTAAAAACTCCAATGTTGAATGATGAGCTGACGAATCCAGGTTTGAGGCTGTCTGTTGACCTTCACTGCTCAGCTTTTTTTTTTTCTTATTGCCAAAATGATAACTCAGACATTAATTCTTCTGTTGACAAGGTTTCTGCTGCATAAAATTCCATCTAAAGGGACCTATAAAAAAAAATTATATGGCAGCATGAAATTATACCAAAAAATTATAATGAAGTAGTCATCCAAACTCTCACACCTACATAGCTGTAGCACTGATTCACAACCAGATATAGTAAACTAATATTAGCAGGACCTCATTCTGCTTCTGCTATGTATTATTCTAGTGTCTGCCCTTTATGGCCCAGTTATAAAATAAAGCCGTTACACAACAGTGAATGTAGTTATTATTTACTCGCAATTCACAAGGGAAAAGAAAGAAAAACCAACCAACAAACAAAAAATGAGAACAAGGCTAGTCCCATCTCACTGGCCCATTTATGTTAGCTTGGAAAGAAAACTTGTAACCTCCCTCTCCCTTCTCAACCATATTACAATAAGGGTGAACTTTATTTATCCTTCAGGACTGCAAAACCAATACTCAGTCTCCAAATAATGGTTTTTAAGGGTTTCTTGAACTTGGTCTGCCACCCTAGAGGTGGGTTTCAATTTTTTTTACTACTGGTTCTGTGGGCGTGGCTTGGTGGGCATGGCATGGCTTGGTGGGCATGGCAAGGGAAGAATACTGTAAAATCTCCATTCCCACCCCATTCCAGGGGAAGGTTACTGCAAAATCCCCATTTCCGCCTGATCAGATGGACTCAGGAGGCAGAGAATAGATGGGCATGGGACTAGTCAGAATTTCCGCTACCTGTTCTTCAAAACTGGTCAGAACCTGCTGAAATTCATCTCTGTGTCACCCAGAGGACACATTTACAATATTCCCAAAGTGAAAGTCTGCCTCCTATCACCAAATGTAAGTACTACGAGATTATTGGCTACAAAAGAGGCATCAAGCAACTCCATAAACAGACACACACAGATGAAGTTGTGGTAAGATAAGCATGGGTGTTACACAGTGGTGGGATTCAAATAATTTAACAACAGGTTCTCTGCCCTAATGACCAGCTGGATAGGCGTGGCTCGGTGGTCATGTGACTGTATGGGCATGGCCAACTCAACATCATTTACGTCAAATGGGCGCTTCGCCTTAGCTGTTACAATGTAATAAGGGTTAACAAGAGAGGCAGTTTTTGTAAGCAGGGAAATAAAGATTAGGCAAGAAACAACACCAGAATGTTTCCTTCCTGCCTTCCTTAGAGGATTAGCCCTGTAAAGTGGAAAAAAACAAAATAAGATTTCTTCCAACAATCAGTTCTTCGAACTGCTTAGAAAGTTAACAACCGGTTCTCCCGAATAGGTGTGAACTGGCTGAATCCCACCACTGGTGTTACGTTTTATAACAATATGCACAAAGGCATTTCTCATTTGTGTGCCTCGCTGTACTTTGTGCTGCTGCGCTGTGCCTACAATGGGCTTAACAGCAACTAAGCAAACATAAATGTTTCTATTATCCCAGTTACCTGCATTTTGCAAAGAATTTATTTCTATTACAATAGGTCTTTTTAAAAGAGAAGATATTATGGAATGACTTTAACTACTGCCATTATTTTCACACATGTGAGTTTCATCGAGGAGAAATTCAAAACCAAATAAAGAAATGCCAATTCTGTTGAAGTTCCCTTTCCTAAAAATCTGTAATGAAAGAAAAATAATTCAGGATCTCATTCTTGTTCCTCCATCTAGCCAGAAGTTACCAGAAATGCAGAGCAGGAAACATAGTACAAATAATCTGCCTTACATGGCGACTTTCGCAATTATAACAGTGATGAAAAAGTAAGTTTGGGAACAATGTCTATATTTACTATCTTTTCAGCGTTGCTTTTCAGCATTGCTCTCTCTTAACAACACATTCATCATTGTAGTCAATGAATATGCATTGTCCTGTGCCATAGCGGTGTACACTGTATAGTACAGAACCATCCTGAACTCATTCCCAACTTCAGAAAAATATTCTGGGGGGAGGGGGGGAAACATGCCAGAGGAAAATCTGCTTTTGCTTTTAAAGCTGATCCCAAATAAATTGAGTATAGAACTCAGGCAAGAAGAATGAGGAAGGAAATCAGTTGACATAACATAACATAACATAACATAACATAACATAACATAACATAACATAACATAACATAACATAACATAACATAACATAACATAACATAACATAACATCAGAGTTGGAAGGGACCTTGGAGGCCTTCTAGTCCAACCCCCTGCCCAGGCAGGAAACCCTACACCATCTTAGTCAGATGGTTATCCAACATTTTCTTAAAAATTTCCAGTGTTGGAGCATTCACAACTTCTGAAGGCAAGTCGTTCCACTTATTAATTGTTCTAACTGTCAGGAAATTTCTCCTTAGTTCTAAGTTGCTTCTTTCTTTGATCAGTTTCCACCCATTGCTTCTTGTTCTACCCTCAGGTGCTTTGGAGAACAACCCGACTCCCTCTTCTTTGTGGCAGCCCCTGAGATATTGGAACACAGCTATCATGTCTCCCCTAGTCCTTCTTTTTGTTAAACTAGACATATCCAGTTCCTGCAACCGTTCTTCATATGTTTTATCCTCCAGTCCCCTAATCATCTTTGTTGCTCTTCTCTTGACGGATCAGTTGTTTTAATATTTGACAATAGCCTGGCTAGGTGGCTCAATGGCTAAGATGCTGAGCTTGTTGATCAAAAAGGTCGGCAGTTTGGCAGCTCGAATCCCTAGTATACGTCTCCGCATGAGCAGGGGGTTGGACTAGATGACTCTAAGGTCCCTTCCAACTCTGCTACTGTTATCCCAAGGGCAGTATCTCCCACATAAGATCAATTGCACTGAATGGGAATTGCACAAGGTACAACCATTTTGAGGCATAGCTCTCATAGGAAAACATCTTGATAGAGCGAACACTTACCGTTCACTAAGTATGTGATGAGTACCACACATCATGCCAATGTATACTTCCTAGCTAGTTTTTAATTAGACATTTTGAGTATTTGCTTTTCACATATATGCTTTTTCTAAATAATTGTAGCTACTTAGTACATTGATAACATTAAAAGGGTATAATTAAATATTTCTGTGACTTAGGGCAAATCAAATGAATTTCACTTAATTTGGAGCTTTAATTAATGATTGTGGCAGACCCAGAGGGTTTTAAGTCTTTCAGGGTGGCATAAAGTTCTGTTGTTTTTGTTACAGAAACATGTAGTATAGCAGAACACACAAAGATAAGTAGAGCATATTATTAAAAATCAGACAGGTCCAGGAACTCATACAAGACAAAATAGAAAAAAGGAGAGAAGCTGAGTTCAGTTACAATGTAAAGATATATATTTGACTGGTAACGCCACACCATGTTGATACTAGGCATAAGTCTGTCATTCATTCTGCTATATAAACATTCACTGGTCTAGCTAGGAGCAAAAGTAGCATTGAACCAACCATGTTTGGATTCAGAAGCTAAGCAGAATCAATCTTGGCTAGCACCAGTGACTACCAGAGCTATAAGCTAAAACTGGGAGAAGTATTTTATTATTGCTGTCCAGGAAACTGCATCCTTGTGGCCATGAATTAATCATCAAAAGTCAAGCTTGACTTAGTATTATGTGAAAATACCAATATTTTTATCAATAATGGAAGCTTTAATACACCCAAATACTTTTAATTTTAGAAATATTGTTAGATACAAGGAGTTATTAACAGAGAAGGGAGAATTGAAGGGGGAATGAGAGCAGGAAGAACAGGGGATTGAATTGGATTGGTATATGTACATGCAAATACAAACAAGATATGAAAAAGATGCTAAACTATGTGGCTTTTATTTAGAAAAGACAGAGTTGGATAGAATAGAATAGAATAGAATAGAATAGAATAGAATAGAATAGAATAGAATAGAATAGAATAGAATAGAATAGCATTTTTTATTGGCCAAGTGTGATTGGACACACAAGAAATTTGTCTTGGTGCATATGCTCTCAGTGTACATAAAAGAAAAAATACATTCTTCAAGAATCATAAGGTACAACACTTAATGATAGTCATAGGGTACAAATAAGTTCATCAAAGTACAACATTTACAATACAAATGATGGTCAATAGGATACTAATGGGAACAGAGGATAAATTAATTTTAAAAATATATAATTTTCTACTTGGCATTGAGTTAGAGAAAGAACAAGTAAAGGAAACAATGATAGCTTGGGCAAATAATTTTGGATATTCAATTGATCTAGACAAATGGCAACAGTTATGGGAAAAGAACTATAAATTAACAATGTCTACGGCATATAAAGAAAATCAATATAAAATGTTTTATAGATGGCATATGTTTAAAGATGTTTAAAGATAAATCAGCTAAATGTTGGAAATGTTACCAGTTACCAGGATCTTATTATCATAGGTGATGGACATGTCCAGAAGCTAAAAACTATTGGAATAAAATTAAGACATGGTTAGAAGAAATGACACAACATATTGATTAAAAACCAGAGCTGTTCCTATTGGGTATCCTCCCAGAGAAAATTAGTAAAGAAAATATTTACTTGATTATACATGTAATAACAGCGGCAAGGACTGTTTTTGCACAAAATTGGAAAGCAGAGAAAATATCTCTGGAAGGGGAAGTTATTAAAAAAAATTAGGCTGTGCAGAAATGAATAGATTAACCTTGATTCAGCTTCGGAATGGATTGGATCAAAATTGGGTAGATCCAGGCGAGAGGTTCGAGACTTGTTTTGTTGAGACTGTTTGGGATAGTTTTGACCCTGTGACTCCCGAGGACATGGACAGGTTGCTGGGGAGGTTGAATGCCACCACATGTTTACTGGACCCGTGCCCCTCCTGGTTGGTGCTGGCCACGCAGGAGGTGATACGAGGCTGGCTCCGGGGGATTACAAATGCTTCTTTACGGGAGGGGGTCTTTCCTGCTGCCTTGAAAGAGGCGGTGGTGAGACCCCTCCTCAAGAAGCCTTCCCTGGACCCAGCTGTTTTAGGAAATTATCGTCCGGTCTCCAACCTTCGCTTCACGGCGAAGGTTGTAGAGAGTGCGGTGGCACGTCAATTACACCAGTACCTGGATGAAACTGTCTATCTAGACCCGTTCCAGTCCGGCTTTCGACCCGGATACAGTACGAAGACGGCTTTGGTCACGTTGGTTGATGATCTCTGGAGGGCCAGGGACAAGGGTTACTCCTCTGCCCTGGTCCTATTAGACCTCTCAGCGGCTTTCGATACCATCGACCATGGTATCCTGCTGCGCCGGCTGGGGAGTTTGGGAGTGGGAGGCACCGTTTATCAGTGGTTCTCCTCCTATCTCTCTGACTGGACACAGACGGTGTTGGCAGGGAGGCAGAGATCGACCCCGAGGCGCCTCATGTGTGGGGTGCCACAGGGGTTGATTCTCTCGCCTCTCCTGTTCAACATCTATATGAAGCCGCTGGGTGAGATCATCAGTGGTTTTGGGGTGAGGTACCAATTGTATGCTGATGATACGCAGCTGTACTTTTCCACCCCAGGCCACCCCAACAAAGCTATCGAAGTACTGTCCTGTTGTCTAGAAGCCGTACGGGTCTGGATGGGGAGGAACAGGCTCAAGCTTAATCCCTCCAAGACGGAGTGGCTGTGGATGCCGGCACCCCGGTACAGTCAGCTGCAGCCGTGGCTGACTGTTGGGGGCGAGTCATTGGCCCCGATGGAAAGGGTGCGCAACTTGGGCGTTCTCCTGGATGGGCGGTTGTCTTTTGAAGATCACTTGACGACCGTCTCCAGGAGAGCTTTTTATCAGGTCCGCCTGATTCGCCAGTTGCGCCCCTTCCTGGACCGGGATGCCCTATGCACGGTCACTCATGCTCTTGTTACCTCTCGCTTGGACTACTGCAATGCTCTCTACATGGGGCTCCCCTTGAAGAGCACCCGGAGGCTCCAGTTAGTTCAGAATGCAGCTGCGCGGGTGATAGAGGGAGCGGTTCGGAGCTCCCATGTAACACCTATCCTGCGCAGACTGCACTGGCTGCCTGTTGTCTTCCGGGTACGCTTCAAGGTATTGGTTACCACCTTTAAAGCGCTCCATGGCTTAGGACCGGGATACTTACGGGACCGTCTACTGCCATCTTGTACCTCCCAGCGACCTGTGCGTTCTCACAGAAAGGGACTCCTTAGGGTGCCGTCAGCCAAGCAATGTCGACTGACGGCTCCCAGGGGAAGGGCATTCTCTGTGGGGGCTCCTACCCTGTGGAACGAACTTCCTCCTGGACTTTGACAACTACCTGACCTTCAGACCTTTTGCCACGAACTTAAGACTTATTTATTCCGTCTTGCAGGACTGGCTTGAATTTTTAAATCCTTTAGTTGATTTTATGGGTTTAAAATTTTTATCAATTTTATAGGGTTTGATTGTATTTTAAAATGGAGCCAAATTTAAAATGGAGCCAAAGTTTTTTAATGTCTGTTTTTAGTATTGTATGTGTTTGTTGCTGTATTTTATCTTGGCTGTAAACCGCCCTGAGTCCTTCGGGAGAAGGGCGGTATACAAATTAAAATATTATTATTATTATTATTATTATTATTATTATTATTATTATTATTATTATTATTATTATTGTTGTTGTTGTTGTTGTTGTTGTTGTTGTTGTTGTTGTTGATGATGATGATTAAAGAAAGAAAGGATTCAGAATATTTTAAGATATGGGATCAATTTTACCATTGGTTAGAAAAAAGATATAGATAAGCAAATTAATAGTTATGTAAGAAAATGGTATAATCAGAATACTGTATTGGTGGAAAAAATTGTAACAGATTAAATGAAAATAAAGATAGAAGAAGCAACAAAAAGATGAAGTCAAGGAGAAAACACCGAGATGTCACATGAAAGGAATGACTGATGTATTATATGTTTGTTTGTGTATAAAATAAAATAAAAATATTTAAAAAAAAGTCATGTTTGACTTGAGAATGTCTTGACATTTATGTTAAAGAGGATCTGAATACATATTAAATTGCTGGATAGAGCCCTAATATTCTGCCCCAAGAACCTGCCGTGGCAATGCCAATATAGCTATTTAAAACACAGGTTATTGAAGAAGTATATATAGAAGAAGTTATGCCAAATAAAGCACACAGATAACTTTTGTAGGAAGCGGGGAAGTATCTGTGGGCTATTCAGTATCATGGAAATGGAAAACAGTTTATTTTCCATTGGATAGTTATGTGATATGTCAGAGGCTCCCCTCCCAATGTAATAGCAATAGCACTTAGACTTACAGACCACTTCACAATGCTTTTACAGCCCTCTCTAAGCAGTTTACAGAGTCAGCATCTTGCCCCCAACAATCTGTGTCCTCATTTTACCCACCTTGGAAGGATGGAAGGCTGAGTCAACCTTGAGCCTGGTGAGACTCAATCTGCCCAAATTGCAATCAGCCGGCAGTCAGCAGAAGTAGCCTGCAGTACTGCACTCTAACCACTGCACCACCGTGGCTCTTTTTAATCACAGCTTTTTTTCTTTATAAAGAAGAAAGAAATACAATTATTTCTTATATATAATTTCTCCTTCTCCCATTATAACTCTTGTTTATGTGTATATAACTTTCTCTTTCTGCTTTTAAATATTTACAGAGCTTTAGACAAGGGGATACATGCCAAACAGATCCTTCTTTTTCAATTTGTTACAGGTCAAAAACAATTTCCTTAGAAAGCAATGACTCTGGTGGCCTCTCTAATATTAGGAAACTTCTATTTCCTATAGATGCATACTGCATACTTCCCAGATGGTAAAATATATCCCTCAGTTGTTAGAAGAGGGAAACCTGTCAAAACTTTAGGTTACTTGGTGATGAATTTTAAACAGCATGACAATTCAATCAGCACTTCAATGCGTGCGAGTTAAATTAGTGATCATTCCCAACAACAATTTTGAGAAGGACACAATGATGTTATCTGTTGCTAAACATACCATGAAGAGTTCTGTGGCCTCTGTCATGGAAAATAGTTTGTTGCTCTATTGACTATAGATATTTTTTATTACATATGTATCCAGAGAAGGAGCCTGCGGTTCATGAGAGCTTAAGTCATAATAAATTTCATGTCTTTTAAGGGGCATCAAGATGCTTTCTACTTTCAAAAGAACCATAACTGAGGCTGCTAACTCCTCTGGGCAAACAGAGATCAAAAGAAAGACTGGGTTTTCTACTATTGTGTTTCCTAGGCAACTAAACAAAGCAGGTCACTGGCTCTCAAGCATTACTCATTAAGTTATTAGCAAGTTCCCCTGCAGTGTTTGACTTGTTTTGCTTAGTATAAAAAGATAGATAAAAATTCTCTTAGCAAAGAAAGTCTTGTGTAAATAATCTCTCTGAAAATTGCTGCCTGAAGTAGAGACCAAGTTTGGCAAATGTTGTGCTACCAGAGCTGAGAGAAAGCAGGAAGAGAGAAATATAAGAAAAAGGAAGGTGAAGTAAAAATCCAATGTAAAACCACATAGCATGATATACATAAATAAGATACATGTATAAAGGTGAAAAGTTATCAGCATAACAATTCTATTATCCAGCAGAAGAATTAAAAAGGGAGGGGGGCTTTGAAAGAATTTGCCAGAATGCAGGAAGTTGTAAGAGTCAAGTTCAGAAAAAAACGATATTGCATTTGACAATGCAGGGGACTTCCAGAGACAAATGTAGGAATAGGCCATTTTGTTCATCTCTCAGAAGCCAAAAATCTGTGGAAAGATCTTGATCAGCACTCTTTGGCTTACTAATTGGCAATAACACTGAGATCAGGGTTACCAAATTTGGGATCCAAAAATCTGGATGGATCTGCTGCTATCTAGCAATTGTCTTTGTAGTCCAGATATAGTATGAGCATCCAGCTAGGATGGAATCATAGGCAACTGCAAGGGTGATGTTTGTATAATTATTCAGTTCCATGACTTATGTACTTGGGAAATGCCCAGCTGGTCAGGGAGGACGACTCAAATGATGCTCAACTGCAAGAAATCTAGGATTGATTCTACCTCTCCCCAATATCCATAGATCCATCTGTTTCCAAGGAAACCAAGCAGTTTCAGAACATTCCTGTATTATAGGCAGAATACAATGAAATAGTCAACTTGAATTCTACCCATGTGAATCTGATTATTTGCGCCTGACATGGCACAAATATTCATTTGAGGGATAAAGTTCCTGTGTTATCTTTTGGGGGCATTGTCATTGTACTTTCCTATGTATGGATATGTAGTAAACCTGTCCTGTGGAATTATTTTATCGTCTGTGGTATCAGAGGGTCTAAAGCTAATGTTTTATGTTGGCATTCTCTGGCCATTAATCTATCCCCTCCCCTATTTGCTTATTTTTGGTTTTATGTTATTTGTATTCTTTTCACTTGGGTTTTGATCTGTTTTTATCTTGCTTTTGACATGTATAGTTATTGTAAATTGCTCTAGGCATTGTTAAAAGAAGCAGCACTATTTTTTAAATAAATACTATTTAATTTAAAAAAAATAGTGCAGGCAAAAGAAAGGAATTCTATGCAGGTAAATGGTGAATTTATTACTCTTTTTCGGCCACCCTATATTTCTATGCTGGCCTCAGAAGAGTGAAGTAAAATGTGCTGCTGGAGGAAGGACAAATCACTTTATTTATTTCTTCCGTTTATTCACTAGAAGTATTTTCCCAATGCTAGATATAAAGCTTCCCTCTTTTAGAGATAGCAGAGAAGTATAGATTATTAGCCTCTTAAGTGATTAATTTGTAAATGAAGGTACTTATTTAGTGGGTTAATTTACAAGACAATAATAAAAGGACTGAAAAAATGCTTTAGCATTCCTGGAAATACAAAATAATAAATCTCAAATTCTAATAAAAGGTTTGAGATAAATGACTTTTGCATAGAGATGAGATTCTTCAGATCTATTTATTTCCCATCATTTATTCTATTTTTCAAAGTAAGAATACATTTTCTTGTTGGAAGAATTCCAAAAGCATGGACTGAGCTCCATTAAGAAACTTTAGAACAATAACAAGCAAAACCCACTTTTTTTCTAAAATTCAGCAATTGAAAAAGTCAAAGACTCATGTGTAGCTCATGAATCTTGTAGCACAACTCATATATTGAACTGTGCACATGGAAAGGAAATAAACACTCAAGACCTTACGTGTAACAGCCACCATTTTAAATTAACCCCTCCACCAATGAATAAGTACTATAATTATGCTATTTTAATTTTCAGTGTTAACAATGCCAGGTCATGATTAGATTATATGTTTACAAATAGTTGGAAATTGGATGCTTATATTCTAAATCTAAAGCAAATGTAAATCAATTGGCCCCCATCTTCACCCATATCTTCAATAAATCACTAGAGATGTGCTATGTTCCTTCTTGCTTCAAATGCTCTACCATCATCCCAGTGCCGAAGAAGTCCACCATCAAGGAACTGAATGACTACAGACCAGTTGCTTTAACATCTGTAGTCATGAAAACCTTTGAAAGGCTAGTGCTGTCCCACTTGAAAACTATCACGGATCTGCTGTTAGACCCCTTGCAATTTGCATACCGAGCAAATAGATCAACAGATGATGCTGTTAATATGGCTCTGCACTACATCCTATAACATCTTGAATCTCCAAAGACCTATGCAAGGGTCCTCTTTGTAGACTTCAGTTCAGCATTCAATACCATCATCCCAGACACTCTTCTAACTAAGCTAAACCAGCTACAGGTACCTGAACAAACTTGTAAGTGGATCACAAGCTTCCTAACAAACAGGAAGCAGCAGGTGAAACTAAGCAAGATCACATCAGATACCTGTACAATTAGCACAGGGCTCCCCCAAGGCTGTGTGCTCTCTCCACTTCTCTTCTCTCTGTATACCAATGACTGTATCTCCAACGATCGATCTGTTAAACTACTGAAGTTCGCAGATGACGCAACAGTGATCGGTCTCATTTGAGACAATGATGAATCTGCATATAGACGGGAGGTCGAACGACTAGCCTCGTGGTGCGACCGAAACAATCTGCAACTGAACACATTCAAAACCATAGAAATGGTGGTAGACTTTAGGAGAAACCCTTCCATACTTCCACCTCTCACAATATTAGACAACACAGTATCAACAGTAGATACTGTTTTTACACAGTAAAAACTAAAAACAATAATAATAATAAGTAATAATAAGTAATAATAATAATAAGTAATAATAATAATAATAAATAAGTAATAATAATAATGTTAATATTAATATTAATATTATAATAATAATATTAATATTATTATTATTAATAATAAGTAAAAACAGTAAAAACACAGTATTTACTCAGCTTCTTTTCCAAAAGCTCTACACTATTAACTAGAGCATACAAAACATTTGCCAAACCTATTCTTGAATACCGCTCATCCGTCTGGAACCCATACATATCTCTGACATTAATACAATTGAACGCGTCCAGAAATATTTTACTAGAAGAGTTCTTTGCGACTCCGAAAACAACAAAATACCTTATATCACCAGGCTTGAAATCCTGGGATTAGAAAACTTAGAACTCCGCCGACTTCGACATGACCTGTGTTTAACACACAAAATCATCTATTGCAATATCCTTCCTGTAAAAGACTACTTCAGCTTCAATTGCAATAATACAAGAGCAAACAATAGATTCAAACTTAATGTCATCCGCTTCAAACTTGATTGCAGAAAATATATATTTCTTTTAAGATGTGTTGTTTTTTATTTATGACGATGTTTGTGTATACTGTTGTGATAAATGAAATAAAAAATAAATAAAAAATGGCAAAAAAAAAATCAGAAACTTTTAAATTTCTAGGTTCTATCATTTCGCAAGATCTAAAATGGACAACTAACATCAAAAACATCATTAAAAAAGGACAACAAAGAATGTTCTTTCTGCGCCAATTCAGAAAGCTCAAACTGCCCAAGGAGCTGCTGATCCAGTTCTACAGAGGAATTATTGAGTCTGTCATTTGCACCTCTATAACTGTCTGGTTTGGTTCTGCAATCCAACAAGACAGACATAGACTTCAGAGAATAATTAGAACTCCAGAAAAACCTGCCTTCCATTGAGGACCTGTATACTGCATGAATCAAGAAGAGGGCCATGAAAATATTTACAGATCCCTCACATCCTGGACACAAACTGTTTCAACTCCTATCTCAAAACGACACTACAGAGCACTGCACACCAGAACAACTAGACACAAGAACAGTTTTTCCCCGAACGCCATCACTCTGCTAAACAAATAATTCCCTCAATACTGTCAAACTATTTACTAAATCTGCACTATTAATCTTCTCATCGTTCCCATCACCATCTCCTTCCACTTATGACTGTATGACTGTAACTTTGTTGCTGGTAATCCTTATGATTTATATTGATATTGATTGTTTCCTGATTGCTTATTTGTACCCTATGACTATCATTAAGTGTTGTACGTGTTGTACCTTGATGAAGGTATCTTTTCTTTTATCTACACTGAGAGCATATGCACTAAGACAAATTCCTTGTGTGTCCAATCACACTTGGCCAATAAAATAAAATAAAATTCTATTCTATTCTAAATGTAACTAGATCTCATTTTCTTCTTAGAAGGGGACAGAAGAAAAAGAGGGAAGGAAGTATGAGGAAAGAAAAAGAAAAATAGAAGAAAAAAGAGAAAGACAACAAAAAGAGTAGAAAATGACAGGTGAATGAAAAATATTTTTTCCCTCCAAGCTTTTCCTACCCATTATAAGAAATAAAATATGCCTGTAATTTCTAGAGTCTTTCAAGGCAGGTCCATGTTTCAGTACAGTATTAATCCCTTTTTTAATTGTGCCAAGTATGCCTGAATTCTAACATAACTAGAACAATTCAGATTCTTATGATAACAAAAAACTTTCTAGAATGTTAAAGTCCTTTAAATTTATGTTGGAAATGTGGAAATGTCATTTTATCTTGCTTGGGGAACTTGTAAAAAAGTTTTTTAAAAAATGGGTTCAAAGTCTTACAAGAATTTTTAAATATTACTTTTCAACTGAAGCCATTTTTTTTGTGGATTGGTGGACAAACAACTGGAAAAGACCAAAAGAAAATTGTTTTCATACATGGTAACTGAAGTAAAATTCTTATACGACAAAAAGGGAAAGACTCCTCTACAATGGAGGAATGGTTGATAAAGATTACAGAATTTACAGAGATAACAAGTTGACTTGTTTGATTAGGGAAATGACAATTATTACATTTGTCAGTGACAACTATTTATGGACTTTTTGCTGAAAATAGAAATATGATTTATAGATTTGATAATTAGAAAGGTAAAATATGGAAAGAAGGATCCCACAATATAATTATAAAGAGAGAGAATAACATAAAAAAGTATTTATAACTGTTGTCAGCAGATAAGCTTTCTTTTTCTTTCTTTCTTTTTCTTTTCTTTCTTTCTTACTTTCTTTCTTTTCATTTGTTACTTATTTATCAATTTCCTTCTCCCTTTCTTTACATTTGTAATGTTTTTATTCCATAAAGTGCCTTCAATAAAAAAAATACTATTCAGATTCTATTTAAGTAGGTTTTATGCAAAAGAGCGAAGTTGTAAACTGACATTGGTACAGACACTTAATGGGGCTGCAAAGTTTGCTAAAATATTCCAACTCTTCAGCGATAAAAGGGCATCATCCACAAGAGCAGACTCTATTGTTTTCCTATGATCAAGGAAATCTCCACCCGCGAAGCTGAATTTAGTATTGGAGATAACAAGGAGAGGCAAGAAATATACTGCTCAAATTGCTGGATGCTACAAATATAGCCATCTGCCAAATAAGAGATGAGGACATTCACAAAACATGGTAAAACCAATGAACATTTATTCTGGGAACCAAATGACTGCCCTAATGATTCTGCCAAATCATGAGAGAATCATTTGACTTGGTGCTTCAACACCAATACAGGAGCAGATGTAACTGTAATTTCAGATTGTGCTTACACAAACTTCCAGAGCATGCCTTATTTCTAATAAAATATTGTATCCATAACAGGTTCTGTCAGCATAATATAGATTGCCTGCTGCTATAGCCAGCACCTGGAACACAAATATTAGCTTAAAGTTTATGAATTCTGTTGTTAATTAAACAATTTTCCAGTCCAAGAGAGATGTGTTTGAATGGACATAGTGTGCCATGTGGAAGAACACCTTACAGAGTCTAACCATTCAGTTTAGAACAACTATTTTATACTTTTCCCTACTTATACCCTCAAGTGACTTCTCCTCAGATAAAATCTGTGTCTGTTGATAAAATATGTCAGAATTAAAATATCTGTGACTTCTTTTAAGAGTTCATCATTTTCCTTCCTAATATAATGTTTTAAAGATAATAGTTAAATACATGAGAAAAATTACTTAGGAGGAGGAGGAGGAGAAAGAGGAGGAACATAATTTGTTAATGCTGTTTATTTTTATTCTGAAAGTAAAAGAGAAGTGTTAAAGTCAAAGACCTTTGAACTGGTGCTGGAGAAGACTCCTGCGAGTCCCTTGGACTGCAAGGCGAACAAACAAGTCAATCCTAGAGGAGATCAATCCTGACTGCTCTTTAGAAGGCCAGATCCTGAAGATGAAACTGAAATACTTTGGCCACCTAATGAGAAAGAAGGACTCACTGGAGAAGAGCCTAATGCTGGGAAAGACTGAGGGAAAAAGAAGAAGGAGACGACAGAGAATGAGATGGCTGGATGGAGTCACTGAAGCAGTAGGCGTGAGCTTAAATGGACTCCAGAGGATGGTAGAGGATAGGAAGGCCTGGAGGAATGTTGTCCATTGGGTCGCGATGGGTCGGACATGACTTCGCAACTAACAACAACAACAAAGTCAAAGGGGGGAAAAAAGAAACTTCTGTTGATTTTTTCTTTCTTTTTTTTTCTTTCTCTTTTCCTTTACTAAAATTCAGAGGTAAGATTGGCCCCACCTTAATACTCTGAAAGGCCCTGAAAATGTAGTTTGGCCAGTGGGCCTGGGAACTCCAAGGTGATATGGAACTCAGCAAGTGATTTGCTTGTGTGTTTTTCACCAAAGGAATGAACTTTTATTGGGTTTGGACTTGCGGTTTTACTTCTGTAAGCAGCCCGGAGTCACTGTGAGTGGGTTGGGGGACCATATATATATTCTCAATAAATAAAATGAATGACCCTCAACTTTGCATATCTCTGCAGATATGGCATCTGCCCCTGGGCTTTGCCATTGGTTAACCACAACTTCAACTATGGTTCTACTGGAGGGTCATCCATAGTGCTGTTGATGTTGATCTGGGGATCCCCATCTATTGCCTCATCATTAATGGAAGATAGCTTCAAAATGGTCAGCCCATCTCTGCACACTCTGAGTCTTCTCTATAATAAAAGTTTACCATCTATACCCATAAGGGAGGAAACCCCAAGAGACTCAGGTCCATAAAGAGTGTTAAGTTCTTCATAGAACTACTTTTAATTTGCTTCTATCAGGATATTCCTATATTTTGCCTGCCTTGGCACTCAGTCAGGAATCTTGCATTTTACTCAGTTTATTCTGATCTATCCTATTAGTACTGGTAAAGACATTTTTCTTGGCAGCTGATGATAAATCATTCTGATGGACACAATGAAGGTGATGTTTTCCAAGAAGTAAAACTTGTATCTCCTCATCATTCTCGTTGAACCAATCTTGCTGCTTGCAAGTAGAAGGCCTTGACATCTTCGATGCAGATGAATGGACAACATCCCTGAAGCATTTCTAGTAGTCCTTAGCATTGCTAGCAAGATGTAGGTCAGCGAGTTTAGTCTCTAAATTTTCTACATGAACTTCTTCAAATGTTATCAACACAAGTATGAAGTAGTCTACAGTGGAACTGCTATATCTGTACATAATGACTGCTAGTGTCCTATTAACCTCTAATTCCTGCTTAATCTATTTTGGAAGAGACAATTTCAAATCTGAACAGCCGTTAAGAAAACTGTGAACTAAACAGATCATGACTAGAATAGTTACAATGAAATATTATCCTGGTAAAGCAAAATGTATAAGCAACATTCTGCAGCTGTGGAAACCTGAACAATTTGCTGAGGTAAACATATAACATATGATGAGAGCCAGAAGCATATAATGTACTATTCTGTTTGATAAGTAAGAAACATGGTATGCAACTATTCACTATATTTTCAGCATAGATAGTAGAAAATCCTATCACATTATCAAATGAAGCCCTACTAAATTACTTGCATGGAAACAATGTTTTTGCAAGGCTTTTCAAATTAGTGGTTAAAGATGTTTGGGTGACAAGAAGGTCCTACAATGGTGTTCAAAATAACTTTAAGGCTAATTTCCAGGTTCAAATATTTAGCAATTGAAAAGGAAATTAAATAACTCTGATAAAAATAGTGAATTTTCTAGAGCAGAGAACAGCCGTTATACTGTATATTTAAGCTGCCACTTACAGAAAAGTAATTTATAAAATCTCTGATCTAGCAAATGTAGTTTCTATGAATTTTGAAAATTTTGACATAGTTGTAATAAAATTAAAGTACATGTGTGTGTTAGTCAAGGTTAAATATGTATAAAATAGAATTGGCTGAAAGACACAAAGAACAAGGTTTCTTGTAGAATTTTTAGGTTAGGTTGTTTTATTCAGGTTTTGTAACCATGGTGTATATCCTAATAGATTATTTCTGACAATATGAATACTTACACAGGTATCTGTACCAAATTTTGAATATAAATATTTGAAACTTTCAATATAGTCTAAAGTTATAAACATAGTTCTATATACTCCCAAGCTGTATTGTTAAAAAATGAAAACAAACACACATAGATGCTTCTTTTTATTTTGTTTGATTTTGGGGTCTTGTTATTTTTTTTCTTCTTCTAATGTGGTATTGGTCCACTGCTGGTTTTAAAGTAAACACCAACAACATTCTCTAATTATTGAATTTTTATGATTTGCCACGGGCCTTCTGCATACAAATACAAATCTACTTCATACATAGCCTTAAAATATTGGAACCAGTAGTGGGTTGCTCCCCGTTCTGTCCGGTTATTGTGAACTGGTAGTAAAAGCAGCAGGAGGCTCTGCCCACCAGCCCGGATGTCATAATTGACAATCTGCGCATGCACAGAAGCGTGCATGCCCCTGTTGCAAACCAGTAGTAAAGGTAAGTAGAACCCACCCCTGATTGGAACCTATTTTATCATTCTTTATCACATTTTTAAACCTGTTGATCTCATTTTGTGCACAATGGAGGTGTGAAGTGATCATCTGGAGTGAACACAGATTTTTCTTCTCCTGGGATACAGGGTTGTGGGAAGGAGACTGTGTCCTTTGACTTCTTAATGTACCAGCTCAAGGTCCCTAATTTAGGTCAAAATGCCAAAACTACAGTGATACAGTGATACTATTGTACAACTGGAATATTTAAAAGTACCATATTTTTCGGAGTATAAGACGCACTGGAGTATAAGACGCACCTAGAGGAAAATAAGAAAAAAGCTGATTGGCAGGTAGATTGACCTCCCGGAATACCCCCAATCAGCTGTTCCCAGAGGTGAATTTTAGCAACAGGTTCCTTGGTTGTGAGCTCTTTTGCCTTGCTTTTTTTGGCTTTTTTTCCCCTGTCTCTGAAACTCTGTTTCAGAAAAAACTTTTTTCTGCCTCTGAAAGCCTCCAAAACAGAACTTCAGAAAAAAAGGCCTCTGAAGCTCTGTTTGGGAGCTTCTTTTCTGAAGCTCTGTTTGGGGCTTTTTTTCTAGGCTCGTGAAGCTCCATTTGGGGCTTTTTTTCTGAAGCTCCGTTTCTGATGCTTTTTTCAGCCTCTAAAACCTCCATTTGAGAAGCTGGGCGGGGCTACATTCGGAGTATAAAATGCACCCAGATTTTCACCCTCTTTTTGGGGGGAAAAAGGTGTGTCTTATACTCCGAAAAATATGGTATCTGCAAGTTAAGCATTTTAGAGGTGGTCAAGAATTAAAGAATTAAATGTCCCTCTTTTGGAACATTAACCCTGCGAAGATTAGACTTGCCCCCACATTGACACTCATTCACAAGTCCCTGGTTTTGCCAGTGGGCCTGGGGTACCCAGAGTGGGATGGAACCCATCAAGTGGCTTGTTTGATTTTTATCATCATCAGGGGTAGGGGGAATGAGGGGTTATTGTTTTTATTGATGTATATTGGATTTTTATTTTTTGTAAGCTGCCCAGACTCACTGAGAGTGAATGGACTGCCATCTAAATTAGATAGATATCAAATCAAATCAAATCAAATCAAAAACCACTCATTTCAAGTAAAGTCACATGCACTTTTCAGCTAACAAAATGGCAATTATCATTCTACAAAAGATAGAGTCAGAGCCTGCTTGCTAGATGGTCCCAGAATGGCTGCAATGAATTTTATTATTATTAATTCTGTATGCAAAGGTGTTTTGCACACTTAAGACAATGTTACCTCTGACAGTAACTATGAATGGACATTAAATTATGATGTTTCACTTTGCAATTTTCCTTGAAGTGTAGCAATTGACTGTACTTTATATCCAAAAGTACTTCCTAGGAGCTAGAGTTAATTATTTTTATTCCATGACCCATATTGCTATTATTACAGGAGTTAGGCAAGATTTTGCAGATACTGCAATTTCATAGCATTTTGGACACTGCATAAAAGTATACGCATAAACACACTTGATCTGATTGCTTGCAGGCTCGGTGTTGTTGATTCCTGCTCTATTTCCTTTTCTAAGTTTTTACTTTCAACAAATCAGGAAAAAAAATTGAATTGCTGAATCCACACCAGTATACTGATCCCACATATTTTTCGTTGCGGTTTCTGTCTACTATTGCCCCTCATTTTCCAAGTAGAAATAAACATTTGTGCTTCAAAAGATATTAAAATAGTTTTACAGCAAATCAATTATTCCTTCTTAGGGGATTGCTCCAATGCTTATAAGTCAGATTTAGCCATGAAATGTCAGCATGCATTAAAAAAAGTTACACTTTCTCCCTTGGTAAAAGAAAGCAAGAAATCTGTTTGACCTACATGATTATAAATTCTAAAATGTCTCTACTGTGTACTCTGCATATTTCCAAGGTTCATGACTAATGAGCTGAGCAATTTTGCAACAGATGCTGAGTTGGTTTTTAACACTTGGGGGACAAATTTGGGTGCTATATCACAGAAAGTTGAATGCAATGTATTTCATTTCTGGAGTGAATGTTGGTACTTTCACGGAAGGGTTTTCTAAGTCTAGCCTTGTGATTTCTGACCAGAAACCATATTACCAACTTGAGCTTTCTGTCAGAAGGCAAGGTGGAGTGACACATACTCAATGTTATTTTCATGAGTTATTCAAGCAGTTCCTACAAGATAACTAGTACTGGAAAAAGTTAGATTGGCTATTTTTTTGCCATCTTACTTGTAGAAAAGTGAGGTCCTTTCAGCCTAGAGACAAACATTTGTCTCTGGCAATAAAAACTGCCATTCTAAAGGCCACACTATGCAGCCTTCCTACTTCTACTCCTGGTAGCATTCTATCTTGGCTCTTTGGTGAATTGAATCACACTCATGTCGGAGGCACTGAGGCACTTTCAGGTTGAAAAGATTAGCTGGTGACATCATTGTTGCCCAGGGGACACCCAGTTGGGGGCTCTTTTTATGTTCCTGGCAGGAGCTGGAGAGAAGAACCAGAGCTTACCCCTTCCCTCCAAGGCAGCATTTGGGTCTCAAACACAAGCTTGCTGCTTGTCAAGTCAGCATCCTAAACACACAAGCCGCCTGCTCCCTGCTGAGTGAATGAAGGAAACAGATAATATTCCATTTTTTAAAAAAGGACACAGTAAAAACAGGGATCAAATACAGGAAGCAAGGCTGTAGAACACAGCAACATCAGCCACAATTGCTTAGCAGTTTCACCATGAGAGCAAATTGATTTGTATCTTAACTCTGCCACAGCCAGGAAAGGTAAAACTGGATGAAAGAATTAGGTGGATAAGGAGCAGTGGTGGGATTCAAATTTTTTACTACCAGTTCTGTGGGTGTGGTTTGGTGGCGGTGGCATGACTTGATGGGTGTGACTTGGTGAGTGTGGCAAGGGAAGGATACTGTAAAATCTCTATTCCCTCCCCAATCCAGGGGAAGATTACTGCAAAATCCCCATTTCCTCCCAATCAGCTGGGACTTGGGAGGCAGAGAATAGATGGGGGCGGGGCCAGTCAGAGGTGGTATTTAACGGTTCTCCAAACTACTCAGAATTTCTGCTACCGGTGCTCCAGAACTGGTCAGAACCTGCTGAATACCACCTCTGGTAAGGAGTCCTCTCCTCTTCCCCAAGATGGAGGCAACATCACAACTTCGAATCAACCAAACTGGATTATACAATTTCTTAGGTCAGAAGCAAACCTTAGAACAATACAGAAATAATAGGAAATTGTTATATGCCTTGGGCCAGGTAAGGGTGTATTTATTAATATAGATATTATATATTAATTAGATAAAAAGAATTAATGTGTCATGAAATTAACAGGAATATTTGTTGGGGAAAGTAATCAGGCAACTGTTTTCCTTTTTGAATGGTTTTGGACTTTGTGTCATTGCATGTCAGGCTCAATATTGGTCACTTTCATTTATTATTTAATTGTAGATGCAGTACCATTGTAATGATTACTATTCTTATTTTTAATCTGTTAACCTTACAATCCAGCAAGAATTACACTTTTTGAAAACACTGAATTTCAGAGGTGCAACCTTGGGATGCTGAGATAGTAACTAAAAAGCTCAGGTGTATTTGAACATCATAAACTGCTTATCCTAACTGTAGGGATTCTTTGCAGCCTCCATCCATCCATCCATCCATCCATCCATCCATCCATCCATCCATCCATCTATCTAAATAGAGTTGGAAGGACCCTTGGAGATCTTCTAGTCCAGCCTACTGCTCAAGCAGGCAACCCTATATCATTTCAGACAAGTGACTGAAAAAAAACCCAGTGATGAAGTACCCACCACATCTGAAGCCAAGCTGTTCTCTAGTTAATTGTCCTCACTCTTGGGAAGTTTCTCCTTAATTCCAGATTGCTATTCTCCTTGATTAGTTTCCATCTACTAAATGATCAAATTGTACTTAAGGAGAAAAAATGTAGCCACCAAGAGGCAAGCACAACAGATAAGCACCTTTACCTTTTTATTACTATTATTGCTATGCAATCCCTTAGTGTTACCATTTATATTGGCCTCTCAATTTACTTTAATTGTATCTTATGCTACCAGATAGCTTATCATGCAAGGAAGGACATAGAAAATTGGAAAAGAGGATATATGGGATGAAAGGAGGCTATACTAAGGGTTTAACTTTCTTGGCATCCACAACAGAAATTATTGGAAGGGGAAGGAGCAAAGAAAAGGAGAGGGGGGGGAGGGAGAGGGGAGAGAGAGAGAGAGAGTGTTGTGGTCATGTGCCATATATCACTTAGCAGTAACAACTCTAGTACCAATTGCTGTTGTTAAACAAGAACTACCTTTATTAAAGGAGCTCTGCACTATGGGGAAAAGTTGCTTAGAAACAAATAATGTGAGATACTCAAAAAGCTGGACAATATTTAATTTAAGTTTATGTCTGCCAAATAGAGATGAGGACAAAAAGGAAGATGTGTCTTCCTTTGACTTGACACCTAATAACTCCAATTATTAGGGTCTTTTTCCTGTCAGCTCTTCTTCTTCCTTTTTTTTTTTTCATTTTAAAAAATTCCATTTCTAAATGAATAGTGTGTTGTCTGCATAAAATAATTTTGAGAATCAACAATCATAATATTTACAATAGTATTCATCACATTGGTATTGGTTTCATCATCATCATATTTGCTTATTTGTTTTAATAAACATTCATAAAATTAACCCTTCTCTTATATTTCCATATTTCTAACTTCTGCTTTTTTGGCTAGCCATTGATAAAATGAGTCCCATGTTAAAAAGTATTCAGTTTCTTCTGTATGGATGAGATTCTCTCCTACTAAGAGTAGTTCTGTGGTCAAGGTTCAAGAGGTGCATATTATCAAGAAAAATAACCAGCATGAAAACAGCAAGATGGCTGGTGCAGCATAATAATGAAAGCCTACGCTGTTTTATATATGTATTGTGCACATACAAAAGGACTGGAGACTCAGTCACAAGGCCAGCCCTGTCATCTTGCAGATTTTGACACCTACCTTCCCACCCATGGGCAATATGACTTTTGAGGAACCAAAATCGCATATCTCATTTGATTTTTAAAAAATCTGTCGAATTAAAGATTCTTACTGCATTTAACTCAATAATCAAGGGTGATCAGTTCAGGAATAAAGGCAAGCAAGGGAAAACATGCGAGTGAAACAATTCACACAGTATTTTCCAGAAGGAATTAGGAATTTTACTAATTCAAACAGGCTATGTTATTTTAGACTAGTTTGAAAAATGAAATTAAATCATATTTGGCCTAACACTAATTACAGCTAAAATACAATTATTTATTTTACTATAAGGCTGTCTGAAACTCCATAAATGCAGCTGAAATCAATAGATTTAATACAATGCTTATTGCCTAACCTTTGACAATAAGCATAAATTTGTCTACTCCTTGAAGCTTGACAGCATGTGGTTTAGATATAAAATCAATGACACATTTGTAAAGTTAAGCTTCCCTGAAGCTGTGCTTTGACATGGTCCTTGATGAAATGATATCTCTGAAAAATACACCAACAATGAATGGCTTCATATTGAGAGTTTATACTACTGTGAACAGCCATTGCTTAGGCAGATCCTAACTAATAAATGCACTACACATATTCTATTCTTAAAAACACATAAATTGAAGCATAAAAGGAGTGAACAAAAGAAATCTCCACCATGGTACATTTATGAAAAAGTAGCATGATGGGTAAAACCAAGAACTATGTTTTGCGTTCTGAACAACACATACAGAGAACTGAAATGGAGCAGAGATTTTGAAAAAAGTACTGCATTAGACTTCAATTAAAATACACTGTATTTATAATTTACAGAATATTATTCTGCTATCTTCTCCGTTTCTGTTCCTTAATTAATTCTTCATGTTTGCTTTATATAGATTGAATCCTATGTGTATAGAATATTCTGTATATCCGAAGTCAAATCTTTCTCTCTGTTTATGCTTTTGTAAAAAATCTTCCATATCTTTTATATTAGTAAAAAAAAAAAAAGCAAGCAACAACCTTCACTTTGTTATATATTTAAAAAGGAGTTTCTCTAGATATACATGTATGCATGTGTGTGTAAGTACATGTTACAGGGGTTGCTTATACAGTATGTGAAATGTACAACTTTTACCTATCATTGGGTTTTTTTTCTCTCAGAATTCTGGGTAATTATAAAGCCAATTATGTGAATCAATCTCTCTCTCTCCCTCCCTCCCTCTCTGCAAATATTCAGGAGGGGAGGCTAGATTAGATGCACAATTACATTAAGCTACAGATACTCAGCCTGGAAGTCCCACACTGTCCCAACCCCTAGGTTAGATGCAGCCAGGTGTGTTAACCCACCCATCTCCCATGATTCTATTGCCAAGAAACTCCCCACTTCTCTCTGTGCCAATTCCCTATCTGTCTATAGTCCAAATCCTGTTTCTCCAACTAAACAAATGCACTTGTCATGCAAATTCAAAGATGTGTAATGTTGATTACGTTAGAATGTAAGAGCTTAGCACTCGGGGAATTAATTTGTGGGAGTAACAAAAACAAAAATCATGAAGTTGTTATCAAAGTAATGGTTTTAACATTGTCTGGAAATCTGTTTCTTCCTTACTGATTCTAAGTGACTCTGCCAATTTGCTCTTAGGCGTGAATAAATTTATCCTGTCTTGTTCCATTATTGAGCTTGAAGTTTACTTTGTATTGTATTCTATTACTCCCATTTCAATTTTAAAAAACATGGAATTGTAAATTTGCTTTTTAAAATTGAAGCGTTTATTAACTCACTTGAATGCTTGTCTGATGTTATTTATGTGTGCCTACATACTAAAAAAGAAGACACAGAAAAATTATTTTGAGTGATGGCAAACCTGTTTCATGTTGCTTTTTACACCATTGTACGTATGCAGATATATTTAATAAAAAGACTATCTTGATGCATATAATCCTTTTATAGTTCTGTGAAAAAAAGAGATGGATCATAGTTCTTAGTTCATAGTTGATACTTCTTCAGAAATTGGATGTGATCCAATTAGTTTTCAGACATATCTATGGGTAGCTAAAAAACTCTCTCCTTGGAGAATTCTATAATGTTGGGAAAGGCATAAAGAAAAAGATGAGAGGTTGACTACAGCAAGGTAGAAGAACTCAGTTACAGTGGTGATCAGTACATCATTGGAGAACTTAAAGAACCAGGTTGGGGGACAGATCATCATAGAGAAAATTTATCTATGTGGTTGCTAAGAGTCCATACCAATTTGATGGCATATAATCCAGCGATTATCCTAGGCCTTGCATTTTTCTGCCATTTTCCATTCCCTCTCTTTCACTTAGTTTTGGCATATGTAATAAGCACTTCCTATTGCACCCTATCACTGTTTCATTGGAATTCTATTAAGCACTTACTTTCTATGTTCAATATATAGAAAATTTCCAATTAATGTGGGGGAGGAAATGTTTAAGTGTTAAAATGCTTTGTTTTTGGTTTGACATTTATGTTTTCAGAGAAACTGCCAACAAGTAATTATTTTTAATTTATTTATTGTTAATGATAATTTATTTTTAATGATAATGGAGGAGGAGGAGTTTGGTTATTTCCAAAATATTAGTCAAACAGCCTGAACCAGCATATAGGTCACACCAGCAATCAAAACAAAAGGTAACTGAAAACTCTACATTAACCTTCAAGCCTTTCCCTGTTCACCTACCTTGTTTGTTTCTTTATTCCTTTCTTTCAAATATTGAGTAATTCTGATTTGAAATTTAGAAAGAATCCCCAAAGGATGCTGGAGAAAATGAGTGATAGACCTCTACAAATATTATAAGTTCTTGGCTGAAAGAAAGAGCCCTGCATTGCTGGTAGAGAAAAGAGAATGTTAGCAGTTGGAAGGGATACACTTTGATATATGATACAATATGGATTTTGAAAAATATCTTTTAATTCAGTCATCCCATTAAAACAGACATATGCCAATAGATGATTTATCTCCATGGTTAAAGAAAATTGACTGTATCCTGTTGATCCCTCTGAATATATTTGTTTCTGGAGACAAAGGAGGATGTTGTTTTGTCACTTTGAGAAAGAGAGAGGCTCAAAGTTGGGCTGACCATGATGGTCTTATACTTGTTCAGTATCGATCTGATCCTGAGCCAAATTCAAGTACAACTTAAAGATACTCATTTGAACAATACAATTGTCAATATGTTTTAATACCTAGATAAATGATGTACCATGTTCTCTTTTATGTATTGGTCTATCATTTAAGAATTACGAGATTCTGTCTTAATTGCCCAGGGAATTCTCTATGTAATAATTCAAAAGAGGATATTCTCTTATTAGACACTCTTATTATGGAATTCTTTTCCTGTTATGAAAAAGCTGGATCTACATCTTCCAGGCTTTCATGACCAGTTGAAAGCTTATTTATTGAACAAGAAACTTTGTTGAGTTGGTGCTATTGTTCCTTTTATTGGCTGTTAGAACTGCTCTTGCTATTGACATTATTTCTAACAACGAAAAGTGCCTCATCGTCATCAATGTTGTCATCGTTATTTTGAAATAACAACAAAGTATATGGTATCCTAATGTGATCTTCTGCTTGACTGTGCACTTGCTAAAAATGCATCAAAGCTCATGCTAGCTCTTTTTTCCATTCTTCCAGTTGGGAAATGTGATAATTAAGTAGAAGAACATATGCCCTGTATCTAGGCAATGCCAGGTCCAGTACCTGACATCTAAATATATGATGAAAGATTGGATAGTAGATAATAAAGCATCTGTTTCAAACTTCAGAGGGCCACTACCTTTTATAATATAGACAATATTGGTCTTCATGGAACAATAGCACAGCTCAGTATAAAGTGGCAGCTGCTGCTCCCATACCATTATTCACTACTTTTGTTTCTCTTTCTCTCTCAAATACTGGATCTTTCCTAAGCATGCCAAACACAAACTTGCTTTTTTATCTATGATTTATGTTCAGCTCTTAAAATTGGTTGGTTTAATTATACTCTGTATTTTAGGGAGTTCAACATTTTGACTTTTTCCCCCTTTCTGATTTAAGCTTTTGCTTTTTGCTCCTAATAAATGACACATAGCTTAAATGACATACCTAATTTATAGGTGTGAATAAGGGCTGCCAAATCTGCACTATAAAACACCGAATGACCATTGATGTCAGTAAAGAAATATATATAGAACAAAGAACAAAGATATCTAGATTGCTGAGATCTTTGTGCATAAAGTGTTAGTCTCCATGGAGCTGGAAAGCACAAGGTTCTTGTTCTTATGAAAATCAAGAGATATGTAGCTGGTATATTTTCCCCCAGATGTACATTTGTACATGAAGCTTGATGCAGCCATGCCAACACCTGCTTCTGGAATGCCGTTGTTTTCTGTTCTTCATATTTACTATTTGTATAATTTTGTTTAAATGAGTGGCAACATCATTTTGACAACATCATGTAATTTCATTCGCACATGAATAATGAAAGCCCCAAGAAACTTGAATGGCAAAAGCAAAAAGAGAAGGAAGAATCATCAATCTATGTAGCAATTGATGCAATGAAAGTCACTGACATACAATAGGACGAGAGAGAGAGAGGGAAAAGAACGTGTTGATAAAAGAAGAATGGCAAAAGTTATATTTTCTACAAAAATGCTTATGAAGTATATTTCTTTGGAAAACTTCATATGAAAAATCTTTAAAATATATATTTATGCAAAAGCACCAGAAGGCAAGTCAAGAAGCAATAGATGGAAACTAACCGAGGAGAAAAGCAACCTAGAACTAAGGAGAAATTTCCTGAGAATAAGAACAATCAACCAGTGAAACAGTGGTGGAATTCAAATTTTTTTAATGTTCTGTGGGCATGGCGGGCATGATGTGGCTTGGTGAGTGTGGCAGAGGAAGGACACTGCAAACTCCCCATTCCCACCCCACTTTGGGGCAGCCAGAGGTAGTATTTACCGGTTCTCCAAACTACTCAAAATTTTTGCTACCGGTTCTCCAGAACCTGTCATAACCTGTCATAACCTGTCATAACCTTTCACCCCTGCAGTGGAACAACTTGCTTTCAAAAGTTGTGGGTACTCCATCACTGGAAGCTTTTAAGAAGAGACTGGACAGCCATTTCTTTGAAATGGTATTTGGCCTCCCGCTTCAGCAGGGAGTTGGACTAGAAAGTCCATTCTAACTCTGATGTTCTATGTTCTATTTGTGAGCAGCTGAATTGTAGAACTTACAGTTAGTAAGATGAGAACTTTGGCAAAACTAAATTGTAAAATTTATTTCAAAATTTATTTTGAAAGAGTTTGAAGACCTGACTTTGCCAACCCCTTTGGGACTCACACAAAAGCATTTGATCTTGGGGTTGGTTAGCATTTTTAACCTTTTTAACTTTAAATGTATTCTATTTGGTTTAGTTCTGCAACCCAACAAGACAGACACAGACTTCAGTGGACAATTAGAACTGCAGAAAAAACAATAACGACCAACCTGCCTTCCATTGAGGACCTGTATACTCCACGAGTCAGAAAGAGGGCTGTGAAAATATTTACAAACCCCTCGCATCCTGGACATAAACTTTTTCAATGCCTACCCTCAAAACAATGCTCCAGAGCATACCAGAACAACTAGACACAACAACAGTTTTTTTCCCAAAGGCCATCACTCTGCTAAAAAAACGATGTCAAACTATTTACTAAATTTAACATCAACGATGTCAAACTATTTACTAAATCTGCACTATTAACCTTCTCATCATTCCCATCACCCATCTCCTTCCACTTATGACTGTATGACTGTAATTTTGTTGCTTGTATCCTTACGATTTATATTATATTGATGTATTATATCAATTTATATTATATTGATTATATTATATAATATTGATTGTTTCCTGATTGTGTATTTGTACTCTATGACTATCATTAAGTGTTGTACCTTATGATTCTTGATGAAGGTATCTTTTCTTTTATGTACACTGAGAGCATATGCACCAAAGACAAATTCCTTGTGTGTCTTGGCCAATAAAAAATTCTTTTCTACCTATTCTATTCTTGTCTTACCCGTCTTCTTTTACTGAGATATAGTATTTTCATGTTTTGTATCTATTTTTTATGTTTTTAATTGTACACTGCCCAGAGTCACTCTGAGAGGGGCAGTCCCTAAATTTTATAAATATAATAAAATGATCCGAATCATCTAGTCTTAAATCTTACCTAGCAATTTAGTGGCTGCTTCAATAATAGCTATAAAAAAATGACAGATAATGGTAATTGTAGGGGGCAGGTCTCTTCCTTCCTTTCCCAATCACAGTCTTGGAAACCAATAAGAAACCTATAGTTTAAAAATAAGTAGCTAAGCATTTTTTAATCTGTAAAATTTATTTATTTATTTTTATTTATTTATTTATTTATTTAATCAAATTTTTATACCACCCTATCTCCCAAAGGACTCAGGGCGGTTTAAAGCCCGATAAAAATACAAATATAATACAAAATAAAACACTAATTAAAAAACTTATTAAATTAGGCCGAAATTTAAAATTACAATTAAAATAATAAAACCCTGTTAAAACCAAATTTAAAATTAAAATTCTAGTCCAGTCCTGTACAGATAAATAGATGTGTTTTAAGCTCGCGGCGAAAGGTTCGTAGGTCAGGAAGTTGGCGGAGTCCTAGGGGGAGTTCATTCCAGAGGGTGGGAGCCCCCACAGAAAAGGCCCTTCCCCTGGGTGTCGCCAGTCGGCACTGCCTGGCGGACGGCACCCTAAGGAGTCCCTCCCTGTGAGAGCACACGGGTCGGTGGGAGGCAATCGGTGGCAGCAGACGGTCCCATAAGTAACCCGGCCTTTGATAACCAGTGGATATTGTATTGTTTCATGTACAAATAATTGCTTTCCTTAAAATTATTTGAAGAGTTTGGTGAAAGATAAAGGCTCCCTTATGTCAAACCAGACTCACAATGAATACATGGAATATCACATAATTCCCATGCAACAATGCTTAGATAATTCAAATAAGTTTTTTTCCTGATATGCTTTTCCAAATTCTCTACCTAGTGCTCAGCTGCTCTGTTAGTTTCTAACCAATTCATTAGCTAGATCTGACATTAACTTTTTTGATATCGGTCACAGTTGGCTAGAGAAAGTCCCAAAGGTATATATTTCATTCAAAACTACTGCTGAATATACTTCACTGTTGTTTATAATATGATATTGGCAGAGGTAGGCTGTTGCCAGTTTAGACCAGTTCGAGCGAACCGGTTGTTACAATTCTGCACAGTTCGGTGAACTAGCAAATCCCATCACTGGCTGGCCCTGCCCCACCCGGCCCTGCAGAGAACCGGTTGTTAAAAAATGTGAAGTTCACCACTGGATATTAGATTAGATAATTAAATTAGTAAGATATGATTGGATGTGTTTTCAAACATGAACATCTTTGAACTGGTGGTCACATTGTAACTAATATTATTCAAGACAACAGAAGGCATAAGTTGATACAGGTTACAGTTATCCTCTTATTGATTGCAGTCTTTTTTAGAAAAATATATATATATTGTGATAGTTTATTCAACACACCATTAGCTAAAGAGTTTATTCTACCATTTTCTAAGCATTTGCTTTTCTAAGGTTGTCAGAAAGATGTAAAAGACAAACAAGGACATGAAAGACAATGAAAGTTTGCTTCTAAAACTAGTTCATCCCAGATTCAAACGGCTTTTGTAACATTACCATCCTTTAACAAAAGATTTCTCTGTTGTTGGACCTTTTTGATATTCCCCAAAGGCTTTCCATTTTACAAGGAGCCTTTCAAAGAGACTCAAATAAGCCTTTATTTTAAACTCCATTTTGCTGTGCAAATATATAATATGTATAGCTCGTTGCCTCTAAGAGAATTAAAAATCTAACTCAAAGTCAGAAAAATGAGTAAAGTCTTTATGATTTTACTGGCCCTTTGGCTATTCAATAAATACAATCACTATATGTCTGGTTTGAATGAAAAATTGTTAGATGTGTTGGTATATTATTTGCCACAGATTTATTCTTTCCTATCTGCTAGTCAGCATCTTACCTCCTTTCGCCCCTCCCCATATTAATATATCTGCCTGACTTTTAACTGCAGACTATGAAAATAAAAACTTATTGACTACTGCACAGTCCTGTTTTTTTATCTCATAATACTATTCCCCTTCTAGAGGTAGGCAAGCTTTTCAAGTTCACAATATTTCAGGACACAAACACCTTATTTCAGCTCAGCTCAACACAATCACACCGGGTCTAAGCTTTGCTGGAAGGCCCTCAATGCTATTCTTAACATTCAAGAAATAAAGTTTGAAATAGATGTTCAAGATACAAGAGTTAAGAAAGCAACTAGTGTGACCTGAAAATACTTGCATGGTGGCCAGAATAGTGTTGAAATATTTAGTAAGGAAGGACAGCTTCCTGAATAAATCACTGATAGTTTTTAATTATTATTATTTTTAAACATGTTGATTACTTTCCTTTCTGTGAGTTCTGGGCCTTCTTTAGGCATGAAAGCTGATTGGGTGACTTTGAATCAGTTACTCTCTCACTTCAGCCCATCTTACAGGTTGTTGTTAGTGGGAAAATAAAAGGTGGGAATTAGGTATGTTTGCCACTTTGGAATATATCTATCTGATTAATCATCATCATCATCATCATCATCATCATCATCATCATCACCAGGCAACTACAGGCCAGTATCAACCATTTTCAATTTTTTTTTTATTTGTCACAACGTTATATATAGGAACATATATTGAAAGAAAACAATAGGACAGGAACGGTTGCTGAGATGGTAGCTGATACAATTCATTAGCATCTAGTTGAAAACAAGCTCTTTCTACCTGAGTTGAAAGGAAACTATGCAAACAATAGAGGAATAAGAGATCAACTTCTAATTGACAAGGAGAGTCTAGAAAACTTCAAGAGAAAGGAGACCAACTTCAACGTAGCATGGATTAATTACAAATAGGCAGTTGACTACCTGTCACATTATTGAATAATCAAGTGCCTAGAAATAACAGGAATTAGTGGAAACATCAGTAGCTTTATGCAAAGATCAATGGTGCAATGAAAGAAGAAGTTGCTGGTCAATGGTGATAAACTGGGAGAGATGAGTTTGAAGATAATCTTTCAAGGAGACTCACTGTCACCAGTCCTCTTTCTCATTGCATTGGTTCTTCTGTCAACAATATTGAACAAGTCAGGTCACTGCTATCAAGCATCAAAAGCGTCTGCCAGGTTATCCCAACTCCTTTTCATAGACAGTCTCAAGGTAATGGAAAAACATAATCTGAAATAGAATACAGTAGCTGCTTAACACTGTCTGTATATACAGCCGAAGTATTGGACTGGACAAATATGCCACTTCACCATCAACAGAGCAAAAATAGTGAAGTTGGAAGGAATCCAGATGCTCTACATCTAGTTAGCTGCTGCAAAAAAATTGTATAGACTATAAACAATGGCATGACAGAGTAGCAACAATGGTGCATTAGAATATTTCCGAGACAGATCATTTATGCAGGGACCATAAAATAGGCAATGTAATAGAAAATAAAGAAGTTAAACTGCTTTGGGACTTTAGAATTCAAGCAAACAGGCATCTGCCACATAACACCCCAGATTTTACAACTGTTGATAAGAAAGACAAAAAAGTCTGAATGGTGAATGTGACAGTACCTGGAGACAGCAGAATAGAAGAAAAAGAACTTGAGAAGATAACAATACAAAATCCTGCAAATTGAAATAGAATGACTGTGGCAAAAGAAAGCAAAGGTAATACCAATAATGATAGGCACCTTAATGCAATCCCAGAAGAACTGGAGCACCAACTTTGACACCATTTAGCATTGACAATATCATCCCTACTTAGTTGCAAAATACAGCTTTACTTGGAATAGTTTATATCAAAGAGGACCAAAGATCCAACAGTAATATAGTTTTTATTTTTATCTATTTTCCACATCTTGCAGACCAACATGAAGTTTATTATTATTATTTATTTTCATTTTATACAGTATTGTATGTCTAAATCTTGTGTCAAATCTGCTTTTATGCCTTCTTCTCAGCAAACAATGCACATATTTTCTAACATAATTTCGCTCAAAAACCATTGAAGGTCACACTGCTTGTGTATGCTCTTACTTTTCAAAAGAAAGCATTTAGATATCCTATGCTTTCTAACTTTGGTTACTAATCAATTATTTCCATTATGTTTTAAGTTTCTTAAGAGCCTTTTAAGACAATTCAAAGACAATTTGAAACCTTGACTTTTCCTCAAAAGATTACATTCACAAAGATCCTTCTTGAGTTATTGGTTAGTGTCCCTAGATTTATGCTAGGAATCTCAAAACAATTACAGAGGATTTTATTTTTACAAAATAAAAAAAAATCAGAAAAATTCAAAGCCAGTATTCTATTTCCTGGTCAGTCTACACCTTAACATCTGAAAATAAGCTTTAGTATTTATGTATTTCCATGTGTCACTAAAAGGTCCTTATATGTCTATTTTTTTTTATTTTTTTTTTAAAGTTTTATTTTTACAATCTTATCAAATAATTCATCCAATGTACAGTTATATACAATTAGTCGGGCCTGCCCAGTCACCACCCCCCTTTTTAACCTTCTTCCCTCTTCTACCTTCTTTTACTTTCCAAACCTTCCTCTCCTTCTCTTATCTACCTCCTCTCCTCCCTCCACCCTACACTCTTCTCCCTCTTCTACCCCTCTTCCTTCCTCTTCTCCTCTTTCCTACCTCCTACTCTCTCTTTTTTCCCTCCCCACCGTTCTAAAATGGCAACTGGTCAGACCCGACCCTACATTAATTATATTTATACATCTTCAATAATCCCTGTACATTAACCATCACTCCATCACTAACCTCAACCCCCCAATTCCCTTCCCCCTTTCCCCCCCCCCCCCCCACCCCGACTTCCCAGAACAAAATGCAGGGTATCAAAACTAACAATCATAATCTAAAATAATTCCTAAATTATAATCTCTAGTCTCTCCACGCTTATTCACACTCTCAATTCCCCTCTCCTTCAAAAATATATCTAATACAAATTATTTCCTAAATTTACTCATATGCTATTTGATATTTTTTTATCTGATACTTATTTTGAATATAATCAATCCACATTTTCCATTCTAAAATATATTTTTCTTGTGTATAGTCTTTCAAGTAAGCAGAGATTTTTGCCATTTCTGCCAGATTTGATACTTTAAGAGTCCATTCTTCAATTGTAGGTAATTCTTCTTTCTTCCAATATTGAGCAATCAAAAGTCTTGCGGCTGTTATTAAGTTCAGAATCAATTTAGTCTCTATAGCTGTACAATCCATAATTATTCCTAGTAAAAAGAACTGCGGGGTAAACTTAATCTTCTTTTCAAAATATTCTGCATGATCCACCATACTTTAATCCAAAATGCTTTAACTTTTTTGCAAGTCCACCATATATGATAATAAGTAGCATCTTCACAATCACATCTCCAGCATTTAGCCTGTACATTAGGATACATACATGACAATTTTTGGGGGTCTAAATGCCATCTATAAAACATCTTATAAAATTTTTCTCTCATATTTTGCGCTTGTGTAAATTTAACATTCCTCACCCAAATTCTTTCCCAAGTTTCCAACATTATTGGTTGCTGAAAATTTTGTGCCCACTTAATCATACAATCCTTAACCAAATCAGTCTCTGAATCTATTTCTACTAATACATTATACAACCTCTTAATATGCTGTTGATCTTGATCTCTCATTTGTTTTAACAAATTATCCTCAATTTGCTTAACACCTATTTTTGATCTAATTTCCATCTAGCTTGTAGTTGTCCATATTGGAACCATGTATAATTTTTCCTTCTTCCCCATCTTTTCTCTAGATTTTAATTGTAACTCCCCTTTTCCATACAAAGAAGTTCTTTATAAGTAACTACCTCCATCTTTTGATATATATTTATATTTTCTATCATGTGTCTCGGTTTGCCCATATTGGAATCTTTCCATCTAATTTGTATTGATATTTCCTCCAAACCCTCAATAATGCATTTCTAATTATATTATTTTTAAATATTTTATCAACTTTCTTATCATATAATAAATAGGCATGCCACCCATATAACAAACCATAACCTTCTATATTCAGAACTCTTTCCTCAGTTAAATTAATCCAATCAGTAATTAATGATAAAACAACTGCTTCATAATACAATTTTAAATTAGGCATTTTAAGACCCCCTTTCCCTTATATCCTGCATTACTTTTAATTTTATTCTTGGTTTTTGCCCATCCATACAAATTTACTAATCCCTTTTGCCATTCCTGTAATTTAATATCATTCTTAAACACCGGTATCATTTGAAACAAAACAAAAACCTGGGCAAAACATTCATTTTATAGCCGCTATTCTTCCCAGCAAAGATAGTTGTAACTTCTTCCAACTCTCCATTTCTTTCCATACCTTCTGCCACAATACCTCATAATTATTTTTGTATAATTTAACATTTGAAGCTGTAATATATATTCCTAAATATTTAACCTTTTAACGATTTCAAAACCTGAAGTTCTTTCTAACTCTTCTTTTGTTGTATATTCATATTTTTAGTTATCATCTTTGTCTTTTGCTGATTCACCTTAAATCCAGATACTTTACCATACTGACCAATTATATCTTTTAAACCAGTTACTGAGTATATTGGTTGAGATACAGTAACAACCAGGTCATCTGCAAAAGCTCTTAATCTATAATCTTGATGTTTAACTCTAATTCCCTTTATTCGATCGGAACCACGTATGTTATTCAGAAGAATTTCTAAAGTTAAAATAAAAGTAATGGGGACAAGGGACATCCCTGTCTCGTCCCTTTCTCAATTTTAAAAGTTTCTGTTAACCCACCATTTACTATTATTTGTGCTGTTTGCTTCTGATATATTGCTTTAATTGCACGAATAAAATAATCCCCAAATTGCATTTTTCTATTACTTTAAACAAAAACTGCCAATCCAATCTATCAAAAGCTTTTTCAGCATCCAAAAAAAGGAATGCCGCTGATACTTGGTTGTTTCGTTCCAAATATTCAAGTAAATTTACGATTTGCCTCACATTATATCTCATCTGCCTACCCTTAATAAATCCTGACTGATCATTATGAATTATTTGATTCATCACTGGCATTAATCTATTAGCCAATATCTTGGTAAATATCTTGTAATCAGTATTTAAAAGTGATATAGGCCTATAATTCTCTGCTTTAATACCATCTCGATCTTCCTTCGGTATTAACGAAATAAAGGCTGTCCTCCATGAAGGGGGAACATCTCCTCCCATTTGAATTTTATTAAATAACTCTTTAAGTGGTTCAACCATCTCATTTTGTAAATTTTATAATAAACAGCTGTTAAACCATCTGTTCCTGGTGCTTTACCGATTTTAAGTTGTTTAATTGCTAAGAAAATTTCCTCCAAACCCTCAATAATGCATTTCTAATTATATTATTTTTAAATATTTTATCAACTTTCTTATCATATAATAAATAGGCATGCCACCCATATAACAAACCATAACCTTCTATATTCAGAACTCTTTCCTCAGTTAAATTAATCCAATCAGTAATTAATGATAAAACAACTGCTTCATAATACAATTTTAAATTAGGCATTTTAAGACACCGGCTTTCCCTTATATCCTGCATTACTTTTAATTTTATTCTTGGTTTTTTGCCCATCCATACAAATTTACTAATCCCCTTTTGCCATTCCTGTAATTTAATATCATTCTTAAACACCGGTATCATTTGAAACAAAAACAAAAACCTGGGCAAAACATTCATTTTTATAGCCGCTATTCTTCCCAGCAAAGATAGTTGTAACTTCTTCCAACTCTCCATTTCTTTCCATACCTTCTGCCACAATACCTCATAATTATTTTTGTATAATTTAACATTTGAAGCTGTAATATATATTCCTAAATATTTAACCTTTTTAACGATTTCAAAACCTGAAGTTCTTTCTAACTCTTCTTTTTGTTGTATATTCATATTTTTAGTTATCATCTTTGTCTTTTGCTGATTCACCTTAAATCCAGATACTTTACCATACTGACCAATTATATCTTTTAAACCAGTTACTGAGTATATTGGTTGAGATACAGTAACAACCAGGTCATCTGCAAAAGCTCTTAATCTATAATCTTGATGTTTAACTCTAATTCCCTTTATTCGATCGGAACCACGTATGTTATTCAGAAGAATTTCTAAAGTTAAAATAAAAAGTAATGGGGACAAGGGACATCCCTGTCTCGTCCCTTTCTCAATTTTAAAAGTTTCTGTTAACCCACCATTTACTATTATTTGTGCTGTTTGCTTCTGATATATTGCTTTAATTGCACGGATAAAATAATTCCCAAATTGCATTTTTCTATTACTTTAAACAAAATCTGCCAATCCAATCTATCAAAAGCTTTTTCAGCATCCAAAAAAAGGAATGCCGCTGATACTTGGTTGTTTCGTTCCAAATATTCAAGTAAATTTACGATTTGCCTCACATTATATCTCATCTGCCTACCCTTAATAAATCCTGACTGATCATTATGAATTATTTGATTCATCACTGGCATTAATCTATTAGCCAATATCTTGGTAAATATCTTGTAATCAGTATTTAAAAGTGATATAGGCCTATAATTCTCTGCTTTAATACCATCTCGATCTTCCTTCGGTATTAACGAAATAAAGGCTGTCCTCCATGAAGGGGGAACATCTCCTCCCATTTGAATTTTATTAAATAACTCTTTAAGTGGTTCAACCATCTCATTTTGTAAATTTTATAATAAACAGCTGTTAAACCATCTGTTCCTGGTGCTTTACCGATTTTAAGTTGTTTAATTGCTAAGAAAATTTCCTCTGAAGTAATTAATTGATTCAATTCTTCTCTTTGATTTTCTGTAAGCTCACAAATATTTTGTTGTTGTAAATATCTTTCTATCTCTGTATCATCAACCATATCCCTAGAATATAACTTACTATAATACTCTAAAATGCTTTTTAATCAAGTTCTTTTGATAAACTTCCTTACCCCTATATTCTATTTTATCAATCGTTCGTGATTTCTGTTTTTCCTTATTAAATAGGCAAGCCATCTTCCTGGCTTATTGGCATTATTAAACGATTATGTTTTACATATTGTAAATTAATTGCTACTTGATCTGCCATCAACATATTAAACTGACCTCTCAATATATTTATTGATTCTTTTATTTTACTATTTCCTGGGCTATTTATCAATAATTGTTCTTTCTTTTAATTTCCTCTTCCAGTTCCTTTTTCTTTTCTGCAATTTATTTTTGTATTTAATATTCATTTGTATAAGATTTCCTCTCATATAAGCCTTACTGAGTCCCAAATCATCTCTATAGATGTCTCTTTTTCATATTCATAATAAAAATTCTTTCATTTGTTTTTACATTCATTTACATTTTGTTCATATTTAAACAAATTCTCATTCAACCTCCATGATCTCCTAGCCTCCTTTTCCCGATCAAATTCAATCCAAACTGGACTATGATCAGATAAAGTTCTTGAACAAATCTTCGTCTTCTTCACTCTAGAATACAAATCATTAGTAATCAAAATAAAATCAATCCTCGAAAATGATTGGTGCCTATCAGAAAAGAAGGTAAAATCCCTCTCTTCTGTATTATGTTCTCTCCAAATATCTCTTAATTCCAAGTCCTCCATCATTTCAAAAAAAGCCTTTGGTAATTTCGCCCGGCTTGATATCTTCCTTAAGCTTTTTTTGTCTTTTTGAGTATCCAACACACCATTCCAATCACCCATTAATATATATGATTTATAATCCCAAAATACTATTCTTTTATGTAAAAATTTAAAAAAAATTTCTTGTTGTTGATTCGGAGCATAAACTCCTATTAATAATGTCTTCTTTCCCTCCAACAAGAGTTCAATAGCAATGTATCTTCCTTGCTTATCCACCTCAATTAATTTTGCTGATATATCCTTCTTTATATATATAACTAAACCATTTTTTATATGTCTATTTTAAAAGGGACACAGTGGTCAGTGGCTAAGATGCTGAGCTTGTTGATTGAAAGATCAGCAGTTCAGCGGTTCAAATCCTGAGTGCCGCATAACGGGGTGAGCTCCCGTTACTTGTCCCAGCTTCTGCCAACCTAGTTCAAAAGCACATAAAAAATGCAAGTAGAAAAATAGGGACCACCCTTGGTGAGAAGGTAACAGCGTTCCGTGCATCTTTGGTGTTGACCACGGCCACATGATCACGGAGACGTCTTCGGACAGTGCTGGCTCTTCGGCTTTGAAACAGAGATGAGCACTGCCCCCTAGAGTTGGGAACGACTAGCACATATGTGCAAGGGGAACCTAAATGTTTACCTTTTATGTCTATTTTGAAATTAGACTCTGATTAAAACAAAATTCAAGGTGAACTTGACTAATTAATTGGAAGTTACAAATTTCAATGAAAAGTTATACTTCTTGGGAAAGAGGGTACATAGAACTATGCCGCCTTCGGTATGACCTAAGCATAGCTCATTAAATCATCTGCTACAATGTCCTACCTGTCAATGACAACTTCAGCTTCAACCACAACAATACACGAGCACACAATAGATACAAAATTAAGGTAAACAGCACCAAACTTGATTGCAGAAAATATGACTTCAGCAACAGTGGTCAAAGTCTGGAATGCACTACCTGACTCTGTGGTTTCATCCCCAAACCCCCAAAATTTTAACCATAGACTGGCTACTGTTGATCTTACCCCATTCCTAAGAGGTCTGTAAGGGGCATGCATAAGAGCACAAGCATGCCTACCGTCCCTGTCCTAATGTTCCCTTTAATTGTATTCATTCATAGTTCCCATCACCAATCTCTTTCCACTTATGACTGTATGACTACAACTTGTTGCTGGCAATCCTTATGATTTATATTGATATATTGATCATCAATTGTGTTGTAAATGTTGTACCTGATGAACGTATCTTTTCTTTTATGTACACTGAGAGCATATGCACCAAGACAAATTGAGTGGTAAATAAATAATTCTGATTGTACAAAAGATACTTTACTAAAAATCAATACTAAGCCACAATCTCAATTATTTGTTTTCTAAATAATTATTATGTAAAGAAAATAAGAAATTAATACATTATTCAGGCACTGAGTGGTCTTTTCTATTCTTAAATGGATGATTTAGAATGAATTCATTCTACAGTGTATACTTCTTAGAAGTTTGTTCATTAATTTTAAAATGGAACAATTTGGTTGCTTGTAGAGAACATGCAAATATTCAAGGAATAGACTGATTTATTTTAGCTTAAAACAGTAAGTTACTGACTTGCTTTCTCTGTCCACTTTGACTGTTATCACTTCACGTTTTATTGACTCTAATACTCTTTCCATATATACCATCTTCATTGGTATGTTTCTCCTCCAGAAATTAATTAGAACTCTTAGTTTATAGTACCATCCATACTATCTAGATAGATAAAGAAATAGAAAGAAAACCACCAGAAGGAAACTGTTGCTCATCTCTGTTTTAAATTGAACTTTCCTCTTCAATAGTGGCCTAACATTGCCTTTGCCAGCAAATGGCTAAGTTCCAAGCCATGTTTCTTGTTCACAATTAAATAAATTCAAAAACTAATGAAAGACCATTTATAAATGAGCAAAACAGCCAATGAATAAACAAATGTTTTGCCATATCTGGTTTAGATTTGGGTTCAGTTTTTTTATAGTTAAAATTGGAATATATATACAAGCAATCTAAAAATATTGTCATCAAAGCTCGTGGAGGCTAGCTCTGCAAATGAATTCAAAAGCATTGTATGGTTAAGCCAACAGCAGATATTGATTGCATCAAAACTGTCTTGTGTGTGCATGGTGTGCATGTTTGTGTGTGTGTGTGTGTAAGTGTATGTGTACTGTAAATCTACATTTTCAACATTCTTCTCCCTCAACCTTTCATTCTTGGGACTAGAATTTGCATGTTCAACCATGCTTGTAGGAGCTGTCACCTCAAGACACTTATAAGAATTTAGCCTGGGTATGCCAAAGTAATTGATTAACTGGACAAAGTTTTCAATTAAATAGTTGTAATAATGCAATTGCCAAGAATTAAAAACTGATTTGAAATACATTTCAGACTATATATTTGGATTTTTGTTGTTAAATTACTATTGAAAAGTAAATGAAAGGTTTCATAAATAATCAAAGTTTGTAATGGATTTGGGCTGTCTATATAACTTTTACTTGTATGGATGTTTATTTTTATAAACATGTCTCCCTCCCCACAAAAATCATGAGAAGTTAGGTGAAATAAGAGATCATGAGAAGTTGGAAGGGGTAAGTAAAATAAATAATTATAACTGATATTTGTGTGTAGAACCCTTTCACTTAGCAATAATGTTGCACTGTGTATGGTTAAAAAATGTCCAACTATATTTAGAATTAAAAATGTCCAGTACTTTATTTAAAATATAAGTTCAAAAAAAATTCTGGAAAAGATAAAGACTATGGTTAAAGAACATAGGTGAGGATGTTATTAGGAGCTCTGTTAAAAGAAGCAAATATTGATATCATGTCTTTCAAATGTCTCTTAATATATGAGAGATGACAAAGTTTTATCAACAAGGACTAAGATTATTGTCAAGTCAGAACCATTCCATTATGTAAAGATAAATGTTGACTTTTCTGCAAGCAAAGCTCAAGCTAAGTATTACAAATTCTCCTTCCTTTCTTGTATTGATTATCCTTGCGCTTAGAAAATGAAGGAGAAAAGGTTGCAGAATAGTTTATAGTTGAATTATTATATCAGTATATCTTTCAGAATTATATCCTTCCTCACATCCTTCATCTTCTCACATTGTTTTCTAACAAATGAAGCTATTTTTTTCTATTTATTAACTGTCTTTATATATCCCCATATGGAGATTTTGTCCATGAGGATGCAGATACATTCGTAAACAAAACTTTGATTCTAAATATTGTAGCTAGCTAAAAAAGAAAACAGAGTGTCTTTTGCAACTCTACTGAATCTCAATGTGTTGTGTCTTGCCCGCCCTCAGAGCAGCCGGGGCCTTCTTATCTGCTCCCGAACACGGAGGAATGTATGCCTCCCGGCCCCAGTCCTGGCTCCATGCCCAGACAAACTGCAGAAGAAGGAGCACCTCTCGGCCCCAGCCCTGACTCCATGCCCAGGCAAACAGAGCAGCTAGACCCCTCTCCCTCCTCCACAGCATGTGAGCCTGAGGAGGGTTTATTACCAACAGCTGATTGGAGTGACCCTCGCATCAGAAGATTGGATAGGCGGAGGCAACAGAAGGAAGGGAGGGGCAGGCCTTAATGAGTGCTGAGTCATGGAGCCACACCCCATGGCCTATATAAAGGATCTGCTTTCTGGCAGTCTCTGAGTCAGGCAAAAGTCCAACTTATCTTGCTGAAGTCACTTACTGGTCTCCTGCCTGCTCTGAGGACTTTGCTAGGACTTTGGGCAGAGCTGCAGAGGCAAGCCTGATTCGGATTTCCCTGACCCGGCCGTCAGCGGAGGAGTGGGACACGACACAATGTGTAAGGTTGTGTAACCAGTTACAATTGTTGGTAAATTATTTTTATTCATTATTTGACCCATGACTCAATTCTGATCCTTTACCATTCTATTTAAGTAGATAGTTAGACTTCCCTCAAAGATATTTGAGATATTAAACCTCAAAGTTTAATATCAATATTGTCTTCCAGTCCCCTAGGCTTTGCCCCAAGGCGTGATAAATAGGGCGTTGGAAATACTTTCTTCTGCCTGCTGCTACATAATGTATGGTCTGCTCCAGCAGTGAAATCCTCTGAAGTGTGCTACCGGTTCTGTGAGTCTGCTAGCGAGCGAGTGCTTCATGCACGCCCACGCAGTGCTAAAGAAAGAACATTATTAAGCCTTCCGAGTCTGCAAAGGTAAGTAGAACAGCAAGGGGGGAATCCACTGTGCCATGCAATTTAGATTAGTTAGAAAGCAGGAAATCCGATGATTTTAACCAATATAAATCATGTGTCACAGCTGATCATCACCCAGCTGATCGTCGGAAATACCGGTTCACTTGAACTGGTAGCATTTTTTACTTATCGGTTTGGAAGAACCGGTCCGAACTGGTAGCATTTCTCTCCTGGTCTGCTCATAACAAAGCTTACTTCATCAAGGATTGAATTGTGGATGACAAGGCTGATGTTTTTCCCATTACTGAAATCTGATTGGCCTTGGAGGCAAGGTGTAGAGAATCACAGAGACATTCTTGAAAGAAATATTCATAAACTGTTCTATAAATAGAAAATACAGCCACTCCTTAAGTCCTGGAAAGAGGGTTCATGTTCAGGAGAAATTCAAAATGAATCCTTCCTGATTCACTTGGGAATGAAAATTGTGGGAGATATGTAGATTCCATTGAGTTTCAGAAGGAGCTTGGAATAATCCCAGAAGCTCTGATACCTGGTTTGACTGGGCTTTAATTGCTGCTTGGAATGAGAAGAAGACTTGGATCAGAGCATGGATCCTGGAGATTCTCCTGGTTTTCAGAGGAATTGAAAGTGATGAAACAGCATAAGAGATGCTTAGAACACTAGTAATAAAAAGTTCTAATAAAAAGTCAACCTGTCCAAAAATGGTTGAAGGCCTTTCTTAAGGATTATGGTTCATGATGATAAATTAAATTTAGCTATTTTTGTACCCTTACTGTAACTGCAGTGAGGCAATCAGTTGTCTTGTCCACATTAACCTGTACCTCTTCAGTAGGGAGGGGCCTTGGGAATATCTTGGGGACTCCTTACGCACGGTCACTCATGCCCTTGTCACTTCCCGCCTGGACTATTGCAATGCTCTCTACATGGGGGTACCCTTGAAGAGCACCAGGAGGCTCCAGCTAGTCCAGAATGCGGCCGCGCGGGTGATAGAGGGGGCACCGTGTTGCTCCCATATAACACCCATCCTGCACGGCCTGCACTGCTGCCGGTAGCCTTCTGGGTGCAATTCAAGATGCTGGTTATCACCTTTAAAGCACTCCATGGCTTAGGACCGGGGTATTTGCGAGACCGCCTTCTGCCACCGATTGCCTCCCAACGACCTGTGCGCTCCCACAGAGTGGGCCTCCTAGGGTGCCGTCAACCAAACAATGTAGGTTGGCGGCCCCCAGGGAGAGGGCCTTCTCTGTGGCGGCACCAGCCCTATGGAACGAGCTTCCTCCGGGGTTACGCCAACTCCCCAACCTCCGGGCCTTCAAACGTGAACTGAAGACCTTATTATTTCACCGAGCGGGACTAGCCTAAGACATATTTTAGCAAAATTTTAATGGGTTTTAATCGATCTTCGATCGTTTTAGTGATTTGGCCAGTAAATATTTGTTTTTAATTGTTCTTAAATATTGTTATTTATTATATTTATATTGTATTGGTGTGGGTATTTTAATTTTGGCTGTAAACCGCCCTGAGTCCTCCAGGAGATGGTGCGGTATAGAAATGTAATTATAAATAAATAAATAAATAAATAAATAAATAAATAAATAAATAAATAAATAAATAAATAAATAAATAAATAAATAAATAAATAAATAAATGACAGCAGCCCTGCCCGAGCTCCTGGAGGTGCTTGCTGGAGTGGCAGTGGAGACCCCCAGACTTATAGTCTTGGGGGACTTTAACTTGCCATCGACCGGCATGTCATCGACAGTTGCTCGGGAGTTCATGGCTTCCATGACGGCCTTGGACCTGACTCAAGTAGTTGATGGTCCCACTCACAGTGGGGGAGGCACACTGGATTTGATTTTTATCTCTGGTCAGTGGTTGAAGTATCTGGACTTAGGGGATTTAGTCACTGAACCTTTGTCATGGTCAGATCACTTTCTCCTTCGCCTAGACTTTCTGACCGCCACTCAACACCGCAGGGAGATGGAACCAATACGTTGGTTCCGTCCCAGGCGCCTGATGGACCCGGAGAGGTTCCAGACGGAGCTTGGGCCGTTTCCTGAGGATCTGGCTCATGGCACGGCCGAGGAACTTGTCGCAGCCTGGGAACGGGCCGCGGCGGGGGCCTTAGACCGTGTCGTGCCTTTGCGGCCTCTGACCTGGCCTAGGTCTCAACCAGCTCCCTGGTTTACCGGGGGGCTGAGGGAGATGAAACGCCGGAGAAGACGCCTAGAGAGTTCCTGGAGGTCCAGTCGTTCGGAGGCTGATCGGACACTAGTTAGGTCCTATACTAGGACCTACCTAGTGGCACTGAGGGAAGCGAGACGTTGCTACATCTCCTCCCTCATTGCGTCGGCAGATAACCGCCCAGCCACCCTGTTTCGGGTGACCCGCTCTCTCCTTCAACAGGGGAAGCGGGATGACCCGTTGCAGGGACGTGCCGAGGAGTTTAGTGGTTATCTATACAATAAAATCGTTCAGCTTCGGGACGGTCTGGACCAAAATTGGGTAGATCCGGGTGGGATGTCGGAGAGCTGCCTTGTTGAGACTGTTTGGGATGAGTTTGATCCTGTGGCTCCCGAGGACATGGACAGGTTGCTGGGTAGGTTGAACACTACCACATGTTTACTGGACCCGTGTCCCTCCTGGTTGGTGCTGGCCATGCAGGAGGTGACACGAGGCTGGCTCCAGGGGATTACGAATGCTTCTTTGTTGGAGGGGGTCTTTCCGGCTGCCTTGAAAGAGGCGGTGGTGAGGCCTCTCCTCAAGAAGCCTTCCCTGGACCCAGCTGTTTTAGGTAATTATCGTCCGGTCTCCAACCTTCGCTTCGCGGCGAAGGTTGTAGAGAGTGTGGTGGCACGTCAACTACCCCAGTACCTGGAGGAAACCGTCTATCTAGACCCGTTCCAGTCCGGCTTTCGGCCCGGATACAGCACTGAGACAGCTTTGGTCGCGTTGGTGGATGATCTCTGGAGGGCCAGGGATAGGGGTTATTCCTCTGCCTTGGTCCTATTAGACCTCTCAGCGGCGTTCGATACCATCGACCATGGTATCCTGCTGCACCGGTTGGAGGGATTGGGGGTGGGAGGCACCGTTTATCGGTGGTTCTCCTCCTATCTCTCCGATCAGTCGCAGACGGTGTTGACGGGGGGGCGGAGATCGGCTCCGAAGCGCATCACTTGTGGGGTGCCTCAGGGGTCAATTCTCTCACCCCTCTTGTTCAACATCTATATGAAGCCGCTGGGTGAGATCATCAGTGGTTTCGGTGTGAGGTACCAGCTGTATGCTGACGACACTCAGCTGTACTTTTCCACACCGGACCACCCCAACGAAGCTATCGAAGTGCTGTCCCGGTGCCTGGAAGCCGTACGGGTCTGGATGGGGAGAAACAGGCTCAAGCTCAATCCCTCCAAGACGGAGTGGCTGTGGATGCCGGCATCCCAGTACAGTCAGCTGCAGCCGCGGCTGACTGTTGGGGGCGAGTCATTGGCCCCAATGGAGAGGGTGCGCAACTTGGGCGTTCTCCTGGATGGACGGCTGTCTTTTGAAGACCATTTGACGGCTGTCTCCAGGAGAGCTTTTTACCAGGTTCGCCTGGTCCGCCAGTTGCGCCCCTTTCTAGACCGGGATGCCCTATGCATGGTCACTCACGCTCTCGTGACATCTCGTCTGGATTACTGCAATGCTCTCTACATGGGGCTCCCCTTGAGGAGCACCCGGAGACTCCAGGTAGTTCAGAATGCGGCTGCGCGGGTGATAGAGGGAGCCCCTTGTGGCTCCCACGTAACACCTCTCCTGCGCAGACTGCACTGGCTGCCTGTGGCCTTCCGGGTGCGCTTCAAGGTTTTGATAATTATCTTCAAAGCGCTCCATGGCATAGGGCCAGGCTACTTACGGGATCACCTGCTGCCACCGATTGCCTCTCACCGACCCGTGCGCTCTCATAGAGAGGGACTCCTCAGGGTGCCGTCGGCCAGGCAGTGCCGACTGGCGACACCCAGGGGAAGGGCCTTTTCTGTGGGGGCTCCCACCCTCTGAAACGAGCTTCCCCCAGGACTTCGCCAATTTCCTGACCTTCGAACCTTCCGCCGCGAGCTTAAGACACATCTATTTATTTGCGCAGGACTGGACTAGGATTTTTAAATTTTTAAATTTTATATTTGGTTTTAAATAGGGTTTTATTGTTTATATTTCTATTTTAAACATTTGGCCTATTGAATAAGTTTTTTAAATCAATGTTTTATTCTGTATATATTTATGTTTTTATCTGGCTGTAAACCGCCCTGAGTCCCTAGGGAGATAGGGTGGTATAAAAGTACGAACAAACAAACAAACAAACAAACAAACAAACAAATAAATAAATAAATAAATAAATCTTTGCTGCAGGAATTGTTCTAGGTAATTGTTGGATAAAGTTGCTTCTATTTGCTGTGAATTGGAACCTGGCTTTACAAATCCTGTGGAGTTCACAGACTCATAGAGTTGGGAAAACAAGTCATTAAGTTCAAGCCTTTACATACTTCAGGATTCACAACACCAGTTTTGAAAGATAATTATTCAGCTCTGTTTTAAAACCTCCAGTGAAGTTATCTGAGGCACAGCCATGTGTGGTTATCTGTGATAGGTTTAAACCTGTTGACCTTGACAAAATGGACAGAATTTTTGGAGTTCTGAGTTCAGCTACCTGCATTTTAGATCCTTTTCTCTCCTCACTGATTAAAGTCTCCCAGCAAGTGACAGATGATGAATCCTTCTGTGTGAGACAGAATGGTTCTATCCCCCTTGAGAAAGGTGGTTGGTTTATAGCTCCAAAGTGCCCTGGAAGAACCAAATTATCTGAATCCCTTCAGACAAGATTGACATTTCTTGTTGATAATCTCTGTTGGGATCAAAATGGTGGTAGTGCATTCTTCCTGTGCCTCCTTGATCACTCAATTGTCTTTGATACCATCAGTCATGATATCTTTCTAGACCAGCTTCGGGGATCGGGAATGGAAGGGACTGTTTTACCGTCGTGTTCCTCATTTCTCTGGAACCAATTCTAGTCAGTGTTGAGTCAGGTTAAGCTCTTTTCTGGATTGTCACAGGCCTTTACTCTCTTCCTGCTCCTATTTAACAACTACATGAAGCAGTTTACTCTCACCTTGGGTGGGATAAAGCACACTTTTCTCTTCATATGTGGCGGGTTTTGTTTTTGTTTGTTTTCCAATGTGGGTTGATTGTTTTAACTTTGGGCATCATGGGTTATTTATTGTTGTTTTAATCCTTGTACACTGCAGTGTTGTAAAATGTCATATATATAAATTATTTACATAAAAATAAATAAGTAGGTATTCAAAGTATTTTAGTCTATAAAGAGCGTCAGTAATAACACCGAGGACCTGGTCGCATAGGGGTTATAGTGCAGGCAAACTCTGCCCACAGCCTGGAGTTCGATCCTGACCAGCTCAAGGCTGTCTCAGCCTTCCATGCTTGCAAGATCAGTAAAATGAAGATTGTTGGGGGCAATGTTCAAACAATGCTGCTACATTGTAAACCACTCAGAGTGCTCAGAGTGCTATGGGGCGGTACACAAGCCTAAATGCTATTGCTATTGCAATGCTATCACTAGCACTAATTATTCAACAGATTAAAATGACTAAGGCATGGGACATGATGCCCTAACTCAGGATTATGATGAAAATGCTAAATTGTGGCCTAAAGATCTTTATTTGTAATTTCTATAAAGTGATGCATGAGCCCGAGTGCAAAACCATTATCAATGGAATTATGGAGTTAATAGTCCAGAAACTAATGGGTATTTGTACTTTAATGAGATTAATAACAGTAATCTTGCATGAGAGCCTAAGATGTATTTTTGACTGGAAATTATCTGTTTAGTCTCAATTAGATTTTTTAAAGTATCTAAAATGGAAATAGGCATAACTATCATTGAAGCAAAACCCACTTCTAGAAACAAACATTCCTCATTCCAAGGTTCTGAATCAAATAGCTTTTCTGTGTAATGGTATATGGGAAAGACCTTGGGAGAAAGAAGGAACTGCTGCAAACTATACAAAGGTTAGATAAGTGGTTGCTGAGTCTGCAGAAGGAATGAGGCATAGTAAATGTCTCAGAAGGCAACCTCTCTAGTTTTTTGGGGGGACTGTAAAAGCAAGGGGAAAGAGATGTATTGTTAGACTTGTAAGATTCTATTAATGTAATCTTCTCCTCCTCCTTCTCCTCCTCCTTCTATATATATATATATAAAAGGATCTATGTATGTATATATATATACGATCCAGCATAACTCTGGAATGGCTCAAGCAATTTCAACCAAACTTGGAACACAGATGACTTACTCTCTGGAAAAAAATACTGTGGGCGTAAGACACCCCTGGTGTTTGTCTGTGTGTCTGTGTGGGTGTGTGTATGTTCCAGCATAACTCTGGAACACCTCAAGCAAATGTGCTACACAGAAGACTTACTCTCTGTAAAAAAATACTGTGAGGAAAGGCACCCCTATCACCCCTCAGGGGGTGTTTGTGTGTGTGTGTTCCAGCATAACTCTGGAACGCCTAGGCTGCTGAAATGAAAAGGAATGAATGTCAAACAGTGTCAAATCACATTACTTTTGACAATGATAGTGTGCATTTTGTATTCATGTTCTGATAAGATACGATACAGCCTTATACAGATAAGATACAGCCTGTTGTGCCTTAAAATGGCTTCTAATGTACATACAATGGAGTTAAATGGTAACATATTCACAGTACTCCACAAGGGGGTTCCTCTGGTAAGGGAGATTGGTTCTTAAACATACATACAAACAAACAAACAAACAAAAACCTCCTAGGCCCTCAGCTTCAAGCAAAGAAGGCAAGTTGTTGGGGAAGGTGTCTGCTAATGCAGTTAATCACCTCAAAGGCTGTTCCATGTAGAATTTTTCCCAGGCTGTTGACCAGGGCAAAAAGGTCTCTAATTCTCACCAGAGTGAGTGATGGCTTTTCCTGTTTAATACAGGATTGGGATAAATAAATAACCTGGACAATGCCAGGTTATCAGCTAGTCTTACAATAAATACAGAGCTGCTATTCCTGGGTGTGCTTTTTGTCTAGATTTCCTCACAAGACTAATGTTTTGCTTCTTTTTATCAAAATATGAACAATCTTTTACATAGGTATGATGTTAATTCAGCGTCAGATAAGCAGCTTGTGCTTGGCTTCTTAAGTCTTGACTTCTTATCCTATTAAACAATGACAGTGACAATATTTATGACTTGTATTTCCTAAGGTGCAGAAAGACAGAGCAATTAAAAAATTATGTTCAATAAAATCACTTTGCTACTTAATAGTCAACCGAATAAGTAAATATTAACAAATTAGACAAACCAAACACTACCAACATACAAATAAATTCAAAACTTTGCAATCCAACAAACATGCATGCATCCAGTATTAAAAAAAATAAAACAAAAGTGGAGTGAGATGATTAGATTCAATATGAATCTGTTAATTCTTTAAATTAAGAAAAATCTTTATTTAAAGGGCATCAACTACTTATAAAGTGAACAGAAGTAGAAAACTGATTATAGATACTAATTTGGATATTGGAGCAAGAACCAGAAAGAAGGCCCTGCTCAGATCTGAAAGAGCAAACAGGATTGTAGAGAAAAAGAAGAAGGGAAAGGCACAGATGGCCTGCAGTCTGAAGATATGTGAGAGTAGCATGGAAGTTACCAAATAGCCCAAACAGTATGGTTCTAACTAAAATCAGGGGATGAAGAGAAGAATCAGGAACACGTTCTAGGAGATGTTGTACTGTAATAATCTAATTTTGAAGCAACAAAGCTATGCTTCAAATAAAGCTTCAATCTTATTGCAGTCAGAATCTTACAAACCTTAAAAGTATTAATCAGATAAAAATTAGCAACCTTCACAGTAAGATCAATGAACAAGCAAAAAGTCAGCCAATCATCAATCAAAATCTCAAGGCTGTGAGCAGAGGACATTGGGGCAACCTGGAAACTGCAGAGACAAATGGGGGATACCTAATACACAATGGGAAAGGTGATCAGGCCAACCCCCAAATCTGTGCTTTATCCACAAACAGCAAGCTGATGGGAGGACATTCAGGAGGAATCACTTACAGGACATTTAATCATCACTGAACAAACACCTTCATCAAAGTTCACAATTTGTCACAAAAGGCTAATAAAGCTTAAAGTATTAGCTTGACATGACAGATCATTTTTCTCTGCAAGAAATCAGTAACTTATCCCTAACATTGCCTATAATGTTTCTTATAATGTTAAATACCATAAATATTAAATAACTTGTAGCAATGGCCACTAAGTTTGCATTAGTCTGCTAGTTTCTAATACTTATTCATGTATGAATCACCATCACTATTTGCATCAAACTGTAAAAATGTACATCAGTAATATACGAGTCTGACAACTGATGCAAATATTTAACTTGTCACATTTATGACATCATCACACACATTATTGTCTACTCTTCCCTGCGCTACCTGTCATGATGTGCCTTATTGAGCCTGTGAATATAAAAGTATGTATTTTTGTCTCTTGCCTTTTTTTTTGGCTCACAATATAATGTGAATTAGCACGCTTACATTTCTCAAATTTAAATATGAAATTATAATATCCGTCTTGATATTTTTCTCAATTTTGTAGAAAATCTTCTTTTAAATCTGCACTTAACTAAATCAGGGGCAAGTGTGCATAGTAAGAAAACAAAGTTTAGTTGGGAACAGGGGAAGATGGTATAAAAATATAAATTTTCATATAGACTTACAGCATATATTACATATGTAGTACAGTGTAACATGACATTTCATTTTGTATTAGGTGTATATATATATGTATACACCTACACCATATGTGCATGTGTATGTGTGTGTGTGCATGTGTGTGCATGTGTGTGGTTGGATGTGTGTGGAAAGAAAACACACACACACACAATGAATAACATGTTAAAAAATAAATGAAGAAAGTTTTAATATTTTCAATATTTTCTGTCTTATTCATGGTAATTCTGTTTCACTGCCTTATGTGTTTGCTAATAGAAGAAAGGATAAAGAAAACTTGCCATTTTTTAAAAAAATTGGTGTATTTTTGTTTTCCATAAGTATAGAAACTCCAAACACTTTGTTTCCAATGCAAATGGAATCTCCCATGTCTGATTGAAGTAGCCTCGGCTTAATAACACAGTATGAAACAAATGCAAGTGAAGAAACAGATCCATGGTTGTGCAAGGTACCAAAAGGAGGGAGGTCACTGATGCATGCAGACTGCTGAAATTTGTAAAGGCAGGTTCATATTGAAACACTTTTCATGAGAATTCTTCCTATGGGATTCTATCCCAAATGCCTGATAGTTGTGCACATATTGCAGCATATTGTAACAATAGGCAAAAACTGCATTCCTGTATTCCTTTATCATGTTGTACTGTAAGACAAAGCAGTCATATCTGAAAAATAAGAGTACATCAACCTGCTTTACACCCTGCAATTGTATGTAAGCTGTCAAACTTTCACTATATTATTCTAGCATTGAATCTGATTTGTAATCACTTTGAAGTATGCATATCACTGAAAGGAATTCTTTAAAAATCTAATTCTGAAAATGCCCCAGTTTTTGTTTTTCCTTTTATTTCCTGGCAAGTCTATGTCTTCATTTGTTTTAGATTAGTGCACCTGGATTCAAAGAGCTCTCCTGTATATTTAGTAGCAACAGAGAAAGGAAATACTTAGCAAGCAAAGCTTTATCCAACTACTGTAATCCCACACTATGAGAAAAAGCCATAGTGACAAAATCATTCCTATGATTCAACTCAAAGGCCTGTAAACCACACAATTATATGCCAAGCATTCAGCTGGAGGCTATATTATAAACAATTTTATAGTACACTACCCAGAGTCACTTCATGTGAAATGGGAAGCCATATAAATTTGACAAAGAAATAAATAATGATACAGCTCCTTCTATGCAAGTTTTTGTGTCACAGTTTTGATATATTCTAGCCAACATCGCTATAGGCAATGACCTGAGACAATTGTCATTGCAAATAAATACCAGAAGAAATCCATTCACCAGTTTGATCAATAGGCTTTACCATTTCTATTTCATATATATATATTATATATCATATATATCTATCTATATATATATATCTATCTATATATATATATATATATATATATATATATATGTATGTATGTATATATATCATATATCATATATATATCATATATATCATATGATATATGATATATATGTATATATATATATCAAGATCCTCCACAAACATAACATCAAGACAGCATTCTGCACAAACCAAAAAATATCCACCATCTTAAGAAACCCCAAAGACAAAATTGAGTTAGAAAATCAAGGAGTATATGAAATCCCATGCACCGCCTGCCCCACCACATACATTGGACAAACCAACAGAAGAATAAGTGCACGCATTGAAGAACACAAGAACTCAGTCAAAAAAGAGGAACCAACTTCTTCCCTGGTCCAACACCTTAAAGCCACAGGACACGATATTGACTTTAAAAAGACCAGAACTATCGCCAAAACTGAACACTTTAACAACAGAATAATCAGAGAAGCCATCGAGATAGAAATCGCCCACACAGCATGAACAAACGAGATGATACCTCCGCCTACCAGCCATTTGGAAACCCGCCTTATTGACAAACGAGTCCCTAACACGAGGAATGACACCAGACCCACACTCACGAGGTCCACACAGGATGTCACCACCACACATCCACCCAGAAAGCAGCCCCAAACCCACACTGATCAGGAAGCACGACCAAGGACCAGAAGCCAGACCGCAGCTGCAACATTAGCCATTTCAAACCCTCCAATCCATACATGCAGCAGACTGACACCCACTATGAAGATGTAGCATGACCACAAACACAAAGCCAAACAACAGCAATGCAGCTCACCAGCTCAAATCCCCCTGCAACTCAGACTAATCTGAGCACAACCAAGACCCCACCCAACCAGAACACCCCCCCAGCCAATCACAGCACAAAAACCCCATCCAATCAGAGCACAGCCAAGCTCCCACCCAATCAGTTCAAACCCCCACTAGCAGTTAAAAAGGAAGAAACAGCTGCAATCACACATTGCTCCCAGAAGCACGAAGCTGAAGCCTGAAGATGATGAATGAGACTTCGTCGAAACGTCGCCATGACACTTCCAATTTTACGTGGGAGAAAACCCGAATAACCAAAGACCTACATACAAACACCCGCGAAAACTTCAGAGAAAATATATATATATTTATTTATTTCATGGTGAAAAACTCATATATTTACATCAAATATGGGACATTGTAGAAGAATGAAGGGGAGGGGAAGGAGGACGGGGGAGGGAAAGGAAAGGAAGGGAAGGGAAGGGAAGGGAAGGAAAGGAAAGGAAAGGAAAGGAAAGGAAAGGAAAGGAAAGGAAAGGAAAGGAAAGGAAAGGAAAGGAAGAAATACAGCCAGAATGGGTTAAAAGTAAGGATATACAAAGTGTCCGTTTAGCCTGAATATAAGATAAAGTCTCCCTCAAAGCAGGTTTTATTCTTAATTACAGGAAGCCATCTTTTTGTGGGGAAGGGCACAATACGGCAGTCACTGGCCACTTCTGACAGGTTCTCTACCTTTAGTAGAGTGTGCCAGTTTAATGATATGTAGGAATGACCTTGGGAGTTAGGCAGAAGAGCCACAGACTTAATAACTCTCATGCAAAAGGTATCTCAGCCTAAAGAAACAGAAGGGTCATGGGAAGCATTTCAGAAGAAGTCCTCCCTAGTTTTCCAGAAAGTAAAAAATCAAGAATGGGGAAAAATAGTTTTAGTAGATTCTTTTACTATAACCTTACAATAAAGGTAGTTTTAGTGCTCATCTATTAAAGAATAAATGAATATGGACTACCTTGATCAACTGACAGCTTGGGCTTTTCAGATGCTAACCAAATCCAATCTTGATTAGCTTTTCTGAAATCAAGTTCTGACAATAAGTGGCAGTCTAACCAAAACAACTAATAGGCTTTACATCTGGAATGGGTCTATTAAATCAGACCATCTTGCAGAGTTTATGTATTGGAATTGGTCCAAAAGTAGCCTTGTAGACTATGTAATTGTATCTGGAATTTTTCAGTTTCTTTTCTTTTTTTTAAGTTTCCCCCCAAGTTGATCGTGAACATTTCCTACTTATTCTATGCTTATTACCATCTCCTCTTCAGTGTAAGACTTTTGAATAATTTCAGGTCACACAGTTATCTGCTGGTCGTTAGGCATGGATCAATCAGAGGCAACAAAATCAAATCATTTACATAAATTAAGGAACTATCCCATCATTTCTAGTCAATCCACTTAAAAAATGAGTAGGGCAAAATATAATAACCCATGGCAGTTTGATCAAAAGGAGAAATTGACACCGGACCATGTTATGCAGTTGTGGAATTTAACAGAGATTCTCTTTTATTGGCTTGTCACCTAGTTATAGACATGGTAATTATTTCTTTTTTGCAATTCTTCTAGGTCTGAGTAGCCACCTAATTTATATAAGCAATTGGAGCGTTTTACATACTTCTATGAATTCCTGACAACACTCTGCTACAATTACCAATCATTTCATCTGAGCATTTTATACTTTGTGGAATAGGTGGTGTGATTCATTAAACCTACTGGTATTTAAAGTTAGGAGGATATTGTAAGATAGGCACCATCCCTCAACACTACACTTTTTTTATTTCTTTTTTTTTACTGTCCACAAATTTTAATTTCTTCCCTAATCTGTTGCACTGCATGTATAGTGTGCTAAGAATTGCTGATCTAAATATATAATTTATTTAACTTAAATTTTCTCCGAGTCATATCAGTAACTATTAACCACGCTTGTCCTTTGAGTATGACCATTATGGGAGCAGTTGCTAGTGACAACTAAGTAAGTACCTGACAAAGCCAATCATCAGAATTATATGTAAAATTCAATAAAGCAAAAAAGGTACATAACTTGTTGTTCCTAGTATGTATATTCTGCAAGATATTTAATAGTGATTTTGGGGAACAAAGTTATTCATCTATTGAAATAATAGAAAATACTTGTAGCTCGGGTTTTAGATTTTGGCAGTGGTTAGCTCTCCAAGCTTGTTCAAGTTTAGTTTCTGAATGTTTCCTTACCAGACTAGGAATCATCTTCCTGCTGATGATGTTACCTAGTCTGGTAAGAAAATGTTCAGAAACTAAATTGAAGCAAGCTTGGAGAGCAAACCACTGCCAAAATATTAATCTATTCTTTAATAACTTATGAAAAACCATAAATTCAGCACAATTGTGCTGTACACTTCTTGTCATTTACCTGATTTTTATGTTTTTCTGTTTTGTTTTTCCTGCTAATGTTTGTATGTATGTAAGTATGGTTTCATATATGAATGTGTGTATGTAATCTACTTTTAACACTTTTAAAATAAAAGTATCCTCACAAAATGTGTGCCACACAAGATTTGTATATTCCTAAAATAGTTGCCGGGAGGTGGGGGCATGGCAATTTATAAAAGATACATTTATAGAAAGTAACCTAATCTGCTTGTATTATGTCTATCAAATCTGGTTACAAAATCACCACAAGTAATAGTTGGCAGCAAAGAAATAACAAACAAAAAAAAAGTCAAATTCTTTGCTACTATCTAGGGGTTTATTGCTTTTTGCTACTTTGATCTGGCAATTTTATCCAGCATTTACTATGGTTTGTCTCCCAGAAAAATTGCTGCAAATAAACTCAACACTAGAGTTTGAGGTTTTGCTTTGCATTGTGCTGCCCTCTTCTTTTTTATTAAGATATCACATGGACAGAGTCCCTTTCAAGCATGTACACATATTCTATACATCAAGGGTGGGTTCTACTTACCTTTACTACCGGTTTGTTATGGGGCTGCGTGCATGCATGAGCGAAGCGTGCAAGCGCACTTCTGTGCATGTGCAGAAACTTCCTGATGATGTCCGGGTTAGTGGTGGATCCTCCCGCTGGTTTTACTGCCAGTTCTTGTAAACCGGTCCAAACCGGGGGCAACCCACCACCGCTGTACATGTATTAGGAAATGCAAACACAATCCCGTATAGAAACCCAACAGAAGGAAGTATTAAATGTTTATAAAAGTGTTAAAATGCTTTGAAAGGAATACCTCTTGATTTAATCTGAGGTTGGAAAACAAGAGTCTTAAAGCCTCCATTCCTGTAAACCAGAGGTCCTCCTGACAACTTATCTATGAAAGCCAGGACCACAAGCAAAGACTTCAACCATAATTCTGAGACACCAGAAAGTGTCACTTTTCTTTTTCCAAACCAAATGCTGAAAAAGATGGGGTTAAGTACACGAATTCAAGAGTTTCTGTCAAAATAAAAGCAATAATACTGCTTGTGTCTAGAGTCATCCTATTCATTCAGTCTGAAAGGCATTAAGGGCAAACTTTTCACAGGTATGTCAAATAAGTTTGAATGCAATGGTTGGTTTTCTGGGCCTATTAGGATTCTAAAATCCTTTTGTAAGATCTGATTTGTTTGTTTTTTTGTTTATCGTCGGAGAAACAATGCACACATCTATAAACAACCTTCTACTAAACTGTCATGAAGCTTTGCATCAGATTTTCCCCCCATGTACCCTTTCTATCCCTGCCAATCAGTCAACCATTTTGTGGGGTTATAAGAGTACAAATACGGCCCTTTGGAAGGCTTTAGCTTCTTAGATAATCATATCTGCTTGCCCTCTTGAAAAGGCTGGGAATGAGTTATTATCATATGTCAATCTAGCCAGCCGGCCTGGAAAGCCTGACCTTGTCCTTTATTCAGATTCTGTGAAGCGAAGGCTGACAGGAAACTTGCACATCATCCTTAATCAGCAAGCCTCCTTGGGTATCAGTTTGGACATACAGCAGGATTTAAAATGATTGCAGAGTGATGTATGAGTTATTAGCTTGTTGTAAACACAACTAACTTAATGGAATTTGGCCAAAAAAAAAAAAAATCACTCAGGAGTCCAGTGCTTCTTTTCCATCCTTCCATATTTCTTGGTGAAGGACTGCAATCATTCTGAGAAACGGTTATCACATTCTCATTATAGCTTTGCATTTCAAATTTCTACAAGTTAGTCTAGTGGGAGTATAACTACAAAGTAATGCTAATACTACTACAACTAATGCCTGTCTAGGATTGCAGAGATTAATTTAGATGTAAGAAATCCATTGTGTAAAGATATTCCAACTGCCTCCCAAGGCTGTTGAGTGACTGCCCATGTGACTGTTAATAGTAATAAGTAGGGAAAAAAGCTCTAAAGTTTAAACCCTAGAGCCTGGTTAGGTTATGTTGTGTTGTGTTGTATTGTGTATGCTATGCTATGCTATGCTATGCTATGCTATGCTATGCTATGCTATGCTATGCTATGCTATGCTATGCTATGCTATGCTGGTATGGTACTATGAGAGGGATGGGGGGATTTTTGCAGTGCAGTATACAATTAACATTTATGTGAAATGTTGCATTTTTTCTATAATAATGATTACTGTAGTACAGGACTGGGCAATTAATTTTCCTAAGGGGCCATATGAGAAACTGGGACTGTTGTGGAGGGATGACCCAATGGGGCTGTGAAGGTGTAAACACTAACTCACAACCATGGATAAATTGGAGAAAAAAATAGCAGTCACCTTCAAAATGAAAGCAATGTATTGCGTGTATGGTGCACAATTATTTACATTTGATTTCTAATTTTCGATTGACCTTATGTGGATCAGACAGGACAGCCAAAGAATTGGATGTGCTCCTACACATGCACAGGTCTGCTCTAGTACATCTCAGAGTCTTCTGCCAAGTCCAATCAAAAGTTGAAGAAGGAGGAAAGAATTTGGAGAGATCTAATTTACCACCAAGTCCTGAGTTTGAAAAATTGCTCTTTAGCTTGGCCCTGCAGAAGAACAGATGATGAGAAGGTGCATCACAGGAATAACATCTCTTTTACAAAATCCTTGCAAAGGAATTGCTGATGTCACCCATATGTATATATAGGCTTTATGTTCAAGGATAATTAGGTATCATATTACCTTGCAGTAACAAGCTAACTCTGGGTCTCTTATTTTCTGGGTTATGCAATTGGTGCAGGATTTTGGAATGATTTAGTCAGTTAGTTAATTTTTTTTCCTGATATACTTTGTGCCATCTACTTAGAAGACAGCGATAAATGGATTTGTTTTCTTAGACAGTTTTAATGTAAACATCTTAGTTCTCTGAGAAATCTGGATAGAAGAGATTGTGCTCTGTGGAGATTCTGTTTTTATCTCTCAGACATACCAGATGGTGTTTCTAGGAAAAAAGTTGCTTCTTGACAGCTTTTGTATGTTGCTCCCCAGGGCTCCATTCTGTCTCCATTTTTTTTAAACCATCTATATGAAACACTTGGAGAGATAAACCTTTTTTTTTAAATATAAGGTTTGTGGAAGCAACAGGGAAGGGCATACTTAGGATAGAATAAACCTGTATGTCAAACAAGCCATGAAGCATTTAATGTAAGCCTTACAAATCGCTATGAATATTCATATGAATCCTCAAAAGCATGTTTGGATTTTTGCTCCTTGACTGAGAAACTAAAACTGACCTAAAGATACAAAACTAAATTAAGAGACCATCTGAAAAAAAAAAGAATTATATTAGTAATTGGTGATTTCAATAACTCCATATAAATTGGTGTTCTGGATGTCACAAAGACATATAAATTTTAAATATCAGAAATGAAAATGACCCTAATCAAACAGTAACAAAAGGAGACACACCTCTGGGTTTAATACAAGGTGTGTTCAGAATCTCTTCAACCTCAGTCCTTTAAAATTGCATGCTACCTTGAAACAAGTATGCAAGTCATGGGCGGTCTATTATGAAGTTGCAATTCATCTTTTCTTGGAGGTTTGGGAATTGATAAAATATTATTTTTGTTTGGAATATTGTGGTAGAATTTTAGTAATTCACTTTAAGAAGGACACCATGGATTTAGGAAAAAATCCCTCTTTGTGAGGTGGGGTCATAGATGTCAGATGGGCTTGTTTGTCATGTACCTGGCTCCTTGCGGCGTGACAGCAGCCCTCCCCGAGCTCCTGGAGGTGCTTGCTGGAGTGGCGATTGAGACCCCCAGACTTATAGTCATGGGGGACTTTAACTTGCCATCGACCGGCATGTCATCGACAGTTGCTCGGGAGTTCACGACTTCCATGACGGCCTTGGACCTGACTCAAATAGTTGATGGCCCTACTCACAGTGGGGGAGGCACACTGGATTTGATTTTCATCTCTGGTCAGTGGTTGAAGGATCTGGACTTGAGGGATTTAGTCATCGAACCTTTGTCATGGTCAGATCACTTTCTCCTTCGCCTGGACTTTCTGACCGCCACTCAACACCGCAGGGAGACGGAACCAATACGTTGGTTCCGTCCCAGGTGCCTGATGGACCCGGAGAGGTTCCAGACGGAGCTTGGGCCGTTTCCTTAGGGTCTGGCTCATGGCATGGCCGAGGAACTTGTCGCGGCCTGGGAAAGGGCCGCGGTGGGGCCCTTAGACCCGTGTCATGCCTTTGCAGCCTCTGACCCGGCACAGGTCTCAACCAGCTCCCTGGTTTTCCGAGGAGCTGAGGGGGATGAAACGCCGGAGAAGATGCCTAGAGAGTTCTTGGAGGTCCAGTCGTTCGGAGGCTGATCAGACACTAGTTAGGTCCTATACTAGGACCTACCTAGTGGCAATGAGGGAAGCGAGACGTTGCTACGTCTCCTCCCTCATTGCGTCGGCAGATAACTGCCCGGCTGCCCTGTTTCGGGTGATTCGCTCTCTCCTTCAACAGGGGGAGTGGGATGACCCGTTGCAGGGACGTGCCGAGGAGTTTAGTGATTATCTATACGACAAAATCGTTCAGCTTTGGCTTAGACCAAAATTGGGTAGATCCAGGCGAGATGTCAGAGAGCCGTCTTGTTGAGACTGTTTGGGATGAGTTTGATCCTGTGGCTCCCAAGGACGTGGACAGGTTGCTGGGTAGGTTGAACGCCACCACATGTTTACTGGACCCGTGTCCCTCCTGGTTGGTGCTGGCCACACAGGAGGTGACACGAGGCTGGCTCCAGGGGATTACGAATGCTTCTTTGTTGGAGGGGTCTTTCCGCCGCCTTGAAAGAGGCGGTGGTGAGGCCCTCCTCAAGAAGCCTTCCTGACCCAGCTGTTTTAGGTAATTATCGTCCGGTCTCCAACCTTCGCTTCGTGGTGAAGGTTGTAGAGAGTGGTGGCATGTCAGCTACCCCAGTACCTGGAGGAAACCGTCTATCTAGACCCGTTCCAGTCCGGCTTTCGGCCCGGATACAGCACTGAGATGGCTTTGGTCGCGTTGGTTGATGATCTCTGGAGGGCCAAGGATAGGGGTTATTCCTCTGCCTTGGTCCTATTAGACCTCTCAGCGGCTTTTGATACCATCGACCATGGTATCCTGCTGCACCGGTTGGAGGGATTGGGGGTGGGAGGCACCATTTATCAGTGGTTCTCCTCCTATCTCTCTGATCGGTCGCAGACGGTGTTGACGGGGGGGCAGAGGTCAGCCCCAAGACGCCTCACTTGTGGCGTACCTCAGGGGTCGATTCTCTCGCCCCTCTTGTTCAACATCTACATGAAGCCGCTGGGTGAGATCATCAGTGGTTTCGGTGTGAGGTACCAGCTGTACGCTGATGATACTCAGCTGTACTTTTCCACACAGGACCACCCCAACAAAGCTATCGAAGTGCTGTCCCGGTGTCTGGAAGCCGTACGGGTCTGGATGGGGAGAAACAGGCTCAAGCTCAATCCCTCCAAGACGGAGTGGCTTTGGATGCCGGCATCCCGGTACAGTCAGCTGCAGCCGCGGCTGACTATTGGGGGCGAGTCATTGGCCCCAATGGAGAGGGTGCACAACCTGGGCGTCCTCCTGGATGGACGGCTGTCTTTTGAAGACCATTTGACGGCCGTCTCCAGGAGAGCTTTTTACCAGGTTCGCCTGGTTCGCCAGTTGCGGCCCTTTCTAGACCGGGATGCCCTATGCACGGTCACTCATGCTCTCGTGACATCGCGTCTGGATTACTGCAATGCTCTCTACATGGGACTCCCCTTGAGGAGCACCCAGAGACTCCAGGTAGTTCAGAATGCGGCTGCGCGGGTGATAGAGGGAGCCACGTAACACCTCTCCTGCGCAGACTGCACTGGCTGCCTGTGGCCTTCCGGGTGCGCTTCAAAGTTTTGGTAATGATCTTCAAAGCGCTCCATGGCATAGGGCCGGGCTACTTACGGGACCGTCTGCTGCCACTGAATGCCTCTCACCGACCCGTGCGCTCTCACAGAGAGGGACTCCTCAGAGTGCCGTCGGCCAGGCAGTGCCGACTGGCGACACCCAGGGGAAGGGCCTTTTCTGTGGGGCTCCCACCCTCTGGAACGAGGTTCAGTGATTTCATTCATAGCAGGAAAATCGTGACTTTCATAAGGAACACTAACAGAGGATAAAGTTACAAGTTCCACTCTACATCCATATTGTTCTTGTGCCACTCCTTGCTACATCCCTATTGGAAATGGCTGCTTGATAGCTATTAAAATGAGCAAGGCTTCATTGAGCTTTAGAGTGAATGAAGACCATGAATTGAATTAGAACATTGGTAGAGTGATCAAGAGCTATACATGTATAGAAGAACATTACAGAGTATCAGCCCATCGAATTGCTAGGCAAAGGGCAGTGTCAATCTTAGATTTCCCCACAATTCTCTCATATTTTATCTTTATCCATTTTTGTTTAATTTTGGTTTGTGCGCTTTCCATGCCTAGGCAATTATTTTTGTTTGCATTTCAGCATTTGCTGTAACTTTATCCTGCTAGACATATTTATACAGAATCTTATTTAATGTATACATTTTAGCAAGTTTTAAAGTTTGGTTTAAAATAATGTATCTGTAGCTATTTTTATAATTATATGAGTGTTTTAGCATGCATTTCCCCATAACATATACATTCTATATACATTTTTTATTTAAAGAACTTTAATGGTTAATTGAGGTTTGGTTCATACATTCACTCAAAAGTGTGAAATTAATAAGTCAAGTATGTCAGATAATGTATATTTGAGTGGGTGCTTCAGTTACATAATTACATTAAGAAGCAGACAAATAAAAGTGATTAAAAGAAATGAGTTTTGGCCAGGATGTTAAACATACAGGGAAATATTTTTTTAATGCTTCTATGAATTACTTTCTTCATGAGGGCATGCTCATTTCTTTATGACACTTCCTATCACTTCATAAATAGTAACAGACTTGGCACTTCATTATTAATTAGCAGTATGGCAAATTGGCTGTCAAAAACTTGACAGGTTTGTCTCTACAAACTTAAAGCAATTTACCTGCCATGTTTTGGATGATGAGCATGCCTAAAAATGTGCAAAGCCACATCTCTTCTTATCTTGGGGGGCACTGTGATAATGCCAACAGAGATCCTTTGGCAAGAAGTGCAACACTTCCAGGCAGATTCAAAACTGCTTTAGATATTTAATTCATTAAAATTAATCACAGGAAAATTGAATGTCCATTAACAAAACAACACAGTGGTCAATGATGATAAACTCTAACGCTTAATAATATATTGTCCACAGAAGTTATTTTCAGAATCTCTCAAGATTGGCAATCAAATAACCAAATTCATAGAAGAGTAGCCAGTCCTTTGTACTACTCATAAGTAGACATACAAACTGGCCCAATATCTGTTGGACACTCTATAGATTGGGCGCATGGACATTTATATGAGCATCAGTAGTAAATATTTTAATATATCTTCAGAACTGTTTGGGGAGCCACATTAATACAGATTGGAAACTCACTCATGTCTCCTCTCCATCTCTCTCCCCCACATATTTGTATGGTTCTTGGAGCAGAAAACTATTTCTTCTTTCTCAATCCAGTACCAAGAGGTTCAGTGATTTCATTCATAGCAGGAAAATCGTGACTTTCATAAGGAACACTAACAGAGGATAAAGTTACAAGTTCCACTCTACATCCATATTGTTCTTGTGCCACTCCTTGCTACATCCCTATTGGAAATGGCTGCTTGATAGCTATTAAAATGAGCAAGGCTTCATTGAGCTTTAGAGTGAATGAAGACCATGAATTGAATTAGAACATTGGTAGAGTGATCAAGAGCTATACATGTATAGAAGAACATTACAGAGTATCAGCCCATCGAATTGCTAGGCAAAGGGCAGTGTCAATCTTAGATTTCCCCCACAATTCTCTCGACATATTTAGCAACAAGAAAACAGCCTCAAAATCCTATATTGTGAACAGCACAGATGTTCCTGCAGGATCAGGTATAATATTGTTTTTTTGGGAATCAAAACTAGGGTTTCAGTACAATTGTTCTCCACCATTAATTGCCCCTTGTACAGTCATACTTACAAATAAGTTATTTTTTTCTACCATTATTAATGCTAGTGATGATACAGTATTCCTTAATTCAATCTTCCTCAATCTGTACCCTGAACATATAAATGTGCTCCAAAATAGCAGAATCAATACAGAAGCATAATCAATACAGAAAATTCTAGCAACTAAAATCTCCACAGCCTAGAGGAAACTTGAGAACTTTACTATTTCTCTAGAAGGATCTCGTTTTGTCTTTGTTGATCTTCTACAGATCAAATTACTGTATTAAACTCCATACCTGACATCTACTGAATTCAGAGGGGGTTGGTTTTTGAGCATAGGACTACACTATAATATCATTTAAAATTGTAGGGCTGGTTCCCGCCCTTATATATTTTTGTGCACTATATATTCAAGAAATATAAAATTCAATAGTAATTTTAATTTAAGATATGTAATCATTCATTCATATTCATATATATATATGGATTCCAGAGAAATAAGATTACCAAACTAATCCAAAAAGAACCCCCCTCTAAAATCGAAGACAGAGAACAAGAAAACGGCACAGCCCTCCTCCCATATATAAAAGGCACCACAGACAGAATCAGCAAGATCCTCCACAAACACAACTTCAAGACAGCATTCTGCACAAACCGAAAAATATCCACCATCCTAAGAAACCCCAAAGACAAAATTGAGTTAGAAAATCAAGGAGTATATGAAATCCCATGCACCGCCTGCCCCACCACATACATCGGACAAACCAACAGAAGAATAAGTGCACGCATTGAAGAACACAAGAACTCAGTCAAAAAAGGACTTCCGGTTTGGCACCGTAGGTGATGGCGGTGATCTTTACGATCACCAACCTCTGGATTTTGTGGAATCGCTAGGACAGCTTAAATCTGCTGTCCAGCGGTTCGAAAAACCCTCTCTTCGGGAGAAGAGGAGGGGGTGAGCTGAGGGCAGAGGTTGAATTTCCCTAAAGCCCCTGAGAAAAAAGGGGTTTGAAGGGTTAAGTTCCTCCAGCAACCAAGAGCTCCAGATCCGAGGATTCTTCTGCTTGGCGGAACCAATCACCACGACCAAACGCCGAGATTTATTTTGGACAATAAAGGATTATACCGGACAGAACGAAAGTGGAGAACTTTATGCAAGTAGCCAAGCCGATTCCCGATACTTTGTAACAAGTTTGAAAACAGCAAGAAAATGGAGGCGAATTGTTAACAAGTTAACGAGTGGAAAGCGAAAGTGATACTTTCAGCGTTTGTCTGCAGTTGGTAATTTGCATGTTACTTGCTGCTTTAACTCTTTAACTCTTTGCTGCCTAGAATCTAGGAGAGATTCTCTTTTAAATATTGCTTTAAAAAGCTTTAAAGGACTGTTTTTCAGAGGTTAAGAAGATTTAAACTGAATATTAAGTTGGAAATAAATAAATAATTTTATAGAAGATGGCAGCCAAACAATTAAAGTCTACTGTAACAAAGGGCTCTGGAATCTCCTCAGCTGGTGCCTCTCCAGCTCATACAGTGGAGACTAGAACATTGAACTTAGAGGCGGTACAAGAGAATTTAAAAGACTTTATGCAAGAAAATTTAAAGTAATAACTGAGGAGATGTTGGAAATGAAAGAGCAGATATCAGAAATTCAAGTGGGAAATAAAGAAGTTAAGGAAGGATTTGTAATTGCAGTACAAAGTTTGGCAAATAATGTGATTTTATTGAAGAGGAGGTTGAAGAAATTAAGCAACATAATTCAAAATTAGATAATAAAATGGCTGAATTTCAAAGTAAAATGGAAAAACAGATGATGAAATAGTTTTGATACAATACAGAAATATGGAATTTGCTCTAAGAATTCGTGGTCTGAAAGAGAATAAAGAAGAGGATTTAAGGAAATTTTTCTGAAGTATTTGCTGAGATATTAGCAGCTCGTCCAGCAGATGTGGCTTATCAAATTGATAAAATATATCGTGTGAATTCTTGGATAGCAAGGCAAAAAAAGTTGCCAAGGGATGTTGTTATTTATTTTACAAATAGAACAGTGAGAAATCAGATTTTGCAAGCCTCATATAAGGGGGAGAAGATTCAGATTGCTGGTCAGGATATTTTAATATTAAAGGAAATTCCACCAAAAATGTTAAGGGCTAGAAAGGAATTTGCCTTCCTGGTGAATGAACTTAAAAAACGTCAGATTGAATATAGATGGGATATTCCAACTGGTATAATAGTATATTATGCAGGGAAAGTACATCGCCTCAATACAGTTGGAAAAGCAAGAGAATTTTATGTTGAGGCATTAAAAGTTGGAAGTCTTTCTCCACTGGATGCTAGAAGAAAGGAGACTGAAGTGAAGGAAAGAGAAGTGAAGCAGGTTCAAGAACAGATTGCGATGGAAGAAGATTTATTACAAGTGTTGGAAATACCTATGACGGGTCCAGATTCAAAAGAACAAAGGCTGACAAGAGCTGCTGCTAAACGCAAGGAACAAGAGATGAAGGCACAACAACAACTGGCAACTACTACAACGGAAACAGTGGAGGAGCAAGGCCTAAAGCAAAATGTGATTTATGGCTAGTGTTCCAAAAGTTTCCTTTGGCCGATAATGGCAATTAAACTATTATCTTGGAATGTTAATGGTTTGAATTCACCAGAAGAGAAGGAAAGTATTTCATTATTTGAAACAATTTAAAATGACATTACTTGTTTACAAGAAACACATATTAGATCTTTAGACCAGAAATATTTGATAAATTCAAAACTGGGAGTACATTTTGTTGCCTCCTCTTTGGAGAAAAAAATGGTTTAGTTATATATATAAAGAAGGATATATCAGCAAAATTAATTGAGGTGGATAAGCAAGGAAGATACATTGCTATTGAACTCTTGTTGGAGGAAAGAAGACATTATTAATAGGAGTTTATGCTGAATCAACAACAAGAAAATTTTTCAAGTTTTTACATAAAAGAATAGTATTTTGGGATTATAAATCATATATATTAATGGGTGATTGGAATGGTGTGTTGGATACTCAAAAGACAAAAAGCTTAAGGAAGATATCAAGCGGGAAATTACCAAAGGCTTTTTGAAATGATGGAGGACTTGGAATTAAGAGATATTTGGAGAGAACATAATACAGAAGAGAGGGATTTTACCTTCTTTTCTGATAGGCACCAATCATTTTCGAGGATTGATTTTATTTTGATTACTAATGACTTGTATTCTAGAGTGAAGAAGACGAAGATTTGTTCAAGAACTTTATCTGATCATAGTCCAGTTTGGATTGAATTTGATCGGGAAAAGGAGGCTAGGAGATCATGGAGGTTGAATGAGAATTTGTTTAAATATGAACAAAATGTAAATGAATGTAAAAACAAATGAAAGAATTTTTATTATGAATATGAAAAAGAGACATCTATAGAGATGATTTGGGACTCAGTAAGGCTTATATGAGAGGAAATCTTATACAAATGAATATTAAATACAAAAATAAATTGCAGAAAAGAAAAAGGAACTGGAAGAGGAAATTAAAAGAAAGAACAATTATTGATAAATAGCCCAGGAAATAGTAAAATAAAAGAATCAATAAATATATTGAGAGGTCAGTTTAATATGTTGATGGCAGATCAAGTAGCAATTAATTTACAATATGTAAAACATAATACGTTTAATAATGCCAATAAGCCAGGAAGATGGCTTGCCTATTTAATAAGGAAAAAACAGAAATCACAAACGATTGATAAAATAGAATATAGGGTAAGGAAGTTTATCAAAAGAACTTGATTAAAAAGCATTTTAGAGTATTATAGTAAGTTATATTCTAGGGATATGGTTGATGATCCAGAGATAGAAAGATATTTACAACAACAAAATATTTGTGAGCTTACAGAAAATCAAAGAGAAGAATTGAGTCAATTAATTACTTCAGAGGAAATTTTCTTAGCAATTAAACAACTTAAAATCGGTAAAGCACCAGGAACAGATGGTTTAACAGCTGTTTATTATAAAATTTACAAAATGAGATGGTTGAACCACTTAAAGAGTTATTTAATAAAATTCAAATGGGAGGAGATGTTCCCCTTCATGGAGGACAGCCTTTATTTCGTTAATACCAAGGAAGATCGAGATGGTATTAAAGCAGAGAATTATAGGCCTATATCACTTTTAAATACTGATTACAAGATATTTACCAAGATATTGGCTAATAGATTAATGCTAGTGATGAATCAAATAATTCATAATGATCAGTCAGGATTTATTAAGGGTAGGCAGATGAGATATAATGTGAGGCAAATCGTAAATTTACTTGAATATTTGGAACGAAACAACCAAGTATCAGCGGCATTCCTTTTTGGATGCTGAAAAGCTTTTGATAGATTGGATTGGCAGTTTTGTTTAAAGTAATAGAAAAATGCAATTTGGGGATTATTTTATTCGTGCAATTAAAGCAATATATCAGAAGCAAACAGCACAAATAATAGTAAATGGTGGGTTAACAGAAACTTTTAAAATTGAGAAAGGGACGAGACAGGGATGTCCCTTGTCCCCATTACTTTTATTTTAACTTTAGAAATTCTTCTGAATAACATACGTGGTTCCGATCGAATAAAGGGAATTAGAGTTAAACATCAAGATTATAGATTAAGAGCTTTTGCAGATGACCTGGTTGTTACTGTATCTCAACCAATATACTCAGTAACTGGTTTAAAAGATATAATTGGTCAGTATGGTAAAGTATCTGGATTTAAGGTGAATCAGCAAAAGACAAAGATGATAACTAAAAATATGAATATACAACAAAAGAAGAGTTAGAAAGAACTTCAGGTTTTGAAATCGTTAAAAGGTTAAATATTTAGGAATATATATTACAGCTTCAAATGTTAAATTATACAAAAATAATTATGAGGTATTGTGGCAGAAGGTATGGAAAGAAATGGAGAGTTGGAAGAAGCTACAACTATCTTTGCTGGGAAGAATAGCGGCTATAAAATGAATGTTTTGCCCAGGTTTTGTTTTGTTTCAAATGATACCGGTGTTTAAGAATGATATTAAATTACAGGAATGGCAAAAGGGATTAGTAAATTTGTATGGATGGGCAAAAACCAAGAATAAAATTAAAAGTAATGCAGGATATAAGGGAAAGGGGGGGTCTTAAAATGCCTAATTTAAAATTGTATTATGAAGCAGTTGTTTTATCATTAATTACTGATTGGATTAATTTAACTGAGGAAAGAGTTCTGAATATAGAAGGTTATGGTTTGTTATATGGGTGGCATGCCTATTTATTATATGATAAGAAAGTTGATAAAATATTTAAAAATAATATAATTAGAAATGCATTATTGAGGGTTTGGAGGAAATATCAATACAAATTAGATGGAAAGATTCCAATATGGGCAAACCCGAGACACATGATAGAAAATATAAATATATATCAAAAGATGGAGGTAGTTACTTATAAAGAACTTCTTTGTATGGAAAAGGGGGAGTTACAATTAAAATCTAGAGAAAAGATGGGGGAAGAAGGGAAAAATTATACATGGTTCCAATATGGACAACTACAAGCTAGATGGAAATTAGATCAAAAAATAGGTGTTAAGCAAATTGAGGATAATTTGTTAAAACAAATGAGAGATCAAGGTCAACAGCATATTAAGAGGTTGTATAATGTATTAGTAGAAATAGATTCAGAGACTGATTTGGTTAAGGATTGTATGATTAAGTGGGCACAAAATTTTCAGCAACCAATAATGTTGGAAACTTGGGAAAGAATTTGGGTGAGGAATGTTAAATTTACACAAGCGCAAAATATGAGAGAAAATTTTATAAGATGTTTTATAGATGGCATTTAGACCCCAAAAATTGTCATGTATGTATCCTAATGTACAGGCTAAATGCTGGAGATGTGATTGTGAAGATGCTACTTATTATCATATATGGTGGACTTGCAAAAAAGTTAAAGCATTTTGGATTAAAGTATGGTGGATCATGCAGAATATTTTGAAAAGAAGATTAAGTTTACCCCGCAGTTCTTTTTACTAGGAATAATTATGGATTGTACAGCTATAGAGACTAAATTGATTCTGAACTTAATAACAGCCGCAAGACTTTTGATTGCTCAATATTGGAAGAAAGAAGAATTACCTACAATTGAAGAATGGACTCTTAAAGTATCAAATCTGGCAGAAATGGCAAAAATCTCTGCTTACTTGAAAGACTATACACAAGAAAAATATATTTTAGAATGGAAAATGTGGATTGATTATATTCAAAATAAGTATCAGATAAAAAAATATCAAATAGCATATGAGTAAATTTAGGAAATAATTTGTATTAGATATATTTTTGAAGGAGAGGGGAATTGAGAGTGTGAATAAGCGTGGAGAGACTAGAGATTATAATTTAGGAATTATTTTAGATTATGATTGTTAGTTTTGATACCCTGCATTTTGTTCTGGGAAGTCGGGGTGGGGGGTGGGGGGTAAAGGGGAAGGGAATTGGGGGGTTGAGGTTAGTGATGGAGTGATGGTTAATGTACAGGGATTATTGAAGATGTATAAATATAATTAATGTAGGGTCGGGTCTGACCAGTTGCCATTTTAGAACGGTGGGGAGGGAAAAAAGAGAGAGTAGGAGGTAGGAAAGAGGAGAAGAGGAAGGAAGAGGGGTAGAAGAGGGAGAAGAGTGTAGGGTGGAGGGAGGAGAGGAGGTAGATAAGAGAAGGAGAGGAAGGTTTGGAAAGTAAAAGAAGGTAGAAGAGGGAAGAAGGTTAAAAAGGGGGGTGGTGACTGGGCAGGCCCGACTAATTGTATATAACTGTACATTGGATGAATTATTTGATAAGATTGTAAAAATAAAACTTTTTTATAAAAAAAAAAAAAAAAGAACTCAGTCAAAAAAGAGGAACCAACTTCTTCCCTGGTCCAACACCTTAAAGCCACAGGACACGATATTGACTTTAAAAAAACCAGAACTATCGCCAAAACTGAACACTTTAACAACAGAATAATCAGAGAAGCCATCGAGATAGAAAAACGCCCACACAGCATGAACAAACGAGATGATACTTCCCGTCTACCAGCCATTTGGAAACCCGCCCTTATTGACAAACGAGTCCCTAACACGAGGAATGACACCAGACCCACACTCACGAGGTCCACACAGGATGTCACCACCACACATCCAGCCAGAAAGCAGACCCAAACCCACACTGATCAGGAAGCACGACCAAGGACCAGAAGCCAGATTGCAGCTGCAACATTAGCCATTTCAAACCCCTCCAATCCATACATGCAGCAGACAGACACCCACTATGAAGATGGAGCACAACCACAAACACGAAGCCAAACAACAGCAATGCAGCTCACCAGCTCAAATCCCCCTGCAACTCAGACTAATCTGAGCACAACCAAGCCCCCATCCAAACAGGACACACCCCTAGCCAATCAGAGCACAAAAAAACCCCCATCCAATCAGAGCACAGGCAAGCTCCCACCCAATCAGTTCAAACCCCCACTAGCAGTTAAAAAGGAAGAAACAGCTGCAATCACACATTACTCCCAGAAGCACGAAGCTGAAGCCTGAAGATGTCGAATGAGACTTCGTCGAAACGTCGCCAAGACACTTCCAATTTTACGCGGGAGAAAACCCGAATAACCAAAGACCTACATACAAACACCCGTGAAAACCTCAGAAAATATATATATATATATATATATATATATATATATATATATATATATATGTATGTATGTATGTATGTATGTATGTATGTATGTATATATATATATTCATTCTCATTTTTAAAAAAAAACATACTGTTGTAAAAACCACTGCAGAACCTTTCTCTGTGTGCACTTGTTATAATTCTGCATATAACAATTAAGGTTTAGCAGAGCTATAAAAATTATTGACCATAGCCTGTCATCAGTTCAACTCTAATGGGCAATGTCTCTGCATTTTGGCTTTTGTCCCTTATAACCAAGGGACTATTATTCTTTTCTGTCTGTTTGAACAGTTTTGCTTGGAGAGGAGTATTAATCATTTCAGGATGAAGAAGTTGGAATAAGTTATTGAATATCAGTGGTATCACTAGCTATATAAGTGTTGTATATTGCAGCAAGTAGGTTTGTATAATGTAACAATTTGGGATTTTTTAAAATACTGAAATATCAGAGTTTTGGGCTAAATCTATGTGTATAACAGGTGTGTGTGTATAGTTGATTAGGCTTTATTAAAATAATAATTAAATAAAACCATTGCAATTCTGTATACATTAACATAGCTGCTATTACTAAAAGTACATGGATTTTCTTTTGAGTGTGTACATAGTATATTTACTTCTGACTATGCACACATGCACACACAAATACACACACTAGAGCCAAGCTGAAATATAGACTAAAATATGCGTACTGTATATTAAAGAAGTTAATTTACTATTGATAATGCATTTAAAGCATTTTTATCAGTGCTCGACACAAACCAAAACAACTCTCAAAGCTATTTACATGCCATCAATTAAAAGAAAGTGTAATCCTTTTTAAGCCAAATTTCAGAGATCCATTATTTTAGTACAGAAGAAATTTTATCTTGAACCCTTTCTCACAAATATCAATACTTGAAATGTTTTCAGTGTATTTAAATGAATACACTACAATGAGGTTATACACTTTCTTATCTTTAATCTACAATAGAAGGAATATAAAAAGAACTGCTATCATGCCACCATCAGAGAGCAGCAAATAACATTCACTATGAAAAACAGTCCCAAATAACTTAAGAAATAAACCAGATATATTGAAGTAAGGTTTGACACTCTATCAACTTCCAACTTTCCCATTGCCCATCCCTGTTTGAGAGAGAAAGCAAAGGTACAGAAATAAATCACTGTCGTTAACTAACCAGCACACCATTAAAATTAAACACAAAGAATAGCAAAAGAATATTTTGCTCACAATATTAGACAACACAGTATCAACAGTAGAAACCTTCAAATTTCTAGGTTCTACCATATCGCAAGATCTAAAATGGACAACTAACATCAAAAACATCATCAAAAAAGGATAGCAAAGAATATTCTTTCTGCGCCAACTCAGAAAGCTCAAACTGCCCAAGAAGCTGCTGATCCAGTTCTACAGAGGCATTATTAGGTCTGTCATTTGCACCTCTATAACTGTCTGGTTTGGTTCTGCAACCCAACAAGACAGACACAGACTTCAGAGGATAATTAGAACTGCAGAAAAAATAATTGCTACCAACCTGCCTTCCATTGAGGACCTGTATACTGCACGAATCAAGAAGAGGGCCGTGAAAATAGTTACAGATCCCTCACATCCTGGACATAAACTGTTTCAACTCCTACTCTCAAAACGATGCTATAGAGCACTGCACACCAGAACAACTAGACACAAGAACAGTTTTTTTCCGAACGCCATCACTCTGCTAAACAAATAATTCCCTCAACGATGTCAAACTATTTACTAAATTGCACTATTAATCTTCTCATTGTTCCCATCACCCATCTCCTCCCACTTATGACTGTATGACTGTAACTTTGTTGCTTGTATCCTTATGATTTATATTGATATTGATTGTTTCCTGATGCTTATTTGTAGCCTATGACTATCATTAAGTGTTGTATCATTAAGTGTTAAATTTTTACTCTATGACCATCATTAAGTGTTGTAAGTGTTGTACCTTGATGAAGGTACCTTTTCTTTTATGTACACTGAGAGCATATGCACCAAGACAAATTCCTTGTGTGTCCAATCACACTTGGCCAATAAAAATCCTATTCTATTCTATTCTATTCTATTCTATTCTATTCTATTCTATTCTATTCTATTCTATTCTATTTTTTTTTTAATTTACATTTATATCCCGCCCTTCTCCGAAGACTCAGGGCGGCTTACATTGTGTAAGGCAATAGTCTCATTCTATTTGTATATTTATATACAAAGTCAACTTATTGCCCCCCCAACAATCTGGGTCCTCATTTTACCTACCTTATAAAGGATGGAAGGCTGAGTCAACCTTGGGCCTGGTGGGACTCGAGCCTGCAGTAATTGCAAGCAGCTGTGTTTAATAACAGGCTTCTTACAGCCTGAGCCACACCGTGGCCCATATTCTATTCTATTCTATTCTATTCTATTCTATTCTACTCTACTCTACTCTACTCTACTCTACTCTACTCTATTCTATTCTAAAAGAAGAAGAAAAAAAGGCAGATTTCTTTGGTAACTCAGTGACAAACATTTGTCCTTTGAAGGCACATGTATCATAAGTCACATTTCTCTAAGGCAGTGGCTTGCAATCTTATGATCTTTCAACCATATGTTTCAAACCTAGGCAAAAAGTATAAATTATTTTCGTATCCAAAAGAAGGATAGGATATAACACCTTGCCTAAAGCTACATGATGAATTCACCAAATAGGAGTGGGATGATTTGATTTACAGATGTTATTTCTAATGAAGTTTTTCAAATTAAAAATCCACTAATATACCAATTTATTCTCCTAATAGGGGTCTTTCTCAGATTGGCATTGGACAACCAGAGATAAGGACTTGGTAGAGAAATTAGCATATGTTTCTGACCCCAAGTCCTTTGAATTGCATTAAATTAAATAAACGTAACTATGAAATAAATATTACAGTAGTCCTATTACAAGTTGAATTAGCTGTGGTTATTGAAGAAAAAAAGTATATGGAAGTGTTCTTAATCTATTAGCTATGGAGCTCAAAATTTGCATTTTGTCAGGACACAGCTGTTAAACATGGTCTGTCTATGACAGTGCTACGCCAGCAAGAGATCAGATGCATAACTGTTTGTACAAAGTTAGAGAAGAATTCTTCCTAGAGTCTGATTTCAGAGAGAGTGCCATAAGTCATTCAAAAGTTAATTTCCTCTAGATCTGCAATAAAGTCGTATATATGATCTATGATGTCTATATCTTATCAAACTGTCTGCAGTTAACACAAACCTATCCCTGGCACGTGTTTTCATGAGTGAAAAAAAGCAAGAGGAATATTTTGGGCCCTGCACTTGGGGAACCATAAAGTTCTAATAACAGAAAGTGACAAAAATAAATAAAATAGGAATATAGAAAGTCAAGTCGTGGCAATAAGGATGCCGCTCGTAACACCCATCTGTGTAGTAGATCTAAAAATAATGGAAAAGAGAAGTTGAGGGATCCATCAGAAGCAATGCACCAGTTCTGTATCAGTAATTGACTGCTCTCAGAAGCTAAGCAAGCTCAGCCCTGGAGTATATTTGGATGGAGGTCCATGCAGGAATTCCTTTTGTTTGGATGTAAATATGAAGTTCTGTAATTCACGTTTCCCTAACATTTAGGATAGTTGGAGAATATATGAAATAATAATTAAATACTCTGAACTTGGCAGTGCATTTTTGTTTGCATACAAAAATACCAAGAAAAAAGCCTGCATGACATGCATGCTGTGAAGATTATGTAAAAATAACATTAATAAAAACAGTTACCAAACATATATGAGAATTTGAATATTGGAAGGAAAACACTTCACATGTTCATGATTTCCATATGGGAAATTTATGATCAGATATAGAACCAGGACAGTAAATACATGAAAAATTAAATATGATCTCAGCTTTGCTCGGTAAATTAACCAAGTCATAGTTCTTTTCTGTTAAAATATGTCAGTGCCATACCTGTGAATATCTACATTCTTGTGGAGATACATATACACATAGGTGGGCATTCATGAACATGCATCAAGTGATGTGTTAGACATATACACCCATTTATGTGCAGGTTCAGTACACACACACACACACACACACACACACACTTTTCCATCTTATTTTGCATGCAGGAGAGGGACTCATCAACCTCCGTCATTTAAACCAAATTTCTCTTTGTTATTTGGCAGGCTGTTGAGAATAGCAATAACACTTAAATACCGGTCAGGCTCAAACTCCTGACAATGGGCAGAATTAGTCTGTAATACTGCATTCTAACCACTGTGGCTTATGCTATTGTGTTGGAGAAATGGACAGATGAGGATGCTTACTCCTGTATTTACTGATCTTCATCCTAATAATGAAAATAGCAAGTGTATGGAAAGGTAACTTTAGGGAACAAAGGAAAGAGAGAAGGAAAGGAGGCAACTTTCTCAAGCCCACAGTCCTGTTAGGATTCTAGCTCACAAAATTTCCAGGTCAAATTAGCTAAGGGTCTGTTGGAAAGCCTGAGAGTTTTAACTCCAGTTCCCCAGGCAGGGATCAGATTGAGGACAGCTGTGTTAAAAAAAAATGCTTACAGAGCAGGATTCCAGGTTAACATGACTTTGTGAACTACAACAGTTAATTAGCAGGTTTCAAATAGTCAAAAAATAAATCCACTACACAGAAACTGTTTGGGTAAGATATATCAAAATCTGTCTTGCTTTTCTGCCAAAAGACTGCTTTTCAGCTGTGTTCTTCTAATTTTCCTGCTTGCAGAGCCTATTCCCCCACCCAACTCCCAAGAAGCAAATAACTGACAAGAGTACTAAGAACATAGGTCATTTCATCTTGCTCTACTGCTATGTAGCTGTTCCTCAGTCTGTCCCAGGAGTTCTGTTCTTGTAGAACTCCTTTGCCCTTCAAATACCATAAAATGTTATCTGTCAAGAAGTGGTTTTAAAAAAAAAAAAATTACTCCGTTTTAATAAAACAAGAAGCATTGATTTTAAGAGTATTATCTACCAGGGGAGAAGTACAGATTAAAGTGGAAAGAAGATATTACCTGAAACGTACATTTTTAAAATTAATTTGTTAGAGTTCTAGCCTGCCTTTGCTCCATAAATTTAAGATAATTGTGAAGCTCACATGGAAAAGCTGTGGAATGTGAACTTTTCTTTTACATGTATATATGTACAAAGACATTCCAATAGGTTGGAAAAATGCCCTTTTCCCAATGCTAGTGTTTTGGAGATGAGCCAAATGTGTACCTTGTTTCTCCTGGAATAGATCTACAACTGTTCTAGGAGCAGCATCTATGGTATTTGTCAGCTACTAACTGGTAAATAAGACTCAGAAACTGGAACAGTGGCTGAAAGCTAGATTGCTCGGTGGCTGCTGGAGCTGGAGTTTGTAGTATTTTGGGAAAGGAGCTGACATATTTAAGCCTGGAGTATATTGTTCCATCTAAACAAGACAGAAATATGGGTCTGGAAAGAGAATGACACAGAGCAGTCAGGAGAAGAGCTGAATTGGTGGCGACTAATAGAAAAAAAGCAGGCTCAGTTAAAAGCTACATGGAAGCAAAAGCAAAAACAGTCGATATTCTGAGGTAAAAGGCGATGTTTACTTGCCAGTGATTCACCCATATGAGTGAGGAGAGGGTTTGAGAGTGATGGGGGGGGGGTCACAAGTAAGTGAGGGGGTGCACGGAAGGGCAGGGGGTGCATGAATGGCTGGCTGGTGCAGTGCCAGCACACAGTTGCTGTGGGGCTACACAGGTGGAGGAGACTTAACCTAGCAATTTGCAGCCTTACTTGCCAGCTTCTCCATTGACTTTCTGGGGAAGCTGGAAGGGAGCATTACAAATCACATTCTAATGGGACGCTACAACCTGTTGAAAATGTGAACCAGTTGGCAAGTGACTAGACTGCAATCATGTGACTGCCCTGGGTGCTGGGATGGCTGGAACTCCAAGGACCATTCGTTCAGTACTGTCATATCTTCAAGCAGTTGCTGAATGAATAGTCATAGATTGAGGACTACATGTAAAAATCTTTGTGGATCAAAACTATTCCTATTTGCTTATCCTGAATCATCCAAAATGAATTTGAAGGACAACTCCATTTTTTTAATATGAAGTGGGGCTAAGAAAGAGTTTGATTCAGGCACCTAGTGAATTTTCAAAGGCAAGAATGAATTTGAATTCCAGTATCTTTGGTTCTAATTCAATGCTTAGATGCCTCCCAAATGTATTTCATTAGAGAAGAATGAGGAATTAAAGCAAGTTAACTCAGACATAGAATAAAGCATATAAAGTATGGCCCAATCCATATTAAACATTGTAAAATTTCACTGATTTTAATGAGACTATCAAACACCTGCTTAATTTTTAAAGCTAAGCCCAAAGAAAGATGTTTATTTTAAATACATTACACTTAGTCTTGTTTAAAATCAATTAAATACATCACAAAATGTAAGTAATGCTTCCATTTGCAGGTGGAGATCATTCCCAATGGCTCAGACAGCATGTCTATAACTCTTTGAATTCTCACTCTAATATTTGCCATAAATTATAGATAAAGGTGAGATCTCCAAAAGAATCAGTATTCCAGTTTGCATTTGCTTCATTGGTTTTGCATAGAATATTATTAAAACAAATCTGAGGGAGGAAGAGAAAGACTAAGAGAGACCCATAGAGTTCTGTAAGTCATCAGTCACCAGATGGATACCATCTTTGTAAGTACATATTTTATATTTTTCTGTGCTAAAATTTACCTTACTTCTTAAATAACTGTTCCTATGAATTTGATGTCGCCCTAAAATAAATAAGTGCAGACAAATAAGATTAATGTCTAATTTGATCTTGACAAATAGAATGTCTGTTTTTGGTTACCTTGAGGAAAGTATACTCCATCTATAACATTCCTTGATTAATCTTTGACCATGGACTCATGGAGTAAGTCCTAGCTTGTTGAAATAGGAAAGTTGAATTTCAACTATAGAATTGATGTAGACTAAGAGCTACAAAGTGGCATTCCTGCATTGGACACCCTGCAATCCATTCAAATATTGTGGTTTTGCTTTATGAAATTTATGACATTTGTTTTCTTTAAATAGGTACAATAGGTACTGTTTTTAATGTTTTAAACAGGTCAGGGGATAGACTACAGGTGGCATAACATCCAAGGGCAATTATTTTATAAAACGAACATTTCTAAAAATAATTAGTGGTGCTTTATATATTTCTGAATAACTCTGATTACTGTACTAAATCAAAACAACAAAGAAAATATCAAATCAATACAGCTTAAGAAATATGAATCATATCTGAGCTATAGCTATGTTGAGAAATATGACACAGATTTTTTTAAAAAAAACCAAAAAACAAATGTTCAAAAAAACGATTATGCCATGAAGTTGTACAGTCCATTGCAATTTTAGGTCCACTTTTAGAGCTAATATCTAATATAAAGTGGAACTCCACAATCAGAAGCACCATTTTGAGGAAAGATTTGCTTCCCTCACAATTAATGAGCAACACAGACAATACACATGATGTATATATATATATATATATATATATATATATATATATATATATATATATATATATATATATATATATATATATATATATATATACAAACACCGCGAAAACCTCAGAAAACGTATATATATATATATATATATATATATATATATATATATATATATATATATATTTGTTTTCTGAGGTTTTCACGGGTGTTTGTATATAGGTCTTTGGTTGTTCGGGTTTTCTCCCGTATAAAATTGGAAGTGTCTTGGCGACGTTTCGACGAAGTCTCATTCGTCATCTTCAGGCTTCAGCTTCGTGCTTCTGGGAGCAATGTGTGATCGCAGCTGTTTCTTCCTTTTAACTGCTAGTGGGGGTTTGAACTGATTGGGTGGAAGCTTGGCTGTGCTCTGATTGGATGGGGTTTTCTGTGCTCTGATTGGCTGGGGTGTGTCCTGTGTTGGTGGGGGCTTGGTTGTGCTCAGTCTAGTCTGTGCTGCAGGGGATTTGAGCTGGTGAGCTGCATAGCTGTTGTTTGGCTTTGTGGTCGTGCTACATCTTCATAGTGGGTGTCAGTCTGCTGCATGAATGGATTGGAGGGTTTGAAATGGCTAATGTTGCAGCTGCGGTCTGGCTTCTGGTCCTTGGTCGTGCTTCATGATCAGTGTGGGTTTGGGTCTGCTTTCTGGGTGGATGTGGTGGTGACATCCTGTGTGGACCTTGTGAGTGTGGGTCTGGTGTCATTCCTCGTGTTAGGGACTCGTTTGTCAATAAGGGCGGTTTCAAATGGCTGGTAGGCGGAGGTGTCATCTCGCTTTGTTCATGCTGTGTGGGCGTTTATCTCAATGGCTTCTCTGATTATTCTGTTGTTAAAGTGTTCAGTTTTGGCGATAGTTCTGGTCTTTTAAAGTCAATATCATGTCCTGTGACTTTAAAGTGTTGGACCAGGGAAGAAGTTGGTTCCTCTTTTGAATGAGTTCTTGTGTTCTTCAATGCGCACTTATTCTTCTGTTGGTTTGTCCAATGTATGTGGTGGGGCAGGCGGTGCATGGGATTTCATATACCCTTGATTTTCTAACTCAATTTTGTCTTTGGGGTTTCTTAGGATGGTGGATATTTTTGGTTTGTGCAGAATGCTGTCTTGATGTTGTGTTTGTGGAGGATCTTGCTGATTCTGTCTGTGGTGCCTTTTATATATGGGAGGAGGGCTGTGCCGTTTTCTTGTTCTCTGTCTTGGATTTTAGTGGGGGGTTCTTTTTGGATTAGCTTGGTAATCTTATTTGTTTGGAATCCATTGGATGTTAGTACGTTAGTGAGAGTGTCCAGTTCGGGTTTTAGGTGTTGTTCATCAGCTAAGCATTTTGTTCTGGAGATGAGTGTCTTGGCTACGGAGTTGATCTGTGCTGGGTGGTGGTGTGAGAGTGCGTGCAGATAGCGGTTTGTGTGTGTTTTCTTCTGGTAGATGGTGTGTCCTAGGGAGCCATTGGGTTTTCTGTAGACTAAGACATCCAGGAAGGGAAGTTGGTTATTAACTTCTGTTTCCATGGTGAACTGTATTTTGGGGTGTAGGCTATTGAGGTGTGTGAGGAAGTTGTCAAGTTTTTCTTTCCCGTGTGGCCAGATTATGAAGGTGTCGTCTACAGAGATAGAAAAACGCCCACACAGCATGAACAAACGAGATGACACCTCCCGCCTACCAGCCATTTGGAAACCCGCCCTTATTGACAAACGAGTCCCTAACACGAGGAATGACACCAGACCCACACTCACAAGGTCCACACAGGATGTCACCACCGCACATCCACCCAGAAAGCAGACCCAAACCCACACGGATCATGAAGCACGACCAAGGACCAGAAGCCAGACCGCAGCTGCAACATTAGCCATTTCAAACCCCTCCAATCCATTCATGCAGCAGACTGACACCCACTATGAAGATGTAGCACGACCACAAAGCCAAACAACAGCTATGCAGCTCACCAGCTCAAATCCCCCTGCAGCACAGACTAGACTGAGCACAACCAAGCCCCCACCAACACAGGACACACCCCCAGCCAATCAGAGCACAGAAAACCCCATCCAATCAGAGCACAGCCAAGCTCCCACCCAATCAGTTCAAACCCCACTAGCAGTTAAAAGGAAGAAACAGCTGCGATCACACATTGCTCCCAGAAGCACGGTTGAAGCCTGAAGATGACGAATGAGACTTCGTCGAAACGCCGCCAAGACACTTCCAATTTTACACGGAGAAAACCCAACAACCAAAGACCTATATACAAACACCGTGAAAACCTCAGAAAACAAATATTGCACCTCTACGGGGAGGAAATCCACCATCTGACCAGGACCTATGAAAAACTAGAAGTCCAAAGAGCTTCCATTTTATGTGACCTCGCATTCCTACGAAACTGCCGCGATCAAAATTTAATCCCCAAATGCTTCCAATTGAAATTCCACTCCAACTCTGCAGCCACCAAACGTATCCTAAAAAGAACAGAATTGGCCTTAATCAGAAATGAACTTCACACAAAAAGATTCCTCCTAGATCAAATCAACAAAGATCTCCTCACACTTCACCTCAAACTCAGCAACAAGATGCACCCTGCACTTTGGGACAACCAACAACTTGCCGCCTGAGAGCCAAACACAGACCACCCTCAAGACAGACACGCACACCAACAAACTCAAGACTACAAGAACGCCAGAAACAAACCCTCCACCCTCACAGCAACACATGAAACAAACAGTGCATAACATCTCAGATAGGATCCTCACCAAAGCTGAAACCGATGTCCTTTCCAAAGGATTCAACTTTGCAGTCACTCCCAAAATACATCCCCACGAAACCATTATATGCAGAGTTGAAACCAGCCTGACCAAAATCAACCCCGATGACGCTAACAAAATCAGACTCGAGATCTCCAACATCCTCTGCACCAGCAAGCCACCCAAAAGCAACTTACCCAAAGAGGAACAGACAGCACTACTTAACCTGAAAAAAGATACCAGCATAATAATCCTACCAGCAGACAAGGGCAACGCCACGGTGGTTATGAACACATCTGACTACCAAACCAAATTAACCAACCTACTCCAAGACCCTGCATACAAGCCCCTAAACACAGACCCCACCACCTACCTAGAAAACCACTAGATCCAAAATAAAAGCCTCCCCATCAGCGAAGAAATCCAACAAAGAATCATTCCCAGAGAGAAATCATCCAGATGCCCTAAGCTCTATGGCCTCCCCAAGATACACAAAGAAGGAACCCCACTCAGACCCATAGTCAGCTCCATAGGCTCACCTCTACAAAACCTAGCCAAATTTCTCGCCAAACAACTACAGCCCTATGCAGAATCCATCACCTCACACCTAAAAAACTCATTCCAGTTCATAGAGATCATAAAGAAACAAAACTTACAGCCCAGCGACCTACTCGTGAGCTTTGATGTCATATCCCTCTTCACCCAAGTGCCAATCAAAGAAGCCTTGACAGCTATCCAAAACAAATATAACCCCCCCAAGCACATCCTAGATCTGACCAACCACTGCCTATCCAACACATACTTCATCTATAATGGACAAAAATACAAACAAGTAGAAGGAGCACCCATGGGATCACCCTCTCACCTGTCATTGCCAACCTCTCCATGGAACACTTTGAAACCCAGGCCCAAGAAAAACCTGACCACAAACCCAAACTCTGGCTCAGATATGTAGACGACACCTTCATAATCTGGCCACACGGGAAAGAAAAACTTGACAACTTCCTCACACACCTCAATAGCCTACACCCCAAAATACAGTTCACCATGGAAACAGAAGTTAATAACCAACTTCCTTCCTAGATGTCTTAGTCTACAGAAACCCAATGGCTCCCTAGGACACACCATCTACCAGAAGAAAACACACACAAACCGCTATCTGCACGCACTCACACCACCACCCAGCACAGATCAACTCCGTAGCCAAGACACTCATCTCCAGAACAAAATGCTTAGCTGATGAACAACACCTAAAACCGAACTAGACACTCTCACTAACGTACTAACATCCAATGGATTCCAGAGAAATAAGATTACCAAGCTAATCCAAAAGAACCCCCACTAAAATCCAAGACAGAGAACAAGAAAATGGCACAGCCCTCCTCCCATATATAAAAGGCACCACAGACAGAATCAGCAAGATCCTCCACAAACACAACATCAAGACAGCATTCTGCACAAACCAAAAATATCCACCATCCTAAGAAACCCCAAAGACAAAATTGAGTTAGAAAATCAAGGAGTATATGAAATCCCATGCACCGCCTGCCCCACCACATACATTGGACAAACCAACAGAAGAATAAGTGCACGATTGAAGAACACAAGAACTCATTCAAAAAGAGGAACCAACTTCTTCCCTGGTCCAACACTTTAAAGTCACAGGACATGATATTGACTTTAAAAGACCAGAACTATCGCCAAAACTGAACACTTTAACAACAGAATAATCAGAGAAGCCATTGAGATAGAAAACGCCCACACAGCATGAACAAACGAGATGACACCTCCGCCTACCAGCCATTTGAAACCCGCCTTATTGACAAACGAGTCCCTAACACGAGGAATGACACCAGACCCACACTCACAAGGTCCACACGGGATGTCACCACCGCACATCCACCCAGAAAGCAGACCCAAACCCACACTGATCATGAAGCACGACCAAGGACCAGAAGCCAGACCGCAGCTGCAACATTAGCCATTTCAAACCCTCCAATCCATACATGCAGCAGACTGACACCCACTATGAAGATGTAGCACGACCACAAAGCCAAACAACAGCTATGCAGCTCACCAGCTCAAATCCCCTGCAGCACAGACTAGACTGAGCACAACCAAGCCCCACCAACACAGGACACACCCCAGCCAATCAGAGCACAGAAAACCCCATCCAATCAGAGCACAGCCAAGCTCCCACCCAATCAGTTCAAACCCCACTAGCAGTTAAAAGGAAGAAACAGCTGCGATCACACATTGCTCCCAGAAGCACGAAGCTGAAGCCTGAAGATGACGAATGAGACTTCGAAACATTGCCAAGACACTTCCAATTTTACACGGAGAAAACCCGAACAACCATATATATATATATATATATATATATATATATATATATATAGGTCTTTGGTTGTTCGGGTTTTCTCCCGTGTAAGATTGGAAGTGTCTTGGCGATGTTTCGACGAAGTCTCATTCGTCATCTTCAGGCTTCAGCTTCGTGCTTCTGGGAGCAATGTGTGATCGCAGCTGTTTCTTCCTTTTAACTGCTAGTGGGGGTTTGAACTGATTGGATGGGAGCTTGGCTGTGCTCTGATTGGATGGGGGTTTTTCTGTGCTCTGATTGGATGGGGGTGTGTCCTGTGTTGGTGGGGGCTTGGTTGTGCTCAGTCTAGTCTGTGCTGCAGGGGGATTTGAGCTGGTGAGCTGCATAGCTGTTGTTTGGCTTTGTGGTCGTGCTACATCTTCATAGTGGGTGTCAGTCTGCTGCATGAATGGATTGGAGGGGTTTGAAATGGCTAATGTTGCAGCTGCGGTCTGGCTTCTGGTCCTTGGTCGTGCTTCATGATCAGTGTGGGTTTGGGTCTGCTTTCTGGGTGGATGTGCGGTGGTGACATCCTGTGTGGACCTTGTGAGTGTGGGTCTGGTGTCATTCCTCGTGTTAGGGACTCGCTTGTCAATAAGGGCGGGTTTCCAAATGGCTGGTAGGCGGGAGGTGTCATCTCGTTTGTTCATGCTGTGTGGGCGTTTATCTCAATGGCTTCTCTGATTATTCTGTTGTTAAAGTGTTCAGTGTTGGCGTTAGTTCTGGTCTTTATAAAGCCAATATCATGTCCTGTGACTTTAAAGTGTTGCACCAGGGAAGAAGTTGGTTCCTCTTTTTTGACTGAGTTCTTGTGTTCTTCAATGCGTGCACTTATTCTTCTGTTGGTTTGTCCGATGTATGTGGTGGGGCAGGCGTGCATGGGATTTCATATACTCCTTGATTTTCTAACTCAATTTTGTCTTTGGGGTTTCTTAGGATGGTGGATATTTTCTGTTTGTGCAGAATGCTGTCTTGATGTTGTGTTTGTGGAGGATCTTGCTGATTCTGTCTGTGGTGCCTTTATATATGGGAGGAGGGCTGTGCTTTCTTGTTCTCTGTTTTGGATTTTAGTGGGGGGTTCTTTTTGGATTAGCTTGGTAATCTTATTTCTTTGGAATCCATTGGATGTTAGTACGTTAGTGAGAGTGTCTAGTTCGGTTTTTAGGTGTTGTTCGTCAGCTAAGCATTTTGTTCTGGAGATGAGTGTCTTGGCTACAGAGTTGATCTGTGCTGGGTGGTGGTGTGAGAGTGCGTGCAGATAGCGGTTTGTGTGTGTTTTCTTCTGGTAATGTGCAGAAACCAAAACATCAAGACAGCATTCTGCACAAACCAAAAAATATCCACCATCCTAAGAAACCCCAAAGACAAAATTGAGTTAGAAAATCAAGGAGTATATGAAATCTCATGAACCGCCTGCCCCATCACATACATTGGACAAACCAACAGAAGAATAAGTGCATGCATTGAAGAACACAAGAACTCAGTCAAAAAAGAGGAACCAACTTCTTCCCTGGTCCAACACTTTAAAGTCACAGGACATGATATTGACTTTAAAAAGACCAGAACTATCGCCAAAACTGAACACTTTAACAACAGAATAATCAGAGAAGCCATCGAGATAGAAAAACGCCCACACAGCATGAACAAAAGAGATTATACCTCCCGCCTACCAGCCATTTGGAAACCTGCCCTTATTGACAAACGTGTCCCTAACACGAGGAATGACACCAGACCCACACTCACGAGGTCCACACAGGATGTCACCACCGCACATCCACCCAGAAAGCAGACCCAAACCCACACTGATCATGAAGCACGATTAAGGACCAGAAGCCAGACCGCAGCTGCAAAATTGGCCATTTCAAACCCCTCCAATCCATACATGCAGCAGACTGACACCCACTATGAAGATGTAGCACGACCACGAAGCCGGACAACAACTGTGCAGCTCACCAGCTCAAATCCCCCTGCAGCTCAGACTAATCTGAGCACAACCAAGCCCCCACCCAAAGAGGACACACCCCCATCCAATCAGAGCACCAAAACCCCATCCAATCAGAGCACAGCCAAGCTCCCACCCAATCAGTTCAAACCCCACTAGCAGTTAAAAGGAAGAAACAGCTGCAGTCACACATTGCTCCCAGAAGCACGAAGCTGAAGCCTGAAGATGATTTTAATGAGACTTGAAACGCTACCAAGACACTTCCAATTTTACGGAGAAAACCCGAATAACCAAAGATCTACATATATATATATATATATATATATATATATATATATATATATATATATATATATATATATATATATATATATATATATATATATATATATATATACAGTAAAGTCTATTTTTAGACCATTGATTCTACTTTATTGAAATAAAATTGCAAACCCTATAACTTTTCTCCCTGCATTGAGTTCAATTAAAGCAGCTAGAACATTAGCTATGTTTAATTTCAAAGTCAAAATTACTATCTGAGGATGCATTATATTCTTGAGCTATCATCTATAAGTATGAACCATATTCTGTGCTGAGTTTATGGCAGCACAGTTTGGTTTATGGTAAATCTACAGGGAAGATGAAAAGAGTATTTGGGGTAGACAGTAAAATTTCTGTAGAAGTAAATAAATGTATGTGTTATTCTACTTTTTAGCTGGAAATCTGTAGATAAGAAAGGTGTTGATACTTTACCCTTAAATGGATAATACTAACTTAGAAATGGTTTTCCCAGTTGCAATGTATGGCTGTGAAAGTTGGACCATAAGAAAGGCTCAGCGCCAAAGAATTGAGGCCTTTGAACTATGGTGTGCTGGAGAAGACTTCTGCGAGTCCCTTGGACTGCAAGGCAATCAAACTGGTCAGTCCTAGAGGAAATCAACCCTGATTGCTCTTTAGAAGGCCAGATCCTAAAGATGAAACTCAAATATTTGGGCCACCTATTGAGAAGGACAGACTCACTGGAGAAGAGCCGAATGCTGGGAAAGATTGAGGGCAAAAGAAGAAGGGAACGACAGAGAATGAGGTGGCTGGATGGAATCACTGAAGCAGTAGGCGTGAAATTAAATGGACTCCAGTGGGTGGTAGAGGACAGGAAGGCCCATGTTGTCCATGGGGTCCCGATAGGTCAGAGATGACTTCACAACTAACTAACAACAACAAACTTAGAAATGTATTCAGCCGCTTTGACCTTTACAGGTAACTGCTTACTTATATTTTGTGACAATCCAAACATGAAAGAAAAGCATGTTGAAATTATATCAGTTAAAACAGAAAGGCCAATCAAAGCAAGTACCAATCTCACAGAGAATAAAAATAGATTGCACCACTTAAAACAATACAAATAATAAAATTATATAAGGTAGAACTAGACAATCTGGTGGCCTCTTTCTTTCTTTCTTTCTTTCTGATATGTTATGGGAGTACCAGTTTTAGCCCTTTGATCTAATTATAGTTTAGAATTATAGTTTAGAATTTTATTAATATAGAAATCTTTAAGCATTCTGAAAGGGTACTATGTCTCTTATTTACTGTCATTTTGCAACTTTAAAAAAAAAAGGCTAGAAACAATAGCACTGTTACTTATCAGCTTGTAATCTAATATCATCAGTGCAGTATTGGAGTGTTCCAGGTAACACAAGAAAAGGTGGTAGAGGCTGAATGCAAGTTTTATGACATGAGGAGCCTACTTTTGTTACAGGCTTTTTGCCATAGAAAGCCTATTCTTATTAGGAATTGAAGAAAAAAATGTAGAATTTTACCTGGCAATGAAAAAAATAACAAAATGCCACTCTTTCTGAGGATTTGGACCTTCTCTTGGGAAGTCCACTTTCAAACAACCATCTAACATACTACAACCAGGCAAGAATAATAAATTGAAGCCCCTGAAGATGAATTCAGGTATTGTGTAAGAAATGACTTCAGATAACCCATGTTATAGGATTTTATGAAAACTTTAGAATTAGATCTTGAAACAATTTAGAAATCAGTTAACATGATACAGTACGGATAACATGATCTGTAGAACCAGATTGATAGTTCACAACAATTCAACTATTTAAACAATTCTTTTTAATATGCTTCTGGGATAGAAAGCAGAGTTCTATATCTTGTGGATTTATAGCATCTGTAATGGAATGAAGAAATGAAGTTATTGAAATAGGACTGTGAAAAATCTAGGTCATTAACTCTCAAACTTTTTCACAATGAACATTTTTGGGAAAAAGTGAAAATGAATTAGTACATATCTTGCCTTAAACTCCTGGACAAAAACAGAATATAAATTTTACAAACAATATAATGATTCCAGAATAAAGGAAATTTTCCATTTCAGTTTCAATGAAAGCTTTAGGAACTTTCTATTATCTTTCAATCTTTCTCACAGTGTTGAAAAATGAAAGATCCAAAATCCTTTTTTTTAAAAAAGCAACAAAAGCAACAGAGACCTTGCGCAAATTGCTTTTTAATTATACCTAATGATAGCTGTAAAAGGCCAAACAACCAAAGTATACACAAAGATGCAATTATGCCCAAATTGGTTCTGGGAAGCCCACAGGAAAACTGAAACTAGTTGAAAACTGTCCCCAAAGAAAACCATGTCTGAAGGCAAGAACTCATGTTCATTCAGGTTAAATATTCAAACAGATAGCTGGCCCAAGGGGTTAGATAAACAGATCACTTCTCTTTCAAGAAGGTAATAGAAACTGTCTCACACAGCCATTTTAAATTATATTTGTAAATAATATTTCTGGTCATACAAACCAACCAGTGATCAGTAGATAAATTTCTTTGGAAAATGGAAGCCTACCAAACTAGCGAGCTCATTTCTGAGTGTTCAAAACATTTTCTTTTCAAAATTTGCCTGTCTTTCTCAACTCTGGTTAAAATGTCTAAATCAAGCATCCAAATCCATAAGCACACAAGATACAAAGTTTATTGCATGAAGCTAGCTTGCTATTATTCTTTATAATTATGGGAAGAAAATATGGAGAGCTGTGTTCAATAAAAGAGAAGTTACCACCTCTGAAGACATACTTCACTGTTTCAATATGGCTGCTGGTTTTTTATCTTGTATAGTTCACCTGTATTAAACCTCCCACAGACCATACTCTCCAAATATAGACCATAGTCAATGACTACGGTGTCAGTATAGTCTAACATCTCTGGAAGGCACTATATATGTAAAACTACTGTATACAGACAAGTGCTTTATCTCTGTCTCTGTATTTGTTTTGTTTTGATATTTACTCAGGATCCAGATTCCTATGCAACTCCCAGAAGTTAGATATCTATTTAGCAGAATACAAGAAGACTGCTTTAAACAGTAATACTTTCATCCTTTATAAAATGAGATTGTACCATTTACAATTCTTTCTGCAATTTCTGAACCATGTTCACTGGTCCCTACTCCCCTTGGCAGTAGCTCACTGCATATTAATATTAGGTGTTCAAACTGTATGTCAATCAAACCAGAAGGGAGATGAAAATATATAATTCATCTCAAATTAAATATTACTCATCACACCATTATGTTTCTGGAGTACTTTCACAAACCTCACCACAGTTATGAATATTAGTGCTATGTATGGTTCACTGGTACCATGAGCTCTAATAGTTTCTGTCACTTAATATATTAAATACAGTAAACTATTTTTGACCCAAACTCCTCAAATCCATTTCATTTAACAGGAAAATTATAGCTATTTTAAATCTCACTAAGTGGTGGTTTGTTTGTTTTTTTGTATTTAGTCTTAAAGGACATCCTTTGCTGTTGACAAGCCATATTTGATATCTTACTTCAAAGCATGTAAACCAAGTAGAAGAGGCAAGTCCCTAAATATGTTAATGAGCATATGAAATATATTAATGAAAGTCCTGATGTTTGATAATGATGCAGAGCAATGAAACTGTCTGAATAATGACTATGAAAATGTGTGAAGTTTCCAGTCCAAGTCACACTTTATCCTCAAACGTACTACAACATTTATTATTGACCATGTGAAAAAAATATTGCTGTATTTAACTCCATTTGTACAATAAAATTCTGAAAACTTGGTAGGACAAAGACAAAGTTGGGGAAGGCCTGAAGCCTAGTATACTTTTTTAAAAAATGTATTTTAATGAAGAAATGAGGCTGCAAACTCAGTATGTAGTCTCAAAACATAAATTCAGAGACTAAATTGCTGAAGGCTAATTATGGCAAAGAAAGCATTTACTGACTTATTAAGTGGATTTTGAGGCCACCTGATTCTGAAAAGACTCTGGGCCTTGCAATGTGTTTAAAAATACACATTTTTGTAAAAAAAAATATGTCCTAACAAAAGCACATCAATATCCCAAAATATTCCACATAGTTTTTAGAGGTACTATAGACTGAAGCATGGGATCAGGGCCATGTCTGAGGAGACTTCCATATTTGAAGTCAATACTTGAAGAAGTATTGAATAAGTCATGCATATTTCCAGGACAATGCTTTTCCAGAGGACAGGAGCCATGACTAAGAATCATTCTAGAGGGAAGGGACCATAGCCAACAATCATTGGTTCCACAAGATGACACATTTAATGGAATGCACATATTTTCCCAATCATACCAGATAGACAGAAATGATCATGGTCCCTCAAATAATTAGGCCCTATGCCATGAAAAGATTTATAAATGTCACCCATCACCTTGAATTGTTCCTAGAAGCCCAATGGGAGTCAATGCACTTTGTACAGCAGCAATAACACATGGGCATAACAAGAAGAATTCATTACTGTCCTCAGTGCTACATTGTGGTAGTTCAAGGCTGCTCCTGTTTAGAACCAAGGGAAGGGTGCAATTGATCTATCATGTGGACCTGTGAAAAAGCCTTCCTGGCCACAGTTGCTATCTCCTCTTTGAACAGTAGATGTACTGTTGTACAAATTGTACAATCTACAAATTGTACCCTAGTCTCAGATGGGGAAATGCAGTGTGGAAATAGCCCTATTCAAAGCTAAGGGACTTAACTAGCCATAATCACACACTTTTGACAGGCTGAGTCAGAATCACTCCCATTCACACCTCTACAGACATTGACTCAGCTTCATCTGTGAACTTCAGGATTGGGTTATACAACTGAGTATTAGAAGCATGTTTGTAATAATACCAGATCCTGAACCGACAGATGACTTCATCTAGTAGTTTCATGTAAATGTGAAATTTGGCTGAAGATATCTAAATTCATCACATGGCTTTCACAGGGAAAGTATACTTCTTATGTACTGTATAGTTTTACGTGGGGTTCACAAACTTTTTTACACTCCCCCCCCCCAAACGAGTTATTGGGATGAAAACAAGGAACATAAAGAAGTGAAACATTTTGTTCTAGTATTGTTCTCCACTTTCTTGCATTCTCTAGGTTTTAAAAACGAAACTGCAAGCATTACTGTTTGGCTTCTTCATGTGAGAGTATTTTATGCAAAGCCAATCCTGAGTTTCACACTGTAGCTGATTCAGTGTAATAAAGAAAGCTGCTTTAAGCTATTTAGTTGTGCTAGTGTACTTAACAATATTGCAGAATATATTACAGAATGGGTATAGAGAAGAAAACAAGCGAAGTGTGAAGCCAAACAGCTTCAGCACCTAAATTCAACTTACAAAAAAATTAACATGTTAACATTGCGAACAATTTCTATGAGTTGTGAAGAAATTAAATTTGATGTTCCTAAAGTTGCTGTACAGGATGTAAAATTTTACTTAGTTCAAAAATGCCACCTACAGATTTGTATACAAAAAGAAATGCTTTATTTGCAAAAATAAAATGACCAAGAAGCTTGTATATTAAAGAAACCATATGCTGCCATTATATTATGACTAATGGGACTTTTCTCAGCATAATAAAATGCTTTTTGTAGTTTAAACAGTAGTAATAGCTCTTGGACTTATATACCGCTTCATAGTGTTATACAGACCTAAGTGGTTTACATAGTTAGCATGTTGTACCCAACAATCTAGGTCCTCATTTTACCAGCCTCGTAAGGGTGGAAGGCTGAGTCAACCTTGAGCTGGTCAAGATCAAACTGCTGGTTGTCAGCAGAATTAGCCTGCAATATTGCATTCTAATCATGCTGCTGTTTTATTATAAAGTAAGATTTGTGTTTGTTAAAAAAGGCTAATTTGTATAGCTGTCTGTGCTCTGAGTTTCCCTGGAAGGTGCTATGCTCTTTTCAAAGGGATCAGTTCATGTAATGTAAATCTGATACTTGTAATTGTTTGCATCTGACAAAATTGAACATAAATACCTATTATTTCACCATGAAAAATATACAAATTAGAATAACAGCACTTCGGAATTATACAATGTTCTTGAATTATATAGCATGCACTCACTTCCCATTTATGAAAGTACATGCTTTCATTGCAATAGAAGACAGAGGAGGAGGTAAATTAGAGATCAAGAAGATAAGCAATATTATAAAATATGGGATTTATTTTACCACTGGTTAGAAGGAAAGATATGTTAGAAAAGATAATATATATGTATGAAAGAGATGTTTATTTTGAGATTGCACAAGATATGTAAACACCCCTTCAGCACATTATAATTGTTTGATGTGAATGTGTTTAGTTTTTGTTGTTGTTGTGAAAAATAAAAACTTTTGTAAAAAAAAAAGAAGACAGGAGGAGGAGGAGGGGGAAGATTATTTTGTGTGGTTATGGTTTAATTATTTATTTAACGTTCTAGTTCAATGAGCTATGTTATACTATATAGCTGCTGTTATGGTGTTTCAGGTCAGAAGCTGTTTTGTTGTCTATTGATTTGCATATCAATAAGCATTTTAAATGTATCATTTGCCCAGACAAGCTGCTTACTTATTTTTAGTTTTACTCTATTTTATTTTAGTCAGTCAGTCATATTTAGGTTTCACAGTTCTGAACTAATGCTCATTTTTACTACTCACTATTTGGGATGTGGTGGCTCAGTGGCTAAGACACTGAGCTTGTTGATCGAAAGGTCGGCAGTTCAGCGGTTTGAATCCCTAGTGCTGCGTAATGGGTTGAGGTCCCGTTACATGTCCCAGCTCCTGCCAACCTAGCAATTCGAAAGCACATAAAAAATGCAAGTAGAAAAATAGGGACCACCTTTGGTGGGAAGGTAACAGCGCTCCGTGTGCCTTTGGGGTTTAGTCATGCCGGCCACATGACCACAGAGACATCTTCGGACAGCGCTGGCTCTTCGGATTTGAAATGGAAATGAGCACCGCACCCTAGAGTTGGGAACAACTAGCACATATGTGCGAGGGGAACCTTTACTTTTTTATTTGGGAATCAAGTGTTTTAATTTTAAATTAACTTTGAGCTAGTTTATGATCAAAATAAACTGAACTAATATTTATCACTACATAGGAGATACATCCATGGAATTATTCAATTGGAAAGAAAACCAAGGAACATTTAGCCAAAAGAAATCAAGTATTATGAAAATGTTAATAAAAAGATTTAACAAATATTGATCGCTGGTATTCACTAATTCTCAATATATCTATTATAAAAACAAGAGGTAGCTTCTATGATCAGGAAAAGGAACATTGGCTTACCTGAAGGTTCCTTCTATGTACGCTGCGTGAGAGTCCAAAGCAATGGGTTGTTAACTTCATCTGATTGGCCTGAGACTGAGTTGAATTTGTTTAAACACACCTCCTCTTCCTGTTTAGCTCCAGTTTATTAACGAAGAAGCGGTATTGGAGAAGACGAACTCAATTTGAAAACTGGAAAAAACGGAACAATAACCTCCAGATCCCTGTATATAGACAAAAACAATAAGTGAAAATAGGGAGGGGTTGGACTCTCACGCAGCGTACATAGAAGGAACCTTCAGGTAAGCCAATGTTCCTTCTCCTGTACGCTGCTAAGAGAGTCCAAAGCAATGGGATATACCCAAGCTAAATATCCCTAGGGTGGGAAAGGAAAGATTAGGAAGACTCAGCAACAGGAAGAACTCGCTGCAGGACCCTCCGTCCGAATGAGGCCTCGGCTGAGGCAAATTGGTCCATCTTGTAGTTTTTAATAAATGGCGAAGGAGAGGCCCACGTGGCTGCTCTGCAAATGTCCAAGATAGAGGCCTGGGTGGCCCAGGCAGCTGTGGTGGCAGCTGCGGGTGGAGTGTGCAGTGATGCGGCCTGGAAGATGGTGTTTCTGCTGGTCGTAGGCCATGGAAATACAGGCTTTTATCCACCTGCCTATGGTGGATGGGGAGACTTTGGTGCCCAGAGCCCTTGGTTGAAAGGAAACAAATAGGGATTCTGTCTTCCTGAAAGGAGCTGTTCTGTTGAGGTAAATACGCAGGGCCCTTCTTACGTCCAGCGTGTGCCATCGACGCTCCGATGGATGCTTGGGATGAGGACAAAAATCCGGTAAGATGACTTCTTGAGACCTATGAAAGCTTGTGTTTATTTTAGGAAGAAAGGTAGGGTCTAATCGGAGAATGACTCGGTTAGAGTGAAAAATCAATAAGTCCTTCCTGACCGAAAGGGCAGCGATCTCGGAGATCCTGCGGGCTGAGGTTATGGCTATGAGAAAGGCAACTTTAAAGGTTAAGAGCTTGAGACTGGAGGAGCTCAAGGGTTCAAAAGGGGAAGACGTAAGCTTCTGAAGGACAAGGGTTAGGTCCCAGGTAGGGTATTTGTGTACCGGAGGCGGTCGCAGATTGTAAGCTCCCCTCAGAAAACGTCGGATACGGGGGTGTTGAGAAAGTGTGGAGGTCCCGTCACAGAATAAAACAGTGGCAAGAGCTGCAACCTGCCGGTGGATGGTGTTGGTAGCTAAACCCTTGTCCAATCCGTCCTGGAGGAATTGCAGGATATGTCTAATGGAGGCAGAAGTAGGTTCTATTCGATGTCTAAGACACCAGCGATGGAATGATGACCATGTGGCCTCGTAAATACGCGTTGTGGATGGGCGTCTGGAAGCCAGAAGGGTGGAGATGACCCCCATGGAATGCTTTTCTTTCCTTAGTATCTCCCTGTCAAGTTCCAGATGGCTAGTTGGTAACATTGAGGTTCTGGGTGGAGAATGGCTCCTTGGCGTAGGGAAATCTGATCCGGTGGAATTCGCCAAGGTGGATTGATGGACAGGCTCACCAGATCCGCCGAGGCCAGTAAGGGGCTATGAGGAGAACTTCTGCCTTCTGTTCCAAGATCTTTCGTATGACCCTTGGCAGAAGGGGAGTCGGGGGGAAGGCATAAAGAAGGCCCCGGGGCCACTGACATCGTAGAGCATCTGTTCCTTCTGCTCCTGGGGTTTGGAACCTGGAGAAGAACCTTGGAAGTTGTTTGTTGGTCGGGCTGGCAAAGAGGTCTACTATGGGTTGCCCGAATTTGATCGTGATTGTGAGAAACAGATCCGGATGCAGTTGCCACTCTGATTGATCGATGGTCGTCCTGCTCAGCCAATCCGCTTGTGTGTTGGCGACTCCGGATATGTGGGCTGCCTGTAGTGAGAGAAGATGTTTTTCTGCCCACAGGCCTATGGCTGCAGCCTCTTTCATCAATATGCAGGATCGGGTGCCTCCTTGACGGTTCACATGGGCCTTTGTGGTAGTGTTGTCCGTCAGCAGTAGCACATGATGGTTTGATAGTTGCACTTGGAAGTACCTGAGAGCTAGATGAGCAGCTCTCATTTCCAACCAGTTGATGTCATTCTTGAGGTCATTGGGGGACCAACGACCCTGAGTTACCTGGTCTGATAGGTGGGCACCCCAGCCGTAGAGGCTTGCATCCGTGGTGAGGACGAGACGGCAATGTTCCTGGAATGAGCAGCCCTTTGTCAGGGCTGGAGACAGCCACCACTGTAGAGACTTTCTGACCTTTGGGGGCAGAGGAATTCTGATATCGGTATGGCTGTTGCCTGTTCTTTGGTGTGGGAGAAGTAGCCATTGTAGTGGTCGTGAGTGAAGACGTGCCCAGGGCACGATCGACAGACAAGAGACCATCTTTCCCAATAACTGTGAGAGCAGTGAAAGTGGAACCCTCTTGAGTGCCTTTACCTTTTTTGTCGTGTCTCTCATGTTGAGGAGACGGTCTCGGAAAAGAAACACCTGGCCGGATCTGGTGTTGATTCTTGCTCCCAGATGGACAATTTCGGTCGTAGGCACTAGATGGCTCTTTGCTTTGTTGACCGAAAAGCCGTGATCCTGTAGGGATTGAATTGTTACCTGTAAGTCCCGTAACGCCTGCTGGGCGGAAGACGACAGAATCAATATATCGTTCAGGTAACATTGCATTCTTACTGGAATTGTGCGAAGGTGGGCCACAGCATCCAGAATCTTGGTGAAGGTACGAGGAGCGGAAGATAGACCGAAGGGCAGGGCCCTGTATTGAAAATGGGCTCCGGCATAACTGAACCTGAGAAAGCGTCTGTGGGCTGGTCTGATGGGTACATGTAGATAGGCCTCCTTGAGGTCGATGGATGTTAGATAGTCCCCTTTTCTGATGCTTCCTAAGATTGAATTGAGGGAGTGCATCTTGAATCTGCGATATTTGATGTGAAGGTTCAGTTGCTTCAGGTCTAAGATGGCTCTGGTGCCGCCTGATTTTTTGTCCACTAGGAAAAGAATTGAATAGAAGCTGGTCCCCTGGTGAGGCATGGGAACCGGTTCTATGGCACTGATGGACAACAGGTGTTGAATCTCGTCTTCCATTTGAGCCCTCTTGGTGGGTTCTTTGGGAATCTGGCATTGGATGAATCTCCTCGGAGGATTTGAATTGAATTCGAGGGAGAGACCAAGGGTGATGGTTTGCAGTACCCAGGCATCGGTTGTCGTGTGGGACCAGGTAGGGACGAACTTGGTGAGACGACCGCCGATGGGATCCTGGCCGGGATAGTCATTTGTTCCTGCGATAAGGTCGGAAACCGGATCCACGGTAGGGACGTCTGGTCTGGGATTGCCTGGTCCTGTCACGAAAGGACTGTCTGTCCTGAAACCTGTCAGGGGGAGGTTGGAAGGAACGTTGATAGGCCGGGGATTGGAACCCGGGATCCTGGGTGCGAAAAGGCTGTCTGCGGTAAGGAAGAGAAGGACGTCTATCTGAACGTCTAGAGACGTAGGGAAGGATCTTACGTTTGTCTTTTCCCTCAACTAAAATAGGGTCTAGGGCTTCACCAAAGAGAGATCCACCCTTAAATGGGGCAGCCGCTAACCGCCATTTGGTCTTCATGTCGGCTTGCCATTGTCTGAGCCATAACAGCCTCCTGGAGGTGATGCTGGAGGCAAGGGCTCGGGATGCAAATTTTGCAGAATTAAGGGTGGCATCCGCAGTGTATTCAGCAGCCGCTATCAATTTATTTATGTCCTGATGTAATCTGAGGACATAAATCTGAGGAATCCTCTCCTGCATTTGTCTGAGCCATATCAAAGAGGTTCTAGCAAAGAATGAGGCTGCTGTGGCAGATCTGATAGCCCAGGCAGCCGCTTGATGGGTTTTTGGTGGAGAGTTCCGCTCTGCAGTCCTCCGTTCGAGACCTTCTGCTGCATCTGAAGGTATAATGTTGGAGGAAGAAGCCAAGGTGGCAATTGGGGTGTCTGGTAGGAACCTTGAGGAGGTCCTCAAGATCTTGATCCGTCGTGTACATCTTTTTGTCTGAGCCACTAGGAGTAGGAATGGCACCAGGGTGACCCCATTGACGTTGGATGGTGTCCAAGAAGAGCTTGGGTGAAGGAATTACCCGTTGCTCTGAGACTGGTTCAGTAAAGAGGAATTTGTTGGGGTCTGACGGATCTGAAGCTCCCTCAGATTGGCGTAAGGCAACCCCCATGTTGGCCGTAACTTTTGCCTTGTGTAGTAATGTGTAGAAAAGCTCATGGCGAAAAAGGCCGGTGGGAGCAGGTTTGTCTGGGGCAGACTCTTCGTCTTCAGAAAGATTATACTCTGCTATGTCTTCCTCCCCCAAAAAGGAGTCCTCACTATGGTGTGAAGGGGTTGGAGAGCGTATGCGCAGCGCGCATAGTCTGGGTGGGTGGCTATCAGAATGGGGTCTTTGGTCAGAGCTGCCCGAAGGAGATGGAGCTGGGAAACCTCTCTGAGTGAAGGCATTGTCAATGCCTTGAGAAATGGTTTGCATGATAAGATGACGTATATCCTGAGAAATGGCAGGATTACTGTCCTCTCTGTGGGAGACTCCCGCTGCTGTGGGAGTGAAGGTGGCAGAAGGTGCCTGATGTGGGGGCTCAGGCATGGCTCTAGAAGAATCTCCAAAAACTGTACAAATTGTTTCCTGGTTTTCTCCTGAACCACTAGGGATAGTGGGAGACCATCCAGGCTGATTTAATAAAGGAGAATCTTCAGTTAGTGGAACAGAAGTTTCCCTGCCTTCCTCTGCTAATCTTTGTTTTGCTTTATCAAATTGCCTATCCAAGGCCCGTTGTCTTCTGGAGGCATCTCTCTCTGCAGCAGCAGAGGTTTGGAGAGAAGTAGAAGACTTAGATTTGGTGGCAGAAGCCCTTGATTTGGATCTGCTCTTGTGAGGGGGAGGAGCCACGCTAGTAAGGTGTCCTTGGGAGGGCGAGGCAGAAGCCCGGGAAGGAGATCTGCTGCGATCCGCCATCTTGGAAATGAGGCCTAGTGGTTATCAGAGGCCTTGGAATATATGCCCAAATAATATAGTGGCCCTGATCTGAGAATCCTGGAATAAGGTCAAACAATAAGGGCCAGTTAGCACCAAGCTGACACCACAGCCGGATTCAAAGCATTCAAAGGCTGCATGGGGGGTTGCTTTGGGGGGGTCCCCAAATGGCGCGAAGCAGGCACCACTGCTCCTATAGCGCCCTTTTTACTGCAGCGTTGGCAGGGGGAACTAGCCTCCGACACCACGGATCTTTTTCTCCACCCCTGCAGGCGCGAAGCCGACACCACGGCTTCTCCTGCGCTCCGCTGGCCTCCACTTACAGTTTGGTGAGGTCCAGTGATGTCCGTTCCTCAAACCGGCGATTCTACAAGGCTTGAGAGGCTTGGAATGTGAAAAAATGGCCGCCGGCCTTCGGGCGGCTCAGCTGAGCGGCGCTGGGCTGCGCGCGAAGCACGAGCCTCTTTCCTTGCCGCTCCGGCTCCCAGCGGTCAAGAAAAAACAATTGGGCACTTTAAAACTTTTTTTAAGAATTTTTCCTAATTTATTGAAGTCCTATGAGCTGATAAAAGAGTCAAAAGCAATGGAGCTAAAGGAGGTAGTCTCTCTATGGCCGACTAAGTTAATAAACTGGAGCTAAACAGGAAGAGGAGGTGTGTTTAAACAAATTCAACTCAGTCTCAGGCCAATCAGATGAAGTTAACAACCCATTGCTTTGGACTCTCTTAGCAGCGTACAGGAGAACACATCAGTCTCCTTTGGCAGGAACATGTTGCCATAAGGCTGCAAATTAAAATATTTTGGTAAAATCATAGACTATTAATCTTAATTAATTTGTAATCATGTAAATACATGATTTGTAAATATGTAAATACATATCATTTTTATTCAGGAACTTCTGAAGGTGATCTCATTCTACATATCTTCAAGACGATAATGTTTTTCCAAGGACCTTCTATTAACAGTATGATGATATACAAGTGTAGGGACATAATAATAGAATAGGTAGAATTAGTGGGACATAATAGTAGACAGTAGAATTGGTTTGACTTGCTGTTTTTCTTCTGTAAGAATTGCTTTGCTAAGAATTGGAATATAACTCCTTGTTTTTTTGTATACCACAGTGCCTGGAACGGAATACGTCATGGGCACATACCTCTGTTGCTAAGTACCCAGCCCCTCTGTTTCTAAGAACTCAGCTCCCCTGTTCCTTGCTACACTGCCAAAGGAAGGGATGGGCGAACTTCCGGTTTGGCACCGTAGGTGATGGCGGTGATCTTTACGATCACCAACCTCTGGATTATGTGGAATCGCTAGGACAGTTTAAATCTGCTGTCCAGCGGTTCGAAAAACCCTCTTTTCGGGAGAAGAAGAGATGGTGAGCTGAGGGCAGAAGCCCCTGAGAAAAAAGGGGTTTGAAGGGTTAAGTTCCCTCCAGCAACCCGAAGTGCTCCAGATCCGAGGATTTTTCTGCTTTGGAGGAACCAATCACCACGACCAAACACCGAGATTTATTTTGGACAATAAAGGATTATACCGGACAGAACGAAAGTGGGAGAACTTTATGCAAGTAGCCAAGCCAATTCCCCGATACTTTGTAACAAGTTTGAAAACAGCAAGAAAATGGAGGCGAATTGTTAACAAGTTAACGAGTGGAAAGCGAAAGTGATACTTTCAGCGTTTGCCGTCTGCCTGTGGTAAATTGCATGTTATTTGCTACTTCAACTCTTTAACTCTTTGCTGCCTAGAATCTAGGGGAGATTTTCTTTTTGAATATTGCTTTAAAAGACTGTGTTTCTCAGAGGTTAAGAAGATTTAAAGTGAATATTAAGTTGGAAATAAATAAATAATTTTATAGAAGATGGCAGCCAAACAATTAAAGTCTACTGTAACAAAGGGCTCTGGAATTTCATCAGCTGGTGCCTCTCCAGCTCATACAGCAGAGACTAGAACATTGAATTTAGAGGCGGTACAAGAGAATTTAAAAGACTTTATGCAAGAAAAATTTAAAGTAATAACTGATGAGATGTCTGAAATGAAAGAGCAGATATCAGAAATTCAAGTGGGAAATAAAGAAGTTAAGGAAGGATTTGTAATTGCAGTACAAAGTTTGGCAACAAATGTGATTTTATTAGAAGAGGAGATGGAAGAAATTAAGCAACATAATTCAAAATTAGATAATAAAATGGCTGAATTTCAAAGTAAAATGGAAAAAACAGATGATGAAATAGTTTTGATACAATATAGAAATATGGAATTTGCTCTAAGAATCCGTGGTCTGAAAGAGAATAAAGAATTTAGGAAATATTTTGTATTAGATATATTTCTGAAGGAGAGGGGAATTGAGAGTGTGATTAAGTGTGGAGAGACTAGAGATTATAATTTAGGAATTATTTTAGATTATGATTGTTAGTTTTGATACCCTGCATTTTGTTCTGGGAAGTCGGGGGGGGGGTATGGGGAGGGAATTGGGGTTGAGGCTAGAGATGGAGTGATGGTGAATGTACAGGATTAATGAAGATGTATAAATATAAATATGTAGGGTCGAGTCTGCCCAGTTACCATTTTAGAACGGTGGGGAGGGAGAAAAGAGAGAGTAGGAGGTAGGAAAGAGGAGAAGAGGAAGGAAGAGGGGTAGAAGAGGGAGAAGGAGTGTAGGGTGGAGGGAGGAGAGGATGTAGATAAGAGAAGGAGAGGAAGGTTTGGAAAGAAGGCAGAAGAAGGCAGAAGAGGGAAGAGAGTTAAAAAGGGGGGTGGTGACTGGGCAAGCCCGACTAATTGTATATAATTGTACATTGGATGAATTATTTGTTATGATTGTAAAAATAAAACTTTTTTATAAAAAAAAAAACAAAAACAAAGGAAGGGATAGGCCAAGGGGCCAGAATTGGGTATTCTGAAAGTATAAAAACATGTCATACTTTCCCCAAGGTGTGGCTATTCCTCACATGCACTGTATCTGTATGTTCTGGATATAGCTTCACCCAGTATTTTTTTTTTTTTTTTGGCCATAAATAAATTCTGCTTCTTTTTAAAGCCTCATCTTGAGTCTCTCTCTCTTTGGCATTCTGGTGACTCAAGTACATTTTGGGACCTTACACAAGTATGTTTAAAAGCCTTACTTACTCTAATGGGTCTTATTCAGTTAAGACTGTGTGTAGATTGAAGTGTTTCCAAGCATCATTTGAAAACCATTGTTGCTCCATTTTGGAAACCTAAAGTGAGTTCCTAAGAAGTATAGTTTTATACTGTGGCATTAACACTTTATTCCAGAAACATGGAATTGAAAATAAATGAAAATAATTAGTTGTTATAATTTCCCATGAATACAATCTTTTCACAGAATTCAGTTTAGAAAAGGGAAACATCCCTGATTCTTATGAGGCTAGTCAGTCTTTGACAAAAGAGAAAGAGCAAATTCTGTTGCTGGTTTTTATATGTGTATTATGTCATGTAGTACAAGGGTTAAACAATAAGCTAAGGGCCAAGTGAGATCCATGGTAAAATTCATTCAAAATAAACTGGAAACTGATCTTGTTAAACAATCTAGATGATCTAGTATCCTTGATCTCCCTGGGGGAGCTAGGAGCACCAGGTTAATAAAAGAGTAAAAGAAAGAGTATCTCTGGATAGAAAAACAATCAAACAGCTATGCAGGGCACCTTCTTTTTATAAGAAAAATCAATCACTTGGCGGAGACACAATGTAAACACACGCTATTTCCCCAAGAAATCTTACTCCATTAACATCCAAGTCCTTGGAATACTTGTATGTCATAACACAGATAAGGTTGCACACCTGTTTTAATCAGCATAGCTGTGTACACTCAGAATATGCTGTACACTGTATCGTCTTTTTGTCATAAATGAAAGCATACACTTAACTCATCTGAAGTAAAACCATGTCTTGGCATTTCTGCAAATCCTTTCGCTGAGAACAGATTAGGAAAAAAAAAATACATAATGATGCTATTTTAATATTCGGTTGTTTAGTAATCTCCAGGGAAATATCACTCTCTGCCATCAACATAAAAATCAGAAAGAGGCTGGTAACATTTTTTTCAGATTAACAGAATGTTATTAAAAATAATAAGTTTTCATAAGCTACAGTTCACCTAATCAGATGCAAGTGAGCTGTAGCTCATGCAAGCTTATTCCTGTCACTATACAGTGTGTGTTTGTGTGTCTGTAGGTTCTCCAACAATGCCAGAGATAAATATTTTTTGTTAGTCTTTCAAAACAAAAGTAAACTATATTTCCAGATTTATTTTTCCCCAAAAAAAATCCTTATTGGAATATTAAACTCACTTTGATATGGCCCAAGGGCTAATCAATAAAGTAAGTAAAGAATATTAAACTGGTGTTTTCCTTCTGAAAAACTGGTGTTTTAATAGAATCTATTCTTTGATAATAACTCATATTTCTTAATAATTCAAGTGTATACCTCAAAAATAGTGATGCCTGAACCTAGAATTATATCTTCCTTCATTACCATGAATTCTATCAATTTAACTTCTTGGCCAGACTTACTAACCTCTTAAATGATTTAAATTAGGTATTATTTAGTAGATTATTATCCTATCACTGTGGCATATAAACTGGTTTATGAGTAATTCAGAATACCCTGTTTTCCCATGGAGGTCATTTTGCTCTAGGTCAGAATATGATATTTTTTCAACTTACTTGTTGGCCTACATGCAAGAGTTTTATTTTTGAAACAAGTCATAATTGGCTGCAGTAGGGTGCATTCTGGCTATTCCAGATTCCACTAGAGGTGGAATCTAGGATTTCTTTATGCTGGATTTTAGATGGAAACTCGGTTCAAAAATTAATAAAACTAATGTTACTCCATAATTTGAACATGTACTCAGAAACAATTTTTAGTTTTGCTTTTTGTGCACGTTAAACATTTGAAAAACACAAAGAATCCCCCCCGCCAAAATAAAAGTAGCAAAATGTAAATTGGAATAGTATTGAACATTTGTAAATTGCCATCCAGATTGCATCTACAAGTCACTTAACAACCATTCTTTCAGTGACCATTCAAAGTTATGACAGTGCTGAACAAAAAGCCTTTATAATTGATCCTCTAAGTTACGGCTCTTTCAGTGTCCCCATTCTCACATTATTGAAATTTGGGTGCTTGGCAGCCGGCCTGCATTTTTGACCACAGCATGCATTTCAACCCCCCTGACTCACCAATCTCCTCCTCTTCCATCTGTGCCCTTTTGGCTATCCTTCATTCCACTGTCACCTACTCATGGCATCCCCATGGCCCCCAGCAGAAATTCACTGTCTTCTCCACCACCACCACACCCAGTGATGAGGCATACCCAGCCAAGGCTGCTGCTGCTGGCCCTTTGTGATGCCTCGTGACATCTCCACAATGTCTCTGTGATACCTTATGATACCTCTAGGAGTTTGCACAAGACAGAATTGTGATGTCCTCACCTCATAGAAAATTAGCAGTTTTATCTACTGTTTCTCTTCAGTTTTCTACAGTTACTTTAGACTAGTTAAGTTCATGACAAATTGGTTCTTTTCTAAACTTTTAGCCTGAGGTGCATAATATTAAGAAATAACTGTAAAAGACCTAATACTGTTTTAATATTCATGAGAGAGAGAGATATGTATGTGAGCATGGAAATGGGAAGATGCAAATTATGTTAAGAGCCAAGTCTGACACCCAACAGGAAATTGGCTATGCAATCCAGGTTCACCCAGGTATGCCTCCTGTTCTCCTGGCTTTATATCTTGTTCTCTTTCCCTTCTTTGAGATTAGAAATTGTAATTACATTTTCAACACCAGCTCAGGTAGATTCAAAAGATAAATTTTATCAACTGTCTTAAGCCAAGAGCTAGAAAGTTAATCAGACTCTTAAACTAATAATTTCTCAGTCAGTTATGAGTTTCATATGGGTTCTGGTGAGCCATCCGGAAGCAGAACTTACCTCCTTTTTTTTTGTCACAACAATATACACAAGCATCAATATAAAATAACTACATATCATATAAGCATATATATGAGCAAAAGTATGCAATAACTATATTAATTTGATATAATGAAAGGAAACAATAGGACAGGAATGGTAGGCACTTTTGTGCTCTTATGCACACCCCTTATAGTCCTTTTAGGAATGGGATGAGGTCAATAGTAGACAGTTTTGGGTTAAAGCTTTTGGGATTTTGAGAAGAGACCACAGAGTCAGGTAGTGTGTTCCAAGTGTTAATAACTCTGTTGCAGAAGTCATATTTTCTGCAATCAAGATTGAAGCGGTTAACATTAAGTTTAAATCTATTGTTTGCTCTTGTATTATTGCGATTGAAGCTGAAGTAGTCTTCAACAGGAAGGACATTGCAATAGATGATTCTATGTGTTAAACACAGGTCTCGTCAGAGTCGGCAGAGTTCTAAGTTTTCTAAACCCAGGATTTCAAGTCTGGTGGTATAAGGTATTTTGTTGTTTTCAGAGGAGCGGAGAACTCTTCTTGTAAAATATTTCTGGACACGTTCAATTGTGTTGATGTCAGAAATGTGGTATGGGTTCCAGACAGGTGAGCTGTATTCAAGAATAGGTCTAGCAAATGTTTTGTATGCTCTGGTTAATAGTGTAGAGTTTTGGAAAAGAAGCTATGCAAAATTAGATTTACAACTCTTAGAGCCTTTTTTGCTATGTAGTTGCAGTGGGTTTTGGCACTTAGATCATTTGATATGAAAACTCCAAGGTCTTTAACAGGGTGGGGGTCATCTGTAAGGTAATGTCCATCAAGCTGGTACTTAGTATTTTGGTTCTTTTTTCCAATGTGTAAGACTGAGCATTTGCTGGCTGAGATTGGAGTTGCCAAGTTTTAGACCAAACGGATACAAAGTCAAGGTCTTTTTGAAGGGTAGTAGTATTGTTGGTGGTGTTAAATAGTTTTTAGTTTGAATGATTAAACTTGCTTTGGGATACATAGCAATCACCAATCAGTCCAGTAGCTAGGATTTTATGACTCAGGGAAACCATGTTTTCTTCACTCTAGAGAATCTTCTGGGATTCATTTCATTCATTCATTCATTCATTCATTCATTCATTCATTCATTCATTCATTCATTCATTCATTCTCCTTTTCTATTTCTGAACTGATCCTGACTACCTTTATCATATTTGGTTTTCTAGTATGCCAGATTTCCGTTTACTATTATTTTTAATATAAGCCACATCTATAGCCACATAAGTGGGATTTTTTTTACACAAACATTAATAATTGAAGAAAAGCTGGAACAATACAGAAAAGTCTGACAATCTTTCCATGTTCTGTTTCTAAAGTTGATTTAAAGTAATTCAGGAAGATTAAACTGCAGAGCAATCATACTCACTCGCCAAGAAAGCAGTATAGTGAGGAAAATTCACTCATCTTTAATGATAATCACACATGGAAATATAAAAATCAGGATTGGTATAACTGCCCTGCATGATGACAGGACTCACATTAATAAAAGGACTGGACTGATTTTACTCTCTAACTATTGAGACATGCAGTAGATGAGTGTGATTTGCAATGGCTTTTTTATGTGGAACATTTCTGACAATCAGGACTGGCGACACTGAAAGCTTAAAATAAAATATGCTCAAACTAGAAAATTGGCAGCACCACTTTTCAAAACTATTTTAAACAATGCATTTCCACTTCAACACATTTGTTCTTGTATTTGTCAACAGGATATGGAAATGAATAGAATTAGGGCCTGCCTTAACTGTAGAATCACAGCTTAAATGATGCTTTTGAACTCAAATGAAAATACAAGCACACAATAAACACACACACACACACACACACAAAGATGCACTAAGAAAATATTTAAAAATCATTTGAAGTTTAAAAATTTACAGGTGACAAATTGTCAAATCATGCCCAATCTATACATTTATTGCTGAAGCTTAAATTGCTTTTTAATCCTTCAGCTTTCAGGGTAGATATATAGTTCTTTCAGATCAAAACATGGATTCTGATATTACCAGCAAAGAAAAGCCTTTAATTAACTTACAGCTTTCCATGAGCGACTATATTTAAGAGGGGAAAGAGAGAGAATGAGTATGACCTTTATTTGTACAGTATTTATCCGAAAAGAAAACCTCCCACATGTTCACCTCACAGACTAATAAGTCTTTAATTTTTCAGCAATTGCCCTCTTTTCAAACAGCTGTCAGATATTTTTCTTGTAACCAAAGTTCAGCAATGACAACCTGGCAGGAAAGGTCTCTAAGGAGTTTAAAAATACACTCATTAAATAGTCTCCGTGTTTTATTTAAAAACTGAAATGTAAAGTTAAAACTTCCTCTGAAATATAGGAGCTGAAAAACCTCACCCAAGGTAAGCTAATTAGTATGTCCAACTGTAACAAAGTTAAGAAAGAAATTGAGGTGCTTGGGATAAATTGTCAAGTTTAGCTTTGAGCACATGGAGCCACCATATTTCAGTTTGTTTTGACTGACACCGGTCTTATCATATCTCAAGCTGTTTTCTTTTGTAGATAACTTATCTGACCCCTTTGAATGCAGGTAGTCAGACACGAAACAATGGAATCATGTCTTTTCCCTTCATTCCCTGCCGCCGCCCCCCACAATTTTCTAAGTTTAAATAGTAATGTTGGTGCTTGTGCCTTTTAATTAATATAGCTGAACAGAGAAAAAATGGAATGCTGATTATGAAAACCATATCACTTTCTGCCTGAGGTGAGAAATGAAGTAAAGTACTTTGCCACTCTCCTATCACATTACAAACAAAACAAGAACCTCAACCAGACAGGTAATTTAATGTCATCTTGACCCTGGCAACTGAACAACAATCCACATTTTATCTATTGTAGCAAGCTGACTTAAGGTGATTCAGGAAAGGTGACAGAGCATACACAGTTTTGTTCTTCACAATCTTATTGCTATTTTCCAATTGCTTCTAAAAGCTCTCAGAGGCCACTGTCTCATTCTGCCAAAATGTAGGACTGGTGCAAGCACAGATTACTCTGGGTTGTTAATGAAATGTTTAGTATGAGATGTTAAGATATGTGGATAAATAAAGAGAAATAATATTTCTTAATGTATTTCTTATCCTAGGAAGACAATTCTCTTCTAATTGGCTATTACAAGCGTCTAATTCCTCCTACTATTGTAAAACTGGCACTACAAATAATCCATTGTGCATAGTTCTTAAAAATACGTGAGTTGTAAAACTTTCCTTGAATATAGCATTTTAGTTCTGGAAATAGCATGACTGAATATTCTTCTGTTTTAAACAAATAGGCTAAATGAGTACAGAAAAACAGCAATTTTCTTTATCAATATGTTACTGATCAGGCTTTCATCCACCTTTAAAAATAGTATTGAATGATATCAAACACGTGTTGACTTTCACTTATATTGGTGGATATTCACAGACAGAATATCTCACTTATTGTGCTACTTCATTTGCTCTATGTAGAGAAAAAATATTGTTTAAATTTATTTTTTATCTTTTACCATACGATGTTGATAGAGACAGATACAGTAGCACATTTAGTGAGATATTGCTCTAAGTTTATAAATATATCTGTATAATTTTAAACTGCTGAGTGAGACAACAAGTGAAGATTAAAAGTCATCCTTCATATCCCAAGAGGAATCATTAGTAAAAATGTGCAATTTTTAATACAGGAAGTTCAGTATTTTTACAGCTTTAAATATATATATTTTGTTCTAAGCAACACTAATTGAATATTTTTGGAGTAAGAGTCAGAACAAATTAGAGGCATTAAAATGTCCCTCAAAATATGGAGTTTCCTTCAAAATATATTTAAGTATGTAACTAGACACAAGAACAGTTTTTTTCTGAATGCCATCGTTCCCTCAACACTGTCGAACTATTTACTAAATCTGGTCATCATTCTCATCACCCATCTCCTTCCACTTTTGACTGTATGACTGTAACTTCGTTGCTTGTATCCTTATGATTTATATTGATATTGTTTCCTGATTGCTTATTTGTACCCTATGACTATCATTAAGTATTGTACCTTAGAATTCTTGATGAACGTATCTTTTCTTTTATTTACACTGAGAGCACGTGGACCAAGACAAATTCCTTGTGTGTCCAATCACACTTGGCCAATAAAAAATTCTATTCTATTCTATTCTATTCTATTCTATTCTATTCTATTCTATTCTATTCTATTCTATACAGAGCAGAAAGCTTCCAAAAGGTCAGTTTCACATTTTTTAGCAAATTGTTTTAAACAAAATAATAATATTCATTCTGGACTATATTGTCTATCTTTGTCCTTTCCCACACATGCTGAAATGGAAAAGTGAAACATTCATTGCTGCTTAATAATGAAGCTACATTGTGATCTTTTTCTTTGTTTCATTATAACAAACCCAAATGAAATTTCATTATCCAAATCTGAGAGAGTTATGTTCTTCACCCCTTTGATGCAAGCATAGCTTTAAAGTGAAATAATTGTTATTGTATAAAGCAGGAGGTTAAAAATGTTATGAGAAACACTGATTTCTTCACTATTTAAAACATAATTTCCCATTAATAGTTTTACCATATATCTCATTATTTCTGCACCAGGTGGTTCAGGTTTCATTCATTAATTCATGTGCTCTAGCAATGCAAATTGTAAAGTATAATTGCTGGAGCAATGGCAGCCATGGCTAATAAGTCCTTGCAGTTATCCTCCCAACCTTTTCTGTGCTGAGCAAATCCTGCAAATTTTGTGATATTAGAACATACCTGCTGTGTTTCAGACTGTATTAGGCTGATTCTGACCTTTGGGGAGGCATTTTTCCAACCAGGTGGACATTGTCTTTTTAGCAGTTGCTAAGGCAAGTATGTTCCATACTAATGAAGGGATTATTCCTAGATCTCATATGCAACTGGGGGTTGTTGACTATATCAGTCAAATATCCTCATTCTACCATTAGTCATGGAAGAAAGGGCCGGTTTAGCTCTGCCTGGTAAGGCCTGTTATTAAGAACACAAAGCCTGCAATTACTGCAGGTGCGAGCCCGGCCCAAGGTTGACTCAGCCTTCCATCCTTTATAAGGTAGGTAAAATGAGGACCCAGATTGTTGGGGGGGCAATAAGTTGACTTTGTAAATATATACAAATAGAATGAGACTATTGCCCTATACATTGTAAGCCGCCCTGAGTCTTCGGAGAAGGGCGGGGTATAAATGTAAAACAAAACAAAAAAAAAAAAAAAAAAAAAAAAGAAAATGCCCAAGATATCAGAAAGTTTTCACCAAGTGATATTTGTTGTTCTTTCCATACCACTGTGTATGACCTGTAAATATAATTGACTACTTGAGTATTTCCACCAATCCCGTCCTCAGTGGCCCCACAGTCACTTTGTAAGATCCTTTGGCTTTGTTGTTTTTAAGTTTTATTTCTTAAATTTATACACCACCCATCTCACCATCAAGCAACCCAGTGAAAATTTGGAGGAGACTAGGACCAGTTCCTAAACTTCACAAGTCAATTTGAACTGTCTATGATGGGCAGTTCAGAGGAGTTCCCAGAGTTTACACCATATCAGCATCATCTTCATTTCACCAAAGGGCATTAAATCTGTTCTGCAGCTCTATCTGAAATACTTCATATGATTGAGAGGATAGTTAAGTTCAGCTGGAAACAGTGAGCTTACACCTTCCAATTTCAATCTGATATTGTGCCAAAACAGATGATGATCAAACCCTACTTCTGTCAATATCTGACTTCATTAATAGCAGGTTTAAAGTGCTTGTCTATAAGGAAATAATTGATCATGGAAACAGCATTTAGTGCTCATAAATACTAAGTCAGTCAGTGAATGAATAAGCTGTTACAAATGACCAGCAAGTTTAATAATGCAAAACTGAGCAGCTGTAGCCAATTATAGATAATGCTACCAGACTCATACTTGTCTCTGATGTCTTCTCAGTTGGGCCAAAATTTATCAATTTGTGTCTTTAGATCACCTGCCTTCATAAAGAAGTCTCTTTGGGGGGGGCACTTCATTTATAATGCTGTGTACTTCAGTATAAAAATGTTGTTCCATAGTACTGTTCAAGATTCATTTGGGATTGCTAGTATTATATACCAATAAATTCATACCACGGTCATATTTTGCATGTAAGAACTGAAGGCACCTGGTGGGACATGAGTGAAGTTTACAGAATAAGTTAGAGAGTGTTCTTTGGTATTTATGTTAATATAAAGCTCTTACAACAATCTTCCATATTTGCTGTCCTCTGAATATATTAGGACTACTAGTCCCAGTATATTAAAAGTACTAAGCTGGAAAAGCTTGCCTTAAAAATACTTTTTTCTTCTTCTTCTCCTTCTCCTCCTCTTTCTCCTCCTCCTCCCTCTTCCCTCCCCCCTCCTCCCTCCTCCTCTTTTTTTTGAAAGAGGTCTGTTGAGCAATAATGGAGGCAATGCTGGCAATGTGAAAAATATGGATAATGAACACTATAGAAAAGTTGAATGCAATGAAATAAAATGAAAATTTAAAATGAAAATGCAATGTCCTCTTCCACTTTCATTTTTAGGTTTGTTTGGGTTTTTGTTTTTTGTGGTTTGGCCAAAAGTCAATGTGTAATACCCAACAGTAAAATTTTAAGTTTGCTAGCATTCAAAGCACATGAACAACAATTTCAAATGTGATTCAGAAGTTGTCTATAAATATTTCACTGGTATAATAGGATCTCTTTTCAGCTTGGCAAAATGTGTAAAACAAATTACTCTTTATTTAATTTGTTGATTATTTGTTGATTTAATCAACAAACTGTAATTAAAATCCTGACTTACTATTATGGTTGAATTAGTTTGATTCTGTCATGTTCTGATCACTTGAAATTCAAATATAACACTCTGAATTTAAGATTTCAAAATTTGGTATAAAATTTGGGTGGGGTTTTGTCACAAACACTACTTTAAAAATATTTAATATTCATTTTAATATTCATTTTAAAAACTGGCTACACTTAAAATGAAAAAAATCTACTGAAGAAATACCATTTTAGGCCTTTTTTTAAAAAAATAATTGCAAGCTTATTCAACATTTCATTAAGTTCATGCATAGCTATAAACTGAAAATAAGAGGGAGAATACAATTATTAGCTAATATTAGAATATTTATTCCAGTAGCAGTGATAAGTGTAGCGAGAAATGGTCTAAGAAATGCATTTTGGATGTAATTAGTAAAGGGCATTGACAATTATATTCTCCAGTTTAGATCAAATCCAGAAAAAAATATAGAATCATCTTAATTGAACATGTTTGTCTTACAAAAGATACTGGACATTTTATAAAGCTGCAATATGAAGTTTGGCTATTGAATATTGTATTTGAAAACACTTTACATCAATAAATAAATATTGAACAGGTATCAATGTTAAAATATTGATTTTATAGAATTGTTTTCTTTGGAAACAATTTCTTTCTTTTCTTCTGAAAGAGTGCAATCATTGATAATTTCAAGAAATGCTGCTAATTTTGAATTTGTAGGATGGCAGTTCTAAACCACTCTGCATTCATGCAAAACATTTAATAAAAAAGAGACAGAGCACTTCTCCCCATTCCTATTAGTGTGTGCATTTAAATAAGATTATCATAAAACATATTTTATTCCATGTACATTTATTTTCCATATATTTTATCTGTCGCTTTCCTTTTACCATCCCATCCTATGAACACAGGAGTAGTTGTACTTCCTTTTTAAAAAAATGAATTGTTATTCTATTCTTTCTAATCCCTTAAATGATGTTTTTTTCTGTTTTGATTTTTATCTCTGACAATATGCAATATATTTTAAATTTTATTTACTTTTTCAAAATTAATATTCCTTTTGATGGTTCAGTGCCTGAATATTTCTTTTCCTGCTGAGGAATATTGTTTTAAGTGTCTTTACTCTGTTGTGCTGTTAAGCCTATGAACTTAATACCATCTTAACTTCTCATATAGCCTATAGCTCTGTGTTTGTCTCCATCTCCTTTCTCTTATCGGGGTTGATATTGTTTTCTGATCTTTGAAAGGGAAAAAAATGTTCCCATATTTTCTGCTTCTGATTTTGATGTTTCCTTTCTGTTAGTGAAAATTGCTTAAATGTTTATATTTGTATCTCATGTTAAGTCCAAAGATCTTGCTATCCCTTAGTAGCCACAAGAGGGTGGTTACATTACTTCTTTTCCACCCCTGACATTCTAATATGTCAATATATTGTCTGTTCATTTCTCAATCCCACATCTCTAATTTCATAAGGGTAGATTTTTTTCCAATGCTCTTCAAATTTACAAAATCCTGTAAATATTCAGTTACAGGAATTGTTGCCAGATTTGAGAAAAACCCTTCAGAAAAATGCAATCACAGAACACATTTCTGGTCATAAAATAAAGTCTGATTGGCCAAGAAAAAATAAATGTGGCCTGGTATGGGAGGTGGGGCTGCAGAGAGAGAGATTTTTTAAAATGTTGGACATGTGAGCAAGCAAAGTCATTAAGTGCAGTACCAAATGTGCTATGGGATGGAAGGAAGCCCAGCCTAAGACACATTAAAAGTATTTGGTTCTACATTTTATGCAAATGTGCCTTGTGGTGACAGATTTTTGTCCTCCATATCCACATTAATGGAAAGCATTAACCACAAATCTTTGAGGAGGCTCTATTCACATGTCCAGAACTGGATCTGGAAGAGCCAGAAACAGAAGATAGTGTATGAACAGCCCAGATGCTGTGAGAGGTCAGAAAAGAGATAACATCATGAAGATTATCCTACATTACCAAGAACAAGAAATGGAAGAGAATCCATATGGAAGAAGATCAAAAGGTTAATCATTACAGCAGACAAATTTAGAAAAGTTGCAGAAGAAGAGACCAAATGCTCCACAATAAAATAGAATAGAATATAATTTTTTATTGGCCAAGTGTGATTGGACATACAAGGAATTTGTCTTGGTGCATATGCTCTCAGTGTACATAAAAGAAAAGATCATCAAGAATAGTATATGGAAGTTTGTCAAGCTAATGCAAGATGGAAAACAATAAGATAAAAATAAGCCTGGAGAACAAGCATGATGCAGGATATGTAGAACCATAAAGCCAAACTGGTAGCTTAAAGCTACACCTGGAAATACAAAAAAGGACTCTAATTCTTATCTAAGAAGCCTGCACAGTGATTGTAAATACTACTTTTCTTAATGAAGAAATGGATATCTTACACATAACATTCACCCGATTTTAAAGATACAGAAAAGGAAGGTTTCATGTGCAAGTTTCAGAAAAAAAACATGTCAGTCCTGAAGCAAGCTAGAACCAAGAATGAAAATTTGAACCAGAGGCTTGACAAGCATTTATTCGGTGAAGGTAAAATTCATTCCAATTTTATTCTGAATTCAAAAACAACAGATGGAATAAATTTGCACTTTTGTGGATGATTTAGTCATATGCTACCAAAATAAGAAGGCTACCTAAGATACTATAAAGTTATTCAGCAGAGCCATACCGGTAGAAGGAAAAATGGAGAATGGAAGATAGACAGAAGGATGGAATTTCATTTCTCAACCAAAGAAACAGAACAAAGGATTTTCTTGACTAAAGTCAATGATGCCAATAGAAACTGACTTCCTAAAACAAATTGATTTGATCCACCTCTTGAAACTGATGAATACAGGTCTGCAGTTGGAAACCACCTGTACATAGCCCCATTGACAAGGTCAATCACTACTGCAAAAGCATTATCCCTTATATAGGAAGTGAATGCATTAACCAAAGAGGACTGAATTGGAGAGGATAATTAAAATCTAAATGGCGCTGTAAACTTAGATCTCCACTGTCAAATTGTTAGGCCATAGGGATGTAGACTGGGCAGAAGGTAGGGAATATTATAAGGCAATAAATGGATAATTGTTCTTATAAGGAGGTAATCCAATCCATATATAGAAAAAAAAATAGTTAATAGTTGTTACATTCTCCATTGAAACAGAGCATGTGTCTATAGCATAAATATGCCAATAGACTGTATGTTTATATAAACTATCAACAGATCGGGAGATAGATAAGCCAAAACCAATAGTCATGTTTGAGAACAATTAGGAATTTATTTAGCGCTCCCAGATTAGAAAACTGCATCTGACACACAGCAGATTTGTGAAGCATTCAAAAAGAGACATATAAAACTAAGCCGCTACCTGTAAAAAGGAATGCTGGCAAATGTATTCTATAGAAATGAACATAAAATATTCCAAGAAATGCTATTAGAGTTGTAAATCAGCATCTTAATCAGTGAGAAGGATGTTGGAAGACTGACATCATTGGCAATAATTCTTCACACTTCACAGCTTATTGACTACTGGAGAAAGAAAGGTAAGTAGAGACTACATGTTTGCTTCTTGTCTCTAACGCTGCCTGCTCTTTGTTTGAGATTGTTAATAAGGGTCATTCCTTCTACCTTTGTTCCCAGGCATGTATCACTGAGCTCTTACCTTTTAATCCTCCTCTTTGGTATGATGCAATTAATCATTTTTAGAGGTAGTTTTGCCTACCTCTATTGTATTTCATCAACAAACTCTTATTTTTGTTATAGCTAAAAACGTGCATCATCAACTCCAGAATTCCACTTTTGCACATATTGCTTCCCTTCAACTAAAAGTATTTATTTATTTATTTATTTTATTTTATTCGATTTTTATACCGCCCTTCTCCCGAAGGACTCAGGGCGGTGTACAGCCAAATAAAAATCCACAATATACACTTTAAAACAAGACTAAAACAAAACATATTACAAGATGGCCAAAATTTAAAACAGTTTAAAACCCTAAAATATAAATAGCCCCAGTTAAAATTTAGTAAAACTTCTAAGATGTCCCACTTGAATAAATAGGTGCGTTTTCAGCTCACGGCAAAAAGTCCGTGAGTGAGTATCTTCATTCCCACATTCTGAAATTGTGCCTAGAAAAGCTCAAACCATCTTCCAGAAGAGGAAGCTGAAGAGGACCAGTGCCACACTTATTTCATATAATTTATAAAGGACTTTTCCCATCTATAAAATTCTGGGGGTGTCTATAAAGTTGGGTATGTGATCGCCCAATCTTTATTTGTTGATGCCCTGCCAAAGGAGGGAAAACATACTTATATCGTTATGGGCATGAACATACAGCAGCAGCATTCTCTTTGCTAAGGCAAACACATAGGCTCTTGAGGCAGTAACTGAATCACAGCCTGTAAATCAGCAGCTTCCAACCCCCTCTACAAGATATATGTAAAAATTATAGAGCTAAACATCTCACTGGTGTTACTCCAACATGCCATCTGCTCAGAGACACAATAGGAAGAAGCTTGGATAGATTCCAAATCTTGTCTCATTATCTATTTATGAAACACCTACTTTTATTGGTTTTATTGAGAACTAAAAAACTATCAGAGCACCAAAAAGTGATTGAAAAAAAACTTATAAAGCTATATCATCCTTGAAACATTTGAGTGTCGCAAAAATGTGTTTTTATCCATGAGAATATACTTTTATGTACTACAGATGGACAAATAAAGAACTATTAAGAACTCATATATAATGAGGAAGAAACGTAAAACAGGCATGAGTATTCTAAACATAATAAGCTCTACAATCATCCACAGATTTATTTCCTTCTTTATACAATACTTTTTACTCACCCTAATTCCAAAAGGATCTTGATGGATTACAATTGCAAATAAGGTTTCAATCCCATCTCAACTTGCCATGTCTCAAGCTAAATAGCTTCTCAAAAGCCTTTCCAGTTCTGTCTCAGAAAGTTTTTGAAACAATTTTCCTGAAACAAGATTTAGTACAGAAACCAAAGAATAAAATTACCTAGCCTTCTGAGGTAGTTTGAAGTAGTTTGAAATATTTTGGATTTTGAGAGCACGTATTACAAAATGACTGTCATGATCAGACTGGTCAGAGACAAAACACCAATTTAAATGTGACTAATTTCTCAGGATGATTGCTATTACTTCATTTTGAACATTTCTACACAGGTTGGCACACACTTCCAAAAAAAGTATTAGGCATTATGGATGACCATTTCCAGTCTTTATTATTTTTAAGTTCTAATAGGGGCTCTGGTATATTGAAGAATGCTGAAATATTTTCAAAAATAAGAATTGTGGAGGATTACTAGATCTAGGCTCAAAAATCCAGATACAGTATATTTTTTATCTCTTTGTTGCCACTTAGTAGTCAACGAGATTATCGCAGCTCAAATCTGACAGACCATGATTATACTTCAGGCTGAAAGATTGATTTGTAGCATGCCAAATGCAAATTTATTTTTAAATAAACTGAAAAAAATGCAGAAGGTCAAGGCAACATATGATAAAGAAGTGATTTGTCAGTTTGTCAGAAATCTGTTTTAACAGTAATTTTATTAAAGTTTACAATTACGAAAACAAAAACTAATACAAATTTAAAATATATATAAAAAGTTAAATTTCCAGAAAAGAAAAGAAAAATCAAATGCAAAAAGAAAAAGGGGGGACAGTATATATTAAAGAAAAGAAAGAAACAAAAAAAGAAATAAGAAATAATATCCTCCTTCATCATATCAAACACAATGCCATCTACTCTAATACTACATCAAAAGCCCTCTTCATCCCAAAACTCATCTCTTATTTATAAAGGTTCTTAAAACCTCCTCATTTAATTCTAGTCAGCAAAAATTAATACATATTAAAAACATTTAAACCTCTGTTGTTAATAACAGAATATGGTCAAGATATGTGGCCTAAATCCTATATATTTATATATGTATATTTAAACATTTTATCATAAACATCCCTCTAATTTCATCTCACTCTATCCTATTACTGTAACCATGTATCAAAATCAACCAAAAATGGCATCCTAATTTTATAGATGTTAAAAATAAAAATATACATATCCAATTTTTTTTAATCATAAGCCTTCCCATCTGAAAACAGATTACATTTATCTTTGCTTTGCTTCCTGATCTGTGCATTCATAAACTCTGCCTTAATATCTCTACAGCTTTTTCTAATATTTTAAACATCAGTCTATCTTTCTTTATCTTAAATGTTAGATGTAATGAAAAATTCAACTGCGTATCTGTGAACTCTGTGACAAAAACAGGTCCTCTCATAATCCACATATTTCTGAATAGAATTGACACCAGTACAATAATATTTATGAATGTGGTTCTCTCCATAAAAAGGTAAATATATTTGATTTTTTTTCTTGTCATAGAAATGGTATGAGCATCCCCTACATGTTTTCCCCCATTTCGGCCTTACTGTTATTAGAAATATCTGCACATTAAAATTTCTTTTTTTTAGATATTTTATTTTGTCTTTATTATTTCAGGTAATGTTACTGATTACTTTTTATACACAACTCCAGGAGGCAAACATATCTAACACTCCTCCTATTTTTCCTATTTTTCCCATAACAACTCTGTAAGGTGAGTTGGGCTTAAAGAGACTAACTGGCCCATAGTCACTCAACTGGCTTTTATGCACGATTAGAACTTCTAACATGGTGCCTTAACCACTAGACCAAAGTGGCTCTCAAAAGTGGCTGACAAAGAATCTGACAACTGTGTAGAAGAGTTGGATTATAATACTTTATTTAAAAGGGTTGGCAAATCAGAGAAACAGCTGTTCAAAACCACATTTCCCCCCATTTTTTAAAACTATAACTAAACATGGTATAAAGTACATGCAGAAATCTGAACTATGCAAAATAATCCAAAAACAAATTCAGGTGGAAAAGCATTGGATCCATTTTGAAAGACCTTTCATTTCTTTCTCACACCTCGTTATTCTGTGGTGGATTATTTTAGGCTATTACTAACTACTACTACTACTACTACTACTACTACTACTACTACTATATTTAAATCCTTGAGGGAAGTGTGTGTGTGTGTGTGTGTATGCATGGCTAAATATGTGGTATATATTGGAACTAATCTCATTGCACATATGTTGTGCACTGACAATAAAGATTTGAACTGAATTGCATTTGAATTGAACTGAAAAGCAAATTTTTGCTTTGTGTTTTTATTTTGTTTTAGAGTTCAATTTGCACTATCATCCTGATTCTCATGAATGTTTTATGCATTCTAAGCAGCTGGGGTTTAATCTCCAATCGGTTTTAATGCCTGAGTGTCAGTCCCATCTCTCAAAGGGACAGCCTTTCTTATTTTGTGAGTCCATTTTGACCCCAAATGCATTAACCCAGCCTGCCCACTTTTCTTTCTCTACTGACATACTAGATGTACTCTGAATAAAGAAGATTGACCTTGAAAGCGTAGGAAGGAGGCAACACAGTCAGCAGCCCTGACCAAGATCTAGACTCTGTCAAAATGATTTCTTGTTCCATTTTTGTCAAGCAGCATCATGCTTTATCACTTCCAAATTCATGTTTTATAATCCCACAAAACCTATTTGAATTGGCAGACTAAGAAAAAAGTATGCAAGTACTATACTCTCATACTATCTAAAAAGACAACATTTTGCAGCTAAATTGTAGTTTCAACTGTATAAAATGAGAAGTTTATGAGCTGCAACTTTGTGTCCATTAATTAACAAGTATTCATGAGCTTATGCCTTATCTATTTACTAATTTCTCCCTAATCATAAATTAAAAGTTGTAATTTCAGAGTGCATCCAACAGCCATATGCAAGGTGTGGAAGGCTACAGTCATGTATCCCCCCTCCCCTCACACACACTTTTACTACATGATCATTTTTTGTCTGGTTGTTTTAATTTCTAGGAAAACCAATAATCAACTCCAGTTCCAAAATGGACTATCTTTAGTCTGCATAAATGGAAAGTGTCCATAATAATATCCAGGGATTGTCAAAAGTAAATCCATGGGATCAATATAATAAACTCTAAAGCAAATGAGAACAAACAGAAGCAAGATTCTTGACAAAGTGTCTGGCAAGCTAATCATAATCTTTCTCTTTGCTTCACTGACACTTCTGTTCTATACAACGGCTTAGAGCAAACTGAAGAGTGTGGAAAATCTGTTTGTTTTTTTTCTAGGCAAAAGTTTCCAAAAAGTAAAAATAAAGATTATTGATCTGAATTGAATCTGTGTACAGGAAAGAGTTTAGTGTATTAAACTTTACTCCAGGAAAAAAAAAACAACCCAGCAAAACAGCATTTTTTAAAAAAATAAAATCATTCTATGTGGGAAAAGACAATGATAAACCCCTTCTGTCTTATTAGCATGATAAGATGCTTGGAGATTGGGAATGTTAAAGCGGAAATCACTTGGAAACCGAAGTGAAGCAAGAGAATGATTTAGAATGATTAGTTGGCGAGAAACTTTGGACACAGTATTCAATTAGATCAATGGGATAAATTATGGGAGAGAAACTACAAACTAACAATGTCAGCTGCATATAAAGAGAACCTTTACAAAATGTTTTATCGATAGCATTTGCTACCAGTGAGATTGGCCAAGATGTTCTTGAACAGGTCCCCGGAATGTTGGAGATGTGGCCATAAACAAGGGATGTTCTACCACATGTGATAGACCTGCCCTAAGGTTAGAAAATACTGGTGTAACACAAGAAAATGGTTGAAAGAGATAACTGAACAGAGGATCGAGATGAAGCCAGAACTATTCATTTTGGGCATTTTTGAAGGGAAAATGGAGGAAAAAAAATTACAATATATAACAGTACATATATTCACCACAAATAGAATTGTCCTAACACAAAATTGGAAACAATCAGATATCCCTCCAGACCAAATTATAATAAAAAAAAATAATGACTGTGCAAAAATGGATAGACTGTCTATGGAAATCAAAGAAACCAACTACTATTAAATTTGGAACAGATGGTATTCCTGGCTTGAGAGTAAATCTAAAACCTAAGGGATAATTTGTTAAATATAATATGTAGAAGGTAAAACTGTTGAAGAAATATAGGATATGAAACCGAATTGTGAATAGATGTTAGTATAATTTAGAAATAAGGATGTAATCCATTTAATTTAAATAAGGATAGAGATATATAGAATTAGAATCGTTGTAAATATGTTTATTATGATAGAGATACTGATATGGAAAAGCTGTCATTATTGTTAAATTTTTGTTGTGTCTTTTTCTTCTTTTTGTGTTTTTTGCATTTTGTGTTTTATATGTTGAAAATTTAATAAATATTATTTTTTTAAAAAAGAGAATGATTTAGCAATTTCTGCTAGTTCAGTGACTTCTATGCTACTAACATAATTTTCCAACAACCATGCTTATATATGTGCACATCACTGGCACACAGAGAAATTGGATTGTCTACATTATTGGTACATGGAAATAGAAGAACTCAAATCAAAGAATAGAAGAACAAAGCGTACCCTTATCCCTGACAACCTAAACTAAAAAAACCAAGCATCTGCAACTTCTAGCAATGCAATTCCTGCATGTTTTAGTTCTGAAATCCCAGGAGCAAGGTGGAAAAAAACAACAACCATGGGCTTGAATATAAAGAAGAATAAACTAATGACAATAGAGGCAACAACCAGCCTTAGAACTAATAATGAAAATCATTTCTGCTTTGGAGAATTGGTCCTATGGAAGCAGAATTGAAATTTGAGGAAGCAGAAGAAAAAGTGTATTGATAAATGTATTATAGAAAAAATAATAATCTTCTCACCCTAGACACAAATTACTGGGTTCAAACTACCACATTTTGGACATATTATGAGAAGACAAGCTTTTATTGAGAAAAATGGGGAAAAAGAAGAAAAGTGAAAAAGAGGATGCTCAACATCAATTACAACAGCAATGGGAGTATCATTCAAAGACCTGAAGAACCAAGTTGAGAACAATTTATCCTGGAGGAAATTTATGAAGTCATAAAGAATAAACACTGAGTCAATGCCACAAACATTGCCACAAAAGTCATATCTTCTATATCTGTGTTTGTGGTCTGATGTCAAGATTCCAGTCTGGGGTAATACAGATGTGCTATTTAAAAGAGTGATCTGAAAGCAAACAAACAAGAATGCATTTTAATGATATATCTGTATCTGTATCTGTATGTAAATGCTACAAGACAGAACTTCTTTTTATTGTAGGGAGACAAGAAAATTCCATCATGACTGGAAATTCATTTTTAGTGCATGTCCAAATGCACTGAAAAATCATATATTTTATCCAAATTAAGAACAATATTACTCAAAGAAAAGTCATCTCCTTTATCTGTAGTTTTTAAGTGTAAACAATTTTTTTAAAAATCCAAATGAAACTATTGACAAAGGTCTATCATAAATACTTAGCACAAGTGCATATCTTCATGTTCAACACAATCCTGTCACCAATTTTGATGCTCTTTCTTTGCTATCTTGATACCAGCTGATTACCTTTCATGAAAATTTACGTGCTTGCATTAAATATTAATCATACATTAATATTAAGCACATCTCCATAAAGTTAGTAATACTGTTAATATCCACAATTGAGGGCAGCAATAATAGACATGACCAAGATTGCTGTTAATAATTAGAGAATATAAAACCCCATCCTGCCACTCTGCATTTGTTAAAGTTTAAATGCTTGGACAATCTATAATTAATGCATCTTTAATATCCTTCTATCTTTTTCCTCCATGGTCAGTCAAAGAAAATGGATACTGTAAAATTAAAAATGATGTTATTTAAACATTAGATATTGTTCCCTCTCTATGTACTGTAAGAGTTCACTGTCCTCAATACCATCTTTTCATATTGTCTTTTTATCCATATTCATCACACCTTCTAAACTTTCTACTCTCTGGATATGTTCAGCTACAAAATTCATTGTCTTCATCAAGCTAGGGTATCCAGGATATTATGACTTCAATCGTTCATTGTTTGCCACCTTTTCTTTTAGATGATACAAGTATTTCAGGGTGTTACTCAGAGGTGGGTTTCAGCAGGTTCTGAATGATTCTGGGGAACCGGTAGTGGAATTTTTGAGTAGTTCGGAGAACCGGTAGTAAAAATTCTGACTGGCCCCGCCACCATCTATTCTCTGCCTCCCAAGTCCCAGATGATCGGGAGGAAATGGAGATTATGCAGTGTTCTTTCCCCTGGAGTGGAGTGGGAATGGAGATTTTACAGTATCCTTTCCCTGCCACACCCAACAAGCCACGCCGACCAAGCCATGCCATGCCCACCAAGCCACACCCACAGAACCGATAGTAAAAAAAATTGAAACCCACCACTGGTGTTCCTGCTGTTAATGATGAGCTGGAAACAACACAGAATGTACAGTATACCTTCTATATAAATCTAGCAAAAAGCAGCACATTATTACTAGCCAAAAAAGTAGAATTGCCCATTTGTTTCTGAACCCAATTCAAATGCTAATTTCTAATATAAATGTGCAAAGAAGGGCTCTTTTTTCACCTGCAATGGCATTAGCACTTAGACTTATATACCACTTCACAATGCTTTACAGCCCTCTCTAAGCAGTTTATATATTGCCCCCAACAATCTGGGTCTTTGTTTTATCAACCTCAGAAGGATGAGTTCCAACCTTCAGCCATGAGATTGGAACTGCCATACCGCTGGCAGTTGGCCATCAGCAGATTTAGCCTGCAATACTCATTCTAACCACTGTCAATTTGGTCAAATTGAGAAACACAGAGGGCTTTCACAGAGGCCATCATTGTATCTGTCAAACCAGAAAGAGGTAGGAAAAAGCTGCTAGGAGATATAGGACAAACATTTTAAAATAATATAATAAGTAATTAGTACATTAGCATTCAATTTCATACTGTTTTTAGAGCTGTGGTGGCACAGTGGTTAGAATGCAGTATTGCAGGCAAACTCTGCATTCCACTACCATGAGTTTGATCCTAACCAGCTCAGGGTTGACTCAGCCTTCCCTTTTTCTGAGGTCAGTAAAATGAAGACCCAAATTGTTGGGGGCAATATGCTGGTTCTGTAAACCACTCAGAGTAGTATGAAGTGGTATATAAGTCTAAGCGGTATTGCTATTATTTCTGCTTTAATTTTCAGAAATATATTTGGCGTTGAAAAATTACACTTGTTCGTTTTTCAAAACTCAATTTAGACTGAAGATTTTTTACAGGAGGAGGAGGAGGAGGCGAAGGAGGAGGAGGAGGAGAAGGAGAAGGAGAAGGAGAAGGAGTAGTAGTATTCTGGATAATGGATGTGGCAGTGCCTGGAGACAGCAGAATAAAAGGGAAAGAACTGGAGAAGATAACAAAATACAAAGACCTACAAATAGAAATAGAACGACTATGTCAGAGGCAAGCAAGGGTAGTACCAATAGTAATAGGTGCCTTGGGTTCAGTCCCAAAACAACTGGAGCACCACTTGAATACCATCGGCATTGACAAATTTGCCATCAGTCAATTGCAGAAAGCAGGGGGTTGGACTGGGCTTTACTTTTGCCTATCCCAGGTCCTTGGTAAGGACTTGATAGGTAGACAAAAATGCCAAACCCAGTCTAAACATCTGGCTGACTGTGTGATGATTAATAATAATAATAATAATAGTAATAACAACTACTACTACTACTACTACTACTACAACTACAACAGCAACAGCAGCAGCAGCAGGAGCAACTGCACATCAAGAAATTGCAGCTTCCTGTAAAAACACCAGCAGAACTGCAAAAAACTGCACTACTCAGAACATCATACATTTTAAGAAGGTACTTGGTTAATACCTAGGACGCTGGCAGCAACCCATATCAACCATTAGCACTAGTCAATGGTATTTGTGACACATTTTTAAATGTTCAGTTGACTGAGTTTCATGTTTAATGAATAAAAGAGAATAATAATAATAATAATAATAATAATAATAATAACAACAACAACAACAACAACAATAATAATAATAATATATCTTAGATAGTTTTCCATTAGAGATATGTAACAAATAAACCTTGCTTGAAATAAAATCAATAACTTACCAGTATCCACTACGTTGTCTTTTCAATGCTACTCTGTGGTGTGTATTAGTTATATAAGTGCAATAAGCATTATAGCTCCCCAAGTATGTTGAATCATTAAGTTGCCTGAAATTTCTTTTTAAAAGAGCTTTCCTGACTTCACAGCTGGCAAGCTGACACTTTCTATCACTCTAGTGCCTGGCAACAGATGTTGTTCACTTGTGCACAGATGCCAACTAGCCATCCAGCCCTAACATTAGCCTTGTGTTCCAAACTAATTGGCCTAACATAGTTATAATTAAGATTTAAATTATTGGAAAACTAACATGATCATTTTCACAATTAATCCTCATATTGAATCATGATGCCTTTCTGGTTTAGTTTATAATATGGAAGATATGGATAAGTTTTGGTTTGGTTTTGGTTTTTCTTGCATCTAAAGGTCTCTTTCATCGTTTTAGATAGTAAGATGGTAAAGATTGTCTAATTTCTAAATGCTTTGTTATTTAAAGAAATGGATTAGAGTGCATTAATTTTGTAACACAAAATAACATTCTAAAGTGAGTTTGTTGCAGGGAAACGCCCCACACACACACACATAATTTTCTTCCTTCTTTGTCTCTTCTCAATAATTTCATTAAAAGGCAAACAAGTAACTATAAAAACATATATTTCTTTTAGTATATGAGAATGAAGGAGGAAAAAGGTAAGGTAATTTTATTACACTTTCCTAGAAAAGTAAAATAATTGTATTACTCTTGCCAAGAAAATCACATGTTAAGTACTTCATGATTAATAGGCAGAGCAAAAAAGACAATCAAACAAAGTTACAGAAAGATTTAATAAAAATATATGTGCTAGACCATTCCAAACACAACACAACTCTATTGTTAAGAGTGAAAAGTAATATTTTCCAAGTCATATGAACTGTTAAGATATGCTTTTTGAAATCACTACATATGACAGAAACCAAAATTAGGTAATAAGTGAAGTAATTGATGTTCTGATGGGTCAGTATTGTTAAAAATTGTTGAAAAGGCTACATTTGACCATAACTTCAATATGCTGGCATACCTATCAAAGCTTTATCATGAAAATCCATTAAAATACACTCATACTAGTATCACAAAATGATTGCAAAATGATTTATGGAAGCCCTGGATTTCTACTTTTGGGGTGGGAATGTTTTGGGGGAAAGGGGGAACCACATGATCTCAAGCAAGTCTTAAAGCTTTAGTAAGCTACATTTAGAATATTGCATTCAGTTTTGGTGACCAAACTATAAAAAAGATGTTGAGACTTTAGAAAGAGTGCAGAAAAGAGCAACAAAGATGATTAGGTGCCTGGAGGCTAAAACATATAAAGAACAGTTGCAACAACTGGGCATGGTTAGTCTAGTGAAGAGAAGGAACAGGGGTTACATGATAGCAGTATTCCAATATTTGAGGGGTTATCACTAAGTGGAGGGAGACAACCAATTTTCCAAAGCACATGACGGCTAGACAACGAACAATGGATGGAAACTGATCAAGGAGAGATTAAACCAGAAATAAGGATAAATTTTCTGAAAGTGAGAACAATCAACCAATGGAATAGCTTGCCTTCAGAGGTTGTGGATGATTGGAGACTTTCAAAAAGAGACTGAACAACCACTGGTCAGAAATGGTATAGGGTCTCCTGCTTGAACAGGGGGTTGGACTAGATGATCTACAAGATCCCTTCGAACTCTGTTATTCTGAATCTTGTTCCTGATGTTACTGGCTTGCTCAAGTGATTTATCACCAAATTGTAAAGGTGCGGTTGGACAAATTAGTTCCTAAAATGAAGTAGACCTGAGAAGAGATCTTTTTTGTGAATTGTTTCAAGTTGGGTCTTCAGGATTACTATTATCAATTTTCCTTTTGATTTATTCTAGTTTTAGCACTCATTCTCTTGCTAAGAATACAAGGATACAAGTTGTCTCCCAGGTACAGGCCTAGAGAGAATTTTCCCATGTTAGTATTTGGGATTGGCAAGAGAGAAATATTGTCTTTTTAACTCTGTACTAGTACAATTAGTACATGGTCTTTTTCTTATTCGGTAACATTGTTCTACAGAATAAAGAGTCCTATTATACAGTATACATAAATGTGTATTTATATAGAATTGAGGCCTTTGAACTCTGGTGCTGGAGAAGATTCCTGCGAGTCCCTTGGACTGCAAGGCAAACAAACAAGTCAGTTCTAGAGGAGATCAACCCTGACTGCTCTTTAGAAGGTCAGATCCTGAAGATGAAACTGAAATACTTTGGCCACCTAATGAGAAGGAAGGACTCACTGGAGAAGAGCCTAATGCTGGGAAAGATTGAGGGCAAAAGAAGAAGGGGACGACAGAGAACGAGGTGGCTCGATGGAGTCACTGAAGCAGTAGGCATGAGTTTAAATGGACTCCAGAGGATGGTAGAGGACAGGAAGGCCTGGAGGAATGTTGTCCATGGGGTCGCGATGGGTCGGACACAACTTCGCAACAACAACAAAATGTGTATTACTCTATAATTGTAGTTCATACATTTCAGCAGATGAATGAGGTCTGATGATCAAGAAAGCTTATGAGACTAAATTTGCTTGGCTTTGAGGTGCCACAAATACAATGTTCTGCAATAGCACTTAGACTTTATATACTGCTTTATAATGCTTAACAGCACTCTCTGGGTGTTTTACAATGTCATCTTATTGCCCCCAACAATATGGGTCCTTTTTTTATTGACCTTGGAAGGATGAAAAGATGAGTCAACCTTGAGCCCAGTCAGGATCCAACTCCAAGCTGTGGGCAGAGTTTGCCTGCAATCCTGCATTTTAACCACTGCACCACAAGCTAATAGTTATTTCTCTGGAAATTGATTTAAATATCCCTTACCCTTTGCTATTCTAACCACCAGACATATTAAGCTGCATCTGTAACAACGGTACCTGGAGATGGATATCTGTGTTTCACAGAGGGATGCCTCTGTGATAAGCTAAGCTTATCATATCTGAATTGCAAAATTCTGGATGACCACTGGATAGTAGGAAACATGTTTTTTTAAAACATGTTCTAACTCTGTGGTGTCATCTAGTTATCATCCAGACTTTTGCAGCATGCATGTAGCAGCCAGGTTTAAAAATGCCACCTTTCTTGGCATCAATTTATTTATTTTGTCACAACAGTATACACAAGCATCAACATAAATCAACAAAATATCATATAAGCATATATATGAGCAAAAGTATGTAATAATTGTATTAATTTGATGTAATGAAAGGAAATATTAGGACAGGAACGGTAGGCACTTTTGTGCTCTTATGCACGCCCCTTATAGTCCTCTTAGGAATGGAGTGAGGTCAATGGTAGACAGTTTTTGATTAAAGCTTTTGGGAGTTTGAGAAGAGACCACAGAGTCAGGCAGTGTGTTCCAAGCGTTAACAACTCTGTTACAAAAATCATATTTTCTGCAATCAAGATTGAAGCGGTTAACATTAAGTTTGAATCTATTGTTTGCTCTTGTATTATTGTGATTGAAGCTGAAGTAGTCTTTAACAGGAAGGACATTGCAATAGATAATTCTGTGTGTTAAACATAGGTCTTATTTCCCTTACTGGTTGCTATTGCTTTAATAAACAGAAATAAATAAATTAGAAAGTGATACTATAAAGCAAAGTGGCCCCCTCCACAATGATTAGTATTTAAGAAATATCTTTAGGTCACATAAAAATACTGCATTCTTCACAATCTAGATGCTGGATGGTTCCAATTCAGTACCTGTTTTTGGTGTGTGTGTGTGGGAGTTTGCTTATTAGGCGAAAAACAAACAAACAAACAAGGATAACTAAGATGGCAGAGGCTACAGAGGTAGAAAACAAGACATCATGGAATGTTCACACATTTTTCTAATATGCAATGCTACATAGGCAAAGCTACTTTCTCTTGAGCTGAACACATTTATATATTGTATTAGCAGCAACACTTTCTGTTATTATGAAAAGAGAAAGAGGTTTTTTGACAACTAAAAGATAACAAATGTTTTATAACTTTTGTGGACCAGAAGAACAGCACTATAATTAGACATTAGCTATTTATTGTCTCCAGCCAGATCTGTCATTACAAAAGACCAAGAAAAATAAGACAAACAGTTTGTAGTAATTCAGGGTCATCATGGGAAGAAGTCCCATTGGACTCAATCCTTCTCAGAATCTCTGAGTCTCGTTAACTAGGTTTGGTACTGGGGGATTTTAACCATCAGAACAAATTTTATTATGGTCAGTGACCAGTGCAAAGCAAAACAGAGAAAGAAAAAAAAATGACAGGAAAATATCCATGTATATATAGGTAAATAAATAAGTAGGTAAATTTAAGATAGTATTAAAAATATAGATATAAAAGCTATAAGCTGATCTGATCTTGTCAGCTAAACCTATGTACTTTATTTTCCACTTTACAATCTTTGGATGGGTGTACATAAAAATAAGTAAGAAAAGATGAAATGGAGGAAGTAAATAACTTTATGGCATGCTGTATTAAAGTGTGATGAAATACATATTTTTGCTTTGCTAAATCTGGTGACAGTTTTTATCCATGAGGCATTTAAGCTTTATGGATTAATAACAGTAAAATCTTGCAACTTGTTCTGAAGGGCTGAACTTTTAAACCTTTTAAACCTTTAATAAATGGAGTTGCCCTTTGGTGTCTGGCTGGTTGAAAGACGCTGCACCTAAGAAGAGTGTGAACTGAAGAGAAGAAAGCATTAATGTGTGCTCTTGAAAAGACCTATCTACATTTGTTAAAAATATCTTGTAAACAATTAGGACACCATTAGTATCTTCTACCAAGAAGCAAAAGAAGCATGGGACTTGGGCAAGCTTTTTCTAGTGTTAAGCATTCTCCTAGCATCCTCATATCCCAGTTGGCTTAGATGTTCAGGTCAGCAGCCACAGGTAATGAGCTTTTGTTCATAAACTAATTGCCACTTGTCTTTATATTTACCCATTAACAAGAGAAGTAATTCACTGGGGTTTAAAGTAACTCTCACCCAAGTTATTAACATTCTGGACAAGGTCTGAGTTTTAGTACTTGCCAAACCTGCTTCCAGTCTCAGGATTACATTAGATATGCATCTGGGAACACCTATTACGGCCCTAAGTAAAGTTGACTGAATCTATTCATAGGCTGTAAAATGTGAGTGTGGACCCAAATTGTATTCCATATATCATTTACACTATTGATTTGGCCTGAAATTGATTAATTGCTGCCAAAGCGAATTTCCCTCCTTACTTTCTATAAAATCTTAGAATGGCTAAGACATTCCTCTGTGCCTACAAAGAGCCATGGGTAATTTCAGTCTTTAATTTCCTATTGCTTTGAAAAACAACTCCTAGATCCTTTACACTGATTAACCTGCTTGCTAATATGACTGTTAATTGTTCATTAGTGCTTCTGTCTACTGTTGGAAAAACAGTGCTTTGTCACAATTTACGATCAAATGTTCATTTTTGCAAAAAGATGACAAAGTCTCATGCCAACTTACACTGTTGAAAGTATTAACACATTGTCTGCATATAAAAGAATTTGAATTCTTTTTCTTAATAATTTTGGGTCACGAATCTCCACAGAGTACTACTATACTTTTTAAGTATTAAAGGGCAACAGAGCTATAATACAAGCTAGTTTCACCCCTCGTCAAGTCTCAATATATAGAAATGTTTCCCTAGTGATTGTCCTTATTTTTAAATCATTCTTCTCATATAAACTATTTACCTTTACTACATACATTGCATTAAATATACATATACTACACCTAACCCTGTACCTATACCTATACTATACATCAGAAGCAGGAGGCCATCAAAGTCCAACTTGCCATAGTTGAATGTAGATCAAGTTGAATGCTGCTCAAAGATGAGCAAATGCAGCGTATAATTTAGCATGTGGCTGTTTGTTGTATTTTTCAGCAAGGAATTGTAACGGCAGTCAGTGACAAATTGTTGACCTGGAAGCCTGTTTGTTGAGGAAGCCTTCCTCAACAGGCCAGATATTCAAATTTATGTATGTACCTTGCATAATATACTAATTACACTTAAAAAATAATTAAGATAAAAGGATAATTGGTGTATAGTTGGTGAGACCATTTTTATTACTTTTTTTTAATAGAAAGCCACAACAATGGTTAAACTATTCTCACCTGACTCATCCAGAATCCTGGCTTTACAATTAATATATGTTAACAAAGAGACTGGCATGGAAATCCAAAACTTTAAGTGAGGGTTTTAGCACTTCCAAGGCTTTTTTTTTTTTTTTTGGTGAATGGGAAAAGGATAACTATTAAAATGGCTTATCAGCTGCTTTTTCCATAACTAATCACACATGATGTGTACATTTCATTGGATCACTTATAGTAGATCTGTTTAAGTTCAGTTCCACTAAGCATGTACAAAATTTGGAATTCATTTATGAGTAAGCAGAAAGAGCTTTGTGGTTGCAATTGTCAGATATCTAGGAAGAAAGAAATATTTTACCTCAACAATGCCACTGAAAATGTACACATAAAGAGAAAACAAACTGGGGGGAAAAACTGAACTTCAATATGTGTCTCTGTATGTGAGAGAATACGAGATAAAGTTCAAGGAGGAATATAATTCTATTGAAGAATACACATTAACTATTACAGAATTTTAAAACACATGTAGATTAATGAACATACAGTAAATCATGTCCATAAATAATGAGCATTTTTATTGTGAGAATATTGCTTCTTCTTTCCTGTTTTGTGGAAAAATAAATTCTGTTTTTAAAATTCACCAATACGTATCTTGTGTTCACTACTAATCACTCTCTTTTAGCTAAATTTCCACAGTACTCTCTAATTCTTCTTAAATTTTCCCAAAGCATCAAATCTATGAAGATTATCATCCCCAAACTTGCAGTCTTTTTTATGTTTTTGTCCCTCAGCATCCTAAAATCTAGAAAATCAATATGGCCATCATATTCTCTGCAACCTCCAATATTCTTGTATTTCTTCTAATTTCAAATGTTCTTTTCCTCATAATGAGCAAAAAAAAGAAGCCCCAAACCCTCCACAATGATTGATAAAATAATTGGAGAAAAGTTTTATTACATCTCTTTGAAATCCAATTAAACTAGAATCCAAAGTAGTCATTTATACCAATTCATTTTTCTTTCAGTGATTATCTTTGGGAGCATGTGGCTTTGGACTTTGAGCAAGCCTTGGATTCAAAACCTGCCCATCTATGTACAAAGTTCAATAGGCTTGCTTTGGCTAAATCAAATTCTCTCAATTTATTTTAATCTAATCTGCTGCACTACATATTCCCTTAATAAATGTTCCAAATTCATTGGAAGAAGGCCAAATATCTGTGTAGTAAATATGTGATCAGAAAATCAATCAAACAAAATGCTATCTGTTTTCAAGTCTCACACCAGGCTTCAACGAATATGATTTCACATATGCCTGTTAGTTGCTTTAAAGCAGTGCTTCTCAAATAGTGGGGCGGGCCCCCCCGGGGGGGGCGCGAGGCTCCGTAAAGGGGGGCGCGTTTGACCTCGGCAAACATACTAACATAACAAACATGATACTATTTACAGTCGTGCGGGGGGCGCGAAAAATGTTTTCTTCTTCCTAGGGGGGCATGACAGAAAATAATTGAGAAGCACTGCTTTAAAGGAAGTGGTTTCTTGTATTGTTCAAAGCTATTATTTACATTCCATATTTTGTGTATCGCTGAGCATTCTTGCAACATTAGCATTGACTGGATGATCTAAAGTGCTCCTAATAACTTACTCTTTCTATCCGCTCAAGCCAAGCATTAATGTAAATATATCATGCTATAGCATTCTCTCTCTCTCTCTCTCTCTCTCTCTCTCTCTCTCTCTCTCTCTCTCTCTCTCTCTCTCTCTTTCTGCCCTTTCAGAACAAGCAATTAACTACCAAAATTTGACCAAATAACTCATTTTATGATTGTACATAAGTAACCAAATTCACACTGGTAGTCATGGTCTTATACTAGTCAACTTGTAAAACTGGAAGGCATAAATGCAATACCATATGTTTCACAATGGTACAAGCTACATCTACAGCAGAAGCAACATGATATCCACTGCATCTAAGACTAGTATGCTTTTCAAACTAAAACCCAATGGTTTCCATATTCCGACTTGATAGGCTAAGATTTGATAGAACTCATGAACATTGCCTGGCCTCTTTTTATCAGAATAGCAACTATCTTAAACATTTTATCACAATCATTAATGTTCCATTCTGATAATTTGAGGTTTTCAGATTTTTTTTTAAATAAGAGAAGAAAAGCTGTAAATATGAAAAGAAAAGAACATTTTATGTTCTTGTTCAAGTCCCCCCAAATGGGAATGATATATAAAGAAACATGAATGCCTGGGCTAGAACATTTTGGACTCATTTGCAGTATTTTTAGTGAACACTAACAACCAATGAGCTATCTGGAATTATTTTTAATCTCAAGTAAAATCAATCCTCTATCTAAGGATAGGGAGTTAGGATTTGCAAAATATTTTGAGTTCCAGATCCCATTAGCTGCCACTAATGTGGTTTATTGAAATGACTGTGTGCAATATAGTTCAAATGGCCACCGGGTTGACTACTTTGGTCTAAATTTAGGTAGGAATTATTCCTGGTCCTATCTAGAATTTACCAGATAATTTTTATGTAAAAAGAGGTGGATGGGGCTCAGATTTTACTCTGAGAATCTAGAACACTTCACAAAATATCTGTAGTGTGTAGCAAATAGGAGACAAAAAGGGCTGTGTGTTAGTCATACTGTTCTGGTTATATGTATTACTTTCACCATGATTTTAAAACATAGTTTAGAACACTTCTTTTGTCAAAGGAAGGTATATTTTTATTTAGTAGTATGTATTTTAACATCCAAAATATTGACTGTTGAAAAAACTGAATTGGTTTTTTAAAACAAGAACTTTAATATCTTTTCACAGATGGCTCATTTGCAAGAAAACTATTTTTTATCAAATTAGCTTCCTGACAGGAGATAGACTAGGTGAACAATAAAGTATTCATTTTCCCCCCTATTTCTGAAAAGACGTTTATCTTTATTATCCCTGAATTATATTTATCCCCAGATCATACTGGAAACATTTATCTTGGCGCTATGGTTTTCCCTGCCTTTAAAAATGTTTGCCCTGAAGGGCTCTGAATGTAGGAAAAGACATATTTTGTGGATTTGCATTCATCTCTATGGATCATCTATGCAGACTATTTAAAATATTACATTTTGAAATGAGACTACTATTGCTATTCGAGTGAGGGCAAGCATTTCCTCCCTAGCATAATCAACTGTATTTCATATTGATGAATACAGATCATCTTAAAGATAACATATGAATTAGAAGAAAGGACAACTTAATGATGTTGGTTTTGGACAATTTTCACCAATGTGTGCATGGAAAAGAACAGCAGTTGAAATCTGAATCTAAAAAATATCCAAGTAGCACATAAACTCTCTCTTCCTGAAACTATAGTATGCGACCTATCCCTTGACACTACTCTTCGATTCTTACTATGCTACAGAGCCCCCGACTATGACATTACCCACGCAAATATGCTAACCTCAATGCTAACATGGGCTACCTCTTGCCCATACCCTCTCATCTTCCTGGGTGACTTAAATCTACCTCTCATTAACTGGACAACTAATGAATGTTCAACTGACCCAATCCATACTACACTATACAACGCTGTTACAAACCTAGGTCTTGAACAACTTGTAACTAACAATACAAGACTCAACAACTGCCTTGACCTCATCTTCTGCAACAATCCAAACTCAATTTACGGACTACAAATTAAAGAACCTTTTTCAAACAGTGACCACTGCATGATTGATTTTCGTCTCAATATACGTCCATACTTAAATCGTCATAACACCAGAACTCCCAACTACAACTTCAAGAAAGCCAATTACGACCTTATAAACAACGATCTTTCATTTCTGAACTGGCAAAATCTGTTTGCATCCTGCATAACCGCTGATGACCTCTATAGAGTCTTCCTACTTGAAATCAATAGAGTCATTAAATTATATGTACCACGAATGACTACCATGTCCAAGAAAAACAAACTACCCATATCAATAAAAAAGCTTCAATCAAAAAAAAATCCCTCTGAAAAAGAAACAAAAAAGACTATGTTACAAATTTCAGAAACCGCTACAGAAACATATGCAACCAAATAAAAACTGAATGCACAAAGTACCACACCAAGCAAGAAGAGAACCTTCTACGCACAAATTCCAATCGTGCCTTTTATAATTTTGTCAACAATAAACTTAAAGACTCAAGATCCATCCCACCACTAAAAGATTCTAACAACAAAGAATGCAATGACGAAATAGTCAAAGCAAACCTCTTCAACATTTTCTTTGGCTCAGTTTTTGTTAACTCCGATAACACATATCCAACATTCCACAAACGAACCAGCAATGACTAGGATGATTTAACTCATATAGATTTCACAGAAGACAACGTTGGTAAAGCTCTTCACAACTTAAAACCATCGCTTTCTATTGGACCCGATGGACTATGTGCATATTTCTTAAAAAAACTTTCCATTAATATAGCTGAACCCCTAAGTATTATCTTTGATAAAGCTTTCACTACCAGTTCTCTTCCCAAACTTTGGTCACTAGCCATAGTCATCCCCATCTTCAAAAAAGGAGACCCCAGCTTAGTCGAAAACTACAGACCGATCTCCCTTTGCTGCGTCACCTGCAAAGTCATGGAATCTATCATCAACCAATCCATTACCTCACACTTAGAAACTAACAACCTACTCTCCAACAAACAATTTGGTTTCAGGAAAAAGTTATCATGTAACTTACAACTTCTCCACTGCAAAAACATATGGACTTCAAATCTAGATCAAGGCAAATCAATAGATGCAATCTCATAGACTTCTGCAAAGCTTTTGACTCAGTAGTACACGATAAACTTCTCCTTAAACTAACATCCTATGGCATCTCAGGACCCCTCCACAAATGGATATCTGCTTTTCTGTCTAACAGACAACAAGTGGTCAAAATTGGCAATGCTTTATCAAATCCTGTTCCTGTCAAGAGTGGCGTTCCTCAAGGCAGCGCCTTGGACCAACACTCTTTATTCTATACATTAATGATCTTTGTGACCATATCTCAAGTAATTGTGTTCTCTTTGCTGACGATGTCAAACTATTTAACACCACAGACAACACTTCTATCATTCAAAACGACCTTGACCATCTAACCGCTTGGTCTAAAAATTGGCAGCTCCAAATTTCAACCAGCAAATGCTCAGTCTTACATATAGGAAAAAAGAACCCTAAAACTAAGTACATACTAGATGGACATTACCTTACAGACGACCCCATCCCATTAAAGACCTTGGAGTTTTCATGTCAAATGATCTAAGTGCCAAAGCCCACTGCAACTACATAGCAAAAAGCTCTAAGAGTTGTAAACCTAATTTTCCGTAGCATCTTTTCCAAAACGACCACACTACTAACCAGAGCATATAAAACATTTGCTAGACCAATTCTAGAATACAGCTCACCTGTTTGGAACCCTCACCACATCTCTGACATCAATACAATTGAACGTGTCCAGAAATATTTTACAAGAAGAGTTCTCCATTCCTCTGAAAACAACAAAATACCTTATCCCACCAGACTTGAAATCCTAGGCTTAGAAAACTTGGAACTCCGTCGCCTTCGACAAGACCTAAGTTTAACTCACAGAATCATCTATTGTAATGTCCTTCCTGTCAAAGACTACTTCAGCTTTAATTGCAATAATACAAGGGCAACCAATAGATTTAAACTTAATGTAAACCGCTTTAATCTAGATTGCAGAAAATATGACTTCTGCAACAGAATCATCAGTGCTTGGAATACTTTACCTGACTCTGTGGTCTCTTCCCATAATCCTAAAAGCTTTAACCAAAAACTTTCTACTATTGACCTCACCCCATTCCTAAGAGGACCATAAGGGGCGTGCATAAGCGCACAAACGTGCCTACCGTTCCTGTCCTATTGTTTTTCTTTTCTTCTTCCTATATATGTTTATATGTGTATATACTATATAATCTTTTTGTATGATGTTGTGACAAAATAAATAAATAAAATAAATAAATAGATCAAAATAGCAGTGTTGATAACATAACATATCCTTAATTCAACTGGGTTATAGTAGATTCCATTACAAATGGATTAATTCCTAAAAGCAATATCAGAGCAATCTTTAACTCAATCAGATTGGGATGGAGCTCATTGTTAAGGAAGGTGATCAATCTTTCCGTGAGCACGGAGAGTTGTTACACCTGCCTAAAGAAGAGCTATAGCTATAAAACTTTTATGGAAGAGAAGTCTCTCTGGAATACATTTCTAATTATAGGCTAGTTCAACTATTTAATTCTTGGGCAAGATCATTGAAAAAGTGCTGGTCTCATGTTTCCAAACATGACTGGGTAAAACTGAATTTCTGGACCAATTTATTGAGTCATTTAAGATGTTGGTGTAATTCCCCATTCTGCATCAGAAACAAAATGTAGGAGGACAGGCCTCCTAGTTCTTCTGGATCGCTCAGTAGCTCTTGGATACTACCAACTGTAGTATTTTCTGACCCACTTAATTGGGTTGGGCTTTGGGGGCAATATATTTGCAACATTCATTGAGATGTTTCTCCATAAAATAGCTCCATGAAACAGTTGGGAAAGATTTTCTGAAGTTTTGGAATTGGATGCTATCAGTATGCTGATAACATACAACTTTACTGCTTTTTAATTTCCAGCTCTGAGAAAGCAGGGAATACTCTGAGAAGTTTCATGATGTTCTTTAAAATATATATATTCTCAAAAAAATATTTTATTTTGAATTTTTAAAATTATTTTTAATATTTAATAATATCATCAGAAACTATACACGATGACTATCTATACTACCTGTCTATTTTAAATCTTGGAACAAGCTTTGAGTAAAATAAAAATGATAGGATTTGGTTCAGTGTCACCAAACATGTGCTTTGTATGGAAAAAGGACACTTAACAAGGTAAGTGGCAGCGTCTGGAACCCTAAAGTCTAGTATGGTGGTCTAGTAACCTTGACAGTAAGTAGAACAGCGAGGGGAGGGGAACAACTGTGCTGCGCTATTTAGATTTGCTAGAAAGTAGGATTTCCTGCTTTCTAGCGAATATAAATTGTGCAGCACAGCTGATCATTGGAAATACTGGTTTGGACCAACCAGTAGCTTTTTTTTTTTACTACCGGTTCACTGAACCGGTGCAAACTGGTAGAATTTCACCATTGATTCAACTCTTATCTACTCTTAAAAAGAGTTCTGATTCAAACTCATTCCACATCTTCTTTCTCAGTTTGGAGAAATAAAGTAGAAGTTATAATGGAATATTAACTTCCAATTCATATGCACACTTCATAACCATCATGTAGTCTCATCAAAATGAAACAGATGAATAAGGGAAGTATTATTCATGTTACAACTGAGCAATATTTTATCTCAAAGCAGGAAAGAAAAGTATGAAGATGTAGGGTGTTTTTTTTTTAATCATTCAACATGTTGTCACAATGCAAGCAAATATAGATGTATAGAAACTGACTATAGCAATAATTCTTTGCTTGACTAGCCAACAGTGGACATAGGGTATTCCATAATTGTCTGCCATGGCTGGATAACAACCAAACCTTACACTGAATGTACAATTTTGGTAGGTGGAATGACACAAGAAAAAGGGAAGCGATTGATCCAGTCTTCCTCTTTGTTAAACATGATAGACAATCATTTGTAGAAGCAATAGTTACTGTGAATACCATCTAAGCATACAAAGATGCACATGTAGACAAGCACATGTGCAACTGCTATTTTAAATATATATTTTTCGTAATGTTTATGAATCATTTTTAATTTAAACCAAATTCTCTATTTTTAACTGCACATCCTTCCTCAATATAGTAATTAGCATCTTATTTTTATTTACTTACTTCCTTAGCCAGTGCATCAGACTGAAGAAATAATTTGTGTGTTTTGAAGCATTCTCTTTTAATGTTCTTGTATCAACATCCCTGATTATATAAGGGATTACGAGGCTCCATTCATTTCTAAACAAACCTTTACCCTGCTGTTGTAAAAGAAACCTTGAGGCTGATAATTATTAACAAAATACATCTCAGGCAGACACATGGAACCAATGCTGAGTGATGATGAAGTTGCAATTCAACAATATCCGCATGTCTTGTTGGCAGCTTATCCTTAAAAAATCATTTGCTACTCATCCTTTGAAGAGAAGATTCCAGAAACTGAACCTATTGAGAATCTGGATTGTCTTTCCTTTTCTTCCCCCCCCCACCCCTCAAATCATTCCAGCAATCCATGAATCACTTCCTGTTCTGACCATTTACCAAACCACTCCTTGAATGGCTTGGAAAATATGGGAAGAAATAGAGAAAAAAAAACAATAGTCTGTCCTAGCAATTCTGAGTTTTGCACAGCCTCAATCAAGTGGTATAGATCAGGGGTGGGGAACTATGGCTGGCTCAAGAATTCTGGGAGTTGAAGTCCACAAATCATAAAAGGACCATAGTTCCACACCTCTGGTGTAGATCAACAGAGCAGGTAATTAACTCCAGGTAAATCCTATATGCCTTCTATAGAAAACTCATTTTTTTATGCAATCTGTCCACATAAATATACACAGGTTAATCACTATCTGAAAGATCTAAGGAATATCTAAATATCTAATTAGATCACTGGAACCCTCCAAGCATGGTTATTGAAGACTAATGACAGAATGACCTATTATATGAAATGAAAACACCAAAAACACAATTTATGCCCACAGCTTAGAAAGGGAGGAAACATGCATGACTTCACATAGTGGCTCCAACCTCCTCAAAATGTAACATATGGCTTTTGCTACAAAAAGGTTTTTTACTTTGGTCTTTAAGAAATATTGAAAATATATTCAAGTTTAACAAGGGTTAGAGTAATGCATCTCTTAATGAATATGGAAGAACTAATATGGTTAAACATGGTTAAAAATTACAAAGGAGTGTGCCATGTAATATAACCAATATATTAAATTTAAATGCCAAATGTGTAGGAATGTTGGATCAGAAAAAGAAGAAGAAGTTGGAATTTAAATTGATGGAAGAAATATTAAAAAACTCAAAGATATACAGTAATGGCTTTGGTGGTTGGAAATAAGGAAGAATTAAAGAATCTCTTGCTGAAGGTAAAAAAAACATGAAAAACCTAATCTAATTCTATATTATCTGATAATAACAACTCAATGCAACTAGATAAAGAAGTAGTGAAGCTAGTAATAGACCTCCAGGAATGATGGCTCCAAAAATCCACAGGAATAATGTCTGTAGTCATGAAACAAAGAGGCAGTGTTTCCTGAAAAATTGAGCAAAAACATTAAAATGTAGAAACAACACACTGCCGTAAAAGGCACATATTGTCATAGTTTTCCCAGTTATAATATGAAAGAGCTATCAGAGAGATTTAATGAAGGTCAGTTAATGACTTTGAACAGAAGAAAACATTGAAAGTACCTTGGACAATAAGAGAAAACAAACTGTTTAATGCTAAATGAAGTAAAACACACCACTCACTCGAAGTGCTTATAATGAAGTTAAAGCTTAAATTTTGGATTTTGGATAACACTCTAGGACTTGGATAAATAAAAAGTAATAAAAAAAGTGACTGGCAGAAGTAAAGATGGGTGGATACTGTCAGTAATTCCACAAGCATGAAGTTACAAACAGTTACTGACAGATTTAGTGAATCACTATCCATCAGAGCACAAAGAATCAGAAGCAACTGAATGACTCAACAATGATGAGGAAAAAAGCTCAGTCATATTCTCTAGTGAAAAGAAATATCCCAGGAGGAAATATATAATCTCATACCATGTTTCAGAACTCACGAAGGAAAAGAACAGCTTAGTTCTTTTTGATCTAGCGATCAGAAAAAAGTAAAGATGCAGACAATAATTCAACATATAATGCCGCTTAATGCTGAGCTACAGTAAATTAGCCCCTTATTGCCTTTTCTGCCTAAGAGCATCATTTATTTTTATTTTTATTATTATTTATTTATTTATTTTGTCAAGCATGTATCAGATAACAGATATAAGTATAAACATGATTATGAACACATGAAATGGATACAAATAAATGGGGACAATTGGACTGGGACAGTAGACATGTTGGTGCACTTATGCATGGCCCTTACAGACCTCTTAGGAATGGGGTGAGGTCAACAGGAGACAGATTTTCCATGATATCAAAAGCAGAAAAGATTCTTTCTTCTATCGCATGAAATTCATTAACTAGGTACTCTGACATTATATCTGGTAACTTTTCCATGTACCACAAGAGTGTAGTTTAAATTGACTCCCATTTATTCTTGGAACAAACTTTGTAAAAATATGTGCAAACCTGTACATATGTACAAGTTTGCACACGGGAAACCCAAAAATATAATAGGATATTCCACATACCACCTTACTGATAGTTTTACTATTCCATTCACCCATATAAGCAATGGGCAAAAGGGAATGCCTAAGGATTTCCCCCCCAAATTGTTAGAGCCTTTCCTGATAGTTGCTAAAAATTGCTTACCTGTATACTGCTAACAGAAGGGGAAAGGAAGGGTCAGTTCTTCAAAATAGGCCAAGTCAGGAAATAAATTCTACAAAGACTGCTGAAATTCTACTTTATTGTTGCAGAATATAATAATAGACTCTTCAAAACCTGGCAGATATCCCTCCTCCCCCATATAACAAAGGGAATCAATATAGGGCATTCTTGAATTTCGTTCATACTCCATCATCCCTTCCAGGGTTAACCTGTTTTTTTTACAGAATATCTGTTGAATACTTTCCTCAGGGCGTTTCCTTACTCTTCAAGGGAAGGGAAAAAGAAGGGTTTGGATTTAATAGAAAGATGAATGATTTAAACTGATATTTCCATGTTGAAACACTAAGCAAAGACAAAATCAATAAAATGTTCAAAAAAAGAAGATATTAAGAAATATTATTTGTATTCTGAAGTTCAGAAGAATGTAACATAAAAAGAAAGTTTAAAGAGGTTAGAAGTTTAAAGAAGGAAAGGTAATGCATGAAATGGTTATGGAAGTGAGAATGATATGCAAGAATAGAAAAGTCTGAAGAGCAGTGGTGGTATTCAGGCAGTTCTATCTGGTTCGGAAGAACTGATAGTGGTGGCTGCAGGTGGCTCCGCCCAGCCACCCGAACGTAATCACATCCCATTTATCCACATTTTTGATGCTCTGCGCCTGCCTGCTATCACCCCTGCTGAAGAGGTATAGATAATTGTATTGGTATAAACTAGTTTTCTTTTTTTCTTATATCATACCTTTAATTATTTTGGACAACTATTTGCTAATCCCTTTTCTGCATAACATTGCTTGTTTCTAGTAGCATTTGAATATATGTATAATAATATGTAAAATGTATATATGTAATTATATTTTACATTTAACTACACTTGCTTCACAGAATATAAAGGCTTATAAAAAGAATTGCCTATTTGGATGGCACACATGGACCTGCAGGAAATGTCAATGTCCACAAATTACTTCAAGAGAAATGAGAAATCAGGGGAAGCTTGTATCTTCTCTAAATTAGGTCATAATTTGCAAACAGATGTGCTCTGTAAAGGTGATCTTCAAAACAAACAAATGGAAAAAAGTCAAATAAGACACTCAGGTGTGTAACTTTCTGATTTAAATTTACATGTTGATTGGTTAGAAATAGGTCAAAGATGCCATCCAGTTTTACAAAGATAAGGGAGTTGATTAAAATAGGTGACTTTACATAGCATTTGTTCTTTTTAAAAGGAGTTGGAGGAGATGCATTGTCAGAAGATAATGCCTACAGATATTTCAGGACACTTGAAATGATGAGTTAAATAACAAGCATGGGGGGGAATCTTTCATCCAAAGAGATTATACCTTTCAAATATAATCTCCTTACATAATTCTCTTTACTTTGATTATTTCAAAGTGACCTATTAAAACTATGTATACGGCCGTCCCAAGTTATTTTTTCCCCCCAAATAGTTTAGCTTACTTCTTAATGGACAGATACATCATAAACATATATGACATGCTTGAGTTTTCTGCATTAAAAAGGAGGCATTTTGGCCAACACGATTGTGACATATTAAATAATTTGCTATGCCAGTGAAGAAAATCAAATGCTTATTCTTTGCTGTGTAGGGAAAAAAAAACATCTTTAGCTTTTTCAATCAGAAGTGATTAGATAGTGCTGGTAGGTATCATGATTAAGCCAAAGGGGAAATGGACATTTCAGTTCTAAGAATTGTCTCTAGGATAAGCTAGTGGGAGAGACTGGATTAGCTACCATTAAGCCAGTGGATGAGATGGGAAATGACACAGGAAAAAATATGCAAGCACCTGAAACGTGAATTTTCTAACCACATCTACTTTGGCCTCAGCCTTATAATTTCAGGAAAGTTACAGGATAAAATAAAGGGAATGGGACACCTCTGATATCAGCAATGAAAAACTAGTTGTTTATTGCTATTAATAACCTCTAACTTTATATTCCACTGGCCCCTGACCATCTGCAGAGGAAATTCTGTTCTTTGGGTGATGTCCATCCATAAAAAGGCTACAAGTTTTCCTTGGAGCAATGCAAGAGACATACAGTACATACAAGTATACATACACAGACACAAAATCATTCCTCCCCTTTCCCACTAGCCTGGATCACCAATCTATAGGTCTCAAAGGTGCTTTTCAAAAGGCAACTGGGCTTTTTGTTTTTTTCCTTGAAGATGTTTCACTTCTCATCCAAGAAGCTTGTTCAGTTCTTCACTAACACTTCATTTCAGAACTAAAGAACCTTCTAGGATGAGAAATGAAATGTCTTCAAGGAAAAAACAGAGAAAGTCCAGTTGCCTTTTGAAAAAGCAGCTTTGGGACAACCATGACCTGGATGACTAAGAATCTCCATAATCTCCTATATCTTCCTACACTACAAACATAATACCGCCTTACACACAAACACTTACCAAAATAACATGCATTCAAATATACTAGTTATATTTGCAAGTTAAGCTCTAACTTGTAGCAGCACTACTAGTAGTCATAGTATAAAAACACTGTCACACATGCGGGAGCAAGGAAATACATATAGTAATTATATATGACTAGACCAGTCAAGGAAGGAATAATAGTTACTCACATGAATGGTGAGCCAGATGGTTAAAATTACCGTATATACTCGAATATAAGCCGATCCGAGTATAAGCCGAGGTCCCCAATTTTACCCCAAAAACTGGGGTAAACTGGGGACTCGAGTATAAGCCGAGGGTGGGAAATGAGGCACCTACCGGTTGAAACCTCCTCCTCAGCTGAGAAGGCTGGCGGCTCCCCGCCCGCCTCTCACTGCACCGGCAGGGCTTCCCCGCGCCGTCCGGTAAAATGTGAAAAAAAGAAAAAAAAAAAACTCGAGTATAAGCCGTATATACTCGAGTATAAGCCGAGGGGCTTAAAAAAAAAAAAAAACCTCGAGTATAAGCCGTATAGACCCGAGTATAAGCCGAGGGGACGTTTTTCAGCACAAAAAACGTGCTGAAAAACTCGGCTTATACTCGAGTATATACGGTAAGTGGCTGCCAATATACTTTAAAAGCTGAATTTGTGTTGAAGATCACAGTTTTGTAAAAAAAAAATGTACAAGCAACTAAATAATAGGGAAGTTTAATAGAAATAAGATGCTTTTGCTTGCTTTTGTGAAATATACTGCCCATACATCTATACATTGGATTTTCAATGGCTTTGTGAGGAATATTTTCTGCAGATGCAATTTTGTAGCTCTTATATTTTATTTCTTCCAGAGCAAATTATCTTTTATAATTTCACAGATTCACTAACCACTTGAATTGCATCAAAATTTATGTAGTCCCAAAAAAGGTTTTGTGCTGGTAGACATAATGAGCCAGAACACACATACAAGATGGATTATTTATGTACATTTAAGACAAAATGCATGGCTTTCTGCATTCTCCTTTGCTTTGCACTGATATCTGCAGTGTAGATTCCTTTATTTGCTTCATTTAACTTAATAAAAATAAGAGCGACCCATGGAACTAGATAAAACTTTAATGGGACAATATAGCTTATATGCAAATAGACTGCTGAAAGATCAGAAAAACTTGGAATGAGTTTTGCACATTACACAAACCTGTTTTAAGGTTTCAGATGAGTTAAAAGTAAGAATATACAACTAACCAATAATAAGTAATCTACCTTAAGTAATCATATCAAAGGCCACAGAATAAGGTACTAATATATCTGACTGGCACAAGGAAGATACACACACACACACACACACACACCTTGTTTCCCTGAAAATAAGACCCAATCGGAAAATAACTCCTAGCATGATTTTTCAGGATGCTTGTAATATAAGCCTTACCCTCCCAAAAATAAACCACAGTTAAGATTGTCAGCCAGATGGGTGCATTTACTACCATATTTTCCCCAAAATAAGACCTAACCAGAAAATAAGCCCTAGTGTGTCTTTTGGAGCAAAAATTAAGATAACACCCGGTCTTATTTTCAGGAAAACACAGTATATATATTCAGTCGGCATGCACTATATCAGGGACCCAGCTGATCAGGATACCAAAGGGTTGCAGTTGTATGTATGAAGAATATCCTTCTTCTGCAAACTAAGGTCATTTGAGCACTACTGCCTCTGGGAGTGGTTTATCAGAAATTGTCACATGATGAATTTCCTGACTTTGTAAAATCTGAATAGGAATAGATTCTCTTAGAGATTTCACATTAAAAGCTCACATCACAATAGATGATTAGATGCTGTGATGTGGCATTCTAATTTGAGATCTCTAAAAGAATCCAAAGTGGAAAATAAGCAATACTCTCTGACAATTAGACTGTAGTGGAACTCTAGGGGAATCAAGTCCCTATTCTGTGGCTTTCTCAGCATAACAATTAATCCAGGCCTGTTTCCATCATTAATAACTTACAGCTGATTCACTTTATATGAGACAATTAATTGGCTTAAATATCTTAAATAAATAGCTCCCGTTAAAATAAATAAATAAATAAATTAAATACATTAAATAAATTAAATAAATTTATTTAATTTATAATTATTTAAAATAATTATTTTTTTTAATATTTTAAAATATTAAAAATTAAAATATTTAATTATTTTAATTATTTAAAATAATTATTTAAAATAAATAAATTAAATAGCTCCCGTTACTTATCCCAGCTTCTGTCAATTTAGCAGTTTCAAAAGCACATAAAAATGCAAGTAGAAAAAATAGAGACCACCTTTGGTGGGAAGGTAACAGAGTTCCGTGCGCCTTTGGCGTTGAGTCATGCCGGCCACATGACCACGGAGACATCTTCGGACAGCGCTGGCTCTTTGGCTTTGAAACAGAGATGAGCACCGCCCCCTAGAGTCAGCAACGACTAGCATGTATGTGCGAGGGGAACCTTTACAGTACCTTTACCTTATCTTCCTTCTCTTTCTCTCTCTTTCTCTTCACTCTCTTAGACTGACAACTTGAAACTCCCCTGCAACATTTTACCTTCAAAATCCTGGAAAGACTTAAGGGTATGGCTTCTAATTTAATTTCATGCTTCTCGGTGTTAACAGCCTAGATCTTTGTTTGAGGGTTTTTCATGAAAATATACGGTTTCTAGAAATCAGGAACATAATGGGGCTTCTTTAATGGTTTCTGATACTGCAAAAAGAAGCAAGATTTTTAACTTTCTATTATTTAGACCCCATTTAGCCACATTCTGACTTGTTATCATCAATATCTTTGCAAAGCAATCTTACAAAGGCAATACCACCTGCCAAGGCTACAGCATTGCCCTAATTACAATCTTGCTTCTGCAAACCATCATTTATTGAAAAACATCACAGAACAATATATAGCCAAACATAGGCAGGATTTGTTAGAGTGAAAGAATAAGTTGCCATGAGGCAAAAGCACTAACTCTAGTCTAATACAAAGAAACAAGTCTCAAAATAAACTAGAGCGGATGTCTTAGGATGCTTAGGAAATATTGATTTATAAGCTATATTGCTATGATTATATTCTACATAGCCTAGCAATTTATTTATGAAAGATCAGAATTCTTCAGGAATCCAAATTTGAAATTTTTTGACTACCACATACGATAGCGGTTCACATGACCACTTCACTGTACTACCCATGTTCATATATCAGACTAGGGGTATAATGCATTCGCTTTGTGAGTCCAAAGGGTGATGTGGTAGGTTTTACACCATACTTGCTTCACCACAATTTATTAAATAAAAAAGAGTTGGGTATATTAACACAATATGCTAAATATTAAACCATAACTTAGAAACCAAAATGGTTGAATTTGTTGACCATGCAGATGCAAAATCAATCACACTGTACAAATCCATCCTGTACACATTTATCTTCAAAAGGAATATCTAGAACTTTCCGTGTCACGTCCTTCCTTATATAGACAGCTGAGGGGAATATACCAGTGGTGGGTTGTTACTGGTTTGCCTGATCTGGTGGCCGTGGGAGGCTCTGCTTCCCTGCCCAGATGCTTCTGCACATGCACATAAGTGTCACACGAGTGCACAGGTGTGCGTGCACCCACCAGTGAACCAGTAGCAAGGGGTTTTGAAACCTGCCCCGGTATACACCTGTCAGCCCTTCAGCCATGCATTGTACAGTATATGCCTAGTTAGATGAAACAAACAATTCTTTATGTTCAGGATATTGGCTCAAGGCCTAACAACATCAGTAACTAATTATAAACATGCATAGGAATCCATTAGGCCCCAGTAACCAAGAAGGAAGATTTAATCCTCATTACTGCAAGAGGAAAAAAAAATCACCTGTTGTCATCCTATCATCATTCTCCAATAGAAGCTGTCACCAGCACCAATGGGAATTATTTTTGATCCAGTAATACTGGAAGAAAGGGTCAGTTTTTTGTTTGTTTGTTCTGCTCATAGCAGGGAATGATGTGAGAGAAACTCTCCCCCTAGATGTTGAGGTTTTAATGATATCCCAGTCTGTGCAGTTAATTGTGGTGGAGGGAAAGGTGGCACTTTTTTCTGGTGGGAGAAAGAGAAAATATAGGATTCCAAATAACATACTTAATGTGTATGTTAATGTGTATGTTAATGTTAATGTGTTTCCATGCCTATAAAAACAAACTCTTTTTTTTTTTGGTTGTTTAATTTTGAAACCTCAAGTGTGATGCTTCTTATCCACTTAATTCTGCTATTCCTACTATCGTGAAAAATGAAGGGGATATTAATGAGTAGCTTAGTATAATTGGTATGTAAATAATACAAATACGTAAATGACACAACTCTTGTATCTCTATTTGGGCTAATATTTTCTCAAAAAGAAAATAAAGGTTTCCCTCCCCCCTTTGTTTCTCCAAGGTTGGTGAAGAAGGGGGATTAATTATGAACTGAATGCTTTGATCAGACATATAGACTGTGTAGAAAAAGTTTTGATTATTTATAAAACTTGAGTCAGCATAGGCACATACATCAGAAAGCTTCCTTGATGAAATATTGTATGAAGTATGATACTCTGGAGCTAAAAAAGATAGAACTTCTGATTATAATTTTTATGAGCAAAACATAAAAATAATGATATTTTTGGATTATCAAAGTTATCAGTATCTCACTGATTATCATCTTGTCTTGTTTTATCATCTTAGTATTAGTTTACTTTCCTTGAGGAAACTTATGACTTTATGGATGATCTTTTTTTTTTCTTTTTTTCATTTTCAGAGCAGTTTTTAGTTATTGCCATCCATTGAGCCTCATGACTTGGCTGAAGTTTGAGCAAGAGTTTAATACACACACACACACACACACACACACACACAAACACACAACATTTCACTTGTCTGGGCTAGATATTTTACCTTTAGGATACTTCTGAATGGATTCCTGAGTTTTAAAGAACTTCTGAAAGCTACAATAGGCACTTTAATGAATCATACGATTTGAGTACTAATATCAGGAGACATATTACACAGGAACAAAGAGCCCTTATTTTAGATTGAAGACTTCATTAGTCCTTATATTGCTAAATATAGCATTGTACTTCCTATATTGATCATTTAAAGATATTGCTTCTAGGAAACTTACTATATATATATATATATATATGTATATATATATATATATATATATATACATATATATATATATATATATATATATATATATACACACACACACACACACACACACACACACACACACACACACACACACACACAATAGCAATACTGAAAATAATAACTACCCAGCATGACTTTGGTTCTTAGTGTTATGGCACTAATTAAATATTGGCAGAAGATGTTATGCAGCAACCTTGAATTTTTGTAATAACCAATACTTTTCTTCAGTTATGAATAAACCAAATTCTTTTGTCAACCCAATATTGTCAAAGCTTTAGCTACTGACCCTCTAATCATGAGAATAATGTAGCATTTTAAGGACTATTGAAATAATAGGAAATGCTTCAAATAGTGAAATATACTAAGTTAATAACAAAATGCTATAGATTCATTACTAATTTCATGTGTATTACTTATTATTTGCACTTTTTATCAGTATGTATCTAAGTTCAGATCAAGTTGTTTCATATTATTAGAAACATGTTAGAATATTTTGCATTTACTCAGTTGATGCTACATATAGGAAAATAAAATGTATGTTGGAATCCATTCTATTTGGTATTTCCCAGTGTTGCTTTCAAATCTATAAAAGGAAAAAAAAACATGGTAGAAAATACAGTGTAAGTGTGTCTGTGTGTACACACACATATACACACACATATACACAAACATACTGCATATATACAGTGTAATGTGTGTGTAAGTGTATACATACATACATACATACATATATACATGATACACATACACATACTGTATGATAGGAGTCATGAAGTAAAAAACTCAATGTATCATGGAAATGTAAAAATGTATATACTAGTGAAAGTATATTTAAAACAAAAAGAAAAAAAATAATCTCCTCCCCAAATCAATGCACTACCAATCAAGTATTGGGAGTAATATTATCCACTGGGCAGAAATGATACAAATGAATCTAAAGACACACAAGTCAAGCTCCAACCCATGTAGCACAATTTTCCTACAGTAAATTCCAGTACAAATAGATGTCTTACATACACAAGGCTCAAGGTCAAAGCCTTGGAAAGTCCAGCTTAAAAGAGGAGGTAGCAGGTGATGGGAAAGACTTCAGTTGAAGAAGTTGTCAGATTGCTGTCAATCCAAGTTGACATAGCTGGGCTACATTATTTTCTCACTTGGTACAGATGTTTCATTCTTATGAAATTTACAAGAATGTTTCTATACCTTAGATGATTAGAATGATGCAAATTAGCAGGTTATCCATATTCCATATAATAATTTATCAGGGTAATATAACTCTTTTATTCCAGGATGAGAGAGAGAGAGAGAGAGAGAGAGAGAGAGAGAGAGAGATGGACATCATGATGATGATCCTAAACCATAAATTTAAGAGATGATAAGAATTCAGGCACCTACTTCCATATTTCTTTTTAAGGCAATCTCTAAAGAAAGAGATACTTACCTAGTTCAGGTTCTATGTACTACATGTGTTGTAAGCACTGTGAATTGTGCAGAGTATAAATATTTGGTATAGCATATGAGTTAAGTAAGTTTTGAACCGTGAAGATGCTAATTTAAATCCCATCTCAGCTACAAAATCAGAAGCTTTGCTTTCTTTTTTTCTTTTCTTTTCCTCAAAAATGTAATTGATTTTGCTTTATCTACCATACCCTTTTCTCCCCACAGCACAAATATGATAATATATGACAAGTGATAAAATATGTGCCCTATACAAATGCTGTGAACTGCTGTCCCAGTTAATACTTTTTAATTAACTTTGCAAAAGCATCCAAAATGGTACAGTGCAGTATTACATTATGATTCTGATTTCTTTTATTACATTTCAAACCAATCTTCGAAGACACTTTGTGAAAGTTTTCACGTTAAAGAAACCAAACATGAAGACAGAGAAGAGAAGACACTACAAGTGTACTCCCTTCCGTTTTCACAAACTTCTTAAATAGTCTTCACTTTTCCAGCTTATGTTTTTGGTAAGTTGTAGAGTAATTTAGGTCAAGAAAACTAGACTAAATCCATTTGGGAATCAGATACTCTTGCCATGCTTAGGCTAGTTAACTAAGAGTAGTTTTAGATGGCAGCATCTGAAGACTTTTATTTAAAAGGTTGCTAATCTTTTAAGTCACGCTGCTTTCATCTACTTTATATCCTTCTCCAATAAATTACCTCAACCGTCAGTTTAGTTCTCTCTCTTAACGTGCTACTGTTCTCTCTTTGTTCTACCAGTTCCTGACCTTTTAATCAAAATGACTATTCATGTCACACTTTATTACTGCTGACAGCTACAGATTTCATTTCCCTAACACATCACAAGCAATTCTTTCCCTCACAACCCCACTGAAATTCAGCTGTTAATCTTGCAAGAGGCAACCATTACATGCCATGCTTTATGTTTAAGCATCCTCATATATATCCCTGTGTGTGTGTATATGTTCACTTAAGATTTATGATTTGTGTGTGTGTATATGTGTATACACACACACACATATACACACATTATTTCTAACGTAGAATATTGAATAAATACTCCCATACCAACTTTAATCATCACTGCTTACCTATAATATTTGTTATTAATCTAACTATGAATAATAATAATAATAATAATAATAATAATAATAATAATAATAATAATAATAATAATAATAATAATAGTAAGTGATATGCCTTTTGAATGCTTCATTCATAGATCTATATAGATCTCTGTAGACAATCCAAACAGTTCAGTGGGATGCTGAAGATTTCAGATCAGGAAATGTTTCTCTTCTCTAAGAAGAGTTTCCCCTTTTACAGGTTAAAAAACAATAAAACAGGCATTCTCTTGAGACAATAGTTCTATTCTGGAATACTTCTTCTTAAACTCAGTTTCTCTATTCCTCCAGCTCTCTCTCTCGCTCTTTCCTTATACAACAAACGGATGGAGCTGCTGCACTGCAGAATGTCAGTTTACTCATTTAGAACTTTCAATGCAGAAATACAGAGTGATGCAGTCAACCAGATAACGCAGCACTTACCTTAATTGAAAATCCTTTCTTTTGACAAAGTGAACAGAAGGAGGCAAGTTCAGCTGTTATTTAGAGGGCAGTCTAAGTTTTCAATCAGCACCCTTCAGGTTAAGAATCATCCTGGGCTGTCGTTTGCTCTTGACGTTGAACTCTTCACTGTCTAGGAAAAAAAAAAAGACGGGAGAGAAGGAAACATCAGCTGGAATCCTCCGGAGAGATCTTGAGTAAAGTGAGAGTACAGAAGCCCCGTGGCTTAAAAGGAGGATGTTCAACAAAACATCTTGGGTCTGAAGAATCCTATGGCTGCTGCGAGAGGTTTTTATCATGTCCCTTGAGCTGAAGAATGATCGCTGACCTGATTAACACACAGCACACTCCTTACACATAGAGAAAGCACTGGGAGGATTCCTGGTCCACCAGGGAGTCGCAAAAGACACGGAGGCCACTTGGGAATGTCATCTCATGCAGATTAATAGATGTGCTGCTCCAGCTGAGGTTGTAATTTGCAAGGTGGGTAATGCTCAGTGCAAAGCAATTTAATGATTTCAAAAGGAAATGTGTTTCTGCAATGCTCCTTTTTCTAAGGTGCGTCAGCATTCCAAACAGGTTATGACTGATTAATTAAAGCAGATGGATGGAGCGGATTTCATGATAGGATGCTCAGCATATACAGAACACGGGGAGCTGAAGGGTGAGGTGGGAACTCCGATTTCAGCTTAACAGAAACAAAATTATTTTGGTGGGCAAACCTCCCAGATGGCAATTTACTATTGTTGGGTAGGAGGGGAGTAGTTTTGCATGGCACATTTGTAAGTGGGAGTAAGCCATTAGATGTACAAAGTTATATTCCATGACAGAAACGCTCCCTTCAAACAAGGTTACCAAATGGGCAGCCAATTTTATAAATGCACAATGGCATTTCCTGAGATTTTTTTAAAAAAAAAGATGCCCAAGAAAAAAGAGAAGACAGGTTATGCAGTACATCTGATATTTGTCCAATTATAAAACCATGGATCAATAGATGGATCAAATACTAGTCCAGTATTTAAGGTTTTTATTAATCTGTTTGGTTTTGGATACATTTGCTTCTCAGCTTTCTGTTAAATAATGCTCAAGGAATAGTAATTTTTTTTTAAATGCACAATAAGAAATAGTAGAACACATGTCTTGCATAGATAAGCTCCCAGATTCTTTCCTAGGAAAGTCACCTGCTGGCAGTCTTGAGCCTAGTTAAATCAATGGTGCAATTTTATGAAAGGACATATTTTGCATACCTGGTTGTGTATTGCTTCCTCTCCTGCAGAACATGTGAAATTGATTTAGTGATCATCTGCATCAGATACAGTAGTTGATCTTTACAGATCTGGGGTGCCATTGAATGGCAATAAAGCATAAATGCTCAATAAATTATTCACTATTGATGTAGGAGGGGCAAGACAATATCATTTAGATGTTCTGCCTCAAGGATTAGTAATTTGATGTCTCTCACATTCCTGATGTCTGGATTTTTACAATTTATACTACAACATTGAGGCTAGGTAACTGGCTTATGCCGCTATCTGACTCCTCTATTTAGCACCCATAGATTCTTGCAGCCAGGGCCATCAAAAATAGAGGCATGCAACTTGTTTCAGAGATTGGAGGGAAGAAGTTTATTGGAAACAGTTGCGGTACAGAAAGTGTCCCTATTCCTAAATAAAGAAATGGTGTGCGTGCATCATCCGAACTTTGCAGGACTGAAAAGAAAGAGGCTATCATTCTTACTATTAATATTGAATGACAACACGATACAACAAAAGGGAGAAACAATAACACATTAAGTAAACAGGTCATTATTGAATTCCCAGACTATTTCAAAATATTTGAGAGAAGCCATCTGCCAGCCTGACCGGTTAGTTGACTTACACCACACTGCCCCCTGCCCCTACATACACTTGAACTGAATAGTTTCCCTAATCACAAAAGTCTTTAGGAAAACAAAATCATGTGCTGTTGTACAACATTGAAAATAAAATATATATGCTACTTTGGCATGTCTACCTACCTATATTTTACTGTCTGACTATACTTTTAGCATTATTTTTTTACAATGTGGTCATCAGCATGAATTATTTCCCCATCATCATATATAAACTTACCCTTACAAACATCCTGCAAAATAGATTTGGAGGGAAAAAGTGAATTGGCAGAAAATTACCTACTAAATTTTAAATTAAGTACTTTACTTACATACTGACTAAATGTGAAAATGCAGCCAAAAAGTCTGTCTATTGATGAAGTTAAAGAAGCTACAAAACAACCAACAATTTCAGTGAGCTGCAAATTCGATTAGACAGCAAGCCTTATTCAATCACAGTATTCATAAAGGAAATGAATGTTACAGTCGGAGCCAAAACCAAACATTTAGAAAGTGTTTCCAAATGCAGAGTATAAGACAGTCAATAGATCAGTCTAGAGCAGTTGTTCCAATAGTTCCTTAGGATCTGGGGATTATCAGAGGAATTATTGAGTCTGTCATTTGCATCTCTATAACTGTCTGGTTCGGTTCTGCAACCCAACAAGAAAAACACAGACTTCAGAGGATAATTAGAACTGCAGAAAAAATAATTGCTACCAACCTGCCTTCCATTGAGGACCTGTATACTTTACGAATCAAGAAGAGGGCCATGAAAATATTTACAGATCCCTCGCATCCTGGACATAAACTGTTTCAACTCCTACCCTCAAAACAACGCTATAGAGCACTGCACACCAGAACAACTAGACACAAAAACAGTCTAGTTGTTCACTCTGCTAAACAAATCACTCTGCTAAACAAATAATTCCATCAACACTGTCAGACTGTTTACTGAATCTGCACTACTATTAATCGTCTCATAGTTCCCATCACCAATCTCTTTCCACTTATGACTGTATGACTATAACTTGTTGCTGGCAATCCTTATGATTTATATTGATATATTGACCATCAATTGTGTTGTAAATGTTGTACCTTGATGAACGTATCTTTTCTTTTATGTACACTGAGAGCATATGCACCAAGACAAATTCCTTGTGTGTCCAATCACACTTGGCCAATAAAAAAATTCTATTCTAACTCTTAGAACAACTAAGTAAAAGTACACTACAAGGTATGCATATCTGAAGTATGACTTCTTTATAGAGGAGGAATCTGATTTATCCAGGATTCCATAACTTCCTCATGAATGCTTTGATCATGCAAGAATAGTAAGCCCTTGATTTAACAGAACCACATTTAGTGGACATCCAATGGCCCAGAAAAAAAATGTATACCTACTTCTCCCCTTCAAGCAACATTTTTGTCCATCATTACAAAAATGATGTGAATGGTTTCCTATGAGTTCACTATCTCAAATTTAAATGCAAACATAGATTCAAAATGTTGATTTATTCAACTGGGTAAATGGAACTGTCTGAAACAGATTTGGGAAAATCCCCTGAATTCTCTTACAGTGGATAGTGAATAGCAAAGATTCGGGACATGAGAGAGTTTGTGGGGTTTTAATATTAATAAAAAAATATTTTATTTACATTTTATGAAGGATATGCAAATACAACTACAACTACTACTACTACTACTACTACTACTACTACTACTACTACTACTACTACTACTGTCCTTCAGTGTTGACCTACAGTAATCTAATAAAAATATTCCAGTTCCCTCAGCTTGAACTTAAATAGTCAGGATGAATGACTCAGGAACTGAGAAAGATATACTTGCAAACTGTAGATTAACCAACTGCTCTTTGGCACTCAAATACAAGAAAATGCAAATAGGTAGTCTTTGACATATGACCATTTGTTCAGCAATCGTTCAAAGTTACGGTGGCAGTGAATGTCCCCAAAGTAATGGCCATTAAGTGCTACTGCAATTTTGTGATCACAATTCAGGCACTTGGCAGTCCTTCTGCCCTTATGACCTCAGGAGTGCTTCAACTCTCCCCATCTTCCTATCTATACTCCTTTACTGCCTGCACTCTGCAGCTGCTGCCACCCTGCAAGCTGGCTTTCTTCTCCAGGTTGTGTGAAGTGGTTTCCTTGCAAGACCTGGAGAAAATGGCCTCACATGGCCAGCAACTGACTTATGAAGGCCAACATGGGCATGCCTCATCTGCAGTTGGAGCTGGACTGGTACTAGGCTTTGTTCATCTGCACTGCAACTCAAGGAATTTTTGCAGCACCAAAGTTTCAGTATACCCAGAAGTCTCTTTGTGTCGTACTGCTGGGCTGAACTGGAGCTGGCGTTCATGCTGTGCTGAGGATCAAGGTCTGCTTGAACCTCAGAGCACACCAAGAAGTCCCTGAACTATGTGTACTTTGGGGACTGCTTGTGGACCCACAAGGCAAGGAGCAGGATGGCCAAAATGGCAGATACAGTATGTGGGTACAAGGAATTGAAAAGGAAACAATCCCTTGTCTTACTGAGGCTCAGGTCTAGGAGGGGCCACGCCAAGAATGGCTTGGATTGCGATGGTTACTTATTTAACAACCTGCAGTTTTCAAGTAACAATGAAAATAGGAAATGCTAGAATTTCCATTGCTAAATCATGCAGACACATGACGTCAAACACTATGACTGCATTGCTTAATAATGTAAGTGCCCTGTTGGTCGCACGTTGAAAACTACCTATAGTGAGAATATGCTAATAGCAGTAACAGACACAATTTCCTTGGTTTAATTATCACATTGAAAGGAGAAGAGCGAATCTAGTCAAGATAAAATCTGACCAAGGAGCTCTGTTTGTCTGAGTTTTTGGCCCCATATATTATTGACTAGGTTTGCCTATAATCCCTCTTCTGTTCTGATTAAGAGTATCTATCCTCTGCCTATGCACCAGACGTTTGTCCATGAGAAAACCTTTGCAAATTGTGCTCTGTGATGTGTTGCCATTGTCCCATAGCATGCCAATTGCCAGTCCCTAATTGCTCCCCCATATACAGGTTTGCCAAATTTATCTTGGACCATCAAATAGAATAATTGAGGGTGAAGATCCTTTGCAAACAGCAATGCCTGGGGAAACATTACACCAATCTTTGAACATGAACCAACCGCAATATATTTGGACCTAAAAAATTAAAAGAGAATCTATATTACATCATCCCAGTATCCCTGTGGAATTTCCCCCTTTTTCCAACTCAAATGTTTCCTAAATGTTACAACTACAGCCCAATGGAGCCTGGAAAAAAATATTGAAAACCCATCCTCTTTCTATGTCCTTCTCTTACCATTTTCCCTCTTTCTTCTTTTTTCATTTGAATTGGTGTAACATTTCTCTTAATTATTTCCTTCCCTTGGCAGTCAAGATTCTGACTGGATTATTTTACTGATGTTGAGATAGGCAATTGCTCTGGAGGTATCTGACTTTTTGTCTCTTCATTGGGCTTCCCTGTCCTTTTTGTAGTGCCCTCAAGCAGGATTCCACATTGCAGTTGAACAATTGCCCTTTTAAGCTAATTACATTCCATATTAAAATTTTGGATAAACTAATTCCAGATGAAATTATTCAAACACTTTAATTCGTTGGTATACTCTTCTTTGAATATAGTCAATAAACCCATTATTTAAATGAATGACTTAGCTGGGAGTTTAGGTAATTGTGTAAATTTGCTAAATGTGTAGAATCAGCAAGATAACAATATGTAATTGAAAAGTTCAATAATTATTCACTAACTATATTCAGAATGCCATATAGCAGTGCAAATGAACAAACAGAGAGAGAGAGAGAAAGAGAGAGAGAGAGAGACAGAGAGAGAGAGAGGGAGGGAAAGAGAATGGGAAAGAGGAAGGGAGGGGGAGAGAGAGGGCAGGGCTCTCTTTATATAAGGTATATATATATATATATATATATATATATATATATATATATATATATATATATATATATATATATATATATATATATATATATATATATATATATATGAAAACAAGTAGCAAAAAATAAAAGTACAATTATAAATTAAATCCTAGTGTTACATCATAACTCTCTTCTTTCTATACTCTATTCTAGTATACACACACGTGCACACACACACACACACACACAATATTCCATGACTTTTCCCCAACTGTTCATCCATCAGTCCCAAGAGGAAATGTTTTGGTTTCAGCTGGAAGTTAATTTTTAAAATTATTTGAATCAGTGAATGTATTAAAACCCAAAATTTTCTTGTTTTTTATTTTTTAATACATTCGCTACCTTGCACCTTCACTATCTTTTTTTAAAAAAATTAGATTTATTTGTAGCCCCATAAGTATCCTCTCAACATAACTAAAAATGATCCAGAAATCCTGCACTACCACACCACCGATTAGGTTTATAACATTTAATATGAATGAAAAACAAGAGGGGAAAAAAATCCAGTTCACTTAATATATTGTTATGCAACACAAGCTTGAGATGGGCTACATTAATCAAGAGTTCATGTTTTACAACATCTGCCAGTACTGATAACCTTTGTCTACATCCTACAGGGTTCCCTTGCAATTTTTTTTTTTTGAACAATTTTTGCTGCCTTGGGAATTTAAAGTAGTTTCCACTATGTTGGTATGCTATGTCAAAAGCACATGAGACTTTTACTCCAAGGTTTGCACTTTCTTCCTTTTACCCTCTGGGCAAAACTAGAAGTACTGCTTTTAATGTGCAAAGCACTATATTACTTAAAAATCTCTGCACACAGCCCATGGTTTCAGCTTAAGCCAATATAGGAAGAATATTTGAAAGGTGAATGCAATATAGGCACAAACCACTTGTAAATTGAATTCTCACAGAATTTACCCTGTTTTCCGCAAAATAAGACATCCTCTGATAATAAGCCCAATCGGGCTTTTGAATGCATGGCAATAAGGCCAAGCGCTTATTTCAGGGTTCAAAAGAAATATAAGACAGGGTCTTATTTTCGGGGAAATACGATACTACAGTACTTCCTGCATAGTGCATTTATATAATTATCAGATTCACAAATCATGATAAGCTGTAACTTGCTTTTTGCTGAAGAATATACAAGGATGAGTTCATGAATAATGTTATTCATAGTTGGAGTCATATGCTATATAAAAACAAACAAAAGAAGTCATTAAGGCTTATCACAACTATTGGTGTCCAGAATAAGCCAACGATTGCATGTATTTTGATATTAAGCTGCCAATAATTCAATTGTATAATCATTCATACAATTGTTGTGGTAATTCTAACCCAACTAATAAGTCAATGAGTATCTTATTTTCATTATTTTAAAAGGTACTAGTGATATGTTTGAGCTGCTAAGTATGAATCATAGAAAGGAAACAGAAAGGCATGGCATGTTGCCCAGATGTACAATTCCCTTCTTTCTTGATTGAAGTTTCTCAAGTCTGCATTATGTCACCAATCATTTAGAAAAAGAAACAGATCTGACTTCTTGTTAATAAAAGCCTTGATTTTACTAACAGAATTATTGGCAGTGAACCATGTATTGAAGGGCAAACAGAAAAAACACAGAAATTATATACATTTGTCGTCTCGTTTGCACATTGCAATGATGTTTTTTTTAAAAAATCTCAGAGATGTGCAAAACACTCTGAACTTAGAATGTTCCAGGTCTCTCTCTCCTTCTCCCTCTCTCCCTCCCTCCCCCTCTCTTTTCCTTTCTCCCTCTCTTTCTCCCTCTCTCTCATCATGCATTAACCCCAGGCCTAAAGAGAACATTGCCCTTATCTCTGGGGAGGTTCTTTTCCAGAGTGTAAGGACACTGACATAAAAATCATTCTTCCTAGGTCCCTTAAGATGACATTTATTGTAATTTCTTTGGTTGTTGTGAGCTGCCCACAGTTGATGACAATTGGTAGGCCTACAATCACAATTCCCAGTTCTTTAGCTGATGTTGGTCTTCATTCACATCAAGTTCTTCGCAAGAACCTAGGATATTGAAATTGTATCAGTGTATTGTATGTGTGAATCCAAGCAGCAGGAGCTATTATAATTAACATGGAAATTTTGATTGGTCACACAGTCAGCCAGCTGTTTAGACTGGAACTGGCATTTTTATCCACCTACCAAATTCATCCAAATGACTTGGGTTAGACAGATGTCGTTTCATGTTGTTAAAGGTACCTTTGCAGAATGCAAACTGTTCTAAGTAAAGCTGCCTTTTGCAATTAACTGGCGGTGATTCTGTCAATGCCAATGGTTTTCAAGTGATTCTCCAAATCCTTTGGGATTACACCTAAGGCACTTAATAATATTAGTATATCTTTACTTTCTTTTGTCAGAATTATTCTACTTCTATTTGCAAGTCTTTGTATTTCATGATTTTCTCCAGTGATTTTTCTTCTATTCTGCTGTTTCAGGGTACTGCCACATTCACTCTCCAGACTTCTTTGTCTTTCTTATTGACAACTGTTAGGTCTCAGATATTATGTGACAGATGCTTGTCAGTTTGAATTCTGAGGTGCCATAACACTTTAGCTTATTCATTTTCTATTACTTTCTCTATTTCTTTGTCTCACCAGTTCTTCCTTGCAGGCAAATGACATTTTGTGCAGATATTCCAATTCACCATTGTTGCTGCTTTGACATGGTTCTCTTTTTAGTCAGTCCATGCAATCATTTTGCAGCAGCTAACCAGGTGGTCCAATGTTTCATCAGCTTCTATGCTGTCTATTGTTGTCTTCTCAATGCTGGCTTTGTCTGAATTTGTTAAGGTTTTGTGTAGCCAGAATTATTATCTCTATGTCTCTCTTCAACTTTTCTGCTCTTAATTATTAACAGGTCTTGTTGTTATCTGCTTTGCCTGCTAGATTTCATTCATTCATTCATTCAATCAATCAATCAATATATATATATATATATATTGGCCATGTAATACTTTCCCCTCCCATGTTTCTTTTCTATTTTTCACTTTGTCTTTCTTGTAGGCTAGTTTGATGTCTTTGTTATTCAATATGCCTTCATACTAGCTTCAGTACATTATATTCATTTTCTTTCAGATATTCTACCAATGTAGTTTTTATTCCCTATTTCAGCTGTCTAGTGTAGTTGCAACACCCCATAATAATCCACTCTTGGTAAGTAGAATCTATCAACATTGCTATGTGAATGAAGGCCATGATTTATTGTCATTATTTTTCTGGTCTCCCTATTCGGGGCTTTAAGTTCTGCTTATTCCAGCTGTGTATCTAATAACTGGACTTGCCCAGATGTTAACTGCCTTTGATGATATTTTCTCTACTAAGGTTGAACTTTTAAGATCTTCTTCACTTTTCATTCCCTTTTTTTTCTTGACTTCAATGTACTTGATATTGTCAATCTGAACGATGCCCAAGTATTTGTGATAATCATCTTCACCCAGACCCTTAACATTATTTCCATAAGACATCTTGATTTCAGATTTGAGTTGTCATTATTTTTCCACTGTTGATGGTAAGAGCTGCATATTTCTCCAGTTCAAACTATATTGCAATATCTCAGAGATAGACAGACAGACAGACAGACAGTTTTGAGCAGTGGTTCATTTTCAGATTTTTTTTCCGTATAACTTCAGATCATCCATATGGAGGAGGATGGTTAGCCTGGCAGATATTTTTGATGCTTACTAGCCAGGAGTTGATCTGTTCAAAACTGTTGATAGAGGAATCAGTGAAATGGCAAACAATAGTGGTGAAAGTGAGTCTCCTGGAAATATTCCTATCTTGATATTAATTTTAATCTCTCTCAGTCTATCACCATTAAATAGGAACTGTATCCTCCATTGTGCCATTGATCTGATGTTTCTACTGACTCCTGTTATTTCTAGGCACTCGATTATCCAATCATGTGGCAGCAGTCAAATGTTTTCTTGTAATCAATCCACACTACATTTAAGTTGGTCTTTCTTCTCTTGAAGGTTTCCAAAATCATCTTATCAATTAGGAGATGATCTTTTATTCTCTGTAGTTGGACATCTTTTGTTTTGCCCTGGTGGACCGAGGTTGTTTTCAACCAGATGTATCAGTTCCCACACCAGTTAGCAGTTATTTTGTCATCAGTTTAGTAGAAAACCAATTTGCTTTTCTCTGAGGCTAATACAAAACTCTCAGAAAATCTCTCAGGTCCCCTCTATTAAATAATATTATTATTTACTTTATTCATTAAACATGAAACTCAGTCAAATGAACATCCAAAAATACATCACAAATACCATTGACTGGTGCTAATGGTTAATACCTGTTGCTGCCAGTGTCCTAGGTATCAACCAAGTACCTTCTTAAGATGTACGATATTCCAAGGAGCACAGTTTTTTGCAGTTCCGCTGGTGTTGTTGCAGGAAGCTGCAATTTGTTGATGTATCTTATAAAATTCTTGGACATGATACCAAGTGCCCCAATGACAATGGGTATTACTGTTACATGTTTCATCCATAGCCGTGTAGTTTCAATGGCCAGGTCGCAATATTTCATGATTTTTTCCAGTTGTTTTTCTTCGACTGGCATCTCCTGGTACCACGATGTCAATAAATTGTATGTTTCGGTTTTCGACAATTGTGATATCTGGCGTGTTGTGTTTCAAGTGACAATCGATCTGTATTCAAAAGTCCCACAAGATCTTCACCTTCATAGTTTCGACTTTGTTGTTGCAAAGTCGGCAGTTTGAATTGTCAGTGGATCTTTGTATCTTTGCTTTCATGGCATTAATTTGTAGTCCTTGTTATGGAGCAGCGACTATTAAGCCATGCCCATGTAAAGTTGTCATCACATTTTCCTTCAATGTTTTTCAAGTGCTGTCCATGCAAAGCTTTGGTTTTCCATTCAAACTTCATTTTTATTCTTCTACAGTTTGATGGATTTGCAATAGTCCTCTGCCCCCTATTTTTCTTGGCAGGTACAACCTTTCGATGTCACTTCATGGATGTAAAGTGTGGTACATATTCAAAAGTTTGTGTGTTTTCTAGTCCAGGTTTTCCAGTTCAGCCAAAGTCCAGTTGGTGATTCCAGCTGAGTAATGTATCACTGGAACTGCCCATGTATTGATGGCTTTAATTATGTTTCCAGCATTCAGCTTTAATTTTAATATTTTGCGGATCCTCCTTTTGCATTGACTCTTTTACTTTTCCATTCAAGGTCTTGACCTCCTTTGCTTGTTTTGCAACCATGTCAGTTGTTATTACAATATGACTTCCTTGACTTCCGGAAGATGGCGACCAGGAAGGTTGCACCGGAGAAATGCTCTCTGTAAAAGGGCTCTTTTGAGCTCTTAGGAGAGCAGTTTCCCCGAAGATTCCTTGCTGGCGATACTCCAGAGCCGAAGGTTTTTCCAGGCTGCCGTGGATTGAGGCTGCCGAGGTTCTTCCAGGCTGCTGAGGACTCAGGCGGTGGGCGAAGAGTCGGAGACCGCCGGAGCCTGGACTGCCGCAGCCACGCCGCAGCCACGCCGCCCGCCACCGCCGCCAGCCCTGAGCCCCTGCCAGCCCTGAGACTGCCGCTGCGCCTTGTGCCGCCACCGGAGCTCCCAGCCCCAAGACTGCTGCTGCCAGCTGCCACTGGTGCCGCCGGAGCCACCGCCGAGCCGCCGCCAGCCCGTGAGCGCCACCGAGCCGCCGCCAGAGCTGCCGCCAGCCCTGAGACTGCCGCTGCCGCTTGTGCCGCCAGAGCCGCCGCCAGACCCGAGACCACCGCTACGCATTAAAGGCGGCTGAGACACCGAAACCACTAAAGCCACCCCACCAGACCCGGGACTGCCGCTGCCGCTGCCGATACCGTGAGTCGCACCGCTGCCATCACCGCCTCCATCATCGCCTCCCACATTGCTACAAACTTTAAATTTCCCACCAAGGAGATAAAAGCCCAGCAACATTTACAACAACCCTAATCAACCTATCCCCAATCGGCAGGACTGCTGCAGGACTACTGGTGAGTTCCTAGGAGACTCCAGTCTCCGGCCTCTACTGACTTTTGAATCTCCGCCATTACAGCCACCTGTAAAGAAGCTTCTCCAACCACCCTATCTCACCATTTTAAATTTCCGCCAAATCTCACTGTTACCATAGTAACTCCCTATTACCATAGCAACTGCCAAATTGACTACCATTTAAAGTTAAAGAGACAGATATAAAATCAAAGATAATTGATTAAGTGACAGACACTTAATCATTACTAAAATAAATAATAATAAAATAAAATAAAATAAATAAATAAATAAATAAATAAAACAAAGGAATAAGAAAGATCATCATTATGCCAGCCAGAAAATCAAACGCTGATAAAATCTTAGAATCAAGATTAACAACTATTGAACAAAACATAGATAAAAGATTACAAGCTATTGAACAAAACCTAGAAAAAGAATTCAAAATATTGAACAAAACCTAGAAAAAGAATTCAAAATATTGAACAAAACTTAGAAAAAAATTCTATCAGTTATTGAACAAAGTTTCACAGATTTGATAAAACAAATTTCAACACTAAAAAATGAAAACTCTAATGATCTAAATCTCTTCCAAACTCATCTATCACCACAAAATATACAACTTACAACTCAACCTAGACATCAAATTAATACAACACAACCCAATCAACAAACAACTACTAATCAACTAATCAGAGATGCAATGGAGAGAGGACAAAAAATAAATAATGCAATATTATTTGGACTTGAAAACACAAATGAACCAGATATCAATAAGATTCACAACATCATTGGAAATTATAATTCATCAACCATCTCCCCAAATGAAATAATTGCTGTCTCCAGAGATGGACCAGAATATAAAAACAGCGATGGGACAACAGCACCAAGATTTTGTAGAGTTATATGCACTAATGAGGACAGCAAACGCAAATTCATAAAGACTATAAACTCAATTGCTAAATCCAACCCTACCTACAGTAAACTTAGATCACGTCCTGACCTATCCTTTCTACAAAGGATACGCCTCGTGAACTTCGCACAGAACTTAAAAGAAGACAAGACAATGGTGAATCCAACCTATACATCGACTACCATGCTGATTGCATAAAAAATAAAACCTGCAATCAAAAAATCACCTCCAAACCCCCCATCACCCATAACAATCAACCAGCCATCCCAGTATTCAACCAAGTACCCATCCCCCTACCTCCCATTCAACCAACCATCTTACCAACTATCCAACCAACAGCCATCCAATCAACAATCCAACCAGCCATCCAACCAACCATCCAACCAACCATCCAAACAGCCATCCAAGCAGCCATCCAAGCAGCCATCCAAACAGCCATCCAACCAGCCATCCAAACAGCCACCCAACAATCCACCCAACCAGCCATCCAAACAACCATCCATCCAAACACCCAAACTACCATCCAACCATCTATACAACCATCTATTGTCCACAACCCCCAACCTACTAACACCCAAAACTAGGTATGCACGCCTTACCTCTTCAACACCAATCATACCAGATCTCAAATGCAAATTGATAAATGCAAGAAGCATAGTCAACAAATTACCTGAATTTATCCTCTTATTAAACAGTGGCACATTTGATATCATTTTTGTTTGTGAAACATGGCTGAATTCATCCCTTCCTGACTCCATTATCTCAAACAAAGAATATCAAGTCTATCGATCAGATCGGGAAAACCAAGAGGTGGTGGAGTGGCTATCTTTACAAAAGACACTGAATCTAAAAAATATCCAAGTAGCACATAAACTCTCTCTTCCTGAAACCATAGTATGCGACCTATCCCTTGACACTACTCTTCGATTCTTACTATGCTACAGAGCCCCCGACTATGACATTACCCACGCAAATATGCTAACCTCAATGCTAACATGGACTACCTCTTGCCCATACCCTCTTATCTTCCTTGGTGACTTAAATCTACCTCTCATTAACTGGACAACCAATGAATGTTCAACTGACCCAATCCATACTACACTATACAACGCTGTTACAAACCTAGGTCTTGAACAACTTGTAACTAACAATACAAGACTCAACAACTGCCTTGACCTCATCTTCTGCAACAATCCAAACTCAATTTACGGTATACAAATTAAAGAACCTTTTTCAAACAGTGACCACTGCATGATTGATTTTCGTCTCAATATCGTCCATACTTAATTCGTCATAACACCAGAACTCCCAACTACAACTTCAAGAAAGCCAATTACGACCTTATAAACAACGATCTTTCACTTCTGAACTGGCAAAATCTGTTTGCAACCTGCATAACCGCTGATGACCTCTATAGAATCTTCCTACTTGAAATCAATAGAGTCATTAAATTATATGTACCACGAATGACTACCATGTCCAAGAAAACAAACTACCCATATCAATAAAAAGCTTCAATCAAAAAAAATCCTCTGAAAAGAAACAAAAAGGCTATGTTACAAACTTCAGAAACCGTTACAGAAACATATGCAACCAAATTAAAACTGAATGCACAAATTACCACACCAAGCAAGAAGAAAACCTTTACGCACAAATTCCAATCGTGCCTTTTATAATTTTGTCAACAGTAAACTTAAAGATTCAAGATCCATCCCACCACTAAAAGATTCTAACAACAAAGAATGCAATGACGAAACAGTCAAAGCAAACCTCTTCAACATTTTCTTTGGCTCAGTTTTTGTTAACTCCGATAACACATATCCAACATTCCACAAACGAACCAGCAATGACTATGATGATCTAACTCATATAGATTTCACAGAAGACAACGTTGGTAAAGCTCTTCACAACTTAAAACCATCGCTTTCTATTGGACCTGATGGTCTATGTGCATATTTCTTAAAAAAACTTTCCATTAATATAGCTGAACCCCTAAGTATTATCTTTGATAAAGCTTTCACTACCAGTTCTCTTCCCAAACTTTGGTCACTAGCCACAGTCATCCCCATCTTCAAAAAGGAGACCCCAGCTTAGTCGAAAACTACAGACCGATCTCCCTTTGCTCGTCACCTGCAAAGTCATGGAATCTATCATCAATCAATCCATTACCTCACACTTAGAAACTAACAACCTACTCTCCAACAAACAATTTGGTTTCAGGAAAAGTTATCATGTAACTTACAACTTCTCCACTGCAAAAACATATGGACTTCAAATCTAGATCAAGGCAAATCAATAGATGCAATCTACATAGACTTCTGCAAAGCTTTTGACTCAGTAGTACACGATAAACTTCTCCTTAAACTAACATCCTATGGCATCTCAGGACCCCTCCACAAATGGATATCTGCTTTTCTGTCTAACAGACAACAAGTGGTCAAAATTGGCAATGCTTTATCAAATCCTGTTCCTGTCAAGAGTGGCGTTCCTCAAGGCAGCGTCCTTGGACCAACACTCTTTATTCTATACATTAATGATCTTTGTGACCATATCTCAAGTAATTGTGTTCTCTTTGCTGACGATGTCAAACTATTTAACACCACAGACAACACTTCTATCATTCAAAACGACCTTGACCATCTAACCGCTTGGTCTAAAATTGGCAGCTCAAATTTCAACCAGCAAATGCTCAGTCTTACATATAGGAAAAAGAACTCTAAAACTAAGTACATACTAGATGGACATTACCTTACAGACGACCCCATCCCGTTAAAGACCTTGGAGTTTTCATGTCAAATGATCTAAGTGCCAAAGCCCACTGCAACTACATAGCAAAAAGCTCTAAGAGTTGTAAACCTAATTTTATGTAGCTTCTTTTCCAAAACACCACACTACTAACCAGAGCATATAAAACATTTGCTAGACCAATTCTAGAATACAGCTCACCTGTTTGGAACCCTCACCACATCTCTGACATCAATACAATTGAGCGTGTCCAGAAATATTTTACAAGAAGAGTTCTCCATTCCTCTGAAAACAACAAAATACCTTATCCCACCAGACTTGAAATCCTAGGCTTAGAAAACTTGGAACTCCGTCGCCTTGACAAGACCTAAGTTTAACTCACAGAATCATCTATTGTAATGTCCTTCCTGTCAAAGACTACTTCAGCTTTAATTGCAATAATACAAGGGCAACCAATAGATTTAAACTTAATGTAAACCGCTTTAATCTAGATTGCAGAAAATATGACTTCTGCAACAGAATCATCAGTGCTTGGAATACTTTACCTGACTCTGTGGTCTCTTCCCATAATCCTAACAGCTTTAACCAAAAACTTTCTACTATTGACCTCACCCCATTCCTAAGAGGACCATAAGGGGCGTGCATAAGCGCACAAACGTGCCTACCGTTCCTGTCCTATTGTTTTTCTTTTCTTCTTCCTATATATGTTTATATGTGTATATACTATATAATCTTTTTGTATGATGTTGTGACAAAATAAATAAATAAAATAAATATTTTCCATTTTGTTCCAGGAGGCTGGATGATGATGATGATGATGATTATCTTATCTTATCTATCTTATCTTATGTTTTGGGCATAGACCAACATAAAACTAACATAATAGTCATTCTAAAGTAAAATTAGAAAAAGTAAAATATTGTATTAATCAATACAAAATATAATTTATTAATGATAAGTGTATTGTAATTTGTATCATGTCCAGATCACCTCTACACCTGTGTGATTCCACACTTTTCTTTCTGCTGGGTAATTCAGCTCCCCTATTTCTGTCCCAGTTAAGGTTTTTCACAAATTGCAATGGAATCAGCTTAAAGACAGATTTTCCTATGAGCATACATTTGTGCCACAATCTCCCTAATAGCTTTTCAGTTTTCTACTTTCTGTCAGTCTTCTACGGTAGACCAGATTAGGAAACTGAAGTGATGCAAGCTAATATTACTTTTATTATAAGGTTATAATAACAGAATCCTATAATTCTAAATGCACTTTCCCCTCCCTCCATCTTTATGAAAATTAGGAAGTGTCTTGTCTGATACACTTACTCATTTTACAGATCTGGTCCAGACTCAAATTTCCTTTATCTTTTTTATTTATTTATTTACATTTATATCCCGCCCTTCTCTGAAGACTCAGGGCGGCTTACAATGTGTAAGGCAATAGTCTCATTCTATTTGTATATTTACAAAGTCAACTTATTGCCCCCCCACAACAATCTGGATCCTCATTTTACCTACCTTATAAAGGATGGAAGGCTGAGTCAACCTTGGGCCTGGTGGGATTCGAGCCTGCAGTAATTGCAGGCTGCTGTGTTTTAATAACAGGCTATCTTACAGCCTGAGCCACCACGGCAATTATCTGACCTTTAATTCTTTTTATCTGACCATTGCAGTTCTTCCTCCTGTTCTTACTTCTTCCATTACTGCTGCACTATTGTTTTTAAATTAATTAATCAGCAACTTGGCAATTCCCCTGGTTATGAATGCTCTTTATCCAAGTTTATGAAAATCTTTTCACACCCACAAAAACGATGATAGAGTCCTGGCACTAGATGCTTTTTTTTTTTAACTTTCCTATTGGCCAGTTGATAATTTAATGATCATGTCATGTTGTGTTCTGAGCATTTTGAAATTGGCAGTGGCTCAGATTGGTAATGGGGAAGTGTCCTCAGGATAAGGAACTTTCTTATGTTCACCATGATATAATCTCTGTTAAACCTTTTAACCTTGAAAAGGGAGGGTGGAAGACAAAAAAAAAAGGCATACCATGTTACAAAGGAATATTATGAGCAGACTGAACAGTTATGAAGATACTGCTGCATATAATAATGCACTTCTGGTGAAGAATTTAACAGAAGAATTGTAAACAGGTACTGTCAGTATTCCTCCACCACCAAGAAAAGGAATTATGCAAAACTAAGTGTTTATTTTGTTTAAAGTGCATTTTTGCATGATGTTTGCAACTGTCATGGTCTTTAGTCACAATCTTTAAATGCACAAGACTGTGAGAAAAAGCAGGAAGCGTCAGGAGGCTTGTACAAAACGTTTATTCTACCTAACAAAATAATTTTCTTTTACCTTCCTATTTGGTAAACAAAACATATAGACATACTATATGTTATTAAAGATGTGTAGTTTACATCAACTGCTGCTTGTTTTCTTTCCTTACTATGTAATATCTTTTGTGACCCTCACCATACCTCCCTCACACTACTGCGTACCTCCTGCACTTTCTACTTAATTTTGCATACCCCAAATGCAATTCTTGTACATCCCTGTGTATCCTTCCCAACACATGATACCCCCACACCCTCCCTGACCCATACTGCAACTCATTTACACCCCGCACACCCCCTACACACCTTCTGAAGCCTACACACTGCCTCTTGTGCACACCCTCCCTGATCATTAAGGGGTTTCTTATGCATCCCCTTGCACACACACTCATATACTTTCTGACTCACATGGTGTTCTCATAATCTCTGTGCAACTCTGTACATACTCCATGATGGGGAAGGCATGCAATGTGCAGCACAGATGCAAGAGGTCGCACAAGACGTGCTACACAGGCTGAAGGCTGCACGGATTAGGAAACAGATGCAAAACACAAAAGTCAGAGAAGGTGCAAAAGTCAGAGAAGGTGCAAAACACTGCTTAAGAAGTGCCTCGGGCGATGGAGACGGCACATAGGAATTTTGTATCGGTCAAGAAGGGTGTATGAACTGCACAGGGTTGCACAAAAGGTACCATGTTAGGTGGGAGGAGTGTTCAAAAGTTCATGAGTAGTTAGTGTGGTTAAGAACCCAGAGGAACTGGGGAAGATGTTTGAGTGGGGGCGACTTACCCAAGCAACTTGCCATCTTTCCTGCTGTCTTCCCCATTGCTGATACTCCCTGCCAGTTTTCCAAAAGCAATGATTTTGCTTGTGGGAGCTGTCAGGGAACGTCAGCAATTAACAGTTTACGTTTCTTGCTGGTTTCACTACTGACTTGTGAGAAGCTGCAAGGAATGTTCAAAATGATGATCAGGTAACCTTGACTAACCACAGCAGTGTGGCAGTGCTGAAACAGCAGCCACACAATGGCACTAAATTAGCCACCACTTCTCCAAATATCATTTCTCTAGGAGTAATGGGTCCTGCCATTCTATAAGTCAACACATTTGAGATAACTTAATTTAAAAATTGTTACCCTATGATTCACCATTTTGTCCAATTGAGGGTAACAGACAGACAAACAGACACAAGAGTTTTAGCAGTACATAGTGTTGATCAGGATTCTGATAATTCTGACAGTTGGTCAAAAGGTTATTATATTGAAATGGCAGAAATAAAATTCAGGCTTTATCAGGCTCTTGGGAATTGTGTATTGTGTAAAGTTCCATAAGAAACCATAAGCCTGCAAGCTGAACACATAAGAAAATCAGAAGATGCATGCACAAATATTTTTCTATTCTATACCTTATCTACTGTATGCTGATTGCCTCTTATATAACCAAGTAAAAATAAGAAATCTATATATACTTGCTTCAAACTTCATTCAGGGTTCTTCCAATCTGACAGGAGGACCCAATTTATTCAGTTGAATAAATGTACTTTTGTTTTTAAGAGAGATAACCTGTCTCTTTGTTCTCACCAAGCCACACCTGATTCTCACCTGACAATAGATTAGTGTGACTACATTTTCTGAAAGAGTTTCTATGATAGATTTTTGGTATTGGGAATGAAAGAAAAACTGTTTCCAAATGGTACTGGATAATTTCTATCTATAGACAAGGCTTTAATCCAATCCTACTCAACAAAATTCCTTTAAGGGTTACCAGAAATAACATTATCTATTTTAATTTTGTTCAAATAGACCAACTTTATATTTCTTCCCTTTAATGTTAACAATCTTAGACTTTAATATCTTTATAATGTCTTAGAACTGTATATTGTTGTATGTTATGTTATGTTATGTTATGTTATGTTATGTTATGTTATGTTATGTTATGTTATGTTATGTTATGTTATGTTATTTTCCCGCAACAACCTCATCTATAAACACATGTGTTTGCCTTTGATCTATATCATGAGATCTAGAGTTAGAATATGGCCCAAATTTGAGAAGCAGCCTAGAGAGGCCAAGGATTTTTTAAAATTTTGTTTGTCAGTCAAATGACTGAAAGTTAAAACATCCAAAGTGAATCTGTGAAGTAATTCAAATATGACAGATACCTTCATTAGTCAATGTCTTCACTTGAGCATTGTCTGATTGTCTTTACTTGAGAATTTTTTAATTGTAAGAATGACATGATGAATGCCAGAATTTTCATAGCATTATTTGATGACTTCCTGGTTTCCTCTACTGAGAGGCGGTGATGAATGCTTTAAAATAGTACATAAGACAAGTCCACTTTTCTTCCCCATTCAGCAGTCATAATAGATAAAGAGATAACAGGATGATGAATGCATGCATACCAACCATAGTGTAACAGAGACAGTAATTGAAGGCAAGGAATAGAAATGGTTTGCACCACACAGACTTCCCAATATGAAAAGCAACCCAGATGATCAGGCTTCTGTTGCACATCCCAGAAATACTGTTTTCTAGATCATGAATAAATTGACTTCAGTGGGTTTTTTTAAAAAATGGTTATGGATTATAAAGAAGGCATTTATGATTGAAATGTAATAAAAATAGGAAACAGCAGTAGCAAGTTTCTAATGCAGAAATTGAGCGGATAAATGTAATGTCTCTTTCCTAGTGACTCATTTGTTGCCAAGTGGCTTAATTATTGATTTCTGCTGCAGTTCTAAGAATACAAAACAGAGCACCAAGCTCCAATATATATGCACCCACATAACCAAAGTTTAAATATAGCAGCCATTGTAACTATTTTAAAACAGAGGACATTTAAAAAACAGTCTTTTCTTGCCAAGAATATAGTCACTTTTTTCAATATTATTTTCTGAGCAGTGTTTATTATAGTATCCAACCAAGATGATTTTGGCATTTATTTCAGAACTTAGCCCAGTTCTGTGCTTAAAAGGGAGATGCTATTGTTTACCATTTTCTGGAAACTGAGGTCATATGGGCCAGCATTATTTTTAAACAAGAGGCTTAGGGAAACACTTAAGGCTCACTGAAGACTATTAACAGATTAGCAGCAAACCCTATTAACACAACCACATGTTTTTTTCCCTTTTTTTGGGCCATAGTTATAGAACTATTTGATATTCCTTTTTTATAATAACTGTCTCAAACATTACAACTATTTGATATTCCTTCTTTATAGTAATTGTATTAATTACAGGCATAAGATAACTAATCCATGTTTAAAAAAAGGAAACAAAATAGAAATTGCCGGAAAAAAATAGAGAAGGAATAAACAATTTTAATAATTTATCACCCTCTTTTCTTTCCATATTTATCTATAAATAAATCCTTAAAGTTTTGTGGTTCAATCCTGCTCAGCAAAAGTCCATTAAGTCTGGCCACTGATCTACACTTCAATGCTGTTGCCATGGGGATGATGATGTTGTTGTTGATGATGATGATGACAACAACAATAATGTTATCTCACAATAGTAAACCTGTAAGATTAACCTAAAGCCATCCAGTGAGTCACCTACTGCCTAGAATATTTACTTCTGGATATCGTATGATTCACTGGCTGAGGAAATATCCACTATCTACACTGATGTCTGTAAAGTGACACTAATAGTTAGGCTACAAGGAATAATTGTATGATCTAGCAGGGCTCTTCTAATGCTCTTAAGGAATTTAAGAGAGCTGCATAGCTTTTCTGCTATTTTTAGGTAAACCTATACAAAAATGCTTTTTGTAAGGTATTCCAAAGTAGCTTTCGCCAATTGCAATTGAAAAAATGAATAGATAGCAGATTAAGAAAAAGTTATAAATATGTAAAAGATCAAAACTAAGTGGGATTAAATAAAAATTAACCGGTACATTCAGTGAGTGTGTATATAATACATGTATAAATATGGATATAGGTGTGTATAATATGTGTGTGTATGTGCATCAATGCCCAATGAAATATTCTAATTAATTAAAGAATAATTTCACTGGATTCAGCAAAATGGAATATTTTAGGACATCACCAGGTCGTTTCATAGACCTGAAATGGACCACAGGGATTCTTTGAGGAGGGTTTACCTGTAATACACATCTATAGTTGCTTTTTTACACTTTACCTGCAATATATCCTCAGAGCACTAAAGATCTGCTTGAGGCAGTAGCTGAACATTCAGTTCTCTGTCTGGCAAATACTGATAGGATTCCTACAGTGTACTTCCTTTTGTCCTTAGGGACACCAAGAAGTTTTTGCTAAATCTACTTACTTCTATTAGATCAGGAAAACAACCTTTAGATGGACAAGGGCCATACTCAGCATACTTTTTAATGTCCAAAGGGTGAAATTATCAAATGGTTATTTGTCTTATGTTCTATAGAGTGAGTCTAATGTCTTTCCTTTGCCTTTTAAACAGTTAAGCCTATATAAAGCATTACATTACAGTGTGTGTGGGGGGGTGAGTGTTGTGTTAAAAAAAATCAGGGAAATGCTACTGATTTCCTAGTAGTCAGAATAGACCTGGAAGGGACCTTGGACATCTTCTATTCCAACCCTCTGCTCAAGCAGGAGACCCTATACCATTTCAGGCAAGTGGCTGTCTAGTCTCTTCTTAAAAACTCCAGTGGTGAAGCACCCACATGAAGGCAATCTGTTCCAGGGGTTGATTATTCTCTCTGGCAATTGTTCTATCTCGCAAGTGTAATTAGAATGAACAGCAAAAAGGGGATTGGTTTTGCCTATCTCATTCAAAATTCTAGCTGCCCAACTTGTTCCAGCTATTGTTATTTCAACTTGCCTGAAAAGTGTTTTGTTTTTATCTAAATGGCTGTTCTTCTAGAAGTGGTAACCTATAGGAAGTGCCACACCAAAACAGAAAAGGGATCTCAGATGAATAAGTTATCTGCGTCCCATAAAACTTACATCTTGTAAGTAAGGGTAGAGCCTAATTTGGATACATTCAATGATGATAATAGAACTGCTTTAATGTTAGTTCAAATGAAGCAGAGCAGGAAAAGTCACGCTAGATAACCTAGGTGAGAAGATGCCAATAGAAGATCAAAGTAACAAAAATGTAAATAAAATGCATTATTCTAGACTAGACTAGAGTAGAGTAGAGTAGAGTAGAGTAGAGTAGAATAGAATAGAATAGAATAGAATAGAATAGAATAGAATAGAATAGAATAGAATAGAATAGAATAGAATAGGATTTTTTTTATTGGCCAAGTGTGATTGGACACACAAGGAATTTGTCTTGGTGCATATGCTCTCAGTGTACATAAAAGAAAAGATACCTTCATCAAGGTACAACACTTAATGATAGTCATAGGGTACAAATTTAACACTTAATGATACAACATTTAATGATAGCGATAGGCTACAATTAAGCAATCAGGAAACAATCAATTACAGTATAAATCGTAAGGATATAAGCAACAAAGTTACAGTAATAAGTGGAAGAAGATGGGTGATGGGAACAATGGGAAGATTAATAGTAGTGCAGATTTAGTAAATAGCTTGACAGTGTTGAGGGAATTATTTGTTTAGCAGAGTGATGGCATTCGGGAAAAAACTGTTCTTGTGTCTAGTTGTTCTGGTGTGCAGTGCTCTGTAGCGTCGTTTTGAGGGTAGGAGTTGAAACAGTTTATGTCCAGGATGTGAGGGATCTGTAAATATTTTCACGGCCCTCTTCTTGATTCGTGCAGTATACAGGTCCTCAATGGAAGGCAGGTTGATAGCAATTATTTTTTCTGCAATTCTAATTATCCTCTGAAGTCTGTGTCTTTCTTGTTGGGTTGCAAAACCAAACCAGAAAGTTACAGAGGTGCAAATGACAGACTCAATAATTCCTCTGTAGAACTGGATCAGCAGCTCCTTGGGCAGTTTGAACTTTCTGAGTTGGCGCAGAATTATCTGATATGCAAGCCCATCACCTATACACGCCTAGCCTGAAAGAGTGTGTGAATTGCACTATTACAGAGCCATTTATCTATAGCTCAACACTCTGCTGTCAATAAACTGCTTTCTGGTTCTGAGACTCTGGCACCTGAAGTAAAAGCCCTGTCTCAGCACATTTTGTAATTGAAGTTTGTTAATACAATCAGAATGTTGCTGATGCCACTGTTTCAAATAATGCAAGTTTATTTTGAGCTCTCAACATAAAAGTGTCATTCTCATCATCAGTCATGTTTCATATATTTCCATTTGTGGGCTTCTTCCATAATACAATATACATACTTATTAAAATGTTATTTATTGCATATTTAAATCTATATACACATTTGCTCCTACTTGTATATAAAATGTGGAGAATAAAACACCACATAAGGAAGTTATTTGCACAGCAATCACCTGGATGAAAACTTTCATTAATGATATAAAAGATAAAAATTTACTTACTTATGATTAGATTTAAGTATGAAATATTATATCCTTGCAAGAAAAACAAGCGTAAATAAACCATATCCTTGGCCTCTTCATGGCCAGAATGAAATTTCACTAAAATAGTTTAGAAAACAATTAAGCTTTCTATAAAGCTAGAACTCATCCTGGATTATATTTTAAATATTATTTCCAAACATCCTTCTTAATATTTATATAGAGACATATTCTCACTCCAAAGCTGCTATACATCACTGTAACACTGTATGTTTATCTCCAAGGTCATTAAACAGCCAAAACTTTATAATACATGAATGACTGAGATGGTCGACTATAGAAATTGAACAAACAAACAAATAAATAAACATCTAATTTTACTAAATATTTTTTAAAAGAATATTAAAACTAATAAAAGCTAATATAAGTAAGAAAAAGAAAAGAAAGAGAAAGAAATCAAAGAGAAAACTAAAAGTCCCAGAAAGGAAATAAGTTGAAGAATAAAATATAAAAGAAACACACACACACACACATGCACACACACATATATAAAGTAGTTTTTGATCAACAATTAAAATATGATTTTAAATTTACCTCTTGCTCTATAGTAATAACATAACTGCTTTCTTTCTATGCAGGTAGTCTTTGACTTATGATCACAACTGAGCCCCAATATTTCTGTTGCTGAGTGCAATATTTATTAAGTGAGTTTTGCCTTTCTTTACAACCTTCTTGCCACACTTGTTAAGTGAATCAGTGCAGTTGTTAATATAGTAACAAGGTTGTTAAGTGAATCCGGCTTCCCATTGTCAGAAGGTCACAAACAGTAGTCACAGGACCCTGGGACATGCAACCATGATAAACATCAGTCAGTTGTCAAGTGTCTGAATTTTGATCATGTGACCATGGGGATGCCACAAGTGTGAAAAAGAGTCATAAGTCACTTGTTTCAATGTCATTGTAACTTCGAACAGTCACTAAATAAACTGCTGCATGTGGAGAATTACCTGTAATCTGTCTAATTATCAAAACCACAAATCACATATTCATTTTCTGTTTTACACAAATGATCCTCATTAAACTCAACTGTGTCGTGCCACAAATATTCATGCCACTCAAATTTCACATCATATCCTTCTCTCTCCAAGAGCTGAGTCAAGAGCCTTATCTATATCCAAGAGCCTTATAACACTCAGCAGCATTCACTGAGCAAGCTTCAAAATATCAAATTTTGTTAGACTCAATCTTCCTCTTTCTTTTGACTCTTGTAGCACCTTACATTTAACTTACGTTTTTTTCCCCTCACTCGTCCACAAATTTAGATATATATATATTTTTTGTTTACATTTATACCCCGCCCTTCTCCGAAGACTCAGGGCGGCTTACAGTGTATAAGGCAATAGTCTCATTCTATTTGTATATTTTTACAAAGTCAACTTATTGCCCCCCCAACAATCTGGGTCCTCATTTTACCTACCTTATAAAGGATGGAAGGCTGAGTCAACCTTGGGCCGGGCTCGAACCTGCAGTAATTGCAGGCTACTGTGTTCTTAATAACAGGCTTTTACCAGCGTGAGCTAAACCGGCCCCTTCTTCTTCTTCTCCACTGTTAAAATGGTGCATCAGTTTCCAAAAACATCATTCTAGGCAAGACATTCCATTTTTTCACAGAAATGAAAGTTGTATTATCTTCCATCTTTTTAAACTTTATTCCATCTCTTAACGTAGTTATTTTGAAATAACATACAGCTCATATTTATCTTAGTGATGTGCAGATATTTTATTTTCTTGATCTTAAAATCTATTTCATTCATCAATTCTGTTTTTTTTTTATTGAAAGAGTTTTTTAAAAAAACAAAGACATTTTCCCCCCTTTTTTCCCCTCCTCCCAAAACCCCTTCCCCTCCTTCCCCCGGCTTCCCGGGTCAATCACAAGGTATTGTTATACATAAACCAAACATAGAATAGAATTTTCCCTTCCAATCCAATTAACCACATCCAAAGCTTTTCATCATTCATCAATTCTGTTTGATCTTTTATTTTTGTACTTTTGTTAACATGTTTGTCTTCTGTTCATTAATGTTGAAACCTGCTAAAACATCAAATTCTTTTAATTTAAGTAGTCAAAACTAAAGGACTTTCTTATTGAATCCAATAAAAAGAATAGTTGTTTAAAAGTCTCACATTTGTAAATACTTAACTCTACTTGGAATATTTGGAATATGCCCAGGGACAGATTAATCAAGATTCTTAATCTTTGCCTTTTTGCTTGTCATGTTACATAATGTTACATGTCAATTAATTCTCTCTCTCTCCCCCCTTTATAAAATCCATTCTGAAATTCATATTTAAGTATATATTTCTAGATATTGTATTTTTAAAAATTGCAGCATTCCATATCAAGCAACCAATTTCATTCAGCATCACAACAAAGACCTCTTCCACTGTTATTCTGTAGCATCAAAAATTGAGATAGATGATAGATAGATAGATAGATAGATAGATAGATAGATAGATAGATAGATAGATAGATAAATAGTTAGACAGACAGACAGACAGACAGATACACACACACACACACACATGCTGGAGCACAGTACTATATTAGGATATAAGCAAAAAACTAATGTTGATAGACAACTATGATTTGATCTGTACATTGATGCAGAAGATGCAGTTAATTTACAGACAATCCACAAATGTTGAATTTCTGAAGCGCTCTTAATGCATAAGCATGTCACTATATTTTAATATTATTATTTATAATTAAAAATAATGCATAACAAACTCAGTGTAATGTTGAAAACTTTCCAATCATGTAGCGTATTTAACCCTTTAGCATCTTTGTCTACATTATCTGAAAAAAATGTACTAGAGGGGCATCACTAGATTACAGTGGAGCTAAATGGATGGAAGATATATTTATTTAGTCAATTTATGAATTAGTCTTTAGTCTTATAGTAAAAGTTTTCAGGGCAACATAAATCATATAAAATAAATAATAAGGCAAATTATAAGGAAAAATACATCACAAGTCAAGGTTAATCTCAAATGCACTTTAAAGTTATAAATGCTAATATAATCAAAAGCATATTATAAGACAGAATGTACATGATCAACTTCTCTCTTTAGTTTTTATCTGAGTCTACAAATACTGTAGCTTAACAGAAGTCCTGGAATAAAATGATGCTAGGGTTTAATGCTAATGCTATTCTTTTGGTTTTGATTTTTTCTCACTGTTGTTTGTTCTTGGTTTCACAAGAACAAAGTAAATCTTGTCATTTCTACAGAAGGAAAGTCTAACTTTCCAGCTATAAAAATGTAACCATCACATTATTTCATATCCCCCCTTTTTTGAGGGGAGGGGAATAGTTTGCCTGATGAGAACACATGCTTTCTATTTCCTTATCAAGTTGATCAGGCAGAAACATCCCTAATAGTTTATTTTGTGCTTTAAAAGTAAAAGAGATCCAAGTATACATTGTTACAGGAAAAAGCAAGGGATGCTTTCACTGTTAAATTCCTTAATATGCAATTGTTAAAAAGCATACAATGGAATTACACTACTGCATCTGATAAATTTGTTAAGATTATCACAATAATGCACACAACATAAAATAAGTAAGAGATTTGGAGGGGCTAGTGCATTTTTGTCAGCAGCTTAAAAGGTAAAGATTCCCCTCGCACATATATGCTAGTCATTCCCGACTCTATGGGGCAGTGCTCATCTTTGTTTCTAAGCTGAAGAGCCAGCGCTGTCCGAAGACATCTCCATGGTCATATGGCCTGCATGACTAAGTGTCAAAGGTGCACAGAAGGTTGTTACCTTCTCACCAAAGGTGGTCCCTATTTTTCTACTTGCATTTTTTACATGCTTTCAAACTGCTAGGTTGGCAGAAGCTGGGGCAAGTAACGTGAGCTTACCCCATTACGCAGCAGCACTAGGTATTTGAACTGCTGAACTGCCGACCTTTCAATAGACAAGCTCAGCATCTTAGCCACTTAGCCCCTTAACCACTTAGGGTGGAGTAATTTTAATCTTTGTTGGCTCCACACAGAGTTTGAAGTTTGAAAATGAATGCAGATCATCATGCAGGTAGTCCTCAAGTAATTGGGACCAAAATTTCTGTCACTGCAGGGTACAGTCATCAAATGCAACTTCACATGACAATCTAATTTAGAGATGGCAATCCCAAGATTCCCTTTTACTGTTAACTGAATCCCACTAGTTATTAGGCAAAGAACCATCCACCACCCAAAAAGCCAAAGCATCCTGACTTGGTCTCTCCTAGCTTCAAGCCTTGGTAAGGTAAGGAACTTCCTCCTCTTCAACTGCACTTATCCACCTAGCTCTCCCACTATCTCTGCCCTTTCTGTAGCCTTGTACTTTGCTGCTTGGCTGGTCTTGCCATCCTACACTCTACATGCCATCCTGCTAGACTTAGTGGCCCATCAGCCTTGGCTCCTTGCATTCAGCTGCCCTCAGTGGTGGGATTCAAAAATTTTTAGTATCGGTTCTGTGGGCATGGTTTGGCTTGGTGAATTGGTGGGCATGGCAGGGGAAGGATACTGTAAAATCTCCATTCCCTCCCCACTCCAAGGGAAGGTTACTGCAAAAACTCCATTTCCTCCCGATCAGCTGGGACTCGGGAGGCAGATAATAAATTGGGGTGGGGCCAGTCAGAGGTGGTATTTACCGGTTCTCCAAACTACTCAAAATTTCCACTATCGGTTCTCCAGAATGGGTCAGAACCTGCTGAATACCACCTCTGGCTGCCCTGCTGGACTTGTTGCTGCCTTGCACTCCTTTCACACTGCTGCCTCTACCAACCTGCTTGCTTTCCTGACCTGCACTCTGCTTACTCTGCCAGTCCACTGGCCTTGGTGTCCTGAATTTCTTTCCTTTCCTAACCCTGCTGGCCTTGTCACTGTACTTCTCTTGCCTTGCCACCTTGCTAGGCCATGGTTGCAGGGTAAGTGAAGTGCAAGCAGTGTGTGTTGCTGGAACTTTGCATTGTTATGTTGGGGTGGTTGGGTGTGTTAGAGCATGAGATAGCACTCCTTGTTGGCAGCAGTAGCAGGGCTGAAGTAGAGGCCCAGGGATAAAGGGGATTGGGTGATATTGATGAAAAACCCCATGTTTCTGATTCAGCCCGAGTTACTACCATCACCATGAAGCTATTGTGTAGGGCAGTTAAAAAGGCAAAGATGGGGGAAGGTACATGGGGGAAAAACTGAAGTGCCCCTACAGTCATGGAGATAGGTTGCTCAGCATTCAAATTTTGATCATGTGACTGCAAGAACACTGTGATGCCCTTAATTTCAGAGATCAGGCATACATAATATTACTTCAGTGCCACCAAATACTTCAAACACTCACCGAACAAATGGTTGTAACTTGAAGACTTCCTGTATAATGTTTGTTTGTTATACTGAAGCCCCTAATGTTGAAAAATTACATTGTAAGCCCTCTCCAAGAAAGTTCATGTTTAAGAAAAAAAATGGGCATGACCGCATGTGCCGGCAGTATAGCTAAATTTCTCTCTTTATTTCATATACCTATACTGTATAAGTCAGGTACCACAAGTACTGTTCTCAAGGAAGAAGGGGTGGCATTTGAGAATAGCACTTAAACTTATAAACTGCTTTACAGTGCTTTATAACCCTCTGGTTTACAGAGTCAGCATATTGCCGCCAACAATCTGGGTTCTCATTTCATCCACCTCGGAAGGACAGAAGTCTGAGTCAACCTTGAGCCTGGTGAGATTTGAACTGCCAAATTACAATCAGCTGGCAGTCAGCAGAAGTAGCCTGCAGTACTTCTAACCATTGCACAACCATGGCTCGTGGCAAATGGCAAAAGATTCCACGGGAGTGTCAGAAATGGAGATAAAGTGGGCTTGGTACGTGATCCCTTTGTCGGCTCATTAAATACACATTTAACTGAATGGTAACCCATTCTGTTTATTCATGGTTCAATATACTAAAATTGATGGATTTCACAGGAATAGAATAGAATAGAATAGAATAGAATAGAATAGAATAGAATAGAATAGAATAGAATAGAATAGAATAGAATAGAACTTTTTTTATTGGCCAAGTGTGATTGGGGACACAAGAAATTTGTCTTGGTGCATATGCTCTCAGTGTACATAAAAGAAAAGATATGTTCATCAAGTATCATAAGGTACAATACTTAATGATACTCATAGGGTACAAATAAGCAATCAGGAAACAATAACTGAATGGTAACCCATTCTGTTTATTCATGATTCAATATACTAAAACTGATTGATTTCACAGGAGGCACCAAGCCATATTTTATGGGTTACAAGGCAACAACATATCCACTAATACACTTAACCCAAAACTGGACAAACAGACTATGCTTTAGCTCCATAATAATTCTCTGTTTGCTCTCTGTAAAATAAATTATTTTAAAAAAAAACATAGCACACAAACTGCTTTAGAGGCAACTACGGGTCTGTGACGATGGGCTCTTTTTTTTCAGAGTTTACTTCTATACCATTTTTATATTTGCTTGTTCTATTAATAACATTGTTGTTAAAGATATACTTTAACATCTTTGAAACCAGAAATATGATATGTGAAAGAAAGATAACAAAATGGAAAGAGTGATTCCCTACATTGGTTTTTTTTCTGAGATAAGCACTGTAATGGGAATGACCCTGTTTTATTTTAAACCAGTTTAAAAGTTAATAGCAGGAAGGGCCATCTTGCTGTCTGGTAATGGACAGATTAGCATATTTGCTCTATTCCCTGTTCTTTCCCTCCCCCTGGAAAAAAAAAAGAGAGAGAGAGACCAAGTTAGGGGGAGAAATGTTATATTCCTGTGATGAGACTTGTAATGAGATGAGAATATGGATCAACATGAACCCACTCTCACTGTAATGATAATGGGAAATTTGTGCAAACACAACCTGTTCCATTACAATGCAAAGATTTTAATCTCCTTGCCATTCCCAAATGTAATCTCCTCATTTTCAGACTAAATTAAATGCATCTATATACTTGCTATGGATAAATTAACAATAAGGAAATAGCTATCTAATGCTAATAATTACATCTAATGATTATATCTAATTTCCTTGCCTGTTCAAGTATGTGCATTCAAAACAACTGGACAGGGATGGAAAAAAAAGAAAAGGAAATATTCTTAGGATAGAGGTGTTGCAGAAATAAATTTGGGTGGTGCTTGACAGAGAAAATTTATAGTGGAACCTACTGAGTACGAAGAAGCTCTTTCTTTCGCTAAACATCGCTATTTATTTTAATTCTGTAATAGTTATTATGCCTTTGATAGCATTACTTCAGCCTAACTAGGTTCAGATCAGTAGCCTTTCTGATTTAAATGATTCTTTCATGTAATGAGTCCCTATTGCAGACTCACAATACGCTATAATGCCCATTACATTTAATTTTAAAAGATTGCTCAAATTGTTATAAGGCCTCACAGGAGATATAAAAATTGCAATGTGCAATATTTATATATAGGAAATAAGTAGCTCCAATGCCTTCTGATAAACGCCTGCTTACACATTAAAATTCTATACATGCAAAAAGAAAACTTTCAAGCCGGTGATTAGAATTCATTATACAATGCCACTTCGTTAAAAGATCATTTCCACCTTATGTTATTTTTTTCCCCACCATATGTTAGATTTTGTGCTTGTTTTTATTTTGTTTTGTATTTGCTTTGAAAGGAGCAGGAGAACATGTTTCCTTTACTTACTTTTAACTACAGTGCTTCACCTCTCTGATCATGTATAAAACAAAGCATTGCTTAAACTCTCATTCATTATTAATAATTTGAAAAAAATAAATAATAAACTATCATCAGGCAATTCACAGATCCTTGGTCAGTAGCAGTTTATCCTATTTTATCCTTTATTCACACCTCTCACTGAGCTTTGGTTTAAACGTGACTTCTTGAATAATCCATGTGTATAAATTGATACAATATGCTAAGCTAAATCAAACAACTGTAACAATTTATATATTACTTTCTTATTGTCTTATTTATGGAAAGCGCAATTAGATATTTTTCCCCACTGTAGATCACTATGTGTAAAGATGATTTGGAGTTACTACATGTAAAGTATCTCGTATGCCCTTTCAAATTAACTAAGCTTGCCATTTGTTAAATAATATTTTTTAAAAAATCAAATGTTGTTAATTTCATACCACAGGTTTCAAACATAATGGGGAAAAATGCTGTATATTTCTTCATTCTGTACTTAACGGCACAATTTGTGATTTCCTAATTAGGAAACTATGATTAAAATGAACCATGTAAGAATCCAGTTCGTATGCATCTATATGTTTAGTTATAACCATTTAGACATTTATTTAGTATGATCAGCTAAAAATGAAATGACTTTCATAATTCAGCTTTTCTTAAGTTGAGTAGAATTGGTGATAGAAAGTAAGAAAAACATGCATTTCTGTGGTTGGGGTGATAAAACTTAAATACACCTTAAATATTTAATTCTTAAATATTTTTTTTCTGTAGGGAATGCTTATTACATACAATGGATGTGTCTTTTTTTACTATTATTTACCATTTACTAAATTAATGGTCCACTAGTATTATAATAATGGAGATACAGGTGACAGCTAAAGCAATGATATAACAGCGTGTTAGCATTTTCAAACTATGCTTACTGTTTCGTGCAAAAACAAAACATCCCGTGACACCTTAAAACTGGAGAAATTCATTAGCTTTAAATGAAAAAGGTTTTTGAGATACGAAAAGTTATGAAATGATGCAGCATTATTCCACAGAATGAGAGGGAAAGGGTAACCTCCATTGTATAGAGGAAAGCTACCGGTAATATATTATGAAAGGGTGATCATTGCAACTCTTGCAAATGGTCTCAGATCAGTTGGGTATAGAAACCCTTTAGGACGAACCTTTTTAGATTTACACCCCACCCTCATGAATAAAATTGTGAAAGTGAAAGACTATAAAATATAAATCCAAATGGACAAAATATACTGTCTATCGCTTTATGTAAGAAACGTACGCGCAAAACATCTCTGAGCAGAGGGAGAAATGAGAGTAACCCATTATTTATGTCTCTAAGTATCTGACACATGTTGTTATACACAAAACTGTGAATCTCCTCAAACATTTATACAATTTTCATTCATATGACCTTCTTCATTACTCAGTACAGGTAGTGCTTGACTTACAGCAGTTCACTTAGTGATCGTTCAAAGTTACAACAGCACTGAAAAAAGTGACTTATGAATGGGTGGGTTTTTTTACACTTTTTCACACTTATGACTGTTGCAGCATCCCCACAGTGAACAAAATTCAAGTGCTTGGCAGCTGACTCATATCTATGATGGCTGCAGTGTCCTGGGGTCATGTGATCACCTTTTGCAACCTTCCGACAAGCAAAATCAATGGGGAAGTCAAATTCACTTAACAATCATGTCATTAAGTTAACTGCAGTGATTCACTTAACAACTCGGGCAGGAAAGGTCACAAAATGGGGCAAAGCTCATTTAACGAATGTCTCACTTAGCAACAGAAATTTTGGACTCAGTTGTGGTTGGAAGTCAAGGATTAGATGTGCACTGCAGCATACTGTTTTCAGATCAATAATCTAGTTAAGGATTATTATGGTAGTCAACCCAATCTTCCAAATTATGAAAAATTGTAACCTAAATATGTCCTGTAAAATATTTCTGAAATACCCTCCCCTCAATTAAAGAAATTCTTAATATATCTATGAATTGGATTAAATTTAAAAATAATGATGAAAAACAGACTGGCAAGATTTAAGAAGTTCTGAAGAAATGGGCACATCTATGGGTTGATTCAGATATGCATCACTATCTGATCATTGCAACATAAGACATCATGAGTAAGAGAACCAATATTTTCTGTGCAGATGGAATTTTCATATTATCTCAGATCTCTTTGAGGTGGTCTTAATGCAGCTGATCTGAATGCAGATCTGAATGTAATTATAAATGTATATCTTGAGGGCAGTAGAAATTACACCTTCTGATGTGGAAGAACTGAAGTATTTTGGTGCAAAGCATAATATGAGCAGACTTAATACTCTTTTTTGCTGATGCCTTAACAATTTTAAACCTGAGAGAAAGTCAACAGACATACTGATATATATGAATATAGATATATATTCTTATTCCACTCACATATACATTTTGGAGAGAAATTAAACTTACTTAGAAAAGATCAGCATATTTCTTTTGAGATACTCTGTGGTCTAAATCAGGGATAGAAAATGTAAAGTACAACTTTATTCAGATCAGGCTGTCCATCTAAATAACAAGTTGTCTAACTTGATCATACATATGAAATTTGAAAACATAATGGATATTATGCTCATAAGAGCTTTACTGAATCATATTTAGAAGCATTTCAACCATTATTCTATTATTACTGGGCCAAATTGATGTCACAAAAATGAATGCAATAGCACCTTCCCACTCATGATCGCAAGCAACAGGTAGAGAGGGTTTGGTTATTTTTCGATATTGGAAGTAATATAATATAATATAATATAATATAATATAATATAATATAATATAATATAATATAATATAATATAATATAATATAATATAATATAATATAATATAATATAATATAATATAATATAATATAATATAATATAATATAATCATATCATATCATATCATATCATATCATAATATAATATAATGTAATATAATATAATATAATATAATATAATATAATATAATATAATATAATATAATATAATATAGTATTTATAGCTATCCATATAAAGGTAATGGATAGATATAATGACTAATATTCAAGAATAAACTTATCCTCCATAAATTTGTCTATTCTCTTTTGAACTCCACCTGTCTATGGTCAATACTATATTAACAAGTTAACATGCTGTGTTGGGAAAAAAATCGTTATTTCTACCACTGAGCTACTATGAGATCTAGCACTATGAGAAAAAAATGTATTGTCTACTATCAATATACCAAACATACTTCTATACCTTTTCCTCATACCATTAAAAAACCTGACACTTCAAAAGAATGTTCATTTATTTCTAATTTGGTATTTTTATTCACTTCTCCCAGCCATATAGCAGCTGCATTCACACCTTGCATTAAAGTGTAATAAGGTTTGCTGGATTTTACTTTAATGCTATGTTAATATTGACAACATGTTGTCAAATCCGTATAGGGGCAAACATTAGCCAGAAGCATAATATGACTATCATTTGTCCTTCTCATCCCAAGAAATATTGCACCTGCTTTTTTAAAAAAATTATAAGATCTCTTCCTGTTTTAACCTTTTAAATACTTGGCAATGCCCTGTCATATGGTCTTCCCATGAAGTGCTACGAAAAACCTCCCAGAAAAGCATCAAGCAGTGATAGACAAACATCAAGGATTCAAAAGCCAGAATAGAATAGAATAGAATAGAATAGAATAGAATAGAATAGAATAGAATAGAATAGAATAGAATAGAATAGAATTTTTTATTGGCCAAGTGTGATTGGCCAAGTGTGATCGCAAGATCTCAAATGGACAGCTAACATCAAAAACATCATTAAAAAAGGACAACAAAGAATGTTCTTTCTGCGCCAACTCAGTAAGCTCAAACTGCCCAAGGAGCTGCTGATCCAATTCTACAGAGGAATTATTGAGTCTGTCATTTGCACCTCTATAACTGTCTGGTTCAGTTCTGCAACCCAACAAGAAAAACACAGACTTCAGAGGATAATTAGAACTGCAGAAAAAATAATTGCTACCAACCTGCCTTCCATTGAGGACCTGTATACTGCACGAATTAAGAAGAGGGCCGTGAAAATATTTGCAGATCCCTCGCATCCTGGACATAAACTGTTTCAACTCCTACCCTCAAAACGACGCTATAGAGCACTGCACACCAGAACAACTAGACACGAGAACAGTTTTTTCCTGAAAGCCATCACTCTGCTAAACAAATAATTCCCTCAACACTGTCAGACTATTTACAGAATCTGCACTACTATTAATCGTTTCATAGTTCCCATCACCAATCTCTTTCCACTTATGACTGTATGACTATAACTTGTTGCTGGCAATCCTTATGATTTATATTGATATATTGATCATCAATTGTGTTGTAAATGTTGTACCTTGATGAACATATCTTTTCTTTTATGTACACTGAGAGCATATGCACCAAGACAAATTCCTTGGTGTCCAATCACACTTGGCTAATAAAAATAAAAAAAATTGGACACACAAGGAATTTGTCTTTGGTACTACACCTCCTATTCCCCACAATATTTTTTTTTAAAAAATGGATTTTAGTATAGTTATGGTTGATTGAAAGCTACGCTACCAAAACAGGTTGTAGAACTAAATGTTTTAAAAAACTAGATTTTCACTCCACATAAACTTTTTATAAACTTTATTTTTGGCCTGTTATGTATCACCTTTCATTTCACATTCAGTTTCATTTGGTATTTGAGTGCTAAGCTTGGAAAAATTCATTTTTTAATTCTCAAAATAATAAGCAAATTTTAACTCTCACTGTTCATTCTTAATGTACAAGATGACCAGGATGAGCGCAAGGGAGGGGTCAAATACATCATCAGTCATGAGTCCCTGAGTACTCACAAGAGATCTAAGTTCAGCCCACCTTGAATTCCTTTCTTAGCTTCCACTCATTTCCCTTGACCACTAGTATTTCAAATTTTTTGGACAGAGCTTCAGCTTGTAATAAATCTTCATACTCATTTGAACGACTTAAATCTCCTGATTTCCCCAGCACTTGACACTCAACTCCATAACAGTTATGAAAATACAGCAACACCAATTTTATTTATTATTGATAGAATTTATAAACCAGTTGACTCTGAATGACTCTGACAAGCTTATAGTTAAACATATAGCATTCCAATAATCATGAATAACTTCCAAAATAGCATACAGGATCCGGAAGAATTGAGCAACTGAAAAAAACCTTCCTGCTGTTGGGAAAGAGGAGGGAACAAGGCAGGAGGAAGAGAGAAAGAGAGAAAGAGGGGAAGAGAGAGAGAGAGAGAGGGAGAAAGAAAGAAAGAAAGAAAGAAAGAAAGAAAGAAAGAAAGAAAGAAAGGAAGGAAGGAAGGAAGGAAGAAAGAAAGAAAGAAAGAAAGAAAGAAAGAAAGAAAGAAAGAAAGGAAGGAAGAAAGAAAGAGAAAGAAAGAAAGAAAGAAAGAAAGAAAGAAAGAAAGAAAGAAAGAAAGAAAGAAAGAAAGAAAGAAACTCCAAGATGGAATAAACTTTGTTTCAAGGGAAACCCACTTTTTATATCTAGTTCTAGTTAAATCTCCTCCACCCCGTTAAAGACCTTGGAGTTTTCATGTCAAATGATCTACGTGCCAAAGCCCACTGCAACTACATAGCAAAAAAGGCTCTAGGAGTTGTAAACCTAATCTTGCGTAGCTTCTTTTCCAAAAACACTACACTACTAACCAGAGCATATAAAACATTTGCTAGACCAATTCTAGAATACAGCTCGCCTGTCTGGAACTCTTACCACATTTCTGACATCAGTACAATTGAACATGTCCAGAAATATTTTACAAGAAGAGTTCTTCACTCCTCTGAAAACAACAAAATACCTTATCCCACCAGACTTGAAATCCTAGGCTTAGAAAACTTAGAACTCCGTCGCCTTCGACAAGACCTAAGTTTAACTCATAGAATCATCTATTGTAATGTCCTTCCTGTTAAAGACTACTTCAGCTTTAATTGCAATAATACAAGAGCAACCAATAGATTTAAACTTAATGTTAACCGCTTTAATCTAGATTGCAGAAAATATGACTTCTGTAACAGAATCATCAGTGCTTGGAACACTTTACCTGACTCTGTGGTCTCTTCCCATAATCCCAAAAGCTTTAACCAAAAACTTTCTACTATTGACCTCACCCCATTCCTAAGAGGACCATAAGGGGTGTGCATAAGAGCACAAACGTGCCTACCGTTCCTGTCCTATTGTTTTTCGTTTTTCTTCTCATATATATATATATATACTTATACCTCCTTATATTCCTTCATATATATGTTTATATACTATATAATCGTTTTGTGTGATGCTTACGTATATTGTTGTGACAAAATAAATAAATAAATAAAATAGAGTATCTGCAGTTCATCCTGTGTATTCCAATGCGTGCATGCAAACCACATACATGAGGAAAAAGCAGAAATGTATTTACAAAGAGATGCAACACGTATTCACCCAACCTAACTAAGCAACAGGAGGGAATGTATGCAGAGCACGACTTCACAAACAGAAATACAGGGAGGGAGGGGGAGGGAGGGAGAACATAAACACTTTCTATAACCAAGTCCTGATGGTAAAGGGTTGGAATGAATTCCAGAAATCAGATTCTGCATATTTTCTCTACCTTATAAAAAATAAGACCGAGTTTATCGTATCATTATATTAAGAAAAAAACCCAGTTTGGTGTAGTGGTTAAGTTATCGGGTTAGAAACTAGGAGACCAGGAGTTCTAGTCTTGTCTTGATTCCATCACTTTCTCTCAGCTCTAAGAAGGCAAAATATTGCACAAAGCCTCAAATTTTCGTCACTTGCTTTCCCTTCCCTTGCTTTCCCTCCTCCCCAGCCTTCCCTCATACAGGGCTTATTATTATTACTTTAAAAACTCCAGTTATGGGACCACTGGAGTTTTTTCAAGGGCTGTTTATTGAACAGAGATGTAATAAAAATAATGCACTTCAAGTGATGTTTTCCCTACCTATGATCCTTGCTTCCCCTATTAAGTCAACCCGCCCCCATTGTACAGAATTATCTGCCACCCTCAGCTTTAAATACACCCACGCGCATGCATATTCCCACATCAGCACCAATGGAAGCTCTATGAAAACTTAATTGCTGCTGAGAGGCCAATTTAAATTGCTCATAAAGTGCATAGGGAAAGCAGGGTTAACATCACAGTTCCTCAGCAATGAACCATGTCTCTATTTACATATTTATTTACATGTTATTTTTCGACGTAGTCACGCAAATAACCTGGGCGTCTCCTAGTTCTTTCTGACCTCGCGCGGTTCAGTTCTGGGTGGTGTTTGAGCTGGTCGGAGGGCTGTTTTCTCCTCCCAGCTCTTTCTCTGGGCCATCGGGCTCGGATTATTGGCCGACTCTTTTTCTTGGCCATCCGGCCTTGGATTAATTTTGAATTTTCCTGCTGCTTCCTCGGGACCTGATGGCGTCGCTGGAACTCTGGGACCTCAGCTAAGTCTTGCGCCTCCCCCGGGTCATTGTCAGCTGTGGATTCAAAGTGGTATTGGTCATTACCTGTCTCTATTGGTTTGGTTTGGTCAGTTATTCGTTTCCTTAACTGATCTATGTGGCGCCGCCACACTCGGTTGTCTGGTAGCTCTACCACGCACGATTTTGGGCCTGTTATCTTTGTTACTTGTCCTGCGACCCAACTCGGGCCGTCCCCATAGTTTCGGCCCACACCGGTCGCCTATGCTCATTTCTCTTGTCTTTTCTAGTTCCCCTTGTAACCCTCGGGTGTGTAATGGGGTTCAAGCGTCAAGTGGGCACCGGAGTTTCCGTCCCATTAGCAATTCGGCTGGGCTTTTCCAGTGGCTGTGCTTGGGGTTCTGTGCTGGACGGCTAGGAAAGTCTATTTTTGTTTGCCAGTCACCTGGCTTGAGCCTGGACAATGCCTCCTTAGCGCTCCGGACGGAACGCTCTGCAAGGCCATTCGACGCAGGGTGGAAAGGCGCAGAGAGGGCATGTCGGATGCCTTCCTCTGCCAGGTACTCTTCAAACTGGGCTGCCGTGTTGGGGGCCCCATTGTCGGACCCCAGAGTGCCCGGCAACCCGTGAGTTGCGAATAGGTGGCGCAGGGTTGCGATTACTGCTTCGGCCGTGGTGGACTTCATGAGTATGATCTCCAACCATTTGGAAAATGCGTCCACCACCACTAGGAACGTTTGGCCGTGAAAGGGGCCAGCAAAGTCAATGTGGATTCTTGACCAAGGCCCTTGGGGCTTTTCCCATTCTCTGACAGGGGCTGTTGGGGGTAGCGGTCTGGACTCTTGGCAAGCTTGGCATTTCCCTACCCTCTCAGCAATCTCTGCGTCCATGAGTGGCCACCATACATAGCTTCTAGCTAACCCCTTCATCCTTACGATGCCTGGGTGACCCTCGTGGAGGAGGTCCAATACCTTTTCCCTTAACTTAACAGGAATTATTACACGATCACCCCATAACAGGCACCCCCCTTGAGCCGAGAGCTCATCTCGTTTCTTAACAAATTCTTTGAACCGTTCGCCCGGCGCAGCGGGCCACCCTCTCTGTACCCAACCGAGTACAGTCCTTAACACAATGTCCCGGTATGATGCCCGAGCCACTTCCTTCGATGTGACTGGGCCAGAGTCCAACGAGTCAATAAGGAGGATGGGTGTCCCTGGAGTGGGGTCTTCGGTCGCCCCGGGCAGTGGGCATCGGGCATGCCCCACTTCCTTTCCCGGTCGATGCTGCAGCTTGTACGAATAAGCGGCTAAGAATATAGTCCATCGGGTCAAACGTGGCGAAAGTGCCACAGGCGTTGGGCGGTCGCCAGCCAGTAATCCTAGTAGCGGTCTGTGGTCAGTCACGATTTCAAAATTCCGCCCAAAGACATACTCATGGAATTTTTTGACCCCTGATACAATGGCTAGTGCTTCTTTGTCTAATTGGCTGTAGTTCCTCTCTGAGGAGGACATCGTTCTAGAGTAGAACGCTATAGGGGCTTCTGTGCCGTTTGGAAGTCTATGGCTGAGTACAGCCCCACCCCATAAGGGAGGCATCGCAAACCAGCACTAGGGGTAGTGAGTCGTGATATTGGATGAGCAGGCTATCACTTGAGAGCAGGTTCTTTACTGCTTCAAAAGCCCTGTTTTGACTGCACTGATTGGAATATTTTAAAGATACCTCTGCAGACCTGGATGAACTCACAGATACTGTAACATCATATGTCAGCTTCTGTGAAGACCTATGTGTACCTACAAGGAACTTGCGAATACACAGTAATAACAAACCTTGGTTTACACCTAAACTTAAGCAGCTACGACATTCCAAAGAGGAAGCCTACAGAAAAGGTGATAAAATGCTGTACAATCAGGCCAGAAATGCACTAACAAGGGAGATAAGAGCAGCAAAAAGAAGCTACTCTGAAAAGCTAAAGAATCAATTTTCAGCAAATGAACCAGCAAACATGTGGAAAACTCTTAAAAATATCACCGGCTATGGCAAACCTCCTTCCCAGGCTGAAGGTAATCAACAACTGGCAGATGACCTGAATGAGTTTTACTGCAGGTTTGAAAGGAAACTACAGCCACCTATCTCCACAACCCCCATCTCAGACACACCAACAACAGCCAAGCCTCCTACAACTGACCCCATTTCATTGGGTTCACAACCCCTAGTGATCACAGAAAAGGAAGTGCAGGACCTATTTCACAGACAAAAGCCAGGAAAAGCTCCAGGCCCAGACAAGATAACTCCTTCTTGCTTAAAAGTCTGTGCTGACCAATTGGCCCCCATCTTCACCCATATTTTCAATAAATCACTAGAGATGTGCTATGTTCCTTCTTGCTTCAAATGCTCTACCATCATCCCAGTGCCAAAGAAGCCCACCATCAAGGAACTGAATGACTACAGACCAGTTGCTCTAACATCTGTAGTCATGAAAACCTTTGAAAGGCTAGTGCTTTCCTACCTGAAAACCATCACGAATCTGCTTTTAGACCCCTTGCAATTTGCATACCGAGCAAATAGATCAACAGATGATGCTGTTAATATGGCTCTGCACTACATCCTACAACATCTTGAGTCTCCAAAGACCTATGCAAGGGTCCTCTTTGTAGACTTTAGTTCAGCATTCAATACCATCATTCCAGACATTCTTCTAACTAAGCTAAACCAGCTACAGGTACCGGAACAGACTTGTAAGTGGATCACAAGCTTCCTAACAAACAGGAAGCAGCAGGTGAAGCTAAGCAAGATCACATCAAATACCTGTACAATTAGCACAGGGGCCCCCCAAGGCTGTGTGCTCTCCCCACTTCTCTTCTCTCTGTATACCAATGACTGCATCTCCAATGATCCATCTGTTAAGCTACTGAAGTTCGCAGATGATACAACAGTGATTGGTCTCATTCGAGACAATGACGAATCCGATATAGACGAGAGGTCGAACGACTAGCCTTGTGGTGCAACCAAAACAATCTGGAACTGAACACACTCAAAACCGTAGAAATGGTGGTAGATTTTAGGAAAACCCTTCCATACTTCCACCTCTCACAATACTTGACAACACAGTATCAACAGTAGAAACCTTCAAATTTCTGGGTTCTATCATATCGCAAGATCTCAAATGGACAGCTAACATCAAAACATCATTAAAAAGGACAACAAAGAATGTTCTTTCTGCGCCAACTCAGTAAGCTCAAACTGCCCAAGGAGCTGCTGATCCAATTCTACAGAGGAATTATTGAGTCTGTCATTTGCACCTCTATAACTGTCTGGTTCGGTTCTGCAACTCAACAAGAAAAACACAGACTTCAGAGGATAATTAGAACTGCAGAAAAAATAATTGCTACCAACTTGCCTTCCATTGAGGACCTGTATACTGCACGAATCAAGAAGAGGGCCGTGAAAATATTTGCAGATCCCTCGCATCCTGGACATAAACTGTTTCAACTCCTACCCTCAAAACGACGCTATAGAGCACTGCACACCAGAACAACTAGACACAAGAACAGTTTTTTCCCGAAGGCCATCACTCTGCTAAACAAATAATTCCCTCAACACTGTCAGACTATTTACTGAATCTGCAGTAATTAATTTAATTTAATTAATTTAATTAATCGTTTCATAGTTCCCATCACCAATCTCTTTCCACTTATGACTGTATGACTATAACTTGTTGCTGGCAATCCTTATGATTTATATTGATATATTATCATCAATTGTGTTGTAAATGTTGTACCTTGATGAACGTATCTTTTCTTTTATGTACACTGAGAGCATATGCACCAAGACAAATTCCTTGTGTGTCCAATCACACTTGGCCAATAAAATTCTATTCTATTCTTTAACCAAAAACTTTCTACTATTGACCTCACCCCATTTCTAAGAGGACCATAAGGGGTGTGCATAAGAGCACAAACGTGCCTTCCGTTCCTGTCCTATTGTTTTCGTTTTCTTCATATATATATATATATATATATATATATATATATATATATATATATATATATATATATATATATATATATATATATATATATATATATACTTATACCTCCTTATATTCCTTCATATATATGTTTATATACTATATAATCGTTTTGTGTGATGCTTACGTATATTGTTGTGACAAAATAAATAAAAAAATAAAATAGAGTATCTGCAGTTCATCCTGTGTATTCCAATGCGTGCATGCAAACCACATACATGAGGAAAAAGCAGAAACGTATTTACAAAGAGATGCAACACGTATTCACCCAACCTAACTAAGCAACAGGAGGGAATGTATGCAGAGCAAGACTTCACAAACAGAAATACAGGGAGGGAGGGGGAGGGAGGGAGAACATAAACACTTTCTATAACCAAGTCCTGATGGTAAAGGGTTGGAATGAATTCCAGAAATCAGATTCTGCATATTTTCTCTACCTTATAAAAAATAAGACAGAGTTTATCGTATCATTATATTACGAAAAAAACCCAGTTTGGTGTAGTGGTTAAGTTATCGGGTTAGAAACTAGGAGACCAGGAGTTCTAGTCTTGTCTTGATCCCATCACTTTCTCTCAGCTCTAAGAAGGCAAAATATTGCACAAAGCCTCAAATTTTCGTCACTTGCTTTCCCTTCCCTTGCTTTCCCTCCTCCCCAGCCTTCCCTCATACAGGGCTTATTATTATTACTTTAAAAACACCAGTTATGGGACCACTGGAGTTTTTTCAAGGGCTGTTTATTGAACAGAGATGTAATAAAAATAATGCACTTCAAGTGATGTTTTCCCTACCTATGATCCTTGCTTCCCCTATTAAGTCAACCCGCCCCCATTGTACAGAATTATCTGCCACCCTCAGCTTTAAATACACCCACGCGCATGCATATTCCCACATCAGCACCAATGGAAGCTCTATGAAAACTTAATTGCTGCTGAGAGGCCAATTTAAATTGCTCATAAAGTGCATAGGGAAAGCAGGGTTAACATCACAGTTCCTCAGCAATGAACCATCTCTCTGTGTAGCAATTAGCCATTCAATAATGTTAACAAGAACCATTGGATGCTTCGTAAAACTGCTGTTGTTTTTAAAGCCCAATTGCTACAGGGCCATGATTTGGAGCAACAGAAGTGGAGCATCATTTCTTCCTGCTTCATTCCCAAACAAGGGGAAGTACTTCTTGGAAATTATGCTAAGCCTCTATTCTTTCTACCTTTAGGAAAGGAGTTAAGAGCTTTCTCTTCAGCTCCATGTCTGTAGTTGGAGTAATATTAATATTATCAGTAATATATTTTCTTCTTATAGGTTCTTCCTGGGTGCTATGGTACTGTATTTTTAACACATATTTATAATGTGATCCCTAATTATTATCCTAATGCCTGTCAAAAAACAACAAACCATTTGCATACGCACTTTTCATTTTGGCACGTGTATGATATCATTGAAAAAATGTCTTCCTATGTTACAAATATTTGATGCCCCATTCTGCTTATGGAATTCAACCCACACTGATACTGGAATTAGTGAATTTCATGTCTGTCTAATTATATCTAGCAGGGAAAAACCAAAGCAAGTCCCACACACTTTGGGGAGATTTGAAGGCTGGGTAAGGTCTCCTGGGGAGATCAGTTAGATCCTTTCTTCATTGATTTTCCATGAGCTAGTATTTTTTTTTTTTTGCAGAGGAGCCTTCTCCTGGTTTGACTTGTGGTTGCCATCTTTCATTCTTTTTTTTTATTTCTAAAGCATTGCTGTATTTTTAATTTTTATATGGAGTTTTTTATATATATTGTATTTTTATGTGCACCACCAAGAGTCATTTTTCTTATTACAATAGCATCAAATAAGCCAATAAATCACTTGATAGCAGTTTTTGCTAAAGAGACTTTTTTGAAAGACTGCAGTAGGAAAGAGAAGCAGGAAGAAAATGGTCAAGAAATTGAAGAAATACTACAATGGGTCACATTCTTTGGTTAGAAAATGCCATAATCTGCTAAACTGTCATAATCTGTCATACATGTAAGCAACAAATGAGTTAATTAGCCTATGTCATTCGTAGGAGGAAATACTATGTGAAGCAAGAAATATCTAAGAAAGGTTCGTAGAAATCAGCACATTATGGGGAAACTATCTTAAAGCTCATTGTGTTTAAATAAAGTTTACATTTTGCAGTAATGCACAGAAATACAAATATTAGATGTTTTACAAAAGAAATATACTACATTTTGGAATTATTATTTAAATTATACAAATAATATATTTTGTGGAAAAATGAATTGAAAAATTGCGAAGCAGGTGTGGACTTTCTGTCATTTTATAAAACTATTGTCAGAAACAAAATATTATGTGACTCCATTGCTATAGACAAGATATACACTGATCAGCAATCCCTAGGAAAGATAATTCAGTTGTGACACTAGAAAGCCACAGTAACTCATCATTACAATTCTTGGACTGACTCAACCTAATACAAACCATTACATTAAAGAAATAGTTGAACCTTAAAGACAGCATACAACTCCTTGCTTACAAGAATAGGACAATTTATCTCTATCTAGACTTCATAATTTGATAAACATTCCTGGCAGTTACTATCAAGACCTAAAAATTGGGGTCACATAATTTCACCATGGTGTGAGCTTAAATAGACTTCAGAGGATGGTAGACGACAGGAAGGCCTGGAGGAACATTGTCCATAGGGTCATGCTGGGTTGGACATGACTTCGCAACTAACAACAATAATTTCACCATTTTTTTAAATGGCAATTTCTTCAAGTTGGATTTAATTTCTGATGCATTAATTGGACATAGTAAGTTTACTTGACAATAATATAGAAATGGCTTTTTTTGGGGAATTCATTTGTTTCCTGCCTGACTTGGTCTACATAAGATTTAAGCACTAAACAGCCTTGATTTTATTTGGCTTTTAATCACAGTTGTTGGTATTACTGTACATAGCAGAAAACCTGGATGTAGGAGGTGCATACTTAATATAGAGCATAATTCCTGCCACATTGTGAAATTGTGTACCAGAATTTTGATTAGTTTTCTATCATGTATAAAATTCTTGTTCTTTCCTGCTTGCAAAATCCATCCACCAGAAAGGATGGAAACCAGTCAGGCTTTTAACAATTTGCAAGATATCAGAAAAATGGGAACATTATAGATGTCCTAGAGAGAACATTCAACAAGGAGCCATTGCCAAGAAAGCATATTTACTGGGCACTGCAAAGTGACATTGGTTAATCAATGAGAGTGACAAAAACATATGAAGAAGGTGATGTATCAAGTAGCTATGCCATGAAAGATATTATTGTTGGCATAACATATCTTTAAAAAGAATTAGCGTCCCTTGTATCCACATATGTAATTGCACTTCCACAGTAGATTGTGGAAAAAGAATGGGGAGCCTGGACCCCTGCTTTTCTCTTTGCCTCATATTCATTTATTAAGGAAATCTGAATGTCCAAATGGTACATAATTGGTATTGAAATAGGAATTGGAATTTCAATTAATTAGAATTAATTGAAATATTAATTCTAATAGCCTATAGAAACTCCCAAGACCAGTAGTACTTTCTCAGAATTACAGGGATTGTAGTTAAAGGGGTAATAATAATTTCCATATGTGTTACTTTTAGCTTCTGGAGAAAAGATGGAATATAAATTGAACAACTCAAGAAGCAATAAATATATTCAATAGTAGCAATTGGTGCCAAATTCTTTGAGACCTTGGACAGTCATTCAAAGTTCTGGGTCTACCTATAAACTGAATTCTTAACGAAAAGTAGCATCTTGATGAAGATGTCTTGCTTTGTAAAACAAACATCCAACAGTGATATGTGAATGCTTCCTATATTTTATTCTATTGTTATATATTACTATGGTAATTACTATTCCAATGTATCAGTACTATTCAATTACTATTACTGGTTACCTATATACTATCCTCTATATACAAGAACATTTTTCCCCAAACACCATCACTCTTCTAAACAAATAATTCCCTCAAACTGTCAAACTATTCACTAAGGCTGCATTACTATTACTATTAGTCTTCTCACCGTTCCTATCACTCAGCTCCTCCCACTTATGATGGCATGACTGTATGTTTGTTACTTGTATCCTTACGATTTATACTGATATTGATTGTTCCTTGATTGCTTATTTGTACCCTATAGCTATCATTAAGTGTTGTACCTCATGATTCTTTACAAATGTCTTTTTATGTAAACTGAGAGCATATGCACCAAAGACAAATTCCTTGTGTGTCCAATCCAGAGGTGGGTTTCAGCAACTTCTGACCAGTTCTGGAGAACTGGTAGCAGAAATTTTGAGTAGTTTATTTATTTATTTCAATTTTTATACCGCCCTTCTCCCGAAGGACTCAGGGCGGTGTACAGCCAAGTTCGGAGAACCGGTAGTAAAAATTCTGACTGGCCCCAAACCCATCTATTCTCTGCCTCCCAAGTTCCAGCTAATTGGGAGGAAATGGGGATTTTGCAGTATCCTTCCCCTGCCACACTCACCAAGCTACATCCATCAAGCCATGCCATGCCCACCAAGCCACACCCACAGAACCGGTAGTAAAAAAAAATTGAAACCCACCACTGGTCCAATCGCACTTGGCCAATAAATAATTCTATTCTATTCTATTCTATTCTATTCTATTCTATTCTATTCTATTCTATTCTATTCTATTCTATTCTGTATTATTACTAGTATGCATCAATACTTCTTTCCTAAGGATGTTCTGTCTTAAGTCCTCTCTGAATGAGTCAAACTAGATGAGATGAATTCAGGGGGGTTAGCAATTGCCTAATTGTCCTTAAAAATAACAAAATTTGGGGAAGATTTATTTATTTATTTATTTATTTATTTATTTATTTATTTATTTATTTATTTATTTATTTATTTATTTATTTATTTATTTCGATTTTATACCGCCCTTCTCCCGAAGGACTCAGGGCGGTTTACAGCCAAATAAAACATATATATATACAGAATAAAACATTAATTTAAAAAACTTATTAAATAGGCCGAATATTTAAAATAGAAATATAAATAATAAAACCCCATTAAAACCAAATTTAAAATTTAAAAATTCTAGTCCAGTCCTGCGCAGATAAATAGATGTGTCTTAAGCTCGCGGCGGAAGGTTTGAAGGTCAGGAAGTTGGCGAAGTCCTGGGGGAAGCTCGTTCCAGAGGGTGGGAGCCCCCACAGAAAAGGCCCTTCCCCTGGGTGTCACCAGTCAGCACTGCCTGGCTGATGGCAACCTGAGGAGTCCCTCTCTGTGAGAGCGCACGGGTCGGTGAGAGGCAATCGGTGGCAGCAGACGGTCCCGTAAGTAGCCCAGCCCTATGCCATGGAGCGCTTTGAAGATAATTACCAAAACCTTGAAGCGCAGCTGGAAGGCCACAGGCAGCCAGTGCAGTCTGCGCAAGAGAGGTGTTACATGGGAGCCACGAGGGGCTCCCTCTATCACCCGCGCAGCTGCATTCTGAACTACCTGGAGTCTCCGGGTGCTCCTCAAGGGGAGCCCCATGTAGAGAGCATTGCAGTAATCCAGACGCGATGTCACGAGAGCATGAGTGACCGTGCATAGGGCATCCCGGTCTAGAAAGGGGCGCAACTGGCGAACCAGGCGAACCTGGTAAAAAGCTCTCCTGGAGACGGCCGTCAAATGGTCTTCAAAAGACAGCCGTCCATCCAGGAGAACGCCCAAGTTGCGCACCCTTAAGAGGGCATTAATCCCCACTATCTCTGCTATTTGCACAGAAAGCATGCCATCTAATGCAAATAGTAGTTATATGGGACAAAAGAAGAGGGATTTGAAATAGATAGGGAAGTGTACTACTTTTGAAAGTGTCTTAGAAAACTGTAAATTGCTTCAGTGGGATCTTATTCTCATATACAAGTTTCCAGATGTCTTCCTTGCTCCTTTTCTGCCTCCACTGACAGGATGCATCATGTCCTACATAGGGATATTTTGCAAATTGCAACCTATACAAATACACACAACTAAATATGGAGCATCTTCCAGTAAAAAAAATGACATATTAATAAAACTTAATTATATTTTGTTTCAGTCCAAAAGCACTTGGCATTTAACTACATTGTAGGTGACTCCAGGCTCTTTCTTCAGAATTTAGAACAAAGGAATTGTATTTTTTTCCTCCTTCCTTCAATGCCAATTATTCACTTGAAATATATTATTGTCTCAGCAGTAATAAAAGTAACGACAACAATATAGGTTATTGCTGACTTCTAACCTTTTATTGGTGGAATGTTGCATGAGTGAAGTCAAAGCAAACTCCAGAGATTTGGAATTTCATTAGATGAAAAACTGACATTTTCAAAGATCTTTAGATTTGTGAATACTGTATGGGGTATATTTCACAGATACTTTTTTAAAACATACCCAATTAGATTGACACATGGAAAACACACAAGCATTGGACCCATATTTACATCTTTTTATAAGGGTTAGGAAGATGTCTTGCTTTGTAAAAACAAACATCCAACAGTGATATGTGAATGCTTCCTATATTTTATTCTATTGTTATATATTACTATGGTAATTACTATTCCAATGTATCAGTACTATTCAATTACTATTACTGGTTACCTATATACTATCCTCTATATACAAGAACATTTTTTCCCAAACACCATCACTCTTCTAAACAAATAATTCCCTCAAACTGTCAAACTATTCACTAAGGCTGCATTACTATTACTATTAGTCTTCTCACCGTTCCTATCACTCAGCTCCTCCCACTTATGATGGCATGACTGTATGTTTGTTACTTGTATCCTTACGATTTATACTGATATTGATTGTTCCTTGATTGATTGCTTATTTGTACCCTATAGCTATCATTAAGTGTTGTACCTTATGATTCTTTACAAATGTCTTTTTATGTAAACTGAGAGCATATGCACCAAAGACAAATTCCTTGTGTGTCCAATCCAGAGGTGGGTTTCAGCAAGTTCTGACCAGTTCTGGAGAACTGGTAGCGGAAATTTTGAGTAGTTTATTTATTTATTTCGATTTTTATACCGCCCTTCTCCCGAAGGACTCAGGGCGGTGTACAGCCAAGTTCGGAGAACCGGTAGTAAAAATTCTGACTGGCCCCAAACCCATCTATTCTCTGCCTCCCAAGTCCCAGCTAATTGGGAGGAAATGGGGATTTTGCAGTATCCTTCCCCTGCCACACTCACCAAGCTACGTCCATCAAGCCATGCCATGCCCACCAAGCCACACCCACAGAACCGGTAGTAAAAAAAATTTGAAACCCACCACTGGTCCAATCGCACTTGGCCAATAAATAATTCTATTCTATTCTATTCTATTCTATTCTATTCTATTCTATTCTATTCTATTCTATTCTATTCTATTCTATTCTGTATTATTACTAGTATGCATCAATACTTCTTTCCTAAGGATGTTCTGTCTTAAGTCCTCTCTGAATGAGGTTTCTTCTTTTTCTATTAATGGCTAACATGTATATCTCATGCACATTTTTACAGTATGCTTTGTCTTGCTGGGCCTCTATTTATATACAATATGTATATATACTTTTCCTCTCTCTTGGACTATTCACACCTTTTGACGGAAAAAACACCTCCTTTCGTTTGGCTGCTATACAGAGTTTGCTGATGGCTGCAGCGCCCCACAACACACATCTCCATCCTACTCCTGTCTCCTCCCACACCTGTCAAGGTTGCAGCTTTACTGGCAATTCTTCCATGCTGATACTGGTGAGAAAGCTCAAATGAGAGAGAAAGAAGGCAGCCCAGGGTACCTGCAATTTTGCTAAGCAACCTATTCTTCCACATAAAGAAAGACATTCAGAAAGGTATTAACACTCCATGTGGGTCTCGAGAACATTAGAAAACTAAATTTGGACAGCAAGTGGTAGACTTCTGCCAAGTGTAAATAATAGCTAAGCCCAGCTTGACCATAGAAAGGCTCACTGGGTTGGCTTTCATTAAAGAGCTATCCTTCAGCTATCATTGTCTGAAGTGAGCACATCACATTCATAAGCATAGTTGTTGCCAATTCTCTTAAATATGTACGACTTGTGCTAGATCTGTAAAATATGATAAAATGATTATTATCAGAGCACATATAACTTATTTTCTTTTCATTAACTTATAGGAAATAATAATACATATTTACAATTGAAAATGAATACAAAACACATGCCTTCAATTGCTAAATTAAAGGTGAAATCTGAACCGGTTTACTACCAGTTCAGTGGCTGTGCGTGTGCGCTGTGTGACAAATGCACAGTGCACACCAAAAGGAGGCATGGGAAGGAAGGTAAGTAGAACAGCACATGTGGGGGGGGGGGTGATCAGCTGTGACGCGCGATCGTCGGATCCTTTTTTTTTTACTTTTTAAAGCATTTTTTTACTACCTATTTACCTGAATAGGTAGTAAAAAAATGCTTTAAAAAAGTAAAAAAAAAAGGTTCCAATAATTGCGCACTACAGCTGTGATCATCGGAGCCTCCTTTTTTTTTACTTTTTTAAAGCATTTTTTACTATTGGTTCCGGAGAACCGGTAGTAAAAAAAATGCCTAAAAAGTAAAAAAAAAAAAAAAGTTCCGACAATTATGTGTCACTCAGCTGATCATCAGAACTTTTTTTTTAACATTTTTTACTACCAGTTTGGCGAACCAGTAGCCTTTTTTACCACCGATTTGGGCGAACCAGTCTGAACCAGTAGCATTTCACCCCGGACTACATGTATGATTAAATAAGTTTAAGCAGCCTTAGTTGTAAACTGATGGCCTCCCGTATTGGTCAATTACAACTCACAGCATCCTCTACCATTAGCAGCTTATAATAGAGCAACACCTGGCTCTTAACACCTATCCTATATGATCAACTTAATAGCTGAATCATCCACAAATTGAGCCGATCAGACCCAGTATCATTTAAAGCAGCATATTTCACTAACAAATTATTTTTATACTTCTCATGCCAAAATTTTAAAGACTATCTTGCTAACTGCTTGAATTTCCCCCACCCTCCCATCTCAAACCATTTTTTTGCCGTGAATTTCCTGGATGAACTTTCACTGACAATTATTTTTTCAGAAGATCCAGAGTCACAGATGTGGGTGTCTGCAAATAAATACGGCTAGGAATCCATAAAGAAAGTTGACGCAGATTCTGGCAAAATGACATTTTCCTAATGACTTCCTAAGATAGAAAAACCCAATTATCAGCTTTGTGATAAACAGATTAATGGTGCCTTTTAAATGTTCAGTATGTTTCAGTTTGGCAGCACCCAGACATTTATTGCTGAGTTTCCCGCAGCTTTTCAAGAAAGTGTTAGGTGAATTCAAGATAACCTATGGCAATCCAGCTGGATACCCATATAGTGTCCATGCCTATGAACGTTTGAATCACATTTTTGTTTTGCACCCAGAGATCAATACAAAATTGGATCATATATCATTGCACAAGGAATTATTGAACCAGTCATGCACACTAGTTAGGCAACACCTGTTGTTCCTGTCATGGAGCCTGATGACAGTGTCTGCATTTGTAGGATTATAAATGCACTGTAAATAAAGCTTTGAAGCAAGATCCACATTTTTGCTTTAATGCTTTAAACCTCACACACTACTTGGGGGAAGTGTTTGTGCCAGACTGGACATTGTTCAAACCTAGCAGCAATTGTTAATAGATGACAATGTAGCAGATGCCCAAATTACAATTATTCACCGAGGAGCTTTTTGTCAGACTTCACTCAGTAAGCAAGAGTAGAATCAATTAGGCCAGTTTACACTAATCTGAGAACTTCTGATAAGGAACCTTTATGGAAAACCATACATACAAGCCAAAAACAAACAAATTCTAGCAACTGCTAGGTTTTAAAAGCAAGCCCTATATGTATAGAAGCAGCTTTTTTTTAAAAAAAAAATGTCATTCCTTTCTTTTTGAATTCCTATCCTTTCTTCAAGGCTGAGGGAGGGCACAGGAGTGAGTCGACTAGGTTGGGAAGGATGTCTATGGGTGTGCAAGACTGTGCTGTGTGAGTTAAGTAGGGCACATGGGAAACAGTGCAGGACAAGAAGGGTTCCTGGGGTAATGGGTATGTGCATAAGGTGTTGTATGGATCATGTAGAGCACATAGGGAGAATTGCAGGTCAAGAAGAATGAATTGGGGTTACAGGGGTGTGTGCATAGTGCTGTGCAGGCCAGGAAGAGCCCGCAGGAAGGATGCATAAGTCAGAAAGGATGTCTGGGGTTGCCAAGAGGTGTGCATTAGTCAGGAAAGGCATATAGAAGGGGCACCGGTTCAGGAGGATGTGTGGGGATCAGAGGTGGGTTTCAGCAGATTCTGACCAGTTCTGGACAACCGGTAGCAGAAATTTTGAGTAGTTTGGAGAACCGGTAGTAAAAAGTCTGACTGGCCCCACACCCATCTATTCTCTGCCTCCCAAGTCCCACTTGATTGGGATGAAATGGGGATTTTGCAGTAACTTTCCCCTGCCACGCCCACCAAGTCATGTCACACCTACTAAGCCACACCTACAGAACCGGTAGTAAAAAAATTTGAAACCCACCACTGGTGGGATGTGCAAGAGGACCTGCACAGGACAAAGAAAGCACATGGGAAATAATCATGTCCAGAAGGTGCATGGGAAATGGGGGGAACAGGACAGTTGGGGGAGTGTGCAGTGAGTGGTGTGGTCCATAAGGGGTGTGCAGATGTTTCTTTTCCTTCCCTTCCTTTCCTGAGACTCCCTTTCCAGCAGGAAGACAAGCTGGGTGGGGGAGGGAGGGAGGAATTGAGAGACTGCTAGACAACTGTCACTGAACATTAAAAATGAATATCACATGACCACAGCAGCAGCCCAGCAGTGCATCAGCAGCCAAAAGTACTGAAGAAGTCATAACTTTCCCAAATTTCATTTCCTTTGGGAGTTATGAGTCTTGAATTTTGTATAAATTCAACACATTAGCTCATTTGAGGTTACCTTGGTTTGAAATTTTTACTCTATGATGGACCATTTTGTCCAGTTAAAGGTCATGACAATGAGAATTTTAGCAGTATACAAATCAATATAGAGTACAGTACAATTATATCATTAAAAGCCACGGAAAAATAAATGATATGAACCATCCTTGATTATAGTTACCTAGTCCTGGCTCTTATTCCAAGTACAGTATTTTTCCCCTCTAATATGGGTCCTGTCACAATAAGTTACTGGTGTTAAATATATCCAGAAGGAGAATTCATCCATTAATGAGCCAAGGATTAAAGCAAACTTGAGCATTCTGAACAATTTTTAATGAAATGTGAGCATTTTGAATTGGGCTCAGCCTATACCAGGCAATCAGTCAAACTACGTCAACTTGAGATACATGGAAAATCTCATAGAAGTCCTGTTCTACATATACCTGTCTTTTAAAGATTAAAATATACCCTATCATATTCTGGGCCAGATGCTATTTCTAGATTATCTTCTGCCTGATTGTTGATATGTTGGGCATTTTACAATCTGATAACTTCCAGGTATTTTGAACTACAGTTGTTGGCCATGCTTGATCTCTATCCATCATGTATTCAATTTTTTTTTTTTTAAAAATAGCTCTTTAGTATTGGAAAGGGAAATCTAGGCCAGTATTTATATATACTGTTCTAACTAGAAAAATAGTAAGAAATGCACCTTGTCACCACTTGAAATTTTCTATTTTCCAATCTTAATGAGACTCACATGTTTGAAATTATAAAATCTATAAATCTAATTTTCATTCCCCTTGTACCTGAATAAAACTCAGGACCTCAGTTTCAAAACTAAAGAGGTCATTTTGAAATACTGTAAGTGAATAAATTGCCACTAAATTATATTACGTATGTCCCATATACATATCAGTTTTAAGAATAATGTCTGTTGAATATTTATTGTTCAAATATCTTGTACCTTTATATTCATAGGTGCTTTAGTCTGTATCACTCATGTCCTTTTAACCTAAAGGACGTTATTTTTTAAAAAAATCATAAAATAATAAGCTGGAGTATAAAAGCCAATACAAGTTTTCAATACATGCTTAAGAATAGCTAATAGTATCCAGCAGTAATAAAATAAATAATGAAAAGCAAAAAAAGAAATAGACAAAGATTGTTTAAGACCTCAGAAATGTTTGTAATGAGAGATTAGGGAATCATTACAAAATGGCTAGTTAGTGAAGATAATTAAAATTTATTTAACTGTATGAGATTTTTATTGTTATTATTATTGAATGTGTACACAGTGTGATTATATTCTTCAGTCATTAGGTGCCATGAGCCAAAAACATGTTCCAATGGAATGAAGATTTTGGTTGCTATATTATCTTTCTTAAATGACAAAAGGCAAATTTACATTTCAGAATATTGTAAGCTGTTCTGGGAGAAAAAAAACTTTGAAGTGGGCATATTAATCAAAACAAATGCTGTAGTCTATGTCAGATTTTCTTTCTTCCACCTATTCTGTTAGCATTATTTCTATTGCTTTTAAAGTTTCTAATGAAAACATAAAATTCGTAGAGGGCAAAGAATAAATGTGCTAGGTCACATTCCTCAGTTTTCTATTATTCTGAAAAGCCTTCCTTCCTTCCTTCCTTCCTTCCTTCCTACCTTCCTACCTACCTACCTTCCTTTCCTTCCTTCCCCAATCAACAAATGTGAACTTTCCTTAAATAGAATTTTTGTAACTTCATACACCAAAGTTCTGCTTATAGTAATCTACAGTTCCTATAAATTTAGACTTTTTGTTCCTTCTTTACTAAATCAAGAGATACACAGACACCCTTTCTTCTAGCTTATTGTTATTAATGATCTGATATCCACAAACTGAACCAGTTTCTAATTTTTACACTGTGTGAATATCAATAAAGTCTAGTGATGTTGGTTGCTGGTTCGGAGGACCCGTAGCAAAAATCACTGGCCCCGCCCTCTGCCTCTGCTAAGCCGCACCATCTGCAGAGGTGGTTTCTTTTTTACTTTTAAAAGCCGGTTTTGCTTCAGCAGAAACAGGCCTTTAAAAGTAAAAAACAGCAGAACCTTACTTGTACTCTTACTTGTAGAAAACATGTTTTCTACAAGTAAAAGTAGAGATTCTAAGGCACTTACCTGATTACTGATGAACACATGGCCACAGCCCCAAAGCAGTTTCAGTTTCAGCTAGACAGAATCAATGGCTCAGCTAATCTATTTCCTCGGTGATCAACTGGCTGGCTTTGCTGACTGAGGAACTCTGGGATTTGAAGTCCACAATAAAATAAATAAATAAATAAATAAATAAATAAATAAATAAATAAAATATTTGTGCAGCTTTCTGAGATTTGGTGTGTTTCTGTAGTGTTTCACTCTAACTACACAAACACACAAAATCTCAGAAAGCTGTATGTGGCATATTGTGTGTGTGTGTTGTGTTGTGTTGTGTGTGTGTAAAGTGTGAAATTTGGTTTTTGAGCTTTTTGTGGCTGTGTGAAGTGTGAAGTGCAGCTGCTTTTACATTGTGTGTGAGTCAGTTGTGTTGTGTGTGTGTAAAGTGTGAAAGTTGGTTTTTGGTACCTCATTGTTTTTTTATATTTTGTTTATAATTTTTATAATTTATTGTTATTGGCCACGCCCACCAAGCCATCTGACCACCAAGCCACGCCCACCAATTAAGCCATGGCCACAGAACCGGTAGGAAAATTTTTTAGATTTCACTCCTGCATCACTTTCTGTCCACCCAGAAGTTGGTAAACGGGCCATTTCTGGCCTCCGGAGGGCCTGGGGTGGGATGGGAAAGGCAGTTTTCCCACTCCCCCAGACTTCTAGAGAGGCTCTGGAGCCAGGTAAGAGAGAAAAACAGGCCTTCCCAGTTTTACTTGGCCATCATGTCGGGGGAGGGGAAGAGTTGTGTGCATATGCGCAAGGGTGGGGTGCATAGAATTATGGGTGTGGGCACGCACACGTGTGCCGCCCCCTCCCCCCCTTTTTGGCATGCGATGGCAAAAAAGTTAGCCATCAATGGTCTAGGCAATATTTGTATAAGAATTACAATGAGATCAGGACCAAATCTTTAATGGCAGATGAACTCATGGCTCTGACATTGAAAAATTGAACTATCTACTTTGCAGAAGTATTTCCAACTGTCAGCAACCACATTGCTACATTTGTAGTACTTGTCATTTAAACTTAGAAAGATTACTTACGTTCTTACTTATAGCTTTGACTTTGTTTTGTTGTAAACTTTTTACATCTAATACTTCTATTCCTCTCATTTGTTTTATTATGGTTTTATTGTATTTTATGGCATTCCTATATTATGACCTAGGATTATAATAATATTATTTACATGTCTATTTGTCCAAGAAGGTTTTGCAAGGTGAAAAAAATATTGTATATATGTACCTAGATAAATCAGCAATAATCAGAACTCCTGATTTTCCATTCTGCTTGATTATGTCCTGCTGAATAAACAGAGTTTCTAGAAGGGATCAGGGACAGCACCACTTTTGTTTGCAGTTAAGGCATCAGGTTAGAAAATGGAAGGGTATGAGTTCTAGTGTCACCTTAGGCACAAAACCAGATGGGATGAGACCTTGAGCCAGTCATTTCTTTCAGCCCTATGAAGAAAGCAATAGCAATCCAGTTTTGAAATTCATGTATTTAAATAATTTACATAGCCACCCATTTTCTATCGAAATCTGGGTGACTACCAACCAATTAAAACATCAATATAATAAACCAACAAATAATATATAATAAGCAAACATAATAAATATATCTGTTTCGCTAATAAAATTGTAGAGCCATGTCCAGATAATCACCAAGAGTCAACAATGACTCAAATTCACCCACTCACCCACCCACAGGTCCCAGTAAGCAATGTCATTAATATGAAGAAGTTAGATTGTTAAGTAAAATCAGTGCAGTGGAGTTTTACAAGAATGCTTGTCCTTATTTGCTTCATGGAACAAAAATAAATGCTTTCTGTTAATCATGTCTTAAGAAATAAAAGTAAAAATGGATACAGGATTTTGTAACAATTCTAGGGATATATATGTATTACTAGCTGAAACATTCTGATATATATATTTACAGCAGGAGAGAATTTGAAACAAGCCAGAGGATTAGAGCAACAAATCAGCTCACAGCTGATAAGAAAAGGTGAAGATTGATCAGATCAAAGGATTGTGCTATTTTCCATGTTCACAATAGTGAAATTATAGGATCCAATGTGTTTAAAAAGAAATGAAGGTGTTCATGGTAAAAATATGCACATACCAGAAATCCTAGTGTCTAAATGTGGTGATTGTGTAAAATGTACATCTGGGTTAAAGTAGAGGTATGAATAAGTAGAGGAATTGAATTCAAGCAATAGTATGATTAATGTCTACTATCATCTACTCAACAAAGGAAAAGATAAGACAATGCCTTTCAAAATTAACTTGCAGATTTTTCAAAGAGGGGCAAAACAGTAATGGCTGAGGACTTTTATTATCCCCATACCTGTTGGGGAACAAAGTTATGATACTTTCAAGAAATTTCTAATTTATCTTACTGACAATTCCATTTTTAAACAATGGTATAAGGAATAAATTAAGCTACCCTTCACTTGACACTAATCAAAAGACTTGCTTGAGTAAATGGAAATAACAGGACTGCTTGGAAAAAGTGATCATTTAATTCTGCAGTTCTTCATTTTACTTATTTATTTAGCACATTTATATCCCACTACAATATTAAAAATCTAAAAGGAAACTAAAATTGCATAGTACTTGGATGGGGAAATTGTCTGGACACTCCTAGTGTATAATATAGGCTAGTTAGCTTTAAAAAAAATCCCAGAATATCAATAGTATTTAGATTTATATATTACCTCATAGCACTTTATAGTGCTATCTAGGCGGTTTATAACGTGGAAGCATTATTTGCATATTGCCCCCACCAATCTGGATTCTCATTTTACCAACCTTAGAAGGATGGAAGGTTGAGTCAACCTTGAGCCCCATCAGGATTGAACTCCAGGCTATGAGCAGATTTTGCTTGTAATGTTGCACTTAACCACTGTACCACCAGGGTTCCATGGAAGTAGGAAGTAGTAAATCATTTCTGTAATACTGCCAAAAAAGATGCATTTATGCAGTTGCCCAAAGCCAAGTTTAACTTACATAATGATATTTTTGACGTTTTTAAAAGCTGATTGAAATTAAACACACACTTTGCATTTCAAAAATCACATTTTAGTAAAATTTAAATAAGAATGTTAAAAAGGATTCCAGGGCTTGAAAAGCTAATAGAAGTAGTAGTTCATGATTGGCAGGAGTTCTTAACAGATGAAATATTTTTAAAAAGATAATTAAGACTATTGCAATGAGGAGTACAATGGAAGACAGCAGAAGTCAGTCGGATGACATAAAAATATGCATAAAGATCTGAAATACATACTGGGAGACTGGGGAATGGCAAGAATGAGGTCTCATAAAAACAACAACAACAGTACACTGAGGCTCCTGGAATTATAGAGAGAATAATCAATAAAACTGAAACTCATGATGAGCTGAAGTTGGCACAGATGCTAAGTACAGGGAAGGAAAGGTTTCTTTCGATGCGTTCAAAGTAAAAGAAAGAGAAAAGGTATTCAGTGAAGGCAGCAAAAATGCTAACCAGTGACAAAGAAAAAACAGAACTATTTAATTCCTATTTTAGCTCTCTCCTCTGAAAAGATATCACACAAAAGAAGGTCAAGACCTTTTCTCTATCATTCCAGAAAGCATGACATAAAATATTGGATTTAAGCTAAAGGAAAGCAGATTCCAGCTGAATGTTAAAAGAGAGAGGGGGGGGGAGGGAGAGAGAGAAGAATAGTTCAGCAGAGAAAGAAGCAATTGAAACCAATTACCCAAAAATGTTGTAGCCTCCCATTTATTCAGGTGGAAGCTAGACAGCTATGTATCATAGATGTTTAAAACTGAATATATACACATTAAGCATACCCTAAATTCCACCTTCCAGCTCTATGATTATGAACCTACATACTTGAAAAGGCTTTCTATTATCATTGCAGACTGTTCTCAATCAGAAATATGCTTAGAGACCATGAATTGCTTTATAAGGATAAATGCTCTATCACGGATGGCATTAAACAAAATTAAGGGGGGAGGGGGGATCCTTGCAAGTTTAAAAAATAAAAACAAGTAAAATCGTGCATGTTAAATCCAAAACATAATAGCAGCTTTTTGGGGGGAGAAATGATCTGCTGGGAGCAAGAGATTTTGGTCTGCTGATTTCAGACTTTCTTTTAGAAACTGATGCATTTTGAATCAACACTCGCATTGTTATGTTTTATTCATGGACTTTCTTTACACTAGAACAATGTTAATTTTCCAATACATTGTCTGCCGCAAATGAATTTACATCCTTTGTTATTTTTCCTTTCTGCTTCATTATATTACCTAGAAAGAAACAATGTGCTGCCTTTGCCCTTTACCTAGGAGGAAATTCCACAATAACTTGGGCTGGCTTGTTTCGTGCTACATGTTTTGAATATCAGGTGCCACATGGGTGGAATTAATTAGTTATTCCAAGCTAATCATCCTTTTATCTTCTCATTTAGGTCATAACTAAAATGGGAGAACAATGAATATACAGTGGAATATTGTTTTATACATTTGAAAAATATATATGTATATATGACCACCTTATAAAAAGAGCCCAGGCAGCTGACAAAACAGATAAATAAAAGACACAAAATTCAAATTAATACACCATTATTGCCATACCAGTACTCTCTCAAAAACAAGTAAACAAGTGCTAAGCTCATTTGCCACGAGGCCCCAGTGCTTGAGGGAAGAACCAGGTCTTTATGGTCTTCCATGAATTATCTTTCATAGTACATAATTAAATACAGTTTACACTAATATCATACTCTGTGCCTCTCCCCTCCTCTTTCAGGCCTTGCAAACAGTCTTTTAGGATGTCACATCTAATAGAATCTTGTTATAGATAGCCCTTGATTTACAACATTTCGTTTAATGATCAAAATTAAAACCACACTCAAAAAAGTGACATATAACTGTTTTTCACTTTTCATAACCATTGCAGCATTCCTGTGGTCATGTGATCAAAATTCAGGTGCTTGGCAACTGACTTGTACTTATGACAGTTGCAGTGTCCCGGGGTCATGTGATCACCTTTTGCAACCTTCTGACAAGCAAAGTCAATGGGGAAACCAGTTTTGTCTTACAGCCATGTTACTAACATAACAACTGCAGTGATTTGCTTAAGAATTGTGGCAAAACTCACAAAACTGTCTCCTGCGGTAACCAAACTTTTGGGCTCACTTGATGATTGTAAGTTGAGGACTACCTGTATTGGCCTATTTAAATATTGCAAGGAATTTTGGAAAAGTGCAGGACAATGGCAAAATTTAAACTATCAGGGAAAAAATAAAAAAAAATTAAGAACCTTTATCCGCATGCACACTGTAACATGACAATCTTATATGATATATTTCTTAACATGAATTTCTTTATTTGGTTGTTCCATTCCGATCAATTAACCAACATATTCATAGATTCAATGTATGAACTTAATTCACTTAAATCATAGTTAATTATTTATATGTAATTGCTTAGGGATTCAAAATAAGAAAATGGTGCATATGCACCCAATTCATCCATTAGCAATAGCAATAGCACTTAGACTTATATACCACATCATAGGGCTTTACAGCCCTCTCTAAGCAATTTACAGAATCAGCATATTGTCCCCAACAATCTGGGTCCTCGTTTTACCGACCTCAGAAGGTAAGGAAGGCTGAGTCAACCTTGTGCCAGTGGGAATTTTTTTTAACTAAAAAGAAAAAGACAATAGACTCATTAGATATACATTTAGCCAGATGAACACAATTTCACAGATGAACAAATACTTTGGTTCTTGTAACCTTTCAAATTGTACTTTCTGTTCTGTGTATTTCCAGCAACTAAGAATTCTTCTAAACAGATCTATGAACATTTATAAATGAAGATCATTCATTCTTGCAAACCAGGGGAAGATAATTTTAAAAATTCAGATGCTTCCAGCTAGCAATTTCCACTATGAGAAACATTAAGAAATGGAACTATTGAAGTGAAAGCAAGAAATAAAAGCCCAGGACTAATATTAGATAGAATTGTTTGATGACATAAAAATTTCAAAATAGAAATCACAAATAACATATTGAAAAAGCTAATGTCCCACAGTTGGTGAAGAAATGGAAGCTGAAAAGAGATTGGTTAATTCAGCAAGACAAACACGCGAACATAGCTCCAAGTGAACCATGAGGAACTTGCAGAAAAGAAAAAAAATAAAGATTTTGGAATGGAATTCATAGATCTCAGACTTGCATATTATTGAAATCTAGGGGTGATCTTCGATATGAAATGGGTGCATGGAGACCTAAGATTATTTCTAAGGTGGAAGAATTCTGCAAAGTGGAAGGGGGGGAATTCCAAATGTACAGATTGAAAGGTTCTACACATTCATATCTTTCATATTTACTGTTTTCTTATTTTGAATTGGTAGACAATGTGAAATATATAGTAACTGTACATTCAAATTGTCAGAAAGGTGTTTAATTTTTTGCAGTGTAAACTTTCATCAGCTTCAATTCACCTAAAATTGGCTAAAAATTACAATTTGATCATGGGTACCTGGAGTTTTGAATGCAACTACTGTATATGAGCACTTTTATTAAAATATAATCTAATTGGATAGTGTCTAATCTGCCTCTCTGAAGAAGACCAAAGACCATCAGCAGAAGATTTGTGCTGATTGGCAGATAATGTATGTAAATGAACCACCTTTTCCACTGAAGATTTATTTCATGTTAGGAAGTAATGCTTATTTGAAAAAAAAAAAGAAAGTGATAATAGGGTTGTAAACATACAATGGTGATTTTAAATGGCCAGGTGTTCATGCTAGAAGGATTATGAAGTTGAATAAATCTACAAGGTCCTGCTTTCCTAGTAGCTTTCAGTGTTGTGATTTCAAAATGTAAAAAAACAATAGAATAGAATAGAATAGAATAGAATAGAATAGAATTTATTGGCCAAGTGTGATTGGACACACAAGGAATTTGTCTTGGTGCATATGCTCTCAGTGTACATAAAAGAAAAGATACGTTCATCAAGGTACAACATTTACAACACAATTGATGATCAATATATCAATATAAATCATAAGGATTGCCAGCAACAAGTTATAGTCATACAGTCGTAAGTAGAAAGAGATTGGTGATGGGAACTATGAAACGATTAATAGTAGTGCAGATTCAGTAAATAGTCTGACAGTGTTGAGGGAATTATTTGTTTAGCAGAGTGATGGCCTTCGGGAAAAAACTGTTCTTGTGTCTAGTTGTTCTGGTGTGCAGTGCTCTATAGCGTCGTTTTGAGGGTAGGAGTTGAAACAGTTTATGTCCAGGATGCGATGGAAAACAATGGGAAATACAATACAATACAAATACAATACAAATACAATACAATGGGAAAAACAATGGGAAATACCGGTGTGGGGGGAGTTAAACTATAAAGCAAAAGAACTGTAAAGCTGTAAAGAAATAAATGAAGGGGAACTAGAAGGTCACTAGGCATTGGTGTAACCCAATGTTAATTATTGTTCAGTTCTTTATTTGACAGCTATATCTTTAAGTAGGACTTGATTATTGATTTAGGTTAATTGATCATTAGGAAAGGACAATGTTAAAACAAGGGATCAATGAAAACTGAAATGCTATTTTTTTTCATGGAACATGTACCAGCAAATGTTAGAAGACAGATTTTATAAAGCCCTTAATTTCTTTTTCTAAAATATGCTCTCCCCCACAAAAAAAACAAAACCAAACCTATGCATTTCAGTTACCGTATATACTCGAATATAAGCCGATCCGAGTATAAGCCGAGGTCCCCAATTTTACCCCAAAAACTGGGGTAAACTGGGGACTCGAGTATAAGCCGAGGGTGGGAAATGAGGCACCTACCGGTTGGGGAAACCCTCCCTCCCTCAGCTGAGAAGGCTGGCGGCTCCCCGCCCGCCTCTCACTGCACCGCAGGGCTTCATCCGTAAAATGTGAAAAAAGAAAAAAAACACTCAGTATAAGCCGTATAGACCAGTATAAGCCGTATAGACCAGTATAAGCCGTATAGACCAGTATAAGCCGTATAGACCCGAGTATAAGCCGAGGGGAAGTTTTTCAGCACAAAAAACGTGCTGAAAAACTCGGCTTATACTCGAGTATATACGGTATATACCGTATTTTTTAGAGTATAAGACGCACCGGAGTATAAGACACACCTTAGTTTTGGGGGAGGAAAATAAGAAAAAAGCTGATTAGCAGGTGGATTGGCCTCCCGGAATACCCTAAATGAGCTGTTCCGCAGAGGTGAATTTTAGCAACAGTTTCCTTGGTTGTGAGCTCTGTGCCTTGCTTTTTTTTTTTTTGCTTTTTTTCTGCCTCTGAAAGCCTCCGAAACAGCTTCAGAAAAGAAGCCTTTTTTCCTGAAGCTTCTTTCAGAGGCTTTTATTCTGAAGGACTATCTGTACTCTGTTCATTAATTGAATGAAGCTATTGGGCACTATAATAAGAACTAGAAAATTTGATGGAAAAGGTTTTTCTCATACTGGAGAATATGCAAATTCATGCTTTTTTATTATATTTATTTTGTGAAAAGGGCTTTTCTTCATGAGAAGAAAAGGTATATGTCTTTAGTGTAAATGAAAGACACATCCATTTGGTAGATTTGAAGTTACAGCATCATTTCACTGGTTCAGCTGCCAAATTTTTCAGATGAATCAAAGTTCTTTTCCCAAACTGTTGAATATTTTTCATATAGATATTACTTGACTTTATGAAGAGCTTTGCTAAATGAAAGCAGCTGCTGGACTGCTGGAAGAAAATTGCTTACCATTACAAATATACAAAGACTGAAAAGAAAGTAATAATGATCTGCTAATACAAATCAAATCTAATCAAATGAATGAGAAAAAAAGATATCTGAAAAGAATGCACCAGTTCTGGAAAGAATAATATCCAGAATCATAAATAATAGAACAGAGGTTAGCAGATCAACATTGATTTATAATACAACATAAAATATTCACAGAAGTAGAATTGAAAAGAATTGAAGGTAGGAAGAACAGAATAATAATGATTATGAATTCTTGCACTCAGCAACATTGACAGATTCTACTTATGAAGAAAAATAGGTAGATGTGGAATGTTGTACTAGATCAAAGAGTTGAAGAAGAAAAAAGGATAGAGTATTAATTTCTGAAGGACAGTGAAGATGCATTGTTATGTCAATATATAAAAATATAACAGCAAACCAGATATGGTAACAACAAGACCTGGCAATGGCTAAGTGCGGAAAACCTGACGAAAGAGACACTAGGATTAATTCTGGCTGCACAAGACCAAGCCTTAAGGACAAGTGTATACAAAGCCAGACATAAGAAGACAGAACATACAGCAAATGTAGCTTCTGCAAATGAGCTGAAAAAACAGCGGACATCTTGTTAGCTGCTGCAAGAAAACTGCATATACAAACAATGGCATGACAAAGTAGCACAATGTCTCAAAGGTCTGAGCTCTGAACCCAATCCACAATCAGGATGCCACATGCTTGGAGTTCCCAGTGGTTTATTAAGCCAGTTTCTTGGAACACGGTGAGTTCCGAAAAATATAGGACTAAAGTTTGCGCTTTGCCTCCCAGAGTCTTCTAAATGCTGGAGCCATGCCCTTGCATCTCCAGAGCAGCCGGCAGGCCCAATTGTCAGGCTGCTGGCAGAGTCGATCAACAGATCTTTTGGCCAGCTTGCAGGCAATCATGATCCAGGCTGAATGCATAGCCGGCCAACGATCATCTGTTTGTTGGCATCACGTAGTTTGCTGCTTCACCGCTTGCTGCTTCGGGATCGGGACACTGCTTGCAGCCTTGTTGTGTGACATCCAGTCTTCCCACCACCCACCTCCTGTGCTGGAGTCCCTCCCCCAGGTATGGAAAACCCCGGGTCGGGGTTTGACACAATGGTGCATTGGAATATGTGGAAGAAATACTACTTGCCTGCAAGCAAGAACAGGTAGAGCCACAAAGTAGACAAAGTAATAGAAAATGAAGAGGCTAAAGTGCTCTGGGACTTTAGAATTCAAACAGACAAACACCTGCCATATAACACCCCAGATTAACAATTGTCAATAAGAAAGATAAAAGAAAGCCTGAATAGTGGATGTGGCAGTACCTGGAGACAGCAGAATAGAAGAGAAAGAACTGCAGAAGATAATAAAATACAAAGACCTGCAAATAGAAATAGAATGACTGCAGCAAAATAAAGCAAAGCTAGTACCAATTGTAATAGATGCCCTGGGTGTAAACTCCAAGCAACTGGAGCACCACTTGAACACCATTAGCATTGACAAAATCACCACCAGTCAATTGCAAAAGGTAGCTTTATCTGAAATAGTTTATATCCTGCAACAATATCTTTAGTATTATTAAAAATCTCTCCCTACCCTAGATCTTTGGAAAGGACTCGATAGATGGACCAAAATGTTAAATCCGGTCTCAACACCTGGCTGAGTGTGTGACTAAACATCATCATCATCATCATCATCATCATCATCATCATCATCATCCAACATATTTGATTTGCTACCTCTCTTTGCACACTGCACATACACACACACATGCATCAATTTCACAATGTCTGCATAGCAGCACCACTCCAGTCAAGCTAAACATGGCATATATGTGGCTTGCATCAAGTTAGTACTCTCATTTTCTAAGAGGGACTGACAAACAGGTTGTGGATAGCTTCTAACGATACCTTAGCCAAGCAGAGAAGAAAGGTGCCAGCAGAGCAGGGGTGAAATGCTCCCGGTTCAGACCGGATTGGCCGACCTGATAGCAATGGAGGCAAATGGTTCGAAGAACCAGTAGGAAAAGTCCCGCCCCACCCACCCATGCCCAGGTGAGTCACGCAATCGTCAGAGCCTTTTTTTAACTTTTAAAAGCATTTTTTACAACCTATTGGTTGAATAGGTTGTAAAAAATGCTCTTAAAAGGTAAAAAAAATGTTCTTTCTACAATCACAGCTGATGTGCCTGATCATCAGAGGCTTTTTTTTTACTTTTAAAAGCATGTTTTAACAAGCTATTCTGCTGAAGAGGTTGTTTAAAAAAAGCTTTTAAAAGGTAAAAAAATACTCTGACAATCCCAGCTGAGTTACCTAATTGTCAGAGGCTTTTTTTTTTTACTTTTAAAAGCATTTTTTAAAAGGTAAAAAAGCTGAAGCCTGCTGGGCAAAAAATGGAGGGGGAGTTCATTTTGGAGAGAGAGAGAAAGAAAGAGGGAGGGAGGGGGGAGGGAAGGAAAAAGGAGAGGAAGGAAGGACTACAAACCTGGCACTAGACGCAGTTTCAGAGGATAATCCAGGACTGGAAGGGACCTGGAGATCATCTAGTCCAACCGTGCTCCAGCAGGACATTGTTAGTGGGTTTCTGTCTTTTGATCCCCCAGTCCCATTGTTACATAGCCATGCCCACCCAGTCACATTACCCCACCAAGCCATGCCCACAGTACCAGTAGGAAAGAAATTTAGATTTCACCATTGCTCCAGAGTACTCATGAACTTCCATTCATCTGATACATTAGAAGATAAAACGATGCAAAGGTAAGTGATTGAAACAACACTTCTCAAAAGATTACATGATTTATCGTCATTAACAAAATGATGAAAAGAATGAGCATAAAGACAACTGCTTAGATAGGTCATGAACATCTGCTGGGCAAATCTTTTTGAAAAAGGAAGAGCTGGCTATAATATTCATTGATGAATTTATTCACCACATAAGCCTGTTTCATTGTTTATGGTGTTTCACCCCAAAAATAACTGCTCTGATGTGTAGACCCAAGGTTGTTAGATTCTGAGTTCTGCTGTAGCCCATGAAAATGATCATTTTTCCCTCCCTCTTTATTTGTACTAATTCCATCTCTTATTTTCTGGAGACTACTATATAATTCTATTCATCTGTCCATCATACAATTTGAGATCGGGTTTTTTTTTTATTCACATGTCAATTAAATGTATATCAAGAATTCTCTCAGGTTTATTACTTTCTCCTAAAACAAACGAAGCAAAATAGTCTTGAAAATGATCTGTTAATGATCTCTCACATCTGTGTTCAGAAATAGATTAGATAAGCATGATGAAGCTAAGATTAAATGTGGAAAATCAGGCTCAGGAATTGGGATGTTCTAAAAGAAATTTAATTGCTTACAAATGATCTGATTCATACCTTGGGAGCACTGCTTTCTCCTTCTGGGCCCAAACGGTAGCAGTGAATTTGCATTGAAATTGCACAGACTTTGTGTGTCAGCTGTAGCTGTTCCTGATCTAGTTAGCACTTACTTGTGCTTTAATTACATCATAACTAGATAGGCTATCCTTAAACTGTGCCCAGAGTGTTAGCTGCTCACCAGGTAATTCATGCTTGATGCAATTGTATAAACTATATTTAAAAATCTGTACTGGGTAGCCAGTAGATTCTTTGACCCAATTCAAAACGTTGGTCTTAAAGAGCTTGGAGCAGGGGTTTTCCATTTCTTTTTCAGGCCATGGAACCTGTTTAAAAAAATGACTGAGGTGGAACCTCTAATCAAGAGGCAAAGCTCTTTGGTTTCATTCAAGTGATTTGCTTATTGGTTTTGCCTCTGGTTATTCACAGAACCCCATAAAGTTCTTGCAAAACCCATGGATCCCCCAAAGAGTTTTTAAAAGTCTAGCTTAAAACTCTGAGCTTATCTTGCCATGAATCTAGGTAGGACTTAATATTTTCAAGAGAAACTTTTCCAAAGATGTCCCTGCTTTTAGAAGTCCGTTTGTCATTTTATTTTGTCTTTTTCTATTACTTACTCTCTATCTCCTGCTGTATCAGTGGTGGGTTTCAATTTTTTTTATTACCGGTTCTGTGGGTGTGGCATGACATGGCTTGGTGGGCATGGCAGGGGAAGGATACTGTAAAATGTCCATTCCCACCCCAACCCAGGGGAAGGTTATTGTTTTATTTCATTTCATTTTATTTTATTTTATTTATTTTTGTCACAACAATACAAAAAAGATTATATAGTATATAAACATATATATGAGTAAATATTAGGAGGAATAAGCATTATATATATAAGAAGAAGAAAAAGAAAAACAATAGGACAGGAACGGTAGGCACGTTTGTGCTCTTATGTACGCCCCTTATGGTCCTCTTAGGAATGGGGTGAGGTCAATATTAGAAAGTTTTTGGTTAAAGCTTTTGGGATTATGGGAAGAGACCACAGAGTCAGGTAAAGTATTCCAAGCACTGATGATTCTGTTACAGAAGTCATATTTTCTGCAATCTAGATTAAAGCAGTTAACATCAAGTTTAAATCTATTGGTTGCTCTTGTATTATTGCAATTAAAGCTGAAGTAGTCTTTAACAAGAAGGACATTACAATAGATGATTCTATGAGTTAAACTTAGGTCTTGTCGAAGGCGAAGAGTTCCAAGTTTTCTAAACCTAGGATTTCAAGTCTGGTGAGATAAGGTATTCTGTTGTTTTCAGAGGAATGGAGAACTCTTCTTGTAAAATATTTCTGGACACGTTCAATTGTATTGATGTCAGAAATGTGGTGAGGGTTCCAGACAGGCGAGCTGTATTCTAGAATTGGTCTAGCAAATGTTTTATATGCTCTGGTTAGTAATGTAGTGTTTTTGGAAAAGAAGCTACACAAGATTAGGTTTACAACTCTTAGAGCCTTTTCTGCTATGTAGTTGCAGTGGGCTTTGGCACTTAAAGCATTTGATATGAAAACTCCAAGGTCTTTAACAGGGTGGAGGTCATCTGTAAGGTAATGTCCATCAAGTATGTACTTAGTGTTTGGGTTCTTTTTTCCAAAAAGACTGAGCATTTGCTGGTTGAGATTTGGAGTTGCTAAGTTTTAGACCAAGCGGTTAGATGATCAAGGTCTTTTTGAATGGTAGATGTATTGTCGGTGGTGTTAAATAGTTTGACATCGTCAGCAAAGAGAACACAATTACTTGAGATATGGTCACAAAGATCATTTATGTATAGTATGAAGAGTGTTGGTATTGTAAAATCCTCAAGTCCCTCTGCGATCAGTTGGGACTTGGGAGGCAGAGAATAGATGGGGATGAGGCCAGTCAGAATTTTTACTACCATTTCTCCAAACTAATCAAAATTTCTGTTACCGGTTCTCCAGAATTGGTCAGAACCTGCTGAAACCCACCTCTGCACTGTATGTATGTATATGTACAAATGGATATAAACTCAAATTCCACAATATTTTTGTTGTGAGTTTGTATATTGTAAAGCATTTGTCTCACAGCACTATTTGTAGTTGTGCACTTTAAAACAATTATTCCAATTGGTTAAAGATAGAAACATCTAGCTATAGTGGTACAATGTGGCCCCTGATGTTCAGATTTTCAATAAAGTCAAGTGGGATTTTATGCTCATAGTCTCCTCACTATTAATCCTTCATTAAAGTTTGGCTAACAGGCAAGCCAAATCATGTCCTGCTGAGGCTGCAGAACATTTGAAACTGCCTCCAGCATGAATTCTGAGACTGATGAAGCTATAAAGCTATAAATTTAGATGGACATGGTTGTCTTCTTCTGTTGTCTTCGACAGTTCCAGAGCAAAGAAACAAAGCACTATGTGCTCAGTATAAGCTACATGAGCATGAAACAACATGACCATAAAACTGATGTCATTATACAAAGTAGCAGCTTTATATTTATCTTCTTTTAAAATTTATAAATGTATATTTAGTTTTATATTTAGCTTCTCTCAAAGAAGCCAAGATGATAAATGGGAAAATCCTATTTATTTATTTGTTTGTTTGTTTGTTTATTTATTTATTTGCTTGTTTAATTAATTAATTAATTTATTTATTTATTTATTTATTTATTTATTTATTTTTCTTAGGTTTATATTGCACTCCCCCATCAAACGTGAGGTAGATTGGGCTGTTAATGTCGTTGGATTAAGGCACCCAGTGAGCGTCCATTACTATGAATAGATTTAAACTTGCTGTTTAGAATCCTACCCCTTAACCTTTGTATCAAAATGGTTGGCTCTTATTTGTATGCAGTATTGAAAATGTAAAAGACTTAGGCTGTATAACACTCTCTGACCTCACACTTCCTAGAATCACATAAAAATATAATTAGTTCTTGCTATTCTGACTTTTAATCTGGATTATATGAAGAACATGGAATCATTATCCTTCCATGTCTGTTTGAATTGAAGGATTAAAAATCCAAACAGGAATGTCTTTTCAGTTTGGGCTGCTTTATCCAACAAAATCATTTCAATATAAAACTGCTCATGAAAAATCACTAGTCTTTGAAATATGGTATTTCCTGTTAGTGTAAATTTGGCCTAAATTGGCTAAATCCTCATTTCATACAAACCCTTCACTCACTACCTAATACAGGTATATCTTTTAAATGAAAAAAAAAAACTTGGTTCAAAGATTTTAAGACCTAAGAGGATAAAAAGATTAAGATTATAACAGAAGCAATTAATCTGTATAAATAGGTTAGATCAAGGAGCTTTATTTGCTTTGAAGCACCCTTGAACTATATATGAATCATTCAATCTGACTTGAGTGCTCTAGTTATGCATAATATACTGTATATTTCTTGAAACAAAAAAGTCAAACCATGAACAAATGTGTATAGCAGACTCTGTCAGATTTTATTCTCCCCACTTATTTAATAAATATATATGGCCACCCAATTCAGATTTCAGGCAACATATAATTAACAAAATAAATAGACAACGAACCAGGTTAAAAACAACAGAAAATAATAATCAGGAACTGAAATTTACCCCTCTAGGAGGAATATCTAATCACTTGGCCCCAAACTGCAAAGAAAGGACCAAGTCTTTGATGCTTTTCAAGAAAGAGAAGGAGAGGCCAAAAGAGACTGTGAGTCAGTTAGTGACATGGAAATCACTGGTGGGTTTCAAATTTTTTTACTACCAATTCTGTGAGTGTGGCTTGGTGAGCGTGGCATGGCTTGGTGGGTGTGGCTTGGGCATGGCAGGGGAAGGATACTGCAAAATTTCCATTCCCACTCCACTCCAGGGGAAGGATACTGTGAAATCTCCATTCCCCCCCCAATCCAGGGGAAGGTTACTGCAAAATCCCCATTTCCTCCTGATCAACTGGGACTCAGGAGCCAGATAATAGAGGGGGGTGGGGCCAGTCAGAATTTTTACCACCGGTTCTCCAAACTACTCAAAATTTCCATTACCGATTCTCCAGAACTGGTCAGAACCTGCTGAAACCCACCTCTGATGGAAATGCTTAACACTTGCCATTTAACTTTTTTTTTTCCACTTAAAAAATTACATACCTCAAGATCAGCCACTTTTCTTCGAGAAGAGTGCCATGTTTACATGAATGAACCCAGAATCGACGAATAAGTCACTGTTTCAAATCCATTCCAATTCTTGATGGATTTACTTGAAAATCCATTCCACTTAATTTCCACATCAGTCAGCATTTATTTTTGTACAACGTATTTTCTAGCATGTGCTTTCTTTTATAAAACTTTCATTTGTATGTGCATTTTTATGCAAGTGTTGTTCTGAAAACCATGTTGTCAAATTTAGAAAGGTACATAACCCAAAATATGTCTATGTTCCAATCTATATGTTACTTCAGGAAATATAAATGAGATCAGTAACTTAAAAGGTAGATTAAATACTATTCCTTCTTCCCATTTCTGCAAACGCAGAATGTTTCTTCCATTCACGATAACAAGCATCTGAGGCAAGTTTTCATTTTAAAAATAACTTTGTTAGATATATTTTCATGCAATGTCATTTACCCTTAAGAATTAGAAAATTCAAAACACCTTCAGGCTTTCAGCTAAGTATTTCTTGTTCCTTCTGTTCTTAACTTAACTTAAAACTGCCTTCTTTGGCAGCCATACAATAAAAGTCAGGATTCTGGACTAGATCAGTGGTGGGTTGCTCCCAGTTCGGACTGGTTCTATAGAACCAGTAGCAAAACTGATCCAAATGTCATGAAAACTCTTCTGCGCATGTGCAGAAGAGTGTGCAGGCACGATGCGAACTTGTAGTAAAGGTAAGTAGAACCCACCCCTGGACTAGATCCAAAATCAAATGAAGCTTCAACTTTATATAAATGTGTGTGTGTGTGTGTGTGTGTGTGTGTGTGTCTGCATCTGTATGTGTGTGTCTGTCTGTCTGTCTGTATCTATTTACATACATACATACATCATATATATGTATGTATATGTGTGTGTGTGTATATATTTGACATTGGGATACAGAGTTGAACAAGTACAGAGGTTGGCTGTCTCTGCACTTTCTTCTGAAAGAAATGCAAAGGTACTATGCAGTTCAGAACACCCCTATGAGCATTGTGGAGGTCAGAATAATAGTTTGAAAGTGTAAAAAGTAGGATAAAACACCCACGGTTATACTGGATGATTTTGTGGATTTCTTAATAAATAAGGTGTCTTGTATCTGCTCAGGATGGGATACCAGTTGGGCAGTTTATGGTGATCAGCAAAGTGGTGTTTGTGATGTTAACTAGGGTTCTTTTGTGCTTCTGGAACCTGGGTAAGTGTAAAGGTTCCTTTAGTTTAAATGCTGTTACCTCTATATTGACAGCCATGCTTATCCTGGCTTTTGCACATTGCCAGGCAGGACATGAGAGGTTGGATTTGACTCTGAAGTGGTAATAAGGTACCAATAAAGGTGATTATTTGTAGCAAAGGGTTGGAATTATGATAATGTGCTCTCCAATAAAGAATTTCAAACAAATTGTCCAGTGATTTGTCCATGACTGACAACTTTCATCCAATTTCAAACCTTCCCTTTTAGGGGGAACATTGTTGTGAAAGTAAAACAGATTTTTCTAGAAGGTACAGTTCATCTGGATTCAGATCTGGAAATGAAACCAAAACTGTACTGACTTTTCTGGTGGATTAGGATTTTTTGGAGACCTGTATGGGGAGGAAATACCTTTCTTGATCCTGTTATACCTATCATGGCATTTGATATAATCAGCTAGAATACCTTTTTGGCTCACTTGCAAGGGTTGCACATTAGGGCAGTGGTGAAATCCAAACTTTTTTACTACCGGTTCTGTGGGCGTGGCTTGGTGGGCGTGGTGTGGCTTGGTGGGCATGGCAGGGGAAGGATATGGCAAAATCTCCATTCCCACCCCACTCTGGGGCCAGCCAGAGGTGGTATTTGTCGGTTCTCCGAACTACTCAAAATTTCTGCTGCCGGTTCTTCTGAACCTGTCAGAACCTGCTGGATTTCACCCCTGCATTAGTGGTTTCGTTTTTAGTGGTTTTACTCCTTCCTGAGGTTTTTTAGTTGGCAGTCACTAGGGAATAGTGCTTGAACGCCTGGGCTCATTACTCCAAATACAATAAATGATACTCCTTTATATCTGTACGGAACAAAATTATGTTCCTGGGATTCCCAAGCAGCAACTATTTAATCAACTAAAAATATAAGTCATCACTATGGTTGTAAATACAGCATGACACTGAGAAACTCAGAAAAAGCTGTACTACTTTCCAATACTCACATCATCCGAGATTGATTTTCTTCTTTCTCACTATTTCCCCAGTCATTAAATCTAAGTATAGTTGACTATGAGTCACAGCTCATCCTTTTGATAACAGCAACCTTTTTTGAACTGCTTTATCCCTGGTATTGAACTAATAATGGAACCAGTTAGGAAATAATTTAATACTTTAATCCAGAAGATAGATAAGGAAGAAATCGCAAGCCAGCCTTTTTTTTCCTACAGCTTTTTGTCACAAAGAACCAAATAACAAAGAAAAAAAATGTTCTAACTGTACCTCTGCAGCAATGAACCAAATCTCTTCTCATGACACTCTTGTTAAAATAGTTCATTATAAATTAGATTAAAGGTAAATTGTAATAAAATCTATAACTGTGTTACATTTATTTTTAATTAAAAAAAAACCTGGCAAATGATGTTGCACGCCACACCAACTTCTTCAACATTCAGCTACGTCCCATTTACCCATGTAAATGATACTACATACACTCTTCAAGAAATTGATTTAATAATATTTCCCTATTTTCCTTCTCACTGTTGACTTCCCCAAATGCCCATTCTATAGGGTCTTAAGATTCTTTACTTGCTCATCACAGCTGTAGTTCACTTCCATCTTTCCTGTTCAGTATTTAGAGGATACGTTTGGCACTTACCATTAAAGATATATTAGTTATTCATAGGCAGAGACAAACACATTTTCTGTTTAATTAAATTATAGCTGTCTGAATCACCCACCCTTATAGTTAAGATTGCATCAGCACTTTTGCAATAAGATCTGCTCTTAAGAGGCTTATAACACAACCTTTTAGAAATTTGTTCAGCTTTTTAACACCACACAGAAGGTCATGGCTCAAGTCAATTTTACTTTATCCTTTTCTAAACCACTTGAGCTCTTTTTTTTAAAGACATCATCTACACAAACCCGATTCCAGATCCACAATAATTTCTAGATTTTTATTTTTGTTCTCAGAAACTATGGTTCCGGGGAGTTTTGCTTCCTCATCCTAATCTCCCAGATGTTTCTTTGTTTAGGGCAAAAAAGCTGTCACAAATAGAATGGATTCTTGTTCTGACATTATCCAATAGCTAACTGGAGGAAGTAGCAGCTATCTCAATGAGGAAAAGGTGGGGACACATGTTAATTCAACACTGCACAAAACAGTGTGGAATGATACTTAAAATGAGGGGAGCATTGTGATAATGCTGTATCAACAGATTAAATCCTATCATTGGAAAGTATTTTGTACAACTGCAGCCTTCACAGGGAAAATCTATCATTTCCCCACATGGATAGCAAAGCAAGGATACTCAAATATCTTCTAATGCTTATTCTGGGTAAATTCAGTATACCAACAAATGCTAAGACAATTTTCTCCTCTTATTTTTCTTTTTTTCTCCATCCAGCCATCTAGCTACCCACTGGAGTTTGATGGCTAGTAAATTGAATCAAATTAATAAAATATCTATCGGTCTGTCTTCTGTCTGTGCCTTTGTATACGTGCATCTTTCCATATATACCATTTTGTCCAGACTCTTTGTCTATTCATACATATAATTTTGTAAATTGTATGTATGTATGTATGATTGCCTATAATTCAATCGATACATTTTTGCAAGCAGATTTGCATGCGTGTACTTTATATTATTTTCAAAATTGTGAGAAATTTATATTATATACATTTTTAAGGTTGACTGCACCCTAGTTCATGTATAACAGGATTCGGGTGGCACTCTTGCTCTCTTGTTGTTGTGAACTGTAGAAAAGCAAATACTTATTTGTTGCAGCTGAGTAAAGTTAGTCTCCTTCCTGTCAAATGAACAGTTGCCTGATAAGGTGAGGCAAGTATGATGACAATTACAATGAGAAAACTGGTGGGAAAAGAAGCAACAAAATGTTGAAGTCTCTTATCTCCAGTGATCCCAACTGAAATACTGTATCTTGGTCCTAGCATCATTACATAAAGCTTGACACACCAGCCAGCAATCCAAAGTATTATGGCTGTCCCACTGCTCTCTTAATAAGGTCTTCAGAGCAGTCATTTTTTTCTACCTACCATGATTGATCAACTGGAAATAGGAGGGGGGGGGAATGAAGGGCTACCCAGAATTGCAAATATATAAAAAAACAGTGGCCAGAGATTGTGGATGGTGCCAAAATTCAGGAAGTATACTTTGGATACTTCTTTAATATTAGATGAAATGAGATTAAAAAATGTTTTAAGTACCTCTAGGTATACAGACAGAAGACCGAGAAGTATTCTACATTCCATCACTTTCTATGGTTTTGAATTATTTTTATTGTATGCCACCCAGAATTGGAATGGAACTGGGCGGCATAAATAAATAAATAAATGGGTTTAAAATCCTGCCCTACCTCCATGGAAGTTAGAGTGAGCACAGCATATACCAAATACTTAATTTATTTTAAGTTATATGCAAGAGATATCTGAAGCTAAACATTTAAAGGTTAATTTAAAAACAGAGCATAATGTTCTGCCTTTAAATCAAATTGTAGCATAACTTAGGCGCTATAAAATTGTCTCAAATGTAGTGAGAATTTGATCCATGTTACACAGGCAACAGCCATTGCAAAGGTCATTATATCATGGCTAGTGTATCACATAAGAACTCACTAGGACAAAATGTTTATGTTCTATTGAATTCATTTTCTTCCTTAAATAAGCCTAACCTTTTATTTTGTAACAATATGCTTAATTTCATTCTATTAGTCTACCTGATCTAGGAATCTACAGATCATTCTGTATCAAACCCTAGTTTTGTATGTATTCAGTCATTAATTCATGTTATCAAATCTCTTGATCTGCTAACTTTAAAAAAATAAGAAAACCCACTGTAAATATAAAGAAACTATTCAGCGATAATAATTGCTGCTATCCATACAGTAATTCAGGAAATGGGACTTCTACAATTTGTTTAAAACTATGTACTATATTAATTATTTCAACAATTTTATTGTGATCCTTGCTTTTTGACATTGTTTCTAACTTTTGATTAAACTTAAGCTGCTGTAACAGTTCATTGACCTGAATAGAATTTGCAAAACTTTAAAGCATTTTACAGATCCGGAATTTGCCTGTTTTAGAACTCTTGAGACTTAAATATGAAAAACAATAGTTAAGGAGGAGGTATTTGATAGGGATAGTATTTTAACCTTTTATGTAATTTACTTTCAGATTTGGGGCTAAATCAAACTATCCATTATGCAAAACAATTGAGTGAAATAGGAACAATTTCAAGTTACAAAGAGAAATGATAGAGCAAATGGATAATCTTTGTTTGTAGTTACAAAAAGAAAATGAGAAAAAAAAGCATGCCAAATAATACAGCCTCATTCCATAGACTACCCAAATACCATGCACACAGCTGTAAGTGGAAAGTAGATACTCATTTGTGAATATCATATTTATGTCATACTCAGGATCATAGGAGGAAAAAGAGTGCTCCAAATCTTCCTTAAACCCTACCAAGGCTCTTTTGCCATGTCAAAAAATAATGGGATAAAAAAAATGAAACATTGATTTTGGGTTTTACTGAATTAGATTGATTAGATTAGATTTGCTCTTATAGAAATGGCTAGTTTATACTATTATGGAGAAGTAAAAAGTTGAGGTTCGATGTTAATGCCTTATTTTACTGTATCAGAGGGAGTCGGAAGTCAACGCCCTCTGTTTCTAAGTTCAACAGAAGTTCATACAGTACATTTTAGTAATTATTTAGAAATAATGTTCATCATTTGTTCAAAGCTCATTTTCAAATTCTGTCTTCTTCTTGTGCTGTTCTCCCTCCCCCCCCCCATCACTACACCAATACCAGTTTGAAAATAAAGGCAGACCCACACATTCTGCTTGGGTCATCACTAGCACAGACCACTTCTTCCTTCCTCTCCCAGCCCATTACACGTGTAACCCGTGCCTTGTGTTTTCCAGCTCTGAAATTCCAACAGCATTTTAACAATTATCAGAAAGAGATGCATTCTTCACACACAAGTTAAACCAAGCTACACAGACATTGCTTATCTGTTTTTCTGCAGATACATGATACATTATATTCCTCTCATCATTTTAGAATCACTCATTCTCTTATATCCACTTTTTTCCCCTCATCCACAGGCTCTTTCACTTCGTAATTTCACCAACAGTAATTCCTCATTCTTCTCATTAGCACAACTCCTGCAGTTTCCATACCATTCAGTAAGACAATCCTTTTAACTCCACAGCTTTCATTTTAGGTATGCTTTTAGCTGATTCTGCTTGAAGGTGAATTTATCATCTAAATTTCTCTCCATTCAAGACATGTACACAATTTTCCTAAAATTATTTTTGCCTTCATTCTAGTTGTTTTTCTCCCCATTTCTGGCTTGTTCTTCCATGTCCATTTTCTCCTGAAGAACCGCTTTAGATAGGATAAATAATAGCTCCACATTAAGAACTCATTCACCTCAAATTCTCTCCTAACAGTTTCAATCATTCATCATTATCAATCAAAGCAATTCAAAAAAAGGCTTTTCGTAGATCATATGTGAACTCAGAGGGGAAAATTTTCAGTTTAAAGACTTGCAAAGAGGTGTTCTCTTCATACACTTTTACACTCTGAAGCATACTTTTTTCCCCTTCAAATACAAACTACTTTTCAGCATAGTGATAATTTTCAAAAGATTTGTTTTGTTAGAGTTTGCCTTTCTTATCAATAATTTTTGCTCATAAATCTCTGTTATTGTAGTAATGTGGAAGTGGTTCTAGAGCTTCTCCTTCTATATTTTTAGTATAGCATGAGTCATATTGTAGAACATACGATAACAAACATTTTCCCAAGCAGTAGATTTAATCCTGCACAATGAGAATTCAAAAAAGTGTGGGAAATTATGATGGGCACATAAATCAGTCCTATATCCTCATTTGCCCAGCTAAGATCAGGATGAAAGTGTTCATAATTTTCTCCACCACTAGAAATTGGAAGTCTTATAAGATACAGGTAATCCTCAATTTACAATAGCTTGTTTAGTGACCTTTTGGAGTTACAACTGGAAAAAGTTACAACTGGAAAAAATGGCTTATGATCGTTTTTGACAATTAAAATTGTTGCAGCATCCCCAGGGTCATTTGATCAAAATTCAGACACTTTGCAGCTGACTCAAATTTATGAAAGTTGCAATGTCCAGGGTCATGTGATCACCTTTTGTGAACTTCTGACAAGCAAAGTCAATGGGAAAACCAGATTCATTTAACAAACATATTACTAACTTAACTACTGAACAGTTGTGGCAAGAAATGTCATGATGGGGGCAAAACTCACTTAACAAGTGTCTCAGCAACAGAAATTTTGAGCTCAGTTGTAATCATAAGTCAAGGACTACCTGTAGTATTCGCTGTATAGCACTGGAAAGATTGTATTGAGTTTTTCAGATGTATACATCCCCAATTCTAGAAATCAGTTTACTCAAGAATAGTAGGATGACATTGTCTAGAAACTCTCCTTAGGAACTGAAAAAAAATTGTGTAACTAAATGAAAGGATTAAATATAAGCCACAGAACTAGGTATAACTCCCCTCCTGTTACCATCACTACACTGTTTTCTGACTCTCTATTTACAAGCCCAGAGGTTACTTAGAGTCTGATTCTAAAATGAATCTACAAAAGCCCTACAAAGAGACCTTGACTATATGTCAGAATGGTCAAACAATTGGCAACTTCAAATCTCAACTAACAAATGCTCTCTCTTACACATTGGCAAAAAATAAAAATAAAAAATCAGAACATCAAATACAAGCTGGGCGGATACGACGTCGTAGATGACCCTCACTCTGTCAAGGACCTTGGAGTACTCATCTCAAAGGATCTAAGTGCCAGAGCCCACTGTAACAGCATTGCCAAAAAAGCGTTAAAAAGCTTCTTCTCTGGTAATATTGTACTGCAAACTAGGGCATACAAAACCTTTGCTAGACCAATTCTTGAATACAGCTCATCTGCCTGGATTCTGCACTGTATATTGGACATTAATACAATTGAGCGAGTCCAGAGGTACTCCACTCCTCTGCTCACAATAGAATACCTTATGCCACCAGGCTTGAAATTTTGGGCTTGGACAACCTAGAACTACACTACCTATGGTCTGACCTAAGCGTAGTACACAAAATTATCTGCTACAATGTCCTACCTGTCAATGACTTCTTCAGCTTCAACCGCAATAATACACAGGCAAACAATACATACAAACTCAAGGTAAACTGCTCTAAACTCGAGTGCAGAAAATACAACTTCAGCAACAAAGTGGTCAACGCTTGGGATGCTCTACCTGACTCTGTTGCTACATCCTCAAACCCCCAAAACTTTAACCTTAAACTGTCTACCGTAGATCTCACCCCATTCCTAAGAGGTCTGTAGGGGGGGGTACAGAAGTGCCTACCATCCCTATCCTACTATCCCCATTTATTCATATCAATTTCCTGTATTCATAATCATGTTTATACTTACATCTGTTATCTTATTACATGTTTGACAAACTAAATAAATAAAATTTATTTATTCTTTCTGGACCGGGATGCCCTATCCACGGTTACTCACGCACTCGTGACGTCTCGCCTGGATTACTGCAATGCTCTCTACATGGGGCTCCCCTTGAGGGGCATCCGGAGGCTACAGTTAGTCCAGAATGCAGCTGCGCGGGTGATAGATGGAGCCCCTCGTGGCTCCCATATGACACCTATCCTGCGCAGACTGCACTGGCTTCCTGTGGCCTTCCGGGTGCGCTTCAAGGTTTTGGTGACCACCTTTAAAGCGCTCCATGGCATTGGGCCGGGTTATTTACGGGACCGCCTACTGCGACCGAATACCTCCCACCATCCCGTGCGCTCTCACAGAGAGGGTCTCCTCAGGGTGCCGTCAGCGAGGCAATGTCGTCTGGCGACGCCCAGGAAGGGCCTTCTCTGTGGGGCTCCCACCCTCTGGAACGATCTACCCCCGGACTTCGCCAGCTGGACCTTCGGACCTTCCGCGGGCTTAAAACATACTTATTTAATTGTGCAGGACTGAGCTAGATTTTAAATTTTGGGTTTTAAATTGGGTTTTATTTCTATTTTTAATTGGACGGGCTTTAGAATAAGTTTTTTAAATGTTTTATATTGTATTTATATTGTATTTATCTGTTTTTAGTGCCTGTAAACCGCCCTGAGTCCCTTGGGAGATAGGGCGGTATATAAATATGATTAATAAATAAATAAATAAATAAATATCAGAACATCAAATACAAGCTGGGCGGATACGACGTCGTAGATGACCCTCACTCTGTCAAGGACCTTGGAGTACTCATCTCAAAGGATCTAAGTGCCAGAGCCCACTGTAACAGCATTGCCAAAAAAGCGTTAAAAAGCTTCTTCTCTGGTAATATTGTACTGCAATCTAGGGCATACAAAACCTTTGCTAGACCAATTCTTGAATACAGCTCATCTGCCTGGATTCTGCACTGTATATTGGACATTAATACAATTGAGCGAGTCCAGAGGTACTCCACTCCTCTGCTCACAATAGAATACCTTATGCCACCAGGCTTGAAATTTTGGGCTTGGACAACCTAGAACTACACTACCTATGGTCTGACCTAAGCGTAGTACACAAAATTATCTGCTACAATGTCCTACCTGTCAATGACTTCTTCAGCTTCAACCGCAATAATACACAGGCAAACAATACATACAAACTCAAGGTAAACTGCTCTAAACTCGAGTGCAGAAAATACAACTTCAGCAACAAAGTGGTCAACGCTTGGGATGCTCTACCTGACTCTGTTGCTACATCCTCAAACCCCCAAAACTTTAACCTTAAACTGTCTACCGTAGACCTCACCCCATTCCTAAGAGGTCTGTAGGGGGGGTGCATAAGTGCCTACCATCCCTATCCTACTATCCCCATTTATTCATATCAATTTCCTGTATTCATAATCATGTTTATACTTACATCTGTTATCTTATTACATGTTTGACAAACTAAATAAATAAAATGAATCAGAAGTCGCTCAAGGAATGTACAGTACCTATGAAGACTAAAGTTGCTTCAGTTTCTAGATCTTCATTGCTTATGTGAGTAAAAATCACCATGGTATGTCCTCAGCGAAATAGGAGCAAAAATCACCATCACAATCACTCAGTGAAATAGGAGCAAAAAGTATGACATGAAAATCTAAGTTACTCCTTAATAAGTTTTTTTTTAATTTATATTTGGATATAGAGAGTAAAAAGGATAACCTTAAAAGAGAGAGGAGAGATCCATTATCAAATATAAGAATATGGTTTGAGGCTCAAAGAAACACCTCCGAGAAACACCTCCCTCATGTATATGAATATAAGAAAGAGAGAAGGCAAAGAATAACCAGGTTTGCAAGGTTCTGTTATTATAATCCATCTTAATAAAAGTTGCTTTAAATTTCCACATAATTTGTTTCTTGGACTGGTCTACATTCTCAGGCTGACATCATCTTTGCTCTTCCCTCAAAACATTCTCCCCTTTTTAAATCATGAATTAAAATAAATTATCTTAAAGTGAAGGATGGAAATGGAGATGAACAAAAGCAGAACTACAAATCACCACCATGTATTTCAGAAAGGATAAAAAGCAGCAGAAATGTAGTCCGTAGTACAGATCAAATTTAAATTTGCATCTGCCTCTATTTTTCTTTACATTTAAGCCTGTCATTTAAAAAATATTAGCATCAATTTCTTAGGCCAAGACCAGGGTCATTCTGGGCAACTGAGCTTCATCTGTTCAGCGTTTGCAACAGCTCTATCAGAATCATGTTGATAAAGAGTGGAGAGGCAAATAAAGCACATAAAGTTAGACCTGACAGGATCAATCTTGTCTAGAAGCATACCTAAATTCAGAATGAAATTACTTTCATGTTCACTGTGGCAATATTCAGGACCCTATAGTTTTTAGCAATGGACAAATCCATCTTTTACTGCCCAAGTCATTGTGACCTCTGTTTAATCATAAATCTATTTGTGTAATTCATTATTTGATCAGTATATTTTAACATTGCTTCCCATATAGCCATCTTGAGGTAGTTGTTGTCATTTACAAATGAAATATAATTTTGGCATACATCCTTCATATATATGAGAGCCAATTTGGTGCAGTGGTTAAGGCAACAGGCTAGAAATCAGGAAACTGTGAATTGTGGTCTTGCTTTAGGCACAAAGCCAGCTGGGTAACCTTGGGCTGGTCATTTTGTATAAACCTAGGAAGGAATCAAAGGCAAACCATTTTTTAAAAACCTGCTAATTAAAATGCAGGGATTTGTCAAGGCAGGCCCTCAGGCACTACATATGCCCACCCACCAACACACATTCATGTATGTGTATGTATGTATTCATGTATGTGTATATCAGGGTGAAATGCTGCCGGCTGTATCTGGCTTGCAGAAGCTGGTAGCACCGGCGGCGGGTAGTTTGGAGAGCTAGTAGCGCCGGTGGCGGGAGGCTCTACTCCCCCAAACCAGAATGTCATCACATCCCAGTTTTGACCATCTGCTTATGCGCAGAAGGCTTTGTGCATGCGTAGATGACGGTGTGCAGCACATGTAAATCAGAGTCGGTAGGAAAGGTAAGTATATTTCACTCCTGGTATATATGTATAAGTATCTGAATCTATGAGCATAAACATCTACATATACTGTACATGTACACACATGTGTGTGTATGTGTATAAACACACATACACACACACACACACATATATATATATGCACACACACACACACATATATATATAAATGTAAAGGTTCCCCTTGCACATATGTGCTAGTCGTTGCCGACTCTAGGGGGGGGTGCTCATCTCCGTTTCAAAGCTGAAGAGCCAGCGCTGTCCGAAGACATGTCCATGGTCATGTGGCCGGCATGACTCAATGCCAAAGGTGCACGGAACACTGTTACCTTCCCACCAAGATGGTCCCTATTTTTTCTACTTGCATTTTTATGTGCTTTCGAAACTGCTAGGTTGGCAGAAGCTGGGACAAGTAACGGGAGCTCACCCCGTTACAGAGCAGCACTAGGGATTCGAACCGCTGAGCTGCCGACCTTTTGATCGACAAGCTCAACGTCCTAGCCCCTGAGCCACCGTGTCCCATATACTTAAATACATACATACATACATACATACATACATACATACATACATACATACATATATATATATATATATATATATATATATATATATATATATATATATATATATATAGGTCTTTGGTTGTTCGGGTTTTCTCCCGTGTAAAATTGGAAGTGTCTTGGCGACGTTTCGACGAAGTCTCATTCGTCATCTTCAGGCTTCAGCTTCGTGCTTCTGGGAGCAATGTGTGATCGCAGCTGTTTCTTCCTTTTAACTGCTAGTGGGGGTTTGAACTGATTGGGTGGGAGCTTGGCTGTGGTCTGATTGGATGGGGTTTTCTGTGCTCTGATTGGCTGGGGGTGTGTCCTGTGTTGGTGGGGGCTTGGTTGTGCTCAGTCTAGTCTGTGCTGCAGGGGGATTTGAGCTGGTGAGCTGCATAGCTGTTGTTTGGCTTTGTGGTCGTGCTACATCTTCATAGTGGGTGTCAGTCTGCTGCATGAATGGATTGGAGGGGTTTGAAATGGCTAATGTTGCAGCTGCGGTCTGGCTTCTGGTCCTTGGTCGTGCTTCATGATCAGTGTGGGTTTGGGTCTGCTTTCTGGGTGGATGTGCGGTGATGACATCCTGTGTGGACCTTGTGAGTGTGGGTCTGGTGTCATTCCTCGTGTTAGGGACTCGTTTGTCAATAAGGGCGGGTTTCCAAATGGCTGAAACGTCGCCAAGACACTTCCAATTTTACACGGGAGAAAACCCGAACAACCAAAGACCTATATACAAACACCCGTGAAAACCTCAGAAAACAAATATTGCACCTCTACGGGGAGGAAATCCACCATCTGACCAGGACCTATGAAAAACTAGAAGTCCAAAGAGCTTCCATTTTATGTGACCTCGCATTCCTACGAAACTGCCGCGATCAAAATTTAATCCCCAAATGCTTCCAATTGAAATTCCACTCCAACTCTGCAGCCACCAAACGCATCCTAAAAAGAACAGAATTGGCCTTAATCAGAAATGAACTTCACACAAAAAGATTCCTCCTAGATCAAATCAACAAAGATCTCCTCACACTTCACCTCAAACTCAGCAACAAGATGCACCCTGCACTTTGGGACAAATCCAAACAACTTGCCGTCTGGAGAGCCGAAACACAGACCACCCTCAAGACAGACACGCACACCAACAAACTCCGAAGACTACAAGAACGCCAGAAACAAACCCCTCCACCCTCACAGCAACACATGAAACAAACAGTGCATAACATCTCAGATAGGATCCTCACCAAAGCTGAAACCGATGTCCTTTCCAAAGGGTTCAACTTTGCAGTCACTCCCAAATACATCCCCACCGAAACCATTATATGCGGAGTTGAAACCAGCCTGACCAAAATCAACCCCGATGACGCTAACAAAATCAGACTCAAGATCTCCAACATCCTCTGCACCAGCAAGCCACCCAAAAGCAACTTACCCAAAGAGGAACAGACAGCACTACTTAACCTGAAAAAAGATACCAGCATAATAATCCTACCAGCAGACAAGGGCAACGCCACGGTGGTTATGAACACATCTGACTACCAAACCAAATTAACCAACCTACTCCAAGACCCTGCATACAAGCCCCTAAACACAGACCCCACCACCTACCTAGAAAAAAGCACTAGATCCAAAATAAAAGCCTCCCCCATCAGCGAAGAAATCCAACAAAGAATCATTCCCAGAGAGAAATCATCCAGATGCCCTAAGCTCTATGGCCTCCCAAGATACACAAAGAAGGAACCCCACTCAGACCCATAGTCAGCTCCATAGGCTCACCTCTACAAAACCTAGCCAAATTTCTCGCCAAACAACTACAGCCCTATGCAGAATCCATCACCTCACACGTAAAAACTCATTCCAGTTCATAGAGATCATAAAGAAACAAAACTTACAGCCCAGCGACCTACTCGTGAGCTTTGATGTCATATCCCTCTTCACCCAAGTGCCAATCAAAGAAGCCTTGACAGCTATCCAAAACAAATATAACCCCCCCAAGCACATCCTAGATCTGACCAACCACTGCCTATCCAACACATACTTCATCTATAATGGACAAAAATACAAACAAATAGAAGGAGCACCCATGGGATCACCCCTCTCACCTGTCATTGCCAATCTCTACATGGAACACTTTGAAACCCAAGCTCTAGAAAATCTGATCACAAACCCAAACTCTGGCTCAGATATGTAGACGACACCTTCATAATCTGGCCACACGGGAAAGAAAAACTTGAAAACTTCCTCACACACCTCAATAGCCTACACCCCAAAATACAGTTCACCATGGAAACAGAAGTTAATAACCAACTTCCCTTCCTGGATGTCTTAGTCTACAGAATACCCAATGGCTCCCTAGGACACACCATCTACCAGAAGAAAACACACACAAACCGCTATCTGCACGCACTCTCACACCACCACCCAGCACAGATCAACTCCGTAGCCAAGACACTCATCTCCAGAACAAAATGCTTAGCTGATGAACAACACCTAAAACCGAACTAGACACTCTCACTAACGTACTAACATCCAATGGATTCCAAAGAAATAAGATTACCAAGCTAATCCAAAAGAACCCCCACTAAAATCCAAGACAGAGAACAAGAAAACGGCACAGCCCTCCTCCCATATATAGAAGGCACCACAGACAGAATCAGCAAGATCCTCCACAAACACAACATCAAGACAGCATTCTGCACAAACAGAAAAATATCCACCATCCTAAGAAACCCCAAAGACAAAATTGAGTTAGAAAATCAAGGAGTATATGAAATCCCATGCACCGCCTGCCCCACCACATACATTGGACAAACCAACAGAAGAATAAGTGCACGATTGAAGAACACAAGAACTCATTCAAAAAGAGGAACTAACTTCTTCCCTGGTCCAACACTTTAAAGTCACAGGACATGATATTGACTTTAAAAAGACCAGAACTATCGCCAAAACTGAACACTTTAACAACAGAATAATCAGAGAAGCCATTGAGATAGAAAAACGCCCACACAGCATGAACAAACGAGATGACACCTCCGCCTACCAGCCATTTGGAAACCCGCCTTATTGACAAACGAGTCCCTAACACGAGGAATGACACCAGACCCACACTCACAAGGTCCACACAGGATGTCACCACCGCACATCCACCCAGAAAGCAGACCCAAACCCACACTGATCATGAAGCACGACCAAGGACCAGAAGCCAGACCGCAGCTGCAACATTAGCCATTTCAAACCCCTCCAATCCATTCATGCAGCAGACTGACACCCACTATGAAGATGTAGCACGACCACAAAGCCAAACAACAGCTATGCAGCTCACCAGCTCAAATCCCCCTGCAGCACAGACTAGACTGAGCACAACCAAGCCCCCACCAACACAGGACACCCCCAGCCAATCAGAGCACAGAAAAACCCCCATCCAATCAGAGCACAGCCAAGCTCCCATCCAATCAGTTCAAACCCCCACTAGCATTTAAAAGGAAGAAACAGCTGCGATCACACATTGCTCCCAGAAGCACGAAGCTGAAGCCTGAAGATGACGAATGAGACTTCGTCGAAACGTCGCCAAGACACTTCCAATTTTACACGGGAGAAAACCCGAACAACCAAAGACCTATATATATATATATATATATACACACACATACACACACACACACATAGCCATTCAGTTTTATTTAGATTGCTTCTAGTTCAGGCCTGCACAATGCTGGAGCTGAGAAGCCAAATACAATCCGCTAGTTGTGTACTGTGCTCTGTTATGAACTTGATAAATATCCTGTTTGCTTTTGCAAAAGAGCAAAGAGTTCAGGACTTCTCAGCTATGTTCAGCTTGACAGCTCATACATCCTGGAGCACCAACACATAGAAATGAGAGGCAAGAAAGAAATTCCTGTAGAGGCAAGAAAGAAATTGTATACCTGCACTCCTTGTAGCTGAACATTAGAGTGTTCCTAAGGGGGAAACCAACTAAGCTTGTGAATCAGACTTCTATTCTCTACCCTGTGTGACAAGGGAAACATCTCTCTGAGTATAGACATGATGTTGGCTTTACATGAATTTCTTTTCTTTCTTTTCTTAACCTCAGAAGAGAAAAGGCATATTTTTATATTTGGCTTGTATAAAGTGACATCCAATGTGCAACATGTATTAAAACAAGTAGTATTATCTCCGGAGGTCCAAACAGCTAAGCAGTCCATTAATTAAGAATAAGTGATAACCACTATGTGGAATTATTGCCCAGGAGCATGACTGAAGTTGAATCTGCCTTTCAACTATTTCATTAGAAGTGATGAGATACTTTTGACATCCTGCTGATTTTGCTTGAAGTGTAGATGTTTTCTTATTTTTGCCAGCTTTCACTTTTAAGAATCCTAGATCTGGGGTACAAACATTGCAGAACATAGGTTATGTGCAGCATTCTAGCACCCCTTTTGCATTTCCTTGGTTCCTATTTTCTTATCTCAGAGGTGCAGAGAAGGATTTCAAAGTTGATTGATTCAAAGACCAGTTTTTTTTTTTAATCCTTACACAGAGAAATGAATGCAAAGGCTAATTTTAAATTGTTAGTACCCAACCATGTTATTTTAATTCAGACATCCTACCCTCCCAATGGTATCAAAATTAGGATTGTGCAAGAATTTTGTGACCAGATCTCCAGCTCTGAAAGTAGTCCAAGATCACTTGTATGGATGCATTTCTACCTATATCAACATGACCATCCTACAGAGATGAAAATCATCTTAGTATGTATATTGTCAAAGAGCAAAGACAAACATGAGAGATATACCGTGTTTCCCCGAAAATAAGACCCTGTCTTATATTTTTTTTGAATACTGAAATAAGCGCTTGGCCTTATTTGCAGGGAGGTTTTATTATTTTGGGGCACGTGGAGTAAGATGGGGCTCCTCTTGCCGTCTTACCTGATTTCCAGCTCTGCATTTAAATATTTTCGGAGAGGGCTTATTTTCGGGGGAAGGCTTATTTTAGTGTATGCGCTCAAAAGCCTGATTGGGCTTATTATCAGGGAATGACTTATGTTTGGGGAAACAGGATATAAGCTTCAAAAATGCCTTAGAAGAAGACCAAGTACCTTTATATTAAAATAGCCTAGGCTTTTTCAGACTTTGTGAAAGTATGTTTTTTTAAAAGTGGCACTGCTTTAGCACTCTGGAAAAAGTCAGGCTGCTTTAATGAAGAGGACAAAGGTGCTATGTTCATGCAAGGCTGAACCACAACTCCCAATTATTTTCAAAACATGTCCAGCCTTGACAAATTTGAAGGCACTATCTTTGCAAATTATATGTATATTCACATGGAAAGATACACCTAGAATAAGCAAAGTTGTATATAGAGGGATTTTCATTTTCCCTGAATGTAGTGTTAAAGCACCATAAACACCAGTACTAGGTATATGGATTTTAAAAAAACATATTTACAATGCAAAAATCTCTGAGAATCTCTAAAGCATCTTCAAAAATTGAGCCAGTACGATCTTGCACTCAAGTTTTGACTATAAGCATTTGATACAAGTGTAGTTCTAGTTTTAACATGGAAAACCCTTTAATTATAAATATCATATACAGATGAATAATTAATATAATAACACACTGCAGGCAAGAAATCATTTCAGATAAGGGATACTGAAAAATATTTTTTTTTCACTAAGCTGACTTTTCAATTTTTGATGTTACAAGGTCTTGCCCACTTTTTCATGGAGCAATGGTTTTGCCATTAATGAGCAACTACTATAAATGACTCTGCATGGAAGAACTTAGATTGAGTAACAAGAACTTTGTTGGAAGTTAACTACAATGTGATTATTCCAGCTAAATTTCTGGAAGTGAGAATGGCATAACTCCCAAACATATAACTTTGAATATTGTTACATTAAGTTCTTCAAAACAACAACAACAAGAAGTAAATATTCTTGGCAGAATAATAATCAGATAGCCAATGAAAGCTAATTTAGCGATGGTATTGAATTGCATATTATGTTTATTTGCTTAGAGGTTGAACTTTACATGAAGTTGTTTACCCCAAAAAGAAATAGCATGAGAGGTAGGTCAGTATCTACATATAGTGACCTCAGCACTTTATTTTTCCCCAGTAGTGAATGTCACCATATTTATTAAGTAGTCACTTTGATTGCTGTTGAAATTGTTTCTGAATAATATGCTTATAACTATGCTAATTAAATAAAAGGGCAATGCTCAATACGATTGAATGGCCATTTCAACATGTATTCTCAGTTTCCAACACAGTTGTCTTCAAAAGTTTGCCTGCACGTAGATGTGCACAAGTTTGGGATGAGATCATATCCAATGGCTATATTGCTGATTTCTCTCTGTGCCAGCCCTGTTCCTCAATTACTGAATTAGAATTATCTTGATATAAAAGGATATTTTATGAATGTAGTTGTTTTAAGGGTCATGGTTGTGTTGGATAAGAGTGGGAAAATCCAGGTTCAAATTTGCATCTTGGGAAATTCATTGGTTTACCTTGGAATTCCAGGAGAATTAAGAGGATGTGTTGCTGGTTATACCACCTTGAGCTTGGAATAAAAATCTAAGGAATAAATTAAAAGGAACATAGATTCATCTGTGACTATAAAATCTGTGAGATGGACCATTGACATAAACATTGCTCCATTCAAATAGTCTGGGTAGAAGCACTAAACATAATATGGAAGGCTAATGTGTAAAATCCCTTTCGTATTCTGAGAGTGTTTTATTCTCAGGAGAGTTGCCTTTTGTTTTTGTTTTTTTAATTACTTGCATCGCACCTTAATGGATGAATACTCTAGAGGAAAAGCAACAGAAAGCTCAAAAGAATCTAGAATCCATATTTTAGTTCCTTTCATCCCCTTCCTCTCTCTATTAAGGCTATCACTTTAAGAGTTGCCTGAGATACAGAGATGCATTTTCCCCCCAAAATGGAGATGAAATGAGACCATGGTTAGTACTGTTGAATTTTTATGACTAAACTTGCTGCCTTTATTTATAGATTTCTTCCTATGCTTAACAGTATTCTACTACATTGCATATGAATGCCAGGACAAAGCCAGCATATTTAGTGCTTCTTGTCATTCAGTGAAACAACCTAAAAGCATTAAGATAGAGATGATCCTTCTCATCCTGAGGAAAGTTGGTTGTTCCTCATCTTCAGGGAAGATGAAAGATGAGGCCAGTAGTTGATCTTCCTTAACTACTGGCCTCATCTTGAGGAAAATGACTTCTACATATTCACAGGGCACATATAGAATGCAGTTTAGTCAGGTGATGCCAAATACTATGGCCGGACCCATGATCCATCATTACTCAGTGGGTGCAAGAGTTGCTCCTGTTGGCAGTGTCCTTTCAAGAGAATGTTTTGACAGATAAATCATCAAATCAAATACCCCTTCAAAACCCAGCACAACTTCTCCATATAATTTTTATTAAACAATTTTAATAAAAGCACAACAAATTGTGAAATAAAAAAGTAAAAACAGCAGAGAAAGAAATAAAAAAAGGATTCCAGTCTTCTTAACAACTATACTTTACCTTCTCTGTTTCCAATTCACTAAGTTTATTGACTTTCCATAGTCTACCCTTTCTAATGATCAAACCCATAAGTCATATGTTCATTTTTTCTTGCTTCACCAAAAATTCTTAAAAGTTTCCAGTCACTAATAAATTTAGTTATTGTCCTTTCTTTAATCAAAAAGGTCATTTTTTTCCATCTCTGCTAACTCTGTCATCTTCCCTAACCATTCTTCCTTTGTGGCTATTTCACACTCTTTCCATTTTTCTTCATATAATAATCTTGCAACAGTTATCATATATAAAAACAGTATTCCATAACTCTTTCCTAATTGACTATCCATTAGTCCCAATGAGGGAAAAAAACTTATTTAAATTGAATATTAATGTTTAAAATTCTTTGTATGGCTATGTGTCTTTGAACCCAAAGTTTTCTGGCTTTTTTTTTTTTTTTTTGAAAAATGCTCTTTCATGTTTTCCAAATTTCCATCATAAATTTGAAGTACTTTTGCACATAAATAATTTTTATGAAGTCATATATCAACTTATTTCTCTTTTAAATTCTAATATAATGTGAATTTCAGTCCTTTCAACATTTTCCTATTTTTCATTCACTCTATTATGTCCAAAGTTTTGTCCATTTTATCATGCACTCTTTTCCTTGTTCTTCTTCTGTTTCTAAGTTCAGTGAAAGTTCATACATTTTAGTAATTACATGTTCATCATTTGTACCTAGCTCATTTTCAAATTCTATCTTGTTCTTGTGCTGTTCAATTCCAAATGTTCTGTTATCTACTTCACATTTTTCTCTTAACTGTGCATAGGAAAACTATTGAAAGCTAAATCCTTCTACAGTTAATTGAGCTCTTGATTTCATCTTATATTCTCCACATTCTTGTTCTAAGAGCTCTTGACACTGTATGTTAACTATCTCGGCTTTGTCTGCTTTCTGTTTCTTTTCTAGAAAATGCTTCTTGTGATAATACCTACAAAGACATTTTCGGTCCTGCCTAGATTTATATCTGTTCCATATTCTCAATAGGACATTACTAATATTGTGGGTTTTTTTAAAAAAAAGTCTACATTAATTTTTAATTTATTATACAAGAGAAAACCATGCCACCCAAACGTCAGGTTGTGTTCTTCTAAGTTCTATGATTCTCTTATTCCTAGCAGCACCCATATTTCATCCAAACCAGGTAGCAGGCTGCAAAATGCAGCTTCAAACCTGACAGTTCCAAATCTCAAATTTTATATTTAAAGTCCAGCATAATTTCTAACTTATTTTTTTAACATTTAAAACAATACATAGCAGACCTGGGTTTCAGCAGGTTCTGACCAGTTCCGGTAGCAGAAATTTTGAGTAGTTCTGAGAACCTGTAAATACCACCTCTGACTGGCCTCGCCCCCATCTGTTCTCTGCCACTGAGTCCCAGCTGATCTGGGGAAATGGAAATATTGCAGTAACCTTCCCCTGGATTGGGGTGAGAAAGGAGATTTTACAGTATCCTTCCTCTGGAATGGGGTGGAAATGGAGATTTTACAGTATCTTTCCCCTGCCACGCCCACCAAGCCACTCCCACCAAGCCATGCCGCACCCACCAAGCCACACCCACAAAACTGGTAGTAAAAAAATTTGAAACCCACCACTGATAGATAGGTAATATTAATAATTGTGCATACTAACTACAGTAATAATAATTTGTCACTTGACTCTCAGTGGCTCTGGGCAGTTTACAATTGTTAAAATCATTTAAGGGGGGAAAAAAGAAATAAAACGAAGACACAACAAGAATTAAAAATAGAACAAAGAGGACAAAGAAAACAAACCAGAGAGGAATAAAAAGAGAAAAGAGGCCTAGATAAAGAGCCAGCAACCACATTATGTGAAGGTACCCTTTAGACTTGGCCATTTTCTGGCTTTTTTTTTCTCAATATGCTCCTTAAAATCCAACTATGGGCTTTGCCTCCCCCCACATTATTTTATATTTTCAGGCAAAAGCCTTAACTGCATTTATATATTTAAATGCTGATTGTCTGTTTTTCCTTCCTTTCATTTCTGTCATATCACAGTTCAAAGTAAATCCAAAATTAAAACTTACAATTCCCAGTAGTGATAGTGAAAATGAACAAAAGGAACTGTGAAGTTATATATGGCTCACTTAATTAAAAACAAAACGGAACAAAACTAAAAATAAGTATTCAGTTTGTTTGGGCAAAATAACATCTAGAAGGTACTTACAGATATTTTGGTATTAGAAAAAGTAAAACAGTTTTTAGTTACATTTGGGGAGATAAGTGAAGTGGAGATGAACATGAGGTTGTTTGTCTAAAAATGGAGATAGATAGATCCTTCCTTCCTTCCTTCCTTCCTTCCTTCCTTCCTTCCTTTTTTCCTTCTGTTGGAAGAAATGTCCATCTGGGTTCAGTTCCAAGTGGGAAGAAAGAGAGTGGAAACATGGAGAAACATGCTTGGAAGGATGGTTTAATGGTGGACAGGACCACATGGGTTTGAAGTCCTGGGTAGCTGACCACATGGGATGGAGAGAGAGATATAGTTACATTGTCCCTTGGGCCTTCCCTTTAAACTTCCTGTTCCTGTGCAAGGATAGGTATCCCATTGGTTGCTGTAGGGGTCATATGCAAATCTTAGGATTTTTTCTGGTTGAACTGTGAGCTGATGTAATGTCCCCAGGTGATTTTGCAATGCAGTGATCCCTGCTGTTAGATGGGTAGAGGGCTAATCCTACTATGTCCTGAGTGTCATGTCTTAATCCCATCATCCTGGAACTGAAGGGGGGGAAGGGAGATGGGGCTGAATTTCTGTCTTAAAAAAAAAAAATTAGAAATACGTTTCTCCTTTAGGGAAAATATAATAATCTGCCTTTTTAATATTTCCTAAAATCTTTCATTCTTCTAAAATGGGGGGGGGAGATTGCTAACTTTCTTTGCTTCCCCCCTCCCTCCTTCCTTCCCTCCCTCCCTCCCATCATTTTTATTGCTAAGTATTTATTGTATGATACAGGGGAAGCAAAAAATGACTGCAATAGCATATTCTTTATAGATCCATATTTGACATTCTGGTCATATACAGGAAAAGTAGAGATAATATGTGTGATAGGAAGAATTATTTTTGTGTGAGAAATGTTTTATTGGTATAAATATAGTACAGCCAAAAGTCTTTTAAAAATTGGGTAGAATGTCTGGTGATGCATGAGGAACAATAACTAAAGCTTGAGTAAAGCCTATGTATTAAAAAAATGACACAATATTTAAAACAGCTATGGAGAATTCATTAGAACCCCAGAAACAATTGTAAATGTAGTGAAACTATTTATGAAAAAAAAATAGAAAAATATTTATAAATATATGAGACAGATGATATATAACACCAAGTTCTTAAAATCACATCTATAGAAACCTTAACCATTTCAAAGGGAAGAAAAGTCCAAGAGGTTATTTTGTAAATACCCCAACACTCAAAGGGGTTAGGCACTTTCCAGTCTTATATCACACACATAGAGTATTTATCTGAATAATCAGTGTCACCAAATTTGGGTTGCAAAAATCCAGAGAATCAATAGTTAGCAGCAAATAGATATGGAAATATGTTTTTGCTGACATCTAGTGGTGCTTTTGAGGTTTGCAGCCCAAATCTGTAAGTGCATCCTTTATGTACATCTTTTGGAAAATCTTTCTCATACTGAATATTTATTTGCCACAAATCTGTCAAAGGCATAGGAATTATCTTAGAAGCTATTGACAGCCTTAAGGACAATGGTGAGATTGGAATTATCTTTATTTGAAAATTATAAACTCTGAGTAGTTGTAATGAGAATGGACTAACCTTTTCCTGTCCTGAAACTGGTACAAGTTTCATTTAAATTTATTTATTTATTTATTTTGTCACACAGTATATATATAAGCATAAGCATGACATAATTGTACAATATATAAGCATATATATGAGTATAAGTATGTAATGACTATATTAATTGGATATAACGAAAGGAAACAATAGGTCAGGAATGGTAGGCACGTTTGTGCTCTTATGCACGCCCCTTTCCAGGTAATTCTTCCTGAGTCCCTTTATTGACCAGGTATTTTCATCTTACAGAATGCCACTAAGTTTGCCTATGTGGAAATTCCACACAATTTACACATTACACATAAACATACTGTCAGAAAGGATATAAATAATATAAACAAAAAAGGCCCGGCTGATGTGTTTATTGGTGCTGGGACCTAAGCCGTACATGAATGTATATCAGGCTGGAAGATTTCCACCAATAAATTTAGAATTAATCTACCTATATACTTTTGTATGGGCAATAATTCCAGAAGCTCTGAAAAATCTATAGAGCCATCTGATGCCAACCATGAAGAAAATAGTATTGAACAAAGGAACAATATGCATATTATTGACATGATTTGCCAAGGTGCTATTGACTGTAGTGAAGTTGAATTTCATTCCATGTTAGTGACTATAAACATTAATGGCCATTACGCAATACTATAAACTGATCCATAGTATTAATATTATACGTTTGGCATAATACTATAAATTCTCTACTCAAAGTGTTTTAGCAGAAGCAAAGGGAAAAAATGTCAAACAGAAATAAAGAGTGCATAGGAAACATCTCATCATTTTTATTGCCCATTGAGCTAGAAAACAGAGGAAGAAAATGGATTTATAAAACTTACTGATTCAGAACTGGTTAAAGGTAAAATGATTGGGAGTGTGACAAACCTTCCAGAAAGGACCATTCCTAGTTTTTGGGACTCTAAATACAAGGGAGAAAAAATGTACTTTCAGACTTGTTATTGTGACCATATAATAAAGGTAGCATTAGTACTGATGGATGGTGCTTCTTTTCTGGACTACCTAAAACAGGAGTGTCAAACTTGCTGCATCATGTGCTGGCCACGCCCATGCTGTTGTGAACGAGGCCCAGTACTGATTACCAAAAACAATACAGGCCTGAAAAAACTTATTTTATTAAGACAGCTGAGAATTAATCCATTCTCAGCTTAATCCAAAACAAATTCTTAATAAACAGTCCATTGGCCTTATCACCAACCTTTATTGTCTTTGGCAACCTGCCAAAAGCTTTGCTTAGCAAAACCCCCACAAAGTTCAAGAGACGCTGACAAGAAGCAATGGAATCAACATTGCTTTTCCACAAAGAACCCAACAGCTCATTGCTGCTCTTTTAAGCCTTACGGGAGTGGCCAATCATCTTCTGGCTTTACTCCCGAGTCGTCCTTTTTGCTTCAGCTGCTCTTATCTTCTTGGCAGCTCTTCTCATGCATGCACTAGAAACAAGCTGCTCCTGTTCCTCTGCCTCTCTGCTGTCCGCCTCTGCAGGCTCCGGAGTCTGTGCATCACTCCCAGATGGCCCTGGCCCCATCTCTGCCTCTGATGCAGAGTCCTCGTCTGGACCTTCCCCTGACTCCAGGACTGGCCCATCATCCTCCCCAGCCCCCTCACTATCTGACTCCGCTGTCATGTCCGCAGGCTGCTGGCGGACCACAACACATCTCTGGTTTAGCAAAGGGGGGGGGAAGTCACGATACATCACATGACAACAATGTGATTCCGCAAGATTGACACCCCTGCCATAGAAGGATGGACAAGTTTATACTTGTCATATTAGGGGGAAAAATGCTTCATGGAATTGACAGTCTCAGAGTTTATGCAGGGTTTCCTTCTAGCCAAATGAATGAAAACAGGTATAATTTTTTCTGTAATTATTTATAATTCTGTTTCCTCAGAATGCTAAAGGAAATGGAGTCTGGCTTCCCAGGATGTACTTGCTTTTTGAGTGAGGGTTTATGGGAACATGATACTTAAAGGGCCAGGTCAGCTTCCAAACAATACAGATTGGTATTTGGCCCTGGCCACTAGATAGAGCCAGAGAATAACAACAGTATATACACAAATTATGACAGTAGAGAAAGTGATTGTACTGGCTTACTGATACAGAAGACTAGGAATACAGACAAGACAGCACTTTTGTATTAGATCATTGCAATGCATTGATTAAGATCAAGGAACTTGGTCAATATATTTGTTGATATGGAACTCCCACATCACAGAATTCTGTATGGAATTCTTGGGATGGAAGTGAGTGTTATAAATATCGAACATTGCTAGACAACAGAAATGATGCAGTCTGGGTTTGGATGTTTGAGTGGCTTTTGGCATCTATTTCTCAAAACTGATATAGTCAAGGATCTTGCTTATTAAGAATTATTAATTCTATCTGTAACAGTTGCTTCAAGCTCTTTTTGTATCCAAAAGAATGTACAGTACGTCCAAAAACATATTGTGCTGAGATAGAAATCCAATCAAAAATGCTATGAAAGTGCATTTGGTTAAAAACAAAAGCAAATCTGCTGTAGACATTTGCATTTGCTGAGAATAACAGTTTCAGTTGAACTAGTAGGCAGACTATTTCCAGCTGTGAAGTATGCATGCAGATGAACAAAAGCTAGAACATCTTATTAACCACACTGGTTTGCTCTAAAGGGAATAATGCTCTTTCAAAGTCAAATACTATTTCATTCCAGTTACTAAGGTTTCATATGGTTGGCTCTCTTTAAGATTTGAGAGACAGAAAGTATATTGTGGGAGGGAGGGAGAGTGTCTGTTCTGACATGTTAGTTGATATTATGTGCTTGTTTTGCTGGAAGTTTTCTGAGAGTAAGATCTTGGGTGGGGGACAGAAGGTGGGGAGAAAGAGAATGTGTCAAAAAGAACAATCACATTTTGGAAATGACCTGACCTTCACATGTTGAGCTAAAGGAGTCACTTTTTTTCTCCCTTTCCATTTCTATATTATAGTTATTGGTTTGTATTATTTTATTTTATTTATTTATTTATTTATTTAATCATATTTGTATACCGCCCTATCTCCCAAGGGACTCAGGGCGGTTTACAGCCAAGTAAAAAATATACATAAATACAAGTTAAAACCCCAATTTAAAAAACTTATTGAATACGGCCGAATATTAAAACCCCAATAGAATAGTAAAAACCCCATTAAAACCAAATTTAAAATTTAAAATTCTAATCCAGTCCTGCGCAGATAAAAAGATGTGTCTTAAGCTCGCGGCGAAAGGTTCGAAGGTCAGGAAGTTGGCGAAGTCCTGGGGAAAGTTCGTTCCAGAGGATGGGAGCCCCCACAGAAAAGGCCGTTCCCCTGGGCGTCGCCAGCCGGCACTGCCTGGCTGACGGCACCCTGAGGAGTCCCTCCCTGTGAGAGCGTACGGGTCGGTGGGAGGCAATCGGTGGCAGTAGACGGTCCCGTAAGTATTCCAGCCCAATGCCATGGAGTGCTTTAAAGATAATTACCAAATCCTTGAAGCGCACCCGAAAGGCCACAGGTAGCCAGTGCAGTCTGCGCAGGAGAGGTGTCACATGGGAGCCACGAGGAGCTCCCTCTATCACCCGCGCACTATAGAAACAGTATGATATGGTTTTAAAACATAGCAATTTACATAAAACCCACTTACAGTCATATTATATTTCTAAGCTATGTTTTAGCTTTGAAAGGTAATATGGCTGCTGAAATCCACTTCAAATTATCCTGTGAGATCACACACCTGAAATACCAAATTTTTAGGATTGTAAAGAAAGATAAGCCTTCTTAAGATAGCAGTTGTTGGGGGGTGGGGGACATAGGGTTACTTCAGGGTAATGAAGTAGGATAAGCTAGTATCCTTGAAAGTTGCTAGTAAAGATATGAAAAGAAAATGGATACAAAGCAGAAATATTGTTTTGAAGAGGGCTTGGATATATATACTTCTTTAAAGAAACCAATCTTTTCCTGGCCTCACATGGTTAATTATGAGATCCCATGAAAATATGTGTTTGAGTGTGAGGCAGTAACAGAACGCCCATACCTACCTAAAGTATTTTGCCACACCTGGTCAGAATATCATTTATCTGAAGTTATCTATTTTCCAGGGAAAATAGCTACTATGTTAACTAAAGAAAAGACAACTTCTTTAAGGAAGTGCTGGTAGGTGCAGAATGTATCTTGCAAAACACATTAAAAACTGGCTTCAGGTCAGCTAGAATGAGAAGTGCTACACCCAATTTGCCAGCAAATTTAGAAAACTCAACAATGGCCACAGGATTGGAAAAGGACAGTTTACATTCCAATTCCAAAGAAAGGCAATGCCAAAGAATGTTCAAACTATCGCACCATTGCACTCATTTCACATGCTAGTAAGGTTATGCTTAAAATCCTACAAGCTAGGCTCCAGCAATATGTGGATCGAGAACTACCAGAAGTACAGGCAGGATTTCGTAGAGGCAGAGGAACTAGAGATCAAATTGCCAACATACGCTGGATCATGGAGAAAGCTAGGGAGTTCCAGAAAAACATCTACTTCTGCTTCATTGACTATGCTAAAGCCTTTGATTGTGTGGATCACAACAAATTGTGGCAAGTTCTTAAAGAGATGGGAGTACCAGACCATCTTATTTGTCTCTTGAGAAACCTGTATGCGGGTCAAGAAGCCACAGTGAGAACTGGACACGGAACCACTGATTGGTTCAAAATTGGGAAAGGAGTCCGGCAAGGCTGTATACTATCACCCTGCCTATTTAACTTATATGCAGAACACATCATGAGAAAGGTGGGGCTAGATGAATCAAAAATTGGAATTAAGATTGCCGGAAGAAATATCAACAACCTCAGATATGCAGATGATACCACTCTAATGGCAGAAAGCGAAGAAGAACTAAAGAGTCTCTTAATGCGGGTGAAGGAGGAGAGTGCAAAAGTTGGCTTGAAACTCAATATTAAGAAAACTAAAATCATGTCATCCGTCCCTTTCAATTCCTGGCAGATAGATGGTGAAGAAATAGAAGTAGTGACAGATTTTATTTTCCTGGCTCCAAGATTACTGCAGATGGGGAATGCAGCTAAGAAATTAAAAGATGCTTGCTCCTGGGGAGGAAAGCTATGGCAAATCTAGACAGCGTACTAAAAAACAGAGACATCACCCTGCCAACCAAAGTGCGTATAGTCAAAGCTATGGTTTTCCCAGTTGCAATGTATGGTTATGAAAGTTGGACCATAAGAAAGGCTGAGCACCAAAGAATTGAGGCCTTTGAACTCTGGTGCTGAAGAAGACTCCTGCGAGTCCCTTGGACTGCAAGTGAACAAACCAGTCAGTTTTAGAGGAGATCAACCCTGACTGCTCTTTAGAAGGCCAGATCCTGAAGATGAAACTGAAATACTTTGGCCACCTAATGAGAAAGAAGGACTCACTGGAGAAGAGCCTAATGCTGGGAAAGATTGAGGGCAAAAGAAGAAGGGGATGACAGAGAACGAGGTGGCTGGATGGAGTCACTGAAGCAGTAGGCATGAGTTTAAATGGACTCCAGAGGATGGTAGAGGACAGGAAGGCCTGGAGGAATGTTGTCCATGGGGTCGCGATGGGTCAGACACGATTTCGCAACTAACAACAACAAAGAATGAGAAGAAAAGAATGTTTTCATCTCTGTCTATTTCTAACTGAATTTATTCAAAGAAAAGTTGCAGTTTGCTCTAAGGATTGTTCTTCCTAGAAATTTTGCTCAAGGTAATCATTTGAACCAGGGGTGAAATCCAGCAGGTTCTGACAGGTTCTGGAGAACCGGTAGCAGAAATTTTGAATAGGTCGGAGAACCAGCAAATACCACCTCTGGCTGGGCCCAGAGTGGGGTGGGAATGGAGATTTTGCAATATCCTTCCCCCAAGAGTGGGGAGGGAATGGGGATTTTGCAGTATCCTTCCCCTGAAATGGGGTGGGAAAGATCTTGCAGTATCATTCCCGTCACGCCGACCAAGCCACACCACACCCACCAAGCCATGTCCACAGAACCGGTAGAAAAAACATTTGGGTTTCACCATTGATTTGAACCATTAGAGGCTAGATATCAATGGAGCTAGTAGGTCTCTTTGTTGCTCATAAGAATGATCTCATAGTGGGTAGAGGCTTCTTATAATTTTCAACTAAACTAGACTTGTAATTACAGGCCAAGGAAGTTGCTGAGTTTTCCATGAGGTGTAGATGGCTGCTCCAGTAGTTTGCTTCTTTGGACCCCAGAAACAGAGATCCCGAGATTGTGGAGCAACCTGCACTAAGTTGGATTTCATAAAGACAATCTTCTTGGTCTGATCACCTAGGTCTAGATCCAGAAAAAGAGCATAATACCAATGACCATCCTGTGAAGTGGTCTGAATTTCATATTAGAGTCCAGAAATGCATTGAGCTGACATGGCCATAAAGCAGTGATGAGAAACTATGGATAGGAGTTACCTACCTTCCTTCTGTGAACTTCTGGAGGCTCTATCCCAGGGCTGTCAAACTCCCAGCCCATGGGCTGGATGCGTCACATGCTGGCCATGCCTGGTTTAATGAAGGGGAAAAAAGTCCCAATATATCACGTGATGCTGCCATGACGACATAAGTTTGACACCCCTGCTGTAACCCCATTCCTTAAGAAGATTGTGTAACAGTAAGATAACCATGCATCCATCCTTCTTATTTCTTCTTTTCCTGATCTATTATTTGCCTTTGTATACAGGCTGGCTTCTCATCCCCCTTTCTCTTATTCTTCCTTGCTTTTTCTTTCCCAGCTTCCAACCACAACATCAGGACCTTAATTTACCTCTTAGCTGGATTTGGCAGAAGATTTCCTGACACAACTCAACTTGATAGAATCTTCATTGCAGACAAGAATAAAGTCCCAAACAAAATATTTGATTGCTCACTGCAGCGTAGACATATCTGAGAGTTATGTTGCGAGACTCTTGTTTAAATTTCAGGCTTCTGCCCTTCCAAATTTCCAATATGAAGCTTGTTGCTGACAAATGTTTTCATCAGAGTTCTCTCTAACCAAAAACTAATACTTTCTACCTCATCAGTTTTTCTTAATGAACTGATTTATTTATTATATACAGGGTAGATTTTCAGTACTCCTCTCTCCCACTTCTAATTCTTAAAGTATATGTACCAGAGCTATCATGTTCCCTGCCCATTTGATTTTGTTTTTCTTTTCTTTGTAAGGCAAAGAAAGGGATTTCTGCAAAACGTATATGGACTTTGTTCTGTTCCATAAAATAATATTTGTATTGTTCTTAGCTGCTATCTAAATTCTGCTTAAATGTTATTTCTTTACTGAATAATCATTTCCAGTGATCAGTGTATACATGTACACACACACACACACACACACACACACACACACACAGCTACCATTTCCCATTGCCTTTTACTTGAATACCTGCATGGGGGACAATAAGGGCAAATAACATTGTGTACTTTGTTAGACATCATTACATTGATAACAGGACGAAGCATGGATCATTTTGACATTTTCATTGCTTAATATAGATGCTGCTGGACTTCACTTAATGCTTTTTGGAATTTGTGTGTGCGCGCGTTTGTTTCTATTTCTTCAGCACTGTTTTTTATCATAGATACTATTTCCCCACTGAACACTATTTCCCCAGTGATCCCTACTTTATCCTCCGTTACTATTTCCAACAAAGATGCTTTTTATTGTGTTGTTCCTGCTGGCCGAGGATATTGGCTGGGGAATTCTGTAAGTTGAAGTCCAGTATCTTACAGTTGCTAAGCTTGAAAAAACTGTGTTAAAGTATCTGTGGTAAACTACCTCCAGCAGCCTCCCAGTAGCTGAAGATTTCAGCTATCCATATTAAACTTTTTCATCACCTTATATAGCTCCACTTCCAGGTTCTTGGTGGCAACTAGTAAAACAGTTTTTTTAAAAAAAATCATTCATCAAATGTGTATAGTTGCCCATCTCACAAAAAGTGATCAGGGCATTGTATAACAATCAAATAAACCAACAAATATAAAAATCCACATTAAAATATAAATATTGTACAAATAAATATACGAACCCTATAGAAAAGGAAAATAAGAATGGCTCCCTCAGCAACCACTGAATCATGTCTTCAATTTCTCAATAGACTACAATGGTATCTTGGTACTCAACTGCTTTAAAACTCATCGAATTTGGCACTCAGTGCATTTTGATACAAACATTTTGTTGCATCGTTTGGTACTCATCATTTGTTTGGTACTCAACACAGAATCTAGAACTTCTCGGTGTTGGCTACCTTTTAACTCACTACATTATTCCTTATGGGGGTAATTTGTTTGGTACTCTTAATTTTTGGTATTCAATGTACCTCCCCGAACCAATTAACAATGAGTACTGAAGTACCACTGTGTTACAAAAAACTACTCCAATAGTATCATGCTGAGAAGGAAAAAATGTTTGGATTTCTTTTGTCTTGTGTTATCCTAATATACTGCAACAGCCTGTAGAAGGGGAAAAAGAATTTAGAGGAGTACTGATTGTAAGTAAATATGGAAAAAGTGATGTGCTTAGCTTATTAATAAGATCAATGACTGGACTGCATAAATATTTCCTGCCTAAATCTTGGGAGAATTCTAACGGGCCTTTTGTAGCTATAGAACTGATTCCTAGCAATTAAATAAATTCCTTATACATTTGTGATTTTTGTAATTAGATACTTTCCTATATTCAATTGGACTACAGCTTGTTTTGATTTTGTTTGTGTTTTTTTTTGTCTTGCATATGGTTAGATATGTTTTCTTTGCTGTAGTATATGTTACTATTTTAATTAATAGTACTATTTTAATTAAAGATTTCCATATCTGTAGTTGGATTTTGAAAAAAAACAATTGCTATCAAGTCCAAATCCAGGGATTCAAATTGGAGATATTTTCATGAAATGAAGGCTTATGAAGCAGTAAACAAGTTGTGTAAAAAAAAAAAAACCCACCCTAATCTTATGCCATTCACATTAGCATGCAGCCCAACTTTCGGAAAAAAGACATCCCCCACCACCACCCTTTGAGCAATTAACTTAGTTTGTGAAAAAGGCAGAGGAAAGTTTACATTTTTCAGAGAACGTAACACATTTGATAAGTAAAGGAGCAAAAATTGGCCTGATTCAGAGGCATCTGATGAACCCAGAACTTCCATCAAAATGATAAAAAAGTATTGTGCTATAATACTACATAATAGCTTAATTACTAGAACATAGAATAGCAGAGTTGGAAGGGACCTTAGAAGTCTTCTAGTCCAACCCCTTGTTTGAGCAGGAGACCCTATACCCGTGATGGCGAATGGCACGTGTGCCCTCTCTGGGGGCTGTTGCCCCAGTTCGGCTCCGCCACACATGCACGTGCACCTCCCGCTGGCCAGCTGGTAATTGGGTCTCTGCCGTGCATGCGCAGGGGGTGGGGGCATTCAGGGGGCCACGTGCATGCATAGGGGGTGGGGCATATGTAGGGGGCATGTGTGCCTGAGTGGCGGTGGGGAACTTGCGGGGGGAGCTGTCCACGCACTGCATTTTGAGGGAGGTGCATGCTTGTGGATTTGCGTGCACGCGCACATGCTTTGGGCACTCGGTCCGGAAAAGGTTACCCATCACTGCCCTATACGATTTCAGATAAATGGTTGTCCAGTCTCTTCTTAAAAGCCTCCAGTTAACCCCTTGTCCATATAATCCAGCAGGCAGTCCTCACAGTGGCAAAAGGAAACTCAACAGTTTTTCAGAAGATGGCCTTTAGAGGCAGTCACACTGCCATAGCCATCAATCCCCATAATGTCCATGAACTGGTCCAACCCGTTTTGAAGCCAATCAAGCTGATAGCCAGCACCACACCTTGTAATAATAAAGTCCAAAGTTCCACTCTTATTCTATATGTGAAAGACATCATGCCCAATGCACAGGAGAGTTTGTGTTGTGACAGTGCAAAGCATATCATCATATCATCCTTTCCCTTAATATATTTCACTAGTCTGAATACTTTTGCATTTACTTCATTGAGTCACAAATTCACAACCGATAATATGTGCTGGGGGAACGGTTCCTATTATTATCCCAAACTCATGTTGCTTGGATCCAGGATACAGAATCTAAATTAGAAAGTTTATGAAAGTGAAGTGTATCCATTCTTCATCATCTAGGAAATTCTCAATTTGCTGGTTAATTTTATGCTGGTTAATTAAATGGTTAATTAAAAATATTTTTAATTATTCTTTTTTTATAAACTAGCCATTCTAATTGTCCAGACTTTTCAGTCAGAAAATGGGAGGAAACCCCTCATAATGTCATCCATTTTATTCGAAGTGTTTTGAAATTAGATACCTGAAAATTACTAAATAGCTAATTGTATCATGAAACTTTCAAAGCCAAAATATAATTCTGCTTATTCCTAAAACCTGAATAGGTGAGGATAAAGAAACTGATCTCTTGAAGATCTACATTCCCAGGTTAGGTTAGGGTCTGGCAGTAAATGTTAACAGAACAGAATAAAGAGTTGGAAGGAACCTTGGAGGTCTTTTAGTCCAATCTCCTGCTCAGGCAGGAAACCCTGTACAATTTCAGAACAAATGGTTATCCAATCTCTTCTTTAAAACTTCTAGTGTTGGAACATTCACAACTTCTAGAGGCAAGTTCTTCCACTGATTAATTGTTCTAACTGTCAGGAGATTTCTCCTTAGTTCTAGATTGCTTCTTTCCTTGAATAGTTTCCATCCATTGCTTCTTATCCTGCCTTCAGGTGCTTTGGGGAATAGCTTGACTCCCTCTTCTTTGTGGCAACCCGTGAGATATTGGAACAGTGCTATCATGTCACCCCAGTCCTTCTTTTTCATTAAACTAGACATAACCAATTCCAACAAATGCTGTTCATGTGTTTTAGCACCCGGTCCCCTAATCATCTTTGTTGCTCTTCTCTGCACTCTTTCTAGAGTCTCAACATTTTTTTTATTTACATTGTGGCCATCAAAGCTGGATGCAGTATTTCAAGAATAGTCTTACCAAAGTATTATAAAGTGGTATTAACACTTCACGTGACCTTGATTTTATCCCTCTGTTAATGCAGCATTGGGAAAAGGGACTCTCGGTCTGTTCTAGGGATTATATTCAAGGTAGTGGCAATCCCCATGAAAGAACAGGTCTAAGACTTGGTTGTTCTCTTGGTTGTTCTCTTAGACTCCCAATTATTATTGAATGGGAAGAGGTCCTCATCCAGTTTCAGATGATGTGCTAGTTATAGTCTTATCTGAAACAAAAGGATCTAGCAATGATATTCAAAAGGTTGTTCTAGCCTTGACAGCTCTACTTGGCTCAGGTATCTACTTGGCTTGCTATCTCTAGGACTACCATCTCCCACGTGAAACATCCTGATTAGGGATGCTAGGTATCTGAAAAGTGCAATTTGTGGAGGCTTTGCACTATTTTATTTTTGTAAAACAGTGAAACCTGAACTATGTGGCATCATTTTGGAAGTCCAATACCATTCGGTACTATCTGATGACATGGTTTTGCCATATTCTTTAAAAAAATATTTTTGAAGTTTTTATGGTTTTATAGTGCTTTTCCCCCCAAATTTTATTACTGAAAATTGCCAACAATCAAGCACAATAAAACCATAAAAACAACATAGGTAAATAAATAAAATTGCTTGTAGTACATCAATAAATACAGTGATAACAGGTGTTGTGGTCTGCCAGCAGCCTGGGGAGCTGGTAATGAAGTCAGACAGCAATGAGGTTGAGGAATAACATGGGCCAGTCCTGGAGGCTGGGGAAGGCCCGGATGAGGGCTCTGCGTCAGAGGCAGAGATGGGGCCAGGGCCATCTGGGAGTGATGTGTGGACTCCGGAGCCTCTAGAGGCTGACATTAGTGAGGCAGAGGAACAGGAGGAGCCTGCTCCTAATGCATGCATGAGAAGAGCTGCCAGAAGGCAAGAGCAGCTAAAGCAAAGAGGACAACTTGGGAGTAAGGCCAAGAGATGATTGGCCCCTCATATAAGGCTTAAAAGACCAGCAATGGTGTTTGGGCTCTTTGCCGGAAAACAACGTTGATAGCCTTGTTTTGCTGCATTTATTTCTTGTCGGCGTCTTCTGCTTTTGAACTTTTGCCAAGAAAAGCCTTTGACAGTTTGCCTAATTAGACCAAAGTTGGTGATAAGACGAAAGAATTGTGTTAGGAAGAATTTGCTTTGATTTAGTTTGGACTACACTGAGAAATAGCTGTTCTAATAAAGCTTGTTTGTTTTTTAACTGACTGAGTTTACTACTACCTATTTGGGCCTGGGTCACAACAACAGGTTTATTCCTAAAAGAAAACAGCAAAGAGGCCTGGGGATGAGGATAAGGCTAGGGGAAGAAAGACTTAGGAATAATACCATATCATATCTGCTATTACATTTAATATCTAAAACAAATAAATAATAAAGTAAAATGTTAGGATCCTCTTACAGCCCAGAATTGCCTAGATGTCTTGGCAGAACATCAAGAGCTTGAAACACAATTTTTTCTCCAGTCTTATTTGGAAACATGAAGAGATCTCTGAACCTGGAATTTCAACATTCAAATCATGTTCTGGTTTCTGACTATTTCCCCCCAGTTCTTTTCTATTAATTTCACATGCACTGCAATTTTTCATTGGGAATAGCTCAACGATAGAGCATATGCCACACATGTGTAGAATCCTAGATTCAATTCCCACCCTTATCAAGTAAGGCCCCCCAAATGATTTCCATCTGAAATCTTGGGAGCTCTGATGCCAAGTGATGTGGGCAATTGCTTGACAATCTAAAACTTTATAAGCCATTTTAAAATTAATTATGTACAAGGTATCAATTTTTCTATACCAGAAAAAGAAAGGAGCATTGATAGCTTTGTGCTAGGATTTTTCTAAAAAAAGATAAAGGAAAAGGGGGAATAATATAAAGAGTGTCCTATTAATTTTCGCTGAAAAGGAACAGACTATGTTCAAAACTGTCACTGAACATTTCAGAAAGATAAAGAGAAATATTTTAGACAAAGCTTCATATGGAAGTGCATGTTTTAACATATGCATTCTGGAGAGCCTAAATTTTTTTTTTAATGTGTTGAATGAAGAAACAATGCCATCAAAAAAGGAGTGGCGGAGGAGATCTCAAAAATTTGTTTTTATCTTCTGGCCTTTTATCCTATGACTCAGTTACAATCGCTCAACAGATGCTTCCAAATATACATCTCCCTTTAATCAATCTTTTACTTTGTTGTGATGTTTCCCCTGAGACATATTCTCTTGAGCTGTCCTTGATATTTTCATACAAAGCATCCCCTCAAAGGGGGGGTGTCTTGCAAACAGTGATCTGCATTTACTGAAATCAAGGCAAGTAAAACAATGTAAGAGAAATGAATATTTTTGCCCATTATCATTATCCTCTCAAAGCTTAGCTTTTTTAGAAGCCTCATTTCTATCTCTGTGCGTTTTTTTTTTTTTAGTTTTTAGTTACAGAATTGAAAAGTCCTTGAAAGCCCTTTGTTTGAATAATGAAGAAACAAAGCAGTTATTTTCATAGCAAATTTAAAATACTCAGCTTTATACCTTGTTATCTTGAACGAAATGAAACTTGAACATTTCTGTGTACAGATTACTATTGGATATAACCATCCACCTGTCATCAATCTATCTATCTGACATAGGACTCTATAAGGATTAATGCAAACATACTTATCTCGCACAATGAAACATCTGCACAATCTACACCCACACAGTAATTTTGCCTAAAGTAAACTCTTGCTCAGGTCAAGCTGAACTCTTTGTGAATTTATGGAAATCTACATGCAATTTTCTTGGAGTGGTCAATTTTGGAGATTGCTGTTTTGATTTTCCAGTTTTGTATGCATAACTCCTGTACAAACAAAACCAGGTCCCTTCCTGCTTTCTGAGACCAGTCAAAGTCAGAGGTGAAATCTACTTACCTTCCCTACCAATTCGAAAGTGCACACGCCAGTAGTGCATGCGCAGAGGGTAAAAAACAGATTACTTCCTGGTTAAAACCAGGAAGTAACGACAACTGGGTGGGTGGGCAGAGCCTCACGCTGCCATCAGTACCGATTCTCCGAATCACCCGCTGCCATCACTACAAGTTCAGCTGAACCGGTCCAAATCGGTAGCATTTCACCCCTGGTCAAGGTCCAGTAGATGCTGCCACATAGGTGGGCAGAAAGTTGTCTATCTTGGTCTTAAATATTACTATAGTAATGTGAAATAATTCACTTTTAAAATAACATTAAAATGTGATAGGCATTCTCTGACTAATCTTCTACTTGAGGTAGGGAAATCATCTTAAATTAGTTGAATAGTGGGTTGCCTTTACCCAAAAGCAAAGAATGTTATAAATTTCTACAAGTTGTTAAATGGCAAATCCTATCATGTAGATTCTAGCTCATTGGAAAGACTTCCCTGTTTCCTGATCATTTTTCATAGGATTTCTGAGGCCTATTTCTTTATTTGTCTCCCATAAAGATAGTTTCATTATCAGATGAATATAACCTTTGCCATGTAAATGCATACTAAATGATTCGTAGCACCAGAAAAGAATATGGCAGGATTAAGTGAACTAATGACCTACGCTTGATTTTTACAGTTATCCTACAGTAAGATTCAGCACTGAGGCAGCTAAGAATCTTGCTGTACAATCACCTGTTTCCAGTTTTTTCTTTGCATAGGGTCTTTTTCAGAGTTGATCCTGTATTGATCCATTTCTGATTTTGTACAAAAAGGGAAGCTTATAAAAGTAATACTTTCCCCATCTATTCTGAAAAACTAGCTCAGGTTGATGCTCTCTACTCCCTCTACTATAGTCCAAGAATTCTTAGCCAGTCTGGTCATCCAATAAATTATATCTGAAATCTATCAGGTTCTGATACACAGGGAATAGTATTATATTGTACCTTAAAGAAGAAGAAAAGTGTCACTAGTAGATAAGTTGCATATTGACATTGAACATACATTTCAGACCCTGAAGAATCTTTTAGGGACTACATTTTATAAAGTAAGCCACTATTTTAATACACGCAGGGAAGTTACCATCTATTAAAACAAACAATATATTTCCTTGGCCTTAATCATCCAGAATCTTTGCAGCAATTTGCCTGCATTTCTTGTTTAGTTCTTAGGATCTTTTATACACTTATAATATGTTTCTTTGTGAGCATGCATCTCTCTGCAATATCTTTCTGCTTATTATTCACTTAAAGACAATCCCAGATGTAAATGTCCACTCAATGTTAATCAGCCTTCAATTCTTCTTATGATTAGGCCTAGAAACAGGCTAGGTCAGAGATGTCAAACATGCGGTGTCACGCTGTTATCATGTGATGTAACGGGAATTTTTTTCCCTTTTGCTAAACTGGTGTGGGTGTGGCCAGCACTTGACACCTCTGGCCCATGGGCTGTGAGTTTGACAGCTGATCTAGGTGATCTCCTCTGTGTTCAACACTCACTACAGGAAGATACAGCACACCACTTACTAATACTAAGAAATAAGCTGCCAGCCCAAAAAAAAAAAAAAGCAAACCAATGAATAAATCCTACACAGCTTTCCCCAGTATTTTCCATTACAGAGAGAAATAAGTATATAATGCTAAGTTTTATTTACAAGAAATTCAATAGCATTACTGGGAATATCAAGCAAATTTGAAAAGGCGTGAATAGTGACAGTGACAAAGAGGCCTGAATCTTGCCAGGATTCCCAAGTGCAAATTTCTTCCCATCTCAGTGGGAAGATGTTACTGTAGTAATAATATTTTTTTTAACTCAGAAGTTTATAAACTTGTTAATCTGCTTCCCTGAGCTGAGAAGTAAGGGAGGGGATGAAATTTTGAGAAACCACAGTTACAGAAGATAAAATAAATGTGAAGCCTCTCAGCCCTATCATTCTGAATCTGATGCCGGTAGGAATGGAAGCCAATGGCATATTTTGGTTGTAAGCAAAAAAGTATAATCCAATTAGTCCTACATGGCAAATGAAATAACCTGATTGAAACAGAATTGTTAAATAGTTTCAAGATTTTCCCCCCTTCCTTGCTAGCACCATGCAGTGTTCTGCTCTCACTACCCGTTAAGTCTGTGTGCAGCTCAACACCTATCCTCCAATAAAACAGACTGTGTGCATAAACCTGAATGGTTTATTGAAAGAACAGGATATGGTGAAACTGGGTAAAATAAGAATACACACAATGAGAACCAAATACAAGATAGACAGTATTGCTGAACATAGCAATGAATAAATCGAAGCAATTTAAGTCTCACCAGTGATGCTTTGCGTGTGGAATGTGAGTTTGTCCTTGGATGACCATGTGCCACAGATTAAGATAGATTTTTTCTTTGTGCTTCTATCTTCTCCAAATGCTAAAGGAAATGGAGCCTGGCTTCCCAGCATGCACTTGTTATGAGAGTCTGGGCTGATGAGCAATGGGGTGGGGTCAGCTTCAAACAATATAGTATTTTTCTCTCCGGCCACTAAAGAGAGCAACATCTAGAACAACACTAGAGAGCAACATCAGTATATAAAGATTGTATGTTAGAGCACATTTTTCCCTAGATAAAGAGCAAGAACAGTATATAAAAGTTATATTGTGGGGCATGACACAAACTATCATAGAAACACTAAGCCTTGTGCCTAACTTAGGCACCTTGGAGCCGATGATATATATATATCTCAAATATTACCCAGCTCTTAAGATGTAGAGGAGATTGGTGATAGTTGAATGATATTGCTAGGATTGTGTTTGTACTATGTGAATCATTGAAATTTGAAAAGCATATTGGCTGATGAAAAAGTTGAGGCATTGGAAAGGACAAACCTCATAGATGTTAGTGAAGAGATCTTGATACAAGTACTAGAAAATAAAGACCCAGTTTTCTCTCTAGGCTAAAGTCATTGATATATATTTCTGCATTGATTATAGTAAAGGTAAAGGTTCCCCTCGCACATACGTGCTAGTCATTGCCGACTCTAGGGGGCGGTGCTCATCTCTGTTTCAAAGCCGAAGAGCCAGCGCTATCTGAAGATGTCTCCGTGGTCATGTGGCCGGCATGACTCAACGCCAAAGGCGTACGGAATGCTGTTACCTTCCCACCAAAGGTGGTCCCTATTTTTTCTACTTGCATTTGTACGTGCTTTCAATTATATTTTTTTACGTTACCCAAGTCTCTAGAGTTGAGAAGGATACAAACTGTGTAAATAAATATCTACCAGCTAACCCTCAGTCTAATGTTCGTCATTCCAAAGACTGTATTTAACCATGCACTGACCTACCGACTTACTGACCATAACCGGCAAGGTTATGGAAATTGTATGGAAATTATAACTCAGAAATATCAGGGGGGCCACTGTTCCCTGTCTCTTTCAGGAAAGGAAACCCTATTCTTTTTAGGAAAATCAAAGTTGATTACAGATTCTCCTTGCTAAAATGAGTTGTACTGAGGTAATATTTTCAACAGAGGTGTTACAGAATGGAAAGGCAAGTTAATTTGAGGATTGTATTCTCTTCCAGTTGATCTTAAATGGAATTCTATTAGACGAGACAATTAACAACTGTGTGACTGTTTTTAAAATCGCAGAGAATGTATCTGAGCTTTCATTATGCAAATTACAAAATCATTTCTCTAGTCATATAAATTTCCAGGTCACCATCAGTCTACATCAAACGTTCTTAGTAAATTTGAGTACTGCTTCTGTGTGTATGTTTTGAAATCAAACTACTGTTAGTAATAACTGTAGGGAACTATAGTAACATCAATATGTATGTTGAAAATTCAAAATACACTAACCATGCTTCATATCTAAATGATCTCGGCTTTATTTTCTTAGCTTCTGTTTACACACACAAAATCTACAGAGCAAGTGAGATGGCACTGGGAAGGGAAGATGTTTCTCAGACTAAGGTCACAACCTTGTTTGCTTCTATGGGGAAAAATGTGAAGAATGTAGAAATTCTATAGTAACTTAAGGAGGAGGGGATAAGGAATGTAAATATAGAATTGGGTTAGTTGGAAGAAAATGCAGGAACATGGTGCATGGTTTTTGAATCTATTTCTATAGAGTGGATTTTTATAGAGAGAAGACTTTTATAGAGAGAGGATTCTTAACAGCTAGTGAGAATTGAGTCATCACCTTAATAGGCCTTTAGTCTGCTTACAATAAAACTTAAGCTACATCTGTGTTATGTCTCATTGTTTAAGACGATATAACAATTCAATTCTTAAAATTGGTCAGCTTTAAAGAATGAATCAATGAAATAAACTTATGGCACAACTGTAGATTAACTCGGACCACCTTGATACAGTAAGTAGACCATGTGTTACTATCTTTTTTCAAGAGACTAAAGAAAAAACAACAACTGATGACATTTTTTTTTACTTGTATGGCCTACAATAATACAATATAAGGCTGACCAGGTAGCAATGCATAGTTTAAACAGCTTTCCCAATATAGTGCCCTCCTGATATGCTGGGAATATAATTTTCAGAAATCCCAGGCTTTAGAGACAATTCTGGGAAATGCAGATATACAAACCTGGAAAAGTCCATATTGCAGAAAGATGGTTTAAATTTCCATTTATTGGGTGCTCCCCAAACCTCATGCTCTTGATTTGCTACCAGAACACAACGGAGAAAGAATAGTTTGTCTAGATAGATAGATAGATAGATAGATAGATAGATAGATAGATAGATAAATATAGATAGATATAGATATAGATATGTTTTCTGAGGTTTTCGCTCTATATTGTGCATGTTATATAACATGCAAAGCAGTTATATAACACACAATGATGAATGGTAGGATTTGACTGAGAGTAAAAAGATACCCAATTTCCTGTGGGATATAAAGATGTGGTGATTTTTAAAAAAAAAAATTTAACATGCTTTCTGAGAATTCTGGAAGTTAATTTCCCAATATATTTGAGAAACTCCAAGTTGGGGAAGGCTGCAAGTGCCTAACTACATTGGTGCAGATTACAAAACTTTAAATTATGAATGAGGAAACTCTTTGCATTCCTGAGCAATGGGACTCTCCAACATTACAAACTCAATTATTACACATATGAATATTTTATATATTAAATTTCATAAGTTCTGCCTGAGTAAACCGAGCAACCGAATTAAAATTTGATTTATAATTAAAAACGTATCAATCAGTTCAGCACAGACACTTCTTTATGATATTATTCGATCTTTTGACTCTCATTTAACAAAGTCTGAGGTAATCTGTCAGGTAATAGCAGCCATCAGTTCCATGAAGAAACAATTGTTTGCCATGGCATAGTGAACATCTATAACCCATCAGCATAATGATTTATTACATTCATGATATATGTATTACACCAGGAAACAGCAGATACACAGTGGTGCATTAAGCCTCCCATTAAATAGATTTGACATTTAAATAGTTCAGCACTTTAGGTGCCTGGATGGATTTACCTCCACCCAGAGGAGAAATCCAGCAGGTTCTGACAGGTTCTGAAGAACTGGTAGCGGAAATTTTGAGTAGTTCAAAGAACCGGCAATTATCACCTCTGGCTGGCCCCAGAATGTGGTGGGAATTGAGATTTTGCAGTATCCTTCCCCTCCCATGCCCACCAAGCCACGCCCACAGAACAGGTAGTAAAAAAATTGAATTTCACCATTGCCTCCACTTTTACTTTCAATAATTAGATAAAGTGTAATGGAAGGAAGGAAGGAAGGAAGGAAGGAAGGAAGGAAGGAAGGAAGGAAGGAAGGATATTGCTTTACAGGTACTTTTGCATAATTCATCATTCTTGTCTCCTGTTTTTGTAACTGATAAACAAAGCCCATTATTATCAGTTGCAAACTGAGTAAACCTTGATAACTGATGGCTATATTTAAATTCACCAATACTTGAGAACGGTCCTACTGTTGTAGATGGAGACATGTAGATTTGGTTCTTAGATTAATTGAAACCTACCATGCTATTTTATACATGTCAAATTAGAATTGAATCCCATTGAATCATTCCCCCCCATTCTAAATGCTAGATTAAGCAGAGCTTCTCCTTCATCTTGCCATTTTCTTTTTTAGAAAGCTGCCTTCTGTATTTTTGGGGACACACTGGCTCTGAATTTTTACAGATCTCAAGAACAAAGCTTTCATAGTCAGAGCATTTTTCCCCGAGTGCAGATGGAATGGCAAAGAAGTGCTAGCAGGAGGTCTGAAGCATCTCTTCCTAAGCATTTTCTAAATATACCAATTAACTCCCATTAAAAAACATGTATCCAGCATCTTTTTTTCATGAGGTACACAAGTGACTAAAATGATAAGCATCAAGAACCCATGGACTACAATTAACCGCTTTGTATCAAATAGTAATAGTAAGGGCTGATTTTGAAAGCTTGGTAAAAACTAACATTTTTAATTAAAAATACAATATTTCCTAGCCAACAAATCACTGGCAGTTCTGATTCAGAGAAATTATGTTTGTGTGTTCATGTGTGTGCATCTATATATTCCAAAAATTAGGGATCTCAATTAAGAGGATGAGCAGAAAACAAAGAGAATTAATCCTCCCATTTAACTTCTGTTGTGCAATGACAGTTAACAAATACTTGGTTCTTTTTCGGGCAAACATCCTCCTGTGCACATCTTAATTACTACTGGATTCAGTTGCATTTGCCACTGAAAGAGAAAGAGGCTAAATAATGACCAGCAACTGACTATAATTCTACTGTATATAATTCTGTATACTGTAGTCTCATACCACATTTGAAGTTTGGATTTCTCTTAACATGAGGGTGTTTTAATACATTAGGTCTTGCCTGGCTTGTTAATAAAGAGAGGATTTTTTTAAAAAAATTAGAAACTCTTGCTAATTGTTTATTCTGACAGGAATCTTATTATCCTGGCTATTTTTGTTAATTATTTCATCTCGACTTGATTTTAATACTGGGTTTGATCATTTTTATATGCAATGCTAATCTACTATCACTTTGAACTTTTTACTCGGTTTTATATAGTTTGGAAATCCCTTTTCTATCATTCTTTTTGTTTTCATGTTTCTTCTGTGTATGTTTTTAAGAAGGAGGGAGGGAGGGAGGGAGGGAGGGAGGAAGGAAGGAAGGAACGAAGGAAGGAAGGAAGGAAGGAGGGAGGGAGGGAGGGAGGGAGGGAAGTGAGGAGGAGGAGAAATGATTGATAACTGAAATATTTCTATGTTGGAACTGATAGCTTGAACTGGGTCTATAGAGAACTGCCTATAGAGTACTTAATGTTGTGCCACATACAATAGTTTGGGTTTGGGTGTTCTCTCTCTCTCTCCCCCAGAGTCCCTTTTTATTTTATGGGGAGGGGAGGACATTTCCTTGTACAATATTGCCTTCAACAGCCTTCAGCTCCCAGATTTTCCTTGCCTCAATTAATGCAGAAGGGAAGGCCTTTTCAGATCAGGAAGACTAGGAAAGGAATAGGATGATGGAGAGACTTGGAACAAACATCAACAATGTCAGCATGCTCTATCAACTTAACTTAATACTATAACATATTTTAGGGGTAGGGCTTATATTAGGCGCAGGTGTAAAAAGCATGCTAGGGTTTATTTTTGGGGAAACATCATTCTCTCTCTCTCTCTCTCTCTCTCTCTCTCTTTCACACACACACACACACACACACACACTCTATAGGGAAAAATGACAAAATGAGGGAAAAATTAAACCTCTTCTATGAACAAGAGAAAACTATTTTGGAAATTAGAGATGAAATTTTAGCACAGTATTTAGAAGATATACCTATAAATTAGAAGACAGTTTTTCAAATTTAGTTCCATGGAATCCTAGGGTTCTGTGAGAGACTAGAGGCAAAATAAGTTCATTTGAATGCAACCCATTTTCTATCATTAGAGCTTGAGCTAAAGGTTTTGTTACTGTAACCTTACAGTAAAGGAAACTTTACAACTCATGGTTTGTCCTTTTTGTCTGTGCTGTCTTAAAAAGTTGACATCAGTTTTGCAAGTCTGAATGCCGGTCTCCCCTTCTTTACTTGTGCTTTATAAGAAACTAGGAAGAGTCCTTTCTGAGGCAGTTTCCATGCCCCTGCAGACGGAGGTAACTTTGCATGATTTTATCTATGCATCCTCCTGTCTCATTTCCATATCTGTCTCATAAGGTCATTTCCATCTATCCTTACACAATGGCAAATGGCCAAAAAAGTTGCATGCACACGGAGATGAAGTTACAGGAATGAAACAAGACTCAAAAGAGATTCCTCAGAAGCAATCAAAGAGGAAGCATAAAAGTATTGATTGTGTATTTTTTCCCTCTGCTTCTGTATCTCATGCATATCCCAGAGGATCTATGAGTTAAAGTTGGTTGGTAAATAAACATTCCTTTTGACAAGCCAGTTGTGAAACTTAGCCCCAGCACATTAATGCAAAAAGTTATTTTGATTAATATGTAGGCTGGCATTGCTAAACTTGTGAAGCTACAACACTATAGATATGTGGATTTATTTTAGCCAGAGAATCCAAAATCCATCATAAATTCAACAACAGGGAAAACATTTTGCCAGAAATATGCATTCCACTACAAAATTCACTTAATACATCTTCTTTTAATTCCACTATTTTAAACCATTTTTTTTCCTTTCATATTTTCAGAACTCTTTTTACCTGACAAAGAGAAACAGATGCTCATAGTTGAGAAATATGTCTTCCACGATTAAAAAAAGATTTACACAGTATCAAAAATAATCAGCAAGCTTCTTAAATCTGCAAACAAATGTTTAAACATAATGAATTGTGTTTATCTAGTGCTAAAAAAAAAAAGCTTTGCCTTATTTAGAGTTATTCTAGAAAATATAAATTCACTATTTCTGAAGGACATTCTGATTTTCTGTCCAGTTTCATTTATGGAACAAATTTCATGCATATTTTTGCCACATAATTGTTTCCTTTCAATTTTAAATTAAATTGGACAGGAAGGAGGGAGTGTTGCTATTATTTACTGAACCATCAGAATGGATTATACCAATGGCCTATAATATAGTATGGTTGATGATTTTATTATCTCCTTTATTAATATTAATAAAAGATTAAAACTTTCTGTTCCATTATTCATTAGCCATACAAATTCAGTTATTCAGTACTTTGTAATATTCAATTACAAAAAGAAATACAGATGGTAAAATAGTATAGGATACTGCAATATTTTCAACTCCCTTTATTAGAATTTATTTTATGGGCCTTTAACTAAGAAGCACAGTTTACTTATCTATTCAAAGTTTCTTTAAATTCTTACAGTTTTAATTGATCCACCAGCATGCCTACTGTCCCTGTCCTAATATTCCTTTTTACTTCTACTCTTTTCATGTATTCAAATTATGTTTATACTTTTACCTGTTCTCTTATATATGGCTTGACAAATAAAACAAACAAACAAACAAACAAACAAACAAAAGATTCTATGTCCTGCAGCAACTAAGACCATTCTTTAATTCATCCAAGACTTTAGTTATGCTATTAAAATAAAAGCTTAGTTATAATGCTAAGCAGTTGATGGTATGTGTACAAAGCTTGTGTTGCACAGCACACATAGATGTTCAAGCAGTTTTTTTAAATGTATAATTTCATTTATTTGCTATAAAAATAACAAGAACTATACTTAAAAAAAACTTCATACACCGTTTCCATCACATTCTGGCAAATCTGAATGTAAACTAGGTTGCTATTCCAAGTTATCCATCAAAGTTTGAAATGGAGAATAAGTTTTTGTATCAAAAGATAAATATTCTATGGGCTGCTGGAACACATTTCTTCTTGCAGGATCTGAGCTGGGGTGCTATTTAGCAGATTCTGACAGGTTCTGGAGAACAGGTAGTGAAAATTTTGAGTAGTTTGGAAAACCGACAAAAACCACCTCTGGCTGGCCCCAGAGTGGAGTGGGAATGGAGATATTGCAATATCCTTCCATCAGGAGTGGGATGGGAATGGAGATTTTGCAGTATCCTTCCCCTGGAGTGGGGTGGGAATGGAGATTTTGCAGTATCTTTCCCCTGGAGTGGGATGGGAATGGAGATTTTGCAGTATTCTTCCCCTGCCACGCCCACTAAGCCACGCCCACAGAAATAGAGGGATAGAGGGAGCCCCTCGTGGCTCCCATGTGACACCTCTCCTGCGCAGACTGTACTGGCTACCTGTGGCCTTCCGGGTGCGCTTCAAGGTTTTGGTAATTATCTTCAAAGCGCTCCATGGCATAGGGCCGGGTTACTTACGGGACCGTCTGCTGCCACCGATTGCCTCTCACCGACCCGTGCGCTCTCACAGGGAGGGACTCCTCAGGGTGCCATCAGCCAGGCAGTGCCGACTGGCGACACCCAGGGGAAGGGCCTTTTCTGTGGGGGCTCCCACCCTCTGGAACGAACTTCCCCCAGGACTTCGCCAACTTCCTGACCTTCGAACCTTCCGCTGCGAGCTTAAGACACATCTATTTATTTGCGCAGGACTGGACTAGAATTTTTGAATTTTTAAATTTTGAATTTGGTTTTAATGGGGTTTTATTATTTGTGTTTCTATTTTAAATATTCGACCTTATTTAATAAGTTTTTTAATTGTTGTTTTATCCTGTATTTATATGTATGTTTTATTCTGGCTGGAAACCGCCCTGAGTCCCTAGGGAGATAGGGCAGTATAAAAATACGAAAAATAAATAAATAAATAAATAAATACAAAAAAATTGTATTCCACCACTGATCTGAGCCATTTTTAACATTCATGTGGATAGTGATGGGAGGAGGCTGAGACTGGAAAGGAACTTCATCTCTGTTTTGCCTTAGTTAAAGTGTCTGAAGAAATGTGAGTATGATGGAAAATATGAATGATGTTATTTATTAACTCTCATTTTCTCAAATCTTACAATACAGCAACTCTATTAAATGACAATCCCAAAATGGATTTAGGAAGTAGGTGCTCATTCTTTTTCTACTCTTTATGAAGTCACTTGTTCATTGCTAACTAGCCTTAATTTTTTTCCATTGTATGATCACCTACCATCCAAATTCCCCTATTCTAACAGGCATTTTCTCTTTTCCTCCAAATTGTATCTGCATTCTTTTTATAAATCTCCCCCACTTCAAATTTTGTCAGAGGTTGGCTGAAACAGTCATGAATTAAAGAATATATTTCTGTATAATATCCATTGTATAAATAATAAAACATGATGCATATTAACAAATAATTTTATTGACTTATCAGAGCAAAGGAGAAAAGGCAGCTGAATTAAACATTTTTTAAAAAAAAAACCAGACTAATGGAGGAGACGGAAAAGGAAATGAAGAAGCAACTTCTCCTTCATGGACTTATTTAGTTAATTTAAGGACCTTAACTGGTCAACTGAGTTGTTCTTTCAAATATAGTTTTGCTTAGTGGTGAAATCCATTTTTTTTACTACTGGTTCTGTGGGTGTGTCTTGGTGGGCTTGGCAGGAGAAGGGTACTGCAAAATCTCCATTCCCACCCCACTCTGGGGCCAGCCAGAGGCAGTGTTTGCCAGTTCTCCGAAATACTCAAAATTTCCGCTACCAGTTCTCTGAACTGATCAAAATTTCCAGTACCAGTTCTCCAGAACCTGTCAGAACCTGCTGGATTTTAACCCTGGTTTTGCTCCTCGTTTTTCCATATTTTACTTTTTTAAAAGACTTAATAGTGCATACTTAGTTTGGTGAAGTCCTGTTACATTAAAGCAGTTTACTTTTTTTTCCCCAGGCCTTGCTTGCCTGATCTGATCCAGCAAGATTCTTCCTTTACATTAAATGTGATTAAGGAAATGAGGAACAATCTGGGATCCTATAGCTTATACTGAATTGTAATACCCAGAATTCTTAGCTGGGATAAGGGCAATGAATACTCAGAGCTTAAATGCAACATCCTCGGGAAGGTCCAGGTTTCCAGGAATTGCATATCTTTTTAACATGTAGGAAATTTTTTGTATGTATGTATGCATGGATGCATGCATGTTTATCTGATTTATACATTATCTTACTCCTACAATCTTTTCAGTATGTCTGAGAGTATTAATCCAAAAATTATTCTTTCAGTTTTTTACCATTTCTTTTTTCATTACTCCACTATCTCTCAGCCTTGTAATACTAGAAGTGTCATTTCAAAGAGGCTCCACAGAGGTATTTCTTCCTCTATTCTGTGAGGTACAGTGAATATGTCATTCAAATGTTCTGCTTCACCATTCAGTTTAATTCCTAATGCAGTTTCCTGTGTCGCTTTGAAGACTATTTTTTCCCCCACATTGAGGCTGGGCATAGGAGGAGGTGGTTCAACTCAGCATTGAGGATTGTGAAGTCACAATGCTGTATTTATACTAGACAGCACATACTAACATGCCTGCGACTAAATACACTTCCCCTTTCTGATGTAGTCACTTCGCTGATTATTATTCTCAGCAGACACTCTATGTAGTTTCCTGCTGTTTGCGTTAATCCAAAATTTGTTTAATTCTCAGCTTGATTTAGTTCTGTCTGATTTCTGAATATCTTATTCCTCTCTGTGTTCAGCTTTTATATATCTCTTATCCCTTCTCTATTTTTCCTTCCCAGGTTCATAATCCACCAAAATGACACAGTACAATAAAATGGCATTACTGAGAAGATTGGGTAGCCAGACATATGCCTCAGTTTTAAGATGGTTGTATCTGTTCCCTGTACTAAAAGAAGACAAAATTGACTGCTGGATTATGAAAAAGAAGGGAAATACTTGCTATCATCAAAATTCCAAAGGATTGTTGCAGGAAAATTAAGAAGGGGACTCTAAATAATCACTTTTTGCTTGAAATTTGGGACAATCTGAATTATCCTATTCAGTAAAATGAAATAATCAAGAATTCTTAAGGAAAATTAAATATAAGAGTCACTATAGGGATGAAGGATGAATAACTGATATTCAAACCACCTTGTTTTCTTTCTGCTATACCCAGTGCAAGGAATAACAGCCTACAAAAACCATTGTCTTCATCTATTGCTTGCATAATACACCCCTTATATATTAAGCACTTATGAATTACACTTTACAAGCAGTCTTATTCATATTGTTACTTTCCAGAGAAATGGTTCTTGCAGTGATATGTGACAAATAATGCTGATTTGGTTGGTAATTACAGGCAGGGAATTCATTTATGGTTCTGCAAAACTCCAAGCATGTGAAAAAAAGCTTTAAAAAAAACCCTGGAGGTTATATTGGCAAGGGGACAGACAAACTGCAAACACAGGAGCGGTGTGAAAGATAATGAGTTTATATCATCCATAATGTTCTATAGGGTTGGCTGTATCAACTCATTCTGGTCCAGATTGCAGCTTGTTAGCTAGCATAAGTTTCAGGGAAGATATTACAGGGGTTTTGAAGAACTCAGCTAGTTGCCAATTCATTCTGGAAAGAATTCAGAAGACTGGCTCTGACCTTTAAAGCATTCCACTGGCAACTCTATCAGGTTATATCTCCTCCAGTATTTGCTGTTATTCGTTAAGATCTTAAAAGGTAAATGAGCTAAGACACAATCGTCACTGAAGATGAGGCTGAAGACTATAGGGACAAAGGCTTTTCCCTCTCTGATAGTGCCTTTCAAACAAGTTTTTCTCAGAAGGAAGGCTCAGGTAAGCTATTTAATCAGGGTTTTTGGAAGACCAATGAAAAGGTTTCTGTATCTCCTAAGCTTAGGAAAAATGGAACAACCATAACAAAAGCTGGCTGCCTTTTTCGCATAGCAATTGTGTTGCTCTTTTAGATTAGTATCATGTAGCCTTTAATGCTGTCTCTTACGGCTGCAACATTTGATAATGTAAATTTCAAACTTACATCATGTTTGTAATGAAACCAAACAAGCACAGCTTTTCCCTTCTCTCAAAATGTGACACCCCTGATAATTTTGCTGCCATAAATGATCCTGTCCATAGAATAACTACAAGATGAAAACAGTACTTATCTAATCAACTGTTTGATGAAGGTCACTATTCTTATTAAGCATATGAAGATAAAAATATGGATTGTACATAGACACAAACTGAAGCTGCTAATTCAGTGATACAGAATTATACACTGAAAAATTCAAAGTTCTTCAGCCTTTTGTTGTTAGTTGCGAAGTCGTGTCCGACCCATTGCGACCCCATGGACAACATTCCTCCAGGCCTTCCTGTCTTCTACCATCCTCTGAAGTCCATTTAAACTCATGCCTACTGCTTCAGTGACTCCATCCAGCCACCTCGTTCTCTGTCATCCCGTTCTTCTTTTGCCCTCAATCTTTCCCAGCTTTAGGCTCTTCTCCAGTGCGTCTTTCTTTCTCATTAGGTGGCCAAAGTATTTCAGTTTCATCTTCAGGATCTGGCCTTCTAAAGAGCAGTCAGGGTTGATCTCCTCTAGAACTGACTTGTTTGTTCACCTTGCAGTCCAAGGGACTCACAGGAGTCTTCTCCAGCACCAGAGTTCAAAGGCTTCGATTCTTCAGCCTAAACGATATCTATATTGGATGCACAACTTTGTTCTTCATATGTTTATCCTTTATTTTCCACAGCTGTGGGTGTGTGCATGTATGGCTGTATTGCAAATTGCAATTCCAAATTAAAATCAGTGCTATTCAAATCACTCAAATGGTAACTTTATTCTTTATATGTGTTCATCGAAAATCAAACCCTAATCCTAATCTTGGGTTCCCTTCATCATCCCCTTAGCAATGTTTTATAGAAAAGTGTGATTGAGAAAGATTAGTCTATTTTAATTTAATTTAATTTTACTATTCCTGGAGGTCAATTTAAGGCAAGGAGTTCTATATAGATAATAACTAATTTACTACATCTGCTGAACATATCTGAAATTTCTCATACCGTATACTTTTATACCTGTCTAGAATTATCTGAGATGCTGAAGACTTTTTTTTCCTTTGGGGAAAATACTGATTCGGAAATATTGCATTTTCTTAAAGTATGATGCTGAAAACACAGAAGCACAGTGTATAACAATAGCAATAGCACTTAGAATTCTATATCGTTTCATATTGCTTTATAGCCCTCTCTAAGCTGTTTATAAATCAGCATATTTCCCCCAACAATCTGGGTCCTCATTTTACCAACCTCAGAAGGATGGAAGGCTGAGTCAACCAACATTGAGTCAGTCAGGGTCAAACTCCTGGCAGTGGGCAAAGTTAGCCTGCAAACAGAAAGCAGCAGGTGAAGCTAAGCAGAATTACATCAGATAACTGTACAATTAGCACAGCCCCCCACCTAAGGCTTTGTGCTGTCCCCACTTCTCTTCTCTCTGTAAACCAATGATTGCATCTTTAATGATCCATCTGTTAAACTACTGAAGTTCGCAGATGACACAACAGTGATTGGTTTCATTCGAGACAATGATGAATCCAAATACAGATGGGAGTTTGAACAACTAGTCTTGTGGTGTGACCAGAACAATCTGGAACTGAACACACTCAAAACAATAGAAATGCTGGTAGACTTTAGGAGAAACTCTTCCATACTTCCACGTCTCAAAATACTAGACAACACAATATCAACAGTAGAGACCTTCAAATTTCTAGGTTCTATCATACCGCAAGATCTAAAATGGACAGCTAACATCAAAAAATTGTCATCAAAAAAGCACAACAAAGATTGTTATTTCTGCGCCAACTCAGAAAGCTCAAACTACCCAAGGAGTTACAGTTCTACAGAGGAATTATTGAGTCGGTCATCTGCACCTCTATAACTGTCTGGTTTGGTTCTGCAACACAGACTTCAGAGGATAATTAGAACTGCAGAAAAAACAATTACTACCAACCTGTCTTCCATTGAGGACCTGTATACTGCATGAGTCAAAAAGAGGGCTATGAAAATATTTACAGACCCCCCACATTCTGGACATAAACTGTTTCAACTCCTATCCTCAAAACGACGCTATAGAACACTGCACACCAGAACAACTAGACACAAGAACACTTTTTTCATGAATGCCATCACTCTGCTAATCAAATAATTCCCTCAACACTGTCAAACTATTTACTAAGTATGCACTACTATTAATCTTCTCATCGTTCTCACCACCCATCTCCTTCCACTTATGACTGTATGACTGTAATTTTGCTTGTATCCTTATGATTTATGTTGATATTGTTTCCTGATTGCTTATTTGTACCCTATGACTATCATTAAGTGTTGATTCTTGATGAATGTATGTTTTCTTTTATGTACGCTGAGAGCATTTGCACCAAGACAAATTCCTTGTGTGTCCAATCACACTTGGCAAATAAAAAAAATTCTATTCTAAAAATTCTATATTGCATTCTAATCACTGCGCCACCAGAGCTCAAGATATGATCTTCCATTTAGTTACATTGATTAATGTACTTACCATTAGAATACCTGAAAGACCAAATTAAGGATTGATTATCATGGAGAAAACCATGAATGTGGTTGCTAAGTGTCTGATATTGATTTGATGTCACATAATCAATTCAATCTTATTTCACTATGCTTTTAGATATTTAATTATTGCTAATTCACTTTTTCCACTCTTTTTTATTTTAAATTTTGATAACTTCTTTTGCTGTGAGTAACATCTTAAAATCTGAAATATGCACTATTTAAAGAACATCCAAAGATTTCTATCAGGGCTTGTGCCCTTACAAATATTCTAAATATCTTCTCCCCCATGAGAGATGTATGGATCAGATAATTTAATGAAGAAATTTGCAAGGGCCCAGTTCCTAAAGATACAGAGAATCAAAAGGAGTTTTGGTAATGTACATTTGCAGCAATGTTTCTTTTCAGATCATATAGATATTGGAAAGGAATAATAGTTATACTACTGCCTTGCAAATTCCAAACTGATCCATAGCTTGCTTATATTTAGGCAACACAAATGACCATTCTCTGGGAATTCTAATAAATGATAATATAAATCCAGTTTTTTTAACTAATGTAGTGTACACAATTCATTTAATTATTTCCCCTCTCCCCCTGCCTTGTTCTTGCCCTTATTCAATCTACTCCCTCACTTAATCTTTTGCACTTGGAAAAGAAATCAAGAGTATCACAATTCTTCCTCCCCTCTAACTCCTAAACTTCTCAGGAGTTGCCCAACCAGTATTTTACACTCAGTCTAGCAGCTGGCAGAGAAATTGGCTTTCTCTTACCTCCCGCAGTTTCTTGTAGCACAACTGCTTCTCTTGGGAAGTTGTTTATTTCTCTTTTCCCCTTCATATCCTTGACCATCTCTCTCTCTCCCCGCTCCCTCAATTCTGAGGTATTTGGTGTCACAATGATGAACAAGATGCAGTGATGAGAATGATATTGCGGTTGTAGAATCCCTATGGGGATCAGTGGAAGTTAAAAGGCAGGCTGGTGTAGGAGGGGATGTGGAATTGTGAAAGAAAAAATCTGGCTGGTTGCCTGTTTAGAGTAACTGTGAAGAATACAGATGAGAAGATGTGTCAGGAGAACTCCCAGTGACATTCCAAATCATACAGTTACACCATTTCTGTCCACCAAGTAAACAAAATAAAAATAAACTCTGCACCAAGTTGTTTCTGGCTCAATTGCCAAACAAAATAATTACACTCTTGCAATCTGGGAAACTCTGATCAAAACCTTCACTGCAACCTTCACCAAATAGTGAAGAACGACAGAACCCAGAATTTGTCATCTTAAATGAGCCTTCCAATCTGGATTTTTGCAGTGGAAAAGTTGGTAGCCCTAGATTTGATCACTGACATAACTAACAGAACACAATGGAGAGGAATAGTAAGCACTCTGCAAAGCAACCCAATCAAACTCCACACATCAGAATGTCAGATCAACATCTTACATTTTTAGGGATAAAGATTTAAGCCACATCTTTATCTCTATCATATTTAAACAGTGCATAATCTTTCTTATACATACACACAAATATAAACACACAAGATCAGAAGATACATTTTGTTTGTAAGCATTGCCAAGTTCAAAGCATAGCATCTTCAGGTAGGGCTAGGAAATCCCTGTTTATTTTTTCCACATAATTTTATTAAGGGTTACAAATGAAAAGAATAATACAGGGTATAAAAAGTCAAAACAGAAATATACAAAAGAATAGAAAAGTGTGAACAAAATTTTAAAAAATGGAAAAAAATGAAAGCAATAAAGTTCTATTTTCATCCCAGCAAGTGAATACAGTCTTAACAGTTATCACTATCTCTAATACAACACAATCTCTCCTCAGCCATAGCTCATCTATTTAGGAAAAACAAAACAAAACCAAAATCCAAATGCTTCATAAGTTATCCTTTGGTCAGGAAAAGTGCAGAAAGGGCAATCAGAAGTAAATATTTTTTTTCTTTTAGCTCTAGTCAACCTCAAATTCCTTCCTGAGTTTGTAAAAATATCTTTTAATTCCTTCAAGAGTCCGAGATTTCATTTTCTGCTCATCTGTGTTTCAAGCCAATAAGACCTTTAGCAGATTTCTTCTTTATATCCAATAAATAAAGTTTGTTCTTTTGTTTATCACATCTAATAAAATATTTCAAAACCTTAGCAGAGCTCTTTGTATATCACATACACACAGAGAGAGAAGGTTTGTTCCCTCGTTCAATATTTGTAGATCTCTTTTTACGAATAAGTCATCCATCAATTCCATTTACTGTATGTGCCCATATCTTTCTCATTATTTGCTAAATGTAAGTCCTCCTTCAAAGTAATTTTGAAATCATCTGCTGCAACTAGTTCTTACTCTGTAATTTCATTACAAGTTCTGTGAACCTTATCAGGAAATTTATTTACTTTGTCCAAAAGCTTAGCAGACAAATATGTTCAAGCTTCTACTATAGATTTCTGCTTTGTCTTCTTTATCCTATAGCTTACTCTAGTGTTCAACCTTCCATGTCCCTCTATCTATCTATCTATCTATCTATCTATCTATCTATCTATCTATCTATCTATATCAGATCAATTGCCATTTTTCCCATGGGAAAATTTATTCTAGTCAAAACCCTTTGTTGGCATTTAAAATTAAAATTCAAAGTCCTTCTGAGCCCTTAATCCACGATTAAACTTTCTAAAGTCCATATTCAAAGCACCCTTTAAAAGTTATTTTTCTAAGAAGCTGACTGACCTACCAAATATAATATAACTTGCCATTAGGAAGAATCTTTTGGAATTCAAATCCAAAGTGATTAAGATGTAAGATGCAAATTAAGATATTATGCGTTAAAGGCTACATCAAGAACTGTGAGCAAAGATGGTTCCTCCTTAGACTCGCAGCCCATAGACAAACCTCACAAAATGACAAATCTCGTGGTTCACTCATGAAGAGCAGTTGTGCAGAGTCCCATGGGCTATCTCAAAATTCTCTCCTTAATCCAGAGAGAATTTTGGCAGCCAGTTTCCCCCATCCCATATTGCTTGTCACACCATCCAGATGCAGAAAGGGATGTTTAGCTTACCATGGCTGTCAAACTAGAATTTGAAGGACCTATTTTCATAATGGTGAAGTCAGCGGCAGTCAATGTGTTCAGAACTAGGCTACATGGCTAATGATACAACCTCCTAAATAAAACACGATTCCTGGCATCCACCCAGGTTTTTGGCTGTAATATTGTATTTAATGACTTTCACATATATCTCTCTCTTTTTCTCCCCCTTTCAGTCACATGTTACCCAATACTGTCAATTAATATGCATTGTCCTGACACTTTTTTCCCTTTTTTTCTCCCTTCCTGAGTTGCTTTTTCTCCAGAATAGAATCCTCCAAAAAAGTGCTAACCACACTTTTGCGACGATTCAGTTTTGTGATCTTAATTATATGATTAGGAACCCTCCCACCATCTTACATCTGCTGCCTGAAATTGCTGACATAATCAGTTTCACACTTAAAGGCTTTTGCTTCCCTCTTTAAGAAGCTGCTGCTCACAGAACCAAGAGTGCTAGTAAAGAGCTGGTGCCTTTTTAATCTGTTGTAATGCCTTCCTCTCCAACGAATAACAGATATAACAGATATAGTGCCCTTGCTGACCTAAATAGGAACACTAAAGTGACAGATCAAGGCAGTTGTGATACTGATAACTCAAACAATCAAGGGATTATGGTTCGAGATGAAGAACTTACTTTGGAAAAGTGTGAACCTACTTTGGAAAAGTGTGCATCAAGTATTACAGATCGGTCACACAAGAAGAGCATGGTATCCAAAAAGAGAAGCCACCTTCTGATTGGTGATTCAATTGTAAGGGATGTAAATTTAGGAAAGGATATGGAGGTTTAGAAAGACGTCAGGTGTCTACCTGGTGCTACTGCCAGCAGAGACAAGAGGCATATTCTTAAGATAGTCAAGAATGCCAGTAAGGATTCTGATGTTGATGCTATTATACATCTTGGCACAAATGATCTGTCCCAAAAGGATGTGCTTTCTGTGCAGAATGATTTCCAGAGCTTGGGGTATGAACTTAATAGCATAGGTTGTAGGCTTAACTTTTCAGAGGTTTTACCAGTACATAAGGAACAAAAAGGTAAAGGCCAGCGTGTAGTGGAGTTTAATGTGTGGCTAAAGGAGTGGTGTAAAAGGGAAGGCTTTGGTTTTATTAGTCATGATGTCTGCAACTGGTCCAATGAAAAATTGTACAAAAGAGATGGATTGCATCCATCAAAGAAAGGGACTGAGTTACTTAGCAATACATTCACAGATTTTCTGGATAAACATTTAAACTGAACAGTGGGGACAGAGAATTAACTGATATAGAAAATTTCTGTCCCCAGCAATCGAAAACTAAAAGGGTTATCAGTGCATGTAACATAGATGTCTGTATGGGTAAGACTATCAACCATGCTATCAAGCAAAACCAAGCATTTAACAGTGAGTGCCATACCATGTGCACTAAACCAACAGGTGGCAAGAAAGTAGGGCAATCAACCCAGGTTATGTAGACAGTAAACACGAGATCAATCCAAATGGACTCAAATGTCTATACACCAATGCACAGAGTATGAGGAATAAACAGGGTGAATTAGAAACCCAAGTAAATGAGGGTAGATATGATATTGTTGCCATTACGGAAACTTGGTGGGATGAAACTGACAAATGGAACATACAGCTAGAGGATATAAATTATTTAAAAGAAATAGACCAAATAAAAGAGGAGGTGGAGTTGCACTATATATAAGAAATAACTACATCTCTACAGAAATAGAGCACAACAATGATGAAAATCATCTTGAATGTATTTGGGTCAATATAAAAGGGTGAAAACGATATTGCCATAGGTCTATACTATAGGCCACCCAACCAAACAGAGGAAGTAGATGAACTTTTGCTAGTCAGCTAACTAAGGTATGTAGGAAGCACATCACAGTAGTAATGGGGATTTTAACTACCCTGACATCAACTGGGAAACAAACTCTGCACCAAGTGGAAGATCCAACAGGTTCCTAACAAACCTAGCAGACAACTTTGTTTCCCAAAAATAGAGAAGGCGACAAGGATCAGCCATATTGGACTTAATTCTCACTAACAGAGATGAAATGATAGAAGGTGTTGAAGCTACAGGAACCTTGGGGCAAGTGACCACGCAATATTGGAATTCCACATTAAGCAAATACAAGTAGTAGAACAAAGTCAAACTAGAGTCTTGGACTTTAAGAGCTAATTTCAATAAACTTAGAGAGAGCTTGAGAAGGATTCAATGGATGAGAATCCTCAGGGGGAAAACAACTCAAGAAGCTTGGGAAATTTTGAAAAGTGAGATTATAAAAGCACAGTCTAACACAATACCAATGAAGAAGAAAAATAATAGATCTCAAAAGAAACCAGCATGGATGCATAAAGAACTATCTGACAAATTGAAAGACAAAAAGGACAAATATAAAAAGTGGAAAGAGGGGCAAATAACTAAGGCAGAATATCAGCAAATAGCCCGAGCCTGTAAAGATGAAGTGAGGAAAGCTAAGGCTCACAATGAACAAAGGCTAGCGACAAAAGTAAAAAATAACAAAAAAAGCTTCTTCCAACATGTTAAAAACAAGAAAAAAGTCAAGGAAACAATTGGCCCATTGCTGGGAGAAAGTGGCAAGAAGATGACAAGCAACATGGAGAAAGCAGATCTACTTAACTCATATTTTGCATCTGTCTTTACACAAAAGGAAAAACAATCCAACCTATCAAAACAGCACTACAAAAACAGATTAGAAACACAAGTTAAAATAGGGAAGAAAATGGTAAGTGAACACCTGTCTACCCTAGACGAGTTCAAATCACCAGGACCGGATGGATTACACCCCAAGGTTCTGAAGGAACTGGCAGACGTGATCTCAGAACCACTGAACTATATCTTTCAAAGATCCTGGAGCACAGGGGAGCTGCCAGAGGACTGGAAAAGAGCTGATGTAGTTCCCATCTTCAAAAAAGGAAAAAAAAACAGATCCAGGAAACTACAGACCTATCAGTCTGACCTCAATACCGGGGAAGATTCTGGAAAAGATAATCAAGCAACGAATCACCGAACACCTAGAAGCAAACAAAGTAATAACCAAAAGCCAACATGGGTTTGTCAAAAACAGATCATGCCAGACTAATCTTATCGCATTCTTTCTTAGACCAGAGGAATGCTGTCGATATAATTTACTTGGACTTTAGTAAAGCATTTGATAAAGTAGACCATAACCTACTACTAGATAAAGTAGAAAAATGTGAGTTAGACAGCACCACCACCAGATGGATTCGTAACTGGCTGACCAACCGCACTCAACGTGTAGTCCTCAACGGAACTACATCCACATGGAGGGAAGTATGCAGTGGAGTACCCCAAGGCTCTGTTTTAGGCCCAGTACTCTTCAACATCTTCATCAATGACTTGGACGAGGGGATAGATGGGGAACTCATCAAATTTGCAGATGACACCAAGCTGGCAGGAATAGCCAACACTCCAGAAGATAGGCTCAAGTTACAAAAAGATCTTGACAGACTTGAACATTGGGCGCTATCTAACAAAATGAAATTCAACAGTGAAAAAAGTAAGGTTCTACATTTAGGCCAAAAAAACAAAATGCACCAGTACCGTATATGTGGTACCTTGCTCAATAGTAGTACCTGTGAGAGGGATCTTGGAGTCCTAGTGGATAACCATTTAGATATGAGCCAGCAGTGTGCAGCAGCTGTTAAAAAAGCCAACACAGTTCTGGGCTGCATAAACAGAGGGATAGAATCAAGATCACGTGAAGTGTTAGTATCACTTTATAATGCCTTGGTAAGGCCACACTTGGAATATTGCATCCAGTTTTGGTCGCCACGATGTAAAAAAGATGTTGAGACTCTAGAAAGAGTGCAGAGAAGAGCAACAAAGATGATTAGGGGCCTGGAGGCTAAAACATATGAAGAACGGTTGCAGGAACTGGGTATGTCTAGTTTAACAAAAAGAAGGACTAGGGGAGACATGATAGCTGTGTTCCAATATCTCAGGGGCTGCCACAAAGAAGAGGGAGTCGGGCTGTTCTTCAAAGCACCTGAGGGTAGAACAAGAAGCAATGGGTGGAAACTGATCAAAGAAAGAAGCAACTTAGAACTAAGGAGAAATTTCCTGACAGTTAGAACAATTAATAAGTGGAACGACTTGCCTTCAGAAGTTGTGAATGCTCCAACACTGGAAATTTTTAAGAAAATGTTGGATAACCATCTGACTGAGATGGTGTAGGGTTTCCTGCCTGGGCAGGGGGTTGGACTAGAAGGCCTCCAAGGTCCCTTCCAACTCTGTTGTTACGTTATGTTATGTTATGTTATGTTATGTTATGAATGTAGATAAAAACATAAATTATCTTCTTGCTAATTATCCCAGCACCAGGGTGAGCATTACAAAGGGAAGAGAGTGGGGAATAAGTTATAAGATTGTCTTTTTACCTGGTTTCCTCATGAGTTGAGTTCCGGAAACTTTCCTTACTGTTTGGGTTAATGTGGCAGTTTGGGGCTATATCCTTTTGATACTGCAAAAGAAAAACAAAAAACAAAAAACTGAAGTAGGATCATAAGCACAGCTGCAGTCATGTGATTTTTCATTTAGTGACCACTTCACTTAGCAACCAGCTCACTGTTCCTAATTATTGTCACTAAACGAGGATTATTAGTGTATTTGAATGGTGTGGGCGAACAGCTTAGGCAAATATATATTTCATTTAACAGCTGAACAGGAAACATTCTATAGTCATATAAATATCACATAAAAAGATCTCTTAAAAATGGTACACAGACTATCATTAGTTGAAAGTGTTGTGTGCTTTCAAAGTAAAGATAAAATAATGACTGCCTTGAGATCATGAAAGCTATAGTATTATTGAAGGCAGAGACCATGAACATCCCCAATTATTATAACTTAACCAAATTGGGAAGTGTTTCTATAAATATGAATAACTCATTGAATCATCCTACCATTTTAGCTTGTCTCTTTAGAACATTTTCATCTTGGTTTGCATTTTGAGATGCACAAAGTCTTTATTATGAAACCTTTCTAAATGAACCTCTTTAAATTCCATATTTTAAGAACCAGAAGGAAACAAAGAAAGGAGAGAGTACTTCTCCATAGGCAGCACAGAAACAGTTCATTCTTTGGGTTACTCTCCATGGAGGCCTCTTATCAATACTAAGTGTAGCTGCATATAAATAATTTCTATGAGTATGAGCAAATAGGGATGAAAAGTCTCACCAAGGTAATTTCTTCTGCCTGAGATTTATTTGTATAAATCTAATGCTACTATTTGAGCAATAGCTGCTTCTTTCTCTCTCTATAGATACACCCAAAGTTAAAAGAAAAAGCATAAGTTTCTGGTGCTAGCCAAGATGAAGTCATATGTCATGATATAATTGTGCAAAGTTATGTGAATTGAATCATTACTCAATTTGTGTCATTTGTGAGATGAAACTGCAATACAAATGTTCTTGCTGCCTTGCAGAAGCCCTTGATAAGCTGCCAATGGGAGGTACTTGTTTTGCTATTTTGCCTACTTTTCTCCTTCATTTCTGCCCACCCAAACAGCCATCATGAAATTAAAAATTTTCATCGTTTGTGATATATTCTTGTTTTAATGGAACATTTGGCAGGGGTTGCTTTTCTTCAATTATTGTGCCGTCAATTAATACTATTTGAACATATTTGAAGCGGCACACCAAGAAAGCAAACAAGGCATAACATACACTTGTACAAGTTGTGGGTTTAACAAAAGGAAAGATTATGAGTTTTGGTGTTTCATGGATGTCACAGACTCAAAAATAGCTTTCCATATTTTCTCGATCACATCTCCCATTCCAGTCCATCATCTGTAGTATAACTGCAGCTATTTCAATCTTCATAGAAATTACTTGGCAGAAAGGATTGTCTCATTCTCCCCAGGAAACTTGTTATTTTCCCAGGTAACAATTCTACTGCTGGAGCTAAATAAGTCTTGCTATATCAACTCCCTGGATGGAAGGCATATACAATTTTCCCCCCCAAAGAATCTAGGGTATTTTTGTACACTATTGTGAATATTAATAGTGAACATATTTTTTCAGTATGTAAGAAGAACAACCTTCAAAATATAAGAGGAACGAATCGGAAGATTTTTGGGAATTCAAATTCTTCAAGAAATGCAAAAAAAAATAAAAAATGATACACTTAAAAACAATATCCTAAAGGGAGGATAGAAGATTTCTAAGACAACACAGTAAGGACAGGACATGTTTAGGAAAAACTGAGCTAATTACTCTTCTAGTCAATTTTGAATAGGATTTGAGGAAATTTGGGATTTTGGGGGGGAAAAAGGGGGTGTTGAGTAATTGTGACTAAGAGTTTTCCTTACTGGTAAAATAGCAAAAATAACTCCCCCCCCACTCTCACACATACACATATATAGATATGTTACAGATAAAATATAATACAAACTACAAAAATAAATAGCAGCACAGAAAGAGAAGAAGGAAGAGAAGGAAGAGAAGGAAGAAGAGAAGAAAGAGAAGAAAGAAGAAAGAAAATAAAAAAGGGATAATATAAAAGAAGGTATAGGAAATAAAGTTCAAATAAGAGTATTACCAAGAGAGAGAGAAAGAAATGCAAAGAAGAAACTTCCCTCTTTATCCACAATATTTTCTTTATCCCATAACACAACTTTTATCCACAGATACATCCCTAAAATCTCATTAGTCGGTTCTAATCATAAAAAAAAATCCATGAAGAGTTACCAGAACTATCAAGAGTTATTTTTGGTTTAATCACATCTATATTCCCTTCCTTTATACACTAATTACTTTGTAATTTACTATTATTATTTTTTTATTATTTGCATTTATATCCTGCCCTTCTCCGAAGACTCAGGGCAGCTTACACTATGTTAAGCAATAGTCTTCATCCATTTGTATATTATATGCAAAGTCAACTTATTGCCCCCAACAATCTGGGTCCTCTTTTTACCTACCTTATAAAGGATGGAAGGCTGAGTCAACCTTGGGCCTGGTGGGACTTTTATGTATCTCCAACTCTTTTTTGGGGGAGGGGCAGGTACTAACTGTAACTTTATTATGCTTTGAAGGACCACAGTCTCATCACTTTAAATTATATTTTTACCATACACTATTTATGCTAAATTGTTCAGAACATTGGAACCAATTATGTAGATAAATGGCGGTCTCTTCCTCTTTGAAAGTTTTTCTCACAAATGATATATTCATTTGGGAAAATTTAATTTAGATTCCTGCATGAATAGGAATGATCCCTTTTATTTGTATAAATTATGGAACTCATGGCCGACTTGTTTAAGTCAACAACTGTCACCTTTACCCTGTCATGAATCAAGAATTCATTTTTTGTATATAACATCAAAACAGAGTTGAGCAAAGACCTGTAAGGCCAAAGACAGTCAATGCTATTTCATGATAATTTGCATCCTATTTGGATATATAATATGTATTGCACATCCCTACAAGAGGAATTGGGAAACCTTACAATTCCTGTCACAAGACTGCAGTGTCATCTCCGCACCAATTTTGTCTAATGATGTCAATATGATTTACAGACACCACACCATTCTTGTAAATTATGAGTGCAACATAGTTGCTCTACCAGGTGGCAAATATAGACAGAGAAAGGTCAAACAATTTGTTGAATATCTCTCAGAACATCACAACACCATTATTATGCATAATTTTCAACCTCTTGTTCACATTCTGTAGTGTACCCTACAACTGCATTATTCCATATTGGTTAAATTTTTAGCAAAGTATGCTTTGGTTACTAAATTTTACCTACTACAATGCATCATTATTGATTCTATTAAATCTTCTTTGAATCATTTTTTTTCTCCTGCCTGTACTGAAGAGATTATAAAGCAACAGAGTGTATCGGTATAACAAAAGATTATATTCTGGCAATTAAAGGCCATATAGTAATTTCTCACAGCAGTTCCTCAATGGTTTCTCCATTCACCTTCTCAAATCAGAAAGGAGAAATAAAACAGAACAATAAATGAATGAAAATTGATGTCTTAATCAAAAACAATAATGGATGCCTAGGAAGGAAAAAGCCAAAAAAGAAGAATGAACTGGGCAAATAGTACTGTATCTTTGCGAGATTAAAACTACCTGTCTCACTATTTAGTTTCATGGCTCTTAAAATCAAATTTCTAATACATCTGTCATTCTTAAAAGCGTTTTTCAGGCGTTTACCTAAGTAAGTAAATAGAACTGAAAATGGAGCATTGCCTGAAGCCTTTCCCTGATCTGCTGCACCTTGAGTAAAAAGTAAATCCCAGGGCTGAAGAAAGCTGGATCTCAGATAGTGGTGACAAAGGTATACTTTGGAACTGTTTTTCAAAATATCAAGGCTAGAGAGAGACAAGGGTGGGTTCCGTTCCCTGGAGCCTGCATACACTGAGGTAAATGCCTGAATGGCATTGTTTCTATAATCAAAAGAAACAACCAGAACAAACCTATACAAATATGGCTGTCTTCTCTCTCAGTGGCTTGAATTACAGAAGGTGAGGTTTGCCTAATTAGACATGATCCCAATTATTCACAAACTGTGTGTGAATATATGGCTGGATTAACAGGTCTACTTGGGTCCTCCTATAATGTCAGCCTGTGTTCCCTCCCCAAAATAAATGCCTTGCAATGCAGTTTCCAAATGCATTGTTCTATTTAAAGTTTGTATGCTTTGAGTGTTTATTGAGTTTACTCAGCTTGACAGAGTAGCATTTTGGAAATATAAAAATGGTAAATAGGAAATGTCTGGTTTTTATAGTAGCCCAGGCAATGCCAATGCTATCATTATGTATAGCTCATGCAAAAAAGGTTTGGAATTTCAGTCTTGAGAGGACTTCGAATTTTTCCTATAGTGGTGTGGATATTCTCCTAGTTGTGATTAAAGAAAGAGGACTGCAAGGAAAGAAGGAAATATGAGACGGAGCATGTACTTGTGGTCATACTACAGTATGTTATTATTTGAATAGAAAGTTTAGCATTATGTTCTACTAGCCTAATGATTAAAAAAAGGAAAAAGCCTTATGGCTTTGGCTTAGCAAACTCTGCATCCAGTGCATTAGGAATTACATGCATATCAGAGGTGGGTTCTACTTACCTTTACTACCAGTGTGCAACAGGGCTGCACGTGCATGCTCCGCTTGCATGCCCAAAAGTTTCCTGATGATGTCGGGGTCAGTGGGTGGAGCCTCCCACCTGTTTTACTACCAGTTCTTGCAAACCAGTCCAAACTGGGAGCAACCCAGAATTGATGCATATACTTGAGCATGTGCACACATGAGAAATCACACCTCCTTTATTTCCGTGTTGACTTATACAATTTATATGACCACCTTTCTTATTTGAGTGACTCTAGGCAGGAAACAGACCAAACCAAACATAATATAAACTAAACACTCAGAATAAATATTTGAGATTAAGACTGGAACCGAAGAAATCAATCAACTGATACACTGTATTGTATATAACATAATAACAGAGTTGGAAGGGACCTTGGAGGTCTTCTAGTCCAACCCCCTGCCAAGGCAGGAAATCCTATACCATTTCAGACAAATGGCTATCCAACATTTTCTTAAAAATTTCTAGTGTTGGAGCATTCACAACTTCTGCAGGCAAGTTCCACTTATTGATTGTTCTAACTGTCAGGAAATTTCTCCTTAGTTCCAGGTTGCTTCTCTCCTTGATTAGTTTCCACCCATGATTTCTTGTTCTACGCTCAGGTGCTTTGGAGAATAGCTTGACTCCCTCTTCTTTGTGGCAACCCCTGAGATATCGGAACACTGCTATCATGTCTTCCCTAGTCCTTCTTTTCATTAAACTAGACATACCCAGTTCCTGCAACCGTTCTTCATATGTTTTAGCCTCCAGTCCCCTAATCATCTTTGTTGCTCTTCTCTGCACTCTTTCTAGAGTCTCAACATCTTTTTTACATTGTGGCGACCAAAACTGGATGCAATATTCCAAGTGTGGCCTTACCAAGGCATTATAAAGTGGCACTAACACTTCACGTGATCTTGATTCTATTCCTCTGTTTATGCAGCCAGAATTGTGTTGGCTTTTTTGGCAACTGTTGCACACTGCTGGCTCATATCTAAATGGTTGTCCACTAGGATTCCAAGATCCCTCTCACAGTTATTACTATTGAGCAAGGTACCACATATACGGTACCTGTGCATTTTATACATATACATACCAGTGCATAACTTAATGAATTTACCAGTTCCACAGCCTAGGATAACAGTCAAGTCATTTATGCCTTGTGAAAGACTAGCAAAGTTGGAACCTTTTCATAGGGCAGATGATACAGTAGAGAAAATGCAACTCCTCAAGATGGCATCATCAGATTGATGGGACCTGAAACATGACACCCCCACCAGTTCTGGTGAAGCATGCAGTAACAATCAGAGACAAGTGTTGACACAAATAACTTGGGGCTTCACAGATGAAAACTTCAACTTTAAATTGTACCTAGAAGCTGATTGAGAGTCAGCTCAAGGAGCAGAGGTGTTACAGTACATGAGAATATTCTTAAATGTCCAAAATATTTAACCAGTTGAGCCTAGTGGTTAATGTGCCAAGTTAGAAAACAGGAGACTGCATTTTAGTCACATGTTATGCATGAAAAGTTGACTGGATGATTTTGGACTAGTATCTTTGTCTCAAGTCAACTCTCTTCCCAGGGTTGTTGTTATAGGGTAAATCGTAGGAGGAAAGAGTATTAGTTATGTTCCTCAACTTCAGGGGTGAAATGCTCCCAGATCGGACCAGATTGTACGATCCGGTAGCGATCGTGGCTGGTAGTTCAGCGATCCAGTAGCGATGGTGGAGTGAAACTTTTAACCAGGAAGTAATGTGTTTTTTTACCTTCTGCGCATGTGCGGAAGGTTTTGTGCATGTACAGAAGGTCTGCGTGAGCCTGTGACATGCACATGCACATGAGCAAAGTGAGCACACAAGCATGGCGCTTGCACTTCCGGACCAGTAAGGAAGGTAAGTAGATTTCATCCCTGCTCAACTTGAATATTTATTAAAATAGTAAAGATGGGATGAGAACAGATCTAAAAAGATTCCCAGTTTTATTGCTGTATTCTAGACCAGTTGGAATTTCCAAATGCTTTTCAAACATAGCTCCCTGTAAAGCCTACATCAGTAGGCCAACTAAATTTCTTCCTTCCCAGAAATTTCAGATGGGAAAAATGAGGATATATCTTATTGCCCTATCATTTATTTATATCCATTTACCCATATACAAAAACGTATATTCTTCCCATCCCAGAGACTACAGATGTTTTATATCAAATATACCAGAAAAAAAAAACATAGAAGCACTTTGTAACAGAATAGCTCTTATAAAATACCCATCATATCTCTCTTCAAAAAATGCAGTCACAAGGCAGCACATAACTACCATCAGTACTAAAATCCTGGTCTTACCTACTTTCTGAAAGGACCCCCAGTCCCCTGGAACAAGCACTTTCATAATATGGGAGCTGTCGTGTCTTTCTCCATGGATAGATTATAGACTCACAGCATCTCGTCTTAGAATAAGTGTACAGGGCAGACTAAACCTGCATGGGAGAGACAGGTCTAGAGGTACAGAGAAGTTGAATGCTATTGTTAACTGTTCCAATTAGCAGCCTTGCCACTGTATTTTGCACAAATTGTACTTTCTGAATTATCTTAAGGGTGGAAAGGGTCAACTTTAGTCATCTCTATGTGCAGTAATTTGGGAATCAGTCACTGTCTTAAGAGCCTCCCAGTCATAAAAGCTGGCAAAAAAGCTTGAAGTTCAGTGAATGTTTTTCTGGCCATGTTTTCCATCTGTTGTTCAGGAAAGGATTCTCAAGCCATGGAGCTGTCCTTCAAGGGGAATACATCTGGATCCGGATTCGGTCTTGGAATCAGAATCAACCAGATAAGTCTCCAAAAAACAGTACTTTATTTATTATTTATTTATTATTTATTTAAATTTATATACCGCCCTATCTCCCAAAGGACTCAGGGCGGTTCACAGGCATATAAAACATCAATATACAAAATTAAAATAATCTTTAAAAAACTTATTCCAATGCCCTATTATTAAAAATAGAAATATAAATATTAAAATCAATTTAAAACCCCTGTAAAATTTAAAATCTAAGCCAGTCCTGCACAGATGAATAAATGTGTCTTGAGCTCGCGACGGAAGGTTCGAAGGTCCGGAAGTTGACGGAGTCCTGGGGGGAGCTCGTTCCAGAGGGCGGGAGCCCCCACAGAGAAGGCCCTTCCCCTGGGCGTCGCCAGACGACACTGCCTAGCTGACGGCACCCTGAGGAGTCCCTCCCTGTGAGAGCGCACGGGTCGGTGAACTTGCATCTTGCTGGAATTTAAGTTGCTTCCCCCGCACCCAATCCAGTTCCTTATAATCTCCAGAAACCAATTGTGTAATAAATTGATTGATTCCTGGGCTATGACGAAATGAAGGGTATCTGGGAGGAGGGATATTCTATGCCCTCCCTCCCAGAATCCATGATATGAATTACTTATGAGGGGGAAGAAGCTTTACCATAAAAAAGCAGGAAACCAAAGATGTAAAGTGGGATGAAAAGGAAGAGAACAGTCAGAAACATATGCATGTTTCTGTATGACATCATAAATACAATTGCCTATAATGCCATTTTAGTATTTAGTATTGTGAACCCTGTAAAGGACAGATTGGCCAACCCAGGGAGAAGAGTCAAATGAGGATTTAATCTAGAATCCCTTCATGGGCACCAGAGGATAATGTTTGACCACTCTTGAAGGCTGTTGAACCTTATCTAGGCTCAACCAGGTGCAAACTGTCAGTCTGAGAAGATTGCTGTATACAGGCTTGAGCAATAAAACAGCCAATTGAACTCTTCAAATATGGATCTGGTTGTTTGCACATGGCACAACCAAAATTGCCTGGAATTGGGCAATGCCTATATTTTATAAAGATAGGTTTGGTTATATTTGAAATTTAAATTTGATTAAATAAATATGAAATCTAAATTTGATTAATAAATAAATAAGTAGGACCTTTTTCTAAATAGCATATTTTTCTGTAGTTTTAAAATTACTACACCAAAGAAAACATGGCTATTATGTGGCTGAATGACGTCTCAAATATTCATTTTTTAAATGTCCACATATTTAGATGCTGTGGGTTTTCTTTCAGAAAGGGACTCTTTGCTAATACTTCTTTAACTCCTCATATTTCAGAAGATATGACCCTCTTTTTTGTGAAGGAGCTTTATCTCAGATAAGTACATAACATATTTTATATAACTTACTGTGATGTGTGCCTTTCTTGAGGGCAAATTTATCTGAAATTTTTCTTGTGTATAGCAATTTTATTTCTAGGAAAGCTTGGCTTCATATTCCAGTGGTAGAGGAATATCACAATTAATGGTAGAATTATTTTATATTCTTATTCATAGCAACCTTATTGTGGTGGATATATCATTTCCTAAAATTTTGACTTTGAAGAGTGTTGTTAATTGAAAGCGGACAGAAAATAGATCAGAAAATAGATTTGATCTACTGGTAAAATAAGACCTACAAAATCCACTGGTGATTTTGAATTACTTAGCAAAGATTTCAGATGCCAGTTGTTTAACAGTAGCACTAACAAAAGGATCATAACTTACTACATGATACTAATGAAACTGAACAGAGGAAAAATGGGGTAATCTGGGGTGGATTTGATGGATAAGAGGACTCTAAATTCTTCAGATTTAGTGCATAAATCTTTGCTTCAAATGTATTTAGCTGAATAAATATGCAGTTTGAATTTGACTGTCTTGGAAGATCTTGGAACTGAAAAAGTCCCACCAAACTGGTGTTTTTTCATTTCTGAAGTTAGCAGACCATTTTCATTTTCATTCCTGAAATTAATGTGAGAACTATTTTGCCAAAAAAAAAAAAAAATGATTACACTTGCTTTTTTTCATTGCAAGTGCTGATAGAGGTTTAATTTAATTCTCTCTCATTCTCCATTTCTCTTCAGTTCTGCTTATTTTCTGCCTTTATAATTTTGCCTGATTTACCGGTAGTTTCCTCTGTTAGACATTTTCAAGAAGACATTAAGAGCTGAACTTTATTTTAAGAAAAGGAACAACATCCCAGTCAACCTTTTCAGCTCCTATTCTGTTACAGTTAAGTTAATAAGGGCTACATAAGACACTTTTTCCAAGACCCACATTCAGAAAATGGTAGCTCTCATCTGACAGCTGATAGATAACACTATCAGCCAATAAAACCCTGGAAAAGAAGACATATTGTATGTAAGGACAGAATATGAAGAAGAATAGAAACAAGCCAAAACTCTGATCTTTGACCCTGTCGGGTAAATACTTTTTTCCTAATCTAATTTTTAAAAATGAGAAGTTTGGTTTTCTAAGATGAGGGAGACAAGATCTATCACTTCATAAAGATTTTGAAGGATTGTGGGTTGTTTTTTGTTTTGTTGACCACTGAAAAACTATGGAGGCAAGGCTAGGTTGACTTATTGAGTGAAATCCCAAATCAGGGCTACTATATGTGGTTGATAGCAGGAGAAGGAACAATTTGTAAGAATAGAAAGAAAGCACTGCTGAATTTGGCCAATTGCTCATCTAGACTACTGGCCAAAAAGATGCTTTCAGAAATTTACAAATACAAATTGGATGACAGTCCTATTCCATTGTTTCTGGTATTTAATGTATACTCTTTGTGATTCAACTGGTAACTCAAGTTGCAGCCACTGAAACAATCAAGCTGTAGCCACTGAAACCTGATTTCTATATAAATTTATACAGTACTGTGCATGAAATTGTCCAGGTTCCTTTTAACTCCCACTTTTGGAGTCAATTACCACATCTGATAGTAGCCAATTTCACAGCCCACTTGACATGTAAAGAAGTCCTTTCTGTTACCTCTCTTGGATTTTCAAGCATTTAGTTTTAATGAATGTCTATGGAAAAGAAGGAAACATTATCTTTATCTGCTTGTCCCATATTGCCCTTATCATGGTCATCAGAATAGTATATTATGTTCCAAATTCTGTCTCACCACAAATTTATATAACCTAATTAGCTATTTTATTCTTAGTACTTATCTTAATTATTCCAAGCATGTTTTACTCTTTTTTCCCCACAACAGCTGCACAATAGGTTGACATTTTCCTCAGTTGCATTCCTGATCAATCACTGCCAACTCACTACCACTAATATATACTTGCAGTTTTTTGTTCTAAAAACAAATAAACAAAATGCTAAAATTAAAAAAAATAAAAATCTGAAACATTTGTCTTTTGGAAGCGTAGCCACTCTGTTTAGAGAGGGCTGTTTAAATTTCTTTAGACTTTCTTTTAACGGTACTCACCTGAATTCTTTGCTGTAGTATCAATTTTACATTCATTTTTCTAACACAAGATCATTAATAAACAAATTAAAGACTAATCCATTGGGACCCTACTAATATTTCCCCAAATTGAAAATGATTGATGTCAGCTCTTTTTCCTGTTCTCCAATCAGTTTTCAATTCAATATTTGCACCTTTCTCTTTTCCCAAAATTGCTGAATTTGCTCAAAAGCTTTTGTTAAAGAAAATCTCAGTGAATATGCAAATTAATGTCAGAGTAAATTCCTCATTTAGTATTAGGCTCTCAAGTCTGTATCAGGAAAAACCAGAACTTTGCCTGGAAATATATTACCAATCAATGCATACTTAACAACAGTAAGGACATTCCCTAAACAGCAAATTCATTTAAGATGTCTTACAATCACTTTTGACACATAGAAAAAAAATGGATATTTTCCTTATCTTATTATATGTTTTTATTGTATTCATAAGTATCTGCATTTCCCCATCCTATCTGAACCCATTTGATCTTCATCACACCCACACACATAAAAAAACAACAACACATACATACACATCAAATCTATATATCAAATATTATATAAACAAGTCCTTTTTTATCCTTATTACCAGTGCACACAATAGGTTTTGGTATGTGCTGAATGGTATTTAATTTTGATTTATATGTGATTATTCACACCAAAATTATATTTTATCCTCTCCTTATAATTTTATGCATACAAACATTTTATGTCGAATTTTGTCATGATTCGTATTGCAATGCACAGTTCATTATCAGACAAGTCTTTAGACAGTTCTATGCAAACTCTCCTGTAGTAGTCCAAACTGGATATTAGCCACCAGTCAAGCTAAGCAAAAACATCACAGCCAGGTCTAGTTGCCTAAAAAAATATTTATTTTCCTTTTTTTTTTTTTTTTTTTTTTTAAGACAACTAGACCTGGATGTGGTGCATTCGCTGGGGTTTCCTGAGGTCTCATATCTTGTTTGGAGATTTATTTTCTGACTTCTGGGAAAAAAATAATGAACTGAAGATGGGTTCATGAAAAGTAGAGCTAACAACTGTGGCAGAATGAAGAACTGGCAAGTAGACAATTCCTCTCCAAATAAGGACGTGATTTGAGATTGTCTACAAGTGCTTCAGACAGTTGCTTCTCATGAGGAGAATGTTTGAAACCAGACCCCAGTGGACTTAGAGATCTGGTAGATGAGAAAGTAACATTTTGCTCAAACCATAAAGAGAGCCCTTAAAAGGACACTGAGTCCACATACTTCCTTTTCTAATCACTTTTTAGAAATTGTTTGTAACTGCTTTTCAGATATTACGAAACTTGGAGCCCACAGCTTTTAAAATTATAGGTGAGTTTCTTTCAATTCTTAGAAAACTAAGTTTTACAAATAAGTTTAAGGACTTCAAAAGACATTTTACAATAAACAGCAAAAAGGTGATTAAAGCTGTGATTTTAGAAAGTTACAAATGGAATAAGGGTCAAGTTAATTTGAAATAAGATTTTGGAATTAATTACAAAGAATGCTTCCCATGGAAAAATGCTTTCATTTTGAATACTTAAAAAAACATAATAAGGTAAGACTCTAACAATTTGACACCAGAGGGTAGTAGAAAAAAACAGAGGTTACAATTAAAGAACACCCAAACTTTACTTACTAATACATAATGAACCAAAATTTGTTAACATTCAACATATTGATAGATATGTTGAATGTTAACAGCAGTGGACTCAGAAGTTAATTTTAATAATATCAATAGAAATTTTTTTTTGTTCAGCCCAGTTCTTTATTCTCTATTTTCCAGCTCACATTAATCCAAATTCAGAAAATCTTAACTCAGAAAATGTTAACTATCTTCTCAGAATCAGATGGAAAAAAACAACAGAGTTATAGGTTACCTGCCTATTAAAATCCTAAATTTCCAGAGGGTTTCTTCCTGTAATTGTGGATGTCAATAAGATGAAGGGCAAGATGGCAGTCCAGTGGGGAAAAAAGTCAGGCAGCTCTCAAAGCACTCCCTCATATTAATTGCTTGATTTGGTGGATTTTTGAACCATTGAAGCCATTATATCACAGCAAGTTCAAGTCTCATTCCAAACAAGTATATCAGAATCAAAAGTCACAGTATCAGAAGAACAAATGTCACTGTCACACTTTTATAGGCATCAGCAAATTTGCTGGCTCCTCAAGTATGAAGAGTCAAAGTGAACACATGATGGAGGCAAATCTGGAACTGTCCAGTCAGGACTACAAAGAGAAATGCCTATCCCAGCATTGACTTATAGCAATTATTAGAGATTTAGAGTCTGACCTTGAAAGTTCCTAATTCCCCAAGTTCCTACAATAAGCTTTCAAAAGCTCATCCTTTAAAAAAAAGTTTCTGGGTTAAAAATTACCTAGCAACTTCTCAAATGTTTTCTTCTGGCTTTGCTCCTTAATCATGGTGTTTAAGAATTTATTTCACATCGGGGTGTGTGTGTGTGTTTCTGAGAGTTACTTATTTATTTATTTATTTTTGTTTATTCATTTATTTATTAATTAAAATATATTGGCATCCCATTTTACCACAGGGTAATTCTGGGTAGTTTACATTCATATGTATATGTATATCTACAGGTATAAATATATCTATATCATCTATATGTGAACACACGGAAACCCACCCACAAATAACTTAATATCAATAATTAAAATCCAATTGCAGATGAGGAGGTTAGGGGCAGGTTGGGGTGGGGGAGGAGAGATCTGTTGTTACTTGATCAATCAACTCCACTGTAATGCTTCCCCACTGGGGCCCCAAATGAACTGGCAAAGCCTGATCTTTAGGCCCTTATGAAATGTCAAGAGGGTGGGGCCTGACCTCACATTGAGGAACAAAATGTTCCAGAGGGCAAGTGATATGGCAGAGAAGGCTGTTCTCCTGGATCCAGCCAGCTGCAACAATTGCAGCATGTCTTCTCTGCTGGCATGGGTGGGAAGGGCTAATTCCAATGGGATGAGACAGTGTCTCAAGTAGACTGAAACCATGATGTGAAGGGTGATTAACAACATCTTGAATTGCACCTGGAAGCAGACTGGCAGCCAGTGCAGCTCGCAGAGCAGTGGTGTTACATGGGCCTCAAAAGCTGCTCTTTAGGCCCCAAGAACTGCTCGTACTGCCACGCTCTGCACCAGCTGTAGCTTCTGAATATTCTTCAACATTACATAAAATGCATTACAATCGTCCAACTATGAGATGACTAGGGCACAGGGATTCCTGATCCAGGAAACTGGCATGCAACTAGAAGTTGTGCAAAGGCTGTCCTAGCTGTGATTGCCACCTGTCCTTTGAACAGGAGCAGTTCTGTCTGGGGTAGTGCCACCCCATCCAGAGTCAAAGATGACAAAAGTCCTGGATCTTGGGGCCCAATGTACCCAAAGCCATTCAGTCCTGCCAGGGTTCAGTGGAAACCTTTTGTCCCCCATCCAGGCCCCAACAGCTTCCAGGCATTGTAAGAGGGCAGCTATGGCATCACTTGGGCCATCAGGAATGGAAATATAGAGTTTGGGAATTGTCGGTATACTGCAGATACTTCAACCTATGGTGACAGCAGATCTCACCCAGCAGTTTCATGTAAATATTGACAAGGAGTGGGGAGAGTACCTAGCCCTGCAACACACCACAAAATAGAGGCTGAAGGCTACCTCTCACTCCTTATCAACACTGATTGGGACCAGCCTTGGAGAAATTAGCCAAACCAGTGACAAATTGTGCTGCCCAGCCCCACTTAGTCCTCTTAGCTGACCCAAAACGATAGCATTTTTCATGCTATCAAAAGCCGCTGAAAGATCAACAGAGTGAAGATGGTTGCCCAACCCCCTCCCTCTCTCATCAAAGATCATTGACTAGCACAACCAATGCTGTTTTGGGTAACTTTAGTGTTGAAGATGGATGCCACTGCTTTTGGTGTTCATAACATTTTATTTGTATGTTTGTTTTCTCATTGTTCTGAAGTTGTTCACCCTTCCCAAATGGATAAAACTGAATGAGATAAGTTCTCTCTTTAAATGTCTATGGAGATTCTCAGTCACCCAAGTCATGGTTGTCCCAAAGGTGCTTTTTCAAGAGGAAGGTTCTTGGATAAGAAGTAAAATGTCTTCAAAGAAAAACAAGAAAGTCCAGTTGCCTTTTGAAAAAGCCCCTTTTGAACAGTCATAACCTGGATGACTGAGAATCTTCATAGACATTTCGCTAGGCACTTTGGGATGAACACCTTTTGAATGGTGTATGAGCAGATTTCCAGAAGTATTGCAGACTACAGGAACCATTTGTGCTTGTTTGAGATGCAGACCACACAGATTTATTTCCAACAGCCTGCACCTGTGTTCAACAGTGAAGGGACACAGAGCAGAAAATATCCTGCAGAAAGAACAGGTCCACAACAGTCCTTCCAGCAGTTTCAGAAAGGCTCCACATCCATTTGCACTACTCAGGTGACCCTGAGAACACAGAAAAACCTCCAAGTGGCCTCAATGACTCTCTAAAAGAATGCAAAGGACCAGTTGTCTGCAAAGAATATAAACCCTACCAGTCCCCACTATCCTGCTGAAGAAGCTTCTTGGATGAGAGCTGAAGAAGCTTCTTGGATGAGAAGCGAAACATCTTCAAAGAAAACTGAGAAAGTCCAGTTTCCCTTTTGAAAAAGCACCTTTGGAATTCTCTTTTTAAGTTTTGACACGGGACTTAACTGACAGTGTGAAAAGCTATGGAGGCTACAAAATGCTTGAGAAAGGACTGCACAGTTACAGAACGGCCCAGGCCTTGGTCAATTTGTAGCTATAAAAATAATACAATATTTTATTCAAGGTAATTTATTTCCCACTTTAAAATAAAGTTTAAGATAAGATTCTCTTTGTTCATTTAAATAAAAACTGTTAGAAAAGCACACTTAAAAATGTTTTGACATGACACTAATATCTTATTCTATAAGATTGCATGGACAAATTGGAGTATTGGGACTGCTGTTACAGAGGATTTTCAGAGCGTTCCTTCCTATAGTAGACTAAAACTGACTCCATTTTTTTTTAAATTTGCATTTATATCCCGCCCTTCTCCGAAGACTCAGGGCGGCTTACACTATGTCAAGCAATAGTCTTCATCCATTTGTATATTATATACAAAGTCAACTTATTGCCCCCAACAATCTGGGTCCTCATTTTACCTACCTTATAAACGATGGAAGGCTGAGTCAACCTTGGGCCTGGTGGGACTTGAACCTGCAGTAATTGCAAGCAGCTGCTGTTAATAACAGACTGTCTTAGCAGTCTGAGCCATAGAGTCAAGGACCCTATGACTCCTATGAGTTAAAAATGAGGCTGTTTTCAGAAATTATTCTTTAGTTTTTACTTTTGTCTTCAGCTTTGGCTATTATGTCGGCTAACTCTTGTGATCCAATAACAGTTACTACAGGCTCCAACAGGTGGATTCCCCTGCTGCTTTAACATAGGAAGGAAGGAAGGAAAGAAGGAAGGAAGGAAGGAAGGAAGGAAGGAAGGAGAGAAGGAAGGAAAAGGGGAAGGAAGGAAGGAAGAAAGGGAGGAAGGAAGGAAGAGGGGAAGGATGGAAGAGGGAAAGGAAGGAAGAGGGGAAGGAAGGAAGGAAGGATGGATGGACGGAAGGAAGAGGGGAAGGAAGGAAGGAAGGGAGGGAGGGAGGGAGGAAGGAAGGAAGGAAGGATGGATGGACGGAAGGAAGAGGGGAAGGAAGGAAGGAAGGGAGGGAGGAAGGAAGGAAGGAAGGAAGGAAGGAAGGAAGGAAGGAAGGAAGGCAGGCTACTTTTTTTCTCATTTAAGCTATAGAGAAAAATTGGCAGAATTTTAATGATTTAAAAGGGGAAGAGGACCTTAGTTTATTTATGAACCTGTTAAAAAAGGTCCTGTGTCTTAGTAGCTTATGATCAAAAGGCCCCTAAAAGGTATAGCAGGCAGTATGCAATCTCAGGATTGAATGTCTATAGAGAGCAATAATCAGTGATTTGATGGAGAAGGCATTACCTCAGAGACACAGAAACAAAATGTAACAGGAAAATTGTCCCAGAGTAAAATGGAGCACATCTGGTAGACCTCACAGTGCCCTTTCAAAAACCACTATTTGTAGTGCAGAACAAGAAAACAATGCTTGCCTTCTTGTGGGCTGAGAGTGAATTGAAGACCACATTATGTATTCCTGTCTTTGAAAAAAGGTTGGTTGATTATCATTTGTACTGGGGAAGCCTAGATGAACCTGGATGAGCTCGGAATCTTTCAAGTTACTAAATTACTCTGAAATGTAGCTTTCAGATCCAAAGGTCAGTGACGCTACTCTGTATGTATGGCAATACAGGTTCTATGGTGAGAAAAGGTGAACTGTGTCCCTTGAACCATACATACATATATATATGATATATGACATCAGATATGATTGGTATACTATTACTTTCCCCTGTAAGCCAGGGTGAAATGCTCCTGGTTCGGACCAGATTGCCCAATCCGGTAGCGATAGCTGCGGGTGGTTTGGAGAATCGGTAGCAAAAATCCCTGCCCCCACCCCCCAATGCCCAGCTGAGCCACACGATCATCAGAGGGCTTTTTTTAAATTTACTTTTAAAAACATTTTTTCTTCGGCTGAAAAAATGCTTTTAAAAGTAAAAAAAAAGCCTCTGAAGATCGCGCGGCTCAGCTGGGATCATCAGAACTCTTTAAAAGCATTTTCTCTACAGCCTCTTCGGCCAAAGAAGTTGTAAAAAAATGCTTTTAAAGGGTTCTGGTGATCAGGCAACTCAGCTGGGATCGCCAGAACCCTTAAAAGGCTCCTCTGGAGATCCCATCTGAGTTGCCTGATCATCAGAGGCTTTTAAAAGCATTTTGTTACAACCTCTTTGGCCAAAGGGGCTGTAGAAAAAATGCTTTTAAAAGTTAAAAAAAAAGTTGGCCACACCCACCCAGTCACATTACTCCCACCACCAAGCCACGCCTACAGAACCAGTAGTAACAAATTTTACATTTCACCCCTGCTGTAAACTAGATTCTGAATTTGTTTCCTAGTTTCCTACCAGCAAGAGGCAGCTGGATTTGGAATCTGGAAATGCTGTTGTCAACTCTGAACTGAACCTGGCTGAAGCAATCTTGTGCTGCTTCACAGTTGCTCACGCAATATCGGGGGGAGGATGAGAGGGAAATAGTGAGACAGTCTTGTAGACAAAATAAAGAGCTCTCCTGTGGGAACCAAGGTCATCCCAACAGTTGGAAGAGGGGCAGAAGTGATTGAGGGAGCTTTGATTGGACAATGTGATCCGTGACACCTGGGGAGGGAAACATTTGTTCTTTTAATTATACCATTAGAAACTTTTAGAGTTGGTTTTCACTGGCCGTGCCGATATAATGCATCCAATGAACATGTTCTTTGAGGAACCTGCCTACCTTGGAGTTCTGATTTCTTCAGATGCTTTACTCGGAACGCTGACAGCTGTGATATTATCCTGGAAAAATCAAGGTAATGAACTGATTATTGGCTTTTGAAATTTATGGAGTAAATATTCTTGTTTCTAGTGGAAGAGATATGGCAGCTATATCATATTCTCAAGCATAAGGTTGAATGCCAAAGTATATAATATGAGAGACATTTTATGCTTCTAAGGCAACTCTTTGTTCCTTAACTCTATTATCATAGAGTAAAACAAATATTCATATTAGGGAAAGTGAAGCAATTTTTCCAGAGAGAGAATTGATTTTTAAAATAGATTTTCTTATAAAAAATGATTTGCATCGGATTTTTGTAAAGCTAAAAATATAGAAATAAGCTGTTATTGTTCAGTAGTCTGATTCTAAGCAAGCAATGTAGAGGATTCACTTTTCTGTAAATTACCATGAAAGATATAAGTAGGATAAACTGTATTTTCCTTCATTAATCCTTGACTAGTTTTCCTTTCTTCTCCTATAGCTCCAGCTTACCATCTGCCTTTAAGCACCTGCATCCAAAATCACCAGCAATAAAATTTTGGAAAATAGCAAGCAATAAAACAATAGTTTGCTATTTTTTTTGTTTTGTTTTAACCCTACTAGTATTTTTGCTTCAAGAAAGACGTTTACACCTTTTTTTAAGGATGCATTCCTTTGGGTAGAAACACATTAGTATAATCTTTGAAAAAGAAATTCTGCTGGGTTTTGATATGAGTACATTATGCACCTTAACAAGTAGTTGTGATGGACATTATTCTTTGTTTCAAGAAGAAAAATGTCCTCAAGCAACTCCTTCATTGACAATTTTGCGTGCACAGAAGGGTTATTTGACAAGATAGGAAAATTGTCTGAAGATTAGGATAAACCAATACTCCTGAACGAATATCATGTTTTCAAAAACTGACTTCCTTTCACCAAACATTACCAGTCAGAAATATGGAGAGATTCCATGTTTTTATAATGCTAAAAACAAATCTTTTTGAACAAGTCGATACATTTGGAATTCTGAAAGCACATTGTGGGCAGTATCACAAAATAATTATGAGGTTGGGAAAAGACACCTATTCACAGTTACAAAAGATTCAAAACAACAAAATATTGAAGATCTTTTTGAGCCCTCACCCCCCACCAAATGTTTTGTGCCCATACATCAATTATCTTTCTCCTTTCAAACGAAACACTGGCCTGCTATTACTTTAGCAATATTCTTGTAAATAAAACTTGTCTTTTGCTTCCCAGCATGTCAGCTTTCCATATAATTCATTTCTAATTAAAATAGTTTTTAAAAATTAGATCAGCTAAGGTAGGGAAATGTGGAATGCCAAGAATATTATCTTTGTGTTCACTGATACATTATGCAGTGCATGGAGCATTTCTCAGATTGGTATGTGTGACATTCAGAGTAATATATTTAAAAGCTTTCTTTTAGTGTGATAAATAAAGAGCATAATCATTTTAAATAATTTCACTTTATAAAGAATTTAAATTTCACTGTATGGCTCAACCAAAAACAAACAATGCCAATACCCAAATTGCAGGTATACAAGGACAGTGAAGTCCCTAAACACTAATCACTGGTAATTTCTGGATCCATTTAGAATAATTTTGCATGGTTATTAAGACACCAAGCACTCTAGGATGCTAGGAAGGCCCAATGAAAACAGCAAAAAATCTGTTAACAACAATCTATTAAGTTAAACAAAAGGACACAGTGGCTCAGTGGCTAAGACACTAAGCTTGTCAATCGAAAGGTCTGTTACTTGTCACAGCTTCTGCCAACCTAGCAGTTTGAAAACATGTAAAAAAAATGGAAGTAGAAAAATAGGGACCACCTTTGGTGGTAAGGTAAGGTAAGGTGAGTTTCCCCCGGGTTTACGTCAAATACCTGACCTCCGGACATTTCGTCGCGAACTAAAAACACATCTTTTTATCCGCGCGGGGCTGGCTTAAGTTAGTTTTAAGGGGAAATTTTATTAATTTTAAATGGGGTTTTTAGTATGGAAAATTTTTAATCTCAGGCTAATTTAATAAGTTTTTAAATGGTATTTTAATCTGTATATTGTGTTGTTTTACTTTTGCCTGTACACCACCCTGAGTCCTTCGGGAGAAGGGCGGTATAAAAATTAAATAAAATAAATAAATAAATAAATAAATAAGGTAACGGTATCCCATGCACCTTTGGCATTTAGTCATGCCAGCCACATGACCATGGAGGCGTCTTCGGACAGCACTGGCTTTTTGGCTTTGAAACAGAGATGAGCACTGCTCCCTAGAATGGGAACGATTAGCACATATGTGTGAGGGGAACCTTTACCTTATTTTTCTTAATTTACATTAAACTAGTTTTAATCTTCTCTGGAAAGCCTTTTTCTTACATGTGAAAATTCAAAACATTGTTGAGACACATGCAGCAATGGAGACCTTAAATATTTTTTATAGAACTCCAGAAGGACTTTTGAGTATTGCTTCAACATGATCTGAAGTTGAGAATATCATGAGTCCATGGATATATTCAATAATGAGGATGGGCAGGCTATATGACAATAGGGGTCTACAACAATTTCATGATAGTTCCTACTGGAAATAAATTTGAATGTTCCTTTCTCAGCAAGATGATGGCCCAGTGAACATTAGCAACAATGAAACCAAGTAAATATTAGCCATTCCCTAGAAACAGTCCACGTTACCAAGATGCTTTTTATGTATCACATATCCATTTAGAATTGAACACATAAAAATATAGTATAGCAGTTCTCAAGCTACTTTTCTGTTTGTGCTTTTATATTAATGAACAGTTGGTTACCCAGTAAACCAAAATAAACTGTATTTATAACTATAGCTATATAGTTTATACTTACGTTAACTATAAACTATAGTAAAACTCTATTGAGACTCAGTAAAATCACGATTGGCATACATCTCTATTAGAGCAGCTAAACTATATCCTAAGCCAAATGCCTGGGAGAAAATGGTTTTATGGGCATGTCCAGGGCCAACAAGGTAAACACTGTCCATAATTGGGGGGGGGGAGGAGGCTGTTCCATAGGACAGGCACACTTCTGGGGAGCAATCAAGTGACACTGTTTTATCATTAGCGCATGGAACATGCCCATCTTCGCTAGATCGGTTGGAGGCTTTCACAGAGTTGGATTTACAGTAGGTGAGCTTTAGAGATGCTGATCCAAACCTTTCCAATACACTCTTTTCTTAGATGACCTAGCCTAGGGCATTTCCTGGGTCCTTAAAACAACTTGAGTGAACATGCCCAGTTGGTCTGGACATGGCCAGCTGGTCTGATCTGTATGCCCAGTTCCAGGATAATCCTGGTTTCAGTAAGCCAACAAGCAAATTGAGCAAACTCAGGCAAAGAGCACTGACAAAATAAGTATTGATTGTATTTTCCCCTTCTGTGAACTGTTGAAGGATCTATTTTACACTGAACTTTCATCACATGAAATTTAAAGACCAGAACTCTGACCCAGCACTGTTACTATCCATGTCTTGAACTAAATAGAAATGAAAATGTAGTGCATTATGACAAAGTGTGCCAGCACTGTAAGTCAGTTTAGAAACTGGGGGGAAAAAATATTATTCTGTTCTCCAAAGGATGCTTGCAATTGCTAACTACGTTCTCAGAACGAGCTTAGGTCTTCATGACAATAATAAAAACAAAAGCATGCATAGAATATGCACACATCAAAAACTCCACAAATCAGCCAAAACTAGCGCAGAGTTATTGCATTGTTAAATGCACCCTGAAGTTCTATATTATCAGGGGACAAGTACATGCATATAATTCACATTTAAATCAAACATTAATAAGCCAAACCACGGCAACATTGTATTAGTAACTGTTACAAATTAAACAAAATGGGAAGTGTGTTTGACTTGTAGACCTTGGATTTTAGGATACTGAACTGGTGAAATTAGTGTCAATGTTTTAACTAACCAATCATAAAAGCACATTAAAAGCCTGGCTTTAAGACACAGCCAGTTGCCAATAATACACAGTTAAGCAGTATTAAATATATATTCAAATGTTTGTAGGCTGCTTTTAAATAGCTCAAATGTTGGAAAGAAGGGCTTAATAAAAACCCACCTATCCTAATGGCATTCTTAATTAGCTTTATATTCTCTTCCTTTACTTCCTTTACATACCAAGCAGTAAGCATTGAAAGACTAATAACAAAAACCAGTTAAATAACAGGCAACGCCAGATTATTAAGTCAGTGCTAGTATTTCCAGTTCTGCGACAGCTTCACAGTGCTGAATCTTTTCTTGCCCACTGCTCATTCCCCCACCTTTGACGTAGTCACTTTTTTTCTTAAAGTTGAACAGAGTTGACATCTAAGATTAATGCAACTTGCAGTTTGATTGCTCAAAGCTGGTCATACCTGAAACGTGCTTTAATTTTGAATTACTTTTTACCAAGAGAATTGGTATTTAACCGTGCAGTTCCCAGAAATGTGGAATGGGCTGTGCAATTTTCAACAAAGTGTGTTCGTGCTGAACACAATAATATGGAAGAAAGTTGTTCCAATTCTGGATCAAAAGCCATTAAAGGACTGAAGAAATAAATAAAGTTAAGATATTCTTTTCCCCTGAGTCTTCGGAGAAGGGCGGGATATAAATGCAAATAATTAAAAAAAAGGTTGATATACTCTACCTTACATAGGGAGATTGAAATTGGTGGCTTAAAAATTCTTTGGATTAGATACTGTATGTACTGCATACAGTTGATCTAGAAATGCTTCTCTGTGTTTGTGTGTATTTAATAGTTTAAACAATTGTGACAGTATTATGAAAGCAGGTTCATATCCACATAAAAGACTAGGTAGTCCCAGATTTATATCAAAGAGGTTTCTGTTTCCTTTTGTAAAATGTCAGCACCTACCCCTTTCCTAGAAGAATGAAATATTGTAGAAAATATTAAAAAGGCAGAATATTTCTCCTAAAAGAGAAATAAAAATCTTAAAGGAAACAGAAACTCAGCCACAGCTCCCTGCCCCCAGCAGATATTTTGGTGCCAGCCTATCTACAAGACAAAAGACCTTCAACCTCAGGACATAATAGGATTAGCACTCTGCCCATCTAGCAGCAGAGCTCACCACAAGGCACCTGGGGATATTACATCAGCCGAAGGTTCAACCAAACTTGATTCAGAAAAACAACAACTAATAGAATACATTTCTTGCACAGGAACAGGAAGCTCAAGGACAAGGCCCAAGAGACGGTATAAATACCTCTCTTTCTCAAACCCATGTCTTCAGCTGCACCAAGACTTCAAACCCACATGGTCTTGTCCACAAATAAACCATTTTTCCAATCAGCCCCCACGTTTCCAATGTCTTTCTTCCCACTTGGAACTGAACCCAGATGGATATTTCTCCCAACACTTTCATAGGTCATTTTTGGGGGGTGGGGTATGGACTTCTACTCAAGCCATAAATCATAGAATTCACTCATATCAAATTTATCTGCAGGGAGTCAAATAGTAAGATACAAAATACAAAATAAAATGCTTATATGTTTCTGCTTGCAAATGCTGTATTCTCATTTCCTCTCCGGTTTCTAAGGCAGTGTAAAGTTGGCAATAATGGGGCTTTGCAGTATCAGCCAATGCTCCAAATCTGTTAAATTCAAACGCTCTTTCCTGTGGATCCAGCATTCTGAAATTGTATATATGTAATGTATAATATATGTACTGTTAAACAGAACTCACATTGGTTGTTACTTAGAGGTCAGCAAACCTCAAATCAATGATGGCATTTGTGAGTTCTAATGTTTTAAGTGGCTTTCACATTTCTTTCTTCAGGAAATTGGAGCAGAATTACAGGAAAGTGATATGCAGTCACTACTTGTCAGATGTGATGAACAGCTAGCTAAGAAGGAAGGCTGGAAAAAATTGTTACACTGTTTTGAAGTCCACATTTAAAATATCAGAGATGGGAGGTGAGAAGGAAATACATTTAAGTCAAGACTTCAAATGTATATTTTGATCGATTCTAAGTAGCACTTCAGTCTCTCTCTCTCTCTCTCTCTCTCTCTCTCTCTCTCTCTCTCTCTCTCTCTCACACACACACACACACACACACACACACACACACACTACATAGGGAAAAGTGATCATGCTTAGGAAGAAGTTATCATTTGGTAGACATCATGGTTTACAAGTCTTGTTAGAAGATCCAGCAGCTTATTAATTTAACTGTCTAACAAGACAAAGGTTATATGTTGAGGTAGCTACTGGCATCTTGCTAAATTGAATTGAGGACAATGTTTGCATGTTTTGAAGTTACGAAGTAATTACACCATTTGCTGAAATATGTACACAAGGAAAGTACATGTCATAAAGCTCATTGTTAAAATATACAGAGTAATTAATATTCTGTTGATTGTCAGATGCAATATACTTGCAAATTTCTAAGTGTCTGAAAGAGGAAATCTGGGCAATAAGGTATAATATATTAATAAATGATGCAAATAAAATTCAATACACTACATTATAGATTCTAGAATATAAAACCAGAGTTTAGGCCACCTGTATATTTCTCTCTGTATTCTCTACTTGTTCAAATCATTCTCCACCCTACTTCCCCAATCCTTATTTTGTATAATGAATATCACAGAGAAGCATCTATGGAGATTTTTACTGGATTTTACATAAGGAGATTGATCGTCGTATAACAAAATATATACTGAATACTTATTTTTGGTTTGCTTTTGATCTGCAATATTGAATGTCCAATATCAGTTTCTTCCCAAAATTAAAACAGTCTGGAATTTGCTTTTTTGTTGTTGTTTTTTAAGTTACCACTCATGGCCAAATAATGTGTCATTGCAAAGACATACAACTGCTAGATTTAAACATGAATGAAGCAAGAATGCATCTAATTCTTAGCATGTCTTATTTTGGGAGTCACTAAAACTAGTTTGCAGATCATTAAAACAAGAAACAGTGTCTGTGATGGGATGCAAAATTTAAGCACATGGCGTTAAAAAAATATTTAAGAAGCAAATCTAGAGAAAAGGATAGAAAATAAGAAAGTGAAAGAAAAGGAAAAAAAAGCAAGCAGGAAAACTAACTTGTTGAAACTCAATGACCTTCTCTTCAACAGATATCAAGAGATATATTGTCTCCCCTTCCTCTTGTCTTCCAAAAATCACTTCAACCCTGATTTAATTCTTATCTGTTTTAATCAACACCCTCTTTATTGTAAAACTTTTAGGTATCATGAAGATATACATATGGCATAAAAGCACACCTTAAATTTAAACAGCTGATGTGTTTTTTTCCCCCTCCCAATCCTCCTCTTCACAATCCTGAAGATACAAAATGATGGCAATTTAGAGACAAGTTGCAAATTCCCTAAGGAGCTTTTTAAAGCTTCTGCCTAATTCCTCTCCTTTAATGCTGCACTGGGGCATTTGAGACCAGTGTTTTCAATACACTTTAGCTTCATCTGAAACTTATTAACATGACAAAGTGGAAGCTATTAATGACTGAAAACAGCATTATGTGCCTGGGCATAAAAATGGGTACGTATGAAATTTTATACTTAGCACTGATTTTAGAAGTATTTGGGAAGAAAGGCTCATTCATTTGTGAGAGCAGGAAGTAAAAAAAAGGTAATTAGTTAATTCACAGTTTTCTTGGTAAGAAAATTAGTTAAGTAGTTAATTCTCAAGTGTTAATTAGAAAATAATTTTATTCCCAGTTTTTCTTGGTAAGACACAATTGCTTTGATAAAAATATGTTTTTGATTGACATGTTTTTACAATAGAAAATTTACTGTTCTTCAAGATAAATGGAAACAAGCTATATAGTTAAATAACACATCCCAAAGCAATATATTCCCAAATAGTTAAATACATATTGTTAGACTGAACGATTATAACATTTTTTTTTATTTGCATTTATATCCTGCCCTTCTCCAAAGACTCAGGGCAGCTTACACTATGTTAAGCAATAGTCTTCATCCATTTGTATATTATATACAAAGTCAACTTATTGCCCCCAACAATCTGGGTCCTCATTTTACCTACCTTATAAAGGATGGAAGGCTGAGTCAACCTTGGGCCTGGTGGGACTTGAACCTGCAGTAATTGCAAGCAGCTGTGTTAATAACAGACTGTCTTAGCAGTCTGAGCCACCAGAGGCCCTTATGGGGTTTAAAGGTTACAAATTATTGATAATCTTCTCTAGTGAGATACCAGCTTTAGGTAAATGCAGACATTTCCATTTCTTTTCCAGCTCCGAGGGGAATAAAAAGATAAAATCTCATTACCACATATCTCACCTTATTTTTGAGGGTGTGTCAACAATTTTTGAGATGAGGTAATTGATCATTTCCAAGCCTAAACTTGAGGGAACCTGTTTCTCTTAAGTAGCATTTCTTTCATGAATAACACCATGGAGGAAAGATGATAGAGAAAAAAGAGGTACATTAGGCTTCAAACATTAAGTAGAGTGCCCTGAAATTGGGGGATAGTGATGAGACAATTATTTGCCACCTCAGACTCAGCATATTTCAGAATGAATAAATACTTCATTATCTTCTCCATGTGCCTCTCCAAACTCTTCTCCTAAGTGGCTAGATGAGTTTTTCCCCTGAGCTGTATCTAGCTGAACTTACTCCATCTGTTTTATTGCTAATGTAAATTATTTCATTTATTCACATTGCTACTTTTTCATCCATCACTACCTCTGGTATCCAGTTCATTTAGCACCAGTGTGCTATTTATATCTGGATCTCAATCCCTAATTTTTTTTTTTGTATTGCACTGAATGAGAGGGTGCTTATTTCTTATTAACACCCTCTCCCTTTCTATAAATTCTAATAGGCAGTCATTTTGATGCAGATGAGGAGAGATATTTGCTAAACACTGCAAAGCGGTGGGGTTGTGTGAGAAATGAATCAAGAGAAGGAAGAGACAAATATAACAGAAGTTCTTCCTATCATTTAGTCTGCTGGGATAGGACAAGAGGGGCTTCATGTTTCCTACACTTGTAAGACTATGTTTACTAATTATCTCAGAAAAGAATAGAAGTATAGCATAAATGAAGACACATTAATTTTTTGTTCAAAATATTTAGACTATATATGAAGATTTCCATAAATGAAATGAAATTAATATTAGAATGTAACAGTATTTTAAAATACTGAGCTGATCATTGCTTTGGCATGAAAAGGCATCCATTCACATGTCCTCACGATTCCACCTCTGTCTCATTATTGGCCTACTCCTGAGACATTTTGAAGGCAATCAGATGCCAAAGAGATGCTTTTCATGTTATGACAGAACAAAATATTCCTATAAAACTAGGATACACAGAAGGCAAGATTATATAGTTTGAGTCAGCACTCTGCGTGACTCACTTTGGTCTGATAGTTTTGCTAAGGCTTTGCCCCTTGTAACTAGACACTGGACTTTTTATCTATTGTCCAGTGATGTTTGGACCAGAATTTGTTTGGTCAGAATTTGTTTGGTCATCTTCCTTGTAGATAAATCAACTATAATGACCTAAAAGTGGTCCTTGTCATGATCAAAGAGATCCTCTGCCTAAGGCACCCAAGAGATTGATGCTGCATGTATATTACTTGTGTTGCTGAATAACAGTTGACTTCATGCTATTTTGTTAACCAGATTATCTGTAAAGGCTTTATGTCACATTTGTGGGGGAAGATGCATTAGGACAGGGGTGTCAAACTCGCAACCCATGGGCCAGATACATCACGCACTGTCTACGCCCATCCCCAGTTTAGCGAAGGGGGAAAAGTTGCAATATGCCATGTGACAACAACATTACATTGCAACACCCCTGCATTAGGACCTTCCTCTATATTTACCATATTGTGGCTATAAGAAAGACTATAACAGAAGCTGCTTTGGTGTATTTTGGATGCTGGATCTCTCTGCCTGTTCATAAACAGAAACAAATTTTTCTCAAATTTCTACTCTTCAGTGATCATCTGGTGGCTACATCTCAGATGTACAAATATGCCATTTGGATGACCAGTGGATGGCACTAAAAGAGACAAAAAACATACCTCTTTGCTGTCACTTTTTGGTTCCTTTTGGAACCAAAATCAAACCAAAAAAAATCCTTTCACAAAAAAAGATATGGAACAATTTAAGAGGACCCCACAGCTTAATATGTCCCTTGCATATGCCAAAACCCACAAACACATTGCATCTGGATTGCACAACCATTCGAAATCAAGAGAGATGAATACATGCTGCCATCTTGTGGTTGGTAGGTCTTTTGGAAAAATAAATTAGGAAAACTAAATAGTAGGTAGAAAAAAAAATGTTTTTTTGTTTGTCACAACAGTATATATAAGCATAAGCATGAAATAACTATACGATATATAAGCATATATATAATCATAAGTATGCAATAACTATATGAAATTGGATACAATCAAAGGGAACATTAGGACAGGAACGGTAGGCATGTAGGTGCTCTTATGTATGCCCCTTACAGACCTCTTAGAAATGGTGAGAGGTCAATAGTAGATAGATTTTGATTAAAGCTTTGGGGATTTTGGGAAGAAACCACAGAGTCAGGTAGTGCATTCCAGGCATTAACAACTCTGCTGCTGAAGTCATATTTTCTGCAATCGAGATTGGAGTGGTTCACATTAAGCTTAAATCTATTGTGTGCTCATGTATAGTTGTGATTGAAGCTGAAGTAGTCTTCAATTGCCCTGGCATTACAAATGTTACCTCAACATGCATTCCATATGATGACTTTTGGTAGCAGTGATTTTTCCTGCAATTAGTGACATTTATATTTCAGCCAGGGGAACTCAAGAATCTTTGTTTCTTAGAAAGTTGTGCAGTATGGATAGTAACACAATGTGACCCCATTGTATATATGGCTGCATTAAGGAGGCAGCAAGGGGGCTACAAAAATATTTCTTGATTTTGTATGAGGAAGAATGTACCACAAAAATGGCCATGTGGTTTGATCCAGCTTTTTGTAAGTTTGAATCTGAAACAGAAATTCAAGATATATTTTAATACAGGGGTCTCCAACCTTTAAGACTTGTGGACTTCAACTCCCAGAATTCCTCAGCCAGCTCTGGGAGTTGAAGTCCACAAGTCTTAAAGTTGCCAAGGTTGGAGACCCCCGATCTATATTATACGGTCAAAAGATCTTATAAAAAAATAATAACTTTCTGTTTTCAATGATCTCAATCTTGCAGTTATACCTTTTGGACCATTAAAAAAAGATAGAAAATACTTAACCAGTTGTTTATCTTGTAGATTTTTTGTGCAAGATGACTGTCAGTTTATCTTTATATCTTTGATTAAATTATTAATATTCATGGTGGTTTTTTTGTAAGTACACATTTTCATCTCCTGCTCCAGATTTTCCATGTCAATTTCAGGTAACCAAGTTGCAGAAAATGTGCTTGTTTGCTTGATTTTAATACCTCATTACATAATGTATCCAGGTATTATATAACATACTTTAAATAATGCAGTACAACCCAATTTAATCATGCAAAAATAATGCAAAATATAAATGGATAAACTTGCCAAGGCATTGTAAAATAATACAATTGCAAAGCTAAAAGTGTGATGAAATACAGGTTTGTTTGTTTCTAAATCACTGTTTCTGGAACTAAAAGAATAGATTTTAAACAGAATAAATTAATAAACATGTGTTATGCTACTGAAGGATAGCTCTGCTCCCTGTGTAGAAGTTTTTGAAATCAAAATCAGAATGAGAGAGAGAGAGAGAGAGAGAGAGAGAGAGAGAGAGAGAGAGAGAGAGAGAGAGAATGAATATTTATTGAGGAATGTTACTTTAATAAAAGAAACATAAGCAATACAGTATATAAAAAAAATGGAAAAAGGAAAGACATTTCAAAAATGTAAACCATGCAATTAAAAGAAAAGAGAGTGAAGATAATTAAGTAAGCAACATCCAGACTGCATTACAGCCATTACAATCAAAATTATTATTCTTGCCCTCTTTTAATCATAAGAAAAATCACCCCTTATTCAACACCTTTTCAATTGTCCAATCTAAATAACATCATTTTAGCTCTTTCCATCAAAAAGTTCTTAAAAGATTCAGTATTCCACAAAAGTACTTGTTATTTTATTTTCCATTGTGACTACTTCAATATATCTCAATTTTATGCACTATAATCAATAATCTTGCAGGCTGACAAAATAATGTCATATTTTATGAATTTATTCCTCATAAATAAATATATTTGTCTAATCCAACAAACCTCACTATCCAAGTGTCTTCATTTTCTTCAACTGACTATATTACTGGGTCTTAATATAGCACTATATGGATAATAGCTATGATATCTCAAGGAAGAATCCTAAATTTCAGAAACTTAGGTTTTTCCTTTAAATGTAATTTCATTTTTGTTCCCTTATTTAATATAGATCTCTTTCTTACTAACCACATATTCATTTTAATATAATTAAAATGTGGGGTTTTTTTCTTTCTTTCTAGATAAGTTATATAATATATATTTCTTATATTTTCTTAGACCACTAATCTCACTCTGCAAGTATTTTTTTTCAGGCATTATACCTTATTGAGAGGTGGGGAGAGGGGATTGTCATAGAAATGCTGGTGTGCCTTCTAATTAGCTGAAATTACCTGTCACTTACTGCAACCAACTTTATACAACTAGAATAAATCCTCATTAGTTGTATGTTGGTAACCTTTTAAAACAGGTTTAAAACAGGTATGTTGGTAACCTTTTAAAACCTTGGTCCATTTAAGACTTGTGGACTTCAACTCCCAGAGCTGACTTAGGAATTCTGGGAATTGAAGTCCACAAGTCTTAAAGTTGCCAAGGTTGGAGACCCCTGATATAGATTGTGTGAAAATGTTCTGGCTTAAATGTAATACAGACACACAGACACATCCCTTTCAAACCAGATCTACTAGGTTGCTTTTATCAGCCATGATTTTCTCATTTTATTTTTTTCATTTTTTCAGATGGGAAAGTTGCATCCAATGGAATATCCTTGGAATACAACTACATAGAAAAATTCTGAGCTGCTCATCATAACCACTGGAATAGTGAAAATGTAAGACAATAACGTTAAAAAAACAGACCAGGACTTTTACAGTCTTGTTCCTTTCTGAACTATAGATTTAATCCATATCACCATAACACTCACATTATTTTCTACAAGTAAAATGAATCTCATGAATCAAAGTAATGACTAAGTCCTTAGTTTGATATATTATACAGTACAGTATCTTGAGAAATGAGCACTGTACCATTCTGTTAAAAATGCATGGCTAGAAGATTTATATGTAAAAACATGAAGATTCTGTATAAATTATACTAAGCTCAGGCTTCACTGTGCAACATGGAAGATACCATTATGCAATCACATTTAAATAACTTCATCTGCAATTATATACAGTACAAATATACAAATGTTACTCTAGGGCTAAACAGGACTACATTTCCTAAATTTCTAAAAGTCCTGTGGTTCATCATCCTGATCCAAGGTTACATATATAGTCAAAACTTCCTTCTGCCTTCATGAATGAATAATCACATGTGTAAATGATTTCTGTATACTGGTTTCCCACCACCACACAACTGTGTAAATGCAGTATATCTCACTTTCTCAGTAATTTTCCCTGCTTTATCTATAACTTTCACTCCTGTGGCCCAGCTTCTTTGGGTGGTATATCCAACCATATTATTTAAAGGTGAAAGCTGATGATGGAAGAATTTTGAGTCTTTTGAGATTCAGGTTAATAAGAGATTGCCAGAAATTTGGCAAATCTTTAGCATCATTCGATAAGCAAGAGACATGATAAAAACCTTTAAGTTTCTTGTCATGCTCTAGCACTAATGATGTTGCCTACTTTGATAAAGACATGTCTGCAATAAACCAACCAAGTTCAGAGAGCACTAAGGACTCCACAAATTCAACCCTGAGCTACCAATATTCTCTTCTATCAAGACCCTTCAAGACAAAACCCACCCAACCAACATACAAACCACCAGCTACGCAACTATTAATTTGAAAAGTCAGGAGTGAGAAGCCAAGAATTAACATAGATGGAGGACAGGAACATGGAATACTGTTAGTTTGCTGTTTCCTATTATTCTCTGCAAAATTCTACTTGTACAATTTATGCCTGCTTGGGAATGCAGCACTGGGAAAGTTTTAACAACATACATGGTATCGAGGCTTGTTACATTACCTCACTGATGTCAAACTCATCATATCACATTGCCAAGATGTGACGTTTCACAATGTTTTCCCCCTTTATGGAGCTGGGGTGGGTGTGGCCTACGCGTGATGCAGCCACAGGCCACCAGTTTGACATCCCTGCATAACATCCCCAGTAACATTTGAAAAGACGATGTTAGAATTCTTAATATTTCTGTCACAATCCAACGAAAGAAGAAGGAGGATGAGTGAGAGAAAAAAATCAACAAATCAAGAGCAATAATGCATTTACTGCACATTCTGAACTTTATGGAAACCTGAGCCACTACAGGAAATTGTTTTCTGAAAATCACAGAAAGCTTGGAAAAAGCAACTAAAATGAGATGAATGATTTTATGTCAACTCTCATTGTGTTGCCTCACATATTAGTATGCTTCTTTGGCTCTAAGTAGGATATAAGTGCTTTAAAATGTGGATGAAGTAACCATAAAAACTAATCTCATCACAGGGAAGGAAACAAAATTGTGGTATGAATATTATGCACTAAGATAAGCAATTACTGTTTGAAAGTCAAAGAGAGAAATTATGTTGAGAGAAATACTCAGAGATAGTGAGCTAAAATAACTATTGATCAATCAATCAATCAATCCATTACTTTTATTTTTCATTTGCTATCAAAGAAAAAAATATATAAGTCTCTCTGAATTTCTCACTGCTATAGGCTAGTTTGTTTACATGTAATCAAAGCTGTTTTTCTGCCTTATCTGCAACAATCTCTGGTCTATGGGATATGAATATATTCAGGTCACACATACTATATTATTAAGTTGTGGATTGTCTCAAGACTCTTTTAAAAAGAGAATTTCATTAGTGTGAAAATGGAAATTGATTCTTTTAGACAGGCTAATTGTTAGCCGAGGTAATTTAAGAACACTAAATATTAAGCTCATCAAAATATATGAAGCTAAAGCAATTTGTATCAAGAAGATCAGACATTTGTCATAGATCTGCCAGGAGTTTGCAGTGAAAAGTTAATCAGGTATATATTGGAATTTATTATGGGCTACTGGCATGGATTATTGCAATGTTTGATTATGACTGTTTATATTGGATCCTCAGCCATATTTCATTTGCCATATTTAAGAGTTGTCTGGACAGCCTGTGATTCTAGTCAAAGGGTTGCTTTTACATGAATCACTGTGAAGATGCATGGGATTTCACTACAGTTTGTAAGCTTATCAGGAATATAAATCAGTTATAAGATATATAAAAATCTCTTTAAATAAAGAAAGTAAGGAATCACAAACAGGATGGTGTTGCTGTTAAACTATGTGGATGGTGATAGAGTTAGACAAAGACAGAAAAATTAGTTGAGACATGAACCAATGCTAGAAAGGATCTCCGAAGGCAGAATAATGTGCTGCTGCTTCAGTGTTTGCATGGAGATAATAAGTATTAGAATTGTTCATCATTTAAAAAATAATTGCTGTTTCACTCTGTATAAGGGAAAAACTCATGAGACTGAATAAAAATGGAACATTATTGATTGATACTAAAATAATTTTCATGAATGTTTAGCTTTAAACTCAATTTTCTTTATAGATACGCTAATCAACTGGAGGTCTTTGAAATTTACAAATATAGTTTATGAAAACTAAACAACTTATCAATTATGGCTTAAAGTTTACTTATTTCAAGGAAAATTAAGTAGAGGCTCTCCAGGTTGAGCTGATTAAAACTGGGAACAAACTCTAATCTCATCTTCACAAGTGCCTCGTGAGAGTGGAAGGAGACAGTTTCTGTAGTCATTTGTTGTTTATTACAAGGCAGATACAAATAAGAATAACAGGATGGTGTTGTAGTCTAAATTCTGGAAATCGATTTATATATGACACTAATATACTATGGCTCTGATATCACAGTGAGAATAGCAGCAAGAAAGGAGAGCTACTGTCATCATTCTCTGGGACTTATTCCAGGTATTTGCTAGTCACTATCGGAGATATGATGGTGAATTAGGCTGCCCTTGGTTTCATTTTATGTTCTAATACAGACTGATTGATAGAAATGGAATAATATTCTATTTTCTAATTACTACATTTGCAAAGCCCATGAAAATCTGTTTTTCAGTATTAAGAAATAGAAGTACATGGGTTTTTTTTAAAAAAAACCTTTCTTTTTTTGCAAATTAGATTTTATATTCTCTATACATGTCATCATTTCCAGTCAACTGGCAGCTTGAGGGTTGAAAACTCAAAACCTTTCAGACTTGTAGATATTTCTTTAAATAATCAATGCTGATATCCTCTGTTAACTCCAGTGGACATTCACCCAGGCAGTTTAGTCAGTCATTAAATTCTGCACTTATTTGATTATCAGAAGGATGCAGAGTGATCTCTTAGACACACAACATTAACCTTCAGTCAATAACCACTTTACTGCTAGATGGACCTCTCTTTCTCGAGCCTTTTTCCAGCTGCATTAATGTGACAATGCCATTTTGAGTAAGGATTAGCATGTTCAATATGTCAAAGTTGAAATCCTGTTTACAATGAAAGACAATGCATTAGCTTTTCCGCTTCTCTATGCAACGTTCCCTACCTCAAGCTCACTGAGACACCTTTGAGTGCTTCCTAGTGAAACAAAAGACTGGCACTACTCATCCATGCAGATAAATAAATGGAAATTGAACATTATGCTCTTTGAATTTGTAGATGCATGTGGGAACATCACCTTGAAAACAAACAAACAAACAAATGCTCTATCCAATTCAAACAGTTGATCATTTATAGGTCACCAAGGATTAATGTTTACGTTTTTAAGATACCAAAGAAAGCCGGTGTGATGTCCTGTTCTGGACCACAATCAAACAATCCACAATTAAATTTACCCTCAGCCACGGAAGCTTTTGGCATGCATTTGGGCTACTCGCTTCCTAGCTCTTCCCCAGGATATTATTTAAGGATAAAATGAGAGCAGAGTCCTATCTCTGTAACTTTAATTATTTGTATTTATTTAGATTAGCTTAATAAAAATGTAATAAATTAATCCATTTTTAAAGAAATGAAAAAAAGTATATATGTAAAAGCCAATATCCTACAATATTGTAAGTAGACTAAATAAAGTAAATCTACCTCAAGTTGAGCTTGGATATTAACGACTACATAGACACATACCTATATTTTTCTTGGGAGTAATTTTAAAATATTTCCATTTTCTGAATATTTTTTTTTGAATTCTTTGGAATTTCTGGCTGGTTTCCCATCAAAGTAATAATCTGACCTGGCATAATTTTGAGAAATTGGCCAAAGTTGGTTGATGTACTTAAATAGCAAATATTTTTAAAGCAAATTTGCCAATCAACAATCCATTTTCTTTTGACATTATATATTAGTTCTGTATTTAAGTTTGAAAATGAAACCTGAAACACAAGAGCTTGATATAAATAACAAATTGTGTGTGTGTGTGGGGGGGGTGTTTCTCCTTTTCCCTCTATATTTTTGTTGGTCAATTTATCCTTTAAACAGCTTGCAGTTAATATAGGAGATCTTTATGAATTTCTAGCTGCATTGTTTTTTACTTGGCTCTGGTGGAGTTCAAGAGAACACGTTGGGGTTTTAAGGAGAGTAAGAACTAGAGCCTCTCAACACTAGTATGGGACTTCCGGTTGCAACTGCGGTGAGAACAGCTGGAAAATAGAGGGCTTTGCTGAGTCCCATGAAAATCCAGCTGGTAAACCCTGCCAGGAGACTCTTCGGAGTCAAAGCTGCCTTGTAGGGGCAGTGAAGGAAGGAGAAGCACTTCACTGACCACAAAGAATCTGAAAATTACTCATTAGGTCTGAAGCAAGCTCTCCCTGAATAGCAGCAGGCACGGCCGCCATTGCTGGCAGCCATGAAGCTGGAACAATTGGGAACCAAAATTGTGCAGGAGCGGTATATGGACAGAACATTGAAATTGGGTGAGATATTTACCAACTTTTACTTTAATGACTTGCAATAACAAAAAGAATATGAAAAGAAAACTCCTAAGCTTAAAATAGTGGCGAATTAACACATGGAGAGAAAAAAAAAACACTAGTGTGGAAGTGCAGAGTCAGCATTTCAGGTCCTGACCAATCATCCACATGAGACCAAAAAGAACATGAATTGAATTATTGCAGCTGTTCAACATATCTGGAGGGGCACTGTTTCATTGACAGTGTTGTAAATGAAGCACTTCTCCTAAACTATATCTCAAATAGTTCTGGGCATTCAGATCAGAAACTTCTGCAATGACTACGACTTCATTTTGCCTTAAGGAAGATGGCCTTGTTTTTTAGGAGGAATGGCTTTGAAGGGATGCATGGTATCATTCTACAATGTTTTGCAGTGCCCTAATTTTTGTCTTTAGTTTAGCAATTGTAATATAATGGAGAACGCAGGAATAAAATACAATTGTAAAGGTAAATTGCATACAAATTATATTTGGCCTACTCAAAGCAATATAAGTGTAACAAAAATGGTTAAAAAAAATGAAAGATGGTATAACAAAATGGCCATGCAAGAAACAACAGCTGTACTGCTTCTTGTTAACTACTTCTCAGTAGTACATGATAAAAAAGAGGTAAAAATCCACAATCTCATTTTTAGGAAAGTAGGGAATGTCTGAGAAAAAAGTTTATTAATAATTATGCATGCAGTTAGGATATGATATATTCACTGAATCCCAAGACTTTCTAGACCATTTTATTCAAATCAATGTTTGTATTCTATATGGGTACATAGCCACATGGAGAAGAATTAGCCAGCTGCTCTTCTCAGCAATATCTCCAGATATTTTTTGGGGACTTGGAAAAGGGGCAGCTGCAGTGATAGAAATGGTTGTGGTTATAGCTGTCATCATAAAAGCATTAGGGGATTATTAAAGCTCTCCATTTGACTACTGGAACACACAGAGACTTAAAAAAATTATGGCTGGCCCAAAATTTTGATCTAGACCCAGAAAACCAGTATTGGGGATATTTCATAATGCATTTCATTAAAAAATTACATGGCTTATTTTGATAAAGAACTTTAAACTTGGATGTGGCGGGTCCAATAATTATATATCATTTAAAAGAACAGGAAGAGGAAAGGCACTCAGTCTTAGCTATTTCTGATGAAGGGTAATAATAAGTTGACTTACTGTCTGAAAATACCAAAGGCAGAAGTGGATCACATCTGAAAAAATCCAAACCAGAATAATGCAGGTGTTTTCCAGCCGCGGACAGCAAATAGATCTGCCTTCTTGCACTCTCTGAAGCTGATATAGAAGTCTTTTCTAAAAGACCTATTCCACATAGGTTTCTGGTGTATTTTCTGGCTCCCTATTTTGGTTTGTTGACTTTAGATAGTTTTGGAAGTAGCTGTAAATGAAAATCAGAAGTTGATCAAATAACATTCTTGGATTTGGTGGATGAATTAGAAAACACACACTTTGATTCCATTGTGGTTTTAATGGAAATATGGTGCTCCCAGTCCTTAAATATAGCAAAAGGGAAGTGGTATGGGACTATATCGGCACAATTTTCTGAGAGAAAACTCTGTTGTTGTTCCTGGGATCTATTGGAGCCACTCTCCTATCTTAGAAATTGTAGCCCCAAATGCTTCTCCTGGGAACACTTTGTCCTTCACTTTCCACATCCTCTCCAGTTTCAACTTCAGGCCCTAGTACTTCTTCAGATTCTCATACTCTTTCTTCCCGATGGTGCTGTCACTTGACACTTCTATATCTATCACTATCATTGTCTTCTGGTCCTTGCCTACTATCACGATATCTGGTTGATTGGCCAGTACCTGCCTGTCTATCTGGATCTGGACATGCCACAGGAGCTTAGTTTTCTTATTCTCTGCAACATTCTGTGGAATTTCTTGTCTAGACTTAGGCAGGTCTAGCCCATATTCTGTACAGATGTTGCTGTACACAATGCCAGCTCCTTGGTTGTGCCATTCAGCGTATGATGTTCCTGTATGTATCTTACACACTGCCACTATGCGTTGCACTGTTTCTGAGGTCTCTCTGCATAGATTGGGTCCGGTCTAATATAGCAGCCCCCTGCTTCTATGGATTTTGGTGCTTAGTGCTTGTTCTTGAGCTTCTGTGATCAATTCTTCAGTGTTGCCTTTTAGTTCAGCCCTTTCCAGCCACTTGTAGGATTTCCCAATGTTTGCCACCTCAGCTGTCTATTGTACAACCTATGCAAGGTCTTGTTTTGCCATGACAGCTTTTCTGCTTGACCTTCCTTTCACATCTGCTGCTGCCTCAGGCATTTTCCTAGCAACTCATCTTTGGGTGCTATCTTACTGATGTATTCCTGGATGCTCTGCTTTGTCACTCAATAGACCCCGAAAGCCCTTTTTCCAGATGGTTATACAGTCTTTAGATGTTGGACTTGGGGTGGAAACCTCAATACATTATGAAGAGGAGTTTGTACCATTTGTGACCACATATATTTTAAACATTTTCACTATCTTTGAGATTTTCATATAAATCTATGAATCTGTCACCAAACCTAAACATCTTTGAAAATTTGTGTTTTACAAAAAGTGTGTAAACAAAATTTCGCGTATTGATTATCAAATGGATCTTCTTTTATAGGGATTGTCCACTGTTATATGGTAATATTTATCTTTTTCAAACCTTTCCATGAAGGAGAACTGATGAGCACAAGTTATGAAAAAAAAGTTTTAGAAAGTCAGTGTCATACTATTCAATATTATTAAAGTCTTGATCTTCAGCATTATGATTATGAGTGCCATTCATAAAGAAATGGATGATCTTAATGATGTTATCTTCAGTAAATTAATTTATACAGGCATAAAACCAGTAGTCCTTCAACTGCTTATATTTTGTTTTCTCTGTTGGTACAGCAAACATTGGTGTCCATCAATTCCCACAGCAACAAAGTATTAAATTATGACCACAGCAGCAATGATTAGTGATTTTTATTTATTTATTTGGAAATAAACAGGTGCATTCATAATTCTGGATAAATGTTCAATGTGCATAGAAGCACAGACTTATGAAAATTCTTTCTCCCATAAAAAGCAAATAAATTTGTAAAGCTTGCTGTTTAAAGTATTTCAGTTCTGGTATGTTAATGTGCTGTAGCATCAAATTTAAACAAACATTTGCCATGAAATGGCAATTCAGAGGTTTAAAAGAGGTTTAAAAGAGGTTTAAAATTTACCGAATGCCTCCCACCGACCTGTACGCTCGCACAGAGAGGGACTCCTTAGGGTGCCGTCCGCCAAGCAATGTCGGCTGGCGGCCCCCAGGGGGAGGGCCTTCTCTGTGGGGGCTCCCACCCTTTGGAACGAACTTCCCCCTGGACTTCGGCAATTGCCGGACCTTCGGACTTTCTGCCGCGAGCTGAAGACCTATTTGTTTGTTCGCGCAGGACTGGCCTAGGATTTTAATCAGTTTTACTGTTTTTAATATTTTATAATTATGGGGTTTTATTCTAAATGTTTTAATTCGGCCATTTATGTAATAAGTTTTTTAATTATGGTTTTATGTGTATATTGCTGTTGTTTTACTATGGCTGTAATTATTACATAATTAAAAAATAATAAATAACATTAAAAAGGGGAGGAAAAGAGGGAGAGAGGAAGGAAAGGAAAGGGAAGGGAAGGGAAGGGAGGGAGGGAGGGAGGGAGGGAGGGAGGAAGGAAGGAAGGCGAGTAAATGATATATTACATATCTTATAGAATGTAAATTCCAATTATATGCAATGACAGCAATGGATTTAGCACAAAATGCAGCTTGGAAAGTTCACCAAACTGATTACTTAGTAAAAAGCACACTGTTCTCTGTTGGTGCCAGCTGAAATATTTTACAATTAGAGTGATTATCAGTTCTGCTCTCCAAGGATAACAAATTGTGAAGCTAGAAGTATGTAATTCTCTCAGTTTCAGTATCAGAACAGATACACAATCAGTTTGGAAAGGAACTAGATTGTATCTCTTATTGAGGAAAAGGTATCTAAATGTGCCTATTCTAAATGGAATTCTTTTTTAATGGTATAGAAATTTGCTTTGTTCTCCCTCCCTCTCCTCTCCCTCCCTCTCCCTCTCTCTCTCTTTCTCTCTCTTGGATGAAATTGAAATAGAAGCTTGCCCCTTTCCACGGAATGAGACCGTGTCCTCTTTATATTTCAAGATCCTGATTTCTTTATTCCAAACATTTTCCAGGTGTCTAGAGCAGACCTGGGCAAATTAAGGCCCGCGGGCCACATCCGGCCCTTTGTACGTCCCTGTCCGGCCCACGTGAGGCCAATCATAAACACCATAAATTAAACTTTTTTTTTAACTTTTATTTTGAAATTTTATTTTGAAAAGCGTTACGTCGCTACGTATGCACGTCGTAGACGTAGCACCTTCACTCGCGTATACATGTGTGTGAGTGAAGGTGATGCTGTTCGCCAGGTTATCCCCAAGATGTCGGCACACCCCAAGAAAAGAAAAGTTGATAACGAATGCCGTATTTTCAACAAAACATGGACTTCCAAATATTTCTTTACAGAAATTAAAGGCAAAGCAGTGTGCTTAGTCTGTGGTACACAGGTTGCTGTGTTTAAAGAATATAATTTGAATCGCCACTACACCACCAAGCATGAAGATAAATACAGAAATCTGTCTGGTGAAGAGCGTGCAAGGGAGTCTGATGCATTGCTTGCAAAACTACAAACCCAACAAGGATTTTTCACTAAACTTCACACTCCCAGAGATGCAGCCGTCAGGACAAGTTATGTCATTTCTCACAAAATCGCCAGAAAAAGTAAGGCGTTTTCCGACGGAGAGTTTATTAAGGAGTGTTTATTGGACTCTGCTGCGCTGATGTGCCCAGAGAAAAAAGGCGCATTTGAGAACGTTTCACTCTCCCGACGCACTGTAACGAGGCGGATTGAGGACATCGCGGGGAACTTAGAACTTCAGCTGAAGAACAGAGCGGCCGACTTTGACTTTTTTTCTCTGGCTTTGGATGAGAGCTGCGATGTACGTGACACTGCCCAGCTGCTCATCTTCTTACGGGATAACCGCAGACTTTCAAATCACGGAGGAGTTGGCAGCCATGCAGTCAATTAAAGGGACAACCACCGGTAATGGAAATATGGTGCTCCCAGTCCTTAAATATAGCAAAAGGGAAGTGGTATGGGACTATATCGGCACAATTTTCTGGGAGAAAACTCTGTTGTTGTTCCTGGGATCTATTGGAGCCACTCTCCTATCTTAGAAATTGTAGCCCCAAATGCTTCTCCTGGGAACACTTTGTCCTTCACTTTCCACATCCTCTCCAGTTTCAACTTCAGGCCCTAGTACTTCTTCAGATTCTCATACTCTTTCTTCCCGATGGTGCTGTCACTTGACACTTCTATATCTATCACTATCATTGTCTTCTGGTCCTTGCCTACTATCACGATATCTGGTTGATTGGCCAGTACCTGCCTGTCTATCTGGATCTGGACGTGCCACAGGAGCTTAGTTTTCTTATTCTCTGCAACATTCTGTGGAATTTCTTGTCTAGACTTAGGCAGGTCTAGCCCATATTCTGTACAGATGTTGCTGTACACAATGCCAGCTCCTTGGTTGTGCCATTCAGCATATGATGTTCCTGTATGTATCTTACACACTGCCACTATGCGTTGCACTGTTTCTGAGGTCTCTCTGCATAGATTGGGTCCGGTCTAATATAGCAGCCCCCTGCTTCTATGGATTTTGGTGCTTAGTGCTTGTTCTTGAGCTTCTGTGATCAGATCTTCAGTGTTGCCTTTTAGTTCAGCCCTTTCCAGCCACTTGTAGGATTTCCCAATGTTTGCCACCTCAGCTGTCTATTGTACAACCTATGCAAGGTCTTGTTTTGCCATGACAGCTTTTCTGCTTGACCTTCCTCTCACATCTGCTGCTGCCTCAGGCATTTTCCTAGCAGCTCATCTTTGGGTGCTATCTTACTGATGTATTCCTGGATGCTCTGCTTTGTTACTCAATAGACCCCGAAAGCCCTTTTTCCAGATGGTTATACAGTCTTTAGATGTTGGACTTGGGGTGGAAACCTCAATACATTATGAAGAGGAGTTTGTACCATTTGTGACCACATATATTTTAAACATTTTCACTATCTTTGAGATTTTCATATAAATCTATGAATCTGTCGCCAAACCTAAACATCTTTGAAAATTTGTGTTTTACAAAAAGTGTGTAAACAAAATTTCACATATTGATTATCAAATGGATCTTCTTTTATAGGGATTGTCCACTGTTATATGGTAATATTTATCTTTTTCAAACCTTTCCATGAAGGAGAACTGATGAGCACAAGTTATGAAAAAAAAGTTTTAGAAAGTCAGTGTCCTACTATTCAATATTATTAAAGTCTTGATCTTCAGCATTATGATTATGAGTGCCATTCATAAAGAAATGGGTGATCTTAATGACGTTATCTTCAGTAAATTAATTTATACAGGCATAAAACCAGTAGTCCTTCAACTGCTTATAATATATTTTGTTTTCTCTGTTGGTACAGCAAACATTGGTGTCCATCAATTCCCACAGCAACAAAGTATTAAATTATGACCACAGCAGCAATGATTAGTGATTTTTATTTATTTATTTGGAAATAAACAGGTGCATTCATAATTCTGGATAAATGTTCAATGTGCATAGAAGCACAGACTTATGAAAATTCTTTCTCCCATAAAAAGCAAATAAATTTGTAAAGCTTGCTGTTTAAAGTATTTCAGTTCTGGTATGTTAATGTGCTGTAGCATCAAATTTAAACAAACATTTGCCATGAAATGGCAATTCAGAGGTTTAAAAGAGGTTTAAAAGAGGTTTAAAATTTACCGAATGCCTCCCACCGACCTGTACGCTCGCACAGAGAGGGACTCCTTAGGGTGCCGTCCGCCAAGCAATGTCGGCTGGCGGCCCCCAGGGGGAGGGCCTTCTCTGTGGGGGTCCCACTGGAACGAACTTCTCCCTGGACTTCGGCAATTGCCGGACCTTCGGACTTTCCGCCGCGAGCTGAAGACCTATTTGTTTGTTCGCGCAGGACTGGCATAGGATTTTAATCAGTTTTACTGTTTTTAATATTTTATAATTATGGGGTTTTATTCTAAATGTTTTAATTCGGCCATTTATGTAATAAGTTTTTTAATTATGGTTTTATGTGTATATTGCTGTTGTTTTACTATGGCTGTAATTATTACATAATTAAAAAATAATAAATAACATTAAAAAGGGGAGGGAAGGAGGGAGAGAGGAAGGGAAGGAAAGGAAAGGGAAGGGAAGGGAAGGGAAGGGAAGGGAAGGAAGGAAGGAAGGAAGGAAGGAAGGAAGGAAGGAAGGAAGGAAGGAAGGCGAGTAAATGATATATTACATATCTTATAGAGTGTAAATTCCAATTATATGCAATGACAGCAATGGATTTAGCACAAAATGCAGCTTGGAAAGTTCACCAAACTGATCACTTAGTAAAAAGCACACTGTTCTCTGTTGGTGCCAGCTGAAATATTTTACAATTAGAGTGATTATCAGTTCTGCTCTCCAAGGATAACAAATTGTGAAGCTAGAAGTATGTAACTCTCTCAGTTTCAGTATCAGAACAGATACACAATCAGTTTGGAAAGGAACTAGGTTGTATCTCTTATTGAGGAAAAGGTATCTAAATGTGCCTATTCTAAATGGAATTCTTTTTTAATGGTATAGAAATTTGCTTTGTTCTCCTCCTCTCCTCTCCTCCTCTCCTCTCCTCTCTCTCTTTCTCTCTCTTGGATGAAATTGAAATAGAAGCTTTCCCCTTTCCATGGAATGAGACCGTGTCCTCTTTATATTTCAAGATCCTGATTTCTTTATTCCAAACATTTTCCAAATGTCTAGAGCAGACCTGGGCAAATTAAGGCCCGCGGGCCACATCCGGCCCTTTGTACGTCCCTGTCCGGCCCACGTGAGGCCAATCATAAACACCATAAATTAAACTTTTTTTTTAACTTTTATTTTGAAATTTTATTTTGAAAAGCGTTACGTCATACGTATGCACGTCAGAGACGTAGCACCTTCACTCGCGTATACATGTGTGTGAGTGAAGGTGATGCTGTTCGCCAGGTTATCCCCAAGATGTCGGCACACCCCAAGAAAAGAAAAGTTGATAACGAATGCCGTATTTTCAACAAAACATGGACTTCCAAATATTTCTTTACAGAAATTAAAGGCAAAGCAGTGTGCTTAGTCTGTGGTACACAGGTTGCTGTGTTTAAAGAATATAATTTGAATCGCCACTACACCACCAAGCATGAAGATAAATACAGAAATCTGTCTGGTGAAGAGCGTGGGAGTCTGATGCATTGCTTGCAAAACTACAAACCCAACAAGGATTTTTCACTAAACTTCACACTCCCAGAGATGCAGCCGTCAGGACAAGTTATGTCATTTCTCACAAAATCGCCAGAAAAAGTAAGGCGTTTTCCGACGGAGAGTTTATTAAGGAGTGTTTATTGGATTCTGCTGCGCTGATGTGCCCAGAGAAAAAAGGCGCATTTGAGAACGTTTCACTCTCCCGACGCACTGTAACGAGGCGGATTGAGGACATCGCGGGGAACTTAGAACTTCAGCTGAAGAACAGAGCGGCCGACTTTGACTTTTTTTCTCTGGCTTTGGATGAGAGCTGCGATGTACGTGACACTGCCCAGCTGCTCATCTTCTTACGTGGGATAACCGCAGACTTTCAAATCACGGAGGAGTTGGCAGCCATGCAGTCAATTAAAGGGACAACCACCGGTAATGACTTGTTCAGAGAGGTAAATGCATGTATGGACATTTTAGGACTGAAATGGGACAAGCTTGCAGGTGTGACAACAGATGGTTGTCCAAATCTGACAGGGAAAATGTTGGACTTTTAAAGAGAATGCAGGATAAAGTGACAGAAATTAACCCTGATCAGAAATTGACATTTTTGCATTGTATCATACATCAGGAAGTGTTGTGTAAGACAGTGTTAAAAATGAAACATGTCGTTGATGCTGTCACTAAAATAGTTAATTTCATCAGAGCAAGAGCTTTAAATCACAGACAGTTTGTTGCTTTGTTGGAGGAAACTGAGGCTGAACATGGTGACATAAGCTATCACTGCACTGTTAGGTGGCTCAGCCTTGGCAAGGTTCTGAAAAGTGTCTGGGACCTGAGAGACCAGATTCAGGAGTTCTGTATTCAGAAAGGTCATGACATCCCAGAACTTTCAGATAACAACTGGTTGGCAGACCTCGGATTCGCTGTGGATGTGACTGCACTAATGAACGAACTAAATGTCAAAATGCAGAGCAAGGGCCTTTTTGTGCATGAGATGTACAGTGCAGTGAAGGCTTTCATGAGAAAACTACAGCTTCTCTCAAGCCAAGTGAAGGACAACATTCTGACCCACTTGCCAACACTTAAGGAAGCCAAAAGATCAGGTGATCACCTCCAAAAGTACTCAACCATGTTAGAAGCATTGCATGCAGAGTTTTCAAGGCGATTTCAAGATTTCAAAACTCTTGAGAGTGAAATGCACATGGTTTCTTCTCCCTTCAACTGCAGTGTGGATGATGCACCAAGTGAAGTTCAGATGGAACTCATTGATCTGCAGTCTGACACACATCTGGCAGATCACTTCAAGTCAGTCTCACTGCTGGACTTTTACTCCGCCCTCAAAGAGGAGAACTTTCCACACCTGAGGAGGCATGCTCAGAGGATCCTAGTCCTCTTTGGATCTACCTATCAATGTGAACAGACATTCTCAGTTATGAAGTTCAACAAATCCAAACACAGATCCTCTATGACTGATGACCACCTCTCAGCTGTCCTTCATAGCCACTTCAGACATTCCGCCAGATTTCAATGCCCTTGTTCAAGCCCAGAACAGACTGGATTATTCTCGCTGAAGAGGTAACATGAGGTGGAAAGCATTACAAGTTATTGTTTGTGGAGATTAACAAATTAAAAAATAAATTGCACTGGTTCAATAATTGTTTTTCTTATTTAACCAATAGACCACAGTTTCACATAACCTAATATACATATTTACAGAGTGCTTTATTCTTCTGATTATCAGTACCAGCTATTCAAAATATTTAATTTAAGTATTTTACAATGAAAGAAAGTTGGTGGCCCTCTGACACAATTCAGGCTTCTCATGCGGCCCCTGATAAAAATTAATTGCCCACCCCTGGTCTAGAGTGTGATGAGTAAATCTGTAATAAACCAAGACAGATGAAATTTGGTTTCTCCATGGAGAAATATGACTATTTAGGAGTATGAGATAGGGTAGACCTTTCTTCAAAAATTTTCTTGATTCAATATTTTAACTGACATAGCCTCAAGCAAGCCTTACCAGAGATGTATCTCAATTCTAATTGAAGAAAGGATTTGGCAACTGAGTCAGGGTGTAGGTCTCAAAAATGAGAATTTTATTGATTCTAATGACTAGACATTCTTGTATACACAACATTGGCACAAGGCAAGAGAAGGCTTAAGATTTTGGCCTTAAAAAATTTAATTGTTTTGTATTTAAGCATTAAAACTGCACATAGAACTAGAAATGAGATATTTAAAATAAAAATAAAAATCTGGGATGGATTTCCCAAAAAGCCAGATAGTTCTTCATCGTAAATAGCATAGATGTAATGGTTTGGATTCAAAACCAAATTCTTCAATTGTCAGAAGAAGCAGGAAGCCAACCTGTTGCTTACATACATACATACATACATACATACATACATACATACATACATACATATTCAGAGAAAGAGTAACAGATATCTAAATCTATCTATTGGTATTACTAGCAAATATCATTTGGGTTGTTTGAGGAACATAAAAAGCTACTATATCTATCATGAGGAACATGGAGGCGTTCCAATTTCTAAATGGGGAGCACATCTATTTTTCCAGAAGGAAATGAAAATCCTCATTGAATACCAAGGTTTATTCTCTTTAGGAGATAAAGTGATGGAAGGGTGTTCCAAAAAGTTAAGTAATGTGTCAAGTCTTTTATCAATAGAGATTAAATCAGAATCTATCAAAAGTATTATACCAACTACAGGTGAGCACTGTTCTGCCAATAGTTTTGGAAAAGAATACAGCTGGGAGAAATACATTGTGTGTGGGAGGGGGGAGGCACAAGTTGTGTCAGTTCTTTGAAGTAGGCCAGATCAAGAAGTAGACTTTACAAAAAACTGCTTAAACCCTAGTTTATAGACATAAACTAGAAGAAATGCTTCAGTAAACTGGAATATGAGTATTGGGAGAATAAAGAAGAATAGAACTCCCATATTTGGCCTGTAAAATTTGATGCAGCAGCAGTATTAGTTTTTGGTATCTCTTTGCTGCCATCTAGAGCTAATCCAAAATTTTCCAACCCAAATATGGTAGACCTACAGAACAGTTTGAGCTTGAATTTGGATAACATATGTGTAGCAGGCTGCAAGTTAAGATAAGATAGGATAGGATAGGATAGGATAGGATAGGATAGGATAGGATAGGATAGGATAGGATAGGATAGGATAGGATGATAAGATAAGATAAGATAAGATAAGATAAGATAAGATAAGATAAGATAAGATAACTTTATTGTATTTTTTTTACTGCAATGGCAAAAAATTGTCATTTTTTTTACTGCACCAGCCCACATTAAAAATGAAATTCTACATCCTCTCCTCCCTCCACCCTACACCTTCCTTCTCCCTCTTCTACCCCTCTTCCTTCCTCTTCTCCTCTTTCCTACCTCCTACTCTACCTCCCAGAGGAAGGTCTGGGAAGTAAAAGAAGGTAGAAGAGGGAAGAGTGTTAAAAAGGGGGGTGGTGACTGGGCAGGCCCGACTAATTGTATATAACTGTACATTGAATGAGTTGTTTGACATGATTGTAAAAATAAAACTTTTTTATGAAAAAAAAAAAAGTAGAGGGGAAAAAAAATGAAATTCTGTTTCCTGCTATAATAATTTAACTGTGAACAAAAGTGATGTTCCTGTTCTTCTTTCCTTTATAATCTGGGTAACACAAATGGTATGTATTATTTACTAAAAAAAAAAGTCACAGTGACATTTATTTCCTACTTGCAGGTTAATAATATAATAGATTTGCTTTTAATGCATTTAATCTTTTGTACATCTTGGCAAATAGCATTTTATAGCCATCCTACTTTGAGGCTTACAGGCACAATCAGGGCTTTGCCAGAAGGGACCACAAGCTGGATTTTTACGTTAAATGGAAAGTGATCTAAAAATACCCTCTCTTTCTCTCTCAGGTTAAGTGCTTTCATACACTAACAGGAACTATCCAGTACATTACAGAGGCAACGTCATGAAAGACTCTTGCGGGAATAAAGAAACAAAACAAAACAAAAAGGCTGTGCTTTATTTGACATCATCATCATTAACATTAAGCACACAATTTATACACTCATCCAAATTAAATCTCTGCCATTTTAGATTCCAAACTCCATTTGATGGGTTCTGATGGAACAATCCTTTAGCACTTTCATGAGAGCCTATCAAGCAACAGCCTCCATTAATCTCAGCAGATTCTGCACAGGGGCAGTATTTAGTGCTTAATGTCCAATAATAGCCCTGCATATAAATAATGAATACAATAAACTACTCATTTCTCTAGGCTTCTCATAGAGGCATTTATCATCATGATCTTTCTTTTTAAAAAAACCACACACACACAGACACACCATGGTTGCCTCTTCTGTTACAGTTCAGATTTCTTGCATGTTCTGTAACATTTTTTTCCCCACATGACAAGCAAAATTTATCTTCTTCCCTACAGATTAACTATAATGGACTCCACATTTTCTGGTCAATCACTGTAGGGAGAAAAGGAGATTTGTGGTCAAAGGCAGGATATGCAGACCCTTCAACCCATGTGCTAGATTAATTTTGTTAGGTTTCCCCATTAGACTACTGTAATCTTAAATAAAGAAGCATTCCCTTCCCTTGCTGGGAAATGCAGGGTTTGCTTTAAAGCAGCATTCTACATTTTTCTTCATTCAGAAAAGGATAAGATGGAACACATCTGGATCACTGGGGAGTTTCCACCTCAACAAACACTTCATTCAAGCTTGACCTTTCAGAAGAAGAATGCCTAAAGCCAGATGAAGTTGACAACTGGGAAACCATTGAACTGGTTTTATCACCCCCCCTAACCTACCCCATTAGGAAAGGTAAGCAGCAAGTTCTGAGGAGGTCAACTTCAAAGTACTTCTGGCCTGAATATGATGTACATCTGATACAAGCAGTCCTTTTTCTACATGGAACAATAATATATATTTTCAGAATCAAAGTTAATTGGGCGGGTGAGAGATTTTATAGGATCATTCAATGACAAAGGAAGTGGAAAACTGAAAGTTTACACAGTTTTTGCAGAATTTCTACTTTCCAAATCAGGAAAGTTTGCCAGAATATAACAAAATTACGAGAGGTACACAGAAACTATCATTAAAAAAAATATTGCTACAAAATGTGAACATTTTGGTCTCAGCATTACAGAAATTACATTTCCCAAGCCACTGTTTCCACTGAGCAAATGTTAGAGAATATTTTAATTACTTGGCATTGAAGTTACTCAGACAGGTTTTTTTTTTACATGTTAAACAGATAATTCAAAGGCATGGTGGAATCTACTAGTACAGTAGTAGTTAACTTGGTCCCTACTGCCTACTAGTGGGCCAGGGGTGGGTTCTAATTTTTTTTACTACCGGTTCTGTGGGCATGGTTTATTTTGTGGGCATGGCTTGATGGTCATGTGATGGGGTGTGGCTTGATGGTCATATGACTGGGTAGGCATGGCCAACTCAATGTCTTTCATGTCAAGGGGTACTTCACCTGGCCCCTCCCCTCTCAGCCATTCCTTGTAACACCAGCCTCAACGTATCTATAGTTCTGCAAAAATGTTGTTCACCTTTTTATTATCTACATACTATAGATCAGGGGTCTCCAAACTTGGCCACTTTAAGACTTATGGACTTCAACTCCCAGAATTCCTCAGCCAGCTTTGCTGTCTTAAAGTCTTAAAGTGGCCAAGGTTAGAGACTTCTGCTATAGATGCACTTTTATGGACCACTGAAAGGAGGAAATGGCTCACATGCTTTGCCCAAGAGTGTGATAGGCAACAGGCTTTTAAGGGGCTGCTAGAAATAAGGGGGGGGGAAAGTATTTTCCAAAGCACAGAAGGCAAAACAAGAAGCAATAGATGGAAACTCAACAAAGAGAGAAGCAACCTAAAACTAAGGACAAACTTCCTAACAGTGTGAACCTATATAGGTTTCAGTCATAATTTCACATATAAAATAGCCATTCATGTAATACAACCTGCATATTGTTCAAAACAATCATTAATATTATGGCTGATGTTTGACAGCAAGCCTAAAATCTCCATTTCCTCCCCACTCCAGGGGAAGGTTACTTCAAAATCCCCATTTCCTCCCCACCTCACTAATCTGTTCTGGGAAGGAATCAAACTCCCCCCTCTTCATTTCCCAAATAAAATATCCCAGATAATTAAGGAATAATCAAGCTGCTAGCAAGGAACCTGCCTGGAATTCCACATTCCTGCCAGCTGCATAAAGGAAACTTTGTAAGCAGAGATCATAGAAAGTGGAAGCAGGAAGTTTGGCTCCATTTACAAGCAGGCAGAAAACTTAATTAACTTAGTTAAAACTTAGTTTCCCATTGGTCTAAAACTTGGCAACTCCAAATCTCCACCAGCAAATGCTCAGTCTTACATATTGGAAAAAAGAATCCTATCAACAAGTACAAAGTTGATGGTCATTACCTTACTGACGACCCTCACCCTGTCAAAGATCTTGGAGTTCTCATATCAAATGACCTAAATGCCAAAGCCCACTGCAACTACATAACAAAAAAGGCTCTAAAAATAGTAAACCTAATTTTACGCAGCTTCTTTTCCAAAAACTCTACACTACTAACTAGAGCATTTGCCAGACCTATTCTTGAATACAGCTCATCAGTCTGGAACCCACACCACATCTCTGACATAAATACAATAGAACGCGTCCAGAAATATTTTACTAGAAGAGTTCTTCACTCCTCCGAAAACAACAAAATACCTTATACCACCAGGCTTGAAATCCTGGGATTAGAAAACTTACAACTCCGTCGACTTCGACATGATCTGTGTTTAACACACAAAATCATCTATTGCAATATCCTTCCTGTAAATGACGACTTCAGCTTCAATCGCAATATTACAAGAGCAAAAAATAGATTCAAGCTTAATGTCAACCGCTTCAAACTTGATTGCAGAAAATATGACTTCTGCAACAGAGTTGTTAATGCTTGGAACTCATTACCTGACTCCATAGTCTCTACTCAAAATCCCAAAATCTTCAACCAAAAACTGTCTACTATTGACCTCACCCCATTCCTAAGAGGACTATAAGGGGCGTGCATAAGAGCACAAAAGTGCCTACCGTTCCTGTCCTATTGTTCCTTTTATTATATCAAATTAATATAGCTAATGCATATTCTATATATATATATATATATATATATATATATATATATATATATATATATATATATATATATATATATATATATACATACATATATATATATATATATATATATATATATATATATATATATTTATATTCATGATATGTTTTTACTTATGACAATGTTTATGTATACTGTTATGACAAAATTAAATTAAAAAAAAGACAGGATACTTCACAATGGAAATCGCCCAAACCTTTTTAGAAACACAAAGCCCATGTTGCACAAACCCCAAAACTTCAAAAACATTGAACCATATAAGAATTCCTCCTCTTATCCAATTTGTTGTTCAGCTGACCCAGAAAAGAGCTTCTAGCCGCTCTGTCAATTTAAAATGACAGCATTTCCTCCCCTCTTCTTTTTTGCCAAGCGATCTCCTGGCTGAGAAGCAAGCCAATCAGTTGGGAGGCTTCTTGGCTTCTCAATTTAAAGGGACGGTGTCTTGTTTTTTTCCCCTCTTCTTCGACAAGTGAGTCTTGATTTGTTTTCCTTCTAGCCAATCAGCTGGGAGTCAGGAGACAGCAATAGATTGGGGGCGGGGCCAGGCAGAATATTTACTACTGGTTTTCCGAACTACTCAAAATGTTTACTACCAGTTCTTGCGAACTGGGGAGAACCGGTAGCAACCCACTACTGTAGTGGGTGTTCCAGCTTTCCTGGTGGGCAGTAGGTTTTTTTTCCAATATTGAAGCACTTTCCTTTTTTTTAATTTGACTTTTTAAAAAAATTTCATAGCATTATTAAAGATTTATTCTGCCAAACTTAGCGGAAGTCCAACATAAACTATTTGGTAAGTAATTATTATTATATGCTTTAACTTGCTGTAACTCTGCTTTATAAATTTTATAAAGTAAAGTTATTTCCCTACTTTATAAATCACCTTTACTGTGAAACCAGTGGGCGATTACTACTAACAGAGATACAAAGTGGGCAGTAGGTATAAAAAGGTTGACTACCCCTCTACTAGTAGGATGGTTAACAGAAAGATGGAGGTAACCGTAACACAACCATAGCTATTTAAATACAAGCAGTTCTGTTAAGAATATGTGATTTAAGGAGAAACCCTAGATATGAACGGGCCACCTATTACTAAAAGTGGCAAACAGCATTTTCTTTCCTTGGGCCAATGAAGCCACACATTTTTAATATACAACTTGTTTTCAGCAGTTTTTAGCAGTTCCTGAAAGCTTGCACAGCTTCAGTGGTTTGTTGGCTAAAGGAAAGAGAATGCCATTTTTAGTAAAGGCAGTCAATTTGTAAGTATGAGTTCCAATTTAAATACAAATTTGATTTAAAGACAAAGTTAGGAACAGAACTCATTCTTAACCTATAGATTGCCTGATAGTTAAAAATAGTGAGCAAAACTGGTGAGAATAGTGCCATTGAAATGTATGGAATTTGTGCCTTATTTTTATAATCTGGATTATTAGATTATTCACATCCCCCCATTGTTTTTGTACATAGTATCACACACTTCTAAAAAACTCTGAAATTATGAGTTATCTATCTGTCTCAATACCTAGAGTACATTTGCAAATCAAATCATAGATTTCTGAAATTCTTTTCTTTAGATTTTACTCATGAAATATAAAGATAATAAATTAAATGCATTTCAAAGTTCTCTTATTAACATTGAGCAAATTGTTTATTTTGTTTCCTTTTTTTCCTTTATAGTTCTCCTAAAGCATGATTTTATCAGCACTAATCACATAAAGTAGAAAAATCCAAGATATTATTTGTATCCTGGAGAGAAAACTTTGGAGAACAAAACAGTCAATTCCTCAACCACATCAAGGTCAGTTTTTCATTCCTTATAAATTTGTATACTGCACAGTTTCCAGCACAAAGGAATAAATGGTTAGAACAAAAAATCAACAAAAATCATCAAGGGGAATCCTTACCTTTATCATAGCAAAATCTCATTCCAATTGCATATATTTGACTTTCTGGGGAAATTATTATTATATTCATTTATATCACATTTTAGATAACTAGAATAGTTTTAAAAATTTTTAAAAAATGATAGAATATTTGGAACTGTGATAAATGTTCAAAAACTGGTTCATCTGAGTTATATTATTATAATATAATAGATTATTATTATAGAGTAAACACAGAATGTGTTTATGGCTTAATGATTAATCAGGACACATACATAGACACATAAAGAGAGAGACATGCATATAGAAGTATAATGAATAAATTATCTTATTATATACAAAACAGAATTAAGGCAGAATCCAGTGATCCTCCCCAGTCGGTGATAAAGAACTAAGATATTACCCTACATTATTATTTAGTTTTATTATTTGAGGAAATCAAACACAAGAAATATACTGGTGTATATTAAAGATAGCAAACTTTCTGAGGACAGCTTTAAAAGAAAAAACAAAAAGGAATATTTCTAGTGCCAAATGGGGAAGTTGGAAAGAACTATTTTATATATTCTAGCTTAAAAAGCACAAAAGAAACAGCCAGGGGAAGCATGAATTAATAAAACAGAGAAAACAGAAGGTGCCACTTCTGATTTATTGTGGAAACAAGTGCAAATTCAAATATTATTTCTAAAGGAAGTAGCATCACATTAATCATCATGGTTGTTTTTGTTTTGTTTTTTTCCTGTATGGTTCTAGCCAAAAGCATTTGGTTGCTTATTAGCATGTGACAGCAACATATAATTTTAGTTACTTTTTTTCTTTCTCATTTTGAAGAGACCGTTCAAGGAAATTCTTCTAAACCATAGAATATTGCTTGAATTGATTGTGTTTCTTAGAATTAGCCATTCTCAACCTGGCAACCTCTAGATATATTATGACTACAAACTCCAGAATTCCCAGACACAGTCTGAATGGTCAGCTTGGAGTTCTGACATTTGGAATGCATCATGTTTTGGAAGGATTGGTTTTAAAGAGGCTGCTCAGAAGACCAAGAAGCAGAAGGGAGGGACTGAGGGGGGAGAAAGAGAGAGGGAGAGGGAGGGAGGGAGGGAGGGAGAGAGAGAGAGAGAGAGAGAGAGAGAGAGAGAGAGAGAGAGAACCTGCTAGTTTGAATGTCTATAGTTCAGAGAAAGGGGGGGGAGGATGGATGGATGGATAGATGGATGGATGAGAAAGAAAGAAGAAAGAAAGAGAGAGGGAGGGAGGGAGGGAGGGAGGGAGGGAGAGAGAGAGGGAGAGGGAGAGGGAGAGGGAGAAAGAAAGAAAGAAAGAAAGAAAGAAAGAAAGAAAGAAAGAAAGAAAGAAAGAAAGAAAGAAAGAAAGAAAGAAAGAAAGAAAGGCTCTGTCAGTAAATACAAAAAGTCTACTTGGGGATTCTAGACAAAATACTTTTGTTAGTTTAAAATCATTTAAATGCTCAATTATTAACCAATAAAACATGTGCTAATGGATTTTATCCTTAAAGGAGGTGGTCTTGAATGAAATGTTTCAGCAAGGTCCATGGCTGCTGGATATGTAGCCACAGTAGCATTTGTCCTTCGCATATCATCTATGAAAATATTTTAGGTAAGCAAGGAAAATTTCTAATATATCATTAGTATAATTAAAGCATCAACTGTGAATTTTCATTTTTTCCTCCAAAGAGCTCATTGTTTACATTTGCTATACATTCCTCCTTAATCAGGTTACAAATGTTCCTCAGAATATTCCATGATATCTAAAAAAATATTTTGATTGCATTACAAAGAAATAGTGGATTTGTAACAATTGTTTAATTTTAATCTATTTCAGAATGCCATTATTTCTCCCTTATGAAGAATGCAAGTCCTTATGCAATCCGTTAGTTATAACGATCTCTGCTAGTTACTGTTTTTTCACTGTATAAATGTATGAATTCATAATCTTATTTAAATTCCATGCACATATGGCTAAAGTTAAAGGTTCAATAGGTAGATCACTTTAAAAAAGATAGATTACAAGACTTTTAATTTTAATAACTATATACAGTACATACTTCTTTGTCTTGTATGGTTAATGATATTCTTAGTATATGAAAAGATGATCATCATTTATCTTTAGCAAACTAAATAACAGATTATGTCTAGCATGATCAAATACTAGACATTGAATAATGGTATATCCAACCTTGGTTTAAAGTGTAAATAAAAGGTCAACTTTATGATATCAGAGTAATCTCAGACACATTTTTCATACGCCTTACTGGAACATGGTTAAAATGAGAAGAGAATGGAATCTCCTAATAATTACTAATTGTTAATCTAGTTTTTAAAAAAATAAAAAATGAATGTTAATTCTGCCAAATGTGAAATACACATTTAAGCAATTAAAATAAATGAAACAATGCATACTTTAAACACCTGGAAAGGGTTAAACAGCATGTTCAACTTCTGATACACCTAACATAATCCTTGTAGGAAAGCTAGGTTAATAAATGATAGACAAAAATCTAGAGTTTGGTAGCAAAGTTTTAGATCAACAAATGTTATTAAAAGGTATAAGCTTTTGTGAGCTACAGACCATGTCATCTGATATGCATAGTGTCTAAACTGATGTAGGATTTAAATTGGGATGAGGCATATAGAGGAATAAAGGAGGGTTATACAGTAGTAGAATATATGTGATACAGATTATAGGTATCATATTAGCAATTTATAATGTGTTTAAACTCATTGTGTTTTTTAAAGCCTTCTGAGATAGCTGGAACCTTTTGATATATTGAAGTTTTAAAGTCTCTCCATGACTGTGCTGGTATATTTTCATTATTTCCAAAACCCTACTTTGAGAGCTATAATATAATGTCCTAGTAGGTTATAATGCTATGATATTACTTTATCCTTCTGTTAAGCCCCAATGTCTAACTTGTATCCATTAATACTTTTGTACAAAGGCTGACCTGTTTATCTCGTGTAGAATCCAGATGACTATTTCTGGCAGTTGATGTCATATGTTATATCACATTAAGGGAAGAAAATTTATAAGAATTTGTTAGAGTGCTGTTGGAGTAAAAATGGGAGCTAAATAGGCATCTGGATTTGTTGAAGGTTTGGTTCTCATGTCATTATCAATGTTCTATTGTTTCCTGCTATTTGCGATAAATGTGTTTCAGGCTGCATACAATTATGAATCTGCCACCCTTTGCTTGAGAAAGTGCAGTGTTGTAATCCAGTATAGGTTTTCAACCGTCCGACTAAGTGCATACAGCAAATAAAGGCTTCTGGGACATTTTTTGTTGCCAAGGGTACAATTTATTGAGCTGACATGGATACGGAAATAGCAAAGTCGATTCTAACATTTCCATGTGCAAATAGCATAGTTAAATGTTTCCCTTTTCCCTGGCCCTCCCATTGTCCCTTTATTCCACTCAATTATTCCACCCAATCAATTATGTTCAGTTTGTTTGGGGAACAGACTCTGGTGGACTTTCCCAGCAGGGGACCTTGGAATGTTGGTATGTCTCGCTGCTGAGTCAGTGCTCTTGCCTTCCATTACCCCCTCCCTTGCACCCCAACCCATTCCCTCCCCCATTGCTTCTTGTCTGGCTATGAGCAGGGTTTGTGTTTGAGCTATAAGAGACAACTAGATACATTTGTGTGTGGGGTGTGTGTGTATGTATATCTAAGGTATTTACCTCATGAGAGCCTGGAAAAAGAAAAAAGGGACTTTTGATTACTTAATATTGATAGGTCAATTTCAAAGTTCTGAACTACAAAACCAGTTCAGTGTAGTGATTAGAGGTTTTAGAACTGGAGACCATGAGCTCTAGTCCTACCTTTGGCCCAAACCTAGCTGGATAACTTTGGGTCAGTCACTAAAAGCCCTAGGAATAAGACAATGGCAAAACACTTCTGAAGATGTGCCAAGGAAATTGTAGGGACAATGTAGTTGCCAGACATCAAGACTGATCTGAAGGCACAAAACAACAACAAAAGCACTATATTGTAATATTTATTTATTTATTTTATTTATTTATTTATTTATCACATTTGTATACCGCCCTATCTCCCTAGGGACTCAGGCAAATAAAAAGGTACATATAAATACAAAATAAAATAACAATTAAAAAACTTATTCTACATAGCCAAATTTTTAAAAGAACAATATAAATAATAAAACCCATTAAAACCAATATAAATTTAAAATCTAATCCAGTCCTGCGCAGATGAATAGATGTGTTTTAAGCTCGCGGCGGAAGGTTCGGAGGTCCGGAAGTTGACGAAGTCCTGGGGGGAGTTCGTTCCAGAGGGTGGGAGCCCCCACAGAGAAGGCCCTTCCCCTGGGTGTCGCCAAACGGCACTGCCTGGCCGACGGCACCCTGAGGAGTCCCTCTCTGTGAGAGCGCACGGGTCGGTGAGAGGTATTCGGTAGCAGCAGGCGGTCCCGTAAGTAGCCCGGCCCTATGCCATGGAGCGCTTTAAAGATAGTTACCAAAACCTTGAAGCGCACCCGGAAGGCCACAGGTAGCCAGTGCAGTCTGCGCAGGAGAGGTGTCACATGGGAGCCACAAGGGGCTCCCTCTATCACCCACGCAGCCGCATTCTGAACTAACTGAAGCCTCCGGATGCCCCTCAAGGGGAGCCCCATGTAGAGAGCATTGAGGTAATCCAGATGAGACTCACGAGGGCGTGAGTGACCGTGCATAGGGCATCCCGGTCTAGAAAGGGGCGCAACTGGCGGACCAGGCGAACCTGGTAAAAAGCTCTCCTGGAGACGGCCGTCAAATGATCTTCAAAAGACAGCCGTTCATCCAGGAGGACGCCCAAGTTGCGCACCCTCTCCATCGGGGCCAATGACTCGCCCCCAACAGTCAGCCGCGGACTCAGCTGACTGTACCGGGATGCCGGCATCCACAGCCACTCTGTCTTGGAGGGATTGAGCTTGAGCCTGTTTCTCCCCATCCAGACCCATACGGCTTCCAAACACTGGGACAGCACTTGATAACCGTTGGTGTGGCCGGGTGTGGAAAAGTACAGCTGAGTGTCATCAGCGTACAGCTGGTACCTCACACCGAAGCCACTGATGATCTCACCCAACGGCTTCATATAGATGTTGAACAGAAGGGGCAAGAGAATCGACCCCTGCGGCACCCCACAAGTGAGGCGCCTCGGGGCCGACCTCTGCCCCCCTGTCAACACCGTCTGCGACCGATTGGAGAGATAGGAGGAGAACCACCGATAAACGGTGCCTCCCACTCCCAATCCCTCCAACTGGCGCAGCAGGATACCATGGTCGATGGTATCAAAAGCCGCTGAGAGGTCTAATAGGACCAGGGCAGAGGAACAACCCCTATCCCTGGCCCTCCAGAGATCATCCATCAACGCGACCAAAGCCGTCTCAGTGCTTTATCCGGGCCGGAAACCGGACTGGAACGGGTCTAGATAGACAGTTTCATCCAGGTGCCGGGGATATGGGATACAATAATATGGGATACAATACATTTTACCTTGCATAATGATTTTTTATGATTGAAATTAAGAATTTTTGTAAATGTTAGAGGTCTGACCAATACTATAATATATACAGAATATGCTCTTATTTGAAAAAGAAAAGGGAATTTGACATTACTTTCATCCACTTTAGAATAAGCAAGAAGATGATGTTTTAAAAGAGAAATGGTTTGGTAAACAATATGCAGTTTATGGGTTGTCTCATACTAGAAAAAATTGCTGTACTATAAAGAGAGGGTTTCTTGTGTAAATTCATGAAAGACACATTATCTATTTTGTAGATATGGCTGTTAACACCAATATGTTGCTAAGGGAGTTTCAAGGGAGTTTTTACAGTAAAACTCTTTTAAAAAGTTCTTTATGGAAGAAAAAATAATCTGATAGGTAGAGTTTGACCTGAGACTCCAAATATAAAGAGCCAACTTTTATTTTCAAAAAAGATCTTAAATTCTAAAATAAATTATATAACTTATTATATAAATTTGTATTTTAAAAAGTATACAAATTTGTTACAGAAAGATAACTTGAGTTTCATAAAATAGTCAGATGTCTGTAATAGCCTCATGTAACTATATTGCATTGTACTTTTAAATACTGTAGTGTTAAGTAGTAGCAGATGCTCTGTAAATTGGATTTAAATAACAAAATATGTTCCTGTATTTGATCAGTTGTTTACAGCATAAAAAAAAACAAAAACTTTTCACACAGAAAATTTCACACAATTTTTCTGCTTAATGAAAATGGTTGGAAAAATATTGTATTCTAAAATACAATATTTTAGAACTACTGGGAAAGTAGTTTAGAAGAACATTACATATATGTATATTTTTTGTGCATTTGAGTCTCTCTCTCTCTCTCTGTGTGTGTGTGTGTACACAAAGGAACACATACACAAATATATTATTAAATGTATTTTAATGTTTTATTCTTTTATCTTATACTTGCTTTCCCCCCATCTGTATATTTACCATTTGATAAATTATATTGGGGCTATTTAAAACTTGAGAAACGAAAAATTGGTTTGAAATATGAAGCAGTTATCAAACGATTTATCATTTCTCTTTGGCTAACATGGATATAAATAATGTTAATTCTGATTTATGTAATATCGAATTGTGTAATCAGAATTAACATTATTTATATCCTCCCCCCCCTATTTTTGGTTTAACACATTGCTTATTAATATAGAAAATATGAGTAGATTTGGGGAATAAGTGATAAAAGGAACACAAATTAAATATGCATCCTTTTTATTTGATCAGAAAAACAAGCCAGTAAACAATGCAAATAGATTTTAAATCCTTGGAAATATTTCATCACAGGTTAATTAATCAAGAGTTAGATATATTATCCATTAATGTTACTTCTAAAGAAAAGACACGAAAAAAAATCTGAATATTGCTCTCTCTCTCATAAATCTGTTAGATAATTCAGAGTTGATATTACTACAAATTTAATTAATTTACTGATTTTCAGTTTTACATTAGTTTGGAACTAAAGTAAGTTGGATGTGAAGAAATTGGCCAATTCATGATTTATTTTGACAGGAAAGATTGAAACAATGAAAAATTGTTTTTTCATTGTTGGTTGCCAGAGCCCGGAGCACTACAGGAGATGAGCAAGCATGGGCAGCACGGGACCCCCAGGCATGGCACCCATGGCATTGACCTGGTAGCAGTGGACAGATACCCCAAGGGAATGTCCTCTCCCTCATGGCCCGTAGGAGTTTCCTTGCTCACCCTATCTCTCCAGGTGTGTGCCCAGCAAGTGCAGAGCAGCCTGTGTACCAAGCTCTCCATCTCTCCATTACTGCAGCAGAAATTGGCAAGGTCTATGTGAGTTCACTGCGGGAAGTGAGCAAGCATGGGCAGAGCAGGAATCTCAGGCATGGCAAGCAATGTCCAGGCTCACTGCAAGGGGTTCAGGCATCCCCAGCTTCAGCTCAGTTCTCCGGTTGTTTCCCCCAACCACCCACCCAACTGCCCAGGGGGACACTTCTCCTCCAGCCAAAACAGCATGAAAAATGTCTCATGTTGATTGGCTCCCACTATTGCCTTTGCGCTGCAATCCCTGAAGTCACTCATCCAAACCAGCTACCTAATGGCAAGCAGAAGGTGCCTGCAGCATCACCCAGGCCAGGACCAAACAAGACCCATGGGGTCACAGGCGTCATGGCAGAAAAGTGGCTGCCTTTTATTCAGATGCTGGCGAAGTTGTTTTCCTTAGATCACGTGTTCTTACAGACTATTCTATCCTCTGCACAGAAATGTAAAAACGAGCATGTGTAAGAATGCACGATCTAAGGAAAACAGTTTTACCAGCATCTCAGAAAAAGACTGCCACTTTTCTGCCAAGTGGTTCAACCTTTTCTGGAGATCTTTGAAAGTGATCAGTATCAGGGAGGAGCAAATGGAATCGGGAGGGGGAGGGGGGCTAGCAAAGGGCTGGGAAGTGGCTCACCAGGCTAATGCAGCCTGTTATTAACACACAGCTGCCTGCAATTACAATTACTGCAGGCTCGAGTCCCACCAGGCCCAAGGTTGACTCACCCTTCCATCCTTTATAAGGTAGATAAAATGAGGACCCAGATTGTTGGGGGGGGCAATAAGTTGACTTTGCATATAAATATACAAATAGAATGAGACTATTGCCTTACACAATGTAAGCCGCCCTGAGTCTTCGGAGAAGGGCGGGATATAAATTCAAATAAAAAAAAAAGTAGGCCCAATGCCTGTGGAGACCTGAAGGGGCCGGATGGGGGAAATAGACAGGGGGGCATATTGCAGCATCTCTGTGGTTGGTCAAAAGGGCGAATGACCACTGTGGTGCTGCAACATACATAACTTCGGGACCAGGACATAAGTACTTTTTTGTGGGATGTCGCAATTTTGAACCATCAAGTAAATGAACTGCTGTGAGTCGAGGAATACCATATTTACAAAAGTAAATGCTATAACAAACAAAAATATCCCCAGATGTCTTCAATAGGGATTACTATATCTATTTTTAAAGACAAATTATTAGAAGATAAAAATACAATAACAAATTTGTTATTAGCTCTTTAAACCTATCACTGCTAGATTTGAGAATTTTTAAACAAAAACTTGGTACAAGTTGCAATATTATAAAACTTGACTTGCATAAAAAAAGTAAGAGGAAACTTGTATGCCCTTACTTAAAAGTTAATGTTTGTTTAACTATCAATAAGACAAAAATTTAAATGGATGCATATTTTTTTAAGAAATGTATAAACTTAACATACAATGATTTACATGTACTCTAAAAAGTTATATAAATGTTTGTGAAGAGTAGCATTTAATTTAATTTATATTTACACATTCTATTAATACAGAACATGAAAAGATCATAGGAAGGTTTTTTTTCAATAAGTAGTATTTACCCCAAAAAGAAGAAATTAGAAAATTTAACACCTTAAATTCTTGTAGTTGAGTAAATAAAAATGTATGCAACAAAAAATGTACTTCCTCACCTTATAAATTGAACATTGAAATGGAATTATTAGATTCTATTTACTATACATTTAAATGAATTTAAAACTGTTAGTGGGAAAATTAGAATTGAGTTTGCAATTTGAAGCAGCTATCAATTTACCAATCTTCCTTCACTACTCCAATTAAAAATTCATCTCCTTCTTATGGTTATATCTGTTATATTATATAGATTTATACTTATATATGTTATATTATATTATATTATAATAAGATATATTATATCTTTTTTTTTTTTTTATTGAAAGAGTTTTAAAAAAACAAAAACATTTTCCCCCCTTTTTTCCCCCTCCCTCCCAAAAAACAAAACAAAACACCCCCCTCCCTCCCCCACCCCCCGGCTTCCCGGGTCAATCACAAGGTAAAGTTATACATAAACCAAACATAGAATAAAATTTTCCCTTCCAATCCAAATAACCACATCCAAAGCTTTTCGTCTCCCAACCCCCTCCCCATTACATAAAATAACTTTCTAATTATTCAAAGGCACTCTGATATTTCTTAATCTGATATCTGTTTTGTAGATAATCAATCCATTTTTCCATTCAATTAAATATCTTTCCTGCGTATTGTCTTTTAAAACGCTGAGATTTTAGCCATCTCAGCCAAATTAATAACTTTCAATATCCATTCTTCTATTGTAGGTATCTCTTCTTCTTCCAGTATTGTCCAATCAACAGTCTTGCTGCTGTTATTAAGTTCAAAATCAATTTAGTCTCAATCCCTGTACAATCCATTATAATTCCCAAAAGGAAAAATTGTGGCAGGAACTTTATCTTCTTCTTCAGTACATTTTGAATAATCCACCAAATTCTTATCCAAAAGACCTTAATTTTCTTGCAAGTCCACCAAATATGAAAATATGTAGCATCATCACAATCACACCTCCAACATTTCGCTTGGATATTAGGATACATACATGATAATTTTTTGGGATCTAAATGCCATCTATAAAACATCTTATAAAAATTTTCCTTAAATTCTGTGCTTGTGTAAACTTAACATTTCTAACCCAAATTTTCTCCCATGTTTCCAACATTATTGGTTCCTGAATATTCTGTGCCCATTTTATCATACAATCCTTTACCAAATCCTTTTCCGAATCTATTTCAAGCAACACATTATACAATCTCTTTATATGCTCCTGGGTCTGATTTCTAATTTGCTTTATTAAAATTTCCTCCCTTTGCATTATACCAATTTTTGATCTTCTTTCCATCTAGCACTTATTTGCCCATATTGAAACCAAGTATAATTCCTCCTTCTTCATTTTAATACCTGTAATGATTTTAATTGCAATCTACCTCCTTCAGCATACAAAAGTTCTTTATATGTAATCATTTCCTGTTTCTGTTCTATATTTATATTCTCTATTGCATGTCTAGGGCTCGCCCATATAGGAATCTTGTAATCTAATTTATAGGAATATTTATTCCAGACCCGCAAAAGAGCACTTCTCAACACATGATTCTTAAAAGCCCTATCCACTTTTTTCCATAAAATAAGTACGCATGCCATCCATATAACAAGTCATAACCTTCTATATTCAAAATTCTTTCCTCTGTTAAGTTAAACCAGTCACTTATTACTGAAAGGGTTACTGCTTCATAATATAGTTTAAAGTTAGGCATTCTTAAACCACCTCTTTCCCGTGAATCCTGTATTATTTTCATTTTAACCCTCGCCTTTTTACCCTGCCATATAAATTTATTAATCCCACTCTGCCAATCTTCCAAATTTTTATCCTTTTTAATTATAGGTATCATCTGGAACAGAAACAAAAATCTAGGTAACACATTCATTTTAATAGCCGCAATCCTTCCCAATAGGGATAACTGCAATTTCTTCCAGCCACTCATATCATTCTGAACTTTTTGCCATAGCAAGTCATAATTATTCTTATAAAGTTTCTTGTTCGATGAGCTAATATAGACCCCTAAATATTTAACCTTTTTTACTACCTCAAATCCTGTCATTTCCTCTAGTTTTTGTTTCTGTTGTATAGACATATTTTTAATTATCACTTTTGTTTTATTCTGATTTATTTTAAATCCTGATACCTTTCCATATTTATCAATTACTTCCAACAAAAATCTACTTGAATTTATAGGATTCATTAACGTAACCACTACATCATCTGCAAAAGCTCTAACTTTGTACTCATATTGTCTAATCTTAATTCCTCTATTTTCATTAATTCTCGTATTTTATCTAATAATGGTTCCAGAGTCAAAACAAACAATAATGGTGATAAGGGACATCCCTGTCTTGTTCCTTTCGCAATCTTAATAACTTCTGTCAAACTACCATTTACTATAATCTGTGCTGTTTGCTCTCCATAAATCGCTTTAATTATTCTAATAAAACAGTCTCCAAATTGCATTTTCTATTAATTTAAATAAAAATCCCAATGCAATCGATCAAAGGCTTTCTCTGCATCCAAAAAAATAAGTGCCGCTGAAGTATTCTTCTTTTCCAAATATTCCAATATATTAATAATCTGTCTAACATTATTCCTCATCTGCCTCCCTTTTATAAAACCAGATTGATCAGTATGAATTCTTTGTTGTAAAACTAACATTAATCTATTTGCTATTATTTTTACAAAATCTTATAATCATTATTTAAAAGTGAAATCGGCCTATAGTTACCAGGTTTAGAGCAGTCTTGCTCCTCTTCGGTATCAGTGAAATAAAAGATGTTTTCCATGACGGGGTATTCCACCCTAATTGTATCTGATTAAATAATTCTTTAAGTGGGCCTAATATTTCATCCTGTGTTTTTATAATAAGTTGCTGTAAGACCATCTGTACCAGGGTTTTCCCATTTTAATTGTTTAATTGCCTCCACTATTTCTCCAGTAGCTATCGGCCGATTCAGCTCCTCCCTCTGTTCTAATGTTAGAATATTAACCTTATAATCTTTCAAATAATCATAAATGTCCCTATCCAATATTTTGTCTTTTGCATATAGTGCAGTATAAAATTCTGAGAATGCCTTTTTAATTTTTTCCTGTTGGTATATCTCTTTACCTTTATATTCTATTTTTGTATGACACGTACTTTCTGTTTCTTCCTTAAATTATATGCCAACCATCTCCCAGGTTTATTTGCATTACAAAAGGTATTATGTTTAGCATATTGTATATTCGTTGCCACCTGGTCTGCCATTAACATATTAAATTGACTCTGTAATATTTTTATAGCCTCTTTAAGTTTATGATCTTGTGGGTTTTGAATTAATAACTGTTGCTTCCTTTGAATTTCTTCTTCCAAATATCTACGCTGCCTTTGTTTATTATTCCTTTGCCTGTTGTCCAAGTAAATCAATATCCCTCTAATAAACGCTTTGCTCGCTTCCCACACAGTTCCTATAGGTGTCCCTTTGTACATATTAAATAAGATATAATATATATATATTATATCTTATTTAGCACTACTAAATAATTAGGGATGCAGTGGCTCAGTGGCTAAGACAGTGAGCTTGTCGATCAAAAGATCGGCAGTTCAGCAGTTTGAATCCCTAGAGCTGCATAATGGGGTGAGCTCCCATTATTTTTCCCAGCTTCTGCCAATCTAGCAGTTTGAAAGCACGTAAAAAAATGCGAGTAGAAAAATAGGGACCACCTTTGGTGGGAAGGTAACAGTGTTCTGTGCTCCTTTAGCATTTAGTCATGCTGGCCATATGACCATGGAGACATCTTCAGACAGTACTGGGTCTTCAGCTTTGAACAGAGATGAGCACCACCCCCTAGAGTCGGGAACAACTAGCACATATGTGTGAGGGGAACCTTTATCTTTACCTAAATAATTAATTTTGGTTAGATCTCATGCTTTTCAAGGCTCACAATGTTTTCTGGAAAGCCACATTGCTGGATTCAGGAGTAAGGAATGACCAAGTGCTTCATCTTGCTACCCAAAGAAATAATTAGGACAGAAGCTTTTTTGAATGAGACTTCCCATTCATTTTAATTGCCAATCATTATTAGTATCATCAAAGTTTGTACGAAAACATTTATGGTACAGTAATTTTGTTTAGCTTACATAAATTTCCAGTAAGGCTTGGTTTGGAGTTAATCTTATCTTTACTAATATAAAATAACCTCATTAACTACTGAATATGTCATGCATAGCTTGGTATCTACTAGTTCAAAACTTAGAAACAAATGGGACATCCAGTCCAAGAAGATAGAAGAAAATAGGATGGAGCAAGAAGCCTAGGAAATATTCTCATGATATCACGTTTAGCGGTTTACTGGCATTATGTTTGGTTGTATCCATAGATTAGAAGTCATTGTCTTTATTGTCTAGATTATCAGAAGGTTTATGTCAAGTGCAGGAAATCAGGAATTCGGGCAATTCAAACCAAAATAGAATTATTGTACGCTAATGTTTTCTACAAGAATTTGAATTAGTAATGGTCTAAGAAAATTGGTGCTACATAAGAGTCAGTGGAATTCAGGTGGACTGGTCTTAAATCTCTTGTGGGCACAAAAAGACTCAGGACTGAGGACATGTTTGATCCTTCCCTTGGGCTCAACCAGGTCATCTATAATTATCAGATTATCAGAAAGATGGCATGCATTAGTTCAATGATCAGAAGGAACACTAGTTTCTACCATTTTTGTAGGCTATCCAAATGGCAAATACTTAATTTTTAAGAAACTCAGTATGAAACTTTTTCATCCCTCTTACCTGAGCCGAGATTATGCAAAATTAAGCCTTATTTTCAATGTGTATGGGGAAAAAAAGTGCAGAACATTAGAAAATGCTCACAGTTCCTCCCATTTACCCCCAACTATTTTATCATAGGTAGGAAGATAACATCTGTGCACAGGTTATAAAGCAGTTTTACATCCTATTTGAAAACATTCTGGCATCTCAAGCAGAGAAAGTAAAGGCGTAGCATGTACCATGCTGTGGATAAAATGTTTCAATCCCCCACACATTGATTTTGGTTATTTCACTTTATTCAGAACAAATAAATCAGCAGTGTATCTGGTGCTGGGGATGTTACTGACAAACTTTTCTCAGATGCCTTACTCTAACTTTTATATAGGGCTAGCATCTGATAATAAAGAACCCGGTGTCTGAGAAGTGCATGCCCAGCACCAATAAACAAATAATATCATCAGCTGTGGTTTGCAGCAGCACATTTAATTTATCGAAAAAGTGCAGACAAGCAAAGGGCCTTTTTTTAAAAAAAAAAATTGAGATGTTATTGATTACTAGTTCTGTTCTTACCTCTTTTAAATTTATTCCCTTAGTTATTCCAAAGTGTTTATCTCTTATAACAGCAGCTAGACAACACAGTATCAACAGTAGAGACCTTCAAATTTCTAGGTTCTACCATATCACAAGATCTAAATTGGACAGCTAACATCAAAAAACATCATCAAAAAAGCACAACAAAGAATGTTCTTTCTGCACCAACTCAGAAAGCTCAAAATGCCCAAGGTGCTGCTGATACAGTTCTACAGGGGAATTACTGAGTCTGTCATCTGCACCTCTAAAACTGTCTGGTTTGGTTCTGCAACCCAACAAGACAGGCATGGACTTCAGAGGAGAATTAGAACTGCAGAAAAAACCAATTGCAACCAATCTGCCTTCCATTGAGGACCTGTATACTACACGAGTCAAAAAGAGGGCTGTGAAAATATTTACAGACCCCTCATATCCTGGACATAAACTGTTTCAACCCCTACCCTCAAAATGACGCTACAGAGCACTGCACACCAGAACAACTAGACACAACAACAGTTTTTCCCCGAACACCATCACTGTGCTAAACAAATAATTCCCCCAACACTGTCAAACTATTTACTAAGTCTGCACTACTATTAATTTACTCATCATTCCCATCACCCATCTCCTTCCACTTAGGACTGTATGACTGTAACTTCGTTGCTCGTATCCTTACGATTTATATTGATATTGTTTCCTGATTGCTTATTTTTACCCTATGAATGTCATTAAGTGTTGTACCTTGTGATTCTTGATGAACATATCTTTTCTTTTATGTATGCTGAGAGCATGCGGACCAAGACAAATTGCTTGTGTGTCCAATCACACTTGGCCAATAAAAAATTCAATTCAATTCTATTCTATTCTATTCTATTCTATTCTATTCTATTCTATTCTATTCTATTCTATTCTATTCTATTCTATTCTATTCTATTCTATTCTCTCTTTCTACACTATTTATGAAGCAATGTGACAAAGATTCCGTTTCCTTACGAAATAATATAAATGCAGGCAGGCTTTTCTAATTTTTTTTTTTGGGGGGGGAGATCATCAGCATTTAATTTTTGAAAACATTAGATGTGGCCCATCTTCCTATTCCCAGTCCCCAAGACTTTCCAGATACTACTGTATAGAGAAACAGCTCACAGTCTTTTACAATCTGGTACATTTCTACTTTGGACTTCTGAGAAACATTACTGTTTCCATGATGTAACTACTAGGCTGCTAATGGATCCACTTGTATTATTATAGTTTGGAAACAGCTGCCTTGCTCTTTGGTTTTTGGCTGGAGTTCAAAATTGTTCTTACTTATAAAACCTGAAGAAAATTAAGGCTTGGTGATAGGAAGGTCTAGTTCTGTTTCATCATAGACACAGTGGAAACTGAAGGCAACCAATAATTCTATTAGAGGGATAGTGTCACATGTTATAGAGCATGCTTATAGTAGAAAAAAAGATATGATAGACATCACTAAGGATATCAGACCTATATTCAGGAGGACCAAACCTTGGGATTTTGGAGTATTCTGCATTTAAGAAAAATGCACTGCTTTAGTAAAATCCAACAAGTTTCTGTGATCTGTGCTTGTAATGAGTTGATTTTGAAGAACATGAGCCTATTAGGGAGATTACAAAATCACCCCAGACTATATAATTAGTCTGCTGACTATTTTATTTAAGACTCATTGTTATACTTGAGATCTCACCATAAATTTAAAGTGTCTTTGATGGTACAACACGGGTCTCATTTCTTTCTAACAGTGATGAATAAATAGATAAATAGCAGTTCAATATGTACATTATGGAAAAGATTATATAAATTCTATATTTGAGTTTAATTGAATGGTGGAAGGTTATTGGGCTGTGCTCTGTATATTTTCATGATCATAGGTCTTCTTGTTCTCCTTATCGAATCTCAGCCAAACAGTCCATAAAATAATAGCGTGAGGTGAAGGAAGACAAGGGGAAGAAGGGAGATGGGACAGATTTCTGGGAAGAATATTATTTTAAAAAAATACAACAGGAAAAAAAGACTTCAAAGCCAAGTTGAAATAAACTGTTTTCCAAATATGCATGGTGGTTTTGAAAAGGATCTTTTCCCTCATAAATTCTTTCTGAGATCATTCAGAAAAGGAGTATATTAATTTATCTAGAGTGAAATCTGCCAGTCAACATACAACCAGCTTTGCACTAACTCTTACATAATTTATGGTATTGTATTACCAAATTATGACATCTGTTAGCCAATGTAGTTCTATGACAATGTTTAATAAACATCGCTCACTGGTTTATATAATTTGGGGAAAGAGAAGAAAGTTTTTACTATGGAAAAAAGCATACAGTTCAATAGAAAGGGGAAACAGGATACCCCCCCCCAAAAAAAAAGCACTTGGAAAAGTCAAATTAGGGGAAGTTCCAAGTAATACAAGAATCCCTCTTTGAATGAGTTGGGTGGACTAGAAACACAATCAATCAATCAATCAATCAATCAATCAATCAATCACCTCTCTTGAAAATAATTGATTCCATTATTATTTCAAATGAGCACTACATTCATTTCTCTTTTAGCTCAGGAATCTTTAACAACCAAGAACATAAAAAAAGTTTGGTGTATCATCACATTGTTTTAAATCAAAAGAACCTCTTCAATATTACATAAACAAGTAAAATAGGTGCTCTAACAAGACTTAAATGTATGGAAAAAAGAGCTTGGGATTTGAACTTTATAAGTCACTTTGGAACTCTTTATAGTATAAAATTTCCTATAAACCTATTTTGGCAAGTCATAAATATTTGGCTATAAAATAATCAGTAGATAATGATATACCTCCTTTAAACTGCATTAGACTGTTCAAAGCAGTGCTCGCCAAGATGGCTGCTGAATGGTCTGAACTTTACTGCCAATTTTGTTGTCAAAGTTGGTTCTTTCATAGTGCTTCCCTGCATTTGAATGGGATCACTTACGAATGACCCAAGACAACTTTCAGATTCCTGAGGACCCACCTATAAAGGAGAGACTTGAAGATTCCATTTCCCTCTGGGAGTGGTCAGAAAGTCACAGATATCCATTTTTTCTCTTGCCAGTTCACCGGTAGCAACCCACCACTGAGTTGATTACAACAATAGTTTGTTAACAGAGGATTTGGAAACTTTAGTCTTATCTTTCTTTCTTATTATTATTGTTCTTCCTGTTAACTATTTCCTCATTAATGTAGTATATGTCAGGCTAATAAATTCCAAATAGATTTAGTAGTTTAAAATTAGGGGGGGGCGCTGTTTCACAAGGGGAGGGAAACTGATATAGTTGTAATGTATTAATCAGTATTCAATTAGGAGGGATAATATGTGTGTGTGTATTAGGTTTTTTAATGCACTTTTTAAATGTCTGGTATCTTTTGTGAATTTTTTCTTTGTTGTTTTAAAGAAAAAAATGAAGTTTTTAAATTTGTACTTTGTATTTTAACTTTTTTAATAAATAAAAATAGAATAAAAAGACTTCAAAGTGTCTGTTTAAATTCAGTGTTTTTGGCAACTTAGAAAAATTGCACAATGAAGTTAAATAATTCTAGTATTCTAGTATAGCTTTATTGTTAATACTCTTGAGTCTTATGAAATCTAAGATGGAACATATTATTAGCTGCCAGATTTATTATAACAAAATGCTGAAAAAATGCATGTTATTTGTATCAGCAATATTTAAAATTTATGAGGGATGTTGTTAGCTAACCAAATGATAGCAAATTATCCTGAATATTTTTTTTACTTTTGAATAATTTTCATAATCTCAGTTTTTAAAATTTATTAATGAAGGAATTCATAATATATTAGATTCCTAATTATTTAATATGGATATGCATATTAACAAAATATAAATATATAATTTTTAAATATTTTCTGTTAAAGTACACTTAAACATTTTTTTTAAAAGGGTTTTTTGCATGTTTAGATATTAATGCAAATTTTGGTACATGTTTATAATAGTAATAATAAATTCTTGGCACATAGCACACCAGATATAATTGTAGTTGAAAAGAGGAGAGTGTAGATAATTGATGTGGCATTTGTGGGGGATAGTAGAATGGAAGACAAGGAATTGGAAAAAATCACAAATTATTAAGATCTGAAAATTGAAGTTGAAAGATTATGGCATAAAACAGGGCCTAGTGGTCCCAGTGAATATCGGCACATCAGGTGTCATACCCCCTTTGGTAGGCACTTAGAAAAGCTATGCATTGACAAAATTTCCATTTGTTAAATTGTGAAAGGCCACACTACTTGGATCCATACATATACTATACATTATAACAAGAAGTAGGCTTGAAAACATAAAAATAAATGAATAATAAATGAATAAAAGAATTGTAATCCGGAATTGAGAAGATGGCAACACAGAGCTATTGCTACCTTTCCAAAAAGCTGAAGAAACAGTGGACTACCTTGCTAGCCACTTCAAGGAGATTGCACAGGGTGACTACAAATAATGACATGACAATGATACATTGGAATATTTGTAAGAAATACCAATTGCCTGCAGGCAAGAAGGGGTTGGGACCACAAAAGTAAACAAAGTAATAGAAAAGGAAGAACCTAAAGTTCTAAGCAGACACCCCTGCCACATAACATTCCAGACTTAACAACTGTTGATAAGAAAGACAACAAATTGTGGATAGTGCATATTGCAACAGTTAGTGACAACAGAATACAAAGAACTGAAGAAAAGACCTTGAAATAAGAAATAGAACACTATGGCAAAAGAAAATAGTAGCCACCTACAATTCCAAAACATAATGGAGCATCATTTGCATTGACAAAATCACCATCAGTTAATTGCAAAAGATAGCTGTATTTGAGACAGCTTACATCCTGTGACAATATCTTTAATGTTATTAAACAACAATCTCTGCCTGTCCCAGATCCATGGAAAGGACTTGGTAGGTAGGCAAAAATGCCAGATCCAGTCTAAACATCTGGCTGACTGTGTAATCATAGTAACAATAACTTGCTGCTCCCCTCAAAAAAAAATTGACAAAAAAATATTATTCTTTATATCTTATATTAACTCAGGCTTTACATTCTTAGCACCACCATATTCATTTTTTCAACTACCAGGTACATCTAACTCTTATTTCCAGAAAGAAATATTGTGTTATACCGTTCTTCACAGGGCTCTGCCCCTTACTGAGAGAAAATGGTCTGCTTGGCATTCAATACATGATAGTCTAGTTATTCCAGATGATTTTTAGCACACTGGAGGGGAAAATAAAACAAAAGAGAAACATGGTCCACGCTTGCTAAGATCTCAATCAACTGGACAATGAATGATACCTGTATCTGTTGCTCTTATTGATTATATTTCCCACTGTTTATTACAAGGCCATTTCAAAGCTTGGAAGTCTCTGTTCCGTGGTATTTCAAATCCTAATACAATTTAATCATCTCATAATATGTGCCTTGCTGGGTTTGAACTTCGATATTGTTGCTTTGACAGTGGCATAAGCAACGCCATAAAAAAACCCTTCAAGAATATCTTTTAAAAGTAGTAAATAAAATAGATTATTATTCTCTACCCCAACACAGCCCTCTGCCCCCATCCAAGCTGTAGAGCAACAATTTGTGATTTTAATCAGTTTCTCTCATTATTTAGCCATCAAGCCATTATCTTTGGCCCAATGTCATTTCTTCATAATTCAACCCTGTCAATCCATGAGACGGTATAGAATGGCTTGCATTCTGAAAAATTCAGTATTTTGAAATCAAGATAGAGTAACATATATACGATAAGGAAATAGAAAAGAAAAGAGAATAGGAAAAGATGTGCATCTGGGTCTGTGTGGCCCTTCCTTGGCTGGGTGTGTGATATTTGTGAGGCATGTACCTAGCTATACAGCTTGCTGCATAGAAATTTAACAGGGCTGACATTACATGATACGGAGATAATCAAATGGGATAGGAAACTATTTTTTCTAGATGCCCAAGGCAACTGATAACCTATAATAAGGCAATTCAGTGAAACCGTTAAGTCATAATATTAGATACTGTACTGTCAACTGAGTAAAAACTAGCAAAGCAACACAGTATTAGGTTTTTTGCAAATTTCTTTTCCTGAAAGATACAATTGCAAGGCATGATTATATATATATATATATATATATATATACATACATATATATATATATATATATATATATGTGTGTGTGTGTGTGTGTGTGTGTGTGTGTGTGTGTGTGTGTGTGTTTTCTGAGGTTTTGGTGTTTGTATGTAGATCTTTGGTTATTCGGTTTTCTCCCACGTAAAATTGGAAGTGTCTTAAGTCTCATTCGTCATCTTCAGGCTTCAGCTTCGTGCTTCTGGGAGCAATATATATATATATATATTTGACAAATCATCCCATAGTTTCAGGCCTTTCCTTTCCCCAATACTTAGCTGAAATATTCTCCATTCATTCCTGATTTTGCAGAAATCTATAGAAACACATTTTATTTCCCATTATAATTTTGTTTTAAATCATGGGAATCAGCTTACTCCTCTCCAAAATAATGACTAAGGAAGCCTGAGGAATTTTATGGAACCTAAGGTTGCTCTAAATCAGTTTTGGGATAAGAGGGAAATGTTGTTGTGACCTAGGCCCATGTAGTTATAGAATAGAATTTTTATTGGCCAAGTGTGATTGGACACACAAGGAATTTGTCTTGCATATGCTCTCAGTGTACATAAAAGAAAAGATACGTTCATCAAGGTACAACATTTACAACACAATTGATGGTCAATATATCAATATAAATCATAAGGATTGCCAGCAACAAGTTATAGTCATACAGTCATAAATGGAAAGAGATTGATGATGGGAACTATGAGTATATATATATGGTAACTATTATTACCAGACACAATCAGTCCCAAACAAACATTATTAGAACAGCTGAAAATTACTTCATTCCCAGCTTAGTCCAAATTAATTCCAAAACAAATCCTTCAGAAAAAGTGCTTTGGCCTTATTACAAACCTTTGTCTTCTTTGGCACCCTGCCAAGGCTTTTCTTGGCAAGAACCCCACGAAGTTCAGAAACAGGAGACAAGAAACAATTGTAGCAACATTGCTTTCCTACAAAGAACCCAAGAGTCATTGCTGCTCTTTTAAGCCTTATGGGAGGGGCCAATCATCTCCTGGCCTTACTCCCAAGTCATCCCTTTTGCTTTAGCTGCTCTTGCCTTCTGGCAGCTCTTTGCATGTATGCACTAGGAACAAGCTCCTCCTGTTCCTCTGCCTCTCTGCTGTCCGCCTCTGGAGACTCTGGAGTCCACACATCACTCCTAGATGGCCCTGGCCCCATCTCTGCCTCCGACACAGAGCCCTCATCCAGGCCTTCCCCTGACTCCAGGACTGACCCATTGTTCTCCCCAGCCTCCTCACTGTCCAACTCCACTGCCAATTCCACAGGACCATAACAAATGTACCAGTACAACTAAGAGCAGCTTAACCCTCATGGGTTGAGAACATTAAGGGGGTAAGGCAAAAAATATATATTACCACAGCATATGTGTATCATCAGTAAGGTAGGTACAAGTGGGGAAAGAATTTTCATGTCAGCTGCTGATGTAGGTATGTCAACTTATCATATCAAAAACTTCCTATATCATCTGATGAGTTCTCACGATCTAATGTTAGGTGTTTTTTTTTAAGTATGTAAGGCATATATCCTGAAGTTTCTATTTACTCTTTCAAAAGTGGCTACACCTCTTGGTGTACTACGAAGAAAATATGAATGTTACCCTCTCTGCAAATAATTTAATTGAATAATAGACCATTTGGTACTCTACAGTCATTACAGATTTATTCTCCTTCTCTACACTTCCTCATGATCTCAGAAATACTGCTGTTTTACTTGTTAATACCAAGGTTAGCTTCATTTTTCATTTTGCGGTTTATTCTGAACACAATCAAGATCATTAACTTTACTGCTTTAATTTAACCTGAAGTTAAATTGTACTTCAGTAAATTGAATTAAAACCTTTATTTGTTCTTCTTCTGCCTGTCAAGTGCAACAGGCATTTAGGGGGAAGAGTGTTTTATCCAATGCTGGGAATGCAACTTGGATCTGAAGCCAAGATGACAAATAGGAGAGAAAAGGAAAGCAAACAGAAGAATAATTCTAAGAAAAGTAATTTTCACGGATGTATGAATTTAATTGATGCTCAAGGAATGGGTGGACCTGATTTCCAGAAGCGATTCTCTTCACTGAATATACAGGAAAGCGTGCTCTGTAAATAGCTCCCATATAAAATATGCTCCTAGATAATGTAGAGATAATAGAGCACCAGTTGAAAAGCAAAGATCCAAGCAACGAAGCACATACATAAATATTTTGCATGACACATTTTCTCTGTTTAAGCAATGGGAATCATTTGCAGAAGTCAACCACTGCCTAAGATTATAAACTAAAATCAAATCTGTCATATGAATTCAAAATATGTTCTGGTCTGATTCTTTTCTACCTATCTAATTGGATTACAATACTTTTGTAAATCCAACTAGTGTGGTTTTTAATATCTTTTATCAACAATGGTCTTTTATCTATCACCATTCTTTATAAATAGTGAGACAGCCACTTTACTCCCATGCTACCTTCCATAAATGGTATATTACACACTGTGTCCTTATTGCACAACCAGAGTGAGATCATGTTGTGCAGCTGTCTGTACTGTTTTCCCAAACAGCACTGAAATGCAGGCATTTGTGATTTCCTCTGGCTGAAATGCAAACATCAGCAACTGCAACCACCAATCACACTACAGAAAAGAGCTGATGTAGTTCCCATCTTCAAAAAAGGAAAAAAAACAGATCCAGGAAACTACAGACCTATCAGTCTGACCTCAATACCGGGGAAGATTCTGGAAAAGATAATCAAGCAACGAATCACCGAACACCTAGAAGCAAACAAAGTAATAACCAAAAGCCAACATGGGTTTGTCAAAAACAGATCATGCCAGACTAATCTTATCGCATTCTTTGACAAAATGACAAAATTAGTAGACCAGAGGAATGCTGTCGATATAATTTACTTGGACTTCAGTAAAGCATTTGATAAAGTAGACCATAACCTACTACTAGATAAAGTAGAAAAATGTGGGTTAGACAGCACCACCACCAGATGGATTCGTAATTGGCTGACCAACCGCACTCAACGTGTAGTCCTCAACGGAACTACATCCACATGGAGGGAAGTATGCAGTGGAGTACCCCAAGGCTCTGTTTTAGGCCCAGTACTCTTCAACATCTTCATCAATGACTTGGACGAGGGGATAGATGGGGAACTCATCAATTTTGCAGATGACACCAAGCTGGCAGGAATAGCCAACACTCCAGAAGATAGGCTCAAGTTACAGAAAGATCTTGACAGACTTGAACATTGGGCGCTATCTAACAAAATGAAATTCAACAGTGAAAAAAGTAAGGTTCTACATTTAGGCCAAAAAAACAAAATGCACCGGTACCGTATATGTGGTACCTTACTCAATAGTAGTACCTGTGAGAGGGATCTTGGAGTCCTAGTAGATAGCCATTTAGATATGAGCCAGCAGTGTGCAGCAGCTGTTAAAAAAGCCAACACAGTTCTGGGCTGCATAAACAGAGGGATAGAATCAAGATCACGTGAAGTGTTAGTACCACTTTATAATGCCTTGGTAAGGCCACACTTGGAATATTGCATCCAGTTTTGGTCGCCACGATGTAAAAAAGATGTTGAGACTCTAGAAAGAGTGCAGAGAAGAGCAACAAAGATGATTAGGGGACTGGAGGATAAAACATATGAAGAACGGTTGCAGGAACTGGGTATGTCTAGTTTAACAAAAAGAAGGACTAGGGGAGACATGATAGCTGTGTTCCAATATCTCAGGGGCTGCCACAAAGAAGAGGGAGTCAGGCTGTTCACCAAAGCACCTGAGGGTAGAACAAGAAGCAATGGGTGGAAACTGATCAAAGAAAGAAGCAACTTAGAACTAAGGAGAAATTTCCTGACAGTTAGAACAATTAATAAGTGGAACGACTTGCCTTCAGAAGTTGTGAATGCTCCAACACTGGAAATTTTTAAGAAAATGTTGGATAACCATCTGACTGAGATGGTATAGGGTTTCCTGCCTGGGCAGGGGGTTGGACTAGAAGGCCTCCAAGGTCCCTTCCAACTCTGATGTTATGTTATGTTATGTTATGTTATATTTGCAAAATTTACTGTACTCTTTTAGATTCTTTAACCTTAAAAGAAAAAAAACATCCATTTTAAAACTCTAAACTTTTCTTTAAATGTATTTGTAAAATCAAATTCTAATACATCTTTTTTTTAGCTTCCTCTTTACAGATACTTTCAAATACATTGTCAATAATATTTTATAATCTTTAGGAATTACTTAAGTATTATAAAAAAGAAGACAAAAACACATTTTCAAAACCACTTTACATTAAAACTTTCAATTACATATATCTGATTGGTAAAAATTCATCCTAACTCCAATTAATCCATTAAATTTAAGTCTCTCCATCAAGCTTATCTTCACAGAATATTTTCTTCTTCTTCTCAGGAGTGTCTATTAAGTAATTATAGACTCCTCTTTTTCTCAAGGAATTCTCAACCTTATTTTTTTTTTCAATCCATGGGGAAAAAAGCAAATTTGTCATTTTGAAAGTTGCAGATTTTCTTGAAAGTCTTCTTTCAATTGTGATGGTGGTTTAAATATAAACCACCATCATAAAAAAAGATTGATGTCCGATTTTATATTCCAAAATTGCAATTGGGTCCTTTACATTGTTAGCTACTTGTAAAATTCCCTCAGTGGCTTGGTACCTTTCTACACATAACTACATTTCTGGAGTAGTTTGAGTAGTTTTTACAATATCCATAGAATGTAACTGGTCTATAAACTGAAGGGTTTAATTTAAATTTATTATATCTCTAATAAATTGCTCAAATCTATACTCCATCTTCTTAACTCCCTCTTGTGGTCAAATAATTTTTTTTTTTTGTAAGACACTTAAGAATTGCTGGCCAATCAGAATTCATAAAAATCCAAAAGTTTTAGCCACCCATAGCAAAGCAAACCAAGCTATAAATTACTTAAAAATAGTAAAATGAAATCACAACTTTCTACCTTTATATTTCTCCATCAAAGTTTTTTTTAAGATACTCCACTCTTCCTTATTTTAGCTTGCCTTCAGCAACCCTCTTCGTTGTTTAACAATAAAGAAGTCTCCAAAACAGTGCAATCTTCAAAAAAGAATAACAGGCTGTGGCTGAAGAGAGCCTCTTTTAGCTTAATAAAGATAATCTTAAAAGTGATTAAGAAATGAAAGACACAATATTTATTTGAAAAAAAAATCCCTAAACAGCTGCTTTTTCAACAATGAAGTGATTGCAGCTTTACCTCCCCCACCCCCCAAGCTTTTGGCTCACCAATTAATTCAAAGTACAGCTCTGAAGCTACTTGCAGACTGTTGCTGTATGGAACATCTTGTGAGGTAATTCAGGACTCTTCCTCACCCAAGATAATCCTCTAAACTAAAGGAATGTCAGTTCCTTCTGTTAGTAAGTTGAAAAAGTGACAGTCCAGAGCCCCAGAGAGCCCTCTGGATGTAGCATCAGTTGGCCATCTTCACCAGAAGTCACGACACTTTGGTCTCAAACCATTAATGACCAATAGATGTCAGGAAAGAGTAGGAGTATATGCCTGCTGGGTATCACCTAATAATTATCTGGATTTATCCAAGGTAGATGAAGCTGTTAGAAATCATGGAATACTCATATATCTGATCATCCAAAATGAAAGAAAAGGGTTGCAGAAGGCAGGGTTCTGGACTGATTTTTTTTTTTTAAGTAACCCAAACAAATAATTCCCTCAACACTGTCAAACTATTACTAAATCTGCACTACTATTAATCTTCCCATCACTCCCATCACCCATCTCCTTCCACTTATGACTGTACAACTGTAACTTTGTTGCTTGTATCCAGGGATGAAATCTAATTTTTTTTGCCACCGGTTCTGTAGGCATGGCTTGGTGGGCAAAGCCAACATGACATCACTCATGTCTTTCTTTCTTTCTTTCTTTCTTTCTTTCTTTCTTTCTTTCTTTCTTTCTTTCTTTCTTTCTTTCTCTCTCTCTCTCTCTCTCTCTCTCTTTTGCTCTCTCTCTCTCTCTCTCTCTCACACACACACACACAAACACACACACACCTGAGCTGAGCAGTGGCTGCTGCGGGAGAAGGAAGAAAGTGTCCCCCGTCATGGGCTGGATGCAGGCAGTGGGACCCGAGGCGGAGGGGAAGGCAATGGGCCTGGGGGACCACTGGGAAGGCAGCGTGAAAGGCAGTTAAGCATGGCAGGGCTTTGGTGAAGGGAGTAAGCTGCCCCCCCACTTTACCACTCCATCTCTTCCTCCTCACCAGCAGCATCCACTCGGCCAATCTCCCTGCAAACTCAGCTGACGCTTCCACACCTCCGCATGCTTCCCTTCCTTTCCTCCCCCACGATCTCCCCATGCCTGTGCAACATCTGTTTTTGCAGTAAGGCAGCCGCGGGAATCACCAACCCATCGGTGGGCACCAGGAGCCCAGGAGGGGAAAGCCGCACTTACAAGAAGGGGGAGGGTCCTCTCTTCTTTATGGAGCTCAACTTTCCCAGACTCTTCTCTTCTCTGCCCACTTAATGCCGCTGACACGATGCTGCTGGGAAACCGGCTGGATGCGGCTGAATGAGGCTGTGCAGATAAGAGGAGGTCGTGGGGGGAGGAAAGGAAAGGAAGCGTGCGGAGATATGGAAGAATCAGCCCAGTTTGCATGGAGATTGGCCGAGTGGATACTGCTGGCAAGGAGGAAGAGATGGAGTGGTAAAGTGGGGGGGCAGCTTACTCCCTTCCCTGAAGCCCTGCCATGCTTGACTGCCTTCCATGGGGGCTTCCACTTGCCTGCCTTTGCAAGCTGGCCACCGGGATGCTGGGAAGGCAGAGTGGAAGGAAGGCAACATGGCAGGACTGCGAGCCATGGATCAGTTCGGGGGCATGGCCAGCCAGCCACTGCTCCCGGTTCGGCGAACCAACCCCAGCCTTTGCTACCTACTCACCTGATCCAGTCCGATCCATTAGCATTTCACCCCTGCTTGTATCCTTATGATTTATATTGATATTGTTTCCTGATTGCTTATTTGTACCATATGACTATCATTAAGTGTTTTACCTTAGAATTCCTTTTTTTTTTTTATAAAAAGTTTTATTTTCATTTTCCAACAACATATTCAATATACAGTCTCTTATTCAACATTAGTCATTAACTTTCATTTGTTACTTATTCGGACCGGCCCAGCTACCTTAGAATTCTTGATGAACGTATTTTTTCTTTTATGTACACTAAGAGCATATACACCAAGACAAATTCCTTGCGTGTCCAATCACACTTGGCCAATAAAAAATTCTATTCTATTCAAACAGTACTGCAGAACAGGGGCTGGTCTCAGGGATGAAGAGACGGGATTAACCCTTTAGTAAATCTATCAAGGTAATTGTAGCCAAACAGTTTGCCATCCCTTATTGAATCATTTTAACTCCATAGTATAACCACTGTAGCCAATCTCCATTGCAATTCATTTGACCCAGTGCTGATGGGCAGATGATTCCTTTTCCCCAGTGGTTGCATTAAGTTCCCAGATTCATAAGGCAGAGGCTTCAGAATGAGCAGCCCTTTTTTGATCTCTATCACACTGAAGAAAGCAAGTAGTTAATTTTTATTTATTTATTTACATTTATATCCCGCCCTTCTCCGAAGACTCAGGGCGGCTTACACTATGTTAGCAATAGTCTTCATTCTATTTGTATATTTTTATACAAAGTCAACTTATTGCCCCCAACAATCTGGGTCCTCATTTTACCTACCTTATAAAGGATGGAAGGCTGAGTCAACCTTGGGCCTGGTGGGACTAGAACCTGCAGTAATTGCAGGCTGCTGCTGTTAATAACAGACTGCATTAGCAGCCTGAGCCACAATGAAGCTTCCAAAGCTTCCAAAGTTCCCTTCAAGTCATCAGGAACATGTTATAGCTTTTAGCTTCAAGGAGTTGTGTTAACGACACAGGGTAAACGAGTACAATTTAGAGTTGCCTATTAATTTCCTGGTAACGTGAAATGCCACTATGAAAATAAAAGTGCAGGACTCAGCTGAAGAATTCTTTAAAAATTACAAGAAAAGCAAAACTGGCTTAAATAAAAGTGAGGAAATATTGCCTGCAAGTGGGCTTCATAGTTTTACATGACACTCACTGAGTATTCAGCTAAATATTTGTTAACTATCCTACTGCTGAACCCCATTTTGCTGCAGAAATGGGCCCAACCATTGATGTTTTCTTATAGTTATTTAAATGAATTTTTATACCACCCAACTCCTAGTGACCAACTCTTTGTTTTAATGCAAGACAACTTAAGAAAAGTGGTGGATACCTCAGCATTACCTTCCAATTCCTCTGAGAGTTATCTGCTAGTGGAAAAATAACAATCATTTTCTGTAATACAAGGTAGGGTAAGTTTGAAATGTTTGAAATGTTTGTGGTCTGTCAGCTGGGAAATTTCTCAATACTAATCTAACAATCTCCTGGAAGATTACTAGGTATGTTTTGTAAAAAACAAAACAAAACCATGGCCCTAGTGCTCTTATGAAAGGGTGCTAAAGTTGTATCTAGAAATAACCTGGTTGAGTGATCACTGACATAGAAGAAAGTTGTGAAATGAAGCTGAAGGGAGTGTTTGATAACAATTTCCAACAGAGTTAATGTGCTACAACCCAAAAACCTATCAACAATAAATCTATCTAGACAGCCATGAAGACAAAAAAAAAATATCAGTAATGTTTCCCCAAAATCCAGTAATAGAAAAAGTAAAAAATATGGACATTTGTACCCCCTTGTTCACCAGACATGGTGAACCTTTAATTCACCCTGTAATGTCAAAACCAGCAAACCATTCTCTTTCCTGGTTTAAATTCATTTTTTGAACAGAACAGGACTTGAATAGTAGCTCTATTTTGAACATAGATCTAGCATTGTTTTTTTTAAAAAAAAATCACTAAACCACTATTTATAAGAAATCTGCATAAGATATTAGAATTGCATTAAAAAACACAGGAGAGACATTACTCGATAGAAACTTCTTAAAAGCTAGAAATCCATATTTGCCTCTAGCTATGCCAAAATAACTATGAAAAGCCAAGGGCCAAAATTATTGTCAAGAGAAGACGACAAAGACTTTAAATTGGGAGACTTAAATGTAACTTTTAGCATCTTTGACTGTGGGTTAGAAATGAGATGAAGGTAATTTCATGAGGACAGAGAGTTTTGATGTCGTGGCATGAACAATGCAAATAAATACCAAGCTAGGGAGAATATGATGATGAGCCCTCAATATTTTAATGCAGGTTTATTATTCATTTTCTTTCACAGGTTAGCATTTGCATCTCACAGGTCAAATTCTCTACATTAGAGGGGAAAACGCATTTTCTATGTTGAGGACAAAGGGAAAAAGAGAGAACATACTGTTTAAAACAACACAGATACTATTTCAGTATAAAGACAGTTTAATAAACTTATGTAGGTCTTAACCAAAACGCTTATCTAAACTGGCTTTTGGTTTTTTAAATGCTGTCTAACATAATCCTATAGATGTCTACTCAGAAATAACTCATTATGTTTAATGAGCCTTATTCTTCAGTAAAAGGATATAAAATTGTATCTTTAGTTAATGAATTCCAGTGGTATATATGATGCTACACAGCTTATGTTCCCTGAACCTCTGATTTGAAATATCTTTTCTCATCATCCACCAATAGTTACCTTTATAAAAAGTGTTTAACCTTTTTACAGTACATTAATTCTATAAGAAGCCTACAAGATTTAGATTCTTAAGGCATTTAGTAATTTTTTTTTTAGGAAATTTGTGAGCAATAGAACTTTTCAAAAGTCTTTAAGAAAATATGCAAGAGATACAGTATGTGAGAGGGAAAAAAGTATGATTAAAATATATATATTGGGATGTGATATGGAGATTGAAAGAGAATGGAATAGAAAACTAATAATAATAATAATAATAATAATAATAATAATAATAATAATAATAATAATAATAATAATAATAACAACAACAACAACAACAACAACAACAACAACAACAATAGATGATGAAGATGAAGAATAGAAAGCCAATAATTCATTTATTCATCATTAATTTAGTCCTTGAAATTGTTTTCATTATTTCTGCTGCTTCCAGCAATCAGAACCTCTTGTTTAGTGAGGGAATGCTTGCCATTTTCTATATTTTAATAATGTCTTATGAAACAACAAACAAACAAACCAAAAACTCTGAAGAATAAAATGAATGTATAAATTGGCACAATCTATTTTGCAAAAGAAAAAGAGAGAGGTGAATAAAACAAATAAAATAAACTGGATAAAATAAAGAACACTCACGCTTCCTTTCTCTTGTGATTTTCTTAATTCGTAACTAGATCTTCTCATCATTCCAATCACCCATTTCCTTCCACTTATGACTGTATGACTGTAACCTTGCTGCTTGTATCCTTACGATTATATTGATATTGTTTTCTGATTGCTTATTTGTACCCTGTGACTATCATTAAGTGTTGTACTTTTTGATTCTTGATGAACGTATCTTTTCTTTTATGTACACTGAGAGCATATGCACCAAGACAAATTCTTTGTGTGTCCAATCACACTTGGCCAATAAAAAGATCTAATCTATTCTATTCTATTCTATTCTATTCTATTCTATTCTATTCTATTCTATTCTATTCTATTCTAGAATTAGTATAGTCAGCATATTTCTTATACAATTTTTCAAAATACATACCTTAAACTTTACAGCAGAGTGCTCCATAATTTAAGTAGCTTTAGAACAGTTAACTGCCATTCACACCATGTTGAGCAGAAATGATAAAATTTATGTACCATCCTCTAGCATTTAAATTTATTTATTAATTGTATTTTGTCCTTCAGATAGATGTATGCATATCCTGACTTTCTTTCAGGAGCTTGAGAAATCCTCTCTTTTCTATTAATCCCATAAGTGTCTTGCCCAAGTTCACCTAGTGAGCTTCCATGAGATTCTCCAGAATTAATTATTATTCCACACTGAATCATTTGCGACAGCTTCTAAAAATGTCCATCTAGAGAAATAAACTGTGTGGAAGAATTACAAGAAACATATTCCTTATATAAATACATCCATGAAAAACTACTATACTACATTCTTAAAATTCATTGAGGATGGAACAAATTTGAGGGTTCATTAGAGACAACTTAGAAATGTCTGACTAATAAAATTGAGTTTGAACCTAAAATATATTTTGTTGTTTCACTCTGTTCCAAAGCAGAGTTAACCGTTGTTATTTTTTTTTCTTGGTTTATTCTACAGTCTTTGATTAGCAGAAAAGGCTAATTGTTAAATCAAAGTGTATGATTTACAGCAATGATGTCCATAGGATCCTGCTGCTTTTATCAAAATGAACTCGGTCCTTTCAGAACAATGTACTAAGTCATAAAACAGATACAGGTTGGGTGGAACTTGCATTGCAATGCCACAATGTTATAATGGGCTTTTATCTTTCTGATTGCTCTTGTCTCCTCAGCAGACACTGCTGATTTGCAGGAGGATTTCCCAAGTCTTGCATTTTAGAAATTATTTTACTTTGTACCCTGAAAATGTGAAAATATGAAGTATGCGTTTTCTAACTAAACTAACTTCATAGGTTGCATTTATACGATCACTAGAAAGAATGGAGGATTAAATGAATCTATAGATGTATAATAGGCAATGAGAATAGCCTTGAGGTACAGGAGGAAAAGACACAAAGGGCAGGCAAAAGAAATTTGAGTCTGAGGCAGAAATGTAATTTGAGAACGCATCACAGGTTTGACCCTAATTCTCTCAAGAAAAAAGAGAGGACGGAAATTCTGTTACCATAGCCTTATAATAGTAATATTAGCATTCATCAATTTGGTTTCCTAGTGTGTTCTACTTGATTACCATGATATAATAATAATCTAATGTATGCTGACATATTCTTATAACTCCGTGCCTTGCATTCTGTTGAATTGTACAACTGCCACTGTTCCAAGTAGCACTTACCCATATATAGTATACAGCAACACTGTATTTACTAATGAAGAATTATCTTTAAAGGGAATTCAAACCCTCTTATGTTATTTCTCTCATAGGAATCTTCAGGGATATATAATTTCTTCAGGCATTAAATCACAATGGTTATGTCCACAATAGGAATTGTTTTTTAACTGTGAAAATTTTCCTTGTGTCTAAGGATTCATCCTCATGGTCCAGTTGCTGTGACATGAACGATTTTGAGAGATAATGCATGTTCTCATAACGTCACCTCCACTCATCCCCACTCATCCCCAGTTCCATACCTAGATGGCCTGGAATCAGTTTTGGTTGTTGATATTTTCTCTTTTCTTCCATCATTAATTTTGCTGTAAAACATTCCAATGCATCTTGATAATGCTGCTTCTGTTGACATAGTCAGAGGCTGGAAACTGTCCAGTTCTTAATGGCCAGTATAATTGGTTTCACTTATGTTCCTGACTCATTTGATCAATGGGCACAACCCTACTTGGGCATCTTATCTGTGGCTAAAGAGAGAGAGTGAAAGGGAGGGAGGAGAGAGAGGAGTGAGAGGAGTGAGGGAGTGAGGGAGAGAGGGAGGTACCTGGTTTGCATAGCAATATAGCTATTTTTTTTTTGAGTGGAGGATGGAATTGTATGTGGATATAGTAATTTCCTAGAACACCAAATCCAGGTCTTCAGTGTCCAAATCAAAGGGGGAGGGCAAATCAAAAGTATTTGAAGTTATTGGTTGGTGGGTAAATGTGCACAATGAACTAACAGTGAGTTCACATTTTAGGTATACTATGCAGTATATCCAGCATTGAATTGCTCAGAAGAAGACTTCCCTAGGAAACATTTCAGTTTGAATTCAGTTCTGAAGAACTCTATATAGATTGGAGATGGTGTATTGCCTACCATTTCAAACACCTATTTCTGGATTGTGAAATATAGGAAATGTTTTATTTACAAACACCTTGGGATTCCCTCTCTTGTGTGTGCAAAAAAAATCTTTCATTTCTTAGGAATTCTCCAATCAAAATTCTACTATAACACCATTTTTATCAGAACCTTATTCACAAGGTTTATAAAGATCTCTGTGAATTTCATATTAAAAAAAATATTGATTGTCTCACAAAAATTATTGTACCTGGATTAACTTATGTTTAATCATCTATTGTGTAGATTTATTTTAATCAAGGACAAAAATGCCTGAATGCAGTTTCCCTTCATTATCATTCACTTTCTGCATCTATATTTTATATTTTTTTGTTTTAAAAGAGAGAGAGAGAGAGAGGGAGGGAGGGAGAGAGAGCGAGAGCGAGAGCGAGAGATGTCTTTGAGAGAAATTTCAATGCCTCAGCCTTCCATATTTTCCAGTAAATTAAGAGATCAACATTACAGCAAATAAATAGAGAACAAAAATTAAGACTTATAACCCTGAAACAATGAGTCTTCATGCAAGATTGTTGAACTCCAGGAAGAGCTTGAAAGACATGCCAAGGGAAGTGGGCTAAAGTAGGAATATCTGTCCAAGAAGACTGGTATCTTTTAAAATCCTGGTATTTAACAAATAATAATTGAAAAATATTCTGATTTATTGCTGATGGAGAATTGGAGAAATATGAGGAGTGCCCAGATTCTCCTATCTTATCATTCTATACATTCAGGGGAGTAATTTGTAGTTTTTCCCAATATCTACAATAAGACATCTACCACTTGCTGGTATCTATTTATCTATATCCATATAGGGTATATAATATCCATATAGGGTATATAATATCCATATAGGGTATATAATCTCTCTTGCTCTTGTGTCATATATCATATATCACTCTATCCTGCTAAAATAGGGGTGTTAAACTCAAGGCCCAGGGGCCGGATCCTGCCCATGGGGTGCTTAGATCTGGCCCACAGGGCCACCCTGGAAACAGCAAAGGACCAGCTTACCATGTGTGATCCTCCCAAGATCCGTTTTCACTGGCAGAGGGCTACAGGAAGCTGTCACAGCCAAAAACAGAACTTGGGAGCCTGTTTTTCCTGGCAGAGTGCTCGGGCCACCACAGGACCCCCTGACATGAGTGATGTAGAGCAGGCCATGCCCACCCCAGGCCCCCAAGGTCAAACACAACCCTGATGTGGCCCTCAATGAAATCAAGTATGACACCACTGATCTAAAACTGTCATATTCAGGGATTACACAAAGGTTGTCACCAATTTGCATCTCAAACAGAAATAGGAGAAAGTATGATTCCTTCTTGGACAATATTTACAAATATCAATCAAGTTTTTTTCTGTTTTCATAACTTACAATATGTATTTTCTGAGGGAAATTATCTATTGTCTGGAGAAATAGATCATTAAAACAAAATGGGTTTAATCAAAAATGGGGAAAATATTCAGAATTTGTAGAAGTGAGCCCAGCAGTAATCATTTATCACTTTAATCAGACATTTTTAGGTGGAAACATAAAAGTAGGAACATAAATGTAAAATTTATAACAGCATTTTTAAAAAATGGCAGTGTAAAATATGGAGAAGATACTTTTTTTAAAAAGGGATCTCTTCACTGGTAATTGGAAAGAGCTCCCTCTAAGTGTTATGCATAATGCCCTATCAATTAAAGTAATAAAACATGTACTACTTAATGTTCAATCATAAAATGGCATTCCTGTATAATAGTACTTCCTTTCCTTTCCTTTCCTTTCCTTTCCTTTCCTTTCCTTTCCTTTCCTTTCCTTTCCTTTCCCCTATCCCTATCCCTATCCCTATTCCAATATTATTTTTCACTATGTATTATCTCTCGAAACAATCTTGTTCTAGACTACGTCAATCACATTCTCACACACACTGAAAAATAGTTAGGTAGCACTGACCAGGTGGGGCAGATTCCACCCATGTCTTTATTGAGTTTCAGGGACAATGTTTGCATGGCATTTATGTATTTTATCTTTCTATTATTTCTATACCACCACATTTGACATTTCTAGATATAGTATGTACAACATGCTTATCCATGGCTACTAGAGATTTGTTTTACTCAATTTTAGTGAACATATGACACATTGAAAAATGAACTGACATACCAGATGGCTTCATATAGTATCCTAGGATAAAATTTAGCTGGTTGGTTTATGTTACAAGGTGTTCAGCTATAGACAGACACATTCTCCAGAGGTTTGAAATTATGTGAGGGAAGCACTTCCAGCTTGGCATGAGTCTGTTTGCACACCTAGAGTTAAATGTTCTGCTTCGGGTGAGTCTAGCAGAATGGGGATATACGAAGCCAAGAATTAGTGCCCAAATGGCACAACAATCCTCATTAAAATTTAAAAGGGAAAGTAGCAATGGGGCTTCACTTCAATAAGATGAAAATATTACACGTTAATATTGTAACCAATGCATTAATGCACACATATATTGTATGTATACACTTATCTCTTGGACATAAACTTCACTATCTCCTTTATGCAAGTGAAGCATTTTTCCATTCAAACTGATTATGTGATTCTTTATACAGTGCAAAAACTGTTCACTTCAACATTTGAGAGTAATATACAGTAACCTGAATAGTGTTCCTCATAAATACTCATGAGTTTTTTTTAAAAAAAATAGTCAAAAAGCAAGAAAAATCCACAGGAGTAGTCAGCCCATTTAGCAAATTGGATAAAATGACAACAAAATTATTTTTGACATTCTATTTTTCTGTTCTTATTATTACTATTATTATTATTATTTTCCCTGCTCTGTACTCCCACCTAAAAAGAAAGTTACAGGTACATAGTTATGCTTAAGATTATAAGCTATTGCATGAAGGCAGTTAGCTCAAATTACAGTTCTTCCCTCAATGTACAGATATAGCAGGTAAAATATGTTTACCTATTTGTTCTTTGTTATATTCCTATTTCACCCCTTAGTCATACAGAGTTCTTACAATAACTACTGAGGGTTTTTTAAAACTGCTTTTTTTGGGGGGGAAAGAGATAATCAGCCCTCCAGAATCTGTTCAAAATGCATCACCAGAGGAAGACATAATGATTCAAAAGGAGTATAAATATATTACCTGAATGTAATTGATTGAACTTTAATTTAAATTAAATCTATTTTAACTTATATCTTACCACACCCAAATCATTATCAAGGTTCTGTCTGTTTTTTCAGAGAACGATCATCAACATGCCATTAAAAGGCTATATGTCCCTCTCAACTCTCCTCCCTACACTTTGTATATTGTTGGATTAAGCTTTATTACTCCTTGTAGTTCTAAATCTGTTCTAATTAAGGTTCAGAACTCAACCAATAACCCAACTTTATTTTATATGTTCTTCTCTGAAAGAAAATGTCTTGGAATTATAAATGATGCCAAGGTGTAGTAGATTGTTGTCTGTGTGGGTGCGGGTGAAATACTGAATCTTGCCATAGGTAAGGACTAATTTTAAATTTTAAGAAATTTAAAAGTCTAATCAATATAAAGCCTCTTAAGATAGAAAAGGATCTCTGGACTGAAACCCTCCCAATGGGAAGCAAACCCAGTGTCTTCATCTTCCATGTACTGTAACCGGCACTACATTGTATCCAAAGTTGGTCTCTGGGAGAGAGAGAATATGTTTAATAAAAAGGGCTGGAGACAAATAGCTCAGGTATATTCCTCCCGTTCCAAGGGCGTATGGGGAAAACAAATTATTTACTGGAATTTCTGAACTGCCTCTTGTTTTCTTCTTTCATATGCATTTCATCAAAAAAGTTATTTGGAAAAGCAAAGGTAAGGGTTCCGTTCCGACTACTCTCTTTTCCCTCTCCCTCTGTACAGAGTTTAGATCCTTCAAATATTGTTTGGGAGGCCTAAATATGTTTTCTGACTAACAAGTGTTTGAACCATTGTGCTTAAAAGCAGGCTTCATGAGAGAGGTGGAGATCTGATAGAGTAAGAACTGTAGGGTTTAATATAACAATGCCACTCACAGCAAGTGATTTTCCCTTCCATTTCTATTCAGCGCTTCAGTGAATATAATTTTACATCTTATTTTTCAGTACTATAGTATAGCCAAACTAAGACATCTCTCTTTTCCCCTCTCACCCTTATCATTGTTAATATTGAAATCTTTTTAACTAAAGAAAAATAATATTATCACTCTTTATACCACACCAAATTCTGCCTTCATTGCTTCAAATACACAAGTACATCTATTTCACCACTGCCAGTAGCCCTAGGCATTATAATTTTAAGTTATACTTGAAAGCCACAGTATGTCTCACTTTTGACACCAAAAAGATGAGCTGTGGAAACTTTGTGGAACATGATGTCAGGATACAAGGAAGAACAGACTGCCAAGAACCTGTGGTAGAATCAAAGGATTCATTTCCACTATTCGGCAAACAAAACTAATGAATAGCTATCCAAAATAGGATACCTGAACAGCTTTGCAAATGTCCTAAGTCTGAAACAAGCTACTCTTATTCTTAAACTCCTTTAAAAAACAACAACAGAAAAATATCTTTGCTTATCTGCCAAGATCTCAGGAATGCAAGTTAGATAATGTTTAACAATTATTTGGGTAAGCAACCATTTTGGACACCATTTGAAATGCTGAAAAGCATATAATGAATAATTTCATGAGGTATTGTCATGTTCACAAAATACCTACCAAGGTCACAAAATGGACACTTCAAAACAAAGGAAAGAGAAAAAAAGAAGTCAGTATTCGGTTAGAGGCCTCCAGGAAATATCTGAACTGGAGGGACGAATGGAAAGCCAAAGAACAAATAAGCAAATGTCATCCAGAAGGAGGCAATGGCAGCATTCTAGGAGAAGTGTCAGAACTTACAAGGCTAGCTCAATTAAACTCATTTTTCCGATTGTGAAAAGTGTCAAACTGTATCATTTCAGATGGCAGGTCTGCAATCTAAATGTCCATCTACACCAAGGCAGAAACTGCCTCAATCTGCAACTCCCACAGTATATTATGATGGCTGAGGCTATGGAGAATTAACATGTAATTAGAAGGATTCAAGGTTTCTTGTCTCTGCCCAATTTAAATCAAAGAACTGCCAACACATTTTTAAAAAGTAGGCCAATGATATCTTCAGAAGGTTTCTCGCTGACTTTCTAATTGTCTAATTCAGAAGAGGAAGGTAAAATAAAAAGAGTGTCTCATGTGAACCAATGTCACATTGTCAGATTAGTTGAGCATTCATTGAAGAGGCTCATGGGGATATTTAAACAAATTTACATTGGAGAAGTTTTGTTCCTTGAGTGTTCTTTAGAGTTGCTCAAAGTTGCTACTTTTAGTTCAACCTTCTTTTTGTATATCATATTATCGCGTCTGCCTCAGAGAACGGTTTGAAGATATCTGAATCTAAGGTACTCTGGTATTATATAGGTAGGCAAAAAAAAGTGGGGGGGAACAAAAACAAAAAAAGAGTGATTTTATTGAAACATCATTTGCCTTCTCGTCATAAATATGCCTTTTGTACATCATAAAAAGTAATAAAGCCATAACGTGCAAACATAAATAGCAGCCTACATTTTGACCAATCTCCATTCTGGCATATTTGTTCCATAAATAGGAGAAAACTTATTTTAGCATGCCAGGTAAGCCGCATAATAGCATGAAGAGTAATGGATTTATTTTGTTTTAATGTGAACATTAACTCCGTGAACAAATTATTCAGTTCACATTTCCAAGAACAGCGTTGGATTTACATTCAGTAGTGTATCCAGTGGATTGCAGCTTTTGATTAATAGCATTTGCATTATTGTTCAGTATCTGGAACTCAAGCTGATACTGCAAACAGCTGAATCCATATCAGTTAAGTGCTAGCAGCATGAAACAGCAAACAATAACTTGCCGATCCATGATTTGGGAAAAAAAACCTGCCAAATGCTTCTCGGCAAATTTCCAGGGGAAAATAGTTCAATTAGTATTTGTATCTATAGCTCCCAGGGAACTATGCATGCCTTCTCAAAACTGGCATATGTGCATATTTACCCCCTGTCAATGTTTTCCCTGCTAGCGCATACATGGGGACTATGACCTGTTTTTACCAGATTTCATTGATATACTATTTTAGAAGTAGTATCTTAGAGGCTGACAGTCTACAATCTATGGATTCAATGAGGATTTCTGAAAGTTTTCGATGAGGTCTCCGGAGACAATTGCAAAAATATTACCAGAATGCATAACACAAAATGTTTAAATGCCTCTGATGAAAGATACATTGTGCCCTTTCCATTATTGTTTCGTTAAAATTGATAGCCTATCTGAAAATCCACGCGCATGGGCATGCAGAATGGAATTAAATATATGCAGATCCAAATTTGATAGTCAATGCTCTGTATGCCCCAAACCACTTGATTTTTTTTTGGAAAAGTTTTTGTTTTGCAGATATCAGAATAGATAAGTTGGTAAATATCTGGTCAGCTGATGGAATCTGTTAAGTTATTGGATTCCATACATACTTGTTTCAACCATTCTGGAATTACTATTCACAATAAATACTGTGTCAAGGCTTATGCCTGGGTTAATATCATATGGCAGTAGCGTGGAATTGTATGCATGTATGTATGTTTGTAGGTATGTATGTAAAAGCTTGGACTTCCTCCTCTTCCCTGAAATGAACTAATTGATTTGGATTTTTTAAATTTTTTATTTATTTATTTTATCAAGCATGTATTTTATGACAGATACAAGTGTAAACATAATTATAAATACATGTAAAGGATATAAATTACCGGGCATTTGGCCCTGGTTTTTGACTGTCCTGACTTTGTCCATAGGCTACGATAACATCAAGTGGCTAGGGAACACCTTTTTTTTTCCCCACTGTTATTTAATCTTTTAGCATGAAATATTCGTCCGCTGACCTCCTCCGACTGCGAGGTTCCCCCGCCTCGCAGGAATGGCCCTCCGGGTTATCGATGGCCGGCCTTAACGAGGGGTCTTGGGACCCGGAGAGGTGGCATGCGAGGAAGAAGAATCTGTGGGGTTTTTTAAACCGTTTTTTAAATAAGGGTTTTTTAAGGGGGGGGAGGGATTCGACGGGTGGGGGGGAAAACCCGTCGGGGAGGGATCCAGCCCCTGTGCTAGTTCGCGACACTATTCCATCTTGTCTGGAGGCAGGGGGGGAGGACGTTCCAGGTTTAGAGGGATGTTCGATCTGTACGGTAAGTGGGAGAGGCAGATATGGCGGGGAGGGCCGTGCGAGTTGTGGGAGCACGCTCGATGTCTGAAAGCGATCGCCTCCCCCGCCCCCTCTGTCCCTACCCGTTCCTCGGGTGGTCGTGATCCTCAGAGCTTGGATCTTCGGCTGATGTTATGTAATGCCCGGTCCGTGGTTAATAAGGCTCCTCTGATTTGCGACCTTATTCAGGGGGAGTCCGCGGACCTTATGGGCATTACGGAAACCTGGTTGGGCCCAGAGGGAGGGGTCCCCCTGGTTGAGATGTGCCCTCCAGGTTTCCGAGCATTTCATCAGCCGAGGTCCAAGGTAGGGGTGGGGGTGGCGGTTGTTATCAAGGAGGATCTAGAGCCGAGGAGGCCACTATTCCTCAGATTGCCGGTTGTGAATCCTTTATGTGCGGTGGGGCTATAGGAATCAGTTGGGCTTGGTGATCGCGTACCTGGCTCCTTGCTGCGTGACCACAGCCCTGCCTGAGCTGTTGGAGGTACTTGCTGCTGTGGCGGTTGAGACCCCCAGACTTATTGTCATGGGGGATTTCAACCTGCCATCAGCTGGCTCGTCATCGACGGCAGCTCGGGAGTTCTTGGCTTCCATGACGGCCTTGGACCTGATTCGAGTAAATGATGGCCCCACGCACACGGGGAGGCACACTGGATCTGCTTTATATCTCTGGACAGTGGTTAAATGATCTGGTATTAGATGATTTAGTAACGGAACCAATGTCATGGTCGGATCATTTTCCTTCGCCTAGACTTCCGAACCGCCATTCACCACGCAGGGAGACGGAACCTATACGGTGGTTCCGCCCCAGGCGCCTGATGGACCCTGAGAGGTTCCTGACGGAGCTTGGGCCATTCCTGAGGATCTGGCCCACGGCACGACTGAGGAACTGGTCGTGGCCTGGGAACAGGCCGCAGCCGGGGCCTTGGACCGTGTCGCGCCTTTGCGGCCTCTGACCCGGCGAGATCTCGACCGGCCCGTGGTTCTCCGAGGGGCTGAGGGAGATGAAACGCCGGAGAAGACGCCTGGAGAGCACCTGGAGGTCCAGTCGCCCGAATTGATCGGACACTAGTTAGGTCCTATTCTAGGACCTACCTAGTGGCAATGAGGGAAGCGAGGCGCCCACGCCCACCCTCATTGCGCCGGCAGATAACCGCCCGGCCGCCCTGTTTTGGTCACCCGCCTCCTACATCAGGAGGTGCGGATGACCCTTGCAGGGACGAGCCGAGGAGTTTAGCGGTTATCTATACGATAAAATCGCTCAGCTGAGGGACGGTCTGGATCGAATTTGGGATGATCCAAGCGAGGGAGAGGAGGCACGTCTTGTTGAGTCCATTTGGGATGAGTTTGACCCTGTGGCCCCCGAGGACGTGGACAGGCTGTTGGGGAGGCTTCACGGCACGACATGTTTACTGGACCCGTGCCCTTCCTGGCTGGTACTGGCCACTCAGGAGGTGACACGAGGCTGGCTCCAGAGGATTATCAACGCTTTGTTGGAAGGGTTTTCCTGCCGCCTTGAAAGAGGCGGTGGTGAGACCCTCCTTAAGAAGCCCTCCTGGACCCAGCTGTTTTGGGTAATTATCGTCAGTTCCAACCTTCGCTTTGTTGCTAAGGTTGTAGAGAGTGCCGCGACAGCTACCTCAATACCTGGATGAAGACGCCTATCTAGACCTGCTCCAGTCCGGCTTCCGACCCGGATACAGCACGGAGACAGCTTTGGTCGCATTGGTGGATGATCTCTGGAGGGCTCGGGACAGGGGTTATTCCTCTGCCCTGGTCCTATTAGACCTCTCAGTGGCATTCGATACCATCGACCATGGTATCTTGCTGCGCCGGTTGGGGGATTGGGAGTGGAGGCACCGATATCGGTGGTTCTCCTCCTATCTCTGACCGGTCGCAGACGGTGTTGACAGGGGGCAGAGGTCACCGCGAGGGCCTCACTTGTGGGGTCCTCAGGGTCGATTCTCTCGCCTTCTGTTCAACATCTACATGAAACCGCTGGGTGAGATCATCAGTGGTTTCGGGTGAGATACCAGCAGTACGCTGATGACACCCAGCTGTACTTTTCCAGGGAAAATAGTTCAATTAGTATTTGTATCTATAGCTCCCAGGGAACTATGCATGCCTTCTCAAAACTGGCATATGTGCATATTTACCCCCTGTCAATGTTTTCCCTGCTAGCGCATACATGGGGACTATGACCTGTTTTTACCAGATTTCATTGATATACTATTTTAGAAGTAGTATCTTAGAGGCTGACAGTCTACAATCTATGGATTCAATGAGGATTTCTGAAAGTTTTCGATGAGGTCTCCGGAGACAATTGCAAAAATATTACCAGAATGCATAACACAAAATGTTTAAATGCCTCTGATGAAAGATACATTGTGCCCTTTCCATTATTGTTTCGTTAAAATTGATAGCCTATCTGAAAATCCACACGCATGGGCATGCAGAATGGAATTAAATATATGCAGATCCAAATTTGATAGTCCATGCTCTGTATGCCCCAAACCACTTGATTTTTTTTGGAAAAGTTTTTGTTTTGCAGATATCAGAATAGATAAGTTGGTAAATATCTGGTCAGCTGATGGAATCTGTTAAGTTATTGGATTCCATACATACTTGTTTCAACCATTCTGGAATTACTATTCACAATAAATACTGTGTCAAGGCTTATGCCTGGGTTAATATCATATGGCAGTAGCGTGGAATTGTATGCATGTATGTATGTTTGTATGTATGTATGTAAAAGCTTGGACTTCCTCCTCTTCCCTGAAATGAACTAATTGATTTGGATTTTTTTAATTTTTAATTTATTTATTTTATCAAGCATGTATTTTATGACAGATACAAGTGTAAACATAATTATAAATACATGTAAAGGATATGAATAAAAAAAACATTACGACAGGGACAGTAGGCATGCTGGTGTGCTTATGCATGCCCCTTACAGACTTCTTAGGAATGGGGTGAGGTCTAAAGTAGACAGTCTAAGGTTAAAGTTTTGGGGATTTGGGGAACAAACCACAGAGTCAGGTAGTGCATTCCAGGCATTGATAACTCTGTTACGGAAGTCGTATTTTCTGCAGTCTAGTTTGGATCAGTTTACCATGAGTTTGTATCTATTGTGTGTTCTTGTATTATTGTGGTTGAAGCTAAAGTATTCATTGGCTGATAGGACATTGTGGCAGATGATTTTATGTACTATGCTTAGGTCAGACCGAAGATGGTGAAGTTCTAAGTTGTCTAAGCCCAAAATTTTGAGTCTGGTGGCATAAGGTATTTTGTTGTGAGCAGAGGAGTGGAGGACTCTTGTTGTGAAATATCTCTGGACTTGTTCAATTGTATTAATGTCCGATAGGCAGTGTGGGTTCCAGACAGATGAATGCCTTCCAATTTTGTTTTAAAGGAAGTAAGAGGCACAATCCACTAATATGAAAAATAAATTGTGAAAAATCTGAAGGAATTAACTAATGTATACTATGCCGGCATGGAACCTAGTTAATCCTGATCTTATGAATGAGCTATCTCTTAATGAATGGAGGCAGGGATGCTCTATTATTGCCTAAGAAAATGTTATAGGGAGATAGACAAAGAGCTGGGAGACTGACTAAACCTGCAAGCTTCAACTTTTAGCAGAAGGTGACATAATCTCTGACTAGGGAAATGAAAGGAGGTGCAGATAAGACTCAATATTACAACCCTTGAAGGGAAACATTCACTGTATGCAAAGACTTCTTTAAACTTAAAGCACATGCTGATAACATTTTCCCATTCTTCACCTGTTGCAAGAACAAGACTGGATATATGGTGTCCCAAAAGAGTACCACAACCATTCTGTTTCTAGCAGCTTATGAAAGATGTAATGCTTTCAAGTAGCCTTGAGACAAATATTTTCAAAAATCTTGGCCTTTGAACATCTCTTGTAGTGCACTTTGAGATTACATCCTTCCTTTTCTCTCTATCACTAGTGTCAAAGGAAAGCCAGATGTTCCATCTTTCCCTGTATTTAATGTTTCTATGGCTGAATTTCTTTCTGCTCATATTATGAGAAAAAAAAACAAGAAATTCAATTGTGGGCCGCTATTTCTAGCACAAAGAGGCCTGTACTGCATATGTAGTGAAATTTGTGGCAAAATCTAGGTGGCACTACAATTTGAAGAGCTACTGTTGGAAGGCTACTTTTATTTTCTCCCACATAAATTCTTAATTTGAAGTTTATTTATTTATTTATTTATTTATTTTTTATTTAATTTGATTTTTATACCGCCCTTCTCCCGAAGGACTCAGAGTTAATTTCAGAGGAATAGTTATCATATATCAGTCAAATTTAAAAAGAATTTAAAAAGAAAAATAACTATTTTATAATATGCCTGCCTAAAACTAAATGGCAAATATAAAAGGTGTATCTGAATCCTTATCTGAGCACAAGCTGAATGTATAGGAATCATGAGCCATTATTTTAAAGAGCTAACTTCTTCAAATTATTAGGACATTTTAATTTACCCGTCTTTTAGACTCTCTCTCTCTCTCTGTGTTTGTGTGTGTGTGTATATATATGTGTGTGTGTATGTATACACACCTATCTATCTATCTATCTATCTATCTATCTATCTATCTATCTATCTATCTATCTATCTATCTATCTATCTATCATCTATCTATCTATCTCTGTCCCAATGAGGAAGAAATGTATGAATGCCTGTGGACAACTCTTATTTTTAAAAATGAACTAAAATTCTTATTCAGCCTTATCGGTGACTTGATTTCTTGCTTTTCATTCAGGAACAGGAGGTTTAAATGTCATTAAAAAACCACGGGCAGTAATATTTCCAGCAGGGGACAGTGAAGAGAGGACAACAGACTGAAAAAAGTTATTAACAAAACAGTAGGAAACTGCCACAAACAGGACACAGTACAATTGCTACATTTACTGATTAGATAAATGATAGTAGAGATAGTAAGACAGAATTCAATAAACAAACACTACTGAATACTAGAATTGAATCTGCTTGCCCAATAAGAACATCTTGGAAGAGCCTACTGAGAAGCTGCCTTCAGTGTGATATTAAGGGGAAGTGGACTATGGGGCAGGCAATTATTGTTGTGATTCTCATGCTTTGGAACTTTTTGTCTCCATGAGGTTGTGAATCTCCCTCTCTCTTGACATTCCATAACAACCAGTGGTATTCCATCAGTCTGTTTTGCAGCATCCAACATGGAGTCAATTAATTAACCTTATATACTGTTTTTATATCTTTCCAGTCCACATACTGGATTTTTTTTTTTTAATTTATATTTATTTATTTATTTATTTGTTACAACAGTATATATAAGCATAAGCATGAAATAACTATACGATATGTAAGCATAAATATAATCATAAATATGTAATAACTATATGAAATTGGATACAATCAAAGGGAACATTAGGACAGGAATGGTAGGCACGTTGGTGCTCTTATGTATGCCCCTTACAGACCTCTTGGGAATGGGTTTTGGTCAATAGTAGAGTTTTTGGTTAAAGCTTTGGGGATTTTGGGAAGAGACCACAGAGTCTGGTAGTGCATTCCAGGCATTAACAACTCTGTTACTGAAGTCATGTTTTCTGCAATCAAGATTGGAGCGGTTCACATTAAGCTTAAATCTATTGTGTGCTCGTGTATTGTGATTGAAGCTGAAGTAGTCTTCAACAGGAAGGACGTTGTAACAGATGATTCTATGAGTTAAATTCAGGTCATGTCGATGGCAGCGGAGTTCTAAATTTTCTAAACCCAGGATTTCAAGTCTGGTGGCATAAGCAGGGGTGAAATCTAAAAATTTTCCCTACCGGTTCTGTGGGCATGGCTTAATTGGTGGCCGTGGCTTGGTGGTCAGATGGCTGGGTGGGCGTGGCCAATAACAATAAATAATAAAAATAATAAACAAAGTATAAAAAAACAATAAGAGGTACCAAAAACCAACTTTCACACTTTACACACACACAACACAACACAACTGACTCACACACAATGTAAAAGCAGCTGCACTTCACACTTCACACAGCCACAAAAAGCTCAAAAACCAACTTTCACACTTTACACACACACAACTAACACACACACAATATGCCACATACAGCTTTCTGAGATTTTGTGTGTTTGTGTAGTTAGAGTGAAACACTACAGAAACACACCAAATCTCAGAAAGCTGCACAAATATTTTATTTTATTATTTTATTTTATTTTATTTTATTTTATTGTGGACTTCAAATCCCAGAATTCCTCAGCCAGCAAAGCCAGCCAGTTGATCACCGAGGAAATAGATTGTTTTTATTTTTATTTATTTATTAATCATATTTATATACCGCCCTATCTCCCGAAGGACTTAGGGCGGTTCACAGGCAAATAAAAACATATAAATACAGATTAAAATAACAATTAAAAAACTTATTCTAAAAGGCCGAATATTTAAAAACATTATAAATAATAAAACCCATTTAAAACCAATAAATTTAAAATCTAATCCAGTCCTGCGCAGATGAATAAGTGTGTTTTAAGCTCGCGACGGAAGGTTCGAAGGTCCGGAAGTTGATGAAGTCCTGGGGGTAGTTCGTTCCAGAGGGTGGGAGCCCCCACAGAGAAGGCCCTTCCCCTGGGCGTCGCCAGACGACACTGCCTCGCTGACGGCACCCTGAGGAGTCCCTCTCTGTGAGAGCGCACGGGTCGGTGAGAGGTATTCAGTAGCAGTAGGCGGTCCCGTAAATAACCTGGCCCTATGCCATGGAGCGCTTTAAAGGTGGTTACCAAGATTAGCTGAGCGATTGATTCTGTCTGGCTGAAACTGAAACTGCTTTCGGGCTGTGGCCATGAGGTTCATCAGTAATCAAGTACGTGCCTTAGAATCTCTACTCTTACTTGTAGAAAACATGTTTTCTACAAGTAAGAGTACAAGTAAGGTTCTGCTGATGAGGAACTCAGGTGAGATCGCCAGAGGAGACTTTATTTTTATTTTTTTAAGTTTAAAGTCTGCCGATCTCAGCTGAGGGGTAGGATCCTCAAAGGCTTTTTGTTTTACTTTTAAAGGCCTGTTTCGGTTGAAGCAAAACTGGCTTTTAAAAGTAAAAAAAAAACCTCTGCAGATGGTGCGGCTCAGCAGAGGCGGGGGGGCGGAGCCAGGGATTTTTGCTACCAGTCCTCCGAACCAGCAGCCGCCTGATCCGGGAGCATTTCACCCCTGGGCATAAGGTATTTTGTTGTAATCAGAGGAGTGGAGAACTCTTCTTGTAAAATATTTCTGGACACACTCAATTGCATTAATGTCCGAAATGAGGTATGGGATTGGATGAAGTAACAAAGTAAGTAAGAAAATAACCTACAAATCTATTTACTTCCTAGTGGTTTCTTTCAGTTAGTGCTATAATTATAGAAGATCCTCTCTTTCATATTTAGAAGTCAAAATTAACTATGGCTATTTCTTCTTCTTGCAGACATATCATTAAACCCAAGAGATGTTTCTCCCTTAATTAACACTGCTGACTGTTGTAATATAAATTGTCCCAAGGTCTCTGGGCTGTGAATAATTTTCAGAAGTGCTTGATCTTTATATAAGTAAACGCAAATTCATATTCATGGAATTGGTTAGGACTAACTTTCTGCGTCAAAGACACATTTTTATTTCTGAAATATATCAGTGATATCACTTTAATCTCATAGTAATTGCCATTTTTCTTGAAGGCTTATTGGCGAACAGAACAATGTACATGGTTTCTAAGGTTTTCATGTAATTGTGCAGTCTTTGGGAAGACAATGCTTGCTAAATATCCATCATCGCACATAGCTATTGGGTCCTGTAAAATATGCTGTCAGGGAACAGCCATTAACCAAATGACTGCACTTCAAACACAACTTTCAGTTTTTCCTGTATCTTGGATGTTGTTCAGGTAATAATGTTCCTCTTAATAACTTCAACTGTGCTATTATTACATAAGGATTCTATCAATATTCACTTTAAGGCAGCACAAAGTCAACATTTGCAGAATAAAATATTTATCTCTCAAACATTTGCATTATGTTACAATAATGCATTGCCCTTTTATTTCTGCTTGACTTCCTTTTCTTCTGCCTTCACTGTATTTGACATCATCTCCCTATGTTTGGCTGCCATCAAACACATTTTTCTTAATCATGTAAAAGTTTCTGTCATGATGAAATACAAAATGCTTCAAATCTCCACAGGAAACAAAACTAAAGAGCAGTGACTGCTCAAGAAATAAATAAAATAAAAGAAAGAAAGAAGAAAGAAGAAAGAAGGGAGGAAAAGAAGGAAGGAAGGAAGGAAGGAAGGAAGGAAGGAAGGAAGGAGAGAGAGAGAGAAAGAGAGAGAGAAAGAAAGAAAGAAAGAAAGAAAGAAGGAAGGAAGGAAGGAAGGAAGGAAGGAAGGAAGACAAGAAAACAATGTTTAAAATGGAAATAAAGTGAAGATGTGGCAACATGAACTATTTTGCTCTATTCTAATAAAAATTAACAGTCTTGCAAAAATAAAATGTACGGTCGAAGAATCATAAACATTTAAGCATTTTGTCAAGCAGAACTTTCTACCAATATCAGGAATATTGACTAGCTTAACTAGCTCAGGGATAGGCAATTTTCTGGAAATCAAGGGCTACATTTAATATTTTTGGGAAATCAAGGACCACAAAATTGGTGGTATTATATAAATGGATGAGAGAAGAATTTTGGATGCTTCCTCAATTTTTCATGTATGATAATTTTCAACATTTCTGGTTAAATGGGATACAAATGCTGCAAAAAGGATTTATATATAATACATAAATATTGGATAGAAACTAATCAAGGAAAGAAGCAACCTGGAATTAAGGAGAAATTTCCTGATAGTGAGAATAATTAACCAGTGGAACAGTTTACCTTCAGAAGTTGCTTCATCACTGGAGATTTTTAAGAAGAAACTGGACAGCCACTTGTCTAATATGGTATAGTGTATCCTGCTTGAGCAGGGGGTTGGACTACAGGACCTCCAAGGTCCATTTCAGCTCTATTCTGATTGATTGATTGATTGAAGTATTCCTGTGATTATAAACAGCCAATCTCTATGTTTTCCTCAAAAGATGACTTTCAGATCTGTTAGTAACAACTCAGAATTATCAGAGAAAGGGGACAATCAAATCTCAGCAGAGGCTAGCTTAAGCAGAAGGTAGCCTGCCAACTCTACTGATCAACTATCTGGCATAATCTCTACTTAGATAACTGCTCTTGGGCTCCACGTTAGCATTCCTACAAAGCTACTTGGTTTACGCTTGCCACTCAACACCCAAAGTATAAAGTATTTCAGAAAATTGACAAGAAAGTTAGGATGGCAGAAAACAGCCTACAGAATTTCAGAGGCTAAGCAAGAACAACATTTCAAGAAAATAATGTTTTGTGCTTAGATGTGCTCAGTACAAATTAACTCCCATCCCCACTTCGCTTCTACTTTCTAAAGATTAGTTCACAAAATTCACTTATTTTGTGACAAGGCTGATATCAGAGGAGAGTTAAAAGGAAGGGAAAAGCAAAAGGTATAAAATGTACAATATTTTATAATGTACAATGATTTATATATGTTCATATTTAAGAATGCTGCTAATGATGCTGTATGCAAAGAATACATGAGTGAAGCAGGCAGGTGTAAATACATAAAACTAATTCAACTAAAGTATTTTTCTTTAAATACAATATACTAAAATATATTGCTAAAGAATGAAATAATAAAAGACTAAAAAATAAAAGGGATGGGATGGCATATGAAAGGTGGCAAACAGAAAACTAGAAAAACCCTTTAATTGGACAGTAACTCAGGTGAAAACATGATTGAGAATGGTGAAAATATAAATTGTTTGGTGGCAAAGGGAGCATCACTACACATACAGATGCAAAAGAAGAAATCCTGGACAACACTGAGGAACAATTGCAGGAACAGCAAAATATATAATCAATCTTTCTCTTTTCCCTTCATGATCTTGTCATTCTTCCAAAAGGCTATTGATTCAGAAATTCATGAATGATAATGGAAGTTAGATGGTTCCATTTGTCCTCAAAGCCACCCAGTATCACCTCATTCCATATCAACTGCAGGCTTTATGCTGAATCAGAGCACTACTAGAATTTGTGTTCTTAGTATCTCATTTTGTTCTGCATCTACCTCATGTCCCCGGGTCACAAATTTGAATCATCATTTACAGACAAACTACACCCTTAGACATAAGGTATCTAAGGTTTCCTATCAAAATCAGCATAATAATGCAATGCTACTTAACTCAAAGTTACCGGTTTTATAAAGATTAAATGGTTACATACTTGTTTCAGCAAGACTCAGTTACAATAGAGAAGAACTGAGAGACTGAAGGACTAGTTTAGGAACTGATCATTATGGAGAAATTCTATCGATATTGTTGCTTAAAGTTGATAATAACTTGATGATGATCATCATCATAACATCATTGTGATGTTATCAACTTGAAGCAATACAGCAGTGACACAAAGTAGAACAACCAAGCAGTGATGGAAAGTCATTCAAGAGCATCATTTTGCTCTCTAGAATTAGACCATCACATTTCTTCACTCAACACAGCTTGCAAGATGTTTCTCTTGAATGACCATTCAGCACAACTCCCCTCTGAAGTTTGCATGACCTTAATGAGTGTTTCAGAAACTCAATATACCAGGCAGGGTATGTCAATAGGAATGCCCATTTCTAAACCCGATCAGGGTGGAGAGAACAGAACTAAATCAGATCTTACATCCCATATTTTGTTTTTTCTGTTACTGCCTCTCAATGGCCAGTGGGAGAGAATGGGATAAATGGGAGAAGAAAAAGCCATCAGTAAGGGGTATCTTTACCATGCTCAAAGAAAAGCATATACCATGCTTAAACCCAATAAACATCTGTCTGTGTTTTGCCTCAAGGGGACTTTTTAAATTTAAAGAGCTTTCAAAAAAAAATCAGCCATTTTTATAACAATAAAATCAGACCAGGGCTATCAAATATCAAAAATATCTGCCAGTCTATCTAACTTCCTTTACATGGGCAATCTGAATCTGTATGGAAAAAACATCTCATTAAACAGAATCACTGCTTATCATTGTCCAATATTAGGGCGTGTCAATTTTTCCACTTTCATTTTCCAAATTTAAAAGTTGTGACGCCTTGGGAATTGTAAATATATTTTGGTTACTTTAATATAATTTAGATATGGTTGGTAAATACATAAATATCATAACTTTTTAACATTTTTAACATTTTGTTTGTGTCCATGTGTACATAGACAAGATATTGCAATTGAGTTTGGACTGGACAAATATGCCATACTCACCATTAAATGGGGAAAAATAGTAAAAGGTGAAGAAATCAAGATGCCGTAGAAAAATAACATCAACATCAACAGTCTGGATGAAGATAATCACTACCAATACCTGGGTATCCTTCCAGCTGACAACATCAAGCCCACTGAAACTAAGGTTAATATTAGAACTGAATACATCAAGAGAGTAAAGAAGATCTTAAAGTCCAAGCTGAGTAGAGGAAATACCATTAAGGCAATCAACACCTGGGCAATGCCAGTCATTAAATACACAGCTGGAATAGTGGTCTGGACTCACACTGTGGATACAACGAAATTGTGGTCTCTTCCCTGGTGCTCCAGTGGTTAGGATACATTCCTTGGTGATACAGTTGTTAGGATTCACCATTCCCTGGTGGTCTAATGGTTAGGATTCGGTCATTGGTAGTCCAGTGGTTAAGATTCAATCCCTCATGCTCCAGTATTTAGGATACAGTTCCTGGTGGTCCAGTGGTTAGGATTTAGCCCCTAGTGGTGATCCAGTGGTTAGGATTCAACACTCTCATCACTGTGTCCTAGGTTCGATTCCTAGTTAGGGAATCTATTTTCCTCCAGTGAGGCACTTCCCTGATGTGATTGTGAGTCTTGTCTGCTTTGAGGAAGATGAGACTATGCCAGAATTTCTAGCACAGAATTTATAATAACAGAGTTGGAAGGGACCTTGGAGGTCTTCTAGTCCAACCCCTTTCTTAGGCAGGAAACGCTATACCATTTCAGACAAATGGTTATCTAATCTCTTTTTAAAAACTTCCAGTGTTGGAGCATTTACAACTTCTGGAGGCAAGTTGTTCCACTGATTAATTGTTCTAACTGTCATACAGAGACAGTTACTGTCAGAGAACTCATCAGAGGCATCAGACAAGGATTAAAAGATATGGTGAGATGTAAATGACACAAATCCACACTGGCTCAGTTTTCATCTGGGTTAACAAGAACCATGCTAGATATTGGGGTTCCTGGACATCTAGTGAAAACTGGGCTACAAGACTGAGGACTATTAGCTGAGGAATCAGGGCCAGCAGCTGCAGAACTACTGGAAGGAAAAGTGTTTACTCGTCCCAACTATACAGTGATTAAAAACAAAGAAATCATGATATGTTATTACAGTTCAAGTCCAACAACAAGAGGATATTTGAAATGAAAGTACCAGTTCTGGAAAAAACAATACCCAGTATCAGAAATAATAGAACAGATGCTAGTAGGTCAACATAGATTTATAATACAAAATAAAGTATTCACAGAAATCAAAACCTTGCCAGACTATAGAGTCAAACCAGGTAGAGTTGGCAGTAGAGGAATCAAACAAAGATTGTTTTTTATTTGGAAATGGAGCACCCTTTCCTTTGGCTCAGAAAGAACAAAGCCATCCATCTATAGCCATCTTTCTGGTGAAATCCAGCAGGTTCTGACAGGTTCTGGAGAACCGATAGCGGAAATTTTGAGTAGTTTGGAGAACCGGCAAATACCACCTCTGGCTGGCCCCAGAGTGGGGAGGGAATAGGGATTTTGCAGTATCCTTCCCCTGCCACGCCTACTGAGTCACGCCCACCAAGCCACGCCCACAGAACCGGTAGTAAAAAAAAATGGATTCACCACTGCATCTATCTAAAGAAATAGAAAAATTGAAACAACGAACAACTGAACAGCACAAAAACATCAGAATAAGGCTGCCTGCAATGAAGCATGTTCCAAAGAAACAGCTACACCAAGCACTAAAAATGGAACTACTCCAATATGAAGTATAAGCACCGTCACTGCAAGAAACAAACCGACTAATGTGCAGCACAGTTGCAGTTATAATTGAATACATGGGATGCAATATAAACAAAGAAGGAAAAAGGCCAAACAATGTGCCACCAAAATGAAAGATCAGATCGGAAAATAAGATCAGCAAATTGAGATCAGAAGGAAGCAATTTCCAGGCCCCATGGAAATAATATCAAGAGTTTGGATAGAGAAGATTGCTACAAATAACTTAGTATCCTTCAACCTGACAACAGAAATCTGGATAGTGGACATTAACAGTATCTGGAGACAGAAGAATAGAAGAGTATAAATTTGGCTAAATGTCTAGGGAAATTCTCAATCATCCAGGTCCTGTTTATCCCAAAGGTGCTTTTTCCAAAAGGCAACTGGACTTTCTTGATTTTTTTCTTTGAAAAACCTAAGAAGCTTCTTCAGTTCAGAAGAAGTTTCAGAACTAAAGAAGTTTCTTGAATGAGAAGTGAAACGTTTTCAAAGAAAAAAAAAAGTCCAGTTGCCTTTTGGAAAAGGCACCTTTGAGACAAGAGAATAAACTGGAGAAATTCACAAAATACAAAGACCTACAAATAGAAATAAAATGACGATGACAAAAGAAAGCAAAGGCCAGTAGCAATAACAACTAGGGTACTTTGGGTGAAATCCCCAAAGAATTGGAACACCATTTGAACACTATTGGCATTAACAAAATCACCATCAATCAACTGCAATTCTACAGTTTACATTCTACAGTGATAGCTTTAATTTTATTAAACAACAATATCTGCCTATCCTAGGTTCTTGAGAGGGACTCAATAGTTGGATAACAATGCTAAATCCAGTTTAAACATCTGTCTGACTATGTGATCAAGCAAAATAATAATAAACCTAAGATATATGTCTTCCTGAAAAAAAAATAATACCCATTTTTTCCCCTCTAATATTTGAAGAAAAAAAAGTATAATTGTTGTGTTTAAGGTTAGTAGCTTTGTTTCGATAATTTATTTGTACCCTTTCCCAACATGGATTGGTGATACTCCTTTCCCTTTAGTAAAGTCAAGTGGAGAAATGATACTCAAAATCTCCGACTGACATTTTTCATATAGTACAACACATTTTATACTCCATTTCTTTTACCAAGGATACTTAATCTTTCTTCATTTCTGCTAGATCACTTTTCTTGTATTTCTCCTAGCAAACAAGATAAGGGAGTGTTATACAGCCAGAAAAAGTGGCATTTTCACAAATTATAGTAGTTTACACAGTTAAATCTACTTTGAAATGATGAAGATCACCGCTTATCTGACTTTCTCCACTGTTTGTCTGTTCTAAATCCACTCTTCTACTCTTCATTGATTGAGGTTGCTTTTTCTTTACTATATTACTTTGATTTCTAATGGTCCTTGAGTGTTCACTATTGCAATGTCATATAATCAATCATACTTGGCTAATATCGCGCTAAGAAAAATATAGAGATAGTGCTATCTGCAGGAGAAATCAAGATGGTAGAATGACTTAACATTGTGCTGCTGCAATACAAGCTTCACATCTTCCTCATGTGACAACATGCGCAAACCCTCAACAAATGAAACTTTCAGTGCCCCACTTCGATCATTTTGACAAAAGCAGAAAGCTTCAGTAAACATTCATGGATAAATAAGAATATTGGTTTACTATTATTTTGCACTATTTATATATTAGCTTTCATTGTGAAGGTCTCTAGCTGATGGATACCCAATCTGTGGCTTTAGTGTGGAGTCAGGCTGGACAGAACCCATTTCTAGACAGGACACAAAAGAAGAAAAATCTAATTGTCATAGCAGAATTGTTCAGCTTTGTTATCTCTGAACACAACATTTTCTTGGGTGAAGTCTGATATAACTGGCTTTTCCCAGAAAGAACCCTCTCAACACTGTTAGGACTTGCTTTTATTATACTGGTAGCTTGTAGGCAATAAGTTAATTAGCAAAGGCAGCAGAACTGACTGGCATAGAACAAAAGTCAGTCGTAGCTTCTTTCCTCCATTGTTAAAAGCAGAAAATGTTTGGATTGCTGCCTGTCAGTGCAAGCTTGGCAGATGTTGACTTATTGTAATGTAAAGACTCTCAACCTACCCTAGTCATGTGCAGTATGTAAAATAATACGTAGGTCATGAAATCTGACTAAGAGTGCATATTGTTAAACAGGTAAGTTCTAAGTTAAAATAGTTGAAATATAAGTTGATCTCTGACTAAAGCTATGGCTTGGGGCTGGTCGTATTAATTAATACTCAAAGTAATATTAACCTAGGCACCTAAAAAAGAGTTCTTTAATAAGGTGACAAAACCCATCATGCTGGCTACTCATGTTAATATCAATAAGCCCATTTTATAACTCAAGTCCTATCCACTTAGTGTTCTCCATGCATAGAATTTAAATTAAAAGTTTATAGATTGTCTATAAGAATCCCAGGGGCTATAGGAAAGCTGTCCATTTTTCTGAAACATTTGGGAACCATCTGATTAAATTGTGACTTTGAAACAGGCCATGATATAATAATTTAATCAAAGTTTCATTGAGTCAACCTTTCAAAGCTTCAAACTTAGGGGTGTTATATAAGATTATTTGGTTCTAACAGAGTGGGCCATTCAGTCATATAGTGTCCACACTCACTACTAGAATGATTTATCATTCAGTTGTTTAATTAATGATCTCTAACATATGATATCCTGAAACACTTAATTCTCTCAGGATACTTTCTTGTTCTTTAAAGTTATTTGTAGACCTCAAATCAAACCAAATTTCAGAAAAGCAGATGTTTTTTTCTTTTAAAACATCCCTTATAATGAAGGAACAATTTGAAGTATTTTCATCCCACTCTGTCAGAGGAAGAATTTTTTTAATGTAATTATTTATTGTTAACTCCCATATTTAAGCACAAACAGTATGATCAATCAGCCAGAGTACCAATTAGTGCTAGCTTTGATTATAGTCTTTCAGTAACCATTTCAGCCATTAGGAACTGAGCTGAAACTTCCATTTCATTTCACATACACAATGACACCAAATAATGATCAGATGGGTTTGTTGACCTTTATGTAGTACAAAAGTAGAAGACAGTGAAATATTATTAGCTGGAATTTGTTTCACAAGACATATGGTAATTTGCATAAACTCATATTTGCTTTACTAAGTGTTTACTTAAGCAGTATAATATTTCATTGTTCTGTTTTCTCCCAATAAGCAGTATGATACTCAGAAAGAAATTTGTATTGGAAACAAAAATGTCTACCATCATGCTAAACAAAAAATGCAGTCCCAACTGTTTCACATATTTTGAAAAGGACTAAAGATGACAAACTTTCTTGTACCACATGTGTGCTTTCACGCAATGTCAAATAATTCCTGGATATAAAAATCAATTAGTGCAAATATACTCCTAGCTACAAGAAATCAAACCTCTGCACAAACCCTTCTACTAACTATTGAACTCATCATGAATCCATAAATAAGTGTTTGCATTTATTCTCCTAACACTGGGACAGAAATTATTTTTCAATTCAAAGGCCAACTGTTAATCTCAGAAAATTCTGAGAGAGGTTAATAAATCCATGTGAGTATGCTCCAAAGGAACAATTCTAATTGTTCATAAATATTTTATGTAATTTTATGTAATTATATAAACACTCACCATTCAGACACCATTTTGTACATGTACACTGAGAGCATATGCACCAAGACAAATTCCTTCTGCGTCCAATCACACTTGGACAATAAAAAAATTCTATTCTATTCTATTCTATTCTATTCTATTCTATTCTATTCTATTCTATTCTATTCTATTCTATTCTATTCTAAGCATTAATAAAAAGCCAAGTTTGACTTCTAGGGGCTGCTCCAAATGGTATGGATACAACCTCTCAGATATGATTTGCTTTTGTCTTTTTCCGGGATTTTTTCCCCCAACTGTTCAATCTATGCAACATGAACACCATCCTAAAATAAAATGTTTTTCAACCCATTTGCATATGTGCATGCATTCACTGAGCAAATATTTATCATGAAATGAGGACCGAGCTTTGGGTTAATATTTGTTTTGATCCTTAGCACAAACTGTAACGGTCTAGTTTACAGATAAATGGGCTCTGGATTTGGAGACTTTGCATCTTTAGTTCTGGATTAGTTACATATCCTAAATAGATCTGATACACAATTCAGGAACCTCCCTTAGATTCATTGCTTTTACATGAACAACAGATAGCCAGGGGAAACTTTGCAAATACTATCTTGTGTGCCAATTATACCCATTCTTGGATTGGAGGCTCTGTTCATAGTTACTTATTCCTTGGTCACCTCCTGCTTATACCACTGAATTGTGCTGTACATGAACTACCCTTGAAGACCATTCAGAAGCTGTAAATGATCCAGAATATGGCAACTCAGGTAGTTATCGGTACAATACAGTGTGCCCAAGTAATACCACTACTTTGCAAGCTGCAGTGGTTCATTTATTTTTATCTAATTTACATGGTCGCCCACCATCAAGTAACTCTGGATAGCGTGCAACAGAATATATATCCAGTATATACCCCATATACAGTATACCTAATAGAAAAAATAGTTCTAATACACATTCTACTTACCATCAATAAAGCCTTAATAGCACAAAGCCAACTTATTTCCTATTATTGCCTATTTTCAGTTGTGTCTGCCTGTCCTGTGAGATCTGAAAACTGAACATTCTTCAGGTTCCCTCTATGAAGTAGTATTATCTAATGGAACCTTGAGAGTTTTCCTTTTCTGTCATGGTACTTATCCTCTGAAATAACATATGCTCAAGATTGGCACAGCCTCTATCTTGTTGGCCTTCTATAAGGAACTTGTTCTTTTTCCCTCCTCAGCACTAGCCAAGATGTTGGCTAGTCTCATCTGGTAAGTGGTTTGTCCGTCTTTTACCGTGTTAATTCAGTAGTTATTTATTTATTCATTTATTTATTTTATTTGTCAACAAATACAAGAAAACAAGTAACAGAGTAGACACAGATATTGACACATGAAAAATTTTTGGCACACAAAAAAGGATATAAATTGGTAAAACATAGCCATAAACACATAGAATTATTACAAATAATTGGGAACAGTAGGACAGGGATGATAGGCACCCTGGTGCGCTTATGCACGCCCCTTAGGGACTTCTTAAGAAACATGAAAGGTCCACGGTAGACAGTTTATGGTAAAAGGATTAGAGAGACTTACAACAGGATCAGCTAGATTGTTCCAGACATTTACTACTCTATTGCAGAAGTCATATTTCCTTCAATTAAGATTACAGCGAATTACATTGAATTTAAATCTGTTGATGGCTTTTGTATTATTATGGTTGGAATTAAAGTATTCATTTACAGGTAGAACGTTTTGGTAAATAATCTTATGAACTAAGCATAGGTGGAAATGTAGACGAAGTAGTTCAAGGCTTTCTAGACCTAAAATTTCAAGCCTGGTGATATAGGGAATTTTATTTCGAGCAGAAGATTTGAGAACTCTCCTAGTAAAATTAACTAGTGAAAACTAGTTGAAGTATCCCAACACATACCCAACTGCTGGCTCCAAGAAATAATGGAGTCCACCTCCCCTCAAAAAAAACAACATCAACCATACTCCCCAACAATCGTTTAGTAGAAAGCAAAACAGTGTGTAGGAGGATGGGAAATGTTCAAATAAAACTTCTGATGATTAAAAATAAGTGCTGCTACAGAAATCTGAGCAGCATAGTAATATTTGTTATGTTTTAGACTGGATTTCTACCTGTCCATGTTGAGGACTAAAGGATAATATTCCACCAGTCACTCTGGAAAGACTGAATTTGACAAAAGATTGAATTTGATAGTTGTATGTTGCCGAATACACTAAGAATGATATGCATTTGATTTATTCTTGCCCTGAGCATGTGTAGACCAGCCTGTAGTCCATGTCAAAGAATGCATTCTGAGTCAGCCAAAGCTGTTCACATGAGTACTCCATCTAATACAAGATGAGCGGAGATAACAATAAAAGAGGCAATACCAGGGGTGGCTGTGATCCAAACAGAGCTAATTAGGAACACAGTTGTAGGTATAAGAGAGGAGGGGGTGGGACAGATGGTGCTTTTTTTTTTTTTTTTAAAAACCTAACACTTCTCTGACATCAGCTATGACAGCCAAAAGCTAAACCACAAAGGGTGCATATATTGCAAGACAGAAATGCCCCCAACAAACTGAATCATCGCTGATACTGTCTGTTTAGCTTTAGTTCTAACTTTCCATTTTTATTTTTCAGCTCGGCAGCCTGCCTTCAGCTGTGCACGTACTTTGCAACTTATGGCTGACCTAAATAATGTTACACCTCTGATTCCTAATTGTGCATGGCTTTTTGTGTTGTTTAAAGAGAAACGCCAGTGTCACACTTAGAATGAAGCAAATAAAGGGAAGAAATTACACAATTACAAAAATTCCTTTGCTCTCTTTGCTTTAATGAAACTTACATTAAGTTCTCATTGGTGAATAAGCAATGTCCCCTCCTCAATACATTTTACAAGGTTCCTGGCCCAGGATAACTTCTTCTAATACTGGGTAATAGTAAGATGGGCAATATAAACCAAGGGGTTTAACACTCTGTCATTTGGCTGCCAAATTTAACAGGCTTGGCAAAGCAGATGGACAATCAGTTCCAGTGCTGTCTTCTGCTATTCAAAGCTTATGGGAGGAAAAAATAGATAATTGCAAAACGACCATTCTTTGACAGGACAGATAATGCATATAGGCCCCCTGTAAAGGAAGAGCATTGTAAAAAAAACAAATGAATAAAAACTACAACAAATTTTGGTCAAGGTCCATGAATCAAATATTATGAGTGAACCAATGGCTACAGATCAAGACATATTCCAGTGGCTATGTAAATCAGGGGTCTCAAACTCACGGTGTCATGTGACATATCATGACTTTTCCCTCCTTCACTAAACTGAGGTGGTGTGGCCAAGTATGTGACACATCTGAGCTGCGGGCTGCAAGTTTGACACCCCTGATGTAAATAGTAATACAAGGGAAGTTTAAAGCAAAGTACCTACTAAAACAGGGGTCTCCAACCTTGGTCCCTTTAAGACTTGTGGACTTCAACTCCCAGAGTCCCTCAGCCAGCTGCTGGCTGAGGGACTCAGAGTTGAAGTCCACAAGTCTTAAAGGGACCAAGGTTGGAGACCCCTGTATTAAAATGACAAGCTTAGTATTGAAAGAGATATACTCCTTACAGCTGGAACTTAAATAAAGAGAGGTTTCAGTCAGTGCTGGAAAATAACTGATGCTAATCAGATGCTTCCCAATTTAGATTTTTCTCATTGCACCTAAGCATTTCTCCACCTTCCTGATTTTTCACATGAGGGAATACCATTCCTGGATGTAGATGAGATTCTACAAAACTGAACAAAATGGTACAAAAACTGAAACGGTGTGGCCTGAATCTCAAATGCTAATGCCACTTCCCCTCTATTGTTTGGGTTGGAGTGCCTGACTCCAGTTGCCTTGTTTTAGTCCTCTTTCTAATGCAGGATACCTTTCTAGCCAGGGAAGTGATAATTGCACTTGAAGCTACTACTTACTTAGTGTAAAAACAAACAAACAACAAATGGGATGATTTAGCATAAATAAATGATTCTTCTTTCTTGTGATATACTACAACAAATTAAATATTAAACAAATTATTCAGCCTGGGATATTCTTTGTATGTGGTGTGAGAAGCACGGTTCTATGTGCTTGCTGGCTGTTCCTTAGTCAGGCATTCCCCATTTTCTCCTTTTAATAGCATAGTTAAGCATATCACACTGCTGGGATGTGCCTAGCAATTTTAAAGACACAATAGTTGTGCAATATTTTGGACACAATGGTAGAGAATCCATATCAGTGGAGCTTTTTATGTACTCTCTGACTAGAAGTGTCATAACAGCAATAATTTGGATTATCATGAGTAAGTCATACAATTGCAGATGCAACTTGTAATTGGCCAATCCAAGCATGTCAGTGACTTTATTGAGAATTAAATGAATACTTTCCCAAAAAGGTGTTTGGTGGATGTTGGTTTTTTACTTTCCTCAATGGTATCATCACATCTAATTGATTTTTTTTTGCTATGTGTGTTTGGAAAAAAAAAGAGCAAAACAAAACCAAGAATAATATAGAAAAAGCTTGACACTTTTTTTTTTATATCCCCAAACAAAGATTATATGCACAGCAAGTTGTAATCCTTGGCTTTACAGTATTGCTTTGCAGGATTAAGAAGATAAATGTTCATTGCTTTAATCCTCCCCATGATTCATGAGACTCTGGGTAGCTTCTCCCCACTCCCTGAGAGCATCTACGGAACATGTGGTTGTTCTGTCTGTGGCTTAAATTATAGATAAATCTGTGAAGTAAATAGCAGATTGTTGTCCTCTAACAGAGAAGCTTCCTTATGTCTCCTGCCTGCCGTGGTCCCCTGATTGCCACAAAGAATGTTACTTCTTTGCTTGGTTATTAAGATCTTGAGGGAGAGGGATTCTATCAGAGTAGGTAGTGTTATGAGGCCCTGGATGATCACTTGTCATGCTAACTTGAAAGCAACATGGCTATAATAGCAGCTGCATGAATTCATGAGAGAAACAGCTGAAAGCTTTGGCTTCTATTGTTGCACAACATATTCGGAGCTCTTGCTTACTGAGGGGGTAATTACAAGTTAGGCAAGATGTGTCTAATGTAAAGAAAGCATGATACATCAAACTGTAATCACACCATTTGGATTAGCCTTCCATTTTGCTTCCTGCTGTAATTACATCAGGTAAAGGCAAAATTTAAAAGATGCATTACGGCTTGCTTTAAAAAAAAACCAGTAATCAGCCTAGGATGCAAGAATAGAGCTTTTTAAATTGACATTTTCCAGAATTGGTTGGGAATTTTGGGAGTTTGAAATCTTGCAAAATGCAGCAAGTTGCAGAGAGTCGCGTATAGGTATGTTCCTCTCCCTTACTTGGGTACTTTAGGCCAATAATTGTGCAGAACAACAAATCTATGCTGAGCCTTTTTTCCCAGTAGCTCCTTAAAAAATTTGAAATATATTAAATTCATATCAGGTTGTCAACAAATCAAGACTGATGAAAGTCCAATCCATTTTACAAGTGTAAATACCCACTGAACATAAGAAATATGGCAATTCCTTTGTTTAGGTTCATTCCTCTAAAGATCTAACTTTAATATGCTTCCATACCTTATGCTGATGTGTCAGACAGGAATTTGGGAGAATTCTTAGGACAACTACACAAGGGTGGGGAACACCAATAATGAAATTGTCAAAAAAAAAAAAAGTTACCAAAAGAGTAAAAATATTACATAATAAAAAGATGGCCAATAAATACAAATATTCATAAAGAAGTGTACTTGTAACCTTTTAATGGGAATACTAAGCAACAACTATTTAGAAAAGATGATTGACACAAGGAAAAGGTTAACCCAATGATATGGAAGTCTTCAGTTATTTAGATAGGAAAATGCCATCAGCTGGTAGATGTTCCTACTGATGATGAATTGTCTAGGTATCAAAAATGTAGTGAAAATGCTACATGCCTAGAAAAACCAAGCCATGGAGACCCAAAGGAAGATGGGTTTTTCTCATCTTCACAAAAGGAAAGGAATATACTGTGGAAAGTTCCAATTTCAACCATGGCAGCTGCAGAGATATCAAACTGGTGGCCCATGGGCTGGATGCGTCACATGCAGGCCACCCCAACTCCAAGAATGGAAAAAACATTGTGAAATGTCACATGATGACAATGTGATATGGTGAGTTTGAAACTCGTGGTATATAGATCCAGATGCAAAGCCTTTGAATTTTACTTTTATAATCACATTTACATTTACTTGAAGCATACACTGAAAATATAAAGGTAAAGGTAAAGATTCCCCTTGCACATACGTGCCAGTCGTTGCCAACTCTAGGGGGTGGTGCTCATCTCCGTTTCAAAGCCGAAGAGCCAGCGCTGTCCGAAGACGTCTCCATGGTCATGTGGTCGGCATGACTCAATGCCAAAGGTGCACGGAACGCTGTTACCTTCCCACCAATGTGGTCCCTATTTTTTCTACTTGCATTTTTAGGTGCTTTTGAAACTGCTAGGTTGGACTTCCGGTTTGGCTCCGCTTCGTGGAGAGCAGCTATGATTTAGCTGCTAACTCCCTAGTCTGTAAAGCTGTCAGGACATCGTAAATCTGGGTCCGACAGCTTGGAATTCTTTGCTTCGGGCAAAGAAGGAAAGATGAGCAATTAGGTTGAGGTTGAGATGCCCTAATAAGCTTTTAAAGCTTGCGGGAAGTTCTCCTTCTATAACCTGATAAGCTCCTGGCTGGGTGAGGCATTTGCCTTTATGGCAAACAAACGAAGCGTCCAATTTCCATGGCAGGAATTGATTTATGATGGATTGTAACGTGGACGGAGCAGAAACTGGAGTTCTAGCATTTGTTTGTAAGAAGACTGTAAGCCCCTGAGGATTTATTTGCTGCGAAGATAGGAGAGAAGAAAGCAAATGGCGGTTTTGTGGAATGTGTGTACTGAAAATGAAAGTAGAAATGCTTACTAACGGCTAGTGTTGAAATAGAAGATACATAGAAACATACTGACTAAACGGAAGACATGAGAATTTTATGATTTATATTTTTTTTTTAATGGCTTTTAAGCAAATAGTGCCAAAAGTCATTAAAAATTTGAAATATATTAAATTCATATCAGGTTGTCAACAAATCAAGACTGATGAAAGTCCAATCCATTTTACAAGTGTAAATACCCACTGAACATAAGAAATATGGCAATTCCTTTGTTTAGGTTCATTCCTCTAAAGATCTAACTTTAATATGCTTCCATACCTTATGCTGATGTGTCAGACAGGAATTTGGGAGAATTCTTAGGACAACTACACAAGGGTGGGGAACACCAATCATGAAATTGTCAAAAAAAAAAAAAAAAAGTTACCAAAAGAGTAAAAATATTACATAATAAAAAGATGGCCAATAAATACAAATATTCATAAAGAAGTGTACTTGTAACCTTTTAATGGGAATACTAAGCAACAACTATTTAGAAAAGATGATTGACACAAGGAAAAGGTTAACCCAATGATATGGAAGTCTTCAGTTATTTAGATAGGAAAATGCCATCAGCTGGTAGATGTTCCTACTGATGATGAATTGTCTAGGTATCAAAAATGTAGTGAAAATGCTACATGCCTAGAAAAACCAAGCCATGGAAACCCAAAGGAAGATGGGTTTTTCTCATCTTCACAAAAGGAAAGGAATATACTGTGGAAAGTTCCAATTTCAACCATGGCAGCTGCAGAGATATCAAACTGGTGGCCCATGGGCTGGATGCGTCACATGCAGGCCACCCCAACTCCAAGAATGGAAAAAACATTGTGAAATGTCACATGATGACAATGTGATATGGTGAGTTTGAAACTCGTGGTATAGAGAAATATATAGATCCAGATGCAAAGCCTTTGAATTTTACTTTTATAATCACATTTACATTTACTTGAAGCATACACTGAAAATATAAAGGTAAAGGTAAAGATTCCCCTTGCACATACGTGCCAGTCGTTGCCAACTCTAGGGGGTGGTGCTCATCTCCGTTTCAAAGCCGAAGAGCCAGCGCTGTCCGAAGACGTCTCCATGGTCATGTGGTCGGCATGACTCAATGCCAAAGGTGTGTTGAAATAGAAGATATATAGGAAGATACTGACTAAACGGAAGACATGAGAATTTTATGATTTATATTTTTCTTCTTCTTGGGATTATAGTGATTTAGAAGAAATTCAAAAAATCAAAACAATTGGAACTTAGATAATAAGATGGAAGATATAAAGGCAAAGGTAGATAGGGCAGATGAAGAAAGAGTAATATTACAATATAGATTAATGGAATATGCTATAAGGGTGAGGGGGTTGAAACAAAATAGGAAGGAAAATTTAAAGGAGATTTTACGCAAGCCTTTGCTCAGATAAAGGGTGTGGAGCCAGAAGATTTTGAGATTAATATTGAAAGAATTTATCGTGTTAATTCTTGGTGGGCAAGACAAAATAGAGTACCTAGGGATGTGGTTATTTATTTTACAACTAAAAAGGTTAGGTATGAAATTTTGCAAGCCTTTTATAAAAATAAATTTCAGATATTGGGACAAGATATAAAAATGATGAAGGAAATTCCTCCTAAAATGTTAAGAAACAGAAGAGAATTTGCTTTTTTGGTGGATGAGTTTAAGAAATATCAGATATATTTTAGATGGGAAGTCCCAATGGGTTTGTCAGTGAATTTTAGAGGTAGAAAGTATTTTCTTAATTCAGTTATGAAAGCGAGACATTTTTATATTAATGTTTTAAAGAGTGGGAATCCTTTGTTGTTAGATGCTAAGTTAACTGGTTTGGAAATGATGGAAAATAGAATGGGAGAGGGGAGGAATGTTTAAGATGTGAATATGATGATTATGGTTAATTTTTGGAATTGATTTGTTTAGGATATAAATTATAGGATTTTTGTTATTTGCTATTTGTATGGTATAAATCTATGGGATGATATTACTCAATTGTGAAGGATGGAAAGTGAAATTTATGAATTTAGATAATGTGGATGTAATGATTTTAACTGTTTACTGTTATATTGTGGATGTAGTTTAAATGATTATTTGCTTGATATTTGATTGATGGAGTAGTATTGGAAGATTGAATATTAAATCTTATGACAATTGAAGAAATATATAAGTGATGAAAATTTGAATTTGAGAAGCTGGATTGTAATTTAAGAAATGGACTTATGAAATTTGAAGGAATACACAAGTGGGCGGGGGAAAAAAATTGAGCTTCAGAAGATGGACTAATTTTTAAAATGGACTGTAAGAAGAATGGACATTAAATGTTATGGCAATTGAAGAAATATATAAGTGATAAAAATTTGAGTTCGAGAAGATGGACTGTAATTTGAGAAATGGACTTATGAAATTTGAAGGAATATACAAGTGGAAAAAAAAATTGAATTTGAGAAGATGGATTAATTTTGAAAATGGACTGTAAGAAGAAGTAATATGTGAAGTTGATATTGTTTCTTTTCTTTTCTTTTCTTTTTTATTATTCTTTCCTATCTTTTTATTTTTATTGTGAGGGGATCTATAGTTTTAAATGGCCATAATACCCAGTATTTGCTCTGGGAAGTCGGGGGGGGGGAAGGGGGAGGAGGGGGGGAAGGGGGGGATTGATTATTAATGTACAGTAATTCTTGAAGATATGAAATTAAAAAATTTAAAATGATATTGGGGATGCTCGACTGCCATTTCAGGAAGAAAAGGAGAGAGGAGTAGAAGGAGGGAAGAAAGTAGGTAGGAAAGTGTAGAGAAGGAGGAGGGGAATAAGAGGGATAGATAGGGTGGAAGAAGGGAGGAGTGGAGAAGGAGGAGAGGAAGTAGTAAAGTGAAGGAGATGAAGGATGGGAAAGTAGTAGAGGGTAGAGAGGGAGATTGTGTAGTAAGGAAGTGGCAGTCGGGCAGGCCTGAATCAGTAATAAATAAAAAATAATGATTAATGATGGATAATAATTTGTACATAAATATGATGTTGAAAAAGGGAAATAAAAAATTATTAAAAAAAAAAAGAAACTGCTAGGTTGGCAGAAGCTGGGACAAGTAACGGGAGCTCACCCTGTTACACGGCAGCACTAGAGATTCGAACTGCTGAGCTGCCGACCTTTCGATCGACAAGCTCAACGTTTTAGCCTCTGAACCACCGCATCCCTATTGAAAATATAGTACCCTCTTATTGTAAGCAATGGTAAAGGAGAATAACTAGCATAGTTACTTTGCTGGTTCTATGTATATCTTTAATCCTACCTCCAACAGCTACAAGTCCTTAAATACTACATATTATTGGATATCAATTAAGATGCAAATAAACCCATCCATAAAAACTTCTATCATTTTTAAGGCTTTTTCCTGCAACCTAAAAACCTAAAAGGAGTTGGTGCGTTTCTAATCTTGATTCCTATGGAAGCAATTTATATCATTCCTATTTCTTTTCTGTACTTTCAGCTATGATGTTACAGTTTAGACCAATATTTAGGTTCAATATAAAAAGACATTTAGCTCAGAAAGACATCTGCATAAGGGAAAGCATGAAAAGGATGCAGGTTTTATACTGAATGGCATCTTTTCAGTGAGGGATTTATCACTTGTACCAATAATGCTCATGCAACCTATTTAATCTCTAACCTTTTGAATGATGCAGGAAGAAGAAAAATGTAATTGCATGTTGAGGAAATAATGTACACATTGTCAGCTGATAAAAGCTGCCATGTGCAAGTAGCAAAGAACCTGTGATCTTCTGAAAGCCATTTCTATCCATTCAACACTCAAAGCTATTCTTTAAGCAAGTGCTTCTTTCTTGGCATTTCCCCTTTTCAATTATTATAGAATATTGGGGAAATATATTTTAAAATCACTTAAATAGAAAAGCAGTATTCAAAACATCTTAATCTAGAGCAGGGGTCTCCAACCTTGGCAACTTTAAGACTTGTGGACTTCAACTCCCAGAATTCCTCAGCCAGCTTTGCAAAACTGGCTGAGGAATTCTGGGAGTTGAAGTCCACAAGTCTTAAAGTTGCCAAGGTTGAAGACCCCTGCTCTAGAGGGTTCTCCCCCCCCCACCCCCAGAATGTTCACATTTCTATTTCAGGGTATATTGCTTCCAGATAGTGGTGTAGTGGCCTAGAGGTGGAGCTCTCATCTCACAATCAGGAGGCTATGAGTTCAATTCTAGGTAGAGGCAGATATTTCTCTGGGCACATATCTCCTGAATATAACTCCGCATTGGCATCAGGAAGGGCATCTAGCCAGTAAACACTCAGCTCCATTCAGTTGCCCAGACTCCATCCCACAAGGGATTATGCGGTCATAAAAGATGATGATGATTGCTTCCAAGTCCCATGCCAGATGGCAAACTTCTTTTTTAAAACCAAAAGATACTTCAAAGAGTTTATATAGCACATATAATAAACACTATTCTCCAGACTCCATCTGTTTACTAAATACATCTTAGCCAAAAGGGCATGCTGTAGGCTCCTTTCTTTCTTGAGAAAAGAAAATGGGGTCCTGGAAGTTGGTCTTAATGGTTGTAAGTCTCCTCAGCCTGCTCAACCAGGTCAGGATGGCCTCAAAGCAACAAAATCAATACTTTTCTGCAGGGTCTTTGGAGTAGAGAGAATAATGCAAGGGTAAAAGCTTTTCATTGGAACTGTTTGGGTTGACCAACATGGATGTGGCCTATGTTATTATAATGTATGTTTTTAAAAAAAAAAATAGTTTATGCATGAAAAATTATCTGGAGTAGGTGTGTGAATATATAACATAAATATATAAATAAATAAAACATAAATAGATGTGCGTGAATAAGTAAGTGAATAGTGCAGATCTTTCAGTATGTATAGAGGATAGGGTGGGGATTTTAAATTCCAGTACCAAACAAACTTGGGAAGATCTAAATAAGATTTTAGACTTCAATCCTTATTTATTTTTTACCTGCAAAGGTGAATCCACATCCTCCAAGATCTCAATAGGGGAGCTTTATCTTGTCATGTCCTGAAGCAATGAAGTCAAAACGATGGTCTGCTAAAATAGAAGAAGGGCGGGGGAGGAACAGGACAAAAAGGACTTATTGAGAACAGTAGTATAGAGAAATAAAAATTACAAACATTAATTACTTTACAGTACAAGAACTTTGGAACCATGTCACAATTACTCTAAGTAAGGTTAGGGTGAACTTCAGAGATGTTCCACCTCATGATTAAAAAGCTTAATCTATTCTCCCTCCCTCCCCACCCCCCCAAGATTCATCTTCCCTGGTACATTCATTTGGTCCAGGTAGTCCTTCTTTCCCTGCTCATTTGGCTCAAATGTTGCATTTTAAAAGAACAAATTGTAGATGTGTATGTAAATCACCTGCCCACTCTAAGTAAGACTTTGCTAGTCTTTCTGTGGGGTATTCTTTGCACTTCTTTCAATATTGTTGCTTGAAAAAGCCCACACTTAAGAGTCAGTGACAACTTCCTTCTTGGTTAATTGCTTTAAGAGGCAAAACTACTGTATATACAATCACAATTTCATTTTTCTTTGATTCTGGAATCATTGGATACTTTTTAGTACCCATGAAAAGAATAAGGTTTCTTTGTAACTTAAAGGGCAGAAGCAGAAAATTAGAGCACTGGCTGGACTACTCTAGCAATTTCCCCAAAAAACTATGAGACATTCTTAGCCTGAAGGTATAATCTCCAACAGTTTCCATTGTTGTATTTCCATTGTCTTTTATCCTGACAGGGAAGGGAAATAAACATGCAGTGAATCTTTTTATTTTCCAAAAATTGCCTCGTAATGATTTGGAATCATTACTCGATGTGCGTAGAAAAATTCTATAATGTCTTCCTAGTAACACTCAGGAAGCTTAAGGATTTTCTTTGGTCTCCATTTCAAAGTGAACCAATCTGTTCTGCAATTTTCAGCTTAATGCACACTTTAGAAAGCAGCAGCAATCTTTCAAGTTGTTTACATTTTTTTATGCAGTACTTTCTTCTCACCAAATTTCATGGTTTAATATAAAAATGTGTTTAGGCAATCATAGAACATTTTGAGAGTCATTTGATTTAAGATAGACAGACAGTATTTTATTTTATTATTTGTATCCCACCTTTATTATTTATTTACAAATAACTAAACTGGCAAACATATCCAACACACCTTCCTCTTCCTATTTTCCTAGAACAACAACCCTGAAAGGTGGGTTGGTCTGAGAGAGACTAATTCATCCAAAGTCATACTTAGAAAGAGAGTTAGGCAGACAGAGAGACAGACAGAAATCTTTAGGTAGATGAAAATGTTTTGAAATTGAATAAGTTTTTTGTCATGACTTCCTATATAATATTTGGGGGTCTAAATAGATGCATATCTTCCAGAATTACCCAGGAAAAATGACTGATGATTAAACCACTTTGATCTTAATTGGGATGTATTCTGATGTATGATACAGTTGATCTATCTGCAACCAAGAAAAGCCTGCACGAGGCTTTTCGCGTAATTCGGCAGCCGCCGAATACGCCAGCAACGGGGGAAATTCAAAAACCTCTTCTCCGCCTCCCCGGCTGTCCGCGGCTTTGCGCTAGTCAGAGCGATCTTTGGCTGTCCCCAGCGGTATCGGGCTGAATCGCCCTTCTCGCCGAGGGGAGTGGGAGAACTCAACCAAGTCTGGGAGCCTCAACCCCTTTGACAGCCGTCGCGGAGGGAGCGGATTGAGTTTAATAACTTATTTATTTCGTATGGCTGGACTAACTTGATTTTTACCTTTAAATTTTAATTGAATTTGATGGGTTTTTAAAGTTTCGTAATTTTATGGGGGTGTATGTTATTTTAATATTTGGGCAAATTTAAATCAGTTTTTTAAGGGATGTTTCAACTATTGTGTATATCTGTATTTTATCTGCCTGTTCACTGCCCTGAGTCCTTCAGGAGAAGGGCGGTATACAAATTAAAATATTCATTCATTCATTCATTCATTCATTCATTCATTCATTCATTCATTCATTCATCTCTTTTAAAAAAAAAAGGCTATTATCCTTTTTCTTACTTTCGTTGTGATACTGAGAGGGAGGAGCTCAGAAGGGCGTCTGTCCCAGTCAGATCGAGTCTGAAAGCTGGGAAGCACCAGGAGGAGGAGGTGCTTTTCAACTAGCAGACTCGATCCCATTGGATACAGACCGAGTCAATCCCATGCCTGGCTGCTGGTTCCGCCCTGCTGGAGAACACAGTTGTCTAAAAAGTACACAATGATTTTTTTAAAATTCCTGTATGAAATCCAGAAAAAGCCAGAAAAAGCCAGAAAAGCTAGAGCATGAATCCAATCAATGAAAAGAGTAAAATAAATACTCTTACTGGAGTGGTATGAGGAAGCAAAGAGTCAGTTTGACATAAAGGTTAAGGCACCAGGCTAGAAACTGGGCATCAGGTGCAATCAATCAAAATAATTTTGTGAATAAGCCAAAGCAGTTTCTTTATTGTTGATAACCTATTTATAAGAATCTCACCAGACTGATTGCATTCCCATCTGAACCGGCAGATAAAAGCTTCACTAATCCAGCCTATGCTATTTCCTGCCCCAGAGTAACTCCATATTGTCATGCCTCTTTTCTCCATGCTCTCTTTTAGCTAGTGATTTCCCCAAACAGGGAGATCGTAAATTTTAATTCCACCTCAGCAGACATGAAAGACATCTGGATCACTTTGAGCCAGTGGCGAAATCCAATTTTTTTACTACCGGTTCTGTGGGTGTGGCTTGGTGGGTGTGGCAGGGGAAGGATACTGCAAAATCCCCATTCCCTCCCCATTCTGGGGCCAGCCAGGGGTGGTATTTGTCGGTTCTCCAAACTACTCAAAATTTCTGCTACTGGTTCTCCAAACTGCTCAAAATTTCTGCTACCGGTTCTCCAGAATCTGTCAGAACCTGCTGGATTTCACCCCTGCTTTGGGCCAATCACTCTCTCAGCCCAACTCCTCTTGAAAGGTTCTTGTGATGGGAAAAATAGGAAAAGGAAGGAGTATTAGACATATTCACTCACCTTGAGTTATTTATAAAAATAATAAAGTTGGGATAAAATAAATAAATAAATGAATAAATAGATAAATTTTCTCTTTTAGTGGGCATGTTGGAAAAATGTCCTAATTCAATTTAAATCTGATGTTAGAAACAGTGAATATGATAATTACTCATACATTAAATAGTTTCCACCTTTTGTAATACTGAAAAAAATGCATAATTCAGTGGAAACACTTGGTATAACCCAGAAGGCTTTGGGGTGAGACATTATTCATCCCTGGGGCACCAGATCATGGGCTCTCTGTTTATTGTGCTTCCATGAATCACATAAATGCCTCCATCCAAATGAGTTGGTTACAGGGATATAAAATAAATCTGCTAAGTATTTCTGCAGAAGCAGATTTGTGTGACCTGCTGAAGCAAAGATGGCCATATTGAACAGAATCCTGTAGCATCCATCTTTCTCTGAAAGAGAAAAAAATTGCATAAAAAGGAATTTGAAAAAAAAGCCTGTGGAAAAAAAGAGCATGTTTTAAAGTTGCATATGCAATATCTATACATGGGGCTGCTCTTTTATCAGAAGTGAATAGTACAATATAAATTTAAATCATGGAAATCCATATTAAGAAAATGAACATAGGCAATAGACTTATTTAAAAAGGATCCTGGAAGCAAGTGTTAAAAATCTATGAAAGTTGTGTAATTTGTGAATAAAGAGATCTGGTATGCCAAGGATAATGGGAATATGATAAATTCATGTTAAATGTGTGCATACACAGTACATGTGCACAGTTACAGGACCAGAAAATTAAAAATATAGGGCAAGATTGGAGAAAGATTCTGATTCATAAAATCCTAGTCACAATTTTGTGTGTTGAATTAGTTCCTTTAAATTAAGCTGATTTAAAATTGTCCTTTTATTCCTGAAAGGGGCTAAATTTTTCCTTTCCTTTCCTTTCCTTTCCTTTCCTTTCCTTTCCTTTCCTTTCCTTTCCTTTCCTTTCCTTTCCTTTCCTTTCCTTTCCTTTCCTTTCCTTTCCTTTCCTACCTTCCCTTCCCTTCCCTTCCCTTCCCTTAAGGTTAAAATTCTGTTGTGATTTTCACTAGTCTAGCCTGAAGCCATGGAGACTTGCTGATTTTTACTTGGCAGTGTCCCTTGCTTTGTATTGACTTCGGAGAAATAGAAGTGATTTGCTATGCCTAATAAGAAGAGTGTTTGCATAACTCCAAAACAAATCAATTCATTAATTGCTTTGTCTTGATTTTGTTTTCAGTCAGTTAGTTTACTTAGTTAATTTGCTTAGTTGCAGAGAAGATTAAAGTTTACACAAAACCTGACTTTGTCAAAGAAGAAACTATTTTAAAGTGCCCCGAATTAATGCATAACTCAGGAATGTGCAAAGGAAAGAATATTAAAGGAAGCTTATTGAGTATTATTATAATACACACTAAGATACAATCAATATATGATTAATTATATTCCATTCAACTGAGTTATTTATGATTGCTGCCAAGAATGGGGGTCATGAGTCATGTGTCAAGCCTCTATTTCTGGATAATATTTATTGTAAATGAAAAGTTCTTTTCTTTGGTAATAATTTTATTAACAGTTTTATGTAGAACAATAAGAGATAATGCAAACTAAAAAAAGAAAGAAAAATGCAAGAAAATATATCATATTTTTTGGAGTGTAAGATGCACCTTTTCCCCCAAAAAAAGAGGGTGAAAATCTGGGTGCATCTTATACTCCAAATATAGCCTTACCCAGCCTCTCAAATGGAGGTTTCTGAGGCTGAAAAAAGCCTCTGCAACTGAAACAGAGCTGCAGAAAAAAAGCCTCTGAAAGGGAGCTTCAGAAAAAAAGCCTACGAAACAGAGCTTCAGAAAAAAAGCCTCTGAAACGGCAGGGAAAAAAAGCCTCTGAAACAGAGGTTTCAGAGGCTGAAAAAAAAGCAAGGTGCAGAGCTCACAACCAATGAACCTGTTGCTAAAATTCACCTCTGGGAACAGCTGATTGGGGGTATTCCAGGAGACTGATCCAGCAGTCAATCAGCTTTTTTCTTATTTTCCTGCCCAAAATCTAAAGTGTGTCTTATACTCCGGTGCGTCTTATAGTCCAAAAAATATGGTATATATCTATATATATACACACAGACACACACATATATCCAACCTCCCCTCAGAAAGCAACTTTTCCCCCTCATCATCATGTCAAGTATAAACAATTTCATAATCTCTTCATCTCCTTTTAGTTAACAAGCTCTTCATGCCCTCTTCATCGTATATTCATCCTAGGCAAATCAAATCAAAGTAACATCTTCTCTGGTTCAATTATCAGCAAAAAGGCCAAACCAAGCTCTAAAATATTAGCATTTATTAATATTCCACATCTCAACTCTTAATCATAAGCAAATTCCCATTTAAATGCATAACGTGGTCCCAATATCCTAATGTAAACAAAATAGAAGAAAACCAAGGTTTAATGTAACAAAAAAGGAGACTGTGACAACTGAAATTGGTTCTGATATTTCCATGTGATTTAGTACAGCAGGACTAAAGAAATGAGCAATGTTGTAACAACAGAAAAAGGGGTAGAAACTAAGAATTATCTGGGCCATTTTGATTCTGAAAGAACATCTACTCCCATATATGAACCTGCCAAAACTTTCAGATCCTTTGAACAAGATCATATTTTCTCTAGGACCATGTAGATGTATATTTGGAGAATCTTCAGAATAGTTAGTACTGGGCTGCAGGCAGTGATGGGATTCAAGTAATTTAACAACCGGTTCTCTGCCCTAATAATTTCTTCCAACAATCAGTTTGCCAAACTGCTCAGAAAGTTAACAACCGGTTCTCCCGAAGTGGTGCGAACTGGCTGAATCCCACCACTGGCTGCAGGCCTTTCAGCCTTTAGGAAATCATGTTATTCAAGTGGTTTAAATCTGAAATACGTTTTAACTATTGGGTGTTGTGTATTAATTATTATTATATTTTATGTTTTTGCTTATTTTACAGGCAGTATTTGGAACCCAAAAGCTACATGAAACCATAATCCTAGGATCATTTGGTAATAACTATTGTAGTGCTACAATTTCTGGTTGATTTGAGGCTTTGGGCAACATTTATTTTAGGAATGGTAGTGATCTATTCCTTCTCCCATTCCCACTCTTAAACCATGAATTATTCCAATATAGGCTGGACTTTTGTTGGGGAGAGAACAGCCAATCTAGTCAATTGACACTGGATTGCTTCCAAAAGATTGGGGGACTGAATTATGGCCATGGACTGTTTAAAGGTTGCCTTGGATACTTTTGTAATTTTACTTCTGTGTTTTGACTACATTTTAAAATTATTAGCAACCTTAAGAACTATTTTGAAGGGAAACATGCAATAAAATAATAAATGTAGGCAAACACTGTGTATTGAAATGTTCATATGTAAATTGGGAAAGCAGAGACAACAGCACTCATGTTAAGTTGCATGCAAATATTTAAGGTATTTTCACTGCAATGTACTGACATGAGTTTTCTTACATACTCCTTGCCCTTAATGCAGAAGGCCATGTCTGCCTGCATATTAAGGAGAAAATTTATTGGCCTGTATGGTATTTCTCTGTTCTGCCCACAACTCTAAAGGTAAAATCATAAGAAATTTGAGAAATTAAGAGAAATGTTATGGATGGTCATGAAAGAAATGTCTCTAATTTGAATACAGTCCACACACAAAGACTTTTGTTACTATAAGGACTTTCTAATAGGCTGGCGCCCCCCCACATCCCAAATAAGGTGGGTTATGGGGTGATATTGATAGAATGAGCACTTGAGATACTAAACTTTTGTGGTTTCTGTTATGCACTAATTTAATCTAAACCTCTTAAAATAATTTGCTGATTCCAACTTAATTATGCACTAGAGATTGTACAGTTCTCAAGTGGAAAAGTGCCCCAAAAATAATATTTTAAAGACAAATTGTTTCAAACACACACACGCACACACACATGTATGGATATTTTTTTATGGAATGGAGAGATTTTGATTAAAGTGGATACTGAATTGAAAGTTTTATTTAAATTAATATTATTAGAATGAAAACAGTCCTCTACAAAATTGAACTGCCTGCATTTCAAATGTAGCTAGAAAACTGGCTGGAGAAGCGATGGCAGGGAGCAAACTAGGAGATCATTAAAAAGTACAAAAGCAAGGTCACCTTAGATGCAAATCTAATTAGAGCTCTGATTGCCTAGCAACCAGATAGAGTCTAAGAAGTTGGTTCTTTTTTGTGTTAAGTTTACAATGAGTGTTCCAGGTTGAATTGTTCATTCAGGTTTTATTGTGAAGCAAGTAAAGTTTGCTAAGTTCTATACTTAATGGATACAGCCAGCTAATTTAGAGAGTTTGCTAATATTTTGTTTCAAGAGGTGTTTGTTAGTGCCAAGCTGATTCTATTAATGATAGTAATAAATGAATAATGAAAAGATGGCAATTCACCTGTAATCAATCCATAGTACAGTGCTTTATTAATATAAATTTTGTATTCCCGCATCTAATGATCTCAAGTATGATTCACTTATTAGACATAGCCATTTATTTTTCATTTTGCCTGGCCTATCCAAAACACTATTAAGAAGTGCAGTGGAGTAAATGACTGTATTTTTAAAAGCCCACTGCCAACAGTGCTTTAATGACCAATTTAATTTGCAATGATGGAAAAGGAGTAAACTGCTCAGGAATGAATGAGCCCATTTCAGCTTGAAACATTTAAGCATTTGCAGGGTGGGGAGCCAGACCGTCTGAAAATTATCTTACCGAATACCGGTACTTGTTTTTTTAAAACAATCATTGGCATTTGAACTGACAATTCACTATACAATCACCAACACCAACTATATTAGCTTTAAATATTAAGTCATTATTATTTTTTTACAATTTCCCCCAAAGTATTAATCAACCGAACAGGTTGTTGCATGGGTAAGAAATACAGTACTGTTATTTTCAAATTGTAGTTTCTTGGATACTTTTATGGACTTTTTTTAAAAAAAACCAGATTGTTGTGACCCAGGTTCCTGGACCCGGACTCCTGGACTCAGATGATTCAGCAAGTGAGGGAGAAGACCTGGCAAGCCCTGCTTCTCTTGGGCCCTCTCCCTCCCTGGCACTCACTCAAAGGGAGGAGGAGGGGCTGGCAAGGCCTGATTCTCCGAGCCTTCTTCTGATTTGGCAACGCCCCAAGAACAGTTTTGGAGTGATGCAAGACTGCGCAGACGTGACCGGCGCACGCAGCAGAGGAAGTGTTGGGACAAAGCCAAGGAATGATGGTCATGCAGTGACATCTGCAGAGACTATAAATAGGAGGCGGGACTTCCTGTTTTTTTGTCTTGGACAAAGCAATGAATTTGCGCGGGCAAACTGTATCAATGGAGGGAAGAATATATTCGTGAGTAATTCTGGCCTTATCTATAATTTCCTCGTTATCTCCAGCGACTTGGCAGGCCCGTGGGTAGACGTGGCCAGGACATTTATCTATGTAAATAAAGTAGAAGAGAAGGCCTTTGACTGACTCTTTGTTGGGAGTATTGGGGGAGGGAAACAGAACATTTTGTCCAAGACCCCGACTAAACCATCTTCCATCAAAGATGGACCAGCAGCAGGTACAGGAGCAGTTACAGCAGCTACAAGCGGCTAATCAACAGCTCCAGCAGCAAGTGGCTCACTTGGCAGGCCAACTTGCTGCCGGGAATGTGCTTGCAGCCCCCCCTCCCATCCTCCCACTCCTCCTCCTCGTCGCAAGTGCCCAATAACTGTGCCGGATAAGTTTTTTGGGCAGCCTGAGATGTTCCCAACCTTCTTGGGACAGTGCCAGCTCTACATGGCTATGTGGCCAGAGGATTTCCCAGACGACCGGGCTAAGGTGGCCTTCGTGATTAACCTTCTTTCCAGCTCGGCTGCCCGATGGGCCACGCCTCTCTTGCTCCAGGACAGCCCCCTGCTGGCGGACCAACAGCGTTTTTGGCAGCACCTGCGCATCATGTACGAGGACCCCGTTTGGATGCTGACGGCAACCAGGCGCCTTAAGGAACTCCGTCAAGGGAAACGCCCCCTGCAGGAGTACATCGCCAAATTTCGTCTTTTGTGCCAGCACTCTGACTGGAATGATGCAGCGCTGGTGGACGCGTTCCAGGAGGGACTCTCAGAGGAACTACAAGATGAGCTGGCCGGGTGGAGGCGCCGCGGACCCTCGACAACTTGGTGCCCCTTTGTCTCCGCCTCGACGCCCGTCTGCAACGGCGACCGTCCCGTCGCGCCCCCCGGGACCCGCCGTCGACATCTGCACCCCCACTTCCTGTGCCACCAGCACCCCGGGTCGCCCCACGTTTTGTAACCGTTGCGGAAGAGCCCATGGAGTTGGGAGCGGCCAGACCTCTCCTGACAGCCCAGGAGCGGAACTGGAGGCGCCAAAGGGGATTGTGCCTGTACTGTGGGGAGCCCGGCCACTTCGCCGCTTCTTGCCCCAGAAAGCGAAGTGGGGCACACACGCCGGTCCCCGAATCACAGCATGACCAATCGGGAAACGGAGCAGGCCCGACCTCGGGGAAACCCTAGGTCGGGCACGTACTAAGCCCCCACTGGATGTTGCAGAAGTAGACTCTGGGTCCCCTCGGCATCTGATTCTGGACACACGGATATGGTTGGGGAACCAGTCGGACAGGCTCCAGGCGCATGCGCTGGTGGACTCGGGGGCCACAACAAACTTTATGGACCAGGCCTTTGTGACCCAGTTTGCGGTCCCCGTGGTTCCGGTGGACCCTTCGATGCGAGTAGAGACAATTGATGGACGAGAACTGGTGTCCGGCCCCATTAAATTCGCCACCCAGCCTTTGCGCCTGGCTATTGGGGACCATGAGGAGGCGATCCAGTTTTATGTCATGGCGGACCTTCATTTTCCCTTGGTCCTTGGGTTGGCCTGGCTTCAGACCCACGATCCTCAGGTGGCGTGGTCGCGGAACGCCATCTCTTTCCCGAGTCTGCAGTTCGTTGACCACATTGGCCACACCTGTGCCAGCCAGAACGTCCCCACCGCTGCCATCACCTTGCCTCCTGAGCTGACGGACTTCGCCGACGTGTTCAGCGAGAAGGAGGCGGACCGACTACCCCCGCACCGGCCCTACGATTGCCCTGTGGACCTTCTGCCCAATGCACCACTGCCTGTGGGACGCCTGTATTCCATGTCGGAGCCCGAGTTGGCCGCCCTCAGGGACTTCCTGGACAAAAATCTGGTCCGAGGGTTCATCCGGCCTTCAAAGTCCCCTCTCTCGGCCCCGGTCCTCTTCATGAAGAAGATGACAGGGGACTTGCGCCTGTGCTGTGATTACTGCCGGCTAAATGCCATTACGGTGTGGAATCGCTACCCCCTGCCGCTCATCCCGGAGCTGCTGGAGAGGTTGCGGGAGGCCACGATCTTCACCAAGCTCGATCTCTGGGGGGCCTACAACCTGGTGAGGATGCAAGAAGGAGACAAATGGAAGACAGCATTTGGCATCCGATACGGACACTACGAATACACTGTCATGCCATTTGGTTTGACCAACGCTCCCACCGTTTTCTAGTACTTCATGAGCGACGTGTTCCGAGACATGTTGGATCGGTTCGTGGTTATCTACCTGAACGACATCCTGATTTACTCCCGGTCCAGGGAAAGCCACCTTCGATACGTCGGTCTGGTTCTGCAACACTTGCGGGAGGAACAACTCAATGCGAAGCTGGAGAAATGCATCTTCTTCTGGACTTCCATAGAATTCCTCAGGCATATCATCTCGCCCGAGGACATAGCCATGGACCCACACAAAGTAGAAGCTTTGTGTAGCTGGGAAGCCCCTCGTCGGGTGAAGGATGTTCAGCGCCTGCTGGGCTTCGCCAACTACTTCCGGACCTTCATCCCGGGCTTCACCACACTGATGGCTCCACTTACCCAGCTCCTCAGGAAGAAGGTTGCATTCCAGTGGGGTCCCCCGCAACAAGAAGCATTCACAGCCCTCAAGAAAGCCTTCATCACGGAACCCGTCCTGAGGCATCCCGACCCGCTCCGGCCTTTTGTGGTGGAGACGGACGCGTCCAATGTGGCTCTGGGAGCGGTGCTGCTACAGGCTCCAACGAATGGCGCCACACTTTTTCCCTGCGCTTACTACTCCCGGAAACTCAATCCTTCCGAGCGCAACTACACTATCTGGGAAAAAGAGTTGCTGGCTATCAAGGCTGCATTCGAGGCTTGGCGACACCATCTGGAGGGGGCCCGACATCAGGTGGAGGTCTGAACGGACCATCGGAATCTGGAGCACCTGACCACAGCTCGGAAGTTGAACCACCCGCAGATCCGGTGGCCGTTGTTTTTTGCCCAGTTCAACTTCCATGTGACCTACATTCCCAGCGGTCACAACTGGAGGGTGGATGCCCTGTCCCGCAAGCCAGAGTACCTCTGCACCAAGGACCCCCTTCCTCCACGGATGGCAGAAGCCTTGGCTGCAGTACGGGAACCAGTGGAAATAAAACTTTCAATTCAGTATCCACTTTAATCAAAATCTCTCCATTCCATAAAAAAATATCCATACATGTGTGTGCGCGTGTGTGTGTTTGAAACAATTTGTCTTTAAAATATTATTTTTTGGGCACTTTTCCACTTGAGAACTGTACAATCTCTAATGCATAATTAAGTTGGAATGTGCATAGGGACTACCCAGACGGCTGAAAAAAGTGATTTCTGACAGGTTCTCACACTTTTGACCAGTCCTCACAGTTATGATCGGTCATCATTTATCCCTGTTGCAGCATTTTGTGCGTAGGGACTACTCGGAGGACTGAAAAAGTTATTTTTCACCTGTCCTCACACTTTTGACTGGTCTTCACACCTACAACTGTCCTCACATTTTACATTTTGCACCTATCTTGTAACCGTGGGAAGAGAAGCAGTTGTGAAATAAGTGACATGGTTGTTAAAAATGCTGCAATGAGCATAAATGTGAGGATTGTCATAAGTGCGAGGACCGGTCAGAAATTACTTTTTTTAGCCCTCTGAGTAGTTTCTATGCCCATAGCCAGGGCCACCCGGTCACATGAGCAGCTAGCCACGCCCACCCAGTCACATGACCACCAAGCCACACCCCAAAATAAGCCACGCCCACAGAATTTGTACTAAAAAAAAATTAGAATACCCCCACCCCCCGGTCAATGGTGTCCCACTTTACCAATGTTAAAATCTGGTCACTATATTATTGGGTGATCCAACAAAACAGCAAACAAAATAATAATAATTTGTTCTTAGCTTGTTTCACTTTAAACAGAGGTGTCTGCAGTCACTGGCTTCAAAATGTTAAGTATTAATTGGATATACAAAGTCCATTCCTTTTTATGCGTATAAGGTAATGGTTCCCCTCACACTTATGTGCTAGTCATTCCCGACTCTAGGGGGCGGTGCTCATCTCCGTTTCAAAGCCGAAGAGACAGCGCTGTCCAAAGACGTCTATGTGGTCATGTGGCTGGCATGACTAAATGGCAAAGGCGCACGGCACGCTGTTACCTTCCCACAAAAGCTGATCCCTATTTTTCTACTTGTACTTTCATGTGCTTTCAAACTGCTAGGTTGGCAGAAGCTGGTGCAAGTAACGGAAGCTCACCCACTTACATGGCACTAGGGATTTCAACTGCTGAACTGCCGACCTTTCGTTAACCACTGCATCCCTTTTATATGTCTATACAATGCATCAAATAGACCTTTAAAGGGAGTGGATATCACTCCTATTCACTCTCCATTTTGAAGACAATAACATTACCACAGATACCCCTGCCTTTAAGAACTACTGCTGTTATAGTTTGGTCTTAGAATATTATTAGGATAAGTTAATAAAAAAATGGGCAAGATCCCAGTGAAAGTAATTGTAAAAATCTATACTAGCTGAGAGGCAAAATAAATTTATGCCCTCAGAACTCCATATAATCATTGAATGTTTGCAACTGTAATATTAGATTCATTATATCAATGGGCGTTGGTGTATAACCTAACTTGATTTTCTAACTCTCAACTCAAAGCAATAATTCAATGGTTGTAACTATAAAATTATATTTATTATATTATTTCAACATGTATTATATATATAATACATGTAGCTCAATTTACTGATACCTAATGAAATAATCAGATATTTGTGATTATATTATGTTAATTGTATTGTATTTATAAATGTTACATGTGCAAGCCAGAGAAGAAATTTACATATAGATTTTGTTGATATGTACTTTAGGCTAATCCTGAGATTTTTGGAGTTTGGTACAATAAAATATTTTTCCCTGTAGGCAAAATAAAGCCACATGATGATTATTGCAGCAACAACAATATCACAATAGGGAATCATAAACATGTAGTCAATTTTATCTCATTGGAATTTTGACTAATGCTCCATATCTAGGCTACAAAAATATGGACAATTGGTAGATGCTTAGAACCTTGTTTTTCTTTGCTGGTCATTTGAATGTCTCCAACCCAGTTTAAAGTGATTAATGCTAGTTAACACTTCCCTGGGGAAAAAAGAAAAGCTTGCATAGCCCCCAGTTTCCAACAAGCCACATTTGAAATTTTAAAAGTAAAAGTTCCTGAATTCCTTGTGATTTCATTGGAGGAGAGGATCACTTGGAAATAAGACCTGCTATTTGTAAGCCTTATGCCCCGAATCCAGTGTGGTTGGTTTATTGTGCAATATCATGAAGGTTGTATAGACTCTTAAAACAGTGTTTTAAATAAGTGCATAATTATTTCAGTTAGTTCTGATTAGATACAATTATTACATCACACTGCCTTTGCAAGCAGATTTGTGCAGCCATTTTGTGCGCCACCACTCCATTCCTTTTTTTCCTTCTTTAACCGTCTTATATATTCATCACGTTATTTCCATCCACCAAATTGTTCCCCTTGTGGTACATAATAGGAGGGATCAGCTGGTGTTCTACTATCCATTTTTATTTGATACATAAAAAGGTTAAAGCTGGAATAACCAAAGATCACTCTTTTTTCCGACTACCATACAAAATTATTCACAGGTTGTTTCCATATCTCTGAAAGGCTCTGTATCTTTCGATAAACATAGATAGATAACACCAATAATGTAAATTTTCCATCATGGCACAGATTTCAAAAATATATTCAGAAAGGTTTTGGATATTTTGCATGAGCAGATCTCTTTGCTATCCTAATTCATTGAATCAATCTGGCTTTTTTCAGACTTCTAAATCAGCCTGGAAAAAAAATGATGATGCTTGAAAGAAACTATTTGTTAACATTTATATAGGTCTTAAAGCAGAACCACTGGCTTTTTTCCAGCCACACCTTTGTCTCCTATTAGTTTCACAAAATATAAGAGGAAGATCTCATAGAAGCTTCCAACAAAGAGTCAGCAGCACATCACTATACTGTATGTATAATTTTGCATTTGGATATGTCAACATATCAACAAATTTTGTATTAATTGCATGCTTTGCCAGCTTCCAGAGAGTCTAATGAAGGTTATTTACCATTGAAAACGGAAAACATAATATTAGTTTTGCTTTTTCATTTGACGCGATAAAAATAGAATCAGAATTTGAGATAATAGACTGCTACTATACAATGTTTGCAACCGAGCAGAAGAAAACATTGAGCCAAAAGAATATTTCATTTTGGATTATATTTATTTTAATATTTAAACTAGGAGGGATATTATGAAAGGCCTTCATTCACATATTTTACCTCTCATTACATGGATGCCTACCATCTTGGAACAAGATTTACACGATGGAGAAGATTTTAGACATGGAGTAAGATTCTACTTACCTTTACTACCGGTTCACAACAGGAGCATGTGTCCTTCTGTGCATGCGCAGATCGTCAATTATGACGTCCAGGCAGGTGGGCGGAGCCTCCCACCACTTTTAGTACTGGTTCTATAGAACCAGACAGAACCGGGAGCAACCCTGTGGCTCCCGAGGACATGGACAGGTTGTTGGGTAGGCTGAATGCCACCACGTGTTTACTGGACCCGTGCCCCTCCTGGCTGGTGCTGGCCACTCGGGAGGTGACACGAGGCTGGCTCCAGGCGATTACGATTGCTTCTTTGGTGGAGGGCGTCTTCCCGGCCGCCTTGAAAGAGGCGGTGGTGAGGCCCCTCCTTAAGAAGCCTTCCCTGGACCCGGCTGTTTTAGGTAATTATCGTCCGGTCTCCAACCTTCGCTTTTTAGCGAAGGTTGTTGAGAGTGTGGTGGCATATCAGTTTCCTCACACCTGGATGAAACTGTCTATCTAGACCCGTTCCAGTCCGGTTTCGGCCCGGTTACAGCACTGAGACGGCTTTGGTCGCGTTGGTGGATGATCTCTGGAGGCCAGGGATAGGGGTTGTTCCTCTGCCCTGGTCCTATTAGACCTCTCAGCGGCTTTCGATACCATCGACCATGGTATCCTGCTGCGCCGGTTGGAGGGATTGGGAGTGGGAGGCACCGTTTATCAGTGGTTCTCCTCCTATCTCTCCGATCGGTCGCAGTCGGTGTTGACAGGGGGGCAGAGGTCGGCCCCGAGGCGCCTCACTTGTGGGGTGCCGCAGGGGTCGATCCTCTCGCCCCTACTGTTTAACATCTACATGAAGCCGCTGGGTGAGATCATCAGTGGTTTCGGTGTGAAGTACCAGCTGTATGCGGATGACACCCAGCTGTACTTTTCTACACCGGACCACCCCAACGAAGCTATCGAAGTGCTGTCCCGGTGTCTGGAGGCCGTACGGGTCTGGATGGGGAAAAACAGGCTCAAGCTCAATCCCGCCAAGACAGAGTGGCTGTGGATGCCGGCATCCCGGTACAGTCAGCTAAATCCGCGGCTGACCATCGGTGGCGAGTCAGTGGCCCCGATGGAGAGGGTTCGCAACTTAGGCGTCCTCCTGGATGAACGGCTGTCTTTAGAAGATCATTTGACGGCCGTCTCCAGGAGAGCGTTCTACCAGGTTCGCCTGGTACGCCAGTTGCGCCCCTTTCTGGACCGGGATGCCCTATGCACGGTCACCCACGCACTCGTGACGTCTCGCCTGGATTACTGCAATGCTCTCTACATGGGGCTCCCCTTGAAGGGCATCCGGAGGCTGCAGTTAGTCCAGAATGCGGCTGCGCGGGTGATAGATGGAGCCCCTCGTGGCTCCCGCATGACACCCATCCTGCGCAGACTGCACTGGCTACCTGTGGCCTTCCGGGTGCGCTTCAAGGTTTTGGTGACCACCTTTAAAGCGCTTCATGGCATTGGGCCGGGTTATTTACGGGACCGCCTACTGCTACCGAATGCCTCTCACCGACCCGTGCGCTCTCATAGAGAGGGTCTCCTCAGGGTGCCGTCAGCGAGGCAATGTCGCCTGGCGACGCCCAGGGGAAGGGCCTTCTCTGTGGGGGCTCCCACCCTCTGGAACGAACTACCCCCCGGCCTTCGTCAGCTTTCGGACCTTCGGACCTTCCGCCGCGGGCTCAAAACATACCTATTTAACTGTGCAGGACTGAGCTAGATTTTAAATTTATGGGTTTTAACTGGGTTTTATTTTTATATTTTAAAATACGGGCTTATAGAATAAGTTTTCTAATTGTTTTTTATAGTGTATTTATGTATCTATGTGTTTTTTAAGTGCCTGTAAACCGCCCTGAGTCCTTCGGGAGATAGGGCGGTATATAAATATGATTAATAAATAAATAAAATAAATAAACCCACTACTGGAGTAAGAGGAGAGAAAACTGAAGTAAAGATCTGTAGAACAAGAACTCTATTACCTAACAATGGATGTAATCCAATGGATTTTTTAGCAAAATGTCTATGTTTTTAACCCTTTGGAATAATAATTTTTAAAAAATGTGTGAAGCCATGCTATTTCTTTCAAATTTCAACATGTGAGTAATCCACAACCACACCATTTAAACTTTTCCAGAGTGGTTGTTTTTCAGAAATGGAAAAAGCCAACATCCAAAGGTATCAGTGAAGCACACAGAGAAAGTTGATGTCCTCTTGTCCCAGTGCAAAAGTTCTTTCAAATCTCAGAGAAATATATATATATATAGCTAATTCTGTAATCTAGGCTGTTTTATTTTTTTTCCCTTTTGACTTTTTTATTATCATTTGCATTATACCTCTTATTAACCCTATGTTATTATTTTAATAAATTTACAATACAATTAATTTTAATTAATTATAGTGCTAATGACTTTTGAAAACAAACATCTAGAATAAATGATCTTGATTATACAAAACCAATCATGGTGCAGGGAGGGATAAGTTAAACTTTCAAATCTTCACCTATTACAAGAAACTTGAAGCATCCCCACTACATGGCTGTCCAACTTCTGCTTCAACAACCTCTCTATCTAGTAAATAGAACCCCTCTCTCCCTTGTAGTCATTTTTTCCAGTGCTGAAATGCTCTTACTATTAGATGATGATGATGATGATCTCTTTTATTCATTAAACATGAAACTCAGTCAACTGAACATTCAAAAATGCATCACAAATACCATTGACTGGTGCTAATGGTTGATACGGGTTGATGCCAGCTTTCTAGATATCAACCAAGTACCTTCTTAAGATGTACAGTGTTCTGAGTAGCATTTTTTTGCAGTTCTGCTGGTGTTATTGCAGGAAGGTGCAATTTGTTGATGTAGTTATAAAATTCTTGGACATGGTACCAAGTGCCTTGATAACAATGGGTATCACTGTTACATGTTTCATCCATAATCACATAGTTTCGATGGCCAGATTGCGATATTTCATGATTTTTTCCAGTCCTTTTTCTTCAAGTCTGGCATCTCCTGCTACCGCGATATCAATAAACTGTACACTTCAGCCCTCAACAATTGTGATAACTGGGGTGTTATGTTCCAAATGGCAATTTGTCTGTATTCGAAAGTTCCACAAGATCTTCACTGTCTCATTTTTGATAACTTTTTCCACTTTGTGCTCCCATGACTTTTCAGATACAGGTATGTCAAATTTTTTAGGTAATGACCCATGGACTAATTTAGCAACAACTACTACTACTACTACTACTACTATTGTTATTGTTGTTGTTGTTGTTATTATTCAGCCAGAACCTGCCTTCTTATAATTTAAAACCATTCCTCTCTTACCTAGGTAAACAGAAAACAGTTCTTTTCTGTAACATATTTTCAGGTACTATCATAACTATATTCCTATATCCCTTAGTCTTTTCTTCAAAGAGTCAGTTTCTACTCCTGAACTTCTTTTCTTTCTTTGCACTTGTTCCAGTTTCTCTATTTTTTTTTCAAGTGCAGGTCCTAGAAGTGGTTACAGTTCTTGAACTTCAACTTGACTAGCCAATATAAAATATGATAGAACTACTCTTTCCTGTGATTTAAAATATTTCTCTAAATGGAGCCTAAAATTGCATTTGCCCTTCTAGTTGCCAAATCATCCTACCAATTCACACATAGTCAACTAGAAACTGCAATTTCAATACGCTTTTCAGAAAGACTATTACCTAGTAGGGAATTGCCCCCTATATCTTTGTGTTTTTAATGTATTTCTCCTAAGTGAAGAATTATGCATTTGCCTTATTGACTTTAAATCCACTATTTTCATCACACTATCCTAACCTTCCAAGATTATTTTAAATTTTACATTTGACTCCTAGAATATTAGATACCCTGCTTATTTTGTGTCTTAAGAAAATTGGATAAGCATTTGTTCCATCTCTTTATCAAGTCATTGATAAAAAAGTAATCAGTGAACAGCTGAATTTTGCACATCCCATTTGATTCCTCACTCTAATTTGATGAGAAACATTTGATGAACATGGATCCACCTAAAAATGATAACATTCAACCCTATCTATCTATCTATCTATCTATCTATCTATCTATCTATCTATCTATCTATCTATCTATCTATCTATCTATCTATCTATCTTTGTGTAAGATGTCTTATAGTTAAGCTTGACGACTGGTGATGACATATATTTTTTATAGTTCATTTATACCCAGCATATTCACAGTCATGAAACCAATGATTTTCTGGGCAACAATGAAGTACGGATTTCCCACTGATGTCTTCTGGGATGATGGTGATGATGATTAACTTTCCAATATAGCCACTGCCCAGAAGTTCCACCTTGCCACCTATTATAGTTTGGCCCACATTTTACTGCCTTGCTAATCAGAGTGACATATGATTGTTTGTTAACTGCTTTTCTCATTCCTATGTCCATATATTTTCCATCAATCTATTGTAGAAGTTACTTGAAAAAAACCATGAAGTTTATTTGACAAGAGTTGTTCTTTGTCTATCCATGGCATCTTGCATTGTTTTAAAGGTATTTTACAAAGTAATCACATGAAGAAAATCTATCTGCACTATGTGGTAACTAGGGATCAAAAAGAACTTGATGGATCACCACCACCACCACCATTACCACAACAGATTCATCACTTTATAATCTATTCCAAAACTTTCTTAGATATTGAAGTTAATTTAAATCAGGGGTGTCAAACTCAATTTCATTGAGGGCCGCATCAGGGTTGCATTTGATCTTGGGGGGCTGGGGGGGCATGGCCAGGGTAGGTGTGGCCAGCTTGACATCACTGGTGTTGGGGGTGCCTATGGCGGCCCGAGTGGCAGAGGCACCACAGGCCAGTCCTTCACTGTTTCCAGAGCATCCTCATGGGCCAGATCTAAGCACCCTGTGGGCCAGGTCCATCCTGCGTGCCTTGAGTTTGACACCCGTGGTCTAAGTGGTCTGTAGCTCCATTGACTTCTCCGTTTAAAGATGGAATTAATCTGAAAATTTAAGAACACAAATTTAGGAACACATTGTACTCTACTTTGAGTACAGAGTCTCCTGATTCTCCACAGTTTATTTTGGTCCTGTTTTCTGAGGAAGGAATGTGATGAATGCTGAATATGCATTGTGCTTTTTGTTCATTTGTGTGTACTCTGCTTTAACATGTTTTGTTAAAAGGAAATGGGAAATTACACTTGCAGAAAGAACTAATGTTGTTGCTGTTGTTTTATTCTTTCGAATTTTGAAATCCTTAGGCAATTGCCACTAATAGAAATAATTAATTTGCTGTGTATTAATTCTAGAGTACATAAAAAACAATGTTCCACACTTCCAAACAAGAGAGAGAGGAAAAGAGAGAGACAGGAGAAGGAAAAGAGACTGAATTTTATTAAGATTTATCTGATGGGCTTTCAAAATTGCTAATGTGTTATCTAACTGGGCCACACATAGACCTCAATGATGCTAGTCTAATTAATTCCCTTTGGCATTATTTTGCAGACTCAAATATAATACTATAAAGCTTGTTATTTTTACTTCCCTGGAGCTAACCATCACATTGACTAGAAAGTAAATCTAATGTGGTAATTTCTTTCCCACTTCTAACATCTACATCTCTTTTCTAATAAGTCACTCATTTCAATATATAACCCTGAAGCAAAGATAATCTGTCACCAGGCATTACCAAATAGCTTTGTGATAAAGGTGCAGCTAATATATAATTAAAATGAAGAGAAGGTGAACCAACAGAAATATCAAGCATCTTCTAAAAATGTTTTACTTATGCCGTAGAATATGATTTTTTTTTAATGGAGCATATGCATTCATATATGTTTTATAACAATGAGGTTTTGGGTTAGGCATCGAAGAAATACAGTCTTTGGGAATAATGTGTGTTTTTGCTTCTCCTCCAGTGAGTTTCCTTGTTCCATTTTTAGAGCCACCCCAAATGCAAAGAAGCTTAGAGATATGTCCTGAACTGCAACCGATAGACAATACTACCCATCTACATTGCATATAAATATGCATTGTGATTTGCATATCTTTTGTGTGCTCAAAGGATGAAAACCTTCTTTGATTTGTGGTACTCTGGGCTAAAGAATCTAAAAGTTCTGTAGAAAGAACCACAATTCTGAATTTGATTTAGTAACAAATTACATTGCTAGGAAGATTTTTTTTCATATATAGCCCATTGGAAGGAAATTAAACGAGGGGACAAATGTGTTGATATAGAATGTGCCCCTAGATGGGTCATTGCACATAATATTCTACCTGCTGTGAAGCAGAATCAGTGCACAAAGACAGTTTAGTGTTCTACCTAGTTTACCAGTCTGTCAGCGGCTCATATGAAGAAAATTTTAAAAAAGGTTGAACCACATTCCAATTTTGCAAACATTTCAGATTTCAAATACACATTTTCCATATTATTATTATGAATTATTTTATTCATTAAACTTGAAACTCAGTCAACTGAACATTCAAAAATGCATCACAAATACCATTGACTGGTGCTGATGGTTGATACAGGTTGCTGCCAGCATCCTAGTTATCAACCAAGTATCTTCTTAAGATATATGATGTTCCAAGTAACGCAATTTTTTGCAGTTCTGCTGGTATTATTGCAGGAAGCTGCAGTTTGTTGATGTATCTTGTAAAATTCTTGGACATGGTACCAAGTGCCCTGATGACAATGGGTATCATCATCATCATCATCATTATCATTATGGAATGTGAAGATCTTGTGGGACTTTCTAATACAGACAGATTGTTATTTGGAACACTCCAGATATCACAGTTTTGTTGAAAACTGAAATGTACAATTTATTGATATTGCAGTACCAGGAGATGCCAGAGTCAAAGAAAAAGAACTGGAAAAAAATCACAAAATATCACAATCTGGCCATTAAAACTGTGCAATTATGGATGAAACATGTAATAGTGACTGCTAAAAACTGTACTACTCAGAACATCGTACATCTTAAGAAGGTACTTGGTTGATATCTAGGATGCTGGCAGCAACCCATATCAACCATTAGCACCAATCAATGGTATTTGTGATGCATTCTTGAATGTTCAATTGACTGAGCTTCATGTTTAATGAATAAAGTATATAATAATAATAATAACTGGCAGCTGTGATGTCATATTTTATGTATATAACAATAAAAACCAATTAATAATGGGGTCCTTGGGTGCAATCTAAAACATGAATTGAAGCATTGAATTTGAACAGCATCAGCAGTGAATAAATCACCACTTGATAGATAGATAAAAACGCCAAATCCTATCTAAACATCTGGTTCACTGTGCTACCAGTCATAACATCAACAATAAATTAAAAATAGTAGTAATGATAGCAAAATATTAGGTGTATCTAATGATCTATCTGTTGTCGATCTAGGAACCATAGTATATATTTTAAGAAATGAAGGCATAATCTGAAAATGGATTATAAAAATAAATAATAATGTTATCTTTCAGAATGTTATCAGATTGTCAGGGTCTGTTTCATATGTCATCCATCAAACCTGGTCAGTGACCCACTGGATATGGAGAATAACCTTTTAAAACTCTTTAAAACTATAAAGTACAGCAAGAAGTTTCATGAATGGAACATAAATAGTGAAAGATGAGAGAAAGCCATTTTCTTCATTGTTTATAACAATAATTGCTAAATCTGTTTTTTTTTAAATAGTTCTTTTGTCTTTGTTTCCTTGAGTTTAAATTCAGAAATAAGACCTTACATTATACTGTAGCTTCAAATGAAAATTATTATGAAATTGTATTAAGAACTAGCAAAGGGAAAAGAAGAAATTAATTGGTTTCTCATTTTACTGTGAACCTACTGAAGACACATTTTCTGAAAATTAGAAAGTCAATTCAAATACAAGGAACCTGATTTGTTCTGGAAATATGAGGGACAAAACAACAATCATGACAACAGCAACTTATATCTTCAAAGGAACACATAGTCTGGCCCTTAGATTATAAAGTGATTACTGTATAATTGTCATGTTATGTGACCTTTGTGCTTATAGATGGTTAAATAAAAATGATACAGATATGACATCTAACACTTTAATCCCAGGAATATTAATTTATGGAATTGGTGATGTATAAGCAAAATTACTGAGTGGTCCTTGATGCTCTCTGAGCTTGGGGTTTTTTGTTTTTTGGCAGATATTTCATTACCCAAACTAGGTAACATCATCAGTGCTAGTCCTGATGATATTATCTAATTTGGGTAATGAAATGTCTGCAAGAAAACCATGAAGCTCACAGAGAAACAAGGACTCCTCATTTCAACCTTGAGCTACAAATATTGCCCTTTACTGGTAACAAAATTACTAACCAGTCTAAAGATAGAGCAGAAAATCAAAAGTCAAAGGACTATCACCACAGACACCTAGAAAGCAAGAATTCAATTAAGCATATGATAGAGGGAAAAGTCAATAAACTATCTCATGCTACTATAAGCCATAAACCATACCATAAACTTATTCTGTCAAAATGGCTAACATTAATGGCATTTAATAAACTTTAATACATGATGTTTTAATTTATTTTTATTAACTGAAAATGTGCATGCAGAAACAAACATAAATTCCTATTAAAAAACAGAAAATTGAGCTGCCAAAACTTCAAGTCTATGGATTAATTCATTAGGAAGAAAGTTATGCCCTCCCAATATTTCATATTAAAAAAGGACTATTTTGGATATCTTTAATCCTTTTAAAAAAAACCACACACATGAGAAATCACCTGCAGTGCTGACTCCTTGTGATACTGGAACATCAAATATAGCATCCCTGTTCATTTCTAATACTAATTACAAATTGTTGCAGAGATATTTTAGTTAACTTAAAGCAGCCTGTCTCTGCCCTACACTGATTGAAAAGTCAAAATAATATTTCGTCTGTTGGTTAAACACTTATTAAGGAAATTAAAGTGCCCTATAAAATATAATTAACACATCAGAATGTCCATCAGCAGATGTAGCTCATGAAATGACATGCTTTATAGTGGTTGGATAGTGTTAGGATGAACATTTACCTGGGGGAATTTCTTTCATTAAAAAAAAAAAGGATACAGATGTAAATATCTTAATACAAATACATAAGTATATACTGTATCTAGGGTGTTTTTGTTTTTTTGGGATTTTTTTTTTTTGTATGAGGGGGTCCCTTTGAGTCAGTTTTTTTTTTTTACTGTTTGTAACTGCCTGGAAAAAAATCCCTGCAGCAATTTGGTTTGACATTGTCTCCTTTCTAAGGCTGAAAGACTGGCCCAAGGTCACCAGGTTGCTTTGTGGTTTAGGCAGGACTAGAACTCATGATTCTGTGATTACCAGCCAGCTGCCTTAACCACTCCACCAACTGGCTTTAGACATCATTACTATCACATATGCATAACTATAACGCTCAGAATATGACTTTCCCCCTTCCCTAATTATCTACTGACCCTTTCCATTGATTGCGGAATATCTGATGGATTTATCTCAAAGGTATTTTTTCTTTTAAAAAAAAAAGCAACTGGACTGATTTTTTGACAATGAAGAAGAAAATGATACTTCATTTCCCATCCAGGAAGCTTCATCAATTGTATTGGATGGTGAGGGAGATTGAATGCAGGGGAGAATGGAAGCAGTGGTGGGATTCAGCTGGTTTGGGAGAACTGGTAGTGGTGACTGCGGAAGTCTCCATCCACCCACCCGACATAATGCATGAGCAAAGAGCATGCACGGAAGGCCATAAGCATGCGCAGTGGTGGCACATACTCACATTTGCAAACTGATAGAGAAGGTAAGTGAATCCCACCTCTGAATGGAAGGATTGTGGGGTTTTTTTTGCAGTCTTCTGTTCTTAACACTCTCTGAGAGCTGTTGAGGCTACTTGGGCTTTTATCTGTGGCAACAGGGTCACCTGTCCAGTTGCCTTTTTAAAAAAACACCTTTGCGACAACTATGATCTGGATGACTGAAAATCTTCATAGACAACTGATGGATTTATACATACTTCTACTTTTTCAGAATTCATTCTTTTTCACTGACAGTCACGTCTTCCCTTATATTCTTGTTCAACAAGTACACACACACACACACATAGTAGACAGAACATAAAAAATATCGTGTTTGGGAAGGTAGTGTTTTTCATTTTTTCCCCAAGAAGATAGGTAGATAAAATGGTAAATCTATATTTAAGCCTAGGGTATATTTAAGTATAAAATGTATAAATCTGACTTGGTTTGCTATGCACAAATAAAAGCACAATTTGAAAACGGTGTGAAACAATACCTAACGCTAAATCAATGGCCAAAAACCTTGTGTTAGCTTGCGGGTGAAAAACAAAGACTTTCTTCTGTCAGGATTTATTCTTTCTTGGACACATTCACTACGTAAGTTTCTTGGCAAGAATCTGGATCTATTTACCAGTATCATCTTTTAGTCTAAACTAAGCTCCTGGAATTTGTTTTGGTGCTCTCTCATTCAAATACTAAGTCCAATGCTGCTTAATTTCTTGAAGATCAGTGAAGATCAGCAGGTTACTGCTCCCTGCTGAGTTCATTTTATCCAGCAGAATGGGGCTGAATTAGACTTGAGTTGTTCAGAGTTTTATTTGAGAACAGGTGATACAGATAGATACATGGAGTGCATAAAGCAAAACAAATTAAAACCAGATAGGACAATTTTTCCCTCTCTCTGTGTGCTCATATTCATAATTTTGTAGTATCCTGCTACAGTAATACCAGGAAAGCAGGGATTTTCAAATTTTGCAGTGTGGTGCCCCTTTAAATGATAAAATAATTTGTATGATTTCTCCCAAATACTATTAATGTACACAGTAATTACTCTGTCCATTAAAGAATCGGTTGACTGCAGGGAAGTGGAATGTATCTGTGGCGATACAAACATATCCTTGTAGTGGAAAGCAAGATGCAAGCATGCCTTTAACAAGGCATATCAAGGACACTTCCCAAAGGCTCAGTGGGATTCATATTATTACAGATTAATAATTATTAAGTTTATGCCTTTGTGGAGGGTTGCAGTCTGAAAAGCCTAGCCTTCTTTTCTTTTTTTAAAAGCATATGCTAAGGAATTGAAGAAAACTTTAAGGGCTTGTCCTTCTACTTGCAGCATCCTATGATACCCAAAGGCAAACAGCAAATTAACCATTCTTTGTTGTTATTGCAGCAAGGAGGAGGAGTCAGCCCTGAAGCCATTTTAGGAGCATCTTCAGGGCTGCCACAGCCAGGTCTGTTGGAGTTGATGGAGCTGTGGGGACATGAGGTGTCGAGATAGAGATAGCTGGGCGGGATGTGAGCCAAAATAGCTTTCTTTTCTATTGGAGCCAAGGACTCATTACCAGGTGTTGGAGGGGCATGGACGAGAGCCAGCCGGAGCTGGAACTGTGACCTGATTGGGCTTTGTGATGGATTTGTGACCTGGGGACAAGAATGTGGTGTTTTGATTTGAGTGGGTTTTCACCAGCTGTATCAATATGACATTCCTAATAAATTCATTCTTTAAAGAAACTCCAGGCTTCAGAGTTTTGATTGCTTTGGGTCTTTTACTTGGAACCCTGACAGGAGGAGGAGAAGGTAACTAATATTACGTGCAACTTATCTTCTGATAAAACAATCTCTTTGGGAACAATATATTTTTTCTTTACCTCTATACCTCAATATAGGAAGCAAAAGAAAGCAGCTGTAGATATGGGGCCCTTACACTGGATATATGTAGGACTAGATGGGCCATGAACATTGTACATGTAAAGCGGCAAGTGTCCTATAATAATTGATTCTGTGGTTAGCTTAATGTGACAAGCTGTGCATAAGTACACTCCATCAAAATTGTGATCTCCACCAACCCCCACAACCCCCATCTACTATGGAACCTGTGTTTTGAAAACCCTGAAATAATTAATTCAATTAATAGTAGTATACAATATATGAACCGTGGTGGCGCAGAGGCTAAAGTGCAGTACTGCAAGCTACTTCTGCTGATCACCGGCTGCCAGCAGTTTGGCAGATAGAATCGCACCAGGCTCAAGGTTGATTCAGCCTTCCATCCTTCAGAGGTGGGTAAACTGAGGACCCAGATTGTTGGGGGCAATATGCTGATTCTGTATAGCACTTAGAGAGGGCTGTAAAGCACTGTGAAGTGGTATATAAATCTAAGTGCTATTGCTATGGCTATATATTATTATTAATATTAATATTAATATATTATATATATTATTACTATGACAGATCTACCATGATTTTGTAGTTACCTATCATACAACCCTTATTTCAGAATTATCTACCCAAATCAGTTTGATGAGAATCCCTCACGTTATTGAAACAAAGCAAAAAAAAAGTGTGTCAAGAGACAATGAGACATTTATTTTATATTAAAATTTTTAATTATTAGACATGTCAAAGCAATGGCACATCTTTGAGATTCCAGTGTTATTGTGGAAAAAAAATTGAGGAAAGATTAAATGATTAAGGGGATTATATTTATTATTAATAAGAAATTAAAAAAACAAACAAAAAGTCAGCATTTCATCTATTGGTAGTTTTGCAATACTAGCAAACTATAGCACGGGTTATTAAAACGACCACATCATTTAATAAATATGAATATTTATAATATTCATATTTATAAATATGAATAAAAAGGAGCACTGTTCCATCTCACATAGAAAATAAGTCATATTTTAAGTGGTCAAATGAATCAACATTTTTCATCTAAAGCGGCAAAATTCCTCAAATTATAAAGTACTGTTTCCTGCCCCCCCACCTCCCCCAGTATTTTCCCTGGTAAAAATAAAACAAAATACTGAATCTTTTTTTTTTTAGATAAAAATTATTTAATCCAATTTGACTTCTGATAACTCAGATATATCCATGATCCTATATTCCCTGCCGCCTTGAATATATATTGGATATATTGGATATATTCCCTGCCACCTTGAAAGAGGCGGTGGTGAGACCCCTTCTCAAGAAGCCTTCCCTGGACCCAGCTGTTTTAGGTAATTTGTGGCGAAGGTTGTAGAGAGTGTGGTGGCACGTCAACTACCCCAATACCTGGATGAAACTGTCTATCTAGACCCGTTCCAGTCCAGCTTCCGGCCCGGGTACAGTACGGAGACGGCTTTGGTCGCGTTGGTTGATGATCTCTGGAGGGCTAGGGACAGGGGTTACTCCTCAGCCCTGGTCCTATTAGACCTCTCAGCGGCTTTTGATACCATCGACCATGATATCCTGCTGCACCGGCTGGGGAGTTTGGGAGTGGGAGGCACCGTTTGCTGTCCTGATGTCTGGAAGCTGTACGGGTCTGACGACCGTCTCCAGGAGAGCTTTTCATCAGGTTCGCCTGATCCGCCAGTTGTGCCCCTTCCTCGACCAGGATGCCCTATGTCAGTCATGCTCTGGTTACCTCTTGCTTGGACTACTTCAATGCTCTCTACATGGGGCTTCCTTTGAAGAGCACCCAGAGGCTCCAGCTGGTTCAGAATGCAACTGTGCGGGTGATAGAGGGAGCCGCTCGCGGCTCCCATGTAACACCACTCCTGCGCAGGCTGCACTGGCTACCTGTGGTCTTTCGGGTGCACTTCAAGGTGCTAGTTACTACCTTTAAAGCGCTCCATGGCTTAGGGCCAGGTTATCTACGGGACTGCCTACTGCTACCGATTGCCTCTCATCGACCCGTGCGCTCTCACAGAGAGGGACTCCTCAGGGTGCCGTCTGCCAAGCAATGTCAGCTGGCAACCCCCAGGGGAAGGGCCTTCTCTATGGGGGCCCCCACCCTCTGGAATGAACTTCCCGCAGGACTCCGCCAACTTCCTGACCTTCGAACCTTTCGCCGCGAGCTGAAGACCTATTTGTTCACTCGCGCAGGACTGGCATAGGATTTTAGATTTTTTATGGTTTTTAATTTTTAAATGGGTTTTATGATTTTAAATTTATCTTAATTTAGGCCAAATTGAATAAGTTTTTTAATTAGTATTTTATATTGTATTTATATTATTGTCTATTTTATCTGGCTGTCAACCGCCCTGAGTCCTTCGGGAGAAGGGCGGTATAAAAATCTAATAAATAAATAAATAAATAAATAAATAAATCTGATTTTTAATATTTCTCCAGTTACACCATTTACAAGGTTCAGTCTTAGGATTCTTCATTTTTCTTTTATTTCTTGAAAACCAATTACATTCTTCAAAATTGCAACCATCCTGATACAAAAATGAGCCTCTGGTGGCTCTGGTGGCTCAGTCTGTTATTAACACAGCTGCTTGCAATTACTGCAGGTTCAAGTCCCACCAGGCCCAAGGTTGACTCAGCCTTCCATCCTTTATAAGGTAGGTAAAATGAGGACCCAGATTGTTGGGGGCAATAAGTTGACTTTGTATATAATATACAAATGGATGAAGACTATTGCTTAACACAATGTAAGCCGCCCTGAGTCTTTGGAGAAGGGCGGGATATAAAGGCAAATTTAAAAAAAAAATCCCATTTGATTACCTTCAGCCCTCAAGAGCAGATTCCTTCATTCAGGTCTATTGTACTTTTTTCCCTTTTCTCTTAGTTTCAGTTAAGAAACATACTTTTCTTTCCATCCATTAACTTATGATCATGCACTTTATGACTCTTCTAATCTTCCGAGTTGCAGTCCTCTAAATGTAATGGTTGTCACTAGATGCAAACATATTGACTTTCACTAGTCATCAGAGCTTTGATCAGCTTAGACTTTCACATAACATTTGTTAAAGAAGTTAAATCACATGCAGACTTAGTTACTAGCCCTAATAGTGCCATACTATATGCAAATGCCCTGTTAAATAGGTAACAATCATAATGGACAGTGTTAGCACATTATGATCTGTATTCCACAAACACAACCAAAATCCAGTTTTGTCCCCAGGAAAGTTCCTATGATTCTCTAAGTCTATGCATGCTATGATCTAAAAATGACTTACTGTATTTCCTTTCCCTTCCGTCCTTCCTTCCATCCTTCCTTCCTTCCTTCCTCCCTCCCTCTCTCCCTCCCTCCCTCCCTCCCTCCCTTCCATACTAGTTCAAATAAATAATTTCACATGTACAGAAAAACAAAGTGAAAAATAGTGTTTCTCTATTTCTAGAAGAGTTGAAATTGTGGACAGGCAAATATGATAGTGCTGACACTAATCCCTATTCTAGAATTGTGATGGAACCAGAAGGAAGGATATGCAAACTCTTGCAGCATTAATTAACAGTAGGAGGTTGTTTACATGAAATTTCATCTTGATACCCCATTTTAGTAAAATTTATATTCTGCTTGAAGGCCCTTCCAACTAAAAAAATAAATGCAACTGAAATTTCATTATGATGATTCTTAGTTTTATTTCACCTGCATTTGTTTTGTTTCAATGCTATGTTGGTTAAGTTATTTTTATTGTTTTCCCCCCTTCTTTTTGTATACATAGATCTTCATACATCGATCTTTTCCTAACTACAATGTTGACTAAATACAAAATGTGCATCTTGGTATTATAATGAAAGTTCTGCTTTTTCATACTTGCATCACAATATGGCAAAAAAAAAAAAAAAATTCAACACTTGCTCCCTTCCTGTGGACAACTTTGAATCCTTGACATAGGATTGTATGTATCAGCAACTATCATTAATGACCTAATCCTTGTCCAATAATTGCATTAAAATGTGCTCTTTTTCAGAGTTCTAGAAAGTCTACTGCATCTTCTTCTATTCTATTCCTTTCGCTCCCAACTAGCCCCTCTTATGCCAGTAATAATTCTGTAGTCATTAAGTATGCAGTGGTTAGGAGAAAATGCTCCTCAAACAAGTGCTTTTGTATATTCTCTTTTTCAAAGCCTTAAATTGTCTCCAGGATGCTAATAACTTCATCACAAAGCAGCAGTCTTTGAAAAATGAGTTCAATATATGACACAGGTGGGACACCAGCAACCTTTGGCCTTCCAAAAGAGGCTTAGCATTATTTGAAAAGCCCTTTGCAGTTGATTAATGCAAACTTCTAGAAAGAGCAATGAATCTATTTTTTTGTGACAGAAAGAAAAAGAAAAGTAAGGTCTAAGGGTGTGGGGGAGAGATGGTCAGTTTTGTCAATTTTGTATTGACGTCAGTATGGACAGTATTCTTTAACTTGCCTAACTTTGGTTTAAAATGCAATCCTAACATATTATTCCTGGGCTACTATAACTATAAGATTGTATCAAAGTAGGGGAGGCAAGAATCTGTTTAACTGCTATTACAAAGGTCCCTTATATATATATATGGATGCCACTATTCAAGGTAAAAACAACTGTCAAAGAATCTTGTCTGTTTTGTAAAGAATTTCTGTGTTTGCATCTTCTTCTTCTACTTTGGAGATTTCAGTAGAAGGCAGGGAATAGGTATCCAATTATTTATATTGCAGCACTCTTCTTGTTCCTCCATATTTGAATATTACAACCCTTTTCCTGTATTTCTGTGCAATTATATGCTTGACTTGATATATTAAACCTTTATTTTCTTCCCAAGGCTCTTTATATAGGGTAGGTACTGCAGTAATCTGCCAAGTTTGATTTTTTGGATGTAAATATTTCTCTTGTGCTGATGTACATAAATTATTCTAAACCCAAAGACTGACAGTATATAAAAATTCAATGTGACAAGAATGACCTTTTCTGGGCTTTTTTTATATACATTTCACTTTGTAGAAAGAAGGATGATTGTGTGTTTTTCTCTCTGTATGTATTGCAATTTGTACCTGGATACACTAATGGAATAAGAGAGCTACAAAGACGTGGAGAACATTAATAAGCAGAAAGCAAGATTTCTCTTAAAGGAAAGTAGCCTTTAAACCCTTCACAAGATATACTATACTTAGATATCAAAACAAGACAGCAAAATGGAAGTGAGATGGATGCATAAACAGCAATATTGCATAGGCATTTGTGCCTACCCACTGTCAACATAAATGCATCAATCAACCACTACAATACACATCCATTTGTGAAACTCTTTCCCCTCCATGGGGAGGAGATGAGAATAGACTATGTGCAGAAGCTATTTGGCAAAATGGGGGGAGGGATCTGAGACATACAGTGGATGTTTTATGTATACCTGGGAACATAAAGAAACTCAAAGCTCTGAAAAAATAAGGTTTTGCCAACACAACTCACCAACAAACAATTTACAGAAAAGTCTAACTTTAAAATTCATTTCATTCCACTGCATTTTAAAGCAGCTTTCTCCAGTTCAGTGACTACTGAGCTGAGCTAAGCAATAAAAATGTGGTTTCAAGTTCATGCTATTAACTAAGACAGGGAAAGAGGAAGTAAATGCTTAAAAAACAAAATGATTCTTATGCCCTTATCCTGAAACATAATGTGAAGTAAAAGCTAGCAGTTGCAATGAACTTTTCAGAAAGAAATATTTTAAGATTACAACTTTGCAATTGGTTCCTACAGTCAGTTTTTGTTTTTCTTTTTTTGCGGCCAGTAGCTTCTCCAGCAAAGAAGAAATGAACAGAGTAACCTTAGTTAGTAACAGGGCTAGTGCTGCGCTGTGAACAAATCATGTTCCATCTGGTGTCCGCAACAGTGGTAGGTTTCAAAAAATTTTATTACTGGTTCTGTGGGTGTGGCTTGGTGGGCATGGCTTGTGGGCATGGCAGGGGAAGGATACTGAAAAATCCCCATTTCCTCCTGATCAGCTGGGACTCGGGAGGCAAAGCATAGATGGGGCGGGGCCAATCAGAGGTGGTATTTACCAGTTCTCCGAACTCTTCAAAATCTCTGCTACCGGTTCTCCAGAACTGGTCAGAACCTGCTAAAACCCATCTCTGGTCCACAACCAATCTAATTCAGTTCAGTGGGAAGTTGTTCCCACTTATCCTTCAAAGAAGATATCAGTGCAATTTAAAGGAGTTAGATGTGGGGAGCCAGCGTTCACCTGATCTATAAAGTGGTTAAGACATGTAGGTGAATGTCCTTTCTGTAATTGTAGCATCATCTCTATCGCCTTCCTGCTTCAAATTAAACCCAAAGGGAGATATCATGAAAAAAGTGATCCCCCCACTTTTTTTTTTTGGTTCAGAAAATTTGGTCAGATAGAGAACTATAGGTAGAGAGATGGAGAGGTCTATTAAGATAGAGAGATCTATTGTGGGTAATAGTGTTAATCGCATAATTCAAAATCAGCTAAAAATGTAACCAGCATATATATAGATATTAAAAATAAAGCAAACAGAAAGAATCCTAGGAATGAGATACAAAAAGAACACAAGCAAATGAGATGAACCAATTCTTATTTATCTATCTCTAGTCTATGTATGCTTTTTTAAAAACCTTTTTGTTTTTGGCCAGTTATCTCAAGCTTCATTGGAATTATGACTTTGAAAAGAAGTTAAAATTGTCTGCCTGGCTGGAAGAATATCCCAGTGAAACATTGCAGACATCACAAAACCATACATGTCCATCCCCAAGAACAAACACCTGCATGTAACTTGGACATAACCTCCAGTCTATTTTGGACTCCTTCATTATATCTGGAGGAGGAAAAGTATTCATTTACAGAGAATGGTTTATGGCTCCCTTCATAACCATTTGTAGCTAGAGGATTTATGAGAAAGCTTGGCTAGATTAAAACAAGCCTGTTTCTTTCTGTTCAGGTAAAAGTAGAACAACAACAACAACAAAATGAAGACTGCCTCTGGTTAAATCACCTTAACCGAACAAGAACTTAGCACAAACGTAAAAAAGGAAGTAGAGTTATTTTGAAAAAAGTGGAATGGGGCCAAAAATAATTTTCGTGTTTGCATTTTCCTGGGAAAAAAAGGTGTTTTGCAGAACACTTTACCACCCCACTCTTCCTTAAGGTTAAAGGCTTATATTCAGCTTATGAATATAAGTACTTCAATATAGGATGTGTTAGTGTTGCATTCTGGGAAGATGACCTAGTTTCTGTAGAAGGAATGGCAGAACCTGGGGGTGGAGTTAAAAGAGGGATCAGCCTAGGTTTTTTACATAGCCACAAATGGACTAACGCCCCTTGAATTCTGTGAACCTTTATCTAACTCCAAACAGATGCTAACCATTATTTGAAAAGATTCCTGTGCCTAGGTTATTTAACAATTAATCAATTTCATTGTACCTCCACATGTGCACCTGGTCTTTTGCACCTGACAATTTCTAATATTTTGGATAGATAGATAGATAGATAGATAGATAGATAGATAGATAGATAGATAGATAGATAGATAGATAATCTGCAATATATATCTTGCTCTTATCTCAAGCACCTGCAATATATACAGTGTTTTACTAGCCGCAGAACAAGAAAAGCAAAAGATATACTTCCAAACCACAATCGTTACCCCTCTGCTGATAGAAAAAGCACCAGAGCCCTCCGGCTTCTATATAAATCTTTTTCCATGGCATTTTTTCAAGTGTACAATTTGTCACTGGATACATTTAATAAAATCCACCAAACGTACGTGGCAGCACATTTTTTAAGTGCTGATATCAGATAAGAGTTTCGCCAAGTAAAACAATCAGTTACACAGTGTGGTACAGGGAATCTGAAAATACAGAAGCACCACTGCCTCCTTTTCTTACAATGCCCCATGATGACACACACACAAAAAAAATGCCTGGCTGCTTCTGAAAAATAACTAAAGAGTCACAAAACTGTGGTGTATCCATATTAATGCATTTTCTTTCTTTTAAAGCTCTGCAAAATTCAATATACCATCTTATGTGCAACAGTCAATCAGCTATAACTATATTATCACAACTTTTTTTTCCCTAGAAGGGTGATTCTTAAAACATACTAAGAATTTCACACTGTTTTTTATTATTCTGTAAAATCCAGTCCATGTGATTTTTCTGAAAGGACAGTTTTGGCCAAAGGGATGATCTATGGATGGGTAGCAGATATGACCAAAGCCTTGGAAAACGGGGTTTCTTACTGCTTTTATTGTTATTGTAATATATAGCACATCTTTGAATGCATTCAAGGTAGCTCATAATAAAACATAAAATATAAACTCTGAAGTCCAGAACCTATGTGTCTCAAAGAGCATTTAGGCTTTAGAAAGACTGAAACCTACTAGTCACAAGTTGTAGTTTGGGGAATTTGTACTGCAGCAGCAAAACTGGGACTTTTCTTTTTAAAAAAGGGAAAAAATGTTCTTCAGAACACCAAGGCCTCAAACAAGCCTTCAGGTATATTTCCCCTTACTTTCATCTTGCCTGTATTTTTTTTTTAATGCCTCTATCTACATAATAGCTCTGAAAGTCATCCAGGACAAAGAGGGAAGTCTCTAGTCATACAGCATCATGCATTCCTGAGGTGCTGAGCATTTCAAACCGAGATATTTTTTCCCTCAAGGCTGAGTAGATATGCTTAGTTAGCATGATGAGGGTTGTGGCAGCTATTTCTCTGCCCACTTTGCATTTTTAGTAGATCAAGCCTACACCAATTACCTTCTTCTGTGCCTGAAAAGAAATTGGACTCCAGAAAGGGAGGTTTTATTCCAAGTGAAATCCGAGAAAAACAATTTACTCTAACATTTTTTGCTTCAATGTCATTCTGCCTCCTTCACTGTGATATTGTGGTCTGCTACTGAGGGGAGGAAAGCTACGGCAAATCTAGACTGCGTACTAAAAAGCAGAGACATCACCTGCCAACAAAAGTGCATATAGTCAAAGCTATGGTTTTCCCAGTTGCAATGTATGGCTGTGAAGGTTGGACCATAAGAAAGGCTGAGCCAAAGAATTGAGGCCTTTGAACTCTGGTGCTGGAGAAGACTCCTGCGTCCCTTGACTGCAAGGCGAACAAACAAGTCAGTTTTAGAGGAGATCAACCCTGACTGCTCTTTAGAAGGCCAGATCCTGAAGATGAAACTCAAATACTTTGGCCACCTAATGAGAAAGAAGGACTCACTGGAGAAGAGCCTAATGCTGGGAAAGATTGAGGGCAAAAGAAGAATGGGACGACAGAGAACGAGGTGGCTGGATGGAGTCACTGAAGCAGTAGGCGTGAGTTTAAATGGACTCCAGAGGATGGTAGAGGACAGGAAGGCCTGGAGAAATGTTGTCCATGGGGTCGCGATGGGTCAGACACAACTTCGCAACTAACAACAACAACTGAGGCTAATTACTATATGCTTCTTCCAGTGGGGTTGGTTTGGGAAGGGGGGGGCTCTTTATGATGAGAGGATGGGCTCTTAATCAGAGCATCTCTTTTACTTTAAGGATTTGTTTATAGGTAAGATATAGGACCCTTTCACGGATACTGCCTTTTCATGGCGAAGGGGCTTGCACAGCACAATGAAGCTATGAGCTATGTCGTGCAGGGTTACCCAAGATGGACAGGTCATACCAGAGAGTTCTGACAAAACGTGATCCACTGGAGAAGGAAATGGCAACTCACTCCAGTATCATTGCCATAAAAACCCCATGGACAGTACCAAAAGGAAAAAAAGTTGTCCATGGGGTTGTGATGGGTCGGATATGACTTCACAACTAACAACAGCAGGATATAGGAAGATGAGATCTTTTGATTTATTTTAAGACAAAGTAATAAGTTACTAAAATTGTTTATACTTATTTAGGATGAATGGGGAAATCATTTCTTAATATGTTTATTTTCTTTACTGTCTTCTTAATTTTCCTAATTATCTACTTTTCATTCTTTTTTTTAGTTTGTATTAGTTATCTTTTAATTGTATTTTTTTAAAAAAATAATTACTATTGAAAGGACAGATCATACAAATAGCTTAAAATATTCATGCCAAGATTTGTTAAAAAAGGAAGAGGAATATCGCCATGGTATTATTGCAGAGTCCAGAATGTGACATATGTGCATCCCATAGAACCATATTAGAGCTGCTAAATGTCAGTTCAAGCAAATATGGAACAAGGTGTTAATAATCATTCCTGGATTGTGCTGCACCACTGCTTGTCCTGATTGGGACCTGTTTTGGACTTGGATTGGGGACCACAAGGAAATCTCATGGAAGTAAGCTATACTGGTAATTTCATAAAGGTAAAGGTAAACATATTGCCAAGAAAACTGCATGGATGTCTGCATATAGAAAACAGGGAATGAGGTCAAATTAAGGGAAAGTTTATTTTATTTTATTTACCACATTAGGGGTAGTGTGTGTATCTATGTACACACACACATACACACACACACACACACAAAGATAAGCAGCCAAAAAAAAGAAAAAAAGAAAAAGCTCAAGAAAGAATAAAAAAGCATGAAACTAAAAAGAAGAGACAAAAAAACAGAAAAGGAATGACTTTCAACTTTGGTACAGATACGAATAAGAAATACATCAAACTCTTACTCTAAGATTAACATTGGTCTACAACAGGGGTGTCAAACTTGTGGTCCACGGGCTGGATGCATCATGCACTGGCCATGCCCGCTCCTGTTTTAGCGAAGGGGGGGGAAAGTTTTGATACATCACATGACACAACATGTCATCGCGAGTTTCACCCCCCGGTCTACATTATTTCCATAATCCCATATAATTTTAATCATCAAATCCCAAAATCAACTTTTCCATTTCTTTCAGTTTTCTCACAAAAAATCCAAAAGTGATTTGAAAGTAGAAATGAAATTTGTCAGTCTTTTATTTCATCAAGGCTGTCAGTTTTGCCATCTCTGCCAATTCTACAAGTTTTACATCTATTCTCCTAGTTCTAAGAATAAGAAGTGTAAGAATGTCTAAGTCCTTCCAACTTTTGAGTCAGACTTGCTGCTGTTATCACATATAAAAGCAAAGTCCCACAAGATGTTTCCATTTGTTTGTCCATTAAACCCAAAAGAAATGCTTCTGGTTTCAATTGTACAGTTATTTTTAAAATCTTCTGCATCAAAATACATACTTGATCCCAATATTTTCTAGCTTTGTTACATATCCACCAAATATAAGAAACTGTTCTCTCAATTTCTTTATACTTTCAACCAATATTTGAAATTTCTTTATAGATTTTTGACAATTTACGCCGTGCCAGGTATTGATACATCATTTTATATAAAAATATTTTAAGATTATAATTCACTGAAAATGTCAATCCTTTTGTCCAATAGTATATTACATTCAATTTTATGACCATTTTATCATACAATGTTTAACATTACTGTTTGCATTTTCAGTAAAAGTTTGTATATCTTAGTAATAATATCTTCTCCCACTCAAGAGCAGTTATTGAGACTTATGTTTTGACCTGTTATAAATTTCTTTCTGATCCTCTGGTATCAGAAAGATATTTTTTAAGAAAAATAATACATAATAAAATATGATAAGCCTTTCAAGATACTTTGGAAGACGAAAAAGGAGACACATATCATGGCAATTTTCATCCTTCAGCAACACAGAGGCACCAGCTCTGATTTCAAAAAATCCTTATTTCAGTTGTATGATGTGAAAGAGATAATATTTTTCCCACAGCATACTGTTAACAGTATCCTCCCATCTGATGATGCCTGTGTGCATTTAATTAGCTTTCTTATTGTCACTAGTAACATCAAGAAATGTAGCCTCCTTGGGAAACCTAAATCTCTTACTTAAGCACATGTCTGAATAGGAAAGAAAAGATAAAGCAAGACAGAACATGTCTATCAAACGGAGAAAAAAAAATATTCAAGGAAGTCTTCTGACAGATAACAAGATGGTAAGTATAGTGGAATTTACAACTTGGGTAAAAGGAACATAGTGGGGAAGAAAGGCAACCAACTTCCTGTTCTTATCCCATATGCGATCCCATGAAGTACAGGAAGTGGATGCTTCAAACATGGTTAGTTGCTTAACGGGATTTGTTCCAAAACTAATAAATTTCCTGGCAGAACAATTGATCAGTGGAACAACTTGCCTCCAGAAGTTGTGAATGATACAACACTGGAAGTTTTTAAGAAGATGTTGGATAACCATTTGTCTGAAGTGGTGTAGAGTTTCCTGCCTAAGCAGGGGATTGGACTGAAGACCTCCAAGATCCCTTCAAACTTCTATTCTATTCTACTCTACTCTACTCTACTCTACTCTACTTTACTCTACTCTACTCTATTCTAATAATGTTATGGCACAGAGAAGGACTGATTCTTTAATTATATGAAATTTCCAGATTGCTGATGAATAGAGTCACAGAACTGGAAGAGATCATTTATGTCACTGAGGACAAGTTCTGCTGAGGGCAGCAATCTAAATTAAAACATCCCCAAGAGATGGCTGCTTGAAGGGGATTCTCTCATTTCTCTGAGTATTTGGGCCTATTGTCAAATTATTCTTACCATTAAGAAAGCCCTGTTTATTTAATGTACTCCCCTTTCATAATATTATTTCTGTTCCACCCAAAATTATTTTTATCCTACGCAATAATGCTATCAGCATATTTGATAAGCATTTCATTCACCTCATCAATCAGATCCCTAATAAAGAGTATTAAAGAGTATAGGACTAGGACTAAATTTTGTACTACATTGTTCCACTTTAATGAGGAATTTTTGATAAGGATGTTCTGATGAATTTTTGAGCCACCTATGTATTCCCTTGTGAAGCCATCTACCCGACACTTTAGCTTGCTGATTAGAATATCTGGTGGTGCTTTTTCAAATGCTTTGCTGAAGGCAAGGTATATTACATTTAAAGTATTCCCACAATCTACAAAAGAATTTATTTTAGACAAGATAACTAGAAAAAGTAGGATATGGTTAGTCTTCAAGACTTGTCACAAATCCTTGTTGACTTCTGGAAATTGTTCTCTTGTTTTTGTGATGCTCACAGATCTGGGTTTTTTTATGATCTGTTGTATAGCCTTTCCAGATTGTTATGATAGATTGATTGTTTCATAGTTCTAGTTTTATTTTGAAAACAGTTTTTTTTTAACCTCTACTAGCCATCTAGCTCTTCACCTATTCTCCAAAGTAGTACATAAAGATTTAGCCAGATCATGGGAACTTTTTTTTTTCATTTCCCTTGAATGACTACTTCAGCTTCAATCACAACAATACACAAGCAAATAATAGATACAAACTCAAGGTAAATCTCCAAACTTGATTGCAGGAAATATGACTTCAGCAACAGAGTGGTCAATGCACTACCTGACTCTGTAGTTTCTTCCCCAAACCCCCAAAACTTTAAGCTTCAACTGTCTACTGTTAATCTCACCCCATTCCTAAGAGGTCTGTAAGAGGCATGCATAAGTGCACCCATGTGCCTACCATCCCTGTCCTAACATTCCTTTTTTACTTACTCTTTTCATGTATTCAAATTATGTTTATACTTTTACCTGTTATATATGATTGACAAATAACTATTTATTTAAACAGTTGACTGAGGTTTAAACAAATTCAATCTAAATAGGTATTCCTTGACAATGCTTCTCCCTCTTTTAAGCTTTAATCCTGTCCTTTATCCTGTTTCTAACAATTGCCTATATGTCCTATTGTAAGAGAAAATTTAGTCAAAATACAAAATGAATAATTTTGCCTTTCTTTTGGATTTATCTCATTTTGAACTTTAGCCTTTCTCTACAATCCCAGGCTGTTATACATACTCTTTCTTGACAATATCTTTGATCAATTCTTGTATGCATCTTTTCAGTTTTTAAATCTTCACTAAACTTTTTTGTTTAGCCACATATATATATATTTTCTGTATATATATATATATATATATATATATATATATATATATATATATATATATATATATATATATACAGAAAAATACCTCTCACTATCTATCTATCTATCTATCTATCTATCTATCTATCTATCTATCTATATGCAAGTCTTGGCATATTCGGGTCTTTTTGCGTGTAAGGTTGAGAGTATCTTGGTGACGTTTCAATGAGATCCCACTCGTCATCTTCAGGCTGGTGCTTTCGGCTTCGTGCTTGTGCGAGCAAAGCATGGTTGGAGCTGCGGTCTCTCTATAAATACTGGTGGGGAGGTGGGGAGTGCTGACTTTGTTTCTGTAAGTGGGTTGGCTGGCTGTGTTGTTACATCTTGATTGGTTGATGGAGTTGATGTTTGCAGATTAGTCGGCTGTTTCGTAGCATCCTGTGTGGGTGTGGTCCTAGCTGTGTGCTTTGTGCCCATTAGTCTTAACGACCTGGGTAATGGGCTGTATAGCATCCTATGTAGCATCCTGTGTGGGTGTGGTCCTAGCTGTGTGCTTTGTGCCCATTAGTCTTAACGACCTGGGTAATGGGCTGTATAGCATCCTATGTAGCATCCTGTGTGGGTGTGGTCCTAGTTGTGTGCCTGTGTGCCCATTAGTCTTAACGACCTGGGTAATCGGCTGTGCTGCAACATCCTGAGCTCTAGTGCTGTGACATCCTGAGTATTGTTCTGTAACATCTTGAGCAGATGGCTGTGATGCAACATCCCAGGCTTTGGCCTGGCTCTGAGTCTGAGGTCCTGCCATGCGCTCATGGTGACGACTGGTAGTGGCAACACCGGACCCAGGATAACACATAACACCACCACCAATAATCCACACCAGATTCAAACCCAAACCCATCCCATGGACGAAATACAACCACCATCCAGAAGCCAGACCATGGCAGCATCACCAACTGCTGCACCCCCCTCCAATCCCCACGCAAAGCAAGCTGACACACACCATGAGCACATGGCAGGACCTCAGATTTGGAGCCAGGCCAAAGCCCGGGATGCTGCATCACAGCCATCTGCTAAGGATGTTACAGCATAGTACTCAGGATGTCACAGCACTAGAGCTTAGGATGTTGCAGCACAGCCCATTACCCAGGTTGTTAAGACTAATGGGCACAAGACACACAGGATGCTACGAAACAGCTGACTAATCTGCAAACATCAACTCCATCAACCAATCAAGATGTAACAACACAGCCAACCAACCCGCTTACAGAAACAAAGCCAGCACTTCCCACCTCCCCACCAGTATTTATAGAGAGACGGCAGCTCCGACCACGCTTTGCTCGCACAAGCACGAAGCCGAAAGCACCAGCCTGAAGATGACGAGTGGGACTTCATTGAAATGTCACCAAGATACTCTCAACCTTATATGGGAAAAGACCCAAATACGCCAAGACTTGCATACCTATACCTGTGAAAATCTGCGAATATGTATGTATGTATGTATATATGAGAGAGAGGGGGGGAGGTATTTCTTTCTCATGGGTATATATTTTCTAGACAACTAAGGATCTTTTCAATTTTTTTTTAATTCTGCACTCGGAAAAACCCTACAAAAGTAAGACTTGAAAATATTCATTTGCTAGGGAGCTCAAGGTTAGCTGCAACCTATTCATTACTTGTTTTTGGATTATCTTCAGCTGTGCCATAACTGCAGTGAACAAGCAGCCTTTGCTGTTCTTTTCCAGAATGAAATAGTAAATAAAACCTGATTTTATATGGATTTTCTGGAATTAAAGGGGAGAAGTGAATGACAGAGATAAATGTTTTGCACTTTATAGAATATTTAAATGAGCTAACAGGTCAAAATTAGGGCAGCTATAAATGTCCTACCCATTTATTTCTAATGGATAAAACAACATTTAGCTTTGTTCCAAGTTGTCAGAGTCATCAATCTACTGTAAACATGCCTCCCTGAAGTGAATGAAATAAGGCATAGCTTCAAGCAACCAGTCTTCTTTCATCACAAGATCCCATTTATATTTGATCACCTCCTCATGAAAATTACATGGACTACATGGTTCACCTTGGTCCAAGATAATGCTACCATTGTCTTTCATCATAAAATGTTCTGAATTGTCATTTCACAATCTCCACAGTTAACTTTTAAACTATGTGCCAAGATGCAAAAGATGATCACTAAAATATTTATATCTTACTATCCATATAGTAGACCTTTTCAGTTCTAGATTTTGTTACAGTGGACTTATTTTTGCAGTGTTAGAAGACTCTATTTAAACATGAACCAATGATTTTTTTATATGTATGATAAAATACATATGACTGGGTAGACAATTTGATATCCAACTACTATATGGTAAACAATATAGAACCTACAAATTTAATTTTCTACTGCTCAGTATCATGCCTTTTCACTGTCCATCAATTTATGGTGAATTCATAACCCATTGGCTTCTATATTTGTTATATTATATACTGACGTTTATCTATCTATCTATCTATCTATCTATCTATCTATCTATCTATCTATCTATCTATATGTAGTTCTTGGCATATTCGGGTCTTTTCCCGTGTAAGGTAAGGACTGATGGTGGGTTAGATGTCCCTGCAGTCAACTCCATTAGTGGGAACAGTAATGTGGTAGAATTGCTAGGCAGAAGCTAGTTTCTGACTGACAAAAGTCTCTCTGGAGATAAACAGACATTTTAGTGATTATCTTTTTTTTTAATGCTCTGGAAAAGCTGCTCATTCCAAGAAGATTCTTGTGCTGAACCATGAGTGACGTGGCTTCGGAACCAAATAATTTACAATGTGTTTTTAATTGCTGTACAAACTAATGAACATAGTTTCTTAAACATGTTTGAATTTTATTAATTTATAGCCTAAGAATGACATCCTGAATGGCAGTGAAGATCAAAAACTCTTGGTAAGGGTCTTCTTTTTGAAATTAAAAGTAGGGAACACCCCACATACCTTATTTTAAGGGATTTTAATTTTTTTAAAAAAAAGCTTAACAAGATCATGATCAAAGAAAGTTTAAATGGATAAAGGGGCAGTATTTTTAAAAAAATATCTAGTGAAAGAACTTTTGGAAATAACAAAATTAGTTAGACTAACAGACTGGACCTCCATGGGAATGTTTATTTTTAAGAAGTAATTGATGGATTTTATAAAAAACAATAAAAATAATATGAACTAAACTATGAGACCGTAACTGTAGAGAGCTAATTGGATATCAAGATAGAGACTAGCAAAACATTTTTTTTTAAAAAAAGAGGAACCTGTCTAAACTTTCACTAAAGAAATGGATATAATTTCCCATAATGGCAACCATAAGAAAAGCTGATAAATCAGGAGAAGGATACGAGGTTCACTACAACAGTTACTGGCTTAGGGCACATTTCATGAAATTTATTGCAGAAATGTTTGAATAATTTAGCAATGAGACGACTGCAGTGGTTAAAAATAAAACCAGAAGAAGGATTTTCAGAAATAAAAAAGGTGTGAAAGAAGAAATTTAAAAAGATTGAAGAATCTGTAGGGCAAATGGCTACAGACTTAAAATAAATTACTGACCAAATTGTGGTCATGAAAAGTAAGACATTAGTTATAAACAGAGAGATGGAAACAGATTTGGACAACTTGGTATTACTGACATTGAAAGAAAAAGAATTTTGCTTAAGATCTAGAACAATTCCAGAGCAACACTGAGAAGAATTTTGTTAAGTCTCTTTTTAAATATATATATGTATGAATGTATGTATGTATGTATTGCAAGATGGTGAATGTAAAACAGAAGTTGATAAGGTCTATAGGATGAGTAAGTGTTTTCCAAAATACTTTGGAAGATTTGTTCTAACTGATATCCTTGTGTAATTTCTCAGGAAGACGAAAAAAGTTCATTGGGGAATAAAACTTGAGGAATAATTTTTTCCTTCTTTTGTATTTTTCTTCACTTTTTTTCTTTTTTGCACATTTTTTGCTATCTCTATTTTTTGTTCTGTTCTAATAGCTAATACTATCTTTTAATTTTTTAAAAAAAGTTTTAATAAAAATCTTACATACACACGCAGTATATACAAGAATCTTATGAAAGTGAATGTGCTGATTTTCTTTTAATAGTTGCAAACATCATATCCCTAGATTGTCTTTTCTACCAAAGAACGGAAAAGGAGACAATGTGATATCATTTTTAAAAGAAAGAACCCAAGGTAATCTAGAAAATTGAAGGCAGGCTGAGGTCCTAGGTATATGTTGGAAAAAATATTAAAAATAAAATTACAAGTATTGGGGAGATATCCCTTGCTGCAGAGAATCAACATAGCTTTAAAAAAAATAGGCATATCTTTTGCTGACCTTTAAAAATATTTTAATCCCCTCAGTACACATGTCTAACTTCAATAATACAGCATATTAGATTTAGACTTTTCAAAAAAAATTGTTACCGAACAAAAAATAAACAATTCTGGGATAAAACTAAATATTCCCTAATAGGATATTAACTGATTAAAAAAACAGAATAGGAACATATGAGTAGTTACATAAATGGAAAGTGGAGACCGTAATGTTCTGTCCTGATATCCTATGTTTTTAGTTTGTACAGCAGCAATCCAGGTTTAGGGTGAATAGAGAGAAGTTGCTGATAACATGAGGCCATTTAAATGAGAGATTTTGTAAAGAACTAACAAAATATCTTCAAACTGAGATAAAGGAATATCAAAATATCAAATTAGACTTAATATGAGTTTAATAAGTCTAGAAAGACTAGTTGAGTTTTTTCCCAGTTGTTTCTACCCATTCAATCCAGTCTGGTAGGATGGGCATGCTCTAGGTTCTGTTGACCAAAGAATACCAGCTGCAGAGTTTAGGACAGGGATGCTATTCAACAAGTTCTGACAGGTTCTGGAGAACCGGTAGTGGAAATTTTGAGTAGTTCAGAAAACCACTGCCTGGCCCCAGAGTAGGGTGAGAATGGAGATTTTGCAGTATCCTTCCCCTGCCATGCCCACAAGCCTCATCCACCAAGCCACACCATGCCCAAAAAGTCACCCCCACAAAACCGGTAGTAAAAAAAATTGAATTCCACCTCTGGTTTAGGAGGCCTGCCTTTTCTGCCATAGTGCCTGCCCTGTGAAACATCCTGTCTCAAGAGATAAGGATGGTAACAACCCTTCTGGACTGTTGGAAGGTCCTAAAGACCAGGTTATGTGCCCAAGTATGTGAAGGGTCCCATCTTCTGGTTATGTTAACAACCATTGGTTTGCAACTTTCTTCTTGCTTGCTGTGTGCATTTAATTCTTATCATCACCATCATTTAGCCATTGCCTATCCATTGCAGGATGAAGAGTGTGTGTGTGTGTGTGTGTGTGTGTAAACATGAATATATGTATTTCAATTTCCCAAATTACTTTTGAAGGAAATTGAAGTGACGGGGGAATATTTTTACAACAGAGGAAAACATTATGCATTAGACCCTTCCTGATTTAAAATGGAAAAATGCTACAATTATGTCAGTTAAACTGTATACAGATATAATGCTTTTATATACTCACAAATCCTAGGTATAAGAGAAAAATTATGGAAAAGTTCATGAGGATATACTCTGTATGATATTCAGTCTTAATTAAATTCAAATCTCTAAAGAGCACTAATCATGTCATTTTGGGTTTGGGATGGTACCAGATTCAACTGAAATATCCTGCAAGAGTTTGAAGGATCATTCTATCAGATACGATAGAGGACACATGGCAGAGTAAACCAGACAAATCAAGGCTTTTTTCAATCCATGCTTTTTGGGGAAAATAATTTTCCCTTCCCTTGCCATTTGACATCTATTTCAGCAGGTTGGTAAACTCTCCAAAACAGTGCTGGAATGATGTATATTTTTCCCCAATCCTAGATTATTCTGCATTGTGTCGGGGAAGATCATCCAGGAATGGGTGGTGCTCTGCTTCTCAGCTTGGAGACAGAATCTATTTTTGACTTGGCAATGCCTCCCTTGCCTTGGTCCTCCCCAGTTTGACTCAGTCTTCTACCAGAAGAAACTGAGAAAATGAGGCTCACCCATTCCTCATGACAAATTCTTTTTTTTAATACAAGTTTTATTAGTTTTTTAAATTCCCCCCTCCACACAGACACAATTCATGAACAGAGTATTGAGATTGTCTTATTTTATATAATTCAAAATATTCAAATATACAGTTTTTCTTAGTTACAATTTTTGCCAAAATATTCTTTTTTTCCATAGTTTTTTATTCCTTTCCTAATATTTCCTTGCTCATTTTATTAAATCACATCCTTTCTCGTCCTTCGTTTTCTAATTTCTCCATTTTTATTCATATTCATTCCCTTCCATTCTTTTTTTTTTTAACTTTTTCAATTTTTATTCTTCAAATATTTTTGGGATTGTCTTTCCTCCATTTCCTTTTCATGGCAATCTTTTCTTCTCCTTACACTCCTTTCCCTCACTCCTTTCTTCTTCCCTCCTTTCTTCTTCCCTCCTCTCCTACTCCTTCTCTACTTCCCTTTCCCTTCTCCTCCTCCTCCCTACTTCCTTCCTATCTAACCTTCTCTCCTAGACTTATTTCCCTTGCCTTACCTACTCTCTCTTCCCTTTCTTCTTTCTCTCTCCTTCTTTCTCCCTTCCGTCTCTCTCCTTCTTCTTATTTCTCTCCATTGCTGTATCTATTTTCAATATCTCTAATGTCCAGACATCCCTAATTCTCTCATTTATTACACATATTTTTCAAACCTCCTCTATTTTAAACCTTAACATTGTCTTCATATTATTCCATTTATATCATACAGTCAATTAGTACAACTTTCCACCTCTTATTTTCTTAATATTTCTATTCAAGATTTAATACTTATTATTTTCTTCCAACAATGTACATCATTTACTAACATTTCAATTTTATTCCCTTTTACATCTTAAATTTCAATCATCTTAATTTGTAAACTGTGCCATTCCAAATTTCCTCTGGTGGGTTTTCCATTCTTTTATAAATTAAATTTTTTTCTTAATCATCAACTTCAATTTTTTCTCATTCCATGCATTGTCCAACACACAAAAGAAAAAAGAAAAAGAAGGAAGCAAATATATCACTACTTTGATTTCTTTTCTTTTATTTATTTTTCTCCTATTTCTAACCATTTTCTTTCAGTCTCTCCCAGATCCCATCTCTTAATATTTTTCTTCCTTTTTTCCCTTCTTTCATTTTCTTCTTTCTTCCTTTCTTGTTTCCTCTTTTCCACTTTTCTCTAACTTTTACTCTTTTGATGTCCCTCCTCAATTTTTCTCTATTTCCTCCTCTTCTCGTTAATCTTTCACTGCTAATCCCAGTGTAATCATATGTTTTTTTTCACTGTTTTTCTCACTTTTTAAATTTTTTGTCTCAATCGCAATCTCAATCTCAATCTCAAAAAGGGCCGTGGTGGCTCAGGCTGTAAGATAGCCTGTTATTAAAACACAGCTGCCTGCAATTACTGCAGGTTCTAGTCCCATCAGGCCCAAGGTTGACTCAGCCTTCCATCCTTTATAAGGTAGGTAAAATGAGGACCCAGATTTTGGGGGGGCAATAAGTTGACTTTGTAAATATACAAATAGAATGAGACTATTGCCTTACACACTGTAAGCAGCCCTGAGTCTTTGGAGAAGGGCGGGATATAAATGTAAATAAATAAAAAAAATCTTTTCTTTTTTGCTTTCCCCCCTCTTTTTTAAGTTTCTTTCCCTCTCTCCATTTTTATTTTTTCACTATCAATCCCAATATAGTCATTTATATTGTCCTCACTAATTTCTTTTCCAGCATTATATCTCATAATTTTCTCATCTTCTCTTTTTTTATTTTTAGGCCATAATTCTGCTTGTTTGTTTCCATTAATAGACTCTCGGACCATCAAAAGCATCTCCCATAATTCCTCCTAATTCTCCATATTTTCAATACAAGAAAGACTTTTTAAATTTTTTTATCTTAATTTATGTATAGTCTAAATTCCAGTTTATTACTTTAACTTAGCCAAAATTCAAGTCCATATATCTCTTTTCTTCTTTGTTTCTGGAAGATTCCAATTCCAAAATTGTTTAAAACTGTTTCAGTTTAAGTCTTTATCTGTTCAACTCTCCCTTTTTCTTTTACAATCTCACCAGCTGTTAAAACAACTTCTTCCTGATTTTCCCATGTTGATCTGGATGGTGTGATACTTTCTATCCTCCAGCAGATGTCTCTTTCCAATTCACAAATACTTCAGCAACAAAATGTCCGTTGTTAATCCACAAAGTTTTTTATTCCGTCTTAGTTCTTTTGTTAGCAAACAATGTTTTCTTTCAATTTTCTGTTCCTTTTAATATTTAATCTCTTCCAAAGCCAAATTAAAATTCAGATGGAAAGTCCTTTTTGGGACTTTAATTACAAAGTTCTGTTTTACTTTTATTTTCTTCTATTTATACTTCCACATGACAGTTTAGCCGCTGATTTCAAATTGAATACTTCTTTTAAGCTTTAATAAATTTTCTTCTTACCTATGCATTGGCAAATCACTTTTCCAGTAAGAATACTCCGTTCAATCACCTCTCCTGCTCCAATTTTTGGTGGGGCTGCCCCAGCTTGTGACAGCTTTAATGACTGTCTTCCCATGCTGCAGAGTCGGAGGCTAATGTCGACACTCCAGGGAATTTGCCACTTCTCTGTTTGCGCCGATCCGTGACTCCCTTCTTCGCTGTCTCTCCAAGACAGCTATGGTCCATGAAGGACCCCCAAAATGGCTGAAATATTGGCGTTCCTCCGGAGCCCTGGGGAATTGCCGTCCCGCAGCGCCGTTGGCCACGCCTCCTCTTCTCATGACAAATTCGACGGAATCTACTCTACTTCATACCAAGTGAGGCTTGGCGAAAACAGTACTGGAATGATGTATATTTTTTCCCCAATCCTAGATTATTGTCCCAAAATCCTCTAATCCTGTTGAAACAGGAATACCCTTAAAAGAAGTAGGTATTTATTTCAAATCTGATGACTAAACTAGGATTATTCTATAATGCAGTGAAGGTAGATATAGTATCTCATTTTGCCTCAAACTTAATTGAATTAAGATTAGCATTTAGCAGTTTGAGCTTTGGGCCTCTCATACTAATAGTGCAAAGCTGTGCACAGTTTCTTAGGAACATGATGCTTTGAGTTCACTAGATTTACCCTCAAGTAAGTCTGTTTCACATTGCAACTTTTGCCATTAAGCATCACTATTGCACCATTTAGCAAATAAAAAGGGGAGGGAGGGAATCTCAAATAATAATAATACATATAATTATAATACCAATATTGAAAAAAATAGTACATCTTTAAATACTGCATCCTTAAACATACTGGATTATTTCACCAGTGTGAACTGGTTCATTTGCTGACAAAGTTTTTCAAAAAACACCACGCTACTGACCAGAGCATATAAAACATTTGTTAGGCCAATTCTTGATTACTGCTCTCCTGTCTGGAACCCTTACCATATATCTGACATCAACACAGTTAAGCGTGTCCAAAGGTATTTTACGAGAAGAATTCTCCATTCCTCTGAAACTAATAAAATACCTTATTCCACCAGACTTGATATCTTGGGTCTAGAAAACTTGGAACTTCGTCGCCTTCGACTGGATCTGGGTTTAGCATATAAAATCATCCGTTGTAATGTCCTTCCTGTCAATGACTTTTTTAGTTTCAATAACAATATCACAAGAGCTACAAACAGATTCAAACTCAATGTCAACCGTTCCAGTTTAGATTGCAGAAAACACGATTTCTGTAACAGAATTGTATATACTTGGAATGCATTACCTGACTCTGTGGTTTCTTCTCATAACCCCAAAGGTTTCACTCAAAAACTGTCCACGGTTGACCTCACCACTTTCCTAAGAGGACTCTAAAGGGGCGTGCATAAGAGCACAAACGTGCCTACCGTTCCTGTCCTACTGTTTCTTTCCCTATGTATATACACGTTTTTAGTACCTCATTTCTCCTCATATATACGTTCATATATTTATAACCTTTTATGTAACGCTTGTATATATTGTTATGACAAATAAATAAATAAATAAATAAATAAATAAATAAATAAAAATAAAGTAAATATTTATCCTACAAATGTTAGGGACCTAGTTACATTGGAGAATAGCAAGGATCTGTAGATGGTTATTAATTCTGGCAGGAAGACAGAAAATTACATCAGATATTCTAATGTTGGCCATGTACAATTATAGCAAGCAGATTTATTCTGTAAATCCATTGAAGCTCTGTGCATCACTTAATAAGTGAATTTCAGGCTTATTAATATCACAAATTAACAGTCCAACTCGGCATATTTTTGAGAATCAGATTTAAGCAAACCTCCCCCTCCGCATTTTTCAGTGCACCTTTTTCTACAAAATTGCTCCATCAATGCTTAACATCTCATGATGTTAGATAGCAAGATTTGTGGCCAGTTATGTTTCATCCAATCAATTAGTCACAGTAAAGTAAGCCAACCTAGACCTTTCAATAGTTCCCAAATGCCTTAATTATACAGATGAAATTTTAAAAAGTTCCTAGTATGCTTAGATCAGCAGTTATCTTTTTTTCCCCCTCATGGGGAACATTTCTATGATGATCCATCTGCTATGGAAGCCTTTCAGACTGGAAAAGATAGTGGGGAGTATAGCAGAGCAATCACAAGCCCTATTATAGGAATTATAGAAACTGGAATTAGAAATGGAAGAAACTTAACTAGACTGTAGTTACTAGAGCCTTTATTTTCTATAAAACCTGAACAGGGCTATAGATTATGATGAAAGCTGTTATATCCTCAGCAGCAAATGGTTCAATCACCTCATGCCAGCATATTTTTGTGTGCTTTTGACAAAAAATTTTCATGGTGTGACTTTTCATTCATCTTGAAGTTAGATTTAAGGCATGGTGTGACAGTGTGTATATGAGGTACTAAGGATTAAAGAATATTGAGCATCAACTTTTGACAACTAGCTCCAGAACTAATTGAAAAGAACACACAGTAGTGTGTTCCAGATAAAGGCAACCACTCCTGTTAAAAGTCTGCACTGGTTGATATTGCTAAACCTAGCTGAGTTCTAGGAATATGACATTTCTTGTAGACATGAGATAAGGAACCATTTGTAAGTAAGGGAATTTATATGACCACAGAATGAACATTACGCACCTAAAAGGAGATGGCTCATTCAGCCAGGAAAGACAAGATGTCTACCTTTCTCCAGCCCAGCATAGTTCAGCACACTTCAACACATTTCAACTCCAAATTCATTTCTAGTTTTGGGAAAAGTGCAACCCCATTAAATACCCCATTTCCCAGAGTCTGAGGGTTCTAATCACAAGTTACTCAGTCTTATCAAGATTGACCTTGAAACTATTTCTCCTTATTCAGATTCAAATAGCTTCAAGACAATTGAATAGGAGGACATCAACAGCATCATTCAGGTGGCCTGGAAGTTGACATTAGAATTGGCTTTTATCAGCATACTGATGTGATCTAATTCTGGAATCTGGACTCATAGATTATCTTAACCAGCAGTTTTGTATAGAAGTTAAACAAAAGACTGTTTAATTAATTAATTAATGTTTAATTAATTAATGTTATTAATAATTAATTAATAATTAATTAATAATTAATTGGTTAATTAATTAACAAAATTAATGTTTAATGTCAATGACTACTTCAACTTCAACCATAACAATACACGAGCACACAATAGATTCAAACTTAAGGTAAACCACACCAAATTTGATTGCAGAAAATATAACTTCAGCAACGAAGTGGTCAATGCCTGGAATGCACTACCTGACGCTGTGGTTTCATCCCAAAACCCAGATGTGGGTTTCAGCAGGTTCTGACCAGTTCTGGGGAACGGGTAGTGGAAATTTTGAGTAGTTCAGAGAACCGGTAGTAAAAATTCTGACTGGCCCCACCCCCATCTATTCTCTGCTTCCCAAATCCCAGCTGATCAGGAGGAAATGGGGATTTTGCAGTAACTTTCCCCTGGATTGGGAACGGAATGGAGATTTTATAGTATCCTTCCCCTGGAGTGGGGTGGAAATGGGAATTTTACAGTATCCTTCCCCTGCCACGCCCATGAAGCCCCACACACCAAGCCATGCCATGCCCACCAAGCCACACACACAGAACCGGTAATAAATTTTTTTGAAACCAACCATTGCCAAAAACCCCCAAATTTTAACCTTAGACTGGCTACTGTTGACCTTACCCCATTCCTAAGAGGTCTGTAAGGGGCATGCATAAGAGCACCAGCATGCCTACCGTCCCTGTCTTAATGTTTCCTTTAATTGTATTCATTTTATTATTCAATTCATGCATATACTTATATATATTATCTAATATGTACTCGACAAAAATAAATAAAAATAATAAATAAATTCTGAGCCCTAGACATCCCACAACAGTCCAAGCTCTGATGACATTATCTTGTTTGGGTAATGAAATGTCTGCAAGAAAACAATCAAGTTCAGAGGGCACCAAGGATCCCTCACCTCAAATTTCCCCCACTCCTGTCAAGTCAAACTAAAAGTGATCATAGAGGAAGGATTATTATCACAACATGATAATCCTCCCACTCCCAATCTTTTCAGTCAGTCCAGAAGGATACCATGATATGAAAGCTGATGAGAGATAAATAAGAAATAGGATTTCTGCCCCCCACTTCTTTGGAAGGTTTTTTTTTTTAATGAATAAAATAAAAAGTTGATATTTCTTTTAAAAGGATCAGAATGGGTGCACCGCCTTACCTTACTTCTTTCAAAGGTCATCAACAAGCACAAGCAATGCTTTCACAGTAGTGTGCCCCAGTCTGGAGCCCAAATGAAATCCGTTGAAATAATTTCATCCAGGATTCTCTGCAGTTGTCAATAGAATAGAATAGAATAGAATTTTATTGGCCAAGTGTGATTGGACTCCAACTTGTGATTGGACAACCACAACTTTTCAACAACTGTCCAGTGTTGGGTCCAATGATGTCTTGAGGACTGGATACTATGGGCTGGATGGTGGGACAACTTTCAAATAGTAGTCCCAAGAATCCTGAATCTCTACCTCTCAATGGCCAAAAGTAACTAGAACTGTCAAATAGGTGGTGACAGACACATACGTCACCAACCCACCTATATTTAATCCATTTTATCCTCCAAAGCTTGTTGCACATGCATTTGTTCCTAACCAGAATGATACCAAACTGTCAGCAATGATGTCACATTACAAATTAAGTCATTCATTACTGTTGTCATGAGGTTGCACTCAGGTCCATAAGGATCAAAGTCTGCATTATGATATAATGCATGATTTCTCTTCCCCCTCCCCCCGTTTGATGCCTATGGTCTGCTGATAAATGGCCATTCATCCTATTTCAAGGCTGGAGAATGACACCACTTAGAATCATTATTCTAAGAACTCTGTAGGACAGGGTTGTCAAACTCACATCGTCATGGCGGCATCACGTGACATATCGGGACTTTTTTCTCCTTCACTAAACTGGGTATGGACGTGGCCAGCATGTGATGCATCTGGTCCGCGGGCTGGGAGTTTGACAGCCCTGCTGTAGGACATTCTTGCCAATATTACAGTTAAATAGCTCTGGCTTAAGAAAGAAACAAACCAAGAAATGTATTCCAGATGGGATGCTTATTAAATATGTGAGGGTTTTTTTTTCCCCAAAAAAAATGTGAGGTTGTCTTTCAAGGTTTGACACCTGGGTTGCTGCACTACAGATAGTGCAGAATGTATTTAAAGAAATATAGGCCACAGTTTTAGATACTTCTGGATGTGCCTTGCTGCCTTGAACATTTTGAAGAGAAACTTTCTGAACTGAATGTCTTATGTTATGTCTTACGTCAGGTGTTCCTACGAGGATTGCAGTCTGTTAGAAGTTCTACAGTTCTATAATTAGAAATTTTTATACTCTATCACTGCAGTTCCCATATGTGTTCTACAATATGCCTGGTAGAACCTTTTTCAGTGAGGCTACAATCTTCATTTCTTTCTTTTTTTCAGCCTGTTGGCTTGAAGTAAGTTCTATAAATTCTAACTGAGCAAAGTAGTTAAATAAGCAGCTTTGGTCTTACTGATTTTCTTCTGAATTCCTCATTTTGTTGCATCTTGAAAATGCTAAGAGAACAATTAATATACCTTATGAACCTACCAGAACATATTCATTGTCCAGTATGTCCTGTACAGTGTTTCTTAGAACAAGTTTACTATCCTTCCTTACCTATCCAGTATTTTTTGTGCCAAAATGTATTTATTTATAATAAAAGGTCTGTGGCATCCTTCAAAAACTACTCAAGATATCTGACCCAATATATAGAACAGTTTCATTCTTTCTTTGGCACTGTTAATAGAAGGATACCATGATACTCTTTATTTGACTCTGTGACTCCAGGGAAGTGGAATTACCTCATTTTCTTTTACACTGTCCCTTGTATAGTGAAATATAAATGTTTGTGCTACAAGTCTTGCCGGGAGGAAAACCTGGCTCTCGTTTAATTTCATTTTATCAGACTATAATAATGCAGTCAAATTACACCATTGCTTGTCCTACATATTTGCTTCTGGTAAAAACAAATATGATAAACATGGAGATTTTGGATGTATTTATGTATAAAAAATAGGACATTTTTTTAAGCAGCTGTATTATATGGGTCTCTTGCTGCTGTGCTAAACTTCATCTGGCTACCTGCTTAACTAATATTTTCCATAATTGTATACTATAAGGAGAATGAAAAACTACGTGGGATGTTTTTTAGGAATGCTTTTTTTGAGGGACGCTTATCTACCATTACTAATAAGTTCCAAAGTGTCAAAGACTGTTCATGATGTAGTATCTCAGCTGCCAGGATCTACTTGAAAGGCCACACAGATCTTCAAAGGGCACTTTGTTAAAGTGCTTCTTTGGAGTAATGCTGTAAAGCAAAAAAATACTCTATTGATGGCAGTACAATGGCTTTCCTGCTTCCTTTCAAGCTGATAAGAATGCTTCTCATCCTGGTCCCCATCACATGGAGTTAAATAACTAGCAATTAGTAGCTGACATGCCAGACTGGGGAGACCCAGGTTCAAGTCTGCTCTCAGCTGCTTCTCTATCCAATCTACTTCAAATTATGATTGAAGGGAGGGGAAACAGTGAGATACCTTTCTTAATACTAATTTTCTCAGTCATATCTTTATTTACTATCACTTTTTGAATATTATAAAGCATATCCAGAAAAGCAAATGGTGTTGATCTTCTTAGATGCGCAGAAAGCGTTTGATAATGTGAATTGGCAATTTATGCTAGCGCAACTAGAAAAGATGGAGTTGGGGAGAGATTTGTGAAAATGATTAAGGTGATAAACCACAGGCAAACATTAAAAGTGATAGTAAATGGGGAAGCAGTGAGATACAACAAGAGTTTACTCTGAAACATGAAAACATAGTAGCCTGCTTGACACATGATACCTAACACTTATTACTCTAATCTAAAGAAATTCACCTGGGACCTTAAATAAAGGAAATTACAGGCCTTGCCTGAGCACATCTGGCAATGGTCACTCCTGAATTCAGTACAAGAGAGCTCCCAAGTAGACAAGTCTGGGCCAGATGCTTCTCCTTCAGTGAAACTTCCCCCCATGCTTTCTTATTCATTTGCATATGGACAGGTCTTCCCTTGGGAAACAGAGATAAGACTTCAAAGTTCAAAGTCTGAATTATATTAGAATTGGGATCACAAATAGTTGGATTTGTCTGATGAAGTTATTTGCCCATTGATGCTGAGACATGGATTATCTATGCCTGCCTTCCGGGTTGTCTTATCTTGAACTTTTTGTTTTGTTTTGTTTTGAAAATGATTCTTCTGCCATGTGTATACAACACTTCTGTCCATGTACATCAGCTACTCTTATCGAATCATGCCTTAATAATTGGGGAGCCAAGTGACATTGTTCTGTGATATAAAGCAGTAGTAAGCTTGATGTCACTATTTAAGATTTTGAGATCTGATGGATGTTTGTATTTATTTTATGCCTCTCTGTCTCTTTTACTGTAATGTACATTTTCTTAATTTCTCTAAGGTCCTTTTATATGTGAAACATAAACCCGCACAAATGTTTTCAAACTGTGGCTTGTTGTTCTACAACAATGATTCATTCATTGACCTTGGTACACACAAACAAAAAAACCTTTCCAAAACATTACATTAGAATTGAATTCAATATATGCAATCCGAAATGTGCTAGCAATAAGAAACTCAGTGATGATTCTGGGTTTATGGTATTTGACTTCCATTATGCCATAAAATAAACCCTTAGGATTTCCTATAGTTTAGCTTGAAGACAGTATAGATGATAAGAAATGTAAAAACAATTATAGTGAAATGAAGAGTGAATATACATCTCATTTGGAAATTGCAATGCCATTTGTAATCATAATGCCTCCAGCTATCCAGACCTATTTGGCCTAATTAGTTGCATCACTGCCAGTTCATTAGACTTTTCCAGCAGCTGCCTGGATGTGGGTGAGCAAATCTGACCATTTAATATGACAAAGTGTTCATTTAACCTCTCCTTCCCTCCAAAATGAATAATTTGTTCTTCTCAACTCTGATAAGCAAGATTTTTTTTCTTTGATAGTTGGGAGAATTTTATGTGGAGGACTGTATTTAAGAAAAGGCTCATGCTATGACTACAGAAGGGAAACATATTTACAATAAAAGGGGGAAAAAGTTCATTCAGGTGCTATTTTGGAATAAACTTTTGTAAACTGCATTTCCGGAAACATTACATATACTGAAATGTAGTTTTGCTTTAGTATTCACCCTTTTATGACTATTGTATGCATTCTCTGAAAAATAAAATGTACTTTTGGGAGCAATGCATTCTAAAATGTGTGTCTTAGCAGCACTTAGCAGTGATCTATGAATATGAAAGCTATGCTAAAAATAAATGAAAAAGCCAGCAAGGAAATGGCGGACTAATGTCTCAAGCATGTGTGAATCCCAGGGTTGGGGTAAATTGTTAGGTATATTCGGTGGAAGGAGTATATTAAAATTCTGTATAGGGGGAATATAATTTTCCAAAATACATTACAGCAGGGTTTCTCAAATCGTGTTCTGTGAACACTGGAATTCTGTGAGAATCAGATAGGATTTCATGAGAAGCTAAGGAGAAAAAAAAATCAACATACTCTAGGTTGTTGGTAGCAATTTTTCTAAAAAAAAAAAAGCAATCATATTCCAGTCATTGAACAGTGCTTTGTTTCTTTAAAATATTAACCTTCTAAGCAACTGTGAAATTCGTCTTTTAATTTCTGTACATTGGGAATTTTAATTTTCATTCAAAATGAACAGTTTTGAACAGGAGATTTAACTAAATGTGGCAATGTGGAAATTATCTATTATATTATTTGACATTCTGGCAAAATACAATATGGTTAGTATAATCCAATGCAAACTAAAATCCTACACTAAAAGGGAGTTGCCAGATGTTCAAAGTGCTTTTGGAAAAGGCCAAGGAACAACAGACAGTATTGCTGATGCATTGGGCAACTGAGAAAGCAGAGGGACGAGAAGCATATGGAGATTGTGTCAATAGATGCTTCATTGACTATAGAAAGAGTTTTGATTGTGTTGAGCCTATCGAGTTGTCAAATGTATTTGGGGAAAGTGAAATATAATAATAATAATAATAATAATAATAATAATAATAATAATAATAATAATAATAATAATAATAATAATAATAATAATAATAATAATAATAATTTAATTTTTATACCGCCCTTCTCCCGAAGGACTCAGGGCGGTGAACAGGCAGATAAAATAATACAATATATTACAATAAAGACACTATTTAAAAAACTTATTCAATATGGCCTAAATTTAAAATACAATACAAAATATAAAATAAACCCCAATAAAATCCATATTTAAAAACCCTATTTAAGCCAGTCCTGCTCGGAAGAATAGATATGTCTTCAGCTCGCGGCGAAAGGTCCGGAGGTCAGGAAGTTGTCGAAGTCCTGGGGGAAGCTCATTCCAGAGGGTAGGTGCCCCCACAGAGAAGGCTCTCCTCCTGGGGGTCGCCAGCCTACACTGTTTGGCTGACGGCACCCTGAGAAGACCCTCTCTATGGGAGCGTACCGGCCGGTGGGAGGCATGTGGTAACAGAAGGCGGTCCCGAAGATATCCCAGTCCTACTCTAGGTTGTTGATAGCACAAGTTTTCTGTGCGAAGAATGTCTTATTCTTCGCACAGAAAACTTGTAGAGAGCCACAACACTTTGTTTAAAGTTTAAACATGTTTAAAGTTTAATTAAAAAATAAAAATTTAATTTTTATTTAATAAAAATAAAATAATAAAAATAATAATATAAAATAATAAAAATTAATAAAATAAAAAATTAATAAAAAATTAAAAAATTAAAATTAAAAAAAAATTAAAATTAAAAATTTAATTTAGATTTAGATTTATTAGATTTTTATACTGCCCTTCTCCCAAAGGACTCAGGGCGGTTCACAGCCAGAATAAAACAATAATTATGTACACAATAAAAACAATAATTAAAAAACTTATTGAATATCAGGCCAAAATTAAAACCATTTAAAACCATAAAAACCCCATAAAATTTACATCAAAATATTAAAAGCTACTAAAAATTTCTATGCCAGTCCTGCGCGAATAAATAGGTAAGTCTTCAACTCGCGGCGGAAGGTCCGAAGGTCAGGCAGTTGACGGAGTCCTGGGGGAAGTTCATTCCAGAGGGTGGGAGCCCCCACAGAGAAGGCCCTTCCCCTGGGGGCCGCCAGCCGACATTGCTTGGCGGACGGCACCCCAAGGAGTCCCTCTCTGTGAGAGCGCATGGGTCGGTGGGAGGCAATCGGTAACAGTAGGCGGTCCCATAAGTAACCCGGCCCTAAGCCATGGAGCGCTTTAAAGGTAGTAACCAACACCTTGAAGTGCACCCGAAAGACCACAGGTAGCCAGTGCAGTCTGCGCAGGAGTGGTGTTACATGGGAGCCAAGAACGGCTCCCTCTATCACCCGCGCAGCTGCATTCTGAACCAACTGGAGCCTCCGGGTGCTCTTCAAGGGGAGCCCCATGTAGAGAGCATTGCAGTAATTAAAAATTTAAAGTTTAATTAAAAAATTAAAGTTTAATTTAAAAAGTTTAAAGTTTAAAAGTTTAATGTTTAAAGTTTAAAGTTCCCTTTGTATACAATTTCATATAGTTATTACATACTTATGGTTTTATATATGCTTATATATCGTATAGTTATTTCATGCTTATGCTTTTATATAATGTTGTGACAAATAAAATAAATAAAATAAATAAATAAAATAACACAGAAGGAGCATGGTAAAACTGCAGCTACTGCAGCAACATATATGAATTGTCTAGTTTCTTAGATTTTGATAGGATACTGTCAAAATTATACTTTCCAATTATGGAAAACTATACACTATCTTTGGTAGTGAATAGCCCATATCTTCAAAGCCTGGTGCACCCGTACTGATATTATCTTGGAAATATGGTGGGAAAGTGCAATGCAAATTCAGATCCAGGAGTTTAGCATCACTTGGGAGTATATTTCTAAGGAGGTTGAGCTCTGACTAGCATAATAGCAGGTTTTAAGGGGCTCCTGGCAGCTGTTCTTTGGATTAAAACCTTTTCATAAAACAAGACTTTGTCATAACACAACAAAACACATCTGCCAGAGAACTAAGCAGCTGAGCTACATAGTAAAATAAGTTATTTTCCCCCCCTCATGTGAGCCAGGAAAAAATCAGACAAAGAAAGGAAAATGGTGGATGGCAATACTTTCTGAAGCACTATACGTTAAGATGTGGCATCTCACGGAACTTTCTATAGTCTGTTTCATAATTTGCAGGAAAGATTTCAGAGGGGAGACGACAGGAATAAACAGATATTTTCTATGAATGTAATATTCCCTCTTTCAAGCAGCAGGCTCCTGGGAGAAATAAGCAAGAAGGATTTTAACTTCTACTTTTTATGCAGATGAAGAAAACTCAAACCTCTCTTCCAAAATGTAGCAGAATGTGAGAGAATATCGGGAAGGAAATATAATTTTGTGAGTGATGCTATTTGTAAAATAAAGAGATAGCAGTGACCTGCTTTACGGGTAACTCATCTACAGTAGTAAAACATTCTAACCACATTCAGAAATCAAGGATGAGATGTGCTTTATTTATTAGTATGCAAGGCAAACTCTTGCTCTCTTCGATTATAATGCATAACAATCAGGAACATTATACTCAGGAATGGTATACATTATACTCTTGTAAGAAACTGATGCTAAAAAAAGATCATGTTGATGCAACACTGAATAGCATCAATAGAGAGTAAATAAGTGTTTTTTTGGAGGCTGACAGTGCTGTGAAGAAAGGGTGTGTGTAACGGGGCAAATTGATGCAAACAAGAAGCTGAACAATCCATCATTTCAAAAAGGACGATCTAACATACATTAAACCCTGGGCCTAAACCAATTATGGACACTGATTATTTTTGTATGTATACTGGAACAGTATACAATTGATCTTCACTTAATAACTTCCTGTTTAGACACTTACCTTTACGTCCAGTCTCCTACGTTCTACCATTGCAGTATCCCCATTGTCATTGGGATGGAGATTCAGACTCTTCCCAACCAGCAGATGTTTATCAGCATTGCAGCATCTCACAGTTATGATCACCAGTTGTGTGCTTCACAGCCAGCTTCCAATGACCAGAGTCAATGGAGAAGTTGCCAGTAAAATTGCAAGTTACAGTCATATGGTGTCTCACTTAACAACCATGGGTGACTCAATCATGAAAGAAATAAGGTTAAAGGCCATTGCAATCACGCAATGTCTTGCTTAACAACTACACTACTTAGTGGCTGATCCTAACTGTGGTTGTTAAATTAGGTTCTACCTGTATACCGTTAATTCAGATTAACGTTAAGATTATGGCTTAATAATACCAATTGGCATTTAAGTTGCACACTATGGGATCAAAATATAGAAGTGAGCAGAGGCAAGACAAAATTACATATAATTTATAACACTATTTCCCAAGAGTAAGAAAATAAATCTCCTCATCCTCATCCTTAGCATTTTTTTCTGCAGGGAAAAAAAATAGAATTGAAGGTATTTAAATTGTATATTTTATATTTTAAATTTTAAATTGTTTAGGGGAAATTGTAGGTCAACAAGAGTTGTCCCCCCTTGTACGTTGTGGGTGCAACCCAGCAGGTAGATTGGAACCATCACATTTCCTTCCATAGTCTTGGCATTTAAAAGTATCAGCATATATTTACAAATATCCCTCTTTGAAAGGCACGAGATGTACACTAAGAAAAAACCTATTAAACAAAATTAAGAATCTGATTTTTAATATGGGTTTTTAATTGACAATAAATTTTATTGTATAAATTTTATATGAAAAATAAAAAAGATAGAGCAAGCTATCATTCAGCAGCTCAGGAATGGTTCTTCTCCTTCATAGGGGGGCAACTGATATCTGTAGAACCAGTAATAGTTCCAGGATTTCCAGGGAGATTTTCAAATTAAAAATATGGTGAATCTCTCTCAGCTCTTGCTGTTGAAACTCAGTTATACACTTTGGGGAGAGAAATAACATGCAATTCATGGGCCAGATGTGTGGGCAATATGCTTTCCCAAAGAGGCATGCTGACCTTGCACCTTGCTTCCTAAGAACACAAGGAACTGCCTTGTGCAGAAATGGAGTTTTGCCTTTTATCTTTGTATTATATGCTACATTAAGAACCATGATGTCACAGTGGTTAGAATGCAGTACTGCAAGCTAATTTGTTGCTCACTCCAGGAGTTCGATTCCAAGCGGTTCAAGGTTGAGGTTGACTCAGTCTTCCATCCTTCCAAGGTCAGTAAAAGGAGGACCCAGATTGTTGGGGGCAATATGCTAATTCTGTAAACCCCTTCGATAGGGCTGTAAAGCACTGTGAAGCAGTATATAAGTGCTATTGCCAATAGCAACCATTTTATTAAATCTAAGGCAAAGAACTTTTCTTATTCCCTGATCATTTGAAACACAGGACATCATGCAAAGCTATCATTCTTCCACAGACCACTCCACTGAAGGCCTAAGACCATGAATTGTTGCACATGATTAGTTCCCACTGTTACAGGGCCATTGCAGTAGCTCAGAGTCAGTGACCATAAATACTAAACTACTTACAGATACACACACACATTTTAGGATTTAGCTTCTTTTCTTAGATGTATTAATGCTTAGAAATACAACTCTTCAATGGCAGCTGATCCGGCTTTTTTTTTTTAATAGAGCAAGAGTCCTGTAGTTAAACTTTATGATCCTCATCTTCCATATATAACAAACAAACAAAAAAAGAAAATACAGCAGAAATCAGACCTCCATTTGTCAGGCTGATGGATGCATTTTAAAAACCTTGATAAAGCAAAGATAGCCATCAAAGCAGAATGTTTTTTGGATTTTTCAGGAGCTGCTATAAGTTATTTTTGACATCTGCTGTTGATTCAAGAATATTTATTGGGGATCGTCTCAGAATACAGAGTAGTAGAGAATACTAATATCATTTTAAGGTCAAAGGCAGATGTGAAAAAGATTGCTTGACTCTTTCTACGCTTCCTTCTAATATTTAGTTAATCCAATCCATATCAATTCGCTGTATATCTCCTGTAGTCCAAAAGCATTTTGTTTACGGCAGATATGTCCAATCTTTGGCCTACAGGCCATATATTTACAAGATGAAGTAAATATTAAACAATATAAAGGAAGTTAGTTATTCATATAATTAACTATATTATATTATATTATATATTTTATTTATGGCCCAAGACAATTCCTCTTCACTGAATGTAGCCCAGGCAAACCAAAAGGTTAGACTCCTATGGTTTAATGTCTTTTCACCTATTATTCATATAGAATAAATATGTATTGGTGGAAACCTTATGGCACTTATGGTATTCTACCACCTACTGACCCCCTGTTTATTACAACATCTTTAGATGGCTCTTATCTCTATTTCTGTGGATAGGGGAGTTCTCTTTAGGTGTTCTAATTCAGGGGTCTCCAACCTTGGTCCCTTTAAGACTTGTGGAATTCAACTCCCAGAGTCCCTCAGCCAACAAAGCTGGCTGAGGAACTCTGGGACTTGAAGTCCACAAGTCTTAAAGGGACCAAGGTTGGAAACCCCTGTTCTAATTAATGGAAATAGGCTAAAGTACTTCCCCACATGCTTACATTTTGCACAGATGAACTCTTGTGTGTGGGGGACATAAAGCAGAAGTTGCTTCGAGGTTGTAGTTATATGTAAATTAGAAGCATAGAAATATGGAGTGCCAGTAAGTCACAATTCAGAGTCAACATGTCACTAAACAGTGCTCATTTACACCATAGCAGGAGGGGACAATTACCATAATTACCTTCCTTATGGGATTTCTGTAAGTGTGCGTTGAAACAGAATGTTAGACTGGATAAAAGCTTTGTTTCAGCAGGACTATCTTTGCCCAGACTCATAATGTTTATTTGCCTTAATTATCCTTAAAATGGGAGCAAGCAAAGCCCTGGATATTACCTCCAAGGTAATATCCCGGCAACAATTCCATGCAACAATTCCCAATACCTCTTTGCATAAGCTTCCTTCTACTTGCGAGGGTCAAATTGTATACAGTAATGTGTCAGGATTGCATATGATAATCTTTTGTCTATTATCTTTGTTTCTGCTTGGATCCATCTCTTCATTGCTTGGCCTTGCTGCATTAAGTGACAAGATCTCAACAAGAATTTGACTAATTTGAATAAGAATATAGATATTTATGTGAACCAATGTTCACATAAATTACATATATGTAAAACCACAAGAGACGTGGTGGCTCAGTGGCTAAGACGCTGTTTGTAGACCAAGAGGTCAGCAATTCAGCACTTCGAATCCCTAGTGCCACGTAATGGAGTGAGCTCCCCTTACTTGTCCCATCTTTTGCCAACCTAGCAGTTCGAAAGCACATAAAAAAGGCAAGTAGAAAAATAGGGACCATCTTTGGTGGGAAGGCAACAGCATTCTGTGCACCTTTGGCATTTAGTCATGCTGGCCACATGACCATGGAGACATCTTTGGACAGCGCTGGCTCTTCTGCTTTGAAACGGAGATGAGCATCGCCCCATAGAGTCCGGAATGACTAGCACATATGGCCTTTTTTACTTTTTTACATTTACTGGCCTTTCTGTTTTGCTCATGCTACTCAAAATATGACAAAACTTTGTTCATTTACCACAAAATTCCATCATGCTACAGCATTTCCATTAATTCTATTATTCATCATTGAAGGCCACCTTTTTTCCAACAGCCATCAGATTAAGTAAATATAAATTAGTTCTGAGAAAAGTTGGCACTTTTTTAGGATGATCTGAAAAAGAAAATCTCCGAAATTTTCTCAAAATCTTCAGTTTGCATTTTTTGGGGTTATACAAAGCTTCAAAGCAATGTTTCAGATTGATGAAGCAAGGCAAATTTGTTAACTGAAGCAGAGTTTTCCTCTAAAGCAGTAACTCAAGCTAAGCGGCTTTGAATTGCTTTATAGTTTTCTGAAATATTCCACAGATTCAGGCGGTTTTCTCCTGTTTCTGGGGTGTTACAGGCAACATATGTTGTTTCAGCTCGACCTCTATATATGGAAATGTTGAGAAGGGTTGAGCAATGTGATAAATTCTCAGATGGTGACATTAAAGCTCTTTTGGGATGGTGTCAGCTTTAACTTTGCTATCTTTTCCTGTGCTGGGAAGGAAATTATTATGCTAGTCCTGCCAGTGCAGCTGGGAGCTCAAAGTAGTTCAGTTCTCTGAAAATGGGCTCAATGCTGACCTCATGGTTGGTTCAACCTTTGGGGCAAATGTAAGTCTCTTTATTTTTTTTTGTTTATTTATTTATTTGTCAGTCATATATAAGATAACAAGTAAAAGTATAAACATGATTTGGATACATGAAAAGAGTAAGTAAAAAGGGATAGTAGGATAGGGATGGTAAGCACGCAGGTGCACTTATGCACGCTCCTTACAGACCTCTTAGGAATGGGGTGAGGTCAGCAGTAGACAGTTTAAGCTTAAAGTTTTGGAGATTTGGGGAAGAAGCTACAGAGTCAGGTAGTGCATTCCAGGCATTGACAACTCTGTTACTGAAGTCATATTTTCTGCAATCGAGTTTGGAGTGGTTTACCTTGAATTTGTATCTATTGTGTGCTCGTGTATCGTTGTGGTTGAAGCTGAAGTAGTCATTGAAAGGTAGGACATTGTGGCAGATAATTTTATGTTTTTATATTATTGTCAGGGAATAAATCAGATCAAGGCCAGGGCATAGAGGGATTGGCCTAAATGTTTATTATTTTTTTAAAAATAGGATGTGTGTATGTAAGAGACAAAGAGAGAAGACTACCATCCTTACTTTATATATTCCATCTTCTTTCTCTATAGACTGTTTATCTCCATGGCGTTGCATGTTACTAACTTAGATTGGCGATGCTCTGCCTGCTAATTAACTGAGGTAGAATATTGGCAGCAAGCCCTTTCCTTGGCAGACTCTGCTTTTGAAAAAAGGTTTTCATGGGAAAATAGATGTAACTTATCAACTAGTTATGCCAACTCTCCTTTCATCTGGTAAAAATTAGTGATCAGAGACAGAAAATGGCATCATTGAATAAAGGATTCAATGTGTAATGTCCAAAAGATACATAGTTACTCAGGGTTCCCTGTCTACTGTAGTATTCCACAAAGCCAAGAGGTGAGATTTTTTTATCCCCTCGATAAGGTCAAATTTGCCAACTAGCTATGCCAACATCCTAATATACCACATAACCCCTGGGGAAAAAAAACAAACCAGCAAAATGATGTTTTTCAACATCAGTGATAGAAAAGTAAGTGGAAAATTCAAAGACAATGTACATTTTTGCTGGAGGCTGCAATAGTTATTTCAACCCTCTCTGCAGGTGCAGGGAGAATATTTCAATTAATTTATTCCAACAATTTATTCCTATGAAACTCTTGAAAATGAACAGTTCAGTCTTGAAAAGCATCCCCGCTACATTCATTCATTGCATTTGGTCACAAGTGTGGCAGATATAACAGCCATTTCAATAATTCCCCATTAACATATATGGACATTCCCCGCCCCCCACCAATTAAATATCAAAACAGATTGGATCAAACTGATTTGCTTTTAAATCTCAATTCACCAACACCAATTGAATCATGAATTTTGAATACAATTAGACTGATTCACAAGGCCTATTTTTAATCCTAGCCAAAAACCTTCATATTTCTTGAGAGAGAGAAAAAACATTCAGAGGAGGTGCTTTGGAAGATAAAAAGCAGCTGTGGAGGCTTTTTCTGGCTGGCTGTACATACACCTGTGTGTATAGCCTGCTTTCCTAAGAAATATGCTAAATTGAGTAGCTATGCATACAGGTGCAGAATAGTTTTCGAAGTTATAGAAGTCTGGAAAAAGATGTGGCCTTTTGAATGATTTGGAGAAAGGTACGTCATACAGGTTTCTACTTCTTTTGAAGAATTTGCACAGATTCCATACCAAATTCCATACCTATGTTCAATCTTTTGGAACCAGATTGGTTCATCAATCAAAAGACTAAAAAGCATATATCTGTGCTGTTCAAAATAGTCTCTGACTGTTGCAGATACTTTACAGACAGAATTCTGGATCTACACAGAAAAAAATATATGTTCTGATCATTGTGGCCCAAGTGCTTCCTTCTCCTCCCTCCCTCCTCTTCCTCCTCCTCCATCATCCAGGGATGGACAAATATCAGGCCTATGGGTGATCTACAATAGACTTAACCATTTATAAATTCTGATTGTTGAGAAAAGGGCAGCAGTTGAAATGTCCCTCCATCCAAATTACTGATTAACCCTTTTCTTTAACTCTTTTTTGTATGTCCACCTAACTGAGCCACAGCAACGTTATACCTTCCTCCATTATTAGATATTAGAATGTGAAATCTGCTACTGGATTAAATGACTGTTGTTGTTTTTTAATTTACATTTATATCCCGCCCTTCTCTGAAGACTCAGGGCGGCTTACAGTGTATGCTTCCATTGTTTTTATCATAGTTATTTCCATATTAAAAAGGTAAAGGTTCCCCTCACACATATGTGCTAGTCATTCCTGACTCTAGGGGGTGGTGCTCATCTCCGTTTCAAAGCCAAAGAGCCAGCACTGTCCAAAGATGTCTCCGTAGTCATATAGCTGGCATGACTAAACACCAAAGGCGCACAGAACGCTGTTACCTTCACACCAAAGGTGGTCCCTATTTTTCTACTTGCCTTTTTTATGTGCTTTCAAACTGATAGGCTGGCAGAAACTGGGACAAGTAACGGGAGCTCATCCCATTATGTGACATTAGTGATTCAAACTACTGAACTGCTGACTTTTCTATCAACAAGCTCAGCATCTTAGCCACTGAGCCACCGTGTCCCTTTTTTATATTTCCTGATTAAAAAGGTAAAGATTCCTCTCGCACATACATGCTAGTCGTTTCCGACTCTAGGGGGCATTGCTCATTTCTGTTTCAAAGCCGAAGAGCCAGCGCTGTCCGAAGATGTCTCCGTGGTCATGTGGCCTGCATGACTCAACAGCAAAGGCGCACAGAACGCTGTTACCTTCTCACCAAAGGTGGTCCCTATTTTTTCTACTTGTATTTTTAGGTGCTTTTGAAACTGCTAGGAAAAAAAAATTGAATTTGAGAAGATGGATTAATTTTAAAAATGGACTGTAAGAAGAAGTAATATGTGAAGTTGGTATTGCTTCTCTTCTTTTTTTTTTTTGTATTATTATTCTTTCCTATCTTTTTATTTTTATTGTGAGGGGATCTAAAGTTTTAAATTTTTAAAGGTGGGAGGTTATGTATATTTTGTATACGTTAGTTTGTGATTGTTGGTCATAATACCCGGTATTTGCTCTGGGAAGTCTGGGGGGGGAAGGGGGGGAAATGATACATGGATTGATTATTAATGTACAGTAATTTTTGAAGATATGAAATTAAAAATTTTAAATGATATTGGGGATGCTCGACTGCCATTTCAGGAAGAAAAGGAGAGAGGAGTAGAAGGAGGGAAGAAAGTAGGTAGGAATGAGTAGAGAAGGAGGAGGGGAATAAGAAGGTTAGATAGGGTGGAAGAAGGGAAGAGTGGAGAAGGAGGAGAGGAAGTAGTAAAGTGAAGGAGATGAGGATGGATGGGAAAGTAGTAGAGGGTAGAGAGGGAGGTTGTGAAGAAAGGAAGTGGCAATCGGGCAGACCTGAATCAGTAATAAAATAAAAATTTAATGATTAAGAAAATACTGCTTAACAAACCATGATAAGATTTTACCATGCTTTGCTGCTATACACACCTTAACCCAACACCACAACCACCTGCAAACCTATGATAAAACATTGCAAATAAAGAAACTGCTAGGTTGGCAGAAGCTGGGACAAGGAATGGGAGCTCACCCCGTTACATTAATTTCCAAGTTAGATACTGGCTAATCCATCTCTCTTTTTCCAGTTCTGGTGGATTCAGTACCTTTATTTTCTTCTGGTCATGCCTCTCTGGGAGAATTTGTCTTCTGAAGAAGATGATGATGATTGGGACCTGAAGAGTATGTAGAGTTTTATAACAGCATGGCATGTAAGCATTTGGTTTAGTAACAGGAATTTGTTTTACTTTCCTGATCCTTCAATGCTGACTTTAGAAATCGCATTTCATCATGGGTGTGTAAGGTCTTGAATTGTGTTATGTCCTGGTCTAACAGTTTCTTGAAGTTGTTTATTACTGAACTTAGTCCATAAACAAGATACTCAGAGCCCTGGAAACTGAGAATTTGAGAATAGTAAGCAGTTCATCTTCCCCTCCTTTTTCTAAAGATGCACTGAATGGTTACCCAAATCAATATTTACTTCCTTCAAACCTTTAGCACCTTGTAGGAAAATGTATTTCTGAAAGAAAAAATTGTATGCAGGATGCACTTTCTGGGGGAGCCTTTTTTTTTAATGCAGACTTTATGGAATGGATTTAATTCCTTAATAGTTTTTTTTTTAATCTTCTTTTATCCATTTGACAGCTGATGTCATTGAGCTTCTCCTGCCAACCCTGTATTGCCTTTGGAACAAATAGCAAATGTTGAGTCCTTTAATAGAGTACTAAGAGTGTTTATTAGAGCTGCAAGCTTTAATTGGATAAAACAGTAGATTAATTAACTCAAGCTTTTGTTGATTATTTGGTGAGGGCAAATGCTAATCAGCAGAACTGCAAGTTAAGACACACTTGTTTGTTTTTTGAAGTTATTTTGATTCTCATATGCATCCAGAAAAAAATGAAATGAAAAAAGAAACAATTAAAGGTAGCTTTGTCTTGAAACAATGTGTTATGATTATTAAATTGCATATTACCTTATACTTTCTTCCGCATACTAAGAAGGATTTTGGTATTATGCACAAACATTGAAATGCAGTTGATTACATTATTTATAAAGCAGATTCAGTCTTAATCAGCTAAGACTGAAATCAGGATTCTTAAGTAATAAAGGCAGAAAGTTTGCACGAAGTAGAGACAATCCTAAGTCTCTTTAGGTTCACCTCTGTCATCATAAGTCATCTGATCAACATACTATATAATAACTTGTTTTTGGTTATAAACCATGAATTTCAATTGCTCTGGGCAGGAGAATGCAGAAGATGATGGTAGCTTGTCAATGGAATCCAAAGTGGGTAATCAAAACTCATGTCACCAAAATTCAAGGAAAATCTATAAACTTTAGAGCTGCTTTTTTTTTTTACCTTTTATCAAAATACATGTGCTGAATCTCTACTAAAACAAAGTAAAACAAACCAGCAATTGATAACTTTTTGAAAAAAAGCAGGACAACATTTCTGACCACCCCTCTGTTTATATCACTATGTTACTGCCATGTGCCCTCTGACCCTTGAAGGACTAAAATAAAGAACCATAAAACTGTTTTTTTACCCTTGAAATAAATGAGACTATAGGCAAGAGAAAGATAACCTGACATGAAATCATATGTGCTAGTTGTTCCCAACTCTAGGGGGCAGTGGTCATCTCCGTTTCAAAGCCGAAGAGCCAGCGCTGTCCGAAGACATCTCCGTGGTCATGTGGCCAGCATGACTAAACGCCAAAGGCGCACAGAACGCTGTTTCCTTCCCACCAAAGGTGGTCCCTATTTTTCTACTTGCATTTTTTATGTGCTTTTGAACTGCTAGGTTGCCAGAAGCTGGGACAAGTAATGGAAGCTCACCCCATTACATGGCACTAGGGATTCAAACCGCTAACCTTTCGACTGACAAGCTCAGCATCTTAGCCACTGAGCCACCACATCCCGTCATGTACTGATAACCTGTACTAATAACCTGGCATGTGCAACAGCTTATATTGTAAGCCACCATATTGTTATTATAAATGGCAATGAGTTTATATTTGTTTCACCAGCACATTAAGTAAACAAATATGCTATTTGCAGAAGCAACCTTAAATTGTTCCACATTATGACCTACTTTAAGTAAATCAGTGGGACTTATTTCTTTGATATTGTGAGGATTTTGATATAGACTTTTTAAAAAATTCTTTTCTATCCTAGTTAATGTTAGCAATACTTAATAATAGGGGCTTTACAATTATTAGTACAATAGCATTACTATTAATTGACTAATCATCACAGCTGCATGTATCTCATAATATCAATATCATTGATCATCTCAAATCACTCCAGCTACAATACTTATGAGGAATTTTAATTATACTGTATATGGATCCCATGATTTGGGGGTGATCCTTCCCACCTCTCATATGCTACCAATCTCATAATATTAACAGAAATGTTCAACCGTTCGTTTACTTGAGTATTTCACCAAAATACTTTAGCGGCTTTGAAAATTGCTTTATTCTTCAAAACAGCATCAGATTAAAGTTGATGCCAACCTGAATATTAGCAGAAAGCTTGAGAAACTACAATTAATGTAATTGTATTATTACCTTTTAGGCAATTGTTATTTAATAATTATAAAATAATATAGAGATTTAAGAGCTACAAGAAAGTATAGGAAAAATGACAATAAGCACTTAAAATTGCATTATAAAACAACAACCATCATCCTCTTCCTCATTGAAAAAAGATACCTTTTGAGCAACTGGCAAAATGTCTACATTGATGATAATGATTTAAGGGTAGGTAATTCCAGTAAATTAATTAAGAAGGCCATAAAGCAGATAATATTATTTTTGTAAGAGCCATCCAAAACTTTAAAGAACATGGTGGTACTTACCAAGAAAGACATTCCAGAAATACTGGACTAATAAAACTTCACTTATTGATTCTTAAGTAACTTATCTCTTGAGGGTTCTTAAATTTCATATAAAATCAGGAAAACAAAATTTCATATACAATCTGGAAAACATCTCTCATCAAATTCAAGCATGTCATGATGAGAGGGACACTGTTGTGAAGTCAAAATGAATTCAAATGGACTAAATCAAATAAGTGCGTTGAGATTCTGGCCCCAAGATATTCCCCTTGATGGGAAGAATATGAATAACATCAGTTTATCACTAGTTTTTGCAATTTGTAATCCCAGAATGGCTTGGTATTTTGGGGGGAGGAGGAATGTTCTGTGTGTGCATTGAAAGGGTCCTTCACTTTCTCCATTGCTGCCTTCTGTTGATATTTCTTTGAGTATTTCTGAGGCTTTGTAGAACATGCACAAAACCTGTAAGCAATTGCAAATATTAAACTCTTGCAGTAATACACTATTATTTATGATTAGCTACATAAGCAATCATCTCAGCAGATGGCAGCACTTGGCTGAACTTCAAAGCCAAGCATTCAGGCCTAATCAGTTCTGAAATGGGAGACTATCCAAAATTACAGGGTTGCAGATTTGCTAGACTAGGAAATTAAAAGGAACTGATAATGGTAAATTGTACTGTTGCCAAAAACCTTCATGGTTTCCCCCCAAATCACCCTAAATTGAACTTGATGGGGCTTTTTTTCATTTTATATAAGTGATTGCTATATTAATGGAAACAAGCTATGTATTTCACAGCTAGGTTTCTGTCAATGGGATTTCTGCCATACTCACTTACAATTCATAAACTGTCTCTCACTGTTTGTTGATTTGTTTGTTCTGAACCTCCAATTGAGGATGGGATTCTGTGAAATGTCAAACACTATTCGATCTTGACTCTAGAAATTGTCAAAAGGCATTCCTGACACCTCTCATTGACCATAAAGGGCCTAAGGGTATCATATTGCTTTGTGATATCCTAGTAGTGCATAATATCTGAAAATCAATACAACTGTCACTTTGAAGCCTATTCTTAAGAAGTACCTATTGGATGCATTTACTATTTATAAAACAGAATAAAATGTAAAGGTTCATCTTGTACATATGTGTTAGTCGTTCCCTACTCTAGGAGGTGGTGTTCATCTCCATTTCAAAGCTGAAGAGCCAGCGCTGTCTGAAGACGTCTCCGTGATCATGTGGCCAAAGGCACATGGAATGCTGTTACCTTCCCACCAAAAGTGGTCCCTATTTTTCTACTTGCATTTTTTACGTGCTTTCAAACTGCTAGGTTAGCAGAAGCTGGGATAAGTAACAGGAGCTCACCCCATTACATGGCACTAGGGATTCAAACCACTGAACTGCTGACCTTTTGATCAACAAGCTCAGTGTCTTAGCCACTGAGCCACCGCATCCCTATATAAAACAGAATATAAAGCATCAATTTAATTTGGCCTCCCCCTTCCCTAATCCTCATCCACTATCTCCATGGGATCATTATTTGGGGAATTTATAATCTGTATAAATATCTGAAAAGTAATGACAAGAACTAGGCTGACAGCCTAGGAATGACAGATATCCCAGTTTGCATACTATCTAAACAAATGTGTCACAAAGGTTTCTACACCTCAAGAAATACAAAGAGAGAGAGGGAAACATTGAGAGTATGTGATACTTCAATGCATACTTATGCATTGAATAGGCATAATTTGATGCCTATTCAATCTAAAAAAGACCAATCAACCCACTGACAGTATTCCGAGCTATATACTTCGTAAAGTAAACATACTGGGGAAAGTTGGAAAGGAAAGAATTTGAATGTTAATTCATCTGTGTAAAACCTGGGTAAACAAAGCATCTGCTCCCTTTTGCTCCATCATAACCTTAGACCAATCTTGTTTGAGCAAACAATGATCCAATTCACTTAGTAAAAGCAAAGACTGAAATTTTTTTAGCATAAACAGATTTCAAGGAGGAGAAACGTCTACAATTATATAGTATTATATAAAGTCAGTAAAATGCTACCGGTATATAATCAGAAAACTTTTTCCTCTTTGAAATCTACTAGGGTTTTGACTGTCTTCCTAATTGTTAAACTCCTCAGATATAACTAAACAACTTTCAAAATGATGCCTAGACCACTAAGGCCATGGATTGGGGAGAGACTGCATTTTTAAAGTTAATTAACATCCTCAATGAAAATTTTCAGGAAGGAAGTGGTGGAACATCTTTTTAAAATGTTTTAATATAATCTGGGGCTATTCTTCAGAATGTACTATTAGCACTTATTTTTCACTTCTAATTCTAAAGCTAGAAATGTCTGGAAAATATTGCGCACTCCAAAGTACATGTTGTAGTTTCTTGAGGAATGCAGATTACCAGCTTGACAAATTTAGGCTTTTTTTTTTCCATTGAATACCCCCACATCTAGTGCATGGGAAGTTTCTTAAGGAATGACTCCTTGAGCTACGCTATATGATCACAAGCCCCTAACTAAATTGTTCATTTCTTGGTTCTTTTCACTATGTAACATTGTTGACATTAACCAGGCAATAATTTTGCTGTGAAACAGTGACTGCCTTCTCAGGATCACTTGTCAGTTAAAGAAATATTACACAATCTGCTTCATAGTTTAAACGACAGACAGATAGGTAGAAATAAAATACTGGCAAAGAACCTCCCATTTCTCATTCCAGCATTTGTCTTTCAACCCAAGGACATCTTGCCAGCTATTCTCACTTGTGCCTCTGGCAGCTTTTAATACTTCCAAAAAAAGGTGTGTATGTGGGGGAGAAGACTCACAAAGAACACTGCAACCAGCTTTACACAAAAAATACAACCGTATTTGCTATTGTGTGATATTTTAAACAGTGATATGTTTGACAACATTTTCAAAGCTCAGAATGGGTGAATGGGCCATGTGTAATTAAACCACAAAGGAAACAGCAGTGATTCTGCTCTGAACTATGGGCTTTTGAATGAAGATCGTGAAGGGATGTGTGCTTTTTAAAATACAGAACTGCATCCAAAAAAAAAGTGCATCAAATGCTTAGGCAAATCTGCATCAAGAAAAGAACTCACGTGTCCAAAATCAGCAAGTGGGAAAATCAATATCTTTGGAAATGAAGGGATACTTTTCACCGTTGCAATCCTATATGCCATTTATCTCAGAGTAAATCCACCACGCTCAGTGGAATCTATCTCTGAGTAAATATGTATGAAATTAAATTTCTCTGTGAGATTCTTTGACCAGCATTACAAATAATAATAATAAAAAAGGACTAAGGTAGGTTGATACAGGAAACTCATCCCCCCCCAACACACAAAAATTTATCATCGAACAACAGAACAGCATGTCTAATGGAAAATTTTGTACTGTAATAAGGCTTGAAATAGCATCTGACAAACTGGAATGTGACTGAAGGGTTAACATCCCTTAAAAATAATGATCATAACATTTATCTGTAGAACCCTAAAATTTTGAAATAAAAGGAGAGCGCAAGACACATTTTAGAACATCATATAGCAGACAATGTGAAAAAACATGGGCAAAGTTTTTGATTTCCTTAGAGCCAAGTTTCTGGTGATAGATAGATAGATAGATAGATAGATAGATAGATAGATAGATAGATAGATAGATAGATAGATAGATAGATAGGCAGGCAGGCAGGCAGGCAGACAGACAGATGATAGATAGATAGATAGATAGATAGATAGATAGATAGATAGATAGATAGATAGATAGATAGATAGATAGATAGATAGGCAGGCAGGCAGGCAGGCAGGCAGGCAGACAGACAGACAAATGAAAGATGATGATAGATAGATGATAGCTAGCTAGCTAGCTAGATAGATAGATAGATAGATAGGCAGGCAGGCAGACAGACAGATGATAGATGATGATAGATAGATGATAGATAGATAGATAGATAGATAGATAGATAGATAGATAGATAGATAGATCGATAGATAGATACCCTGTTTCCCTGAAAATAAGACCTTCCTGGATAATAAGCCCAATTGGGCTTTTGAGTGCATGTGCTAAAATAAGCACACACACACCCCAAATAAGCCCTCTCCGAAAATATTTAAACGCATGCGCATATTGTATAAATAGCTCAGTATAGAGAGGAATTTTATAAAACCAGGTCAAAACCTTTAAATCTAAATGTCAAAGAAGATCAGATCTGGGGGACAGAATAAAGAAGAGAGAAATAATTACAAAGGAGAAAGAATGACTGACAGTCTGGAAGTGAATCTGTTTTGAAACAAGTCTCATTATTTTGAAGGGAACTGGATACGATACTATCCAAAATCAGTAATTATACAACACAACAAATGGTAAGCAGACTTGTCACTCAGCTGAAATAATTGTGGCATTTGTCATCTCTAAAATGCTGCCTCCCTTTGGAGTTACTAGATACCTCATTAGGAGAGTGAGTGGAATTTGGATTTCATGTCAGAGTTTATTACTTTTGGCAACCGGAATGGAAAAGTACTCTTTATTGACTAATATAAATCTTTATTGATTAAAGAAGGGAAGGGGATGTTTAGCTAACCCCATTAAAATATGCCCTGATCCTGAAAATAAAAGCATAAACAGTAGACCAATAACTTGAATAATGTATGTTTATACAGCATGTATATTACTTGTATGGTCTATTTCATTTAGTCAGTTTCACAAGCAAGGGCAAGGTTATTTGATCAACTCTACACCTTTCAGCATGGACTCCAGAGGATGGTAGAGGGCAGGAAGACCTGGAGAAATGTTGTCCATGGGGTCGCGATGGGTCAGACATGACTCCACAACTAACAACAACAACAGCAACAGCAACAACTTTCAACAGGCTGTATCTAGTAGCAATTTTTCTTCTTCTCATCAATGAACTACTGTTGACAATTTCCTAATGGCTATTTATGGTTTCTCAAAAGCTGACTTTCATGACAACATCACTGTTTTATTTAAGTGGTTTTTTTCCTAAGTAAATAAAACTTTCATTATTCAATACCAGTAATAAGTGTGGTCAAAGAAACTTGATGGATCATTGAAGTTTCTTGTGGAATGTCTTACATTATTCATCGTTCAAAAAGAAGCCACACATTGTTTATAAATGGAATGTTGTGTAGGGAAATGAGATGGTTTGGGTCTTTAAGGAGATTCACAGTAATTGACATGTTCTTACATGCTGTAATATTATTAATGCTCTTGTGAGGATTTAATGGAACTGAGAGGATGCCAGCTCCACTGTTTGAAAAGTCTCAGAATCAACTAAAATTCCTATCTGAAAAAGAAGTTTAGCCTATTATTTATTTAATTTTAATATTTATATAGCTGCCCATCTTACAATCAGCTCCTAATCATAAAAACCCCACATAAAAACCACAATCAATCTATACAAGTCCTTGGGCAAGAAGATAAAGGCAAGCAGGATAGATTTTAATGAACTCCAAAGGAGATAGAATGATTTGAAAATTTAAAGGAGAAAATTGTAGAGGAAAGATGAGAATATGACTATACAGTACATTCCTTGATGGTACACATATCTGGCTTACAAAATGCAGAAATCAATCAATGGCACCAAAGGGTTTTCTATACCCCTATACTCCTTGCTTTATGCTAGGATTTTGCACTCCAGATCAGTTCAACAAACATTCTCCGAAAAACAATCAGCATATAACACAATCATTATCATCATTTTTTTTTGCCATCTTGTGCCAAATGCCAGTCATATCACATTACCTTTCTTAAATATAGAAATATCTCTTTCCTATATAAAAAATTAGTTTGGCTCATATTTTCAATTTTTAAAAGATAATACAATAGTTGAAATAAATTATTCCATTTGTTCTGGGTGCAAAATATGGCTGTCCTACCACATCAAAAAAGGGGCATGATGGTTCAGTGATTAAAAGACACTGAGCTTGTCAGCTGGAGATCTGACAGCCCAGGTTTGAGACCCGAGCTCCTTGCAATGGGGTGAGCTCCCATTACTTGCCCCAGCTCCTGCCAACCTAGCAGTTCCAAAGCATGCAAATGCAAGTAGATTAAACAGTACCACTCTGATGAGAAGGTAACAACGTTCTGTGCACCTTTGGCATATAGAAATTCTGGCCACCTGACCACAGAAATTGTCTTTCGACAATGTTGTCTACTTTGGCCAAGAAATGGAGATGAGCACCATGCCCTAGAATCAGACATGACTGATAGAAACCTTTACCTTTAGTACATAGAGACAGCTACATGATTTTCTCCTGAGTACAGATAACAACAAAAATCTCTTGTTTTCCAGAGCATCTGCAGCTGACTGTTGGGGGCGAATCATTGGCCCTGATGGAAAGGGTGCGCAACTTGGGCGTTCTCTTGGATGGACGGTTGTTGTTTGAAGATCACTTGACGGCCGTCTCCAGGAGAGCTTTTTATCAGGTTCGCCTGATCTGCCAGTTGTGCCCCTTCCTTGACCGGGATGCCCTATGCACGGTCACTCATGCTCTTGTTACCTCTAGCTTGGATTATTGCAATGCTCTCTACATGGGGCTCCCCTTGAAGAGCACCCAGAGGCTCCAGTTAGTTTAGAATGCAGCTGCGCGGGTGATAGAGGGAGCCGCACGTGGAGATAAGAGGGGCCCGTCTGCGGCAGGGGGAGCAAGCGAGACACAACACTACTCCTACGCAGGCTGCACTGGCTGCCTGTGGTCTCTCGGGTGCACTTTAAGGTTTTGGTTACTACCTTTAAAGCGCTCCATGGCTTAGGGCCAGGGTACTTACGGGACCGCCTACTGCTACTGAACGCCTCCCACCGACCCGTACACTCACACAGAGAGGGACTTCTCAGGGTGCCGTCCGCCAAGCAATGTTGGCTGGCGGCCCCCAGGGGAAGGTCCTTCTCTGTGGGGGCTCCTACCCTCTGGAACGAACTTCCCCCTGGACTGCCTCAACTGCCTGACCTTCGGATCATTTGCCACGAGCTGAAGAAGTATTTGTTTATTCGCACAGGACTGGCTTAGGAATTTTAAATTTTAAATAGTTTTAAACTTTAATATTTATATTTGATACAAATTTTATGGGGTTTTTAATGGTATAAATGTTTTAAATTCGGCCAAACATATAATAAGTTTTTTAACCATTTTTTTTATCTGTACATTGTCATTGTTGTATTGTGGCTGTGAACTGCCCTGAGTCCTTCGGGAGAAGGGCGGTATAAAAATCCAATAAATACTAATACTAATACTAATACTAATACTAATACTAATACTAATACTAATTTCCAGCCCTTCAGTTACTAACAGTCTAATGAAATCTTGCACAAAGTCTTTTCTTTCATATAGTGATATAAAACATAGCCACAGAGGATAGAATTCAAAATCCATACTCTAAATCAGACATTGTCTTCCAATAATTCCTTCCATAATACTTTTTTCATGGTCCTGTAAAACAAGGAGCCATACCTGTCTGCTTCCTAACTGAGTAACTTTGCATTTGACTCTCTTATTTATTCAGCTATTTTCAGTCTGTAGATCCAACCCAATTTTGTGTCATCTACGACTGATCATCTTTACCCCCAACTCCTTTTCTCTGTATTAGTGGAGACAGCAGCCAGGTATGGGTTGTACTTGTTTGTTCAGATTGGAGGACTGAGACTGCTAAAGTTGATAAACCCCGCCTGCTGCTGCTAGGAACCCAGCTTTTGTCTCAGTCCTTCAGTCTGGACAGACGTGTCGTGAGTTTTCTCCTATTCTTGGATTGTACTGTTCTTCTGATCATTACTGTAAGTTTTACCTGAATTAGCCCCTTTTTTCTGCCTGGAGTTTTTACTCTGTTTGGGGCTGAAGTATCTCCGCTGACCGCAGGATTAATGTTATAACCCTGCTTCAATCCTGTTGAACTGCAGATGTTCTGGGATATTTTTAGAGGAGTGTGAGCGCCCCCGAAGACAGTGGAGACTTGGATAGTGAAGTTTTACACTTTTTTTAATTTATTTTTTATTTACATTTATATCCCGCCCTTCTCCGAAGACTCAGGGTGGCTTACAGTGTATAAGGCAATAGTCTCATTCTATTTGTATATTTACAAAGTCAACTTATTGCCCCCCCAACAATCTGGGTCCTCATTTTACCTACCTTATAAAGGATGGAAGGCTGAGTCAACCTTGGACCGGGCTTGAACCTGCAATAATTGCAGGCTGCTGTGTTATAATAACAGGCTTCTTACAGCCTGAGCTATCACTTCCCATTCCAGTTGGGGCAACGTTTTAAGTGTTTGCTTGATTGTTCCTTAATCTCATCAACTGGCTGTTTACAATTGCTGTGGAGTTCTCCACTCCCAATCAGGCAGCCTGCTTTGTGCCCACCCCTCTGTCTCCCATTTGCAATCAGATTCTGGCCGTTTGCAGCCATTTAGAGTTTGTTTGCCACACTTGTTTTAAACGGCATTGGGAGACTTGTTGGAGCTCCGGCTCCCCTCCCCCATCACGTGGTGGCCGCCATTTGGTCTTCTTTGGAGAGTTTCGCATGAGGTGTGTGTTGGTATAGCTGCCTTCGCCAATTTAAAGTGGCAGTTTGGCATTGAAGAAGCCTTGCACTCAGAGGCATTAACAGCGGCTGTCTCCTGCTCGGCATTGCCATTGTTGTAAGTGATTTGACTTATCACATCCAACTATCTTCAGAGCCCAGCATTCCCGCCTTGCAGCTGACGGGTGCCATTTTGGGTGCGGCTTTAATATTCTCCGGACATTCTGCCTCATTCTAGAGCTTGGTCTCTCATTAAGGGTATTTCTACACATTAACCCTTGCTGTTACCAGAAGCTGGGAGTTGTTTCCCTTGCTTTATTTCTAATATGCCAAAGGCTGTGGCTAAATCTAATAAGCCTCGGAGATTGGAATCTTCAAATGGAGAGGAACCAGATCCATCAGGCAGCGGACCTTCCAGGGCTCCTTCGGCTAGGAGTGGTCATTCTTCCTGCCATAACCCCAAGTCAGTCTCGGCTTCTAGCCGTTCTAAGCCTGCCTCCAAGGCTTCTCCACAAGATGCACAGAGGCAAGGCCAAACAATAAAGAAGATTTGCAGCAAGACTGTTTCTTCCTTGCCTGCTTCTGCAATGGTTGCTCCAGCTCCTGTTACCCCAGCTGGGGTACCTGCTCAGGAAAGTGCAGTGATAGAGTCACCTGGACAGATTTCCTTGCAGAGCTGTCCTGTTGTTATCCCCACAGCTGCATAATGGGGGGGATCCCCTTCTCCAGCCATTCAATCTGGGAGCGAAGTCATGGCTGTCACTTCTGGACCTGATCCTCAATCTGCTCGGGCCACTGAGACTCCCGGGGTTAGCCAGGAGACAGGTCATCAAGTACCCTTATCTGATAATATTCAGGCTATTATAGCCCAAACTATTCAACAGACTTTATTATCTGGCTTTCATCTGGTGGGTAGGGCTTATTCTATTCAATCTGCTATGTATGTTGTTGAGGACGATCCTGAGGTTGAAGAGTTTCAATCCCAGGCGAGCACGACTTCACCATCTTACTCTATGGTGAGTCATCCTTCTTTTATGGAAGACCTTGCACGTGGAGATCCAGATCTATTTGAGGATGAGGGCTTATCCCTGGAACAACCTGCATTTAATGGACTTTTTCCTCCTAATCTCTTTAAGTTGTTACTTTTCAAGGCCACCAATGTGGCACAACTTGGCCCTCCAGCCGACCAATCTGAGGCCTCATCTTTCAAGGGTCCTTCCGATCCCTTTTTCTTGGAACCTGAATGATCTTTAGAGGTGATTCCTGTTCCTCATCTCTTTGTGGATATTGTCAGATGTCGATGGTCTTCTCCTGTATCTTTCACTCTCCCTTCTTCAGCTGACAAACATTTTTTTAACTTTGGTGCTGATTTGTCTTCCATTCTGCAGACCCCTTTGGTAGATGCACCTGTTGCTGCCTTAGTATCTTCTTCTTCGATTCCTGGCCAACCAGAGGAAGGCCTACACCCAGAGGATAGGCGGGCAGAGCTATCTCCAGAGGGCGCATCAAGGGTCTGCTTGGGCTATTTGTTCTGCATCTTCAGCCTCCTTCTTCAACAGGGCCACTCTGCTGTGGCTTCACCAATTGCAAGCAAAACTTCCTGCTGATGATACCAGAATTCATCAAGATCTGAACAAAATTATTGCTGCAGTCCAGTTTTCGGCTGATGCCACCTTGCATTCTATGCGCTTTGCCTCCAGGTCTATGGCTTCAGCTTTAACAGCTCGTCATTTACTCTGGTTGCATCATTGGCAAGCAGACACTCACCATAAGTGGCGCTTGGCCTCTGCACCCTTTGCTGAAGGATCTTTATTTGGTGCTGCATTAGACCCTCTCCTCATTGAGACCAAGGACAAGAGGAAGGTTTTACCTACCGTTCATTGGAGAGGGGAAGCCCGGTTTAATCCATTTTCCCGTCAGTCTTCCTTTCGAGGTTATGATTGGGGGGCAGGCTCTAATAGGTTTCAGGGCTCATTCAGCCAAAGGCAGAGAGGGTCCCAGGATAGGAGTTCCAGGGCTAGAGCCTTTTCAGCAAAGCGGCCCTTTCAAGGGCGATGGCATCATTCTTTTGACGCCATCGCTAAATACAGTATTGACATTCCTATTGGTGGCAGATTGGCGCTTTTTGCGGACCAATGGGACATTATTACCTCAGATTCTTGGGTCAGAAAGACAATTCAATATGGTTTAGCTCTGGAATTCGTCACCATTCCTTTGACATTTTTCATCCAATGCCCCTTGTCCAAGGATAAGGACCTCATGGAGTTGGCGATTAGTCACCTCCTGGAAATTAAGGCTATTCAACAGGTTCCAGGGGATCAGTTGGGACAGGGATTTTACTCCCATGTATTTTTAGTCCCCAAATCGTCAGGAGGATGGAGACCTATTCTAGATCTCAAAAGATTGAACCGTTTTCTGATACATCGCAAGTTCAAGATGCACTCGCAATCTATCCTTGATGGCGTCTGAAAGGGCGACTTCCTTGTTTCTATTGACCTCATTGAGGCTTATTTACATATTCCTATTCTTCCCGATCATTGTAAATTTCTTAGATTTTGTTATGGGGTAAGCTTTATCAATATAGGGCTTTACCCTTTGGCCTGTCATCAGCCCCTAGGACCTTTACTAAGATCCTAGCCGCCTTGGCGGCACATATGAGAGCCATACCGGTCCACTTACATTGTTATCTGGATGACATTTTGATTTTGATACCTTCTGTTTTTCAGGCCAAGGTAGATCTCCAAGTCACAGTTCAGGTTCTCATTGCTCATGGTTTCTCTGTTAACGTGGAGAAGAGTCATCTGACTCCTTTGGCCCATCTGCTTCATTTAGGAGCAGTGATTGACTCTATTGAGGGTAGAATGTATTTATCCCAGGAGAAACAGAATAGCCTTAAGGCACTATCTCAAAGGATTCAGGTGGAGTGTAGAGTGTCCTTTTTGGTGTTATCTCAGCTCCTGGGCAAGACAATCTCATCCCTAGCCATTGTTCCTTGGGCTACATCACATTCTAGAGACCTACAATGGTTTTTTTTGCCTTTTCAGAAGGCAGGCAGAGGCAACTCTTCCACCAAAGTTCAGGTTCCCCAGGAGATCCTCAGGTCCCTTTCCTGGTGGCATTCCCCTGCAGTCACCAAGGGCTCCGTTTCACGAACCTCAGCGCCTGGTGGTTACTACACACGCCAGTCTCCTCGGCTGGGGAGCTCATTTTCAATCACTGGTAGCACAAGGCAGGTGGACCTCCAGGGAGAGGCAGTTTCCCATCAACTGGCTGGAGTTGAGAGCTATATTTCTGGCCCTTCATCACTTTCAGGTCCATCTAGCAGGCACTCATGTCTTGGTGTTCACGGACAATGTTACAGCCAAGGCACATGTCAATCATCAGGGAGGCACCAGGTCTAGATCCTTAATGACAGAGGCGAAGAAGCTGTGCCTGTGGATGGAGCAACATCTTCTTTCTCTGACGGCGGAGCATATTTCCATCAGTTGATCGACCACACTGAGTGGTGTCTACATCCGGATTTGTTCCTGGACATTTCACATCGGTTTGGCACCAGTAGTGGACATGTTTGCTACCACTCAGAACACGCATCTTCCTCATTTCTTCTCCTGGTTCCCGCATCCTCATGCAGAAGGTGTCAACGCTCTCCACAGCAAGTGGCCGTGAGGTCTTCTTTATGCATTTCCTCCTCTCCCTCTAGTTCCCAGAGTGGTGAGGCACATACTGGAGAAACAGGCGGAGGTCATTCTTCTCACATTGGCCCTGAAGGTCTTGGTTTGCAGACCTCAGATTGTTGTCGGTGGCTCTTCCATGGCGGATTCCTCTCACCAGCGGTTCACTTAGCCAAGGGGCGGTTCTTCATCCAGATCCTCAGTGACTTAAATTGACTGCTTGGCGCGTGAGCGGTGCGCCCTGAGGAGAGACAATATTTCTAATCAGGCCATCAGGACTATACAAGCGTCTCGAAGGTCCTCTACAGAAAGCATTTATTCTGCCAGTTGGCGAGTTTTTTGTTCCTGGTGTGATAAAGTTGGAGTTTATCCTCTTCAAGTTTCAATAGGCCACGTTGTGGACTTTTTGCAGGAAGGTTTGGACAAAAAGTTATCACCTAATACCTTGCAAAGACAGGGGGCAGTTCTGTCTACTGTTTTGTCCTGGGGGTCTTTGCCTTCCTTAGATCAACACCCTACTATCAAGAGATTTCTTAAGGGTGCTGCAAATTTATGCCCTCCTGTTATACATAGGTATCCCACTTGGGATTTATCTATTGTTTTGGATTCCCTGACTGTTGATCCATATGAACCATTGAGGACTACCAGCCTTCGCTTTTCGACTTGCAAGATTGCATTTTTAGTAGCTGTGATTTCGGCCAGGAGGATTTCTGAGTTGGCTGCTCTCTCAGTTCGCAGTGACCTCTGCATTTTTCACCTGGATTGGGTGGTTCTTCGCCTAGATCCTTCTTTTATTCCTAAAGTTAATTCTACATTTCATTGTATGCAAGAGCTTGTTCTCCCGGATTTTTGTCCTCACCCAGTTCGTGATTTGGACCGCCGTTGGCATACCTTGGATGTGCGTAGAGCGTTGCAGATTTATATTGAAAGGACAGCTGATTTATGATGGAAAGAGTCATTATTTAGCTCCTTTACTCCAGTGTCCCTGGTCACAGAGTTACATCATCAACCATTGGCAGGCGGATTCAACTTACGATTGCCAAGGCTTCTGAGCTTCGATCCCTTCCATGACCGACTCATCTGACAGCACACTCCACTCATAGTGCAGCTACTTTGGTGGCATGGGCTACTCAAGCTTCATTGTAGGAGATTTGTAGGGCCGCAACCTGGATTTCACCTTTTCCTTTCATTAAACACTACAAGATTGACAAGTTCGCCTCGGCTGAAGAAGCTTTTGGACGTAGGATGTTGCAACAGGTGATCGCATCAGAAGCAAACACTGACCATCTCGGTCCCTCCCACTCTTAGGGACACTAAACTTTGGTATCTCCTATACCTGGCTGCTGTCTCCACTAATACGGAGAAGGGGCATTGGGACTTACCTGGCACGCACCTTCTCGTTGAGTGGAAACAGCAGCCAGTCCCATCCTGTTTTGGTCTGGTTTTACTGTTTAATAAATCTGTTGTTTTTTTCTGACACATCAAGTCTGCTTCTTCATCTTCACCAAAAGCTGGGTTCCTAGTAGCAGGAGGTGGGATTTATCAACTTTAGCAGTCTCTGTCCTCCAATCTGAACAGACAAATACAACCCATATCTGGCTGCTGTTTCCACTCAATGAGAAAGTGTGTGTCATGTAAGACCCAACACCCCATATAAATCATTAATTTAAAAACGGTTTAAGAAATAAAGAGGTCATGGAATAACTTTATGACATGTCATATGATACTCTACTCCATTTTGATGAGAAGTCAATGATGAATGGTTATTGGATGACGAAGGAATTTTGATAATTTTTTGAAGCAGCTAGCCTTCAATTTCATTATCAGGCAATCTTTATTGACATGCTATTCATAATATTAAAGGTTTCCTTTGCTGAAATCAAGTTATACTTATAACATTGGCACATTCTTTAAAAAAGTTAGATATCAGATTCAAATAAGGTTAGTAAAACATAGTTTGTTTTAAACAAATCCATGCTATCTTCTAGTATTCCTTGGATCATGTTCAAATAGGGGCCTCTGGTGGCTCAGCAGACTAAGTCTGTCTGTTATTAACACAGCTGCTTGCAATTACTGCAAGTTCAAGTCCCACCAGGCCCAAGGTTGACTCAGCCTTCCATCCTTTATAAGGTAGGTAAAATGAGGACCCAGATTGTTGGGGGTTGACTTGACTTGACTTTGTATATAATATACACATGGATGAAGACTATTGCTTAACACATTGTAAGCCGCCCTGAGTCTTCGGAGAAGGGCGGGATATAAATTCAAATAATAATAATAATAAAAAAAATAAGACCTAACCAGAAAATAAACCCTAATGAGTCTTTTGGAGCAAAAATTAATATAATTAATATTGTCTTAAGAGGTGAATGGTTTTTCAAACCATTAAGTAGTACAACACAAACCTGTTTTGGGAGAATTGTGTCAAAATATGAATTAAGTCGCTTTGCTTTACTCAACTGCAAGCACTTTTCACTGACCAGATGGTATCCCAATTCTTTTCATTCCTTGTTGTTTTTCCAACAAATCTGAAAAAGGCCAGGGTTGTTGTCCTTAGCAACCTTTGTTAATCTCAGTCCATTCTAAGCTTTAACCTTTCTAATGCTATCTCAGCCTGTATATATTCTTCCTTGGAGATCTGCCCTTCTTTTCAGCTCTTTTATTTCCACTTTTTTATTGTTGCATTTTCAGATTTTCACTAAGCTTTTGGGGAACCCACATTTGGTTTCTAATATTGCCTTCATTTTTCCCTTCATTGGGGAAAGTGTTTGAAATTGTGCTTTTAGTAGTTCTGTATCTACTGACTTCATTGTCCCTTGTATTTGTGAACTAATGTCAAAAAGTCTGGAGCCAAAGGACAGCTGCGGATGAATTAGAATTCCAAGCTTGCAGAACTCAAAATCCAAGTACATAAACAAGCAACATCTTAATTTGCTGGACAGAGCGAGAAACTGACACAATTCAGTGAACACATGGAATATTGTATGTTTTGGTGGCTACCTAAAACTAAAGAATAAGGTCAGGCGGGCAAGCATCTGAAACAGTCAAATTCAATGAGATCATGAAGAAAAGCAACGCATATTGCAACACCTTGCTGCAAGTCCCACACGGTTAATATACACTGAGAATATTAACAGAATGATTTATCCTATTTAAAAAGCTATTACTTCATCCCTCAAGTGACAGCTTTGTTCTTTTTATTTGCCGCCCATCATTGGAGGCTTCATTTGAAATCAGCAATAGAGGAGATGGACAGAAAGCCAGCAAATCCAAATGCTTCAAATTACTGCACCAGCGCCATGTGCGAGCTATTATTTCTTTTCCAGAAAGAAAATAAATGAAAATAAATTGCCTTGCATGGATATCAAGCTGGCCCAAATTGCAGCATCTCTCGCATGACCATCTCATGATTAAGAAGTATTTTCTCATTAAAACCACCTGCAATGACTCACATTTTCTCTCGCCTTTTGTTTGCATGATATATTACAAAAATCCTTATTATAAGTTCATGAGTCTTAAGAACTTTAGCAAAAATTATAGGAGTTGGGTTTCCTCTGGAATAAAGTTATTGTCATGGATTATAAGCCTCTGTCACTTAAAACAAAAGCTTACTTAAGATGGACAAATGTCTCTGAAATGCACCCGAATGTATTACATGGATACTTGATCTTGGTTGGATAATCTCTAGATGATATCAGAGATACATGAAACAGATCCTCGTTGTTGATATATAGTAATCAATCTGCATCCCGGATTTGGTAGCTCCAATGTACTCATTAAAAGGAAGTAACAATCCAATCTTTTAAAAAAGGAAGGAATGGGAAGAGATCTCAACCCACTACAGGAAAAAGAAGATGGAGGGCAGTATTGCCCATGATTCATTGATAATGATTGTGTAGCATTCCAATGATGAAAGGGTCTTTTCGTGAAACCTCATTTAATTTGTCTGACTCACTTCTGATCTACATGCTTTGGAGATAATGGAGGTACAGTAGCTGTTCCAATTGTTATTATTTTAAAGATAAAGAAGACATTTTATCAACAAGCAGTTGGTTGCTGCAAGAAGTTTGTTTTTATTCAAGGGGTGTAGTTATGACACAATTTAAAACCAATCAACCCTTCCCCTTTTTCTCCTAGTCTCATTAACTACAGTTTTTGAAAGCTGCAGTTACAATAGGTCAAGAGATACCCACCTACGCTACGCCTTTGCATGGAAACCATAGATAAGAGAAAGAAATTGTAAGCCAAGAACAAAAAGGAATAGATAAAAATCTAGTTAACACCAACCCCATTTACTATATCTCTCTATAACTTTCTATTCATGAAAAGCGTCCTTGCTTTCACCCCTTCCATATACCATTTCAACATGGTTTTTTGTTCTTTAAACTTTTCACCTCTCTCTTGATGAGGACCTTATCAACTGCATGCAATTGGTTTTTCTGGCTCCTATTTCTTCCTGATTCATTCAAATATCCTTCACACACTGGTTTTATAATTCAGTTCTCCTCCATTCTCTCAATACAACCAATGCACTTTAAGGTACTTTTGTATACAATCCATATTCACTCAGTCGTCCTTGTCTCCCATCTCTTCTCATTTTCACACTATCCTTAAGTACCTCATTTCCACTATATCCAGCTTACCTGTTTCTCCTGGCCTATTTACTTATTATTAAATTTATATGCCACCAATCTCTCATGCATTCACACAGGGCCATTTTTCTTTGTTTTGACAAAAAAAAGCATTCCTCACAATAGGAGATGTATACAGCCCACTAATATCTCAATCATTTTCCTGTCTTGAAATATCTACATTCATTTTCCCACCTCTAAGACACATTCTACCAAAATGCAGAGATTCATTCACTTGCTCTAGATTTTCAAAATATATTACATTTGTAACTTGCAATCATCCACTCCATCTTCGCTTTCAAATGCATTTACCTTGGTTTTGATATATTAATTTTCAGATCCACACTTACCTTTGCAACACATAAGCTATATTATATTTGCTGCAAATAATACATGTTCTTAGCCAGAGGTGGGCATCACATACTGTAACAAGAGGTTTGCCCAGAACCAAAAATGTGAGCGTGCGTGTGCACGCAGCATCAAAAAAGCGGTGATTACATAGGTCATGATAGGGCCAGGACAGGTGGGTGGGCCCAGCTGCTGATCAAAACTATTGGTTTGCTCGAACCAGTCTGAACTGGCAGCAGCCCACCACTGTTCTTAGCTAACAAAATGGGGAAAAGGCATGCCATTTAGACATCTGCATATTCATTTTCCCAATCAACACACCTTTACTGTCACCTATACAAAACATTTTATACATATTCATCAATTAATATCATAGATTCACAATGAAGGAACAACACATATCCTTGTCTTAGTCTCTGCTAAATAATGAATAATTGTCTAAGCATGCCATTCATTCTCACATGACTTACTTCCATCATCAATCATATTTGTCACCTTTAGCTACCAACTTTTAATATTCACACAGTGAATTCCATAATTTAAACATATAGAATTTATGATGTGCTTTCTCTTGATCTACAAATACACAATAATTTATCATATTCATACATTCCTTATTGATCTGCTAAAAAAATCCACAAATCTGGCCTGCATTACCGTGGCACAAAGCACTGCTGAAATTTTGCTGACTATCAATTCTTATACTGTTTTAATCTGAATTATGCCAAATAACTTCATAAGAATGCTTAATAAATTATCATTATGATTGGTTGCACAGTCAGCCAGATGTTTAGTCTGGATTTATTATTATTAGTAGTAGTATTGCCTTTGAGTCATTGTTGACTCCTTTGTGAAGAAGTCCCTGCAGCTTTCTTGGGAAGATAAGACCTTATTTGGAATACTGCATCCAGTTCTGGTCACCATGATACAAAAAATATATTGAAATGCTAGAAATAGTGTAGAGAAAAGCAACAAAGATGATTAGGGTCTGGAGGCTAAACATATGAACAGTTGCAGGAACTGAATATGTCTAATTCAGTGATGGCGAACCTATGGCACGCATGCCAGAGGTGGCACGAAGCGCCCTTCTCTGTGGGCATGCAAGCTGTCACCCTAGCTCAGCTCTGCTGCACATGCGCACGTACCTCCCACTGGCCACCTGGTCTTTGGCTCTCTGCCACAAAGACCAGTTGGCCTTTGGGGGGCCGCACGCACATTGCATTTTGGGGGTTTGGAGTTGACACACACTTTGGGCACTCGGTCTGGAAAAGGCTGGCCATCACTGGTCTAATCTAACAAAGAGAAGGACTGGGGGTGGCATGATTTTCCAATATTTGAGAGGCTGTCACAAAGAAGAAAGGGACGACCTATTCTCCAAAGCCCTTGATTGCAAGACATATGGAAGTAACATATGGCAACTCATCAAAGAGTGATCCAACCTAGAACTAAGGAGAAATTTCCTGGCAACAAAAACAATTATAAACAATGGTACAGCTTTCCTTCAGAAGTTGTGTGTAGGCCATCCCTGGAGGTTTTTAAGAAGAGATTGGACAGCCATTTGTCTGGAATGGTATAAGATTCCCTGTTTGGGCAAGGGATTGGATTAGAAGACCTCCAAGGTCCCTTCCAACACTGTATTTCAGAAATGGCTTACCGTTGCCTTCTAGGATTGAGAGAGGGTGTCTGGTCCAAGGCCACCCATATAGTTTTGGGTCTAAGGAGAATTCCCAGTCTCCCAGTTTCTAGTCCAGTACCTGAACCACTACACCAAAGTGAATCACCATTAATTAATTAATTTCCAATAAGTTTTAATATTTTTTTCCTTTGTTTTTTTAGGGAATAATAACATCACTGTTCCAAGAATTCCATAAGCAAATAACATCCATCTTTTAAAGTTTACCAGTTAGTCTAACTATAGACTGATAATTTTTCACTATCTTCACCGTTGTGATTTCCTTTTTATTTATTTTTTTGGTTGGAAATTAACATTTATAACATTTGCTTTATTTCTATTTTTGGGTATTCTTGACCTCTTAAATGCTTTTTCTAATATTCCTCATGATAGTTTCATCCTAGATAGGGTTGTCACTTACTATCCTGGAGAGTTCCTTGTTTAACTCTTATCAAGTCTTTCAAAGAACTTTTCCCATGAAAATTATTTTGCATTTTACTTTCTTTTAAAATCTTAATTGCTCCTCTTTTACTGCATTCCTCTTTTACTGCATTTTTTTCTCAATATTTTATGTAATATTTTTCTCACCATGATTTGTTTTACAACAATCATTCCCCTCTAATACATATTCCCAGCCACAGCATCATTCATGTCTACATTTTACCAAACATCTTTTTCATATTTCATTATTGTACAGCCATGCATTTCTGTGCATTCCGTCCCCAGAGCATTTGTTGTTTTGGCACAAGAGGGTAGATTTCTTTCTGTTTAGCTAGCTTATAAGTAAGTTAGGCAATCCTGACCTTTCTAGTCAAAGTAAGTACAGAATATTCCTTAATAAGGAAGTGTTCAGGGATTATTACCGTACTTACTTCCCCATCCCTGTCTCATCACTTCCTGTTACAAGCATTGATGGGAATATTTCATCTTTCATTCAGAGAAACCACTCACAGATTTTCAGATGCAATACTGCCGCATCTGGAGGAATCATAGATAAGCAGTATATCCATACAAATCTTTAGGCAGTTTAGGCTCTGGAGGGTGTAAGGACAGTTATATTTGGGGCCTAGACAGTAAATAGGCCAACTTATATCTAGGAGCACGTGATCTCATTTATGGAGCATGGCTGCTAGCTATTAATTAGAATAGAATAGACTAGAATAGAATAGGAATTTTTTATTGGCCAAGTGTGATTGGACACACAAGTAATTTGTCATGGTGCATATGCTCTTACTGTACATAAAGGAAAAAATACCTTCATCAAGAATCATAAGGTACAACACTTAAGGATAGTCATAGGGTACAAATAGCAATCAGGAAACAATATCAATATAAATCGTAAGGATACAAGATTGCAGTCCTAAGTGGAAGGAGATGGTGATGGGAATGATGAGAAGATTAATTAGTAGTGCAGATTTAGTAAATAGTTTGACAGTGTTGAGGAATTATTTGTTTAACAGAGTGATGGCATTCAGGAAAAAAATTGTTCTTGTTTCTAGTTGTTCTGATGTGCAGTGCTCTTTAGCATCGTTTTGAGGGTAGAAGTTGAAACAGTTTTTGTCCAGGATGTGAGGGGTCTGTAGATATTTTCACAGCCCTCTTTTTGACTCGTGCAGTATACAGGTCCTAAATGGAAGGCAGGTTGGTAGCAATTGTTTTTTCTGCAGTTCTAATTATCCTCTGAAGTCGGTATCTTTCTTGTTGGGTTGCAGAACCAAACCAGACAGTTATTTGGGTTGTAATCATATACCATTGCTTTTTACAGTTTTACAGAATTTGCAGTATTTAATAAAGTTTAGATGATAGAATACTGTCTCCTTAAGGTTCACTGCTTGGATAGTTTTCATAGAGCCAGGGAATTACGGATTAGTGAGTCCAGGACATTGTGGCAAGCAGAATGTTTTTATTTTGTTTCAGGTAACTTCTGCATTTTCTTTCTTTACACACCCTTTCCATTCATTCTATTAGGAGATTAATCAATCTTCTAATCCTTTTTTTTCCATACTGGACTTATATTTTCTGCTCTTGCAGTATTTTTACTTTCACTCTAATTTTTTCACTCCCCTTTCCCATAATTACTGTGTTGTTTTTCCAAATGTTCTTGGGTCTTCCAATTGCTCTATCAGCTTTTTTGTATTCTCTCATCTTGTTTCTATCCTTCCATTCATATTATCCCCCCCCTTTGAGTTGCATGAATTCAGAAATTTGTACAATTCCACACACACACACACACCCCGTATTATCGAGAGCCATTGGAGTATAATATATTACTATCATCTATGTCCTAATTTCATGCTCAGAAAAATCAAAATTACTCTAATTCATAGTTCCTAACACATATTTTAATCCTATTATTCATAATTAAATCTACACGTACAATGTCCTATTTATATTTAATCATCAAGTATCCCTAGGTTCAGACCCTTTCTTCACATCTGTTACTGGCTTCCCCTTTCTTTAATTTGCAAAGCTCCACATTTTCTTTTCTTTTCTTTTCTTCCATTTATGACTTCCTGCATTTGTCATTCATACCTTTAACATTTAAAATTGTAAACTTCAATGCTATGTTCTGATTAGATGGATCCATATTTATTGATTTACATCACATGTCATGACTTTGGCCAGTTGACCTTTTCACACTTCACCTAGTAAAGTGAAGAAGCTGTTGTTGTTGTTAGTTGTGAAATCAAATCCGATCCATCGCAACCCCATGGACAATGTTCCTCCAGGCCTTCCTGTCCTCTACCATCCTCTGGATTCCATTTAAGCTTATGCCTACTGCTTCAGTGACTCCATCCAGCCACCTCATTCTCTGTCGTCCTTCTTTTGCCCTCAATCTTTCCCAGCATTAGGCTTTTCTCCAGTGAGTCCTTCCTTCTCATTAGCTGGCCAAAGTATTTAAGTTTCATCTTCAGGATCTGGCCTTCTAAAGAGCAGTCAGGGTTGATCTCCTCTAGGACTGACCAGTTTGATTACCTTGCAGTCCAAGAGACTCACAGGAGTCTTCTTCAGAAGAAGCTTTAGTGAACCCATGCCACATGCTCTGCTAACAGTAAGGGCACTGGAGACATTGCTGGTACTTTTTGAACAGTAAGCAACAAGCATGGCCAAAGCCCCATTTTATCCCAAGTATACTCAAAACATTCTATATAAACTTGGATCTTTAATCTAGAAAGAACTTTTCAAGCTGATGGTCTGTTGATGGCATTCTACCAGTTAAGAGGTATGTTAATGTACTGACACAAAGATATTTCATAAAGAGCTCTTTCATCTTTCCATTTATAGATGAAGCATTACTGGTCATTTGTAAAAGCTCAGGGGCTCCATGGGACATATTTGCCTTTGCTATCTGGGAAATGGATGTTTTTATGACTACATTAGGTTGGGAGTGGTAATTAGACTCAAAGAAACTAAGTGGATGTTGATGGGTAATTAGCATTATTTGTGGACATTGTTGGATGACCAGATTTTGAGAAAATTAAACATAATGTGTACTTTATTAGGTACTATTAGCTGTGTAAATCTACAAGTTCATATTGCATCAGCAACATGTCCATATTTAAACAGTGGATTATCTCATCTTTTTTTTGTAAATTGATTATTCCTGCTTGAGAGGGGAAAAAATGGCAAGGAAGATTTTTGTCTTTAAATCTTCCCAGGCTCAGGATTAATAGGGGGGAAAGGGAAAAACTTTTAGCATTATATAATGTATATTTTCTAAAACAAATAAAAAAAAATCAATAACAGGAAGGCTTTTAGGTGTAGATGTCAGGCATATTCAGTGTTTTATTTCATTTATCTATTTTTGGATACATTCAAAACTTTACCCAGCATTTTTAAGAGCTATTTTTCCAGAGACTCAATCCTCAATTTCAAATTCCTCAATTATGAAGGAATCTTCCATTTCTCCCTTTGTTTACATATTTATTCTCTAAGTACAGTAAATCTCACTCATTCTCTTTGTTTTCATATATTTCTAAATAAAATAAATATTTTATTTTCATGCCAGTTTGGAATTGATGATCTAGTAATGTGTCTCAGAAGGCTTGGTTTCTGAAGATTGTCTACTCATTATTGGGCCTCAACTTGTGTCTTTCACTTAATATGAAAGAGAAGTCATTATCCCTTTTTTGTGGGTTTTTTTTGGGGGGGGCTTAAATATCCTAAATTACCAAGTAAAAGAGGAAGAAAAAGAAGTGGTAGAAATAAATACCTGTGAAAACAATTCATCCTATGTTTGTTGGTTATATTTGGGTTCTCTTTCATCTTTATAGTTTACTAGAACATGAATATTTCCTTTCCTATTACATTTCCTTTCCCAGTTATCTCTTCCCTTTCCCCCCAAATATGGAATAGTGAACCGCTTCTGCACAAACATATGAATTTGGAATGAAAGCCAGTTTGGTGTAGTAATTAAGGCACCAAGATAGAAACCAGGAAACTGTTAGTTCTAGTCCTACTTTAGGCATGAAAGTTGGCTATATGAGTTTGGGTCAGTCACTCTATCTGAGCAATTCACTTCAAAGGGAACATAAGAGGAGAATAGAAGCATATTTGCAGCCTTGAGTTATTTATAACAACAATAAAAGTGGGTAAAAAACTTAAGAAAGTAAATTGTGATGTGGAAATCAATTTATCTGAATATTCCATTCAGCCCAAGAAAGAAGACATTCAATCTCAGATGTGCATAGATATACAGCTGTGTTGCACCAAGCTTAAAGGGTAATTCTTACCACTTCGTAGTATGCCAAATGCAACAACAAGAAAATGTATATCCCCTGAAGAATGCATTTGAAAAAATAATAATGAACAATTACTTTTCCAAACTAATAAATAATTTTTAATTTGCTAATGTTATGGGAAATAAAGCTTCATGTAATTAACTAAGAAATTTTAGTATGCTATGGTAGGATTTCTTTTTTTTTTTCATAAATAATAAGTGAAGCTAACCCCCTTCTCCATTAAGTTCCCTTGTGGATTAATTATTATCAATCTCTGTTTAATAACTGAATTCTGAGAACTTTGTGAGGGCCAATAGTCTGGACTTGGTATGAAAGCTAATTAAGAATAATGAAATAAAGCTATAGTGAACTTATATCTTTTGTGTGTTGATGTGATTGAGAAATGTCTCAGAGGTAATTATAATTAGTAATCATCTGGGGGAAAAAGAGATATTTTAAAAAAATAAATGGATGACAGTTCCTGACAGCAAGCAAATTTCTCCATGTCCTTTTTAAAGTTAATGAATATTAGATAAGGTTCAATAAATAGACACAAACAATAACAAAGAGTCTCGGGGCACACTGGAAAATCACATCACCATTGAATTTACTTTCGTGATCTAATTGGATATTTTGTCATTAATTCTTGTCTTCTTCATGAAAAGGTACCTGAGGGAATCATCCAAATGGCAACTTGATAAAGTATCTTGTTTGTTTTGAAAGGCACACAGAATATTCATGAAATTTACAGAAATTTAAAGAAAATGGGTTAGTGGGGAAACTAAAGGGTAAAGGCTTCATAATAAGGCACAGATATTTATAAGCTGGTTTTGAATATGTAGACTGGGTTAAAATTGATTCTACTTCAAACTATAGTGGCTTGAAATATAAAACCACTCCATTTGTAGACTATGACTGTGACAACTGACCAGAATTATTTCACTCATTTGTTGGTGTGCTCAGATTTTTTTTTTAAGATGAGGATAGCTAAATGATTGATCTTCTCCATGATATCTAGTTTGGCCTTCCAATAAAATGTTCTCATAAATAATTTTTCTTTTTCATTCAGAAACAGCATACAGTTAAGTACTGTTCCTGTTTATAGCAAAATCCACATGTCTGTTTTTTCAAGAAATATGACAAATAAGAATTGGAGATGGGGAAACCTCTAGTGACATATCTGAGGAACTTTTAGAAAATCCAATTTCAGCAAAGCTAAGATAATTTCTCAAGGTTGTCACTGGATTACGTTTGAACTGAACTTTAAGGGAAAATCCTCAAGAAACTTGAAAAAGAATTGAGATATTCTGAAACATGAAAAAATAAATAAGATATTTATTAAAGCTATTGTGTCATCATTAAGACATAATCGTAAGAGTTTAGGACTTACTGTGACAAGAATTTGCATAAATGACAGTGGTTGGGCCAACTTTCAAAAATAAAGAGGAATAACCTATATTGTGGTAAGGCTATTCATGTGTAGCTATAGAAGATACTTTTTAAAAAGTGAGCATCAAATTATTATCACCTGTGATATATATGCAGATTATTAAATTACACACACTCTGAAAAGAAAGTTAAGGAGTTTTAATTACTCCATATGCTTTAGAAATCCATGTGGGTTGTATTAAGCATGGCACGCCCTTGGGTACAGTGACACATAGCATCTGGCAAAGAGAAAAGATCTATTGTACTGCCATATCTTTATATCAAGCATCACATGGCCTATATATATTTTTATGGCAGCCACACTTATGGGAAACATATGGCTTAAGGCTAAGTCTTTGCACTGAAAATTCATAATCTTCAAGAATGTGTGATTTCTTATTTTATTCTTGCAATTTGGTGGAAGCAGTAACATAGGTATAAATTTTCTCTCTGGAAATTTTAATATATTCATTCTCTGAGCTTTTTGTGTGTTTTTGAAACAATTTATCTACTTGTTTCTTTGTTGATTGAATTGTCTTTCATTCTACTCATATTGAAAGATGGTTCAGAAAAATTCAAAGGAGTAAAATCCCTAGAAATCTTTTCCCAGGCCTTGATTTAACAATATAAGCTGCAGCAGTATTGTATATATTTTTGAACTGTGCTGTTAGATGGTATGAACATTTAATCAAATGACACTGAGGAAATAAATGGAAGATGTTATTTGTGAACTGTCCATTATACCTTTATAAGGATTACTAATAACGTGTAGTGGGGATGGCCAATATTTGCAGAAGTTCAAGTTCCAATTTTCAGGTTAGTTGGCTGTAGGAGGCCATTTGGTGATATGATGATTAGGAGAGATAGATGGGTCTTTGGGAATGATGGTGGGCTTGGATGGAGATGGGAAGAGGAAACATCTGGAAAGCAAACCCTCCCATCCTCATTGTCATAAACTCCTCAATTAAAACGTACCCTCAACATTTTCCCACTTTTCTCCTGAATTGAACAACCTAAACTGGAGTCTGCAAATATATATTAGGAGGATTGTTCATCCTTAGTCTAAATAAATATTAATTTGATACACTACATCAAGGTGTTTTAGAATTTAAAACTGAGCTCTTGACTTTTGAGGGGAAAAATATGGTTGTATCTTAAGAGAAGACAAGATAAGAACCATGATAAGAACTTATGGTCTGAAGTTCCTTCAAGTTTGAAAAAGTGTCTCAATAGGAATAGGAATGTCTAATCAAAATAAGAATTTTAAAAAGTAGCAATTTACTTTCCATATATAATTGAAATGCACAGATACACAACTACAGGTTATTTAAGATGAAACAATGTTTGGCAGTTTCGGATATTAAAATTCAGTAGTGAATTTGAGGATGCACTTGTGAATGATTCTCATTTGTTTATAAAGGAATAGTAATCTGGCAGTTGAAAATAATCTGGTGAGAATCTTACTGCTTTTAGAAGTTTGCATTCGACTGTATTTAGAATATAAGCCACTGTCTCCTCATTTTAAAACAGCAAAAAAAGAAAAAAGAAAGACTCAAAATAAGCAAGCAGTTAGAGCATTTTATTTGTGGTATATTCAAAACAGCTTCCTTTCGGAGTTTTCATTTGTACACAATTCAATCAACTCACCTTTTCCAATGCAGGCTGTGAATCAATTTGACATATTGAACTGGGTGCTTTTCCCATCAATTCAAACATTGAATGAACTTATCACTGAATCAATTCAGCTGATCACAAACACAAATCAAATCTATAATTCAGCTTGGATTGCAAATTGAAATAAGATTTTGGGTAATTTGCAGAGCCTTGCTATTAGGTTTTGAAATAATAGCACAATGGATATTTTTGAAAATATGAATAGGATAGTTAGGACTGATAGAAAAAAAACCCCTCTAAAACTCAAAGCCACAAGCTGGCACATTCCGGAGAAGCAAATGAATATAAAATATGGAAGAAAGTACAGTGGCAGATGAGATTTGCTGAGAAAGAGAGTATCATTGAAGTAAACAGGATATACATGTGAACTTGCTATGAAATTTTTTACACTGATCATTTAGACTGATTATTTCCTAAACTGAGTGTCAAATATAAATGACAAATTATAATTAACTGAACATAAAATAGATAACATATCTATAGATGAACTCTCTGAAACCCAAAGGATGTGATAACTTTATAAAGTTTTAATTGCAGACAACTTGATAGAAAAGGATATTTTCTTAGGAGAAAAATAAATATTTTTAGACAAAACAGTTCTATCTAGCATATACAGTAGATAAAATGGAAAAATAAACACCTAACCAGTTTTTAAAATGAATACCTTGCCAATGGGAATAGTGCAAAACACTGCCCACACACCAATCTTAAACTCATTTATTATACCAAATATTTTAAAAGGTTGTACATAAATTTGCATGGCTGTAAATAGAATTGGAAATACTCAGATAATAGATTACATTAGGTGGATTTATTGCAACTGTACATGGCGGGGGTGGAGAGGGGTTTTATTTTTTACATGCAAGTTTTTTATTCTTTTATTCTACTTTCTAAAGAGGTTCAAAATTCCAAGACTGCTATATGTTTAATTAGAAATATAAATGTTCCTCTCCATTAGAAGGAGGGTTTTCCATTCCCATAATTTTTACTATATAAAGACTTGTTCTGCCCTTCCTTCCATCTTTAATTTTACTAAAAAGAGAAGGACCACAAAACAGGGATTATTATTTTTTTTTATACACTTTACTAGTAATACTTTACAGAATTAGTTGATACAGTCCAGTGTTTTTCAAACTTGGTAACTTTATCTCCCAGAATTTTTCAAAGAGCATGCTGCTTCCAGAATTCTGGGTGTTGAAGTTCATACATCTTAAAGTTGCCGTGTTTGAAAAACACTGCTATAGTCCATTCGATCCCTTCTTCTTTTGGCACATATAGGGAATTTGATCTTAAGAATTTCAGGTACAGGAAATCTGGTCTACACAAAGTGCTACTAATGTGAGCGTGTTTCCATTTTCTGTGTTATTTGCTTAAGCACAAAAACACACATAAAAGCTTTGTAAACTTTAGAAATGCATATTCTGGGGAAAAATAAAAATTTAAAATACGTTGTAATTCAAATTTATGCTCAGATTTAACTCTCTGAACTAAGAGCCAAATGATGACAGAATAGCATTACTGTATATACAGTATGAACTCATTTGAAAACGTTTTCCATTGGGACTGGTCTCCCCATCCCCATATTTTCTTATTACCAGCTTAAAAGTCAAGACTTTAAGTAATTATTTAAAGTATTTCCTAACTATTACTGTTTCTCATTAAAAGTCATATATGGGTAATAGCTACCGTTTTTATGATGTGCTTTAATGCTAGTTCAATTAATGGTTTGTGGACATTTATTTTTTAGTGTTCAACTTGGAAGCTTTTTTGCTTCCAACTAATACCAAAGTCAGACTTGTGTTTCAGAGATTATTATCCCAAAATAGCTTTGGTGATGGGTACAACAATAAACTCTTCACAATTTCATTATACAATATATTTTCACAACAGGAGGATGCTTGTATAGAAATATCATACATGACATCCATGTCTCTACATTCTTTTTATCGTCCTTTGAAAGATTTTAGCTAACACGTCATCCTATATTTTATGTAACAGTATAGCAGAATAGGAAGTGACATTGGAGGTCTTCTAGTCCAACTCTCTGATCAAGCAGGAAACCTATACCATTTCAGACAAATGTTTGCCCTATCTCTTCTCAAAAATCTCCAATGTTTGAGTACCTGGGACTTCTAGAGGAAAGTTGTTCCACCAATTAATTGTTCTAGCTGTTAGGAAATTTCTCCTTAGTTCTAGGTTGATTCTCTCCTTGATTGGTTTCCATCTATTACTTCATGTCCTGCCTACAAGTGCTTTGAAAAATAGGTTGACCCCGTCCCCCCTTTTCTTTAGGGCAGCCCCTCAAATATTAGAACACTGATATCATGTCACTCCTTTTTTTTCACTAGACTAGACATACACGATTCTTGCAATCATTCTTTATATGTTTTAGTGTTCAGCTACCTAATCAGCTTTGTTGCTCTTCTCTGCACTCCTTCCAAAGTTTCAACTTTTTTTAAATAGTGTGACCAAAACTGGATGCAGTATTCCAAGTATGGTCTTACCAAGGCATTATTGGCTTTTTTTTTTTTTTTTTTTTTGGGCAGTTGTAGCACACTTCTGGCTCATATTTAAGTGATTGACGACTAGGACTCCAAGAGCCCTCCCACAGTTATCCATCCTTCTGATGTCAGTAAAATGAGGACCCAGATTGTTGGGGGCAATATGCTGACTCTGTAAACTGCTTAGAGAAGGCTTTAAAGCACTTTGAAGCACTATATAAGAGGGATGTGAAAATATTTACAAACTCCTCACGTCCTGGACATAAAGTGTTTCAACTCCCACCCTCAAAACGACGCTATAGAGCACTGCACACCAGAAGAACTAGACACAAGAACAGTTTTTTCCCGAACGCCATCACTCTGCTAAACAAATAATTCCCTCAACACTGTCAAACTATTTACTAAATCTGCACTATTATTAATCTTCTCACCACCCATCTCCTTCCACTTATGACTGTATGACTGTAACTTTGTTGTTTGTATCCTTACGATTTATATTGATATTGTTTCCTGATTGCTTATGTGTACCCTATGACTATTATTAAGTGTTGTACCTTATGATTCTTGATGAACGTATCTTTTCTTTTATGTACACTGAGAGCATATGCACCAAGACAAATTCCTTGTATGTCCAATCACACTTGGCCAATAAAAAATTCTATTCTATTCTATTCTATTCTATTCTATTCTATTCTATTCTATTCTATTCTATTCTATTCTGTGCTATTGCTATTTATTAAACAGATTTTTATGGCTACCTAATTCACTTATGGAGACTATTTTTCATAAGACTATTTTTTCTTTCCATATTTCATAAGCCTAACCATAGAACTGTATTATCCTGCAAAATCTAATGGTCATGTACAATTATATTTTTTTATAACTAAGTGGAATATTTTGCTCTTTCTCTATAAATATATTTATATATCTCTGAAATATATAAATATATTGATTTTTAGTAAAACATCTTGTTTAATACAACATTAAAAAATGATATACTGCAAAATTTCCTCCTTTGCAACCTTATCTCAAACTTCTTATATTACAGAACAAAAATTTGGAGTGCCCTTACCACATTCTGCTAAATGCCATTTGTATTTCTTTGCTATACCTATAATATTTCCTACTATACTTTATGGAATAAATTATTGAAAATATTGAAAATATTCAAGATGCTTGTACAATTTTTAGGTAATTATTTTAGGATGCTAATGTTTTGATATATTGCATAAAAGTTTAAAAAATATTTTCTTAATGTTAAAGAAAACTTGATTAAAGAAAAAATAAACTGAACCAGGAAAAGAACTTTGGGCAACTTTTTCCCCTATATCTAAGTAGTACAGTTGTAAGACTGACCTTTTTAAAAAATGGCAGATTAAAGTGAAGATGTGTTATTTCATGAAATAAACAGGAAAATGCCCTTTAATTTATAGTTTAGGGTATAAAAAACATTTCACTGCAGCGTAAATGTAGTTAGCATGTTTTATTGAACCTGTCAAAGGTATTGCAGACCAAGTCAGTCCTTTGATGATCTTCAACAGAAATCAAGAGTCAATAGGGCAAAGACCAAATGCACTCTGTGAAAGTCAAATTAAAGCTCCAGGTAATTCAAGGAAAAGCCTCTCTAACAGTTAATCTTCTCCAAAAGCCCAATGAAACAAAACTCAAGTGCATGAGTTCTGAGACCAAAGGGGGTTTTCAGATATTGATTCAGAATAAAATGAACACAAATGATACATGCTTCCAATATAATATTTGAGAAGGCGTCTTCTGTACACCTTCCTTTGCAGTGAGAATAATTTCCTCTAGATAAGGGCATGATGTTCAAAAGGAACTATGACCCAAACTAGCCATGCATTAGGTCAGCATGAAAGCACATTCAAACCTACAGCTCGTGCATTTCCCAACACAATAAGAAGAAAGGTTGTAGGATATAAAATGCACCTCCAATATTTGCCCTATGTATTACTAATTAAGGGTATGAAAGAAATTGTTTTGTGAAAGCAGGCTGAAGTATCTCTGTCATGGTAGGAAAAAGCAGAAATGAAAGGAGTCAGCTAAATTGAGAAGGGGAGGAAGTATACTTTTGGGAAAGGAATATAAGCCATCCTTGTTTAGTGGCTGCTTCATTTAGCAAAATTTCTTTCATCACTGCTATATTAAAAAAACAACAACACTTTATGACTAATTCCCACATTTACAGCTCTCACAGGTCTGTAAAGCAAAAGAAAACCGAAGGAAGATCATAAGCAAAGTCTTGATTTCACTTAGCGACTGCTTCACTTACCAGTTGAAATGCTGGTCCCAATTGCGGTCCTCAAACAAGGACTACTTGTATATGTGTTGTGTCTGCGCCCCCCGAGCCGGCTCTCCTGCCAGAAAGTGACTTGGACAGTGAGGGGGAAGGGCCGTCAGGACTTACCTCGAGAGCACTGGCTTCCCTGGCTCAGCTCCAGGACCCAGAAGCAGGCCAGGTGGAAGAAATAATGAGGCCTCCATCCCCTGACGCTTCCCCCACCCCAGGCCACGCCTGCAGACCCAGCTGACAGCAATCAGGCTTGGTTAAATCCTAGGTTTCGTAGGCAGGAGAGGAGGGAGCAACAGAGGCAAGGGTGGGGCAGGCCTAGGAAGTGCTGAGTCATGGAGCCACACCCCACAGGATATAAAAGGCAGCGAGAGTTGGTGTGTCTCTTTGTAACAGGCAAATCCACTGATTGACTAGAGCTGAAGTTTGTGACTCACCAGCATTGTGGAAGACAACGAGGGCTCTTGGCAGACGCTGGCTCTTTTGCCACCAGAGCTGATAGTGCCGGCTAATTAAGCCATCATTCGGACGGAGGCGGAGGAGGACAGAACAATATGATGTAAAAGATGCTTATGGAAGAACCACAGAGTAGAAGTAGTTACAGCATAAAAGAATATGCATAACTGAAGGAAGATTTATTTAAGTCACCTTGAGGAAAATTATGAACAAGATTCTATATATTAAGAAAATTGTATATAAAACTAGAAAACTTTATGAACTAGGAATATTTGGCAGTGACAATGAATGAGAATTTTCCTGGGTAGTAGTAATAATCGTCTCTTTTAGTTCCTCCTCACGATTGCTGTATCATTGGAAGAAACAAATTATGTCTCTCAATGATTTACAGTAACTGTACCAAAATACTGGGATCATCCTTTAATTGCTTAAGCAATTTGTTTACAGCCATTAACTTTTTCACTGTGCTGTAAGTCATTCCAAAGCTAGGGAGTATTGTTAACTGTAAAAATAATACACAAATGATCTCTCTCCTCCATCCCCATCCACATCAAGTTAAATTTCAACTATGTTTCTGGTGTCAATGTATTAGAGGCTCCCAAAAATATGAAAAAGTGGACCTGAACTTTCGGCTCTGTTCCAGTTGAGTCTGTACTGGTACATCTTCAATCTGGAGCAATGGTGAAATCCAATTTTTTTTTTACTATTGGTTCTCTGCGTGTGGCTTGGTAGCCCTGGTGTGGCTTGGTGGGTGTGGCTTGGTGGGCGTGGCAAGGGAAGGATCTTGCAACATCTCCATTCCCACCCCATTCTAGGGGAAGGGTTCTGCAAAATCTCCATTCCCTACCCACTCTAGGGGAAGAATCCTGCAAAATCTTCGTTCCCTCCCCTCCAGGGGAAGGATCCTGCAAAATCTCCATTCCCACCCCACTCTGGGGCCAGCCAGAGGGGGCATTTGCTGGTTCTCAGAACCTGCTGGATTTCACCCCTCCTTTACAGGCATATTTGGACCCTTTAATACTGGGCTTCTCAACCTCAGCTACTTTAAGATATGTGGACTCCAACTCCCAGAGTTTCCCAGTCCCTGGGGAATTCTGGGAGTTGAAGTCCCCACAATTTAAAAGTGGACAAGGTTGAGAAATGCTGCCTTGGAAAAAGAATCCAAGTTGCAAAAGAGATGTTTTCTCCTGCCTTGAAAGATTTTTCCCAAAGATTGCACTGCATTATCTGGAAGGGTTTGGAAAGAGCATATAAGAGAACTTGAGCAAACAGGACATTTGGGGGAAAATTCTCACTTGACAAGGAAAGCTAAGGAGATAATCAAGTCCTGCAGAAGTGGCTAAATGGAGGGTAACACTCACTGAAACAGATCCTGAGGCCACAGCTGCAGGAGGCTGCTGAGAAGCGGCTTCATTATGGTGTTTCTCAAAGAAAGAGCAACAACAGAAGTTTGGGGCTTTCAGGCTTCTACCGTAAATCTCAGATTAGAAGAAACCACGTCTTCCAATCTGTCCCCTTTTCCAACTTTAGAGTGGAGGGGGGATCACCAGGAGCAAATCCATTGCACCAGAAAGGGAGAAGTTGCAGGCTTGTAACCAATGGCAGGAAAAGACCAGAGGGAGAATTATAGGCAACGAATACAAAACGGAGCAAGTCTGTCATTTTTCCAGTTTTGTTTGAGGCATTGTTCTCTTGTAAGTGATAGTAGCTTTCAGAAAGCAGCTTTCAGATCAATAGCCATGCTGCTGTTTTCCCATCTAGAATACATTTTAAGTTATTTTCCAAAAGTGGTTTATGAGTGTTTCTAGGTGCATTTCTTTCTTTCCCTTTCTTTTACCTTTAAAAGCATTTTTAACTACTGGTTCCAGAGAACCAGTAGCAAAAAAAAAATGCTAAAAAAGTAAAAAAAAATGTTCAGACATCATGTGTCGCTCAGTTGATTGTGGGAACTTTTTTTTTTACTTTTTAAAGCATTTTTAACTGTAGTAAAACAATAAAAACAAAAGACAACCAGGTGGATGGGCGGAGCCTCACACCACCATCACTACTGGTTCTCCAAACCACCTGCCACGATCGCTACTGGATCACCCGATTCAGTCCGAACTAGGAACATTTCACCCCTGATCTGGAGATGATATACCAAAGACACAGAAGAAAATAATAATAATTTAGCTACCAAATTTTTAAAAAGGTTAATAATAATAAATTCATATTTATTATTAGGACAAAAATAATTATTATTTTACAATATTAAAAAAAATGTCCTTTAAAGATTAAAAGTACAAATCTTTTTTTAATTATTGAATTCACTTTTTTCTCCTTGAATCTAAATGTCCTAATTCCCAGAAAAGTCAATATCAATTTTACAACTGAGGATAATAATGCAATCATGTCCAGCTGAGACAAAAAAAAGTGCTATAATTGACAACAATGCTAAAGTTTATGGAATAGGCAGAAACAAAACACAATAAAAAAAGTTACAGTACTTTTAGTTTCTACTGATGTATTTATTTCTTAAACAATTGTAAAAAAGAAAACACCCTGTATTCTCTATCTGTTTTAATCTAATCAGACAAAGCCATCATGGCAAATTCAGATGAAACAAACCATGACTGACCAATTTGCACTTATGTCAGTTGGGTGGAAGAATCATTCTAATATATTTGAAGCAAAAACATATGCATACTAGCTGAAAGTATTCAAGGAGGCAGAGGGAGAAAATTATGAATATTAGGTTGTGTGAACCTTGAAAGAGTGATTCAATTGTAAAGAGAACCAGTTAAAACAGCCCTCCAAATCTTTAAATCAATTCTTGAAATTATTTTCAATCATTGAATAGAAACAGCCATCTTCAAATAGATTTGGAAAAATGGGATGATTTGAAAATTCGATGGATTTTCTGTTGCTTCACTGCTTCTTCAAATGTTGTGGTACTTTTCCTTGCATACAAGAACAAAACTGAGAAAGGGTAGAGTGTTGTAATGGATTCTCTAATACTGACAAGAGAAAATGAAACTGGTCATTGAGCCATGCCAACACGCATTCTAGCTTTAAAAAAATATCTGGTCAAAAAAATATAAATGATGACCTTTTCAATCTTGCTTACTTTTTCAAGTTCTTAAATATTTTTATTGTTAAGTTGGAACAGGAGATATTATGCATTTGGTCACCATAACTTATTTATGGGCTATTTTCTGGATAATTAGTGAGCTGCTATGCATTTCTTCCTTCATTTCTTAGCGCTTCAAGGTAAATATGGATTGTTTCTAAATCCTTTTCTATATTCAATGGAAAATTTGAAGAATCAATATAATCAAAAGGATATGTTAGTTAACTCTTATTTTCAACTCATTCTGTCCACTTCTCCAGTTTAGTTATTTATTTATTAAATTTATTTGCCACCTATCTCATAATGAAATGACTAAGCACCAGGTAAGAAATAAGGAGACTGTGAGTTCAAGTTCTGCCTTAACCCTGAAATCCAGCTGGATGATTTTGAGCCACTCATAGTCTATCATCCCAAGCTATCTGTTATGGTTGTCGCTATGGGGAAAATAGGAGGAGGAAGGTACGTTGGATACATTTGCGATCTTGAGTTATTTGTAAAAAATAAATAATAAAGGTGGGATATAAATAAAATAAAGTACTAATAGATGGTAAATTATATTTAGACGATATATTAGCCATGCATATTTCTTCAAGATTCATAAGTAAATGCTGCCACAGTTCCAAAATATTATGAAAAAAAATATAGTTGCATGAGTTAATGTCTGTATATTTATGAAATATATACCCCACTTTCATTTTTGGTTTTATTGTATATTTTCTTATTGCTTTTTAATCTAATATGGATGTCTTTAAAATGAAAATAAATTTGTTAATATTATTAAAACAAAATAAAAATAATCATCAAAAGAAAGGAGAAGAGAAATATGGAGAAGCAAACATAAAAGAAATAGAAAAAAACAAAGCAATAAAAAAACCTACGAGGGATTAGGAACCCACTTGGGTTTCACAGAGGAATGAAGAGGGAAAAAAAGAATCCAAAATAATTATGAGATTATAAACATGAGAAATTTATAAATAAGACAAATCGTTCGTATCCAATAACACTTGGCCAATAAAGAATTCTATTCTATTCTATTCTATTCTATTCTATTCTATTCTATTCTATTCTATTCTATTCTATTCTATTCTATTCTATTCTATTCTATTCCGTTCTAGAGGATTAGATGGCAGAGAACAAGATGAAATTAATTTCAGGTAAAATGGAAATTCTATAAAATAAGAAACTGAGTTTAGGAGATATTCTTGTTTAAATATTGAATAGCTGGTGTATAATCTGGGAATTTACCAAGAACTTCAGATATCATTGGATTTTCAAATGGCAGTTACGATAAGGAACAATTTTGCACACATACTGTTAGTGCACCTGAAATGGTTGGAGTTGATAGAGGTTATCCATGGCTCAGTTATATACTGTATCTTTTAAGTGAAGATAATCATGAAATGTGTCTTGAAGTTGAAATGAGGGAAAGGGCTAATGATATCGATATTGGGATTTGCCAACACCATTTAAATCAGGGGTATCAAACTCAAGACCCATGGGCCGGATTCCACCTGTGGGGTGTTTAGATCTGGCCCACAGGGCCGCCCTGGAATTAGCAAAGGACCAGCCCGCAATGCCTTTGCCAGTGAAAACATAGCTCACTAGGGCTGCTAACCCTCCTGAGCTTCATTTTTGCTGGCAAGAGGGTTGCAGGAGGTTGCCGCAGCTGGAAACAGAGTTCAAGAGCCCATTTTTGCTGACAGAGTGGTCGGGGCACCACAGGTGCTCCCGATGTCAAACTGGCCACACCCCACCCCATCCCCCTGAGGTCATCACAATCCTGATGGTTGATTGTTTTGATGATACGTAAGAGGCCAGATCATAAAGAAGACCAAAAGAGGTGATGCACACAAAACATTCTGATGTAAATCCTAATAATCTGAAGAGAGAAAAACAAATCACTTAAGTAGAAAAAGCTATTTAGGACTAGGAAGACTCTTCCTTGTCCAGCACTTATACTGTTGGCATGTATAAATGAATCATCACATATAGAACAGCCGTATCAGCTTAGATCAGGGGTGTCTAACTCTGCATGACACCTTGTCACCAGTGGTGGGATTCAGCCAGTTCGCACCACTTCGGGAGAACCAGTTGTTAACTTTCTGAGCAGTTTGGCGAACTGGTTGTTGGAAGAAATCATTAAGGCAGAGAACCGGTTGTTAAATTACATGAATACCAGCACTGCTTGTCACATGACATATCACAACTTTTTTTCCCTTCGCTAAACTGGGGTGGGTGTGGCTAACGTGACTCATCTAGCCCGTGGGCCACGAGTTTGACACCCCTGGTTTAGATCATTTTAAACACAAAGTTTGGGTGGATCCTTATAGCACATTTAGCTTCTAGTTATCAAATGTAACAACTTTGTATATGCATGTGTGAATTTAGCATTAATCTTAGAAACAATATTTATTGATCAAACTTATATAGTTGCCCCTCTCTCCAAAGGTGATTCTAAGCCGGAACAAGATTCAGTAAGAGCAGTAGGGTAAGATCTATGATTAGATTCTCTGAAGAAAATAGTCTCCTCCCCTTTTCTTCAAATAAATTGTGGAAAGCTGTGAATAATCATGACTAATGCACTTGAGTTGATTTGACTGCGTTGGATTTCTTTTAAATCAACCATTAAAGAAGTTTGAATAAATGGAGGAAATAACAGTGTGGGAGGTGAACAGCAATTTTGATCAGAAAAATGGACTGATGTAAGATCCTTAATCATTGTCATCAGCAGTTCTGAGTCTCACCATTACTACACATTAGCTTTATTTTGACATTATTCTGTCTCTGTTACCTGGCTCTTCTGACCAGTATTGTAAATGTTGCTACATTGATTCCTACATTTGTTTGCATCATCTTGTGTGTGTATATGCTTTATACCACCAAACATCACACATTTTTTTAGAAAAAAATCCTTACTCATTAAAGTGCTTGAGTGATTCAATGCTAATTAGACTGTAGATTTGTATCTAGCATATCTCTGTAATTCTAACTGCCCAAGCAATGCATGTTATAGTTTTAAACAAAAGCAACAGGTTTGTTTGTGAGCTGTAATTAAACATAGCCAAAAGTAGAAATTAATTTGATTACTTTTATTATCCTTCTACGGAGATATTTGAGAACATCAACCACAAGAACATTACTATTTAATTATTTAAAGGAAAAAGTTTTCCAGAAAGTCAAATTTGAGCCAACTGCTCTTACATTATATTCTAGATAGCAGTTCATCTTTAAGAGAATATACAGCTGCAAGTTAATTAATTGAATCAAAGAATACCGTGGTAAATAATGAGTAAAATGTTAGGTCAAATAGTTCCTAGGATAGTTCCCATTTACCTTCTATAAATAAATAAATAAATAAATAAATAAAAACACCAAAGTTGAACTAGAAGACCTCTGAGGCCATGTCCAATTCTATTGTTCTATGTTCTAAAAAACAAAAATGCCACCAGCTCTTTCACAGGGTGTTAAAATATTCAGCAATAAAAGAGATGTGGCAAGCTAGGCCATCTTATATTTCTGATGGCTAGCAGTCTATGCTGGACAGGGGTGGTATTCACTTACCTTTGCTACCGATTCGCAAATGTGAACGCACATGCTACCTCCGCACATGCACAGGGCCTCAAAAGCTTCAAAAACATGGATAAATGGGACATGATTACATCCGGGTAGGTGGGCGGAGCCACCTGCAGACGCTACTACTGGTTTGCCTGAACTGGATAGAACCACTGATGTTGGGGCTCTGTAGAATTGTTTTGGCAGAGCTTCAGCTGAAGCAAATTTTGAAGAAATCACATCTAACCATGGTGTTGACAGACTGTTTAAATCTCGGTTCCATGAAGTGCTTCATCAGGTCAAGGTGGACTGCAACCAATCTCTGCAGCTTTGACTTAATTATCTATTTATTTATTTATTTATTTATTTTATTTATTTATTCATATTTTTATACCGCCCTTCTCCGAAGACTCAGGGCGGTGTACAGCCAATAAAACGACAAGAAGTTCTAACAGCAACACCATAACTTGTTTCCTCCATTTTTATTTCTTTTAGAATGATTACTTGAAGATACAGTGGTCAGGTGACTTTCACTGTTCATATTAGAACAACTAGAGCAGCATTCCATTTTCCACAATGTCTACCCTGAGACCTAAGGGAAGCGCCGAGTCAAACAAGACAGTAGCATCGTTATTCATGTGATAAGTGATATTGAGGCATCTTATCTTCTGATGTTGGAACTAATGTGTTACCATCAGATGAAAGAGTCATAATAGCCTTATTACCATGCATTCCTTTGACCCTTTTTCCTTAAGCTACATTGGCAGTTTTATCACCATGCCATGCAGAAGCAAATTCAGTAGTCTATGCACAGTAGACATTATAAATTGGAAGTTTTACTCAAAACTCAAAACAAAGCACATTTCCCATTTAATGCACACTTTTTTTGTGTGGCATACATTTGTATGCAGGAATAATATTTGGGATTTATTTTTGAACAAAATGCATCATTTTCACTAAACCAAACACGACATCAACAAATATCAACCACAGTAAAATTTTCAGATAGCTCTCCAGCAAAACTCAAAGAACTCTTTCCTGATTATTCAATATTAGCTCAGATGTCATCAGCATACATTAGTGCATCTATGACTAGAAGAAAATGGACTAAAGAAAGTCTTTTGATTTTTTGAGAAAAGAAACAATGTCTTCATTCTATTTTGTTACTGTTATTATTAAGTTCACACCTTCGTGTTCTTGGCCAGTGTTAACAGGAACATATCTTTGTTCTTTTTTTTCAAAGTAAGCAGGGTTTTTTTTTAAATTTATGTTAGAAGTACTCAATTGGATAATGTTAGGAAATATAAAACACTGTCCTTACACTAAAAATATTTTTTAAAACATGCCTTAGTTTTGACTTGAAATAATAAACGGAGCTTGTTATTATTTCTGCTCACTAGAGAAGGATTATGGCTTCAATAAACATTTTGAAGACAACAAAAAAGAGAAAAAAAATCATTTATGAGTTCACACCCATCTTTTATATACAGTCATAAAACTTTTATGCTAGGAAGGTGGATAAAAAATTATGTGTTAACCAATCAAGTTACTGTGCCATCAATTTTATGAGCCTCAGAATCGTATCATTGTTGCTTGTGGATTATCAATTCATATAGCACATCTCTATCTGTCAGGAATAGTTGGAAATGTTTCAGATCACTAAGTTATAGGAATTTCTTAAAAAAAAGTACGTGTCATTTAGAGTTACACTTTTCACTAACTGTAATGACATTGACAATTCTGTCATTACTATAAGGCTAAGCAAGTTGAGTTAGAAACACAGAGAAGTTACCAATAGCATCTTTATCAGACCATATTAATGTTAAGATTGATATACTGACTATGCTGTATGTCATTGAACAAATGATGGATATATATTTTTTTATGACAGCTTATGGAATTACTTAAGTCATAAAATTTATGATGATGTCATAATGCACATGTCCTATTGTGTATTGGTAGGAAATAAACAACATGAAAAGGTTTACTTGGGAAAAGTGACAAAAGTAGAGAGGATCTTTTGAGAACACAAAGTTCTTAATGGAGAGTAATGCAGTTCTAACATCCCACTGGCACCATTGTGTAAATTCAAATCATATGTTATTTGCGTTACCCAACAAGAAACCTATCATTAAGACAGGAAATAAACTTTCCATTCTCCTAAATAAATCATATTTCATCAAAGCAAACTGCATATATGCTCTTGTCTGAGACAATAAGGAAGAGTAAAAGATTAAGGTCCTTTTAGTTTTTTTCCTAGGGACATGGTGGCTCAGTGGCTAAGATGCTGAGCTTGTCAATCAAAAGGTCGGCAGTTCAGTGGTTCAATTCCCTAATGCCACATAATGGAGTGAGCTCCCCTTACTTGTCCCAGCTCCTGCCAACCTAGCAGTTTGAAAGCAAGTAAAAAATGCAAGTAGAAAAATAGGGACCACCTTTGGTGGGAAGATAACAGTGTTCCGTGCACCTTTGGCATTTAGTCATGCCGGCCACATGACCATGGAGAGGTCTTTGGACGGCTCTGGCTCTTTGGCTTTGAAACAGAACGACTAGTACATATGTGTGAGGGGAACTTTTACCTTTTTAGTCCTTTTCCTGGTAGGGTTCAAACTAGACCACATTTTCCATATTAACTTTTGAGTAAGCAAAAAGCACTGTTCCATGCTTTCTGCTTACTCAAAAGTAAATATGGAAATTCAATAACCTAATATGGATTTTGGGAATTTCTAGGTAGCAATCCAATTCATTTTTTAAAAAATTTGGGAAACTAATAAATCAAGTAGAGAATGAATTGCCCAGTCTCCTAACTTTTACTTTGTGTCCCTACTTCTAAAATTGTTACCTGAGCTCCTTTACCCTCTCCTTTCTTTTCCTCTAATTTTCTCCATGATTATTTTTTTTCTGAATAGTGAAAATAGTGAAAACCCAAAAATGTATTCCTCCAGAATACTGGAAAATAAAGGATACCTTGAAATTTGAAATGTGTAAAATTTCCAGTTGCAAACTTGATGCAACAAGACAACGCTTTGAAAAACCCTACAACAAAGAATACATTTTGTGATCACAATTATTAGCTATATTGAAAATGTTTTCTTCATATATTACCTTCTTACAAATTCTAATCTATTTTACAAATTAGTATTTGTATTCTTGATAGAAGCATTGAATACAGGTGTTTTTAAAGTTCATATTTTTTTCTGAAGCTAAACATTTGCCTAAATCTAAAAACTGAAATTAAGCTAAAAAACTATTTTTAACCCATGGGCACCCCCTGAAAATTGATTTTCAGATCAACACTATGAATATTTTGGTGTTTTCATACGTATAAATTAGGGTTTCAGTAGCATATACAAAGTTGTGTGGAAACTTTTCTTTAAAAGAAATCAAAATAACATGGAAATTGGGCAAACTGAAGAGTAAAAAAAAATGCAAAGTGAGAAAAATTGAAACTGACAGCTCCATCCATTCTCAATACAAAGAGAAAAGAATGAATAACAGGTGATTTGGGAAGAAAGGCAATATATAAAACAAAAGAAAAGGGAAGAGGAACAAAAATTAATTGTGTGAAGAGTCTGGGAAAAATAATTAGGGAGATTAGAGAAATAAATGTCATAAAAAGAAAAATGACTAAAGTTATAAAAGTAATATAGGAAGGATGTTGAAGAAAATTTATTTCAAAGACAGAAAGATTAGAAATAATCATTAAAAGATATATCTATATTAATAGCCTGTTTTAGTTGTAGCTAATGAAAAACTGATTTAAGATCCTACGATTGCTTTGAATCATGACAATTTAAATTTGCATTGGCTTCCAATTAGTCATCTTAAGACATCAATACCATGCCATTTGAAAGACAAAACTCCTCTAAGGAAAGAAAGTGTAAATAAAAATAAAAATAAAATGCAAGTAGCTCCAGGTAAAATTGTTTTTACTCAGCAGCTTAATGATCTGATGTATGCAAAACTACATAGAGAGAGGCTCTTCAAAAAACATGATGAATAGGCTGATGGGGCAGTTTTATCTGTACATATGGAGAAAATGTGTAGCTTCAAAAGATAACCTGGGGATGTGTAAGCAGGTTGATATGAATAAATGTGATTCTTCAAAGAAATTGGTATTGGCACTGTTACATTTCTGGGTCATACAGTTTTGTTGTGTTCTAGTTTGGAACGCCAAAGTCTTGATAAAGCTGGCTCAGCTTTCCTTGAGATGGATAGATTTATTTGGGGTGTGGCCTGAACTTCCCAGAGTTTTCTTCAAGACCTCTGTTGAGACAAAATGTTTGTTTGTTTGTTTTGCTGATCTATGTCTTTTTTATTCTTAAATCCACCTCAACTTTGAGGAACTCAAAGTGTACCTGATCTGACCTCTCATATTTTTTTATTTAGATCTGTATCTGAACTCTGACTTTAAATCTACCAAGTTGGGGGGTAAAAGGTGGCACCTATGCAATTCGTGGGGAAAAAACATATGATTCAAATCACAAACCAAACAGGATTAAGAAAGTATTAATCTCTTTACACAGTAATGGAATGACATTGGATTTCACATATCAATGCTAGGACAAACATGGAATAAAGTTGGCAAATATAAACTGGGAAGCAGGTAGGAGTGAGAATACAGAAATCCAATTTTACTGATGTGAAAATGGTTCGGAATATTGATCTAAAAAAGCAGTAGAATAACAATGAACATAATAAAGCACAGAAAGGCTGTTTTGATGGAAAATGTACGGAATTTAGTGAGGCGAGAGAGAAGCATGATTGGTTCCATTTACCAGAATCAATTGGTTTGTTTAGAAATAGCGTTCACAAGTTTTCCATACAAAATATGTACAAAATGTGTACAAAATATGAAGCAACCAATTAGAAGATATTGCACTCGTTCCAATCTACTCATTAATGTGAATTCTCTTTCTCTTGTACAGAAATATTGGGAAAAAGTAAAAGAGTTTAAAGTAAAGGAGTCCACTAGTCATTGCTGACTATAAGGGGTGGTGCTCATCTCTGTTTCAAAGCTATTGAGCTAGTGGTGTCTGAAGACATTTCTGCAGTCATGTGGCCAGCATAATGGCATGGCACACTATTACCCTCACACCTAAGTGGTACCTATTTATCTACTTGGATTTGCATGGTTTCAAACTGCTAAGGTTAGCAGGAGCTGGGGTGAAGACGGGAGCTCATCCTGTTACATGGCTCTCAAAGCTTTCTCAGCGACAAGCCCAGTATCTTAACTGCTGACCCATCATGCTGCCCTATTGGGGAAAACAATCTAAAAAATGACATGCTGCCAAAAATAAGGTGGAGAATCCGCTTCAAGCAATATCAATATGCAACTGGAGAAACCTCTACAGCAGTAACAGGTGATTCTGCAACCCAGAGTGTTAATGCAATGCTATGCAGTGCTCCAGATATGATTCAAAAATGGTGCCATGGAACACTTGGGGTGACAAACTTGTTAAGTTCGGGCAATGAAGAGGCAGGAGACGATACAAGTGACAACAGCTCTTTGGTTTATTGTGATCCCAGCAACAACCAACAGGAAAAACCCCTCTTTAAATAGTATTTTGGCTGAGGCATTAGCCAATCAGCAACGTGCAATTTCCCGCCCAAATTTCCCTCCTGAAATTCAAATACATTACAAAACTCAAGCACTGTTTCAAACTCTTTAAAATAGCGGTGTCTTTTTGTGTGACAGTTGCAGAGTCTTTGTTACAAAGACATTCAGATAAGCAAATATTCTGCAATCATTCTGAATTACTAATCTGTGGTTCCTACATTTCTTTTTCTTTCTTTCTTTCTTTCTTTCTTTCTTTCTTTCTTTCTTTCTTTCTTTCTTTCTTTCTTTCTTTCTTTCTTTCTTTCTTTCTTTCTCTTCCTTCCTTCCTTTCTTCCTTCCTTCCCATCTTCCTCCCTCCCTTCCTTTTTGCAGTTCCTTATTTGCATTAGTAAAATAATGCAGGGAAAATCAGATGAGATGGAGTATCAAATCTCCAATAGGCTTAACACATCTATTAATGGTAAATTATTTTCTAAAAAAATAAAAATAAAAACAGTTGACCTCTCAAAGTAAGACTATCAAATTTTTGTTATTACCCCTGCAGTCCTTGGCCAACTCCCCCCCCCACACACACACATAAACACACAGTAATTTTAAAAGTGCTGCAAAACAACTTTTTTTTTCTGCTTTAGAAAAGCTGCTAATGCAAGGCATCTCAGAACTGAAGGCAGTTCCCAAATCTTATTTCTTTCCCCCACCCTTTGAATTGTAGTTATCTAAAATTAATGGCACTGACTCTTGGAATTTCCTGAAAAACTGAAGACTAAGTCCTAAAATAAACTTAACACAGTTTTTTTAAGGGAGGTGGGAATCTCAAAACTGTCCCAAAATCAAAGGAATTCTCCTCAGAACTTCTTCAGCCTGATTATCTTGCATCATCAGACTTGTCAGTCAGCAGCCTTTCTGCCCTCAAAAGTTTCAAAGTCATGTGTTGCTGGCCAGATAGGTTTTCTATATTCTCCATAATGGATGAGAAATGTATTTTATTCACTTGCTCATTTCTTTCAGCTAAGGTGGGGCAAAGTCTTCATATTATGCATGTTTCACTCAAAAAATTTTTGAGTGAAGTTTTTTCACTCATGCATGTTTCACTCAAAATTTCACTCAACTTTTTTCTATTATGCACCTTTTATAAGCCATTTTTGTAATAATGATGTTTATTGTAGTGATCTTCCTTTTTATTTGTATGTTTCTGTGGTCCGTTTTCTTCCATAAAAGTATGTTCTGTTTTTAGACATTCTAAAACATGAAGTTTTTGATGGGCAACTTTAGTCCCATTTCCGCATTTAGACTATGCAAATAAATTACAAATAAACAGTATATAAATGCTTCCATTAAGGAATCTAAATGTTTTATTTTATATTTGGGCATATAAAAACTAAAATGGCTAATCAACACATCCCCCAATTGCTTTTTGTGGCAGAAAAGCTTTTGCTATCTTCTTCCCTCTAGTGAGGTGTTTCTCAAACTTGACAACTTTAAAATGTGTCACCTTCAGCTCCCAGAATTCCCCAGCCAACATGCTTTGAATTGAAGTCCACATATCATAAAGTTGCCAAGTCTGAAAAGTACTACGCTAGAGGTTCTTCACTCTATTCCTGAAGGTGAAATTCAGAATTTCATCTTCTTCCAACTATAGGAAGCACAATTTAAATTAAAGCATCTGATGTGGGATTCCAGCCTTGGAAATAGGGCTGTCATTCATAAGAAAGCAAGATAAAGCTTCCATTAAAATGAATGAGCCATTTTATATGTTGGTCCCTTTAGCAGAAAAAAAAACTGTTACTCAACTCCTTAGCCAATACTTGTCATGCCAATTCAAGACTTACGATGATGTTGGAAGTTGGCAACTTGATTAACTACTTTCCACTTTTCAGATGTCACATGTTTTCTAATCAATCAAAGAAACAAACCATTCCAATTCACCTCCCACATTAATGAAGGCATTAAATATCTGTCGGCTAAAATTATTAAGTATGCAATGTTGCTTCCTTTAGCATCTTCTTTATTTAAAAATGATAAACATTTCTACATTATCATCTTTTAAAATACAATCTCATTCCACTCAAAGGCTCAATTATTCAGAAATATGTCCTGCTGTGTACCAAATCCAGGGCACCTCAATGAGATGCCTTCACACTGGTCTAGCCTGTAACTGAACAAGAATCTTTCAATTTCAACAGTTCCAAAGAGTTTAGTGTTGCGGCAGATTTACACATAAGATTTACCTTTCCTTTCAATAGTGTGGTTACTTATTTTTAAAAAACAGTGGTTACATATTTTTAATAATATTTCCAATGAAACTGAACAAGATTTAGTTGTGTACTTTCTTCTCTGCTCATGGGTGTCTATCTTGCAAGCAAAGCAATTCTCTGAAATACTTACTCCAACATAATTGCTTCCTACACATCTGACTTAATCAATTGGTGGGAAATGTATCAGGCAGCAGATGGAAGAGCATGCACATAATACTTTATCACACAGACATAATACATGCATACAAACCTATATGCCATGTAGATATGAGAATCATACCAATTCTTTGCTGCCAAGTATCACATTACACTTTTGTGTTCCTTGCTCACACAGACATCATTCACCCCAATGAGATGCAAACTATGTACCCAGTCCAACAGTCCTTGGTAACCTAGTGCCTTCCTAATGGAGTTTTGGACAATTTGGCATGGCCAGCTCTGTGTGGCAAGCTCACCACTGCCAAATTGCACCTGCCAATTCACAGCCACCAAGTCACCGCAGGACAACTCCACAAGGAGTGGCATTGGGGACAACTCACCACAGGCCTCCAGCGGGACAGCTAGATTAGCAGATAAGCAAGCAGATGAGCAGAACAGTGGCAGCAGCTGGTAGCTTTCCTTTTTCACACGCCCTGCCACCAGCATGCCAAGCTCCAGACCAAAGAGGAAGGGGCGGTGTATATAGTGATATCCTATATTGATAATAGATTTTCAATTGTGAATATGTGTGCACGTGTGTGATCAGTATAGAATCTGTATAAATATATAATTGGAAACATCTTGAAGGGGTATGGGCAGATCCTTATGTAGTCAAAATGACACCATGGAAGTAAGGAAGAAATAGTAGGTAGTTGGAGAGGTTTTGTTTTTTTTAAAGCTCACTGAAGACTGAGCACATTGAATGTATACATGGACACAACTGCTGGAAAGAGAGAACATAAACTAATCGGGATGGAAAGCAGTATCTTAAAATGAGGCTATGGCTACCACTTTTTCATTCTGTCATTTGCTGCAGTGTATGAGTGTCTCCGATTATAAGGCCTCAAAGTGAAGGTTTCAACCAATGCTAGAACAGTTCGATAGATTTGAGTGTTTATACATAGCAAAATGACAATATTTATCATAGAAAACATTAAGCAAGTACAAAGAGATGTTTCCCTATAAAAATAGCAACAGGGAAAGGATGTGCTTTGGTTCCATTTTTCTAATAATGATGCACTTTTAATGATCCATCTTTTAAATCCATGCAGAATATTTTTTTTTCTCACCAGCAATACAGTCTACTGTTTTTGTAGCTTGGATACGAGTGCCATTACTTAAACAGACAGCACTTATTGGAAATTAAACCGCCACTAATGTATTATAATTATTACTTCAGGGTAATTTGGTGCTCCTATAGAGACTCAGTGCTAAACTGATGGTAACAGTCCTTCTGAGAAATTGCTCATGTTTTCTCTTTATCTGTCCTTTTGCTAAAACAGAACAAATACAAATTTTCCTAATGTATACAGGTATCCTTGGATGGCCATTGGAACCCAAACTGCTGTCCACTAAACAATGAGGCTGTAAAGGGATACATGATTGCATTGCTTAACAACCACAACCCAGGCAGTCCTGGATGCCATCATAACCACAAGACAGGTAGATCATTAAGCAGGAAGCCACAGGAATCCAGGTAAGGAGTGCAGAGTGCCACGGGGTGTGTATATGCCACAGGAGGGTGTGGGAGGCCAGAAGAGTCCTGGGAAGCCCAGTATAAGCCAAGTATGAGTGCACGGAGGCTGGGGAGACTTATCTGGGTGTGTTCTGTCCCCCTCGCCTCAGTCCGAGCGATGATTTAATTAGCCAGCAACTATCAGCTCTGGCAGCAAACTATCGAGCGTCTGCCAAGTGTCTCTGTTATCTCTCTTGATGCCGATGAGTCAACCAGGAACAAACAGTACTTCAGCTCTAGTTAAGCAATTGATTTGCTTGCCACGAAGTGGTATAGCAGCCCTGCTGCTTTTATATCCTGTGGGGTGTGGCTCCATGACTCAGCAGTTCCTAGGCCTGCCCCACCCCTGATTCTGTTGTTCCCGCCTCTCCTGCCTACGAAACCTAGGGTCTAGCCAGGCCTGATTGCCATCAGCCGGGTCTGGAGGCGTGGCCTTGGGGGGAAAGAGTCAGGGGACGGAGGCCTCGTTATCTCCTCCACCTGGCCTGCCTCTGGCTCCTGGAGCTGAGCCAGGGAAGCTGGTGCTCCAGAGGTAAGTCCTGATGGCCCTTCCCCCTCACTTTCCGAGTCACTTTCTGGCAGAGGGCGCGGCTCGGGGGGCACAGACACAACAGGGTGACATTAACTTTCCCTGCTGACTTCCCTGTTGCCTTTGCTTTTGGGAAGCTGGGAAAGGTACAAATGCTGATCACTTGACCTTGAGGCACTTCAACCATTAAAATTGCCAGATGGTTGCCAAACACCCAGATAGCTATCACGTGATCACAGAGTTGGTGTGACAGCTGGAACTTTAAGGACTCATCATAAGTACCATCATAAGTACCAGTGGTGGGTTGCTACCAGTTCACTCCAGATCGGGCGAACTGGTAGTGGTAGTGGTGGCGGTACTTCAGCTCTAGTTAAGCAGTTGATTTGCTTGCCACGAAGTGGTATAGCAGCCCTGCTGCTTTTATATCCTGTGGGGTGTGGCTCCAGGACTCAGCACTTCCTAGGCCTGCCCCACCCCTGCTTCTGTTGTTCCCGCCTCTCCTGCCTACGAAACCTAGGGTCTAACCAGGCCTGATTGCCATCAGCCGGGTCTGGAGGCGTGGCCTGGGGGGGAAAGAGTCAGGGGATGGAGGCCTCGTTATCTCCTCCATCTGGCCTGCCTCTGGCTCCTGGAGCTGAGCCAGGGAAGCTGGTGCTCCAGAGGTAAGTCCTGATGGCCCTTCCCCCTCACTTTCCGAGTCACTTTCTGGCAGAGGGCACGGCTTGGGGGGCGCAGACACAACAGGGTGACATTAACTTTCCCTGCTGACTTCCCTGTTGCCTTTGCTTTTGGGAAGCTGGGAAAGGTACAAATGCTGATCACTTGACCTTGAGGCACTTCAACCATTAAAATTGCCAGATGGTTGCCAAACACCCAGATAGCTATCACGTGATCACAGAGTTGGTGTGACAGCTGGAACTTTAACGACTCATCATAAGTACCAGTGGTGGCTTGCTACCAGTTCACTCCAGATCGGGCGAACTGGTAGTGGTGGCAGCGGGAGGCTCCACCCACCCACCCGGATGCTTCTGCACATGCGCAGAAGTGTTGTATGTGCATGCACAAGCAAACTGGTAGCAAACTAAATTGAAACCCACTACTGATAAGTACCACTTGATCAATGGCATTGTAATTTCAAATGGTTGATGAATGAGTAATGGGTAAGTAAAAGAACCTGTATAAATGTTGGCTAATTCATGATATCAATATAGGAAGAGGAGATGTGTATCTAAATCAGTGAGCATCTGAAGAGGTTAGGGGTTGTTAAATTATTTTAGAAAGAGCATTCTGTAAACACAACGTATAATCCTAATAGGAAAAGGAGGAAGGGACAGATAGCAAAAGGATGTAACCAAAGGTAACATTACTTTCATATACCTGGGAAAAATTATCAGGAAGCATCTCTGTTGGAGACAAGCAATTTTATATAGCTTAAAATAAATAAAAGCACATATTGGCTGAAATCTGCATTTTTCCATCAATTTCCATCTTCTTAAAAATGCAAAGTGCAAACCTGGAACAGAAACTTTCCATTTAAAAAGAAGTATTGATTACTTAATGCACACTCCAATATTGGAGGAACAGGATGTTGTGATCCATATTCAACAACTCAGTTACTCAAGATTATTTGGAGGAAGGATATGTGAGAAGTCTTGCCGGGTGGTTTCATGTATTTTCATGTAAGCGTCACTCATGTTTGCTTTCATTGAACAGAATCCAATATGGTGAGCAAGTCTTGATGTTGCGATTTTATTAGGAATTTTTTGGAATTTATTGCACCCAGGAAAGTAGATAGGTTTCTCTGTAGCATGGGTTTTGCCATTTATAATTTGGATTCTATAGGCACTTTAAACTTTTATTTTTAAGCAGACAGTTTTGTGCCTTCTTTTAACAAAACCCTCTTTGAGCCTAGCAGTTTTGTTACGTTCCTTCCCTGTCACCACTTTTTCAGAACGGTATACATATTTCAGCTTCCCTTATATTCTCAGAGCAGAAAGAAACAGATGTTACATTTTGAGGAGAGAATTTCTGTATTTTTGCATCCTATGTGGTTTTCAGTTACATTACCCTCAGAAGGCACTGTATGACTAGTTTCATCCTATTTGAGACTCATCAGACTGCCTATTTATTTGAATTTGGTTGGGAATAAAATACGTTAATTTTTAATAATCTCTAACTCAATTTCTATTCAATAATGGATACGGCCATAAAGTAATTTTTGGTTTTTGATGATGTCATTGACACAGTGGGCATCAATTTGGGCAGACTCTGGGAAAGAATGGAGAACCGAGGTTGGAGTGAGGGATGGGTGATATGCTGTGATCTTCAGATTGTGGAGAGTAGGACATGACTTAGTGAGTGATTGGACAACAACAACAAATTTATGGTCTTTAAATTCTAAAATGTTGCTTAGCTTCAATAAATCTTACTCTTTAAAATTATTATAATTTTAAAAAGGAATTATGTTATTGATTTAATGGATTTTTTTTTTTAAAAAACCAGACTATTACAGCTACACATCACACCGTAAGACACAGACCAACTAAAGCCCTCCAAAGTATCTTAATTCCACAAGACATGGACAGATTCAACTATAGTTTCATCAGGTAATGAAATTTTGTAAACAAACAATCAAGCTCAGAGTGCACCAAGGCCTCCATAGAATTTTTAATAATCATGCATATTTCTATGTTATGTTTCTATATTATTTTTGAAATTATTTGTGTGTTTGAACATAGTTTTCTTTGTATTCTTTGTATTTTATTCTTTGCACTTAATTTTTTTTTCCTGAAAAGGGTCTGTGACCACATTCTCAAGGGTGTCCATGGCCTCCAAAAGATTAAGAAAACCTGCTCAAGAAGATGTTTTGTGCATCATGCTCAAAGTGTCTCCTAGACTACTATTGCTTTCAAGTAATCACAGCCCATGTGGGGGACCATCGCCCAGCCTTGTGCATAGTTATGACATTCAAAATCAGGATGTTTCAAATCTCAAATCACCATTTGGCTGGATTATTTAATATGCTTTAGAAGCCTTTGGATAAGACATGGGAGCTACAATTGGACCTGATTGCCATGGCAAGACTTCTGTGAAGTCAACTCATTGCTGTAGATAACACCTCTCCTAAAATTGCTACACTAGTTACCAGTAGATTTTCAGGCTCAATTCAAAGTTCTTCTTAGAACCTATGAAGCCTGGACCATATAGAATCAGATTACATTACATTGTTATTACACAACTGTGTCTGCCCATCTAGTGATAATATCTTGGGAAGATATAAAGAGTCTTGCCTCTATCATGAACAATCCATAGACAGGAGAAGAAACAAGAGGCAAACCCCACATTTTTTAACTCACTAGAATTCATCAAATTCATCAAAAAGAATTCATCAAAAAACATAAAAAGCAGAGACATCACCCTGCCAACAAAAGCGCATATAGTCCAGGCTATGGGTTTCCTAGTTGCAATGTATGGCTGTGAAAGTTAGACCATAAGAAAGGCTGAGCACCAAAGAATTGAGGCCTTTGAACTATGGTGCTGGAGAAGATTCATGCGAGTCCCTTGGACTGCAAGGTGATCAAACTGGTCAGTCCTAGAGATCAACCCTGACTGCTCTTTAGAAGGCCAGATCCTGAGGATGAAACTCAAATACTTTGGCCACCTAATGAGAAGGAAGGACTCACTGGAGAAGAGCCTAATGCTGGGAAAGACTGAGGGCAAAAGAAGAAAGGGACGAAAGAGAATGAGGTGACTGGATTGAGTCACTGAAGCAGTAGGTGTGAGCTTAAATGGACTCTGAAGGATGGTAGAGGACAAGAAAGCCTGGAGGAATGTTGTCTATGGGGTCACGATGGGTCAGACACAACTTTGCAACTAACAACAACAAGAATTCATCAAGTCATGTGGAATTGCATGCACTCAAATACTAGATTAATCAAACAACAAGCATTAGTGTTTTTTATCGTTTTCTTCAAGTATCTAGTGCTTAATTTTAAAACCATAAGCATAAAAATGGGAAAATGAAACTTATCAGTGATGTCACTGAGAAAGCAACCTTATACAATATAAATATTCACCGCTATCAGAAGAAAACTTAATCACTAATATTAGCAGCTGTAACAAGAGAGTACAAACTTCAGATTCAATTGGATAGTAAATTAAAAAAAAAGAAATTCAAAAACTGAGAGGTACTTAATATTTCTTCTTCTTGTATCATCAGATTCATGCTCAAAACCTCTTTAAATGGCTGCTGAAATATCTTCACACATTTTGAGCACAATATAAAGGCCCTTAAATAGAGGCATTCCCGTTTATAATGATGATAACTAGTTTGTGTAGAATTTACAGCATCTTTCAATTAATGATAAGAATACTTTTATTTTCCTTTAAAGGGATGACAAATGTGATTGAGTTAATCCCAATTATATACATATATATATATATAAACAGAATGAAAGAACCAGGGATGAAGATGGAAATATAGTAAGTTCTAATAATAATGTTATAATAACAAAAATAGTGAACAAATAGGTATTAAATCTATTGAACTATTAACTAACGATTTTTATTATGGGTATTTCTCCCACTGAAGGAGGAAAGGGGTTTTTTTGGTTCTCAATTTGCATACTTTCTATGCAAGGGATATTTTTCAAGAAGACAGCAGGCAACTCTACAGTACAGTGCATTAACATATTAACAGAGTTGGAAAGGACCTTGCAAGTCATCTAGTCCAACCTCCTGCCCAAGCAGGAGACCCTACATCTGCCTCTACCTAGGACAGTGGTTCCCAACCAGTGTGCCGCGGCACTAAGGGGTGCCGTGAGATCTTTTGAGGGTGCCGGGAACTTTTGAGCTACAGAGATTTTAAATATCTATTTCCTTATAAGGGTGCCGGGAACTTTTGAAAGGCTTTCCAAGGGTGCCTCAAACAAGAAAAGGTTGTGCCTCAAACAAGAAAAGGTTGGGAACCACTGACCTAGGATCAAACTCACAACCTCCTGATTGTGAGGCAACAGCACCACCTTTAGGTCACAGTCCAAGAGTTTTTAATCTTCTATCATGGGAAATAAAATATATAATTTTGCTACAACATTTTGCAATTAAAAAACACAACCCCACAATGAAATTTACATGTATTTTCAACTTTACTGAAGACACATACCTTAAATTATATTTCCATAAGATTAATCATTATTATTTTTGATATAACCCTGAGCTGAGAGCTGCATTTCAAAATTTAAAGCTATGAACGGAACGAACTGAATTTGCTACCCCACTGCCCACGTATCTTCTGCAAGAATAAGTAGCACCAACCAAAAAAAAAAGCAGCACCAACCAACAGATGACTTTGGACTAGTCATTATCTTTTAATCCAATTTGCATGCTGTTGGGATAATAATGATAGCTGATTCCTGAAAGTTACCTTGAGTTCTTGAAAAAGAGAAGAAGGGAGAAGGAAAGGGAGAGAGAATGCAGTCCTCCTAATAAAGATAGAGATGCAGTTATAATTCCATTTGAACCAGCAATTTTGCATTTATATTCTACTAAAACCCTTGTAACCTTTATAACTGTGCTCATAGGGCTCATAATTTTTGAATCAATGAACCTTGTTGGCTAACTTATAGATCAAATGCAAAATCCAGAACCCATTATACTCATGATGGCGAACCCATGGCACGCGAGCCCTAGCCCCAGTTCAACAAGCTGGTCTTCGGGTCTTTGCAGCGCATGCACAGGGGCAGGGAGTGTGTGGGTGGGGCTGTGTGCACATGTGGGGGTGCATACGGGGGGCTGTACATGCATGTGGAGGGCTGTGCACGCATGCAGGGGAGCATGGTGCATGCAGAGGGTGCACATGGGTGGGGGCTGCAGACACATTGCATTTTGGAAGTTCAGGTGCCCGGGCATGCATTCGCACGTGCACATGCGCACTGTGGGCATTTGGTCTGGAAAAGGTTATACCAATGGGACTGAAATTTGATAAAGTTGTGACTGCTTCAATGCTACTGTGGTGCTGCACCATTGTGCTGCTGTGGTCAGTTGCAATGATATGATCATTTTTAATGCTCCCTGAACTCTTTCTACAAAAAAAGGCAAATAGAGAAACCAGTAGGAAGTTAGAACTTACTGCCATTCTCACAGCTTTTTTCTTCTTTTTTTGCCCATCCTGTTTCTTTATTTAGGTAAAGAAATATCTCTAAAACAATAACCGAGTTAGTCACTGGTTGTCTTGTTACATATAGAAATAATTTCTATTTGAGTCAAAACTTTATCTTATCTAGCTTAGTAACTGTTGGTACTGACCAGGAATTATTCTTCAGAGTTTCATACATTTTTTTCAGACATATCTTGAGATGCTATGGATCAAACTAATTTTTTTTAAAAAAAAGCTTATGCTTTGTCACTGATGTATGGTGTGACAGGATGTCGAAGTAAGTTCGACACTGAATTCAGCAAGTCTTTCAGTTAGTTACTTTTTTTTTAATAATAAAGAAGCTTCAGGTTGCTATGAAAAAAATATTTGAGTTATAGGACTTTTTTGTAAAAAATAAATAAATTGCAAGCTGAAAATTTAAGCTTTTGTGTCTACCTGTCTAATACCCCATTATATTTCCTTGCTCCTCCTTTTTTAAATTCCACTGTCCAAAATCCTTTCTGTGTGGGTTACACTCTCTGAAGAAGGCAACACAGAGAGAGAGAGTTCCTCAAGAATAGTAATCTTAACTGGGTACATTCAAAGCTTTTGCAATAGCTGGCTGGGATTTTCTAAATCTCACTTTCCATTCAGGGTTCCCACTGTAATTCTCAATTATAAATACAAAATCAAATAGCAGTTGCTCAAAAGAGATATAAAGAGTGCTATATTACAGTACAAAGTTATCAAATGTTGGATATTTTAAACTTGGAAACTGGGTCACAATTCCTTAAAATATTTCTGAGTAATTCCTCAAACTGTTCTCTTTAAAAAAACAAAACACAAATTTCCTTCCTTCCTTCCTTCCTTCCTTCCTTCCTTCCTTCCTTCCTTCCTTCCTTCCTTCCTTCCTTCCTTCCTTCTTCCTTCCTTCCTCCCTCCCTCCCATTTTATATTTTCTTTGGCATCCATCATAGTTCAGTGTTTGGAAAAATACAAGAGATCTGTTCCTGCCATTGTTGGAGAATTTATTCTTTGAGGAGAGGGAGGAAATGAAACATTTTATCTGGTTCTTTTGTCCTTCAAGAGTCCATTTCAACATTTTTTTTTAATCTTCAAAGCCATTTATACTGAATTAGCTGTGTCAGGTAAAATATCTTTGGCACCTATTTTACTTCTAAGAAAAAGCTTAGCTAAAGAGACAGGTTTTAGACATTCATTAAATGGCAGTCAACTCCTAGATGACAAATTCCACAGGAAGGTTGCAAAAAACAAAACAAAAAACACCACAACCTTGTAATTCATTGTTGCAATTGTAATTTGATGTTTACTCACTTGCAATGTTTCAGAAGTTTGTGATACATGATGCAAGAACTGAAAATCTTAAAACATGGGGAAAATATAAAAAAGGAAAAGAAAAAAGAAAAAAAAACCCAGTGCACATTTAGGGTTGAGAATGTATCCAATAATTAACCATTCCTTGTGGAAATAAAACAAGGAACTGAAGTCTGAGGAGAGAGGGAGTACAATATTATATGCAATTTCAGAAGATAGCAGTAAGATAGAAGATAGATAGGAATATTTGGACACTAATCTAGACTGGGAAATTAAAGAACATCCTAAGGCAGCGACAAATCACTTTTGCACCAGTCTCTAGAAAACTATAACAAAGTGTCCATGAAGTCATCAGGAGTTGAATTCAACTCAAAACAAACTTTCCTTTATATCTATTGAATAAATTGAGTATGTTTCTTTACCTTTCTTGCATATGCATACAGTGTCATGCTATTAAAATCCACCAACTTCTGGCATGAGTGTGTAAAGGAAGTTAAATTTTAACTTCCATTAAACTCCATAAAACTCCATTTTAATTTGTTCCATGTTTAACCCTAAACCTTATGAAATCAACCTCATAAACTTTGGTATGAAAATGACTTGCTTTCACTGATCAGGACGTACTAGAATGGTCTTTCGCAGGTGACTGATGGACCTAAATGGGCTTCGGAGGAAGCTTGGAGTTGTTACTGAAGTTTTGAAACTTGGTTTGACTAAGGCCTTTATCGGATCATGCTTTTTTCTACCAGAGGTCCCAGAACTACCCTTGGTTTACAAGGGAGCTAATAGAGATGAAGCAGATAACAAGATGCTTCAAGCACCACTAGAAGGTGATGAAATACAAATCTTACCAAACCCAGATTACAGTCAATATTTTGGCCTACGCCATGGTAGTAAAGGCACCAGATAAACCAAATACTAGTGTTTCTCTGCCCTTGTTGCATCTATAGAAAGACACCCAGAAACCTTGGTTTGGGCACCGGAGCCTTCCTGTTTGGGGATGGCTCAGAAGTCTATCTTCAAGGATATGCTGAACAATTTGCTAGGCATCTGGCAGGTAAAGTTGATTGGATTTGTACCATGCTAGACTCCGGCCTTGTAAGAGATCCTGTAGAGGTGATTAGGACAAGATCCGGCTTGGTTATCTGGGAGGAGTTCAACTCTTTTGGGTTTGAAAAAGTGGCTTTTTCAAACCCTTTTCTGCTGTGTTCCCTGCCTTCTGGAATATTACTTCAGACATTTCAGACATCAATAAAATTGGAGGTGTCCAGAAATATTTTATAAGAAGAGTTCTCCACTCCTCTGAATACAACAAAATACCTTATGACACCAGACTTGAAATCCTGGGTTTAGAAAACTTAGAACTCCGCTGCCTCCGACAGGACCTGTGTTTAACTCATAGAATCATCTATTGCAATGTCCTTCCTGTTGAAGACTACTTCAGCTTCAATCACAACAATACAAAAGCAAACAATAGATTTAAACTTAATGTTAACCGCTTCAATCTTGACTGCAGAAAATATGACTTCAGTAACAGAGTTGTTAATGCTTGGAATACACTACCTGACTCTGTGATCTCTTCTCAAAGTCCCCAAAGCTTCAACCAAAAACTGTCTACTATTGACCTCACCCCTTTCCTAAGAGGTCTATAAGGGGTGTGCATAAGAGCACAAACATGCCTACTGTTCCTGTCCTACTGTTGCTTCATGCTTATGCTTATTTATGATATTGTGACAAATAAATAAATAAATAAAATAAAAATAAATTATCCCCCCTGAAATTTGACTTGTCGTGATTATATTGCCCTTTTACAAGGCAGACTTTGCCATCTAGGCTGGAGCTCTGATTACAGGGGTGGGCTCCTGGGGGTTCGGCAGGATTCAGACAATCCTCTAGGCAAGGATCGCCGGGGTTTGGTGAACCCCCAAATGCCACCCATGGCTGGCCATGCCTGCCCCAGCCTGCCTCTAGTCCCTTTCTGATACCCGCATTGCACTCTGTTAACAAGCAAAGTGTGGATTCCATTTTTATTCTAGTCTTCCCTTGACAATGAAATTTTCTTTCCAAATGTGCTAGGAATACTTTTTGATTTTTCTAATTCGGTGAATTCCTTTATCAGCTTCACTAATCTTATTTAATATAATTTTTTTGTGTCATTTTTTTTTGTACAGGATTAAAAAAAACCCAACAAAAATATAAAAACTGAAATAGAATAAAAGAAAATATGAGAAAGTAAAAGAAAAAGTGAAGGTCAGCAAAAGGTAATGAAAAATAACTAAAGAGATGATTTCTGATCTTCTTTGCAGCAGTTATAAACATAATAATTACCATTTCCATAATCTTCAAGTTATGCATTACAGTTCCTCCATAAAGAACCTTTTAAATCGGTAAATCATTATTTACCTTTGTCCATTTTCATCAAAAAGTCCATAAAATGTTTCCAGTTTTTTGCAAAAGTAATTGTTGTCCCCTTCTTAATCAAACATATGAATTTAGCTATTTATGCAATATCTGCCATTTCACAATTCATTCCTCCATTGTGGGTATATACCTGTTTCAGTTGTCATAATGAAGGACATGAACTGCACTGTTCTGTAAACCATAATTGGGCCTTGAAACACAAGCAGAAAGTAATACTAAAATTGTCCTTAACCTTGTTAATTCTAATATAATTAGAGTTAGTTCTAATTATAGAACTAATAGGTTGGGATCCAACTTCAGAACTGAATAATTAAATGATAATATGTGGAATAGTAAAAGATATTCCTAAAATGAAAATAGGTTAAATTCAAACAGTGCTACACTTGAATGTCTTATGACTGCTTACACAATCCGTTTGCCTTCCTATGATTTCCTATGATTTAGTCATTCAGATGACTTTTATACTAAATTCTGAAAATAAATGTCTCATGTTAAAGGTTCAGCTACCAAACTTCCAGTTTTTGTTCAGTAAACAAAACATACCTTCATTTATATTTTGTCATATTTGACAATAATAGCTATAGCTAATTTTTTTTCATTTGCTGGCATTATTTAAGAACATATCCACAAATTCTGATAAATTTATACAGTTAATCAAGTAGTGGCTATTTTGGATGATGTACCGTAAAATATTATGCTTTACTAAGATCTTGTTAACCTTCAAAACTGTTTCTTTTTCCTAAACATATGTTGATAAAATATGTTTGAAATTAGATTTTGGATCATATACTATATTCACATCCCATATACTTTCACCCACAAGGCTGTGATATGATTGGAAAAGAAATATTGGTGTCCAAATTGAAAGAAAGAAAGAAAGAAAGAAAGAAAGAAAGAGAAAGAAAGAAAGAAAGAAAGAAAGGTAAATTTGGCAGAAACATTTTCAATCGGGCATTAAATGAAACACTATTTTCAAAGTCAACTTATAATAATATCACAAAATAAAAAGGCCATATTAAAGGAAACAATGTAAGTAAACATATGCCATGCATTTATTTAAATATACATAACAATTTTACCCTAAATATATTAAAGTCTCTTTCTGTGTATTATGTGTAGGGACATTATCAATTATTTCTTTTTTGCCTTGTCTCACTTCCAAAGATTAATTCTTGCCTAGATATGCAGAACTGCTTTATATCTGCTTCCTTGAGAGAAAATATAAGATGTGGGCAATGAATTTTACTACTAGGGCATCATGTGACAATTATCTTTAATGAAATCTCTTATTCATCACATGAAGGTGAAGCACGAAAACCTTCACCTGCAAAAACCTCTAAAGATCATGAAAACTGATGACTGCATGGATAATAAATAAAACTGATGACTGTATGGATTAATAAATATGTGTAATCTATGCAGGCTTCTGGCAATGGCCTAGGCCAGGAGTCTGCAAACTTGGCTCTTTTAAGACTTGTGGACTTCAACTCCCAGAGTTCCTTGGCCAGCTTTACTGTGAATGAATATAAGTGCAAGGGCTTATAGGGCAGTGATGGCTAACTTTTTTGCCATTGCATGCCAGGAAGGGGGAGGGGGGTGGAAGGGATCACTTGTGTGCCCATACCCATAATTCTATGCGTCCCACCCCCACTCACGCACATGCAACTCTTCCCCCCCCCGACATGTGATGGCCCGGTAGGCCCATTTTTTATTATTTAATTTTGTCACAACAGTATACACAAACATTGTCATAAGTAAAAAAACATATGAAGAATATATATATATATATATATATATATATATATATATATATATATATATATATATATATATATATATGTGTGTGTGTGTGTGTGTGTGTGTGTGTGTGTGTGTGTGTAAAAAATATGCATCAACTATATTAATTTGATATAATGAAGGGAACAATAGGACAGGAACGGTAGGCACTTTTGTGCTCTTATGCATGCCCCTTATAGTCCTCTTAGGAATGGGGTGAGGTCAATAGTAGATAGTTTTTGGTTGAAGATTTTGGGATTTAGAGTAGAGACTATGGAGTCAGGTAATGAGTTCCAAGCATTAACAACTCTGTTGCAAAAGTCATATTTTCTGCAATCAAGTTTGAAGCGGTTGACATTAAGCTTGAATCTATTTTTTGCTCTTGTAGTATTGCGATTGAAGCTGAAGTAGTCATTTACAGGAAGGATATTGCAATAGTTGGTTTTGTGTGTTAAACACAGGTCATGTCGAAGTCGACAGAGTTGTAAGTTTTCTAATCCCAGGATTTCAAGTCTGTTGGTATAAGGTATTTTGTTGTTTTCGGAGGAGCGAAGAACTCTTCTAGTAAAATATTTCTGGACACGTTCTATTGTATTTATGTCAGAGATGTGGTATGGGTTCCAGACTGATAAGCTGTATTCAAGAATAGGTCTGGCAAATGTTTTGTATGCTTTAGTTAGTAGTGTAGAGTTTTTGGAAAAGAAGCTGCGTAAAATTAGGTTTACTACTTTTAGAGCCTTTTTGCTATGTAGTTGCAGTGGGCTTTAGCATTTAGGTCATTTGATATGAGAACTCCAAGATCTTTGACAGGGTGAGGGTCGTCAGTAAGGTAATGACCATCGAGTTTGTACTTGTTGATAGGATTCTTTTTTCCAATATGTAAGACTGAGCATTTGCTGGTAGAGATTTGGAGTTGCCAAGTTTTAGACCAATCGGAAACTAAGTTGAGGTCTTCTGAAGGGTAGAAGTATTGTTAGTGGTTTTAAATAGTTTGACATCGTCAGCAAAGAGAACACAATAACTTGAGATGAGGTCACAGAGATCATTTATGTATAGTATGAAGAGCGTTGGACCAAGAACACTACCTTGGGGAACGCCACTTTTGACAGGAACAGGATTTGATATAGCGTTGCCAATTTTGACCACTTTTTTTTAATTTGCATTTATATCTCGCCCTTCTTCGAAGACTCAGGGCGGCTTACACTATGTCAAGCAATAGTCTTCATCCATTTGTATATTATATACAAAGTCAACTTATTGCCCCCAACAATCTGGGTCCTCATTTTACCTACCTTATAAAGGATGGAAGGCTGAGTCAACCTTGGGCCTGGTGGGACTTGAACCTGCAGTAATTGCCAGCAGCTGCTGTTAATAACAGACTGCATTAGTCTGTTGAGCCACCAGAGGCCCCTTGTTGTCTGTTTGACAGGAAGGCGTTTATCCAATTGTGAAGAGGTCCCAAAATGCCGTAGGATTTTAGTTTGAGGAGTAGTTTATCATGTACTACTGAATCAAAAGCTTTGCAGAAGTCTATGTAGATTGCATCTATTGCTTTACCTTGATCAAGGTTGGTAGTCCATATGTTTTTGCAGTGAAGAAGTTGTAAGTTACAAGACAATTTTTTTCTGAAACCAAATTGTTTATTAGAGAGAAGGTTGTTTGTTTCAAGGTGGATTGTAATGGATTGGTTTATGATAGATTCCATTACTTTGCATGAGACACAACATAGAGAGATAGGTCTGTAATTTTCAACTAGGGTTGGGTCTCCTTTTTTGAAGATAGGGATGACTGTGGCTAGAGACCAGAGTTTTGGAAGGGAACTAGTTTTGAAGGCTTTATTAAAGATTATGCTTAGGAGTTCAGCTATATTAATTGAAAGTTTTTTTAAAAAGTATGCACATAGTCCATCTGGTCCAATAGATAATGATGGTTTCAGGTTGCAAAGGGCTTTTTCAACATTATCTTCTGTGAAGTCTATATGTATTAGGTCGTTGTTTTCTTCTGTGAAGTTTATACGAGTTAAGTCATTGTTAACATTTTTGGTACGATTGGGGAATGTTGGTTATGAGCCATCACTGTTTACAAAGACTGAGCCGAAGAATGTGTTAAAGAGGTTTGCTTTAACTGTTTCGTCAGTACATTCTTTGCCGTTAGGTTCTTTTACTGGTGGGATGGATCTTGTTTCTTTAAGTTTATTGTTCACAAAATTATAGAAAGCACAATTGGAATTAGTGTGTAGAAGGTCTTCTTCTTGTTTGGTGTGGTAAGTGTTACATTCTGTTTTTATTTGGTTGCAAATATTCTTGTAGCGGTTTTTGAAGTTTGCTACATAACCCTTTTTGGTTTTTTTCCAGAGGGATTTTTTTTTGGATTGCAGTTTTTTTTATTGATATGGGTAATTTGCTTTTCTTTTTGATTTTGGTGGTGATTTGTGGTACGTATAGTTTGATGATTTTATTGATTTCAAGTAGGAATACTTTATAGTGGTCTTCTACAGTGATACAGGTTGAGAATAGATTTTGCCAGTCAAAAAATGCGAGATGATTGTTTATAAGGTCATAGTTGGCTTTTTTAAAATTGTAGTTTGGAATACTATTGTTGTGATGATTTATGCGAGGGCGTATGTTTAGATAAAAGTCTATCATGCAGTGGTCACTGTTGGAAAAGGGTTCTTTTACTTGTAGTCCATAAATTGAGTTAGCGTTATTGCAAAAGATGAGGTCAAGGCAGTTTATGAATCTAGTATTGTTAGTTACTAGTTGTTCAAGACCTAGGTTTGTAACTGCATTGTATAGTGTAGTATGGATTTGTTCAGTTGTACATTCATTTGTTATCCAGTTTATAGAAGGTAGATTTAGGTCTCCCAGAAAGATGAGAGGATATGGGCAAGAGGTAGCCCATGTTAATAGTGAGGTTAACGTATTTGCATGAGCGATGTTGTAGTTAGGGGCTCTGTAGCATAGTATGAATCTAAGTGTGGTGTTTTCTCTCTTACCTGTCTCACAGCCTCTCTATGAGTCTGGGAGGGTGTAAAATGACCTTCCCCATTTCCCTGGAGGCCAGAAACAGCCCATTTACCAACTTCAGGTTGGACAGGAAGTGACGTTTTTTGCTGTCCCCAGCCTTCAGGAACTCCTAGAGAGGCTCTGGGGGGCGGGCTGGAGACGGCAAAAAAGTCACTTCCTGTCCAGCCGGAAGTTGGTAAACAGGCCATTTCTGGCCTCCGGAGGTCCTGGGGAGGGGTAGGAAAGGCAGTTTTTCATTCCCTCAGACTCCTAGAGAGGCTCTGGAGCCAGGTGTGAGAGAAAAACGGGCCTTCCCCATCACCATCCAGGCCTTCTGGAGGCAGGAAACAGCCTGTTTCCCTACTTCTGGTGGGCCCAGAAGGCCTGAAAATCAGCTGGCCAATGCATCCGAGCTGAGCTTGTGTGCCCACTGATATGGCTACACATGCCACCTGTGACATGCATGCCATAGGTTCGCCATCTCGGTTACAGACATTGCTGCTGAAAAGAATGAATGGCTTGAAAGATTACCCTAAATATTAGCATTTGGTTTCATGGGACTGGCTTGCCTGATTTTTTTTATTATTATTATCTCTTTTATTCATTAAACATGAAACTCAGTCTACTGAACATTCAAAAATGCATCACATTTACCATTGACTGGCGCTAATGGTTGATATGGGTTGCTGCCAGCATCCTAGGTATCAACCAAGGACCTTCTTAATATGTTCCAAGTAGTGCAGGTTTTTGCAGGTCCGGTGATGTTGCAGGAAGCTGCAATTTCTTGATGTATTTTATAAAATTCTTGGACATGGTACCAAGCGCTCCGATGACAATGGATATTATTGTTACATTTTTCGTCCATAATTGCGTAGTTTCAATAGCCAGGTTGGTATATTTTGTGATTTTTCCCCAGTTCTTTTTCTTTGACTCTGGTGTCTCCTGGTACCACGATATCAATAAATTGTACATTACAGTTTTCAACAACTGTAATATCTGGCGTCTTGTGTTCCAAATGATGATCCGCCTATATTCGAAAGTCCCACAAGATCTTTACCTTCTCATTTTCAATAACTTTTTCCACTTTATGTTTCCATGACTTTTTGGATACAGGTAAATTGTATTTTTTACATAATGACCAGTGGATTAATTTAGCAACCTAGTCGTGTCTAGCTTTGTAATCAGTTTGTGTGATTTTGCTGCATTCACATATTAAATGAGAAACAGTTTTGACTTTGTTGTTGCAAAGTCGGCAGTTTGGATTTTCTGTGAATTTTTGTATATTATTATGTATTATTATGTATTATTATGTATTATTATTATGTATTATTATTATTATTATTATTATTATTATTATCATTATTATTATTAACTTCATTCATTAATCATAAAACTCAGTCAACTGAATAATAATAATAATAATAATAATAATAATAATAATAATAATAATAATAATAATAATAATAATAATAATGCCATTTTTTTTGTTTTTCATATTCAACTCAAGGGGAAATCATGCCAAACTGTCTTCCTTCTCCTATTTTTTCACAACACAACAACTCAGTGAGGTGGGTTGGGCCAAGAGAGAGTGACCAGCCCAAAAACCTAGTCACTTTCTCATGCCCAAAGTGGGGCTAGAACTCACTGTTTCCTGGTTTCTAAGCTTTAATGCCTCTTTGTGATCCGTAAGTTGAGTTCTCCCTCTTTTCTTTTCTTCTCTATGTAGTTATCTCTTCTGCTTGCTTCACTATCATACAATTCATTCACATCTTTCTATTACCTTTCCTTTTCTTCCTGATGCAATTGTCTCTTTTATTACATATTTCTTCTTCTTTTCTAGTTTGCTCGAATGTTACTTCTTTGTGTGTGAGAGAAAATAATTGCTATATGCTAGGTGAGATCAAATATTTTATAAACAAAGCACCTTATTTTATAGGCAATTCCTTCACACTTTTTTTTTGCAAGTGTAGTTTGGATATGCATATATTTATGCACATCTTACCCACAAACATAAACAGTATACTATTGTGTCTAGCACTATGGTCTATTACCACAGCTTAACAACAATTTTTATATGGAAGTTTTTCATCTTACTTGGCTATTAATTTCAGGTTCTGACTCTTAAAGATCCATGGCAGTACTTAGCGCCACTGAAAGAATAATGGTGGTAGAGAGAGGCAATAATTCATAAACATATGCAGGACACTTTTTACCAAGTACAAATTTCATCTACACTGGACCAGAATAAGAAATAAAGAAGTCAGTCCTTCATTTGGCTGCATAAATAAAGAGGTTCTTGCAAAGGTAATAAAAAGGATGAAATTGTACCTGCTTTTTCTGCGTATTACTCATACTCTTGGCAGAAGATCACACATTAAGGCCAAGGCCAATGAAACTTAATGACCCATATACTATTCTCTATATTAATTTCTAAAACAATGACAGTGAAGTAGATTATATTAAACATCAGGAGGAAATATTCAAGGTGACATAATGCACCTGGGACATCAATGCATAATGTTTCTTCCTCTGCTTTGGATTAAGTTAGATGTATATGCTGCAAGTGTTATAAAGATTTACCAACAAATCCCTATTATGCTTCTAGAACTATAATTTATGTAATATCATTTATTAATAGTAAAATATGTTATACATAGAAAAAGACCCTATGGCCTCTTCGTGAAATATCTGAGCAGATCAAAATGTGTTATACAGCATCTAAATTTTCTTCACAGAAATTGGAGCAATGATTTTATTTAGCCTTATTTATTGAACAAATTTATATTTCTGTCCAATTCACACACAGGTAACCCCTGGTAGTTTACAACATTAAAAAAACCACAGCCTAAACCCATAACTTCCCCATCACAATTGCTAATATGTGAGAATGTGTGAAGGATTATATTAAGAAATATTGTTAGATGAAGGGGTAATCAAGTTACAAATGATCCACTAATTTAAAACCAACCAACTTCTATTTTCTATTGGTGGAATGCTACTAATGCACGTATGGTTACTATTTCGTAACCATTTCTTTATTCTTGTATAATTTAAAGAGCATTAATCTACTACTTCCCTGTTCATCTGGGCTCTTATGGTTTAGAGACTTGGTAAGGCCACACTTGGAATATTGAATGCTATTTTGGTTGCTCTAATGTAAAAAAAGATGTTGAGATTCTGGAAAGAATGCAGAGAAGAGCAACAAAGATTGTTGTGACCTAGACTCACTTAGGCATAAAAGATACACTTAATCTTAAACAATCCTATTTTATTATAACAGCTGGGAATTACTTCATTCCCACCTTAGTCCAAATTAATTCCAAAACAAGTCCTTCAGAAAAAGTCCTTCGGCTTTATCACAAACCTTTATTTGCTTTGGCACCCTGCCAAAGGCTTTTCTTGGCAAAGCCCCACGAAGTTCAGAAACAAGAGACAGAGATTTAAAACAGATGTAGCAACATTGTTTCCTACCAAGAACCCAAGAGACGTTGCTGCTCTTTTAAGCCTTACGGGAGGGGCCAATTATCTCCTGGCCTTACTCCTGAGTCGGCCTTTTTGCTTTAGCTGCTCTTGCTTCTGGCAGCTCTTTGCATGCATGTACTAGGAACAGGTTCCTTCTGTTCCTCTGCCTCTTTGCTGTCCACCTCTGGAGGCTCCAGAGTCTGTGCATTGCTCCCAGATGGCCCTGGCCCCATTTCTGCCTCTGACACAGAATCCTCATCCAGGTTTTCCCCTGACTCCAGGACTGGCCCATTGTCCTAACCAGCCTTCTCACGGTCCAACTCTGCTGCTAGCTCCATGGGCTGCTGATAGACCACAACAAAGATGCTTAGTGGACTGGAGGCTAAAACAGATGTAGAACTGTTGCAGGAATTGTCTAGGGGTGTTAAACTCGTGATGACACATTGTCGACACGTGACATATGACAACTTTTTTCCCCTTTGCTAAACTGGAGGTGGGGGTGGCCAGCACATGGCGCATGCGGGATGTGGGACACAAGGTTGACACCCCTGGTCTATTATAATGAAAAGAAGGACTATGGATGAAATTATATCAGTATTCCAGTTTCTAAGGGGCTTCTACAAAGAAGAGGAGGCCAATCTATTCATCAAAGCATCTGAAGGCAGGGCAGGAAGCAATGGATGGAAACTAATCAAGGAAGAGCTAACCAATCTAGGAATTAGGAGAAATTTTCTGACAGTTAGAATGATTAATCACTGGAACAATTTGCCTTCAGAAGTTGTGGGAGCTCCATTACTGAAAATTTTAAAGAAAAACATAAGTTAAATTTATATCTGAAATAGTATAGGATTCCCTGTTTGAGCAGAGGGTCAGACTAAGAACTCCAAGGTCCCTCCCTTCCAACTTTGTTATTCTATTATGCCATTGGAGCCATAATGTAAACAGCATTATGAAACAATTCCAGCAGCAGAAATATATATATATATACCGGTAGTTGGCCACATTTTTCAGAAGGTCACTTCAGATTTTTTCTCTAATCATAAGCATGCTATAACTTCAGACCCATGGTGAATATCTCATCCCATGGTGAATGTCTCTGTATACTCATCCAGAATACTGTGATACAGAAATTTGGTATCCAAAATCAGGGAGATCTATTTTAGTAATCCCAAAGCTCCTTCACAGTGAACCCAGTCTTGCCTTTTGGTGCGATGAGATATTGAAAGGATACACAAAGAATGATGAAAATCAGTTGATTTACAGAACAAGTGGTCAATCAATCTACTGAAGTCAAAAACAGCACTGTTAGTTTTGTTCCAAATGAAAATAAAAACCAAAGTATATGCTTGAAGACGGTACATTACTTTTTTTTACATGTGTACATATATGTTGGGGGGGGAGAGAGAGAGATAGGAGCGCATATCTGTGTGCTCCCATATAACACCTATCCTGCGCAGACTGCACTGGCTACCTGTTGTTTTCCGGGTGCGCTTCAAGGTATTGGTTACCACCTTTAAAGCGCTCCATGGCTTAGGACCGGGCTATCTACGGGACCGTCTACTGCCGGCTTCTATCTCCCATCGTCCGGTACGTTCCCACAGAGAGGGACTCCTCAGGGTGCTGTCAGCCAAACAGTGTCGACTGGCGGCCCCCAGGGGGAGGGCCTTCTCTGTGGGGGCTCCGACCCTGTGGAACGAACTTCCCCTCGGACTTCGACAATTACCTGACCTTAGGACCTTTCGCCGCGAACTTAAAACTTATTTATTCCGTATGCCTGGACTAGCCTGATTCTTATTTTTATTGGATGGGTTTTTAAAATTCTGTGATTTTACGGGGAAGTACGTTTTTTAATATTTTGGGCATTTAAATTAGTTTTTTAAGGGATGTTTTTAATTATTGTGTGTATGTATATTTTATCTGCCTGTTCACCACCCTGAGTCCTTCGGGAGAAGGGCGGTATACAAATTAAAATATTATTATTATTATTATTATTATTATTATTATTATTATTATTATTATTATTATTATTATTATTATTATTATTATTATTTGTGATGATATATGTACATAGTGCAAACTTTAGCAGATTACAGATTCATACAGAGAGAAAGAGAGAGATGCATGTGTAATCTGGCACACTTTGCACTAGTGACAGTTTAAAAACATTTTTATAGATAAGTTCATACAGCACATTGTGGTATTTAAATGGGGCTTGATTATGGTGGGAAGATCCAGATTTTATAAGATGTAGCCTTGCTGTTGAATCAGCTGAAGTTCTGGAAGCTATTTTAGGCAGATGCCTAAAAGCATATTGGACTATATAGAACCCCAAGGAACTCAATGAGTTTAGCAATAGTGATTTTTCACTAAAGTAAGAGCTGTAACTCTGTAAAATGTTTGCCAACGACTCCACAAGGAAGCCAGGATCAGAGAGAGCCAGGTATATTCTCAATTGTGGCACAGCTCTTAAAAATACGGATGTGCATATTGGCTTCCGTGTTGCTCTAGTTTTCTTTTGCTGCATACAACTGGCGGCCCCAGATGGGAACAGAGAATCTCATCAGAATCAGAGGCATCCATCAGGTTTAAAGAGAAGAGTGAGCAAACAATGGTGAGGTACATCTGCCTCTATTTCACGCATGGTTTTCCCAAGAGGAATGAGGCAGAATGGTACAACAATTGCCTTCAGTTATATGATTCATAAATGAAGCACTACTGAACCTGGCATGAATTTGCAAAGCAAACTTCAGACAGAATTCCAAGTTTACTCTGGAAAGCCAAGAGAGGCTGTGTGATTGACAGGGGAAATATGTATTTTTTGTATCCTTGACTCCTCTTGTCATTCATTGAATAAGAAAGCCCTTCCTCAAATCAATGCCATTGACACTTACAAAATGTGCCAGCATCAATTTCTCAGAAACCTGTCTTCAACGTGCCTTTCACCAATTGTCGTCCGACAGATGGTTGGTGTTGTGATGAGCAACAGAGAAGGCGGAGAAAAAAATGTGGGCTGGGGAAACGGGAGAAATCACAGCTATTTCTACATGGATTTACCTTTCTCACTAAAATGAGCATGAGAAACTTTTTTTTTTCTCCCTAGGAATCAAGTCAAAGAAAAAGAATTAAGGAGATTGTCTAAAACAGAAGGAATATGATTTCAGGTATCTTTAGACTGCATGCAGCTTTTCTTTTATGTGCTATCGCTGTGGGATGAGAAATAATAACAATGAATTCTGCTGAAGGTATATAGGACAGATGCAAAATAAAATACAGGATTGATTGGTGGAGTGACAGCCCAGACCCAAAATAGGATATAAAACATTCACACATTCTCTCTAAGAACGCTTTCTAGAGCAGCGGTCACCAACTGGTGGTTCGCGAGAACATTTTGGTGGTCTGCAGAAAAATGTTTTGCATTTTTTATATTGCAGGGGTCCTCAAACTATAGCCCCTGGGACAGATATGTACAATGAATGTTTGTGTTGCTGCAGAGAGTCTCCCCCTACAGGGTCTTTTGTGTGAGTTGGAGGGGGGCAGAAATTCCGACTTGGGGTCTGCTTCTGTTGTGCCTCGCTCGCCCCCCTCTCCGCAGCCGGGCCCCTCTCATCTCCTGTTACCTCAGCCAGAAATGGATAATGAAGACGACAGCCTGGCATGCCTCCAGCCCCTAGTCCTGGCACCATGCCCGGACAGACCGAGCAAGACGAATGGCCTGGCATGCCTTCAGCCCCCAGTCCTGGCACCATGCCCGGACAAATCGAGCAGATAAATCCCTCCCCCACAGCATGTGAACATGAGGAATATGAGGTCAGTCACGAGCTGGAATTGCCAGCAGCCGGAGGGTGGAGGGATCCACGCTTCCGGAGAATGGAGAGGTGATGTCAGCAAAAGGAAGGGAGGGGCAGGACTGGATAAGTGCTGAGTCATGGAGCCATATCCCATGGCCTATATAAAGGATCTGCTTTCTGGCATTCTTTGAGTCAGGCAAAGTCTAATTTGGATTGCTGAAGTCACATCTTGGACTCCTGCCTGCCCTGAGAACTCTGACAGAACTTTGGCAAAGCTGCAGAGGCTTTGTAGCCACGCTTGATACAGACGTCCCCAACCCGGCCATCAGAGGAGGAGTGGGACACGACAGCTTCAGCCTCCCTGTGTGGGGCTTTGGGTGAAGGCTGGAGGGAAATGTCGCTGGTGGCAAAGAACCGGAGGGCCTTTTTCCAGTGGGACTGCATCATGGCCTGAAACTGGCAACCATCTCAGCCCACTGAGCCTCCAGGCACCGGCACCTAGCCTTGCACTCCCACAGGTCTTCTCTCTGCTTGGAAAGCCTATGCTCGTAGTCCTCAGTGAGGTACTTCTGCTGAGCCTCCTTCTCAGCCAGATCCAATTTGAACTGAGCTGCGTTGCCAACTCTTTCTCGTGGTGGCTGTTTAGCTCCAACAACTGCTTCCTGTAGGGGGCCTAAGGAGCCCAGGTGGGGAGGTGAGGAGTGGCTGAGAGGGGAGGGGCGAGTACAGGCTGGGGAGGCACCTCTCGACGTGACATCGAGTTGGCCATGCCCACCCAGTCACATGACCACCTACCCACACCCACCTAGCTGGTCATTAGGCAGATCATATTAGTGGTCCACGGGATTTAAAATTATGAATTTAGTGGTCCCTGAGGTCCAAAAGGTTGGGGACCCATATAGTAGAGGATTCATTAAAACAGGATGTTCAGAATCTTCAGCAGAGGTACATCATAATTTGCATTCTATAGCCACCAAAGCAATAGCCTGTGCACCCACATACATGCACATACGAAGTCAAAATCAGAAAAATGGTCAGACAACTTCTGCTACAATTCCATCGCCTCTGAACATGCCTGTACCATTTACACATGTTCAAGAGGGTGGTGCTGGCTTTGCAATGTTCTACCCACCCCTTCCCATGAATTTCTAAAGTCTCCCTCTAAATGGAATCAGAACTCTTGACTTTTTTGCCCATTGGCTTCATTGGTTTTTGAAAAGGCCATAAAGAGCTACACCAAGGTAGGAACAGAGAAAAATTAAATACAGAAATAAAGTCACTGTTTTTATAAAATATTTTTTATATTGAAGTCTATTTACCATGATCCATGTATTTCATGTCTGTTTGCTGTCTTATTAGGAAGGTTGGCTTGGTGGCAAATTGTCCACCCTTTTATGATCCACAGGTATAATGATTCACAGGAGAACACTACATATGTCCTGCCAGAACCATTTTATGGCCCCTAAAGCAGCCATATCATCTTCATCACAGAAATAGATACAGCCACATCTTTTGATATGTGTTTTGGGGGCTGAAATGGATGTTTTCTGATATGTAAAAACTTGATGCATCACTTCTTACAGGTCTCTAAAATCAACAGTATTCCTATTTCTGAAGAGCTGAATATAGTAAAATGGTGCCATAGGTTTTGCAAGAGTCAAGGCTTTTCCAATCCCAGACTTCTTAAAAATCCAACAACAACAACAACAGCAAGTTATTGCCTACTCCAGTGACATCCTGACATCAACAGCTGAACCTCTTGTACTCTCTGGAAACTAAATTTTAAAATGTGACCTCTGGCTGTAAACAAGTTCACATCAAGATTAATGTTTTTATGTATGCAGAATTGTTAGGGGGAGACTGGGAGATCAAAGAGCTGCCAAATGTCACAGCTACCAGTTGCCTAAGTTAATGTAAATTGGACACTTACATGATTATATAGATGCGTAAAAGATGCAATTCTTTCTCAGAAAAGAGCTCAGCTCATAAAGGCATTTTTCTCATATAACATTTAATGCATTGGTAAGCTACTTATCATACCAATTAGTAAGGGTCCTTATGAGCTTTATGTCAGAAGTAAAAAAGAAAAAAAATAAGATAGGCAGTGGTGAGATTCAATTTTTTTTACTACCGGTTTTGTGGGCATGGCTTGTTGGGTGTGGCAGGGGAAGGATACTGTAAAATCTCCATTCCCACCCCTCTCCAGGGGTAGGTTACTTCAAAATCCCCATTTCCTCCCGATCAGCTGGGACTCGGAAGCAGAGAATAGATGAGGGCAGGGCCAGTCAGAGGTGGTATTTACCGGTTCTCCAAACTACTCAAAAGTTCTGCTACCAGTTCTCCAGAACTGGTCAGAACCTGCTGAATACCACCTCTGAAGTTAGGACAATGCTTATTAAATTTCAATCAGCTATGCCACTAACTATTGAGAATTTGGGTTAGTGATGAGAGACCCAGCCAGAAATCAGTGAGTAACAGGCCTCCATTAAGCATAAAAGCCAGCCAGATGACTTTGGACCAGTTATTTTCTTTCAACCCACCCTACCTCTCAGGATTATTGTGGGTTAATAGGAAGCAAGAGTATTTGGTATGTGTGCTTCCTTGAATTGTATATAAAAAAGATTTAAAAATATTTTAAAAATGAAGAAATTTGGATGGAAACTTGGAATCTACAAGTAGTCAAGAATGTAAGAGTTTGATAGTTATGGATGCTTCTTGATAACATCCAAATAATATAGGTAATACTCTTAGCACACACTTTTAAAATGGTGAAGTAATTTGTTTGGTTTCCAGCTGGATATGATCTTATCTAGTTTTCCCTTCCTGAGTATATAAATGTATATGTTAAAGTATTTATTTGATTATGTTAAGTCTTTGCAATTCAGTTCTGAATATAAAGTATGCAAAATAGTATTTCCGAGGAAAAACTGCACCAACATTTAGCAAGATCTAATATGTGTTTCTTGTAAACAGGTAATGTCATTTTAAAATTATTTCAAATAATGAAATACTTTCCTTCTCTTCTGCGGTGAATTCAGGCCATTAACATTCCAAGATAATAGTTTAATTGCCATTATCGGCCAAAGGAAACTTTTGGAACACCAGCCGCAGATCACATTTTACTTTAGGCCTTGCTCCTCCCACTGTTTCCATTGTAGTAGTTGCCAATTGTTGTTGTGCCTTCATCTCTTGTTCCTTGCGTTAGCAGCAGCTCTTGTCAGCCTTTGTTCTTTTGAATCTAAACCCGTCGTAGGTATTTCCAACACTTGTAATAAATCTTCTTCCATCACAATCTGTTCTTGTACCTGCTTCACTTCTCTTCCTTCACTTCAGCCTCCCTTCTTCTAGCTTCCAATGGGGGAAGACTTCCAACTTTTAATACCTCAACATAAAATTCTCTTGCTTTTCCAACCGTATTGAAACGATGTACTTTCCCTGCATAATATACTATTATACCAGTTGGAATATCCCATCTATATTCAATCTGATGTTTTTTAAGTTCATTCACCAGGAAGGCAAATTCCTTCCTAGCCCTTAACATTTTGGTGGAATTTCCTTTAATATCAAGATATCTTGACCAGCAATCTGAATCTTCTCCCCCTTATATGAAGCTTGCAAAATCTGATTTCTCACTATTCTGTTTGTAAAATAAATAACAACATCCCTTGGCAACTTTTTTTGCCTTGCTATCCAAGAATTCACACGATATATTTTTTCAATTTGATAAGCCACATCTGCTGGACGAGCTGCTAATATCTCAGCAAATACTTCAGAAAAAATTTCCCTTAAATTCTCTTCCTTATTTTCTTTCAAACCTCGAATTCTAAGAGCAAATTCCATATTTCTGTATTGTATCAAAACTATTTCATCCTCTGTCTTTTCCATTTTACTTTGAAATTCATCCATTTTATTTTCTAATTTTGAATTATGTTGCTTAATTACTTCAACCTCCTCTTCCAATAAAATCACATTCGTTGCCAAACTTTGTACTGCCATTACAAATCCTTCTTTAACTTCTTTATTTCCCACTTGAATTTCTGATATCTGCTCTTTCATTTCAGACATCTCATCAGTTATAACTTTAAATTTTCTTCTATAAAGCCTTTTAAGTTCTCTTGTAACGCCTCTAAATTCAATGTTCTAGTCTCTGCTGTATGAGCTGGAGAGGCACCAGCTGATAAAGTTCCAGAGCTCTTTGTTACAGTAGACTTTAATTGTTTGGCTGCCATCTTCTATAAAATTATTTATTTATTTATTTCCAACTTAATATTCACTTTAAATCTTCTTAACTTCTGAGAAACACAGTCTTTTAAAGCAGTATTTAAAAAATCTCCCTAGATTCTATCAGCAGGCAGCAAAGAGTTAAAGCAGCAAGTAACATGCAAATTACCAACTGCAGAGGCACACGCTGAAAGTATCACTTTCGCTTTCCACTCGTTAACTTGTTAACAATTCGCCTCCATTTTCTTGCTGTTTTCAAGCTTGTTACAAAGTATCGGGGAATCGGCTTGGCTACTTGCTTAAAGTTCTCCCACTTTCGTTCTGTCCGGTATAATCCTTTATTGTCCAAAATAAATCTCGGCGTTTGGTCGTGGTGATTGGTTCCGCCAAAGCAGAAGAATCCTCGGATCTGGAGCACTTCGGGTTGCTGGAGGGAACTTAACCCTTCAAACCCCTTTTTTCTCAGGGGCTTTAGGGAAATTCAACCTCTGCCCTCAGCTCACCCCTTCTCCTTCTCCCGAAGAGGGGGTTTTCCGAACCGCTGGACAGCAGATTTAAGCTGTCCTAGCGATTCCACATAATCCAGAGGTTGGTGATCGTGGATCACCGCCATCTCTGATTGCCAAACAGGAAGTCAAAATATTTTTATGTTAAGTCTTTGCAATTCAGTTCTGAATATAAAGTATGCAAAATAGTATTTCCGAGGAAAAACTGCACCAAAATATGAAAAAAGCTTTAAAAAAATGTTTTCTTTAGGGAAAAAATATATAAAAATGAAATTATACAGTGAAATGCAACAAAAGAAGTGTGTATAATTATTTTTTCAAGGCTTCTGTAAAAACATATACAAACTGGTGTGCAAACAGGATGAAATGAATTAAAGAACTGCAAGATGAGAAAGTGAGCAAAACTGAGTATGTCAAGTTTATTTGCATTCAGTAAATCCATAATAAATATTTTACCTGGAAAAGTCCCTTTGCCTGCAAAGTAAAAAATTATTTTCAGTATTTCTTCTATAGACCGCACTGGTATCATAAATTCATTCCTAATATCCATTAATTTGCTTTTAACAATAAATGCTTTAGATTATTTACATGCCATCATTTTAAAATATTCCAGAAATTTATTAACCCTGGATAAATTAGAAAGGAAAAAGCATACTTTTCTATTGTTACAATATAGAAAAAAGAGTGACAAAGCACAAAGGCCCAGAAAGAAATTGGGCAAAAAGTACAAATCATGCTAATAAATCTTTGTTATGTGAATATCTAAATTATTTATTTCTAGCTATTTTTCAAAGCTGCTGTTTTTTTCCTAACAGGCTACAATAAAAATTATGCAAATCGATTGATGCATCAAGTTCATGAAATAATCACTTAATAATAATCTAAATCCAAACATAAACAGTATATAAAGTGAGAGTAAAGACAAGGGACATAACTCGACAGGATAGACAGCCCAGTGATCTAAACATTAAGCAATATTTTATATTGAAGTCTATTTACCATGATCCATGTATTTCATGTCTGTTTGCTGTCTTATTAGGAAGGTTGGCTTGGTGGCAAATTGTCCACCCTTTTATGATCCACAGGTATAATGATTCACAGGAGAACACTACGTATGTCCTGCCAGAACCATTTTATGGCCCCTAAAGCAGCCATATCATCTTCATCACAGAAATAGATACAGCCACATCTTTTGATATGTGTTTTGGGGGCTGAAATGGATGTTTTCTGATATGTAAAAACTTGATGCATCACTTCTTACAGGTCTCTAAAATCAACAGTATTCCTATTTCTGAAGAGCTGAATATAGTAAAATGGTGCCATAGGTTTTGCAAGAGTCAAGGCTTTTCCAATCCCAGACTTCTTAAAAATCCAACAACAACAACAACAGCAAGTTATTGCCTACTCCAGTGACATCCTGACATCAACAGCTGAACCTCTTGTACTCTCTGGAAACTAAATTTTAAAATGTGACCTCTGGCTGTAAACAAGTTCACATCAAGATTAATGTTTTTATGTATGCAGAATTGTTAGGGGGAGACTGGGAGATCAAAGAGCTGCCAAATGTCACAGCTACCAGTTGCCTAAGTTAATGTAAATTGGACACTTACATGATTATATAGATGCGTAAAAGATGCAATTCTTTCTCAGAAAAGAGCTCAGCTCATAAAGGCATTTTTCTCATATAACATTTAATGCATTGGTAAGCTACTTATCATACCAATTAGTAAGGGTCCTTATGAGCTTTATGTCAGAAGTAAAAAAGAAAAAAAATAAGATAGGCAGTGGTGAGATTCAATTTTTTTTACTACCGGTTTTGTGGGCATGGCTTGTTGGGTGTGGCAGGGGAAGGATACTGTAAAATCTCCATTCCCACCCCTCTCCAGGGGTAGGTTACTTCAAAATCCCCATTTCCTCCCGATCAGCTGGGATTCGGAAGCAGAGAATAGATGAGGGCAGGGCCAGTCAGAGGTGGTATTTACCGGTTCTCCAAACTACTCAAAAGTTCTGCTACCAGTTCTCCAGAACTGGTCAGAACCTGCTGAATACCACCTCTGAAGTTAGGACAATTCTTATTAAATTTCAATCAGCTATGCCACTAACTATTGAGAATTTGGGTTAGTGATGAGAGACCCAGCCAGAAATCAGTGAGTAACAGGCCTCCATTAAGCATAAAAGCCAGCCAGATGACTTTGGACCAGTTATTTTCTTTCAACCCACCCTACCTCTCAGGATTATTGTGGGTTAATAGGAAGCAAGAGTATTTGGTATGTGTGCTTCCTTGAATTGTATATAAAAAAGATTTAAAAATATTTTAAAAATGAAGAAATTTGGATGGAAACTTGGAATCTACAAGTAGTCAAGAATGTAAGAGTTTGATAGTTATGGATGCTTCTTGATAACATCCAAATAATATAGGTAATACTCTTAGCACACACTTTTAAAATGGTGAAGTAATTTGTTTGGTTTCCAGCTGGATATGATATTATCTAGTTTTCCCTTCCTGAGTATATAAATGTATATGTTAAAGTATTTATTTGATTATGTTAAGTCTTTGCAATTCAGTTCTGAATATAAAGTATGCAAAATAGTATTTCCGAGGAAAAACTGCACCAAAATATGAAAAAAGCTTTAAAAAAATGTTTTCTTTAGGGAAAAAATATATAAAAATGAAATTATACAGTGAAATGCAACAAAAGAAGTGTGTATAATTATTTTTTCAAGGCTTCTGTAAAAACATATACAAACTGGTGTGCAAACAGGATGAAATGAATTAAAGAACTGCAAGATGAGAAAGTGAGCAAAACTGAGTATGTCAAGTTTATTTGCATTCAGTAAATCCATAATAAATATTTTACCTGGAAAAGTCCCTTTGCCTGCAAAGTAAAAAATTATTTTCAGTATTTCTTCTATAGACCGCACTGGTATCATAAGTTCATTCCTAATATCCATTAATTTGCTTTTAACAATAAATGCTTTAGATTATTTACATGCCATCATTTTAAAATATTCCAGAAATTTATTAACCCTGGATAAATTAGAAAGGAAAAAGCATACTTTTCTATTGTTACAATATAGAAAAAAGAGTGACAAAGCACAAAGGCCCAGAAAGAAATTGGGCAAAAAGTACAAATCATGCTAATAAATCTTTGTTATGTGAATATCTAAATTATTTATTTCTAGTTATTTTTCAAAGCTGCTGTTTTTTTCCTAACAGGCTACAATAAAAATTATGCAAATCGATTGATGCATCAAGTTCATGAAATAATCACTTAATAATAATCTAAATCCAAACATAAACAGTATATAAAGTGAGAGTAAAGACAAGGGACATAACTCGACAGGATAGACAGCCCAGTGATCTAAACATTAAGCAATATTTTATATTGATAGAACATCCATGGCTTCAAAAATTTTTTAGAATTCCAAGTTCTGCTTGCACAGTTCTTAAACAACAGCCAATTATAAATTGTTGAAGATTCATAACACTGCCACTTATCATAGTTGCCAGAATTCAATAAATATCTGAAAAATATTTCAGATATTCTGTGAAATTTGAAGGATTGTTGAGCACCAACAAACTAGAATGCATGGCTGACTGGCCTATTTAGTGTTACAGATCTACAATACAGGCAGTCCTTGTTTAGTGACCATCATTGGGGCCAGTAACTTGGTCATTAAGTGAAACCATGACTGTGCTTATGAGCTTCAGCTTTCCTTTGCTTTACAAACCTGTGGCAATTATAAATGTGAGGATTGGTTGTACAGTTACCTTTTCATCACCATTGTATCTATGAACAGTTGCTAAACAAGGCAGTCCCTAAAGGAGGACTACCTGTACCTGCATGATTGGCAAGAAGGCACATTTCTAAATAAAATATAAAAATGAACTATTTGCTCATTTCAGTTTAAGGGTATAATGTGAAAAGTGAGTGAATAAATTTTATTCTCTTCCACACATTCCCCCATATCCACTATCCTCAACCTCCCATACCTACTCCTGGCCTCACACCACTTTTTCATGGCCCTGAATTGCTCACAGCTACATTCCTTTTGTTTTGAACAGAGGCTCCGAGAATGACAGGATTCTGCTTTCAAGTGACTAAATTCATTGGAAAAGCAGAAGTGGGAAAGAAGATTCAATTACTGATGATTCTGAAAGGCTTAAGCTGCCGGACTGCTTTTAACATTCTAACTTTAATGGGGAAAAAGAAGGGAAGGCGTCATGGACAATTAGGGAATGATGAAAGTTATGTCAATGGAGCTGCTGGAGTAGACAGTTAAAAGGTCTCAAAAGTGACGGTTGGTGGACAGAAGCCCTCGGTAGCATGGTTATCTAATAAATTTAGTAATGCCTTCTGAGAAGCAAGAAAGGGCTCATAAACTACAGGAGGCATTTGCAACTGCTTTTACAACAGAGATCACTGCAAATGAAACCTAATTGAATGAAAGCCACACCTTCTGCCAGTTGTTAAAAGGAAAGGCACTGAACTAGGCGGCTCAATTACATTAGGAGGAGGCTTGTCTTACACAGGATAACATAATTTGCTTCCAGTAATGCCATGTTGGGCAATGGGAAGAATTTATAAATGAAGACTGGGATTTCCTGAAAGGCAAAGCAAAAAAAAAAAAAAAATTAACTGTTAGTCATAGTGCACCAAGGAGCAAGTTTCTATTAGAATTGTCTCAGGCAGCGACGTCTCAGGCTGACATTGAATTATTAGGCTTGTTCCAGCCTTAGGTCTACTTCCACTTAAGTACTCAAAGCAGAGGGATACAGATGTTAGATTATGTCATGCCTGCACATACAGGGCTTTAAATTGCTTCCACCCAACCCACTCCACCCTATTCATTCAGAGAATGAGGGGAAATTTCTCTAGTTTTCACAGTGGTTGGTATTTTCAGTTACATAGCCCACCAGGAGATACCCTATTACCAGTTTCATCCTTTTTGGAATCATCTGGATCGTATTGATCAAACCATAATGAGCAGCTGTGATGCAGTGGTTACAGTGCAGTACTGCAGGCTATTTCTGCTGATTGCTGGCTTGGCAGTTCAAATCTCATCAGGCTCAAGGTTGACTCAGCCTTCCATCCTTCCGAGGTGGGTAAAATGAGGACCCAAATTGTTGGGGCAATATGTTGACTCTGTAAACCTCTTAGAGGGGGCTGTAAAGCACTGTAAAGTGGTATATAAGTTTAACTGCTATTGCTATAATGTAGTGCCTCCACAAAAGGGACACGGTGGCTCAGGGGCTAGGACATTGAGCTTGTCAATCGAAAGGTTGGCAGCTCAGCGGTTCGAATCCCTAGTGCTGCAGTGTAACGGGGTGAGCTCCCGTTACTTGTCCCAGCTTCTGCCAACCTAGCAGTTTCGAAAGCACGTAAAAATGCAAGTAGAAAAAATAGGGACCACCTTTGGTGGGAAGGTAACAGCGTTCCGTGTGCCTTTGGTGTTGAGTCATGCCAGCCACATGACCATGGAGACATCTTCGGACAGCGCTGGCTCTTCGGAGATGAGCACCACCCCCTAGAGTCGGCAATGACTAGCACATATGTGCGAGTGAAACCTTTACCTTTAGTGCCTCCACAGAATCGTCAAGAGTCTTCTCCAACATCAGTGTTTAAAAGTGTCAATACTCTATCTTCTTCAAAGTTCAACTTTTTCTTCCTTAGAGTGTCACAGGTAAAATATGGTCTGCAGTATTCTGAGTTTTGCAGGTATAGACACATTGCAGCATCTGAATATTTTTCCAAAACCTTCACTGTTACTCTAAGTCAGAAGTGTCAAACTCACATTGTCACGGCAGCATCACGTGATATATCGGGACTTTTTTCCCCTTTGCTAAACTGGGCATGGGTGCGGCCAGCACATGATGCATCTGGCCCATGGGCCAAGAGTTTGACAGTCCTGCTTTAAGTGTTAGCCTACAGTGTATTTCTTGATAGGCTGGTTCTTTTACTGTTGATAGTTGATGATACATTTCTCCCTTCCTGCAAACCACTGTGTGAGGAATCCTTGGTGCTCTCTGAACTTGGTTTTCTTGCAGATGTTTTATTATCCAAACTAGGTAACATCATCAGTGGTAGTGACTGAGAGCACCAAGGACCTTTCAACCTTGAGCTCCAAATATTCTCCTTTATTGAAACCACTGTGTATCTGGAGTTTGATAGCTCCTAAAGCTAATGCACTGTATGTAAATAACTATTAAAGTTCATGAGTTTATTTTATGAGAGATAGTATGAACCCCACAGAATAAGATGTGGCTACTCATGTCTGATAATTCCCAGTATGCCAAAGTTTTGGTGAGCCAGTTTTAATTTTTCTAGGAAAGCTAAAAAAAAAATTCTAGAGATTTTAAACCCAAATGATAGTGAAGATCATGAAAATGATGTCTTTTTTTCCCCTTACATAAAAAAATCTGTTGCCCTTTAATCTATAGGATTTTTAATATTGGATTTAAGCTAACTGAATGAGTGATTCAGTGTTTATTTTTAAGTAAATATAATGTTGATATGCATTTTGGCTCTATTATTTAGCAGCTTGAATATTTTAATAAGGGTAAATTTTAGGATTTCTTTTTCCAGCTTGAATTTGTCTGCTAGGGTTTTATAGATGACGGGGAAGTCCCATTTAGTTATTAAATTATTAGTCATAGAAAAGTGGCGTGCAGAGACATTACAGCAAACTGGTTGTTTCCCATTTCATGACCTTAATTAAATTAGCATTAGCAATGAAAGAACAACCTATTTTAATTTATCAGCTCCTTCTGAATATGAACAGCTTACTGTCAAATGAATCTTGAGATAAACCTCAATTAGCAAAGGGGTTTATTCCTCTGCTTACAATGGAGCTTTGTACATAACATATGTGAATAGAAAATGTCTGTTGGCTTAACAGCAATACACATGTTTTGCATTTATAGCTCCTCAGGTATAATCTATGTTGAATTAACTGGCTGTTTAATTTTAGATCCTAGATAATTGTTGGGATGGGGCTCAAAAATCAAAGAAGGTAGCTGCAATGATGGTGATTTTATCCCTGTTTCTTTATTTGTGCCATATGCACAACACATAGTAAAGGGGGATGGGGCTTTGCTTGTAATGTTATGTCCTCTATCTTGACTCTCCTCCTGCCAATATACACCAGCTCAACTCTAATAGCTAAAGTGGGGAAATTTTTCCTGAATAGGAACAAATGCCCTAGAAATTCTTCATTGCACAGTTGCATTGTATTTTATACATTCATTGGTTCATTTCTGAATCTTGTGCTTTGGGTGTTTGTGTATGTGTCTATTATGTATGGTATATCTTTTAAAGGTAATTATATTCTATTAGAAAGTTGTGGGGGTGAAACTCTATTTTGCTTACTAGATTATGTCCAACACCCAATAGGGAAGAATAATGTATTTGACTTTTGGAGGGAACTTTTGGAGGGAAAATGCACGTTGTTGATTGGCTGGTGCCTCAGCCAGAACAGTATATAAGGAGAGCTGCTCCTGTGGTTTATTTGCTGCGTTCACACCATACAATAAGGAGCTGTTGTTACAGACGACCTGCTCCTCCCTCCTCCTCCTCCTCCTCCTCCTCCTCCTCCTCCATCACCCGATTTAACAATAATGGTGATGAATGAAACATTTCCCCACTTTTTACTTAATTTGTAATTACAAATTCTCAGATCTGTTGTTGTACATGTAATCATTTTTAAAAGAGCTGTTTCTTATCTGCTATTGCCCAGAACTATATGCCTCAATCTTTCATTGGGTTAGAACAGGGGTCTACAAACTTGGCTCTTTTAAGACTTGTAGACTTCAACTCCCAGAGCTCAGCCAGCAAAGCAAAGCTGGCTGAGGAACTCTGGGAGTTGAAGTCCATAAGTCTTAAAAGAGCCAAGTTTGCAAACCCCTGGGTTAGAATCATAATGATTTGTGAAAGGACACACTACACTGAATCCATAGTACAATTCTTCTGCCTTCTTTTTTTAAAAAACAAATTCCTAGGGGAGGAAATGAGTGGCTTAAAAATGAATGGAAAATGTTATAACAGGGTTCACAGAGTATATCCATATTTTTATTTCAGCACACCGCTAGGCTAAACAGGGTTACTTCATTGTTCACCAGACATCATACTTGCATTTGACTGCACACAATGCACACAATTTCATTTCTGATTTGCCTTTTGTGCTTGAGTATATTTTCTCAGGACTTTTAGGTTTGAGTATTTATTCTCCTGTTATGAATCCAGAAATAAGTGTTCTCTGTCAGAATATCACTGGTTAAAACTAGTTAAAAAAAGAATGCAAAAAACAAACAAAAGTGCACGTAGAAAAACCACATGATATGAGAAAAATCAAGAGGAGTAATAAAAACACTAAATACAGCATTCAGTGACATTAAAGTAGCATTAAAATATTGACAATATAAAATGACAAAAAGATTTTTTAAACATTTTGGGGAGAAAAATAAATCTCCTGGCACTGCAAAGATGTGGATGACTACAGAGCATCCTTGGAGAATGGATACTCCAAAAATGGCATGTCGTTGCCCCAAGGCTATTCACAGTGGTGAATATCTGTAGCTCGGGTGTAGGATAAGGGTGAAGGTTTCTTCTCTAAGCTTGTGAGTTGATTTCCAAATATTTCATTACCAGACTAGATAACCTCTTCAGTAGAGTTTAGGGGATGTCAGTGTTCCTCTGTTTATAAGGACTTCAGGGATGGGTGTGTCAAGTGAAGTCTTGTGCTGGGTCACTGATGACTCATGCTCACCTATCACAAGACCCTCACTTGACACACTCACACCTGAAGCCCTTATAAACAAAAGAACACTGACACCCTCTAAACTCTGCAAAAGATGATACCTAGCCTAGTAATGAAATGTTTGGAAAACAGCCCACAAGCTCACGAACCTTCACTTCAGCTCTGTTTAGATTAGCATAGCAACCTGTCACATTGGATAAGGATTTTTTCCACCCCCCAAGAGCATTTTATTTTATTTATTTTATTTTATTAGATTTTTATACCGCCCTTCTCCCGAAGGACTCAGGGCGGTGTACAGCCAAATAATAAAACCCCACAATATACACATTAAAACAGAAACTTAAAAACAAGCATATTACATAAATGGCCGAAATTTAAAACAATCAATTTAAAACCCTAAAATTCATAAATAACCCCAATTAAAATTTAATAAAACTTTTAAGCCAGTCACACATTTTCACACATTCTCAAAGCGAGATATTTCTGGTGACTTTTCTACATGTTCTGAAGTAGTCGAAGACTACTTCAGCTTCAATCACAACAATACACGAGCACACAATAGATTTAACCTTAATGTGAAGCGCTCCAATCTTGATTGTAGAAAATATGACTTCAGTAACAGAGTTGTTAATGCCTGGAATGCACTACCTGACTCTGTGGTCTCTTCCCAAAATCCCCAAAGCTTTAACCAAAGACTATCTACTATTGACCTCACCCCATTCCTAAGAAGTCTGTAAGGGTCGTGCATAAGAGCATCAGCGTGCCTACCGTTTTTGTCCTAATGTTCCCTAATGTTCCCTTTGATTGTATCCACTTTGTATGGTTATTTCATGCTTATACTTATATATACTGTTGTGTTTGACAAATAAATAAATAAATAAATAAATAAATAAATAAATAAATATAAATGTATGTGGAAAATCCTTACAAAAACTGTTTGTACAAGGTATACATGGCTAAATAATGTTTCCTGATTTCCAAAAGATTTATGTTGATTTTAACACATTGCAACACTTCAATTATTGGGGAGGTCATGAGCTGTTTCAAGAATACCATGTCCTATTCATCCATTTTCCCCTGCAAGCAATGCACTTTCATTTGTTTCCAGTCATATTTATATGGACTCAAACTTAATTTGCACCATAATGGTGTGGTGGAGTTTTTTTTTCATTGCATAATCTTCTGTGAATGTCAAGGAGTAGAGAGAAAAAGGAGATGGGAGGGAAAAGGGGGAGGAAGATAACTTTCAGGCTAAATATTTCTGCATTGCTGCCCCACTACATTTACACCTTGTAAGTTACAGTAGAAATTTTGGGGCTGTTCCTAAAGAGATATTTCCATACCAAATTAACCATTTCATATTCCTATTATGAAAGGCCACTAAGCTAAATTACAAAATTATAATAAAGACTGTTAAAGTAATATTTATGAAGAGATTATTGAGATAATACGTATGAAGTGCTTTTAGTATTTGAAATGCATAACACAATATAGGCAGGTATAATATATATGTAAAATATGTGACTTATCATACTGAATGCAGCATTTTATGTAACAGACCTATAACGTGCCATGCAAAATTTGTTAGTGCTCAAGCATGGTTTTTTATAATTTCAGTCTCAATGTTAAATAGAATAAATATCAGACTTTTCAGTACAAATAAGTAAGATTTCTATTATAAGTGTTGTAGAGTCTCTTTTCTTGGAAATGTTAGGAAAACTTGGCAGCTTTCCCTTACCTTTTTTGTTCTTATCTGTAATAGCAAACAGAAAAGAAAATTGTAATAAAAGAAGAGACTAAATTTGATTTGGCAGCTCATAGTGTGTATCATATAACTAGTCTGTCCTTAAATGATTCTGAAAAACATGGCTGAATTCCACTTACATTTACATTATAATTGTATCATCCACCTGTCTGCCTACCTGTTTGTCTGCCTAACTATTTAGTCTCTCTCTCTGTGCATATGTACATAATAAAGTGCAAACAGAAAATTAAAAAAATCCAGAAGTCACAAAGTTCAATTTTAGTAATAATACCACTAGTTGGTAATCAACAGGCAACCCCTTTAACTTTCAGAAAACTAAAATTTACTAAGCGAATCTCAAAGATTTTGAACAAAATTTTCTCCTAGCTAAAAGGGAAATGTGAACCTTTGATCTTTAACCTATAGTTTTGAATACCAGATCAAAATTGCCTTTTGCTTGTAGAGCAATTTAAAGTCCGAAGTGATAACATTTGCTCAAGGCATCTAAAATTAAAATAATACTCTAGATGTGAGATCTTACTCTTCTTCCTGTTCCTTTCTGAGCCTAAAATGGAACATATATGTCTATTCTCAGGTGCATCTCTAAGATTAGGTTCTCACCTTTTTTATTGTTTACTTTTTATGACTCCTCAAATCAGGGGTGAAATCCAGCAGGTTCTGACAGGTTCTGGAGAACCGGTAGTGGAAATTTTGAGCAGTTCTGAGAACCAGTAGAGGAAATTTTGAGTAGTTTGGAGAAGCAGCAAATACCACCTCTGACTGGTCCCAGAGTGGGGTGGGAATTGAGCTTTTGCAATATCCATCCCCCAGGAGTGGGGTAGGAATGGAGATTTTGCAGTATCCTTCCCCTGCCACACCCACCAACCCACACCCTGCCCACCAAGCCCACAGAACCAGTAGTAAAAAAAATTGGATTTCACCACTGCCTGAAATAGCAGGTTCTGTCTTTCTAATCATATCAGAGAGAGAAATTTTATTCCTATGCTCATACTGTATTTGGTGCAGCAAACACTCTGAAGAACCTGATGTCTGATATCTAAAATTATATCCTCACTTTAAAAAAAAATATCAGTATAATTCTTGAAGTCTGCAATATTTTGAAAAGCTTTAGGAATAATTGAGTTGAAAACACTGGAAATATTTCAATAGAATCTCTATCAGAGCAGTACCACCTTGTATAAAGTTGGGCAGCTATCGACTTCCATGAGGCTTTATAATTCATATTGTACAACTTACAGGCTGCTTAAATTACACCCCTAAAATTCAGAGGCAGAACCCACTAGGTTTATCAGTCCTAAACAATAACATTATTTTCCCTTTACTTGTTCTATGACATCATAGCGTATCTGCATGTACCCTTGGCACTTCTTGATTATTAAAGAAACATGTATCCTCCATCTGCAAAATGATTGATCATATCTGCTTTCTATTTTCAGAGCTTGGTATCATATCTCAATGGATGCCATGCAATCTCTCAACAAATATAATACCGGTATTTAGCTCTGAATAAATTGGGTTCCTGAAAAAAGTATTTTTTTAGTATTTTTTAATTGTTTTTGTTTTTTCTGTCTTGTTCACTGCAAAGATAGGCCAAGTATGTGATAAAAGAGAAAAGAAATATGTGGAAGAGGCCTTCATTCTGTAGTGGATAGACAATGCCTAAAATGATGATGATGATATCAGTCTATTTCATCTATATCTGTTTCTATCTGTGTATGCGTGCATGTGCACACATGTGCAACATGATATCATGATCTAAAAAAAAAATCTGAAATACAAAGTGAATATAAAGTAGTATTTTGACTATATGTCACCCTTCCAGAAATCCATGGTGATCTTCCTTAAGGTGCTTAAAACTGCTAAAAGCAGTAACAGTCCCATAGTTCCCATAGAGTCATACCTGTGTTTAGGTACAGATATTTAAAATCACATGTTCAATCAGTGCTCGGGGGTCACACTCTTACAACGTGGTATCCACGGGGTCTTGCTATTTCCATTAAAAAGGGATGCGTGTGTGATTAGCAACATAGGTAACATATGTCAAAAAGGATCAGAATCTGCATCATGATGCCACAAGGCTGCTTACATCAGTTTCATCCCCCACCCTTTGATGCCTACCTTCCAACCTGATGCTGTTGAACTTTAGCTGAGCCTTTTTATCCTTGTCTGTCAGGAGAACCTGGCTTATACAGTCAGGTTCTCAGTCAAGGTGTCATGAAAAACCAATAACCTGTTGTGCCTCGCTCGCTCCCCCCGCCGCAGTCGGGCCCCTCTTATCTCCTGCCAGACGCTGATAGTACAGAAGAATGTCCTGGCATGCCTCCAGCCCCCAGCCCTGGCACCATGCCCAGACAAACCGAACAAACAAACCTCCCTCCGATAGCATGTGCGCCTGAAGCCAGCCACGAGCTGGGATTACCAACAGCTGGAGACGAAACAATGCAATGGATAGATCCAGCTTCCGGAGAATAGAGAGGCGACGTCAGCAAAAGGAAGGGAGGGGCAGGCCTGGATAAGTGCTGAGTCATGGAGCCACACCCCATGGCCTATATAAAGGATCTGCTTTCTGGCATTCTCTGAGTCAGGCAAAGTCTAATCTGGATTGCTGAAGTCACATCTTGGATTCCTGCCTGCCCTGAGGACTCTGATAGGACTTTGGCAGAGCTGCAGAGGCACGCTTGATATGGACTTCCCCGACCCGGCCGTCAGAGGAGGAGTGGGACACGACATAACCAGATTAATGCAGCCACAATACATGTGTACCCGGAAAGTTCGTATGTGAAATACAGGTAGGGGCTTGTAACCGATCTCGAGTACAATCATTCAATGCATAAAATGAAATATATGATTGCATTGTAATCGTTCTTAATACAAATAAGATACAACATTTTATGCATACACACTTTGTGTGGACACACACATGCACACATGCATATATAAAATATATACAGAGAAAGAAGGAAAGAGATACAGAGAGAAAAGCACTTTATTTTTCATTTTTTCTTCCAAATCAAACTACCCTTTTGGGAGAAAATTTTATTTATTTATTAATTTAATTTAATTTAATTTAATTTAATTTAATTTAATTATTTAATTTTTAATTTAATTTAATTTAATTTAATTTAATTTAATTTATTTATTTATTTTGTCTAGCCTAGGATTTCAAGTCTGGTGGGACAAGGTATTTTGTTGTTTTCAGAGGAATGGAGAACTCTTCTTGTAAAATATTTCTGGACAAGTTCAAATGTGGGCGCTCAGAAAATAATTTTTTCTCTATGCGAAACAGCATACTTTTAATTATAGGTATCCTAATTTAAGGATAAACCTGGATGACTGCTTTACATATCTTTTCTCCAAAGGCAAAAAAAAAGTAGAAGTAAATACTGATATTTCGTTTTCTGTTAGAAAAATGAAATCCAGTGTATGTATTAAGATTACATTTTTTTCCTGAAAAATAAAGTATATCCCCTAATTTTTGAAAACAACCTTTATATCAATGATTAAGCTGTAATTCTTTGAAAATGAATAGTAGTTCATTTATCTGCTTATTTTTTATTCATTATACATTCTACTTTTCCTCTAAGCAGTTCAAGTCACTCATTTTTTTAAAAACAATTCTCCATAGCAATCCCCTTCAATGGGGTACTGAAACTTGTTTGGTGGCTTAGTCCAATCTATTAAGCACTACTTCACACTAGATTTATTTATGTAGCATATTCATACTATATCTTTACAAAGCATGTTTACATGGCAATTTGCTACCTTTATATGTTTTGCTTTTATACCACTCTTAATGTTTGTTACAAAAGCTTTGAGAGATAGAGCGGTGATCATAGTTTATAAGTGCACACAGGTTGAAATAACCACATTTTTTTTTAAAAAAAAAGAAAGGAGTGGATAGATTATCACAGGTAATAATTTGCTTAATGGGGGAAAATCAGAACTAAAGTATTCCCCACATTATTGTTCAATGCCAACAGTACTTGTTTGTGATGCCCACTTGAAGAATTCATTAGTAATGGGACAGGAAATCTTGATATGCATCTTCATGTAAATTAAACCAATTTGCACATCAAACCAATACACCAATGATTTCTGCCATTAAAAAAAATAAAATGGTCTTTTTTTTTTAAATTTAAGCAATATTGCAGAATGAATATTTGGAAGGCAAAAGTCTCATTTTTAAGGTAGATAAAGATGATAGATTTAAAAATGACACTTATTTGAATTGGGGGAGAAACTTTATATTCTTTGAGATGTTATTGAAAGCCAAAAGATTATTAGAGGGGGAGGGTGTTATCTGATTGCTGATGTCCTTGTAAAAAAACCTTCTATTTGAAAAACAATATTGAAGATTAGCTGTGGAAGTTGCTTGACAGCTGAATTTTAATGTTTCATAATGTTATATTCAAGTACTTTCTGCCCTGTCTGATCACCTCATGCCAATTTAATAATCTTTCTGGAGGTTGTTTTTCCCCCCTTCATTTTAATTCTACTGTTTTTTCCCCTTGCTAGAAAGTGCACATAGCAAACTGACATTATATTAAAATGACACCTGTAGGCTGACATCATGATGTTACTTTATGTATTTGCCTCCCAATATCTGACACAAGTATGCAAATTATGACTATTGTCTCAAGAGGTATGTGGTGTCAGTTACCAGCTTGGATGGCCTAAAAATAATATTGGACTGATTCATGGAAGTCAGGGGGAATTATTACCTTGTAATAATAGTAATAGTAATTATTACTACTACCTTGGTGGCATTGCACCTGTCTCTAAAGATCTTCTGCTGGAAGAAGTGGGCTTCCCTGTTTGGTTAGTTGACAAATTATTTATTTTATTATTATGTTATTAAAACACAGCTGCCTGCAATTACTGCAGGTTCTAGTCCCACCAGGTCCAAGGTTGACTCAGCCTTCCATCCTTTATAAGGTAGGTAAAATGAGAACCCAGATTGTTGGGGGGGCAATAAGTTGACTTTGTAAATATACAAATAGAATGAGACTATTGCCTTATACACTGTAAGCCGCCCTGAGTCTTCGGAGAAGGGCGGGATATAAATGTAAACAAAAAATAAATAAATGTGAGGACAAAGTACTGGATTAGATGGGCGAGGGGTCCAATCCAACATGGCACTGCTTATGTTCTCAAATTTCATTTTCACCCTCTCTTAACCCCTTTTTTGATGCTTAGAAGAATCTCTGTATGTATTTGTGTGACTGAACAAGAGTTATTGGCATGTGAAACTATTTTCTCAAAGGATTTCTTATTTCATAAGGTTAAATTATTGCATTTTTAAAAAATTTATTTTATGCATTCTAGAAAACAGACTTCTTTCTCCCTGCCCCCATCAACACCCAGCAAAGCCTATCTCCGTATGTACTACATTCTACCAGAAAAAGAGTCAGAGCATGTGTTTTGTGCCTATGGATTTGGAAAGAAAAGCAGATCAAAGTGACCTGAGATTTAGACTCTTTTAGGCATAAAGTAGGGGATGCAGTGGCTCAGTGGCTAGAAAGCTGAGCTTGTCGACTGAAAGGTCGGCAGTTCAGCAGTTCAAATCCCTAGTGCTGTGTAACAGGGTGGCGTCTCATTACTTGTCCCAGCTTGTCCTAGTGGTTCAAAAGCACATAAAAAATGCAAGTAGAAAAATACTTCCTTTGGTGGGAAGGTAACAGCATTCCATGTGCCTTTGGCATTTAGTCATGCCGGCCACATTACCACAGAGACTTCTTCACACAGCGCTGGCAGCCTTGAAACAGAGATGAGCACCACCCCTAGAGTCGGGAACTTGACTAGCACATATGTGCAAGGGGAACATTTACCTTTACCTTTAGGCATAAAGTAGGCAAAAAGGAAATCAAAGCAAATTCTTAATTTTATCTACATCCTACTGTCTCCTAGCAGTAAATAATAATGTGTTGACAAATCAGGGCTATTGGATTAGCACCTCCAACAAAGGCTTTGCATTTTTTTTAATTTAATTTTGTCACAACAATATACATAAACATTGTCATAGTAAAAAAAAAAAAAAGAAAAATATATCATGAAATATATATATATATATGTAAAGGATATGCATATCTATATTAATTAGATATAATAAAGAGAACAATAGGACAGGAACGGTAGTGGCCATGACAAATATGCTAATGGCAGCAGTGCAATGGGCGGGGGCGGGGGAGAAGCAAAACTGGGCTGTTTTAAAGATATGTGTAAAATGTAGCTAACTCTCCAGTTAGCATAGGGAGATGACATAACAATAGAATGCATATAAGGAAAAAAGCCAGCTAGCCCTATCCCTTAAGTACTGTATAAAGATGTATATGGCTTTCATTTGTTACAGACACATTAACTGTAGTGATACAAAATAAAATGTGTAGTTTTATGTCGCATATATAACATTTAGATCCATTTCCATTTCTAACATTCAGCAAAGCTAGCCATGAAATTGCATGGATTCCAAGATCTGAAAGCTACTAAACAAAAATAAATAAATAAATAAAAAACCCTAATACATTCAAAAGAGTATTGCTGCTTTAAGCCTTACCCAAAGCAACGCACAATGATTTTCACTGTATGAAAATCAGTTCAATGTTTTAAAAGTATAGCCTCTTTGCATAAACAATTGCCTCTTACTCTAAATCTAAGCCTTGGGTGATAATTGGATTTGAAGAAACTATTGAAATTTTTTACAAATACTATTTCTTCGTTTCAGTTTCAAATACAGGGAAAGTTTCCTCCACAAGTATGTAATGCATTCGATAATCTCAGCATAAATTATATTATTTGGATCGCTTTGAAGGCAGACAAGATTCAAAAGCATCTGAGAATAAAATAGGAAGAAGCTATCCTATTCCCAAGTTTAGATGAACCGATCTTGCATCAGCGAGTGACACAGGGGAAATGTTCTCATCTTTGACCCAGCCAATGCCTATTTTACATAGTAATATTCAATTTGGTTTTTCAAAACTGGTGCAACTAATTCCTTTAAAAACTATGCTAAATACTCACTGTTCTAACATTAGACTGTTCTTCTTGAGCTTGATTCTATGCACATTTCTTTACCCCTTCTCTGTGATTTTCTTCCTCTAATAAACTGATTATAAAGAAATGGATCCTGAGCCATTTTGCATCGTGACCAAGCCAGCCTCAAACTGAACACATTTCAGAATGCCCCTTTCCTCACTTTAGTCCATCATTTCCTAAAACTTAACCAATGCAAAGGAAGATGGCCAAAATAAGGCAACATTAGGGCCAGGTCTCCCTTAATGCTGCTTCTCCTTCTCCCTGTAACTATTACCTACCTTCCTCACTGTCTTCCTCTCTTCACGCCCATTTTTCCCTCCCTCTTTCTGGAGGAATCACATGCTATTTTATTTATTTATTTATTTATTTGTTTATTTGTTTGTTTATTTATTTATTTATTTTCGTCAAGCATGTATTTTATGACAGATACAAGTGTAAACATAATTTTAAATACATGAAATGGATATGAATAAAAGGGAACATTAGGACAGGGATGGTAGGCACGCTGGTGCACTTATGCACGTCCCTTATAGACCTCTTAAGAATGGGGTGAAGTCAGGGGTGAAATCCAGCAGGTTCTGACAGGTTCTGGAGAACCAGTAGTGGAAATTTTGACTAGTTCGGAGAACCGGCAAATACTACCTCTGGCTGGCCCCAGAGTGGGATGGGAATGGGGATTTTGCAGTATCCTTCCCCTCCCATGCCCACCAAGCCACCCCACAGAACCGGTAGTAAAAAAAAATTGGATTTCACCACTGGGTGAGGTCTACAGTAGACAGTCTAAGGTTAAAGTTTTGGAGATTTGGAGAAGAAATCACAGAGTCAGGTAGTGCATTCCAGGCGTTGACAACTCTGTTACTGAAGTCGTACTTTCTGCAATCTAGTTTGGATCAGTTTACCATGAGTTTGTATCTATTGTGTGCTCTAGTATTGTTTTGGTTGAAGCTGAAGTATTCATTGGCTGGTAGGACATTTTAGCCCATTTAACATTTAAATTTAAATGTAGCATTGTAGCACATTTAACACATGTCTAGCTGGAAGACACACAATTTCCCTCTGAGAGCTGCAGGTGGTGCAAAAGATATACTGCTGCTTGTGTGGGGTATACACTTATCCTTTTTTTCCTTTACTGTTAAGCAGATTTTGCAGACTTTTTCAAGGCTGACCCGAAGCAGCTGCAAACCAAAGAAATGTGTGTGTCATCCACACTGTAAGAAATGACTTCACTTGAATATCTCAAAGCAATGGCTGTTGGACTCTGACTTTCAAAATGTTCTGTGTAACAGTAAGCAATCTCTCAGTATTGATAAGCACTTCAGAATCTTGATAGCCTTTTAGGGATGCTGTCTCATAACTGTTATAAGATGCATTCTGCTTTATGAAATGGCTGCTATGAAGAAAATGGCTAATGCAAAACACCTATTTATTGTAAGACAAGTTCGTGAAAGTCCCAAGACCAAGAACTGGTGGCTTGTAGAGTGCATATGTCTCGTCAGTGTTAATGGGATTTACTTCTGAACAGACTGAGAGAGTTGAAAGTTTATGCATTTTTATGAGAGAATAACTTGCTTCAACTCAATGTCATCATTTCAGACTAAAATTTGCAGTAGATAGTAGACCGAAATATGTTTAAAAGACATGGGATTTTTAACATTTATGTCTTTTTCATAAATATTTTAAAAACATATATATCCAGTGTTCCAGATGAGAAAGATTATTGAATATGTGTGCAAAGAGTGAAAATGAATCAATTAATCTAATGCCACATGTTCCATGAATAAAAAAAAGCTTGCTGGTGTTTTCACTTTCACCCTGTTGTCACTTATTTATACTGAAGTTTGCAATTGCAAATGTTTTGCCTATTACCACAGGAAGGAAGGAAGGAAGGAGAAGCATGAAAAACATAAACAGTGCCCGAGGGCTCTAGCTTTTTGACATGCAGTTGCCTCGAGCAATGGAAGAAAGAATACTAGGCATGTCTGATCAGTTTTCTGTTATTAGTATTTATGACTTTGAAGTAATAAGTCTTCTTTCTATCTTCCTCCAAGAAACAATGATTAACTACCATTAGTAGCTTGCTTATGTTTCTTTCCTGCATTGTATACCAAAAGATGTTCTACTGCATCCCTGAAGAGGATAGAAAGGAAAATGGTAGAAAGCATACATCCACCCTTGCTTAGGGAGAAGAGGGGAAATAGGGACAAGATAGGGAGTATTTAGTGTGTCAGGTCCCATAAATTCCTATAAGGATGCTGTCATTCTGGTGGCAGGGGGAGGGGACGCTTGGGGGAATCTCTGTATGAGATTTCTGTTTCTATTCTGTGCTTTGTCTTGCTATAACTTTTGGGATCTTGGGGTGGGAGGAGGAATGTGCCTTGAGCTATCTGCCTTATCTCATCTCTGGAGAAGAGTGGCAGCATTGCCTTGGGAACCAGAATTTATCACATTCTCGGCCCGAATTTCTTATAACTTCTTTACACCTCAGGATTGGCTCGATGATGGACTGGATTTTGGGAGGGGCTCTGTTTGCAATGGTTTAATCCAATGGTGAAATCAATTTTTTTTTACTACCGGTTCTGTGGGCATGGCTTGATGGGCATGGCAGGGGAAGGATATTACAAAATCTCCATTCTCAGCCCACTCTGGGGCCAGCCAGAGGTGGCATTTTCCCATTCCCTGAATTGCTCAAAATTTCCACTGCCTGTTCCTTAGAACCTGTCAGAACCTGCTGGATTTCACCTGTGGTTTAATTAACATTCTGAGCAGGAAACCTTAGTTCCTGCCTACATCTTCTTGCTATCCCTATCTTCCAATAAAAGTTCCTTTTGAAATGGCTTTCGTTTCAAGAGTTCTGCTTTCTTGAGAAGACTGGTGAGGCAGGACCTTACATAGAGTTTTGAAAGAATGGGAAGTTACTACCTTAGGGTTGGGAAGATTTGTAGATCATATAAGTATGGATTAATGGGTGACTATGCAGAGCCTATAGGAGTGTCTTGCCTGTTCCTGGTAGTTAATGATGATCTACTGAATGGTGAATTGGAGCTTGCCAGAAGGTTATGAGAAGGGGACTGGGATTAATTTCTGGCCTGAAACAATGGAGTCCAAACTGAGGTGAAGCCATTCTAGCAAGTCCCTCTTTAATTCAGTTGATCCCGACCTGGGGCCAGCGGTGTGCTAAAAATGTGTACACTTGCTGGTTCCTTTGCCACTAATGGGTCACTCTAGGAGCTACCAAACAACAGATTGGCATGCTAGGCTTTATTCTCAATCAGCTTGTAAATTTCAGAAAATTTAACAATCAGCATTCACAAGCCTGTAGGAGCTGACTCCAATATTCCATTGTCAGTAGTCTGGCCCCAGGTGCCATGAATAAATGTCAAGTTGGTTTGAAATACAGCTTCATCCATCTACAATACTGTATAGTAGTAAACAAGCAATGGCTCCGGTGTGAATTACTCTGGTGGGCTGGGCAATGATGGAGATATAGCTCTATTAGAAATTTGCCCATCCAGGTTTCAGGTCATACAGAAGCTTCAACGCCCAGACCAGGAAGGCGAGGTAGATGTCATTGTTTGTGGGATTTTCTCAGTGATATTAAGCACTGCTCTGAAGGTGACTGGGTGCAAATGCCTATGAGTAAAGATAAGTCACACTGACAGATCAGGGATTTTATTGGTGTACCAGCTATCTAGGACAATTTAATTGAATGACACCTTTGATGCATTAGATTTCCACTGTTAGTTTTACCACCAATGAATTATTTTTAATGTCCAAGTTCATGCTCACAAGGAGACAAATGCATATAGAACTGTAGTCATAAGGAAAGTCTCTCTACATAGTTTTGCATAGGATAAGTAGACATTATTCAATGTCATATTGCACTTCCCAGACAAATGTCCTTATTATTTAACACCATAATATAGGTTTGGTGACAGGGTAAGAGCTATGTGTAAGACCTATATCACTTAAGGTTTAAATGACAGATCATAAAAGCCAAATACTGCAAATTTCTGTTTCTCAAGAAAAGTCTGTCTGTACATTAATGTTTTCTTGACCTCCAGAAGCACAAACTAAGGGAAATGCTAATCCACGGTATATGAGGGGTTTCCCCCCCAGCTGCACTTCCTTGAGGAGATTAATGGGAAAAGGTTGCATCACAATGCGCTCTACGTTTTATACAGATCCATTGTAAATGAATACCACAGTCCAGTTATTTACATGATACAGAAACTGATTAGAACATTCTAACTACTGATCATGAATATTAAATTCCAGTCCAGAAGGAGAAAGGAACTGGAAAAACATTATGAGCCCTGATGGTACAGTAGTTAGAATGGAGTAATGCAGGCTAATTCTGCTGACTGCCGATTGCCAGCAGTTTGGCACTTCGATTCTCACTGGCTCAAGGTTGACTCAGCCTTCCATCCTTTCAAGGTCGGTAAAACGAGGACCCAGATTATTGGGGGCAATATGCTGACTCTGTAAACTGCTTAGAGAGTCCTGTAAAGCACTGTGAAATGGTATATAAGTCTAAGTGCTATTCCTATTATTTTTTTTCCTCTTCCCTTACCTCTATGTCAAAGAAGAATGTAGAAGAAAATGAATTGGCTGCAGTTATTTCAACTACAACACCCACGCAAAATATATATATAAGGACAATAACATCCAGTTAGAAGTATCATCCTTTCCCCTCATTCTTCCTTCTTCTTACAAAGAAAATATTAACTTGCTATATGGCAAGTTATTTAAAAGTGAAGTTAACAGAAGTGCAATCATGAATGTCAGTGGCTAAGGTGTCAGACTGCACCTACGGAAGCCAAGGTTCAAGTCCTACTTGACCGTGAGCTCATTCAGGACTTCAGGGCACTTGCTGTTTTTTTTAAAAGGATTAAGTGGACAAGTAAAAACTAAATATATAAAACACACAAGGTTGGATAGCTTTTGTATGGCTAGGGCATAGAGAAAAATGAAGATTGGCTTTCTTTACTTTTCAAGAATATAATGTTAATTCTTGCTAAGTGGCCAAGAAAAAGCTTTTTAATTGGTTGCCAAAGACTGGATTAAAACACCAAAGAAAAGTAATTAAGAAAAACCATTTGAACTTTTCCTGGTACTAAGTAGATCCTTCACCTCAAAATTAGTGAAAGCAAAAAGCAAAATCATAAACAAGACCTACATGCATTGTAGCCAAAAAAAGACTGCCAGCTAACCATATTTCAAACAACAGTATTTACATTCTTCTAGGTCTCTGTAAATAGACATAGATATTATAGAGAACAACAGAGCAGCATGGTGGCCTACTAGTGAAGTTGCTCGCCTCCCACTTGGAAGGTTGAGAGTTCAATCCGAGGTAGCAGCAGATATTTCTCTCCAAGGTGCAAAGAAAAAGGAAGGGCATCCAACCAGTAAATACTCAGCTCCATCCAGTAGCCCTGACTCTACCCCAAATTAAGGGATTACAGGTTTGTAAAAGGGAGTTATTGCAGAGAACCACAGAGGTGACCTTGGAGAATCTATGCAGAAACAGTTACAAAAATAAAAGCTCACTTTAAACTCGGAAAAAATGAGAAATTGATAGAAAAATGTTAATTCACTGTAATTCACAGACATTTAGGAGGAAATGAGTCCTTCTGGACAGCAAGATTGGCAGCATATAAATGTAATAATAAATAAAGGAAAGGAAAACACAGTCGGGCTTTCAAGATTCTATTACTACAGCCAATTTCCAAAAATTTAGAGGTCCAATAAAATGTGTGGAATCTGGTTGTAGAATTTATGGAATCCAGCCCTGACTTGGATTACCTTGAAGGATTGACCAACATAGATACAGAGGCAGAGCTAGAGACAAGTGAGTGTGAGTGTGTACAAATATTAGTCAATATGGTTATGAGTATACTGAATGCTTTCAGAAAATCAAGGGTAACTTGCTGATATTTTCTCAGATCAGATTAATTATTCTTAAAACACCTGCCCTGTTTTATAATAATTTCCAAGCATACATCACCTCCGCTTATAAGGAAACACAAACACTGTTATTGTTATAGCTATTTGGGTAGGGAGCACAATAGAAATGTAAAAGCACAGCAAGAAATAAAGAATCACAAGATTTTTAATCACAAGAATCACAAGTTCTGACAGACTTGAACATTGGGCACTATCTAACAAAATGAAATTCAACAGTGAAAAAAGTAAGGTTCTACATTTAGGCAAAAAAACCAAAATGCACAGGTACCATATATGTGGTACCTTGCTCAATAGTAGTAACTGTGAGAGGGATCTTGGAGTCTTAGTGGACAACCATTTAGATATGAGCCAGCAGTGTGCAGCAGCTGCCAAAAAAAAACCCCAACACAGTTCTGGACTGCATAAGCAGAGGGATAGAATCAAGAACCCAAGAAGTGTTAATACAACTTTATAATGCCTTGGTAAGGCCATACTTGGAATATTGCATTCAGTTTTGGTCGCCACGATGTAAAAAATATGTTGAGACTCTAGAAAGAGTGCAGAGAAGAGCAACAAAGATGATTAAGGGACTGGAGGCTAAAACATATGAAGAACAGTTGCAGGAATTGGGTATGTCTAGTTTAATGAAAAGAAGGACTAGGGGAGACATGATAGCAGTGTTCCATTATCTCAGGGGTTGCCACAAAGAAGAGGGAGTCAAACTATTCTCCAAAGCACCTGAGGGTAGAACAAGAAGCAATGGGTGGAAACTAATCAAGGAGAGAAGTAACTTAGAACTAAGGAGAAATTTCCTGACAGAACAATTAATCAGTGGAACAATTTGCCTGCAGAAGCTGTGAATGCTCCAACACTGGAATTTTTTAAGAAAATGTTGAATAATCATTTGTCTGAAATGGTGTAGGGTTTCCTGCCTGGGCAGGGTGTTGGACTAGAAGACCTCCAAGGTCCCTTCCAACTTGTTGTTGTTGTTGTTGCTGTTGTTATTACAAGAAACTTCAGTCCCTAGTGAAAAAGTATAATATTTAGTTGTTGAATAATCATGAATTGTCTATTACAAAAGGAACAGCTTCATGCCATTGAAGCTATTTCATTCATAATCACTTAAATCATCAATAGGAATCGTAATCATGGAAATTTTATTAGAGTGACTTGGGAGAGCAGACTTTTGGGGGACTCGACTGTACCTTCCAACAAAGCATCTATATGGACAACTGTATTTCTTTATGGATGTACGTATAAGTGGATCAGTGGTGATATTCAGCTGCTTCTATCCAGTTTGGGCAAACTGGTAGCGGCGGCTGCGGGAGGCTCCACCCACCCACCAGGATGTAATAACATCCCATTTATCCACATTTTTGATGCTCTGCACATGCACGGAAGGTGAGCGGGCTCACATTTGAGAACCGGTAGCGAAGGTAAGTGAATACTACCCCTGAAGTGGAGGTATGTACTTTTAGTTGTTTCTACTCCTTATACTGCAAAAATAAACTTTTATTTTTACATCACAAATAAAATACTTTAAAGAGAAATCCTAACTGGGACTGGATATTTTGTGTGTGCAGAAGCAACTTGGCAAATATTGAAATTCTGAGGCTAAGGCTAATCTTAACATCTGGTTTTTAAGCCCAAAAGTATACTCCCGAAGTACATTTCTTAATCCATAAAGAGAATAAGAAAATCCACATCCATCAAAAATTAAAAATCCAAATGATATTAAATAATTAATTATTGGTGAAATAAATAATAATCGTATAAAATGAACATAGTTATTCTGCAGATGATAGTCTGCTCTCAAAATGGACCATCTGTTGTGGATACATAATAAAATCTAATTTATGGATGTACTTGTTATTTGTATGAAGGCCATACATTACTTTTTTATATATACAAAAAAAAGTGACACTGGGTATCATAGAGTCATCTAATAAAATAGAACATATATAAAATGATCATATAAGAATCAGTATTAAAAGATAAATATTATTAAAAACAAAATATACACAAACCCTAGGCAAAGAGACAATGAGAATATCCATCCCAACAATGAAGCCATCTAGATATAATCTTTCAAAGAAAATACTCAAACATGTTACTGATTTGAAAATGTATTTTTTTAAAATAATAATAATAATAAACCACATTGTTTTGATATTCTGTTGAATTTGGCCATATGTGGTTTAATATACTAAGAAATAATAAGAGACAATACACACATATTCCTCTTTTAAAATCTAAGACACAATATTGCTTATATTGAATTATAGACCTTCAAGTTCATTCACCCAAGCATTTCTTTTATATTCCCAGACATGGGAACCTCTTGTTAAACCAGTCAATACTGGGGAAAAGAAAAGAAAAATCAGCAAACATTGGTAGCAGCTTCAATGCACATTCTTCCTCTCCCCCTCCTGTCCTGACATGCCTCTTCAGAGATAGTCTATTGATGGCCACAAGCCAAGTAAGGCAAAAGTAAATGTGGTCAGAGACAACAGTTGGGGATGTATGCAATTGACCACTCCTATTCTTATTTCCCAGCATTTGGAACCATAATATGTAATATTTCCTTAACTGGAAATAATATACTATAATGGAAAGTGTGGATGACCTTGGGGAATGAGAGAAAGAGATGCTGCCTAGAAAACAATCAGATAACCAAGACAGGAGCCCCCAGTGGCTTAGTGGTCAAAAAGAAAGAAAGAAAATTAGGATATATCAATAGTTAAAGGTGGCAGCAGGAAGTTCATATATTCAGACTTGCTAGATTCTCTTACTACACTTTACAATAAAGTAGAAATAGCTTTTCTATTCTATTCTATTCTATTCTATTCTATTCTATTCTATTCTATTCTATTCTATTCTATTCCATTCCATTCCATTCCAATACTGCACAGAATAGAGGGGTGCTTCCATTTCTGAATTTCTTAGCACTGAGATTTCTTGGATGGCTCCAGATGCTGATTAATGCAAATGATACAAAATTTCTTTAGGGCAACATCTCCAACTCAAAGATTTTGTACACCTTTGTCATGCCAGCCCACCCCTCTTTCTTATCTATTTTTTTCATTAGAAAAAAAAAATCAGATTTGATGCCTGATAGTTCTTTTTCATAGGAAAAGATAGGTGTTGTGAAAGGTCTCAGCTTAAGAGCTTTGGCAAATGCTGCCAGATAGTATTTAGCCAAGTACTGTTTCTTAACAACCCCTAGTGAGAAGCATTGTACAAATCCTGATAGAAAACTCCTTATGGGATAGGATGGCTAACACGAACTAATCAATTCATATCCCTGTGGTCAAATGTTATTGTTGCCAAGAAGAACCAGACACACCGTAAAAGCAAACCTGCTACTGTAGTCCTCATTTTTTTCCCTAGCATTCTGATTTGGAAGACAGGTGACAGAAGCAATTTTTCCTTTGTTACTCAATGTGACAATTAATGATTAAGATAAATGATGAACAATAAGGACCTAATTGCAAGGATACAAATACAGACCGGCAGAGAGCAAGAGATATTCTGTAAACTAGGCAGCACAGGGATAAGGCAAGCAAAAGCAATGGGATGGTTTTCATTCTTCATTCATGATATAATATTGATACAATATTGAGCATGTGTTTGTATCACACACACACACGTATGTCTGTTAATCTCTCTTCCTGAAATATCCATTGATCGTAACAGTTATACAATAAAGACTTCAGTTTGTGTACAAAAATGTTTCTCAGCTTTTTCATATTTCAATGAATATGATTTCATAGTAGTTATACATCACTCGTGGAACTTATTATGAATCTAAGTGAACCATATGTTTGTTAGGGATTGAAGTTAGATTCCTTCTCAACGTTGCCAAGGTAATAAATAGACCATTACTGAAACTCAGTAGCACCACTAGAAGGAGCAAAAGGCATCTCAGATGTCCATGAATCTTTAAACTAAATTTTGTACTCTCATCTCTAGCCATATCCAATGCTTCCTCAAATATATCCAGCTGCTTTAATTTAATTTCTGTAACCCTGATAATTCTTTCTCAAAACAAGGTTTACTGAATAAATAGAACTTATATTTTACAGAAACCTTAGCAACACTTCTCACATCAGTAAACAGCAGGTTGACAATGGATACAGCGTCGCTGTCTGAAAATGAAGTCTTTCATGTATTGGAAAATGTTTTCATGTGAACTGGAGCAATAATAAAAACACGGTTTGAGATTAGGGGGACATTTTCACACATACAGCTTCTAGGTGAAAGATTATTATAAAAATAATTAGGTTGTACTTGTAGAAACAAGCTGTTGAGTGACATCCCAACTAGAGGATAAGAACTGTTCATCTCTCTTTATGTTCTGCTCAATAATGTACTATTTAATAGCCTCACATGCTCATAGAATTACAGTCTGAGCCATAAATGACAATTTGGTCAGTAAAAGCTGAATCCATCATCTTTATCTGAAGTAAATTTCCTTGTCTGTTGAAATTATTTTTGTAATCAGAAGCAAAACACAAAAAAATCCATATCCAAAGACATTGTCTTTAATTTCAATCTGGATCAAAGACAAAGGTTTCTGTGCCCAGAAAGCTGAAGTTCATACATCTATAATGGACGCAGGGTAGGGAAGAGCCATCTATGTCTTGGAGAGCCCATGTTATATCCCAATCTTGGGATCAAGTGAAATAGGAAAGCAACTCCCTTCTATAGAACAAAGTCTGTTACAAAGAGAAAGCCAGCTTTTCCAGGAAAAGGCATCTTTTCTAATACATATTTAATAGCATTGATGTAATTTTTTTGCTTGATGATTCAATTGTCAAATATTTTAATATCTTAGAGAGTTCCTATGGGATAAGGTAAAGAGAAAGAGATGTCTGCATTAAAAACAACAACAACACGACCATGGTAACTAACCTCTTTTCTCAATCTTGCCAGGTGTACTGTAGAAATCAGTACCATTGCCTAATGCTTGGAAATCTAATCTTTGCTCAGGAGGTTCCAGTGTGCAGACTGAAGAATTCATTATAACCATTGTGGAAAACCCTATGGAACATGCACAAATTCACGTTCAATTATACTGTATCTCTACACAGCAGTACCTCCAAAAGAAATGCAGCATCGCATGTAATTATACAGAAGCTGGAGATAATATAAAAGACCATCTGTAAGCTTTGAACAGATGTAGCTTTTGAATACTTGGGCTTATCTTGCACTTGAAAATACAAACCTCAAAATAAGTGGAGCTTACTAAAGTATCAGAGGAGGAGCTTTAGTTAATAGAAGCCTCTTTAGAATTTCTATGCAGTGTATACTGTATAATGGTTCTTTAATATTATTATAAATTGGACTGCATTCAGCACAGATGTGACATATATTCATGTAACTGTTTTTAGGGTCTAAGCCCATAAAAGAGATTGACTCAAGAACAAATGAAGGTGGGAATTTGATCTTAATATAAATGGGTGATGAATTTATCACCTTCCGAATGTGTTGAAACTCATCTTCCACAAGATCCAGTGTCAGCCCCGGCACGTGGCCACTTATTGGGGCTGCCATTTTGGTGGGTGCAGAGGTTCTGGCAAAGCAGTGGCTTCCATGGCACCCTGACTCCTCAGCTTACTTCTGGCCACCAAGCAACATGAAGATCCCTCTCATCTCCTGGCCTGGCAGCAAGCTTTCTGAATTGACTGGACAACGAGTGCAGATGGGAGCTCCTGACTGAGCAGCTGTTGGGGGAGGCTGAGAGGCTGAGAGACTGAGGGTCATGGAGAGGTTTGGAAAGGGCTGTAATGATGGCTAATCTGGAGGAGTAGCCAGCGAGCTGGGAGTGGGAGTAATGCATAATTGTGGTATCTAATGGAACAATGATTAATGAGTGGGGAGAAGCCGGGTTAAGGGTCACCTGGGTGATAAAGCTTTATAAGGTGGTGGGGAGCACAAAGCATTAGTTCCAACAAAATCTTCCTGTATTGATTTATGGATGTTAGTTTGTGCTGGTAAAGGATTCAAACCATCATTTGAGCATGTGCAATTTTCTTTATACACCAGAACCTGACATCCAGCATACATGGCTTATTATCAGGGGTGAAATGCTCCCGGTTCGGGCCAGATCACCCAATCCAGTAGTGATGGTGGCGGGTGGTTCAGAGAACCAGTAGCAAAAATCCCTGCCCCCCTCCTGGCCCCAGCTGAGCCACGCAATCATCAGAGGGTTTTTTTTTTTTACTTTTAAAAGCATTTTTTCTTCAGCCGAAAAAATGCTTTTAAAAGTTAAAAAAAAGCCTCTGATGATCACGTGGCTCAGCTGGGATCGTCAGAACCTTTTAAAAGCATTTTTAACCACGGCCAAAGAGTTGTAAAAAAAAAGCTTTTAAAAGGCTCCTCTGGCAATCCCAGCTGAGTTGCCTGATTGCCAGAACCTTTTAAAAGCATTTTTAACAAGTTCTTCAGCTTGTAAAAAAAAATGTAATCCTCTCTAATCTTCATTGCAGAAAATACGACTTCAGCAATACAGTAGTAAATGTCTGGAACACTCAACCTGATCCTGTTGTTAGTTTCTCTAACCTGCATACCTTTTACCTTAAACTGTCTACCGTGGACCTTACACATTTCTTAAGAGGTCCCTAAGGCGGCATGCATAAGTGCACCAGCATGCCTACCATCCCTGTCCTACTGTCCCCATTTGTATGTACTCATTTTATGTGTTTATGACTATGTTTTGCTTATTTATATCCATTTATTTGGGCCATTTTTTCATGCGTCCATGTCTATATCTATACTGATATCTGTTTCCTTGTATTTGTTGACAAAATAAATAAATAAATAAATAAAATAAATAAATATACTGCTAACATTTTCAGGATCCTCAGAATATTTGTTAGAATGCCAGGTATTTTGTGAATATTTTGTGAGAGTTTTCTGAAACTTAGCATTGCAACACTTTGCTATGGAACATTATTGTACGTTTTTCTTGCTTATGTCTAATTTTGCTGCTTTCCATTTATTTAATTGCTGTTCTTCTTTCCAATCAAGAAGAATCCTCAAGCAGATCTGTACTTTGCTTATGATAGATTATCTCTACATTAACAGATTCCATATTATACTCCTATGAAATCAAATAATATTTTAAACATATACCGTATTTTTTGCTCCATAAGATGTTCCCGACCATAAGCTTTAGAGGAGGAAAACAGGAAAAAAAATATCTGCCTCTGCCTCCCAGCATCTATTCGGTATTGATCTGGCTAGTGTCCTTGCATCAAACAGCAAACAGACTGCCTCCTCCGTGCTGCCTCCGCCAGGGAACGCTGGATCCTTTGCCTCCAAGAAGCTGATCGGCAATTGGATTGGCCTCCCAGAATACCACCTATCAGCTGTTCCAGGTGGCAGGGATCACTGCCACCGTTCGCCGCTGCTGCCTGTCACCCATATTCACTCCATAAGACGCACAGACATTTCCACCCACTTTTGGGAGGAAAAAAGTGTGTCTTATGGAGCGAAAAATACGGTATATCCCTTGTGGAAATGTCTCTGTATTTTATACACATTTTTCAACATATATTGTATATACTGTTTCCTTTGTAGAAAATTAGCACCCACCCCTCTTAGAAGAATGAAATATTTTAGGAAATATTAAAAAGACAGAATATTATATTTTCCCTAAAGGAGAAACATGTTTCTAAAGACAGAAACTCAGAGCCACGGTTCCCTGTCCCCAAGCACATACTAAGGTGAGGCCAGCTTTTAGAGATGCAGATTCGGTAATCCATTCCTGACAGGATATTTTGAACAAAGGTAGAATGGTAGGATTAGCCCTTACTCAAGATCCAAACCAGGGCAAAGCCATTAAGACACAGTTGGGAATTGCTCACAGAATACAAGCCTCTTCATTACATCATCACCCTTCAAGTTTCCAAACTTAATTCAGACAACCTCAGCTATGACCCCCGCATAGCCCCATGGGAGTCTGACAGCAACCAATAGAATACATGCTCTTGCCACAGGAATAGGAAGCTCAAGTTCAAAGCCCCAAGAGGGTATAAATAAATCACTCACTCTCCACTCCATATGTTCAGCTGCACCAGGACCACAAACCCACGTGGTCCTGTTCATCAATAAACCATCTTTCCAATCAGCCTCCAGTTTTTCTCCCCACTTGGAACTGAACCAGATGGGTATTTCTTGCAACACCTTTATATAAACCTTTTACGTGTATTTTTCTTTTGGAAGATATTCGGGTTTCCTTTCTAATTTATAGATTCCTCTAATCTGCCATTCAGTTTTCAGAATGGGGAAAGTGTAAATACATAAACAGGTGCATATATACATACACTATCCTATTTTGCAACTTATGGCAAGATAGTATTATTATTATAACAAGCATATTTTTTTCTTTGAAAAGCCATTCAAGATTTTTTCACTTTGCACTACATCTTAATATGATATAAAATATGTTGCTGCTGAATTCTGCAGCAATATGAGAAAAAATGTGTGCAGTAATTTATTATAATCCGTCTATAGTGCAATAGTCGTTTTGGGAAAATATTTTTTTAAAAAAATCTTTCTCATCTCCAAATTGTCTTGTAAAGGATTATATCCCTCTGCTTCTTTTATTATATATTGTTTAGTTTTAAATATACAACAAATAAGCCTGAATCAAACTACACCAACAAACGTTCCTGGAATACTTTGCATGCCAACCACCTAACTGAACCTGCTGAAGGTAAAAATAAAAAAATTATCCCAAATTGCCATCCAAGGTGTAGCAGAGACTCTAGATCTCTTAATGATTTTACAAAACTTTCCTATCTATTTAAGATTAAGGAGAGAGCTGATCTTCAATGGAAAATATCCTGGGTTTGTTTTGTTTTGTTTTTGGTAAAAAGTCCCAAGTTCAATCTTGAACATTACCAGTTAAGATTAAGAAAACAACTTTATTCTGAATCCTTGGAAAGCTCCGTTTTTGATAGTTTTGGTTGAGAACCAACCAGGGGTGAAATATAAATTTTTTTGCTATTCTGTGGGTGTGGCTTGGTGGGTGAGTGTGTCCTGTGACTGAGTGGGCGTGGGCAACTCAATGTCACTCACAGCCATGCCCACTCAGTCACAACCCCCCCCACCAAGCCATGCCCACGGAACCCAGTAGGGAAAAAAAAAAATTTCTACTCTGCCTTTTCCCTTTTTGCGAGATGCCTGCAGCTGCAGCCTCTCTGCCCGCTTGCCACCCACTCGCCACCTGTTTTCCCTTCACCTTGGATTGGGAGCCGGGGCCCAGGGATTCACCATTCCCCTAGGCCCCAGAGCCGCCACCTGCCTCAACAGGGTCGGGGAATGCACCATTCCCCAACTCCGGCCTTTCTCCAGAGCTGCTGCCCAGTCACCTCCCGCTCGCCGCCTGCTCACCCTTCACCTTTGGTCAGGGGCCAGGGCCCAAGGACGCCCCATTCCCTGAGGCCCCGGAGTCACCCCCTGCTCACCGCCTCGTCAACCAGGTCAGGGAATGCACCATTCCCCGACACCAGCCTTGTCCCGGAGCCGCCGCCCACTCTTTCTTCACCACGCAGCATATACTTACTTTCCTCCAGCGGCTGGCTGCCAGGAAAGGCAAGCATCCAAAAGTTATTGGAGTTGCTCTCCTTGAATATGCCGCCTTGTTCTATGCACCGGCTGCGCAAGCGCACACCCAACCTGCCGCTGATAAATAAATGAAATAAACGGTGTGCACTTGCGCAGCCAGTGCATGGAACAAGCAACAATGGTGGCGGCATTGGGCGTAGCTTGGTGGGCATGGCAGGGGAAGGATATTGCAAAATTTCCATTCCCACCCCACTCCAGGGGAAGGATACTGCAAAATCCCTATTCCCTCCCCACTCCTGGGGGAAGGATATTGTAAAATCTCCATTCCCACCCCACTCTGGGGCCAGCCAGAGGTGGTATTTGTCGGTTCTCTGAACTGTTCAAAATTTTCACTACCGGTTCTCCAGAACCTGCCAGAACCTGCTGGATTTCACTCTGGCTGAAATGCAGAATCAGTAGGAGACACTGAATTCTCCAAGGAGGGCTCTTTCCTGGATCGCTTGTGACTAAGAATTCAGGGACTCAGGTTCCAGACCCATAATCTTCCCACCATAGCCTACTAATAACCCACTCGTGTACCCAGAACTCCAAATCCCACCTTCTGTCACTAGGCAGAGACAGATGAAGATGTTTTCCTAAAGTAGCAGAAAAACAAAGAGTTGTCCCCAATGACCTTCATCAGAATGCTATTATGTAATCATGAAGGCTCAAGAAAAACCTTCCGCTTGTAATACAATCTCTGTTTCCATAAAGTAGGATTGTTGCTTAAAGAGATTGGCACCACCCAGGAATATTTCAGCATTTTGATAGCAATATGGGATAAACTTACAGCTACATGTCCCAATATATGATGAACATTCCCTTTATCTTCTATCTTGACAGAAGAATGATACACTTGATTCTTCGGAGATTCTTTCTTCATGTATTCATTCTGACTTCCCTCTTGCTACCACCAATCACAGATGTTTCACTGATATATTTATAATATCACTTTGAGGCTATTTCTATGCTTATAGAAAACATTCATTAAAAAAAAGATCCAAACTTCACACTGTGATTGTATACAGTTTCTATTAACCTTCAAGAATGACCTTCTCTGTTCATAAGCCTGTCATTTATTTTCTGCAGATTTACCTGTCATTTTGTAACTCAGTTGTCCTTGACTATTCTTTCTCTTTCATCATACTTAGTTTTGCTTCAGTACTCAATATTTAGTAATATGGGTGACATTTTCTGAAGGGCTAAGGGACTTCTTTGGGGAAAACAGATTTTTTTGTCTAGAAAAGTTCAAAACATGGATATAATTTATTCATTTATTCACACTCACACACACACACACACACACACACATAAATGCGTATCTGGATTGTGTGTGTGTGTGTGTGTGTGTGTGTGTGTGAATGTTTTTGTTATTAAAGAAAAACCTTTCTGAAGTACAGAAATACTTACTGCCAGTAACCGCACTAACGGCAAGTATGACAGTCCCATTAAAGCACTTCAATTATCATGAATTTGGAGAAACCTTTAGATCTGATAAAAATACCTATAATCCATTATATTCTACATTTCTTCCTCAGGAAAATATTTTAAAAATGTGCATTAACTGGCTATCTGTGGTTGATCTAACTGTACTATTGTACTAATCTACCTAATTTTCAAAATGCTGCTTAAATTCAGTTCCTCATAGACACAGCATTTAATTTGACCCAAGCTGATTTAATAGATGATTCCCCATAGGTAATTAGTCTTTAGAGATTGTTGGAAGTATGTCAATTATTTCCAATTTAAGTTGCATAACAGTAATAAAAAAATTGGTAAAATGTGTAAGGTCACATTGCTCCTTCATGATTGAGAGGCATTGAAAAAAAATCAGCTTATGTGAAGCTTAGGATCTATGGTGAGATTCTAGGACAAAGACTCAGAAATAAAATACTTTCATGCATAGTATGACCTAAAGGGTTCTGATCAAATTGGTCTCTCTGGACAAAAAAAAAGAGATAGTGTTTTGATAAAGGAATTCAGCACAAAATGTTAAGATGTAGCCTGAATGCATGAACGAAGGAAAAATCTATGCTACCTGTAGAAAGATACATAACCCTCACTAATTCGTTTAGTGTTATGGTGCCTCTGTGTCTTACAAAGAAGAAATTGGCTGTTTCTCAAGTTGAAGATCCTATGATTATCATAAATCATAAAAACTATAGCCTTTTCCTTCAAACCTGGGACATCATTGTATGTTCTAGCTGCAATATGTTCTCTCATCATTGGTCATGCTGGCTACAGCTGATAGGAGTTGCTGTTCAAAAGCCCTGAGACCACAAGATTAGAAAAGAATACTTCTTTATCTAACTGTGTAATTTGCATGTATATATGTATATGTGTTTATGTATATATGTGTATACACAGAGAGAGAGAACACAGTAGCACACACACAAACACACACATATATGCAGGCCTTGGCATTTTCGGGTCTCTTCTCGTGTAAGGTTGAGAGTATTTTGGTGATGTTTCGATGAGGTCTCACTCATCATCTTCAGGCTGGTGTCTTCGGCTTGAGAAGCTTGAAGCCGAAGACACCAGCCTGAAGATGATGAGTGAGACCTCGTCGAAACGTCGCCAAGATACTCCCAATCTTACATGGGAAAAGACCCGAAAATACCAAGACCTACATACCTATACCCGTGAAAACCTACGAAAACACACACACACACACATACACACACACACACACATACATACACACACACAAACACACACATATATGCAGGCCTTGGCATTTTCGGTCTCTTCTCGTGTAAGGTTGAGAGTATTTTGGTGATGTTTGATGAGGTCTCACTCATCATCTTCAGGCTGGTGTCTTCGGCTTGAGAAGCTTGAAGCCGAAGACACCAGCCTGAAGATGATGAGTGAGACCTCGTCGAAACGTCGCCAAGATACTCTCAATCTTACATGGGAAAAGACCCGAAAATACCAAGACCTACATACCTATACCCGTGAAAACCTACGAAAACACACACACACACACATACACACACACACACACATACATACATACACACACACAAACACTACCCTGTTCCCTCAAAATATCCAACAGTCTGAGAATATGAACACCCAAGACCAAAACTGAAAACATGAAGACAACTTTCCAACACAGAGAATTGAAATATTAAATTGTAGGAGTTTCATTGCCACTTCACATATTTGAATCTGGAAAATCTATTCTTGAGAATATGACTTTTAAAAAAACAAAAAACCACCAAATAATTGTGTTACATATCAAAAAGTACAGGTTTTCATTGACCTATTTAAAATAGTTTAGCATCTACTGTACTTATTTGTTCTATTTTTTTAATGCTCAGCAGCTCACTGATTTTGGATGATCTGAAAAAGCTAAGTAGGATAAGACTTAGTTAATAAATTCATGGAAAATCACCAGGAAATGCTATTGTATAGGTTGGTCAAAAGTAAATTATCCATCCATCCATCTGTCCATACATCTTGGAAGAAGAAAATGGACAATATATTACTGCCAAGAAAAATATGTGGATGTTGGTAATTTTCCTGCAAATTGAAATAGCTACTATGAAGGGAAGGTACCGAAGCTATTCCTCTGTTATATAGAAAGAGTTTGTAGAAACATTAATATTTCAGACAGTTTCTGTGGTGGCTAAACTTTTTTTTTATAAAGGTTAAAAGGTTTTCTTGAGCTTAGAGGTCAGCTCTGCAGATCCTCAAATACTATGCAGCTGAGTCACAAATCAATCAATTTGGCTGGTACACATACAACAGTACATCATACATCATACCTCTGGAGCAGTAGAAAGAACCTGTATGGAAGTATCCTAACACTTATCCAACTTCCTGGTACAATGGCTTCCTCTTGGAGTAATTAATTAAAATGAAGATTTGTGTGACCATGTATAGACAAGAAATTTCAAATTTGAGGAGCTATTAAGATTTTTTGGGGAGAGTGGATTATGAGTGGATCCTCAATCAGATAACCAGAAATACTACAATGGTCTCAAATATCAAGATACCAATCAAAGGTTCATTGTAACTTACAGTGAAGAGGGAAGTGATGAAGTTTTAAATGGTGTGCTATTCAGCCACAGAAAGGAAGAGGACTCATGCTCCAATTCTTCTCTTTCCTGATCTTCCTAGTATAACTGATATAAATATTTTCAGGTGAGTCTGGATGCAATCCTCACTTGAGCAGGAACTCTGATTTTCTAGATCAGGATGAGGAAAATCCGATTTTCCAGGGTTCTTAAACTACCCGCCTGCAGCTGAACTTGGTTGTATTCATGCCTCACCCAATGCAAAGTTAATATGGAGAACTTAGAGTTAAACCTACTGTTCTGTTACTGTTTCACTTTTACTCATATTCACAAATACTTGAGTAGAGCTTCATTTCATGCAGGAATATGTAAGGTTGACAAGAGGTTTCCCATTAAGCTAGTGTGCATTCTAGGACATGCCACAGAATTCTTTGGCACGTACAGGATATTGTTGCAAACAAACAAATGTAGTGGGATTTTGTTTTGCTTTGTTTTGTTTCTGAGTAGAAAATCAGAAAACAGTGGTGTAGGCAATAATTTGATATTCTTCACAATATATTGAATATCAACAAAGGATACACTTTAAATATTCCTTCTCTTCTTTACATGTCTTGAATTTTTAATTTCCTAGTTACTAAAACAAATTGAGTTAGATCTTTGTTCTCAACTATGTGTGCAATAAAGAACAAACAATATGATGTTAAAGTTGCTGGCAATTTACTTCATTTGTTTTCTAAATCTTGATGAGCTTACTGTAATTATGAGTCATTTTAGTAAAAAACAATAAACATCTTATGTAAAGAGAAAAGAAAGGGGGGGCTCAGAACAATTAGGCACTACTTCAATACCAAATACATGTTATATACAGAGTATTAATGATATCTGTTTTCTCGCATTGCACCAACAGTAATAAAAATGGTTCTAAAATTCTTATCATTTGAATTTTACTTTTTATTTCACAGTATTAAATTATTTGTCTCCCTTATCAATTTGGAAACCTTACTATTCTAGATTTCTCAGTATAATCCTATATATACTGTAACTACACAGAGAGAATACAAGTGAGTAAATAAAATGTATGATTGCAGTGAGGTTTACATTATCAATATGTGTGCACTGATAAAACACCTGGAAAACAACAAAGCAACCAGTAAAATTGGTGCATGGTTCAAAATTGTCATTGTGTGATGCTTGTCACTTACAAAGGACTTACAATGGCCCAGAATGTCCTTAGTTTATTAGTATTTGTGAACATAAGATATTTTCTGCATACAATAGTAGAGATACAGGTCTACTGTCCAGTTTGTGTTTGTGTGTTTGTATATGAAAGTCTCCTTGTTAAGGAAAGCCTGAGAACATTAATGAAGAGGATGGTAAGGTTTTAATTAGTGCAGGGGTCTCCAACCTTGGCAACTTTAAGCCTGGAGGACTTCAACTCCCAGCATTCCCCAGCCATCTCCAGGCTTAAAGTTGCCAAGGTTGGAGACCCCTGATCTAGTGTGATACTCATTTAAGGGATATTCATTTTCTGTCTTTTCTTTTTCTTTCCTCTGTAGTTTCTTAGGCTTCTGAAAAATGCTATATGAAGTTATGAAGTATCTCATGAAAGACCTAAACTGTGAGAGGAAAGCAGATTACATGAAGAAATGTTATGATTGTTAATGATAAGCAATCATAGAGTGTACACAAGTCCTAGAGAAGCCCCTTTATTATCAAATGTAGCAAACCTTTATTTCTCAGTAGTCAATATTCTTGTTAATGACTAAGCAGGATGATTCACATAATGGAACTCATTCCAGATGTCCAGACTGTAAGATAATTTGGACCATAGGGGACTCAATCATTTGCAAACAGGTTTTTTTGTAAGATACTTGATGCATTCAATAATGACAGAACAAAGTGACAATGCCTGCTTCCCCCATTATCTTTAAAATAACATTCAGTATCATTTTTACAGCTGTCTGTACAATAGCTCCCTGCAGCATCCCTTGGCTAGGTGCTTTTCTATTGGACAAGAAGCACAAATTTGGTGCAAGGTCTGTTAAATGTTACCTGCAACATCACAATCAAGCTGATTATTATTTCATATTTTGATTCCTAGAGAGATTTTCTTAAAGACATATTCTTCAGCTTCTAGAAGAATAAAATAATGTCGCATAAAAGCATTTTCTGCCTGTTTAAAGCATTGTGTGAATTCCTGCTTTATATCAAAAATTCTGTCTCTATGCATATACAAACACACATTTTCAGAGTGAAAGACCTGAGATCAATGTTTCCATTTTACAAAGTGACTCCAGCAGCAGACAAGGAGATTTCAGCAGAGGCAGTTAATCATTAAACCTAGTTTCACTGTAAAACACATAATTTAAAAAACCAAGACAGCAGATAGACACAGACACACATATGCACACGCATTATATGTGATTCAATTATATGAAGATAGTAATTAGGAATCAAAGATTCCAAGGGTTCTATTCCCTCAATTTTTTTAAAAAAATACAACTGATTTTTTTAACAAATATTCAACTGAATTTGGTTCTTCTTCAATTCTGTCTTTCCTGAACAACAACAACAACAAAAAATAGCTTTGTCAGAACATATGAGAATTAACTGCTTGAACATGCATCCAAAATCTCATGGATTATGCAGAATTACTTGCATCATCATTTGAGAGGGAGAGGGTATCCTGACAATACATATAAAATGCTCAGCCATCTGGCAAAGCTTTTGATGGGGCAACATTCCAAAAAAGTTCTATGAAGACACAAAAAATACGGGACAGCTCAGATCAAAAGCGATAATTAAATAAACCCTCTGTCTAGTTGCTGAATTTTGTACAACGTTTCTCCACTGGAAACAAATATGGAATTAGATGATTCCTAAAGAATGAAAAAGTTTGATGAATATATCTTTTCTAAAGAAGAAGGAAGCAAGAAAATATGTCAGATGGCGATGGAAACAGCAAGAAAATTAAGTAAGAGACCCACTTTTGTTTTATTGACTATGGTAAGGTCTGTGACTGTATAGAATTAATCAATTAATTCATTAATTTCATAACCTAAAATATGAAATATATTAAAACTACCAGGCCTGAATATAAGCAGAGAAGGGGCTATATAGCCCAATTAATAGCAATAAAAATAATTATTATACTGCCCTGTAAGGTACTAAGAATAGTATTTGAAAACATGGAAGCTCCTTTTTTGTACATCCCCAAAATCATCATCATCATCATCATCATCATCATCTCTTAAATTTACGATAGCCACCATTCCCATAGCCTGGGTAACTTACAAATACAAATACAAACAATAAAAATCAATTAAAACATACAACCTCATAAATTGTAAAGATTAGTAAAAGTTAAAGGTTCCCCTCACATGTATGTGCTAGTCATTCCTGACTCTAGGGGGCAGTGCTCATCTCAGTTTCAAAGCCAAAGAGCCACCACTGTCCAAATACAATTCCATCATCATGTGACGTGCATGACTAAACGCCAAAGGCACACGGAACACTGTTACCTTCCCATCAAAGTAAAACAATCAAATAACAAACCAAACCAGGAGCTGCAGCCTATGACCAAAATCAGGTCTAAGTGCTTTCTGGAATCCTAGGAGAGAAGGTGGTGTTCATAACTTGGGGGATTGGGAGATGCTGTTCCAGAGGGCAAGGGCTGTAAGAGAGAAGACACTAGACACTAGACACTATAGATGTGACATTTATAAGATGATGACATTTATAAGGTACTTGGAATGTACTCACTGTGCCAGAACATATGGGTCAGGCAGAAACAATTGGAGGCTGATGGCCCCATAGATATTCAGGCCCTTTGTTATAGAGGACTTTATAGGTAATTACCAGCACTTTGTATTGCACCTGCCAACCAACGCAGCTTGCATAGCAAAGGTGGAAAATCGGCACATTGCTGCGGGTGCCACTGAATTTGTACCAGCTACAGCATCCAGATGGTTTTCAAGAGCAGTCCCATGTAGAGCACATTGCAATAATCCAGCTGTGAGGTGACCAGAGCATGAGTAACTGTCTGAACCTTCCGGATGAGGAAAAGTTACAACTGGTGCACAAGATGAATCTCTGCTCTTCTGGTCAGAAAATGCTGGTTTGACATAACTATAAAATCTGACTTGGCAAACAGCAACTTCCTACTTTATATTAGAGATAATGCAAAATATCAACCAAGATTTGCCAAGGCAAACTAGAACAGCTATTTCCTTAAGATGAGTCGTTTGCAGAAAATACAACTTCAGCAACAGTCAATGCCTAGAATTGCACTACTATTAATCGTTTCATAGTTCCCATCGCCAATCTGCGCTGGACTGGGTTAGTTTTTTAAGTTATGGGTTTTTTAATGGGTTTTATCTCCAAATTTTAATTGTGGCCAATTTAAATAAGTTTTTTAATTGTATTTTAATTGTATTTATAGTGTATTGTGCATTTTTACTTGGCTGTGAACCGCCCTGAGTCCTTCGGGAGAAGGGCGGTATACAAATTTAAATAATAAATAAATAAATAAATAAATAAAATCTCTTTCCACTTATGACTGTATGACTATAACTTGTTGCTAGCAATCCTTATGATTATGATTGATATATTGATATATTGATCATCAATTGTGTTGTAAATGTTGTACCTTGATGAACGTATCTTTTCTTTTATGTACACTGAGAGCACATGCACCAAGACAAATTCCTTGTGTGTCCAATCACACTTGGCCAATAAAAAAATTATATTCTATTCTATTCTATTCTATTCTATTCTATTCTATTCTATTCTATTCTATTCTATTCTATTCTATTCTAGAATTCTCTGCCCGACTCTACTGTTACAGCCTCAAACCCTCACAGCTTCAACCTCAAACTGTTTACTGTGGTCCTCACCCCGTTCCTAAATGGTCAGTAAAGGGGAAGTGCATAAACTCACCAGCGTGCTTACCGTCCCTGTGTTACTGTTCCCATTTATCTCTACTTACTTCCTTTGTTTCTGTTTATACCTATACCTGCTATCTTGTATATGTTTGAAAAACAATAAATAAATAAATAAATAAATAAATAAATAAATAAATAAATAAATAAATAACTTAAATAAATACCTGAATGGGTGATTTGGGAGACATCTGAACCTTATGCCAAACAAGTCTGGGATTTTTAAAAGTGACCTGAACTGAACATACTCTATCTTCTCCCAAAGTTTCAGAGGACTATAGAAATCCAGAAGTACATTTGAAAAGGCATGTAACATTTCCTTTCAACATTGATGTTTTTCAGGGATGGGGGAAGAAGAATGATAATGGTCAAATTGTTCTTTCTAAGACAATGAAGTGAATCCAAAAGATTCCTAGCAAAGAGAATTTAAGCCAATTTAAGAATTTGTAAATGGGCAGAATTGGGGAACATGCCACCTCATTGATTTTTCTTAACAAATGGGCAGATTTATGTGAAGAGAGACATTTTCCAGAATGTACGGCCTACATACAGTGCATTTTAAGGTTAAGAAATACAACTTTTGAAGCCAGCCATCAGTTCTAAGTCAAAACCAATGGAATTGCTTTGACAATATTGGAGGCTGAAAACCAAGTTGACCCCACTGTTTTTACAAACTGACTCAAGAAGGAAGAAAGGATGTATTCAAATATACACATATCTTTTTTTAAAAAAAGAATCTATCAATGAAAACTGAATCTATTAAATGTAGTAAGCTCTCCTAATCTTATGCCAAATGTCTTCCTGGATAAAGACCTATATTTTGCTAGAGAACAGTAAGAATGATGGACACAGCCTATTTTGGTGATGAAATAGTAGTGTCATCTTTTAAGGTATCTTTTGAACTTTACGTTAGTTTTCATATGGCAGCATCTGAAGTTTGCATGGTGATACCTCATCCAAACACAAAGCATATTTTCTGGCATGCAAATGACTCCATCATTAATTCATTAATCAATGCATTAATTGTCCTGATTTTTTGTTTCTAATTTTGGTTCTTAAGACCTTCCTGTATTTATAGCTAGGTCCTCCCCAAGTACTTCAAAACAAACCCAGTTCTGAAGAGATTTGTCATGCATGCAGCTGTCAATCAGAACAGACATGTCCTATGGAGGGACCATAATGAGCATTCCACAACAGAGACACTACCTATGCTATGAAATATATCAGTGGCCCATGGTGGAAAGGAGGTTTTCCCAGCAGATCTTGCCATGACCAGCTGCACAAATCAATTTTCATTAATTCTGTCTCTTTAAATCTGCCTTTTGTTTTAGAGAGATTGTGATCTGTTTCTGACAACTATGGCAAGATAATTAACAAAACATTGTAGGAGACTGATAAGCACCAGTGCTCGGTATATTTGGCAATTAGTTAAAAAAAAATACATGTCTTCAGGGGACATCATGTACACAGTTCTAGAGTGGTACATGCTTCAAGTACAATTTAGGATAAATGTTTCAGCCTCCTATTAGCACAACACTTCTCTGCCATTCACTAAAGCATCTAATGTGACTCCCACCCCCCACCCCAGCAAAACTTTATTGTGGGTCTAAAATAAATAAATAAATGGTCTAAGGTTAGTTTCTTCCATGCAGAGGCAGCAATTTTAAGAAATCCTAAGAGAAGATGAATCATTTAATGAATTTTAGAGAAGAACTTTACTTACATAAAGTTCAGAATATTTCTTCTGAATAATTTGTGAAGTATACAGAGGCCAACAAAACAAAACAAAACACCAAAAAAACCACACACCCTCTAATATTAATCCCAAAATAGTATTTCCTCATATTTTATTCCTCTGACTTCATGAAAGAATTAATGACTTTAGAGTTTTTAAGGAACACATTCAATTTTACTTAACCATGAATAAATCTGAATTCAATGCAAGGTTATTAATAGCTCAAATCAATGACTTCAAGTAACTATAAAGTTCATTTTGGGATTCCTAAATTGATAACCCTTAGTATTTTAAGTTCTATTTTATGTTTACTTTGAGCCATTTAGTATGTAATCTTAATTTCAATGAGGCAATGCTGCCACTCCATAATACAATTTTATTTTCTATCTATGGGATCAATTAAAACAGAACTTAGTGTGGCGGTGGTTTGATATTCGATGGTTCTTTCCTCCTTGTTCCTCTCTCCCTCTTTTCCTTCCTTCCTTCCTTCCTTCCTTCCTTCCTTCCTTCCTTCCTTCCTCCCTCCCTCCTTCCCTCCCTCCCTCCCTCCCTCCTAGGTGGATGAGAAAGGAAGGTATTGTGAAATTGGCTGGGAAACTATCATGGAAAGTTGAAAATGAAAATTGTAAGACTGCAGCAGTGCCCAAGCAATGCAACAGCAGCCAGTAGTACTGAAGCAGCCACAAGGTTTCCAAATCTCATGATCTCAAAAGTCATGAGTCCCAGATTTTGAATACAGTCTGTAAGTCATCTTGGTTCAACAAAGATTGCCCTTTGATGTACTGTTTTACCTGGTTAAGTTTTAGTATTGTATAGATATTTATGTCCATATTTAATATTTCTAACTGACTTAAATGATTTGTTAATTAGTTACTAGGTTCAACAATATAATTCATTATACACCTAATTATTATATTTGAAGCAATTTACGATGGTTGAAGCAATATCTGAATAGCTGAAGCAAGGGCCTCTGGTGGCTCAGCAGACAAAGTCTGTCTATTATTAACACAGCTGCTTGCAATTACTGCAGGTTCAAGTCCCACCAGGCCCAAGGTTGACTCAGCCTTCCATCCTTTATAAGGTAGGTAAAATGAGGACCCAGATTGTTGGGGGCAATAAGTTGATTTTGTATATAATATACAAATGGATGAAGACTATTGCTTAACACAGTGTAAGCCGCCCTGAGTCTTCGGAGAAGGGCGGGATATAAATTCAAATAATAAAAAATAAAAAAAAATCTATGAAGGTTGCCTGGTTTACTATCTTTTCTCTACTTCTAAACTTATATTTCCAAAGTAGTTCAAGTTCAAGCAGTCTATATTAGAACTCAAACCTTTAAACAATAACAATCATACTAAATTAACTAGTATGTACAGTAATCTGACTCCCAGTGATTATGGGATATCCCAGAGTGCAAGTGGGAAACAATTATTTGAATCTTACCTACTGAGTTAGTAGGTATCCTCTGAAGTAATTCCATGTATTTTGGTCAGAAGCCAGGCAACTGCAGGATTCTGTCCAGGAACCCAGAGTTAGTCTGTAAAGCAATCACTCAACTCATACAGAAGGTTGTATTGCATTAGCAGGAATGGCATGGCAACTGTTTGGTGTTGTATAAACCCATATCTGCTACAGGGAAGAAACCAGAGGAAAGATATCACATAATTTTATAAGAATTTCATGAAAAATGCTTCATCCTCCAAATCATTTAATTAATAAAACACGTGGAGTTGTTTTATCTAATCTTTCTGTACTAAGATAAAACTGGAAATTAAGCTGATGGAATAGCTGAAGGATAGATATAGTTTAAATATAGAGTCAGATGTGGTAGAATATATATATATATATATGTATGTATGTATATATATATATATATATATATATATATATATATATATATATATATATATATATATATATATATATATATATATATTTATATATATATATATATATATATATATTTTCTGAGGTTTTCGCGGGTGTTTGTATGTAGGTCTTTGGTTATTCGGGTTTTCTCCTGCATAAAATTGGAAGTGTCTTGGCGACGTTTCGACGAAGTCTCATTCGTCATCTTCAGGCTTCAGCTTCGTGCTTCTGGGAGCAGTGTGTGATTGCAGCTGTTTCTTCCTTTTTAACTGCTAGTGGGGGTTTGATAATATAATAATCAGAGAAGCCATCGAGATAGAAAAACGCCCACACAGCATGAACAAACGAGATGATACCTCCCGCCTACCAGCCATTTGGAAACCCACCCTTATTGACAAACGAGTCCCTAACACGAGGAATGACACCAGACCCACACTCACGAGGTCCACACAGGATGTCACCACCACACATCCACCCAGAAAGCAGACCCAAACCCACACTGATCAGGAAGCATGACCAAGGACCAGAAGCCAGACCGCAGCTGCAACATTAGCCATTTCAAACCCCTCCAATCCATACATACAGCAGACAGACACCCACTATGAAGATGTAGCACGACCACAAACACGAAGCCAAACAACAGCAATGCAACTCACCAGCTCAAATCCCCCTGCAACTCACATTAATCTGAGCACAACCAAGCCCCCACCCAAACAGGACACACCCCCAGCCAATCAGAGCACAAAAAAACCCCCATCCAATCAGAGCACAGCCAAGCTCCCACCCAATCAGTTCAAACCCCCACTAGCAGTTAAAAAGGAAGAAACAGCTGCAATCACACACTGCTCCCAGAAGCACGAAGCTGAAGCCTGAAGATGACGAATGAGACTTCGTCGAAACGTCGCCAAGACACTTCCAATTTTACGCAGGAGAAAACCCGAATAACCAAAGACATATATATATATATATACACACACACACACACACACACACAGAGAGAGAAACCAATACAGAAATAGATAGGTTTAGTTTTTGATCCTTTATAAATAACCATCTGCATGAGTGATTTCAGAAAAACTATGAGACAGAATATTGCTACATTTTAATTTATTGAAAGTGCCTGGTTATTTGCCAGGTGCAGAAACATTTTGCAATTGGGGCCTGAACCAAATGTGCTTCTGAAAATCAGCTCTAGCGATCAAAAGCAAGTTCCCAGGAGCAGAGGGTAGTGTGGAAGTAAGTTTGAAGCAAATAAATAGTGTAATCTTGGTTTTTTTTAAAAAAGGAAAGAGAACATATTAGAGCATTTCTTCTATGAAAGAGAAAATTGAAATGTTAAAGTAACATTATCCTATAATTTATATACATGAACTGATTTCTTTGAACAGGTATTATACTACTGATATCTGAGGATGGAATCCTTGGGGTTTATAGCATATATTTATAGCATATATTTCAACAATTGTATTGTCATGATTTATCTCCTTCCCACCCAGTGGTGGGTTGCTATTGGTTTGGTCCGGTAATGGCAGTGAGAGGCTCTGCCCACCCACCCAGATGTCATTAAATACAATCTGCGCATGCACAGAAACTTCTGCACATGTGCAGAAGTGTGTGTGCTCCCGTTGCAAACCAGTAGTGAAGGTAAGTGGAACCCACCCCGTTCCCCCCCAGTTCATGTTATGAATGATAATTGTATTAATAAATTCAGGTGAAAATATAACCCTTATACTATTCTTTATTCAAAGTTGTAAGAGTTTATAATGAGATTCAGATTACTGTTATTTTTATTGAAATAAATGTAAGGGTTTGTAAAGAGTCAGAATAAAGATGGAGAAGCTCAGGTTTTTATGGGGATGCTGATAGCCGTAAGCAATGAGATATAATAATTTTTTTCTGCTTTGCTTGAAGCTATCTACTTAATAGGATATGTGCATACCAATTTGTTATTTTACAGGATTGATGCATACCAATTTGTGCAATTTATGCCAGATCTTATGAGCAGTGTTATTTACCTGGATCCCAAAGCAGGATAATAACATATATTAACAATTGCCAAAATCAATTGCCTCAGTTTCTAATTCATTATTTCTAATCTGATCCTTATTCAAATATACATTTTATATATTTATTATGGTTGTATGAAAAACAGAAAGGTATGATCAAATATTGAACCCTATAAATGTGAGAATTGTTGTTTATCAATCAATCATCAAACTACCCTAAAAGTTAGAAGGGCATGATTAAAAATGGGATAAGATCAAAGATAATCATGCAACTAGAATCATTTTTTGACAATTTTCAATTTTTAAGCTACAATAACTAGAATATATTAACTGGTTCATACATAATGCTTAGACTTTTTTTGACTTAGTGTATTATGTGACCCTAGATACTGTGATTTATGGTTAATGACATAATGAATTGTGGGATTCAATTATGGTTTACTGAACAAAACACAGTTAATATAGCACTAGGTACTAAACCTTAACTTACAACCCCAATGGAGCTTGGAATTTTGGCCATTATTGCAGCATTAGTCAAGGCACTACATAACATTATGTAGTGTAAAAGACTAGCTGTGATTCAGTAAGAAAAAGAAGAAGCAAGGCTTGGTTGAGTTTTGAATATGATAACTAGGAAGGGATCCAATCTTTAAGAAAATCACAGGTCATGGTGGCCTGAATTATCACAATGTAGTATGATATGAATAGGTGATATAATGAGGGAGGGGAGAGGCTACCTCTGCTCTGCTATGCAGGGATGAAGCTTGGGTGGCAAACTTCTCTTCTCAAGAGGAATTACAGCAATTTAGGGACAACTGAGTTTCAAAAAACAATGGAACTCATTACAGAAGGAAATACATTAATTGCATGTCATTTTAGCAGTAAGTAACCAAATGGAAGTTGACATGCTGGGGATGGTGAGTGAAATGAAGAGTTTAATTAAACGAAAAAAGGAGAAAAAACAGTTTTTGAAAAAGAGCTATAATCCTAATGAATTACCTGGAACTGTTTTAACTGTTTAAAAAGGGGCATTTTTAATAAGAGTGTTGAAGCTTAACCAAAGCTTTGCTTTAATAGCATTAGGATACTCTAGAGTATGTTTTATTGTGCCATTAACATATACCTCTCTTGACTTGGTCACACAATGAAATAAATAAAAAAGCATTAATTGACCAATAAAGCAAGCTCTGTTGCATGTTGATGTCGACCGTGTAGTGACAAAAGTTGTATGCATAATTTTGTTGGCAAAAGTATCCCCAGACAGTTACTGGAAACCTACAGAAGCAGTTTGCTTAAAGATGGTGTGTGTGTGTGTGTGTATCAGAGAGAGAGAGAGAGAGAGAGAGAATGGATATGTAGATACATACATACATATGCAGAGTATACTGCCCATATTTATTTATTTATTTATTATTTGTCACACAGTATATATAAGCATAAGCATGTAATAACTATACAATATATAAGCATATATATAAGTATGAGTATGTAATAACTATATTAATTGGATATAACGAAAGGAAACAATAGGACAGGAATGGTAGGCACATTTGTGCTCTTATGCACGCCCCTTACAGACCTCTTAAAAATGGGGTGAGGTCAATAGTAGACAGTTTTTGGTTGAAGCTTTTGGGATTTTGGGAAGAGACCACAGAGTCAGGTAGTTTATTCCAAGCATTAACAACTCTGTTACTGAAGTCATATTTTCTGCAATCAAGATTGGAGCGGTTAACATTAAGCTTAAATCTATTGTGTGCTTGTGTATTGTTGCAATTGAAGCTGAACCTGTCAAAGACCTTGGAGTTTTCATATCAAATGACCTAAATGCCAAAGCCCACTGCAACTACATAGCAAAAAAATCTCTAAGAGTTGTAAACTTAATTTTACGTAGCTTCTTTTCCAAAAACTCTACACTACTAACCAAAGCATACAAAACATTTGCCAGACCTATTCTTGAATACAGCTCATCCGTCTGGAACCCATACCACATCTCTGACATTAATACTATCAAACGCGTCCAGAAATATTTTACTAGAAGAGTTCTTCACTCCTCTGAAAACAACAAAATACTTTATACCACCAGGCTAGAAATCCTGGGTTTAGAAAACTTAGAACTCCGCCGACTCCGACATGATCTGTGTTTAACACACAGAATCATCTATTGTAATATCCTTCCTGTAAAAGATTACTTCAGCTTCAATCACAACAATACAAGAGCAAACAATAGATTTAAACTTAATGTCAACCGCTTCAAACTTGATTGCAGAAAATATGACTTTTGTAACAGAGTTGTTAACGCTTGGAACTCACTATCTGACTCTATAGTCTCTACTCAAAACCCCAAAATCTTCAACCAAAAACTGTCTACTATTGACCTCACCCCATTCCTAAGAGGACTATAAGGGGCGTGCATAAGAGCACAAAAGTGCCTACCGTTCCTGTCCTATTGTTCTCTTCATTATAGTATTATATGCATACTTTTACTTATACTTTTACTTATATATACTTTTTCTCTCATGATGAATTATTGTTTATGTTGATGATTGTATATACTGTTGTGACAAAAAAAAAGTAGTCTTCGACAGGAAGGACATTGTAATAGATGACTCTATGAGTTAAACTCAGGTCATGTCGAAGGCGGTGTAGTTCTAAATTTTCTAAACCCAGGATTTAAAGTCTGGTGGCATAAGGTATTTTGTTGTATTCAGAGGAGTGGAGAACTCTTCTTGTAAAATATTTCTGGACAAGTTCAACTGTACTGATGTCAGAAATGTGGTATGGGTTCCAGACAGTCGAGTTATATTCAAGAATTGGTCTAGCAAATGTTTTATATGCTCTGGTTAGTAGTGTAGTGTTTTTGGAGAAGAAGCTACGCAAGATTAGGTTTACAACTCTTAAAGACTTTTTTGCGATGTAATTGCAGTGGGCTTTGGCACTTAGATCATTTGATATGAAAACTCCAAGGTCTTTAACAGGGTGTGGGTCATCTGTAAGGTAATGTCTATCAAGCTTGTACTTAGTGTTTAGGTTCTTTTTTCCAATATGTAAGACTGAGCATTTGCTGGTTGAGATTTGGAGTTGCCAAGTTTTAGACCATTCAGATACAAAGTCAAGGTCTTTTTGAAGGATAATTGTATTGTTGGTGGAGTTAAATAGTTTGACATTGTCAGCAAAAAGAACACAATTACTTGTAATATGGTCACAGAGATCATTAATGTATAATATGAAGAGTGTTGGTCCAAGAACGCTGCCTTGGGGAACGCCACTTTTGACAGGAACAGGATTTGATAGACCATTGCCAATTTTGACCACTTGTTGTCTGTTTGACAGGAAAGCTGTTATCCAATTGTGAAGGGGTCCTGAAATGCCGTAGGATTTTAGTTTTAGGAGAAGTTTATCATGTACTACTGAGTCGAAGGCTTTACAGAAGTCTATGTAAATTGCATCTATAGTCCCTCTTTGAGGGAGATGAGTGATCCAGAAATGCAAAATGTAAACACACACACACACAGAGTGTATATATGATGTGGGTGTGCAGGTAAGGATGTTTGTGTGCACACACTCTATATACAGTATATGATATACGTGAGGACAAAATGTGAGGACCACATGTGAGGACAAAATGTCCTGAATTTGCACTGGATAGTACTGAGCATCTAACAGTCACATTCAACATTTGTAGAAAGCTAAAACAGACAACTTGAGGGATATGCACATTTTATCTCTTCAAAACTGAGCCACTATTGTCAGAGGAATACTGACTATTCTTGGATCTTTAGCCTAAGGGAAAAAATGAACTTCAAATGTTGCTTTGCACAAATTCTAGTGATAACCTAAGAGCTAGCAGGCTTTTTCTGAAACTATGAATTTTACTACTGTAATGTTTTACCTAAGGAAGACACCCAAATAATCATGATTTCAGTGGCATCTCTAAAATAAATATGAAGGAACATATTTTGTATCACATTATTTTTTATTAGTATTGATATTATAACCAAAATAGCTCCCATTTTGGGCCAGGAGATCAGGGCATCTTTTTTTTCCTCCATGCAATTTTAATCTCCCATGGCTTCAGGCCATTGCTCCTCTGTAATATTGCCTTCCTTTCTTGGGTCAAAGAACTCAGATAGCAGATGAAGTGACTTTGAAAGTTATTGCTAGTCATAGTATACATATTAGCCTAAATGTGTTCTTTAAAAAAAATAGTAAGATTTACAAATAAATGGAATGTAGCCTAATACAAACTACAAAAAATATAGAAATCCAAACAGAAACACACAAAAAGAGAAAATAAATGTTGAAAACAAAAGAAAGAGAAGTAATTTCCCCCTTCATCCCAATAAGTAAAAACAATTTTAATAGCTTTTCATCATCTCCTAGTACAACAACATACTCCCTTCAGCTTGTAACTCATCCCTTAACTAAAAAATAAAATCCAAAAACCTCATCATTCATTCTTTATCAGGATATAACCAGTAAGGGAAATCAGATATAACCTTTTTAAAAAAATAACCTTGATCAAAGAAGCTAATCCTGTATTCCTTCCCTATATTTTTAATAATCTTAATTTTAATTCCTTTAAATATAGTCCTAGCATGGAGAACCGGAAGCATCGCGGCAAGACTGGCTGGAAAATAGCAGGCTCCAATCAGCCTTGAGAAAATCCAGCCAGACAAACTGCTGTTGGAGGGTTCTTCGGACTGGATCCATCTGGAAGGGACAGTGAAGAAGGAGAGGCTCCTCAGATGACCAAGAGGAACAGTCAAGTTCCTCGGAGATCGGAGGAAACTCTTCAATCTAATGGTGTGGGTGGCCACTATTACAACCATCAAGAAGCTGGGGCAACCAGAATAAGATTTGTGCAGTGGTGTTTTGGATGGAATATTGGTACCAGGTGAGTGATTGGCCAACTCACAGATAAAAAAAGAAGTATTTGAAAATTTTTAAAAGAAGTCCCGGTGAGGAAATAGCAGCTAATTGGCATTGGGGAATGTTAATGGAGGGAGAAGAACAAAACAGAAGTTAAAGCACTAAAGCCCAGAATGGAGCTTGATATTTGGACTGAAAATTGGATTTGGAGATATTAAAATTATTATAAGAAAAAGAAACCCGAAAAAAAAAGTTTTTGAACAAGATTGTACATAATTTTAAAAGTTTTGAACTTTGAAGGAAGAATAAAGAAAAATTTAAAATAGAAAATCCCTGTAAAGGAAATTTTTCAATTAGATTTGAAATTGGATTTTAAACTGGAATTTGAGATATATAAAATTAAGAAGAGAAAGAAGAAACTTGAAAAGCATTTGATAAGCAGATTTAATACACAAATTGGAGATTTAATACACAAATTGGATATTTTGCAACTTTGTTGATTTGAAACTTGTGGATTGGAGAGAGACATTGCTGGTGGAAAGAAAAGCACTACAACAAACATTTTGAAATTCAGAAAAAATTACAGTGACCTTGAGCTACAAGAGCCATGAGAAGTTTGAAGGAGGATTTATTTTCTTTTAAGCTGTTTGATCTCGACAACCAAAGGAGGTGGAAAATAAGAAAACTGCAAATTGGAGTTAAAAACAAACAAGAATGTCAAAATATGGCAGGAACTAATTGAGATGGTCAAAAAGACGCGTGTATCATTTAATCTTGATAGAAAATGAGAAATTGTGTCAGAACATTGGATAAAGAGGCTAAAAATGAGAAGCAAGAAAACAGCACTGAATATAAAGACATTGATGATGAAAATTTAAATGATTACATTGGGAGTAACAATGAAAAAAAGAGAAGAGATAGGAGGAAACAACCTACAAAAAAGAAGCAAACTAAGGGAAGAAAAGGAAAAGGGGAAAAGGCTAGAGGAAAATATTTTTAATGATTACACTGGGATTAACAGTGGCAAAAATGGAGATGATAGGACAAAGCAAGAGAGAAAAGAAAAGGGGAAAGGATTAGGCACAAAAAAGTTAAATGATTACACTGAGATCAACAGTGGGGAAATAAGAAAAGTGAGAGGAGAAAAGGGGAATAGATCAGATGGGAACTAGACAAGTAAAGGATTTAAGAGTCAAAGGAAGGGTACAGAAGAAAAGACATAATAGTTTTAGAAAGAAATGGAGAATGGGATAAAGTGAGGAAAATTTTAAGAGGTGGATTGCTGGATGGACCAAGAGAAATGGTTAAAAGGAGTAATTAATGGAAAGGAGGAAGGGTAATAGGATATATACCTATAGTAATAAATGTGCTTTATTATTATTAATATTTGTGATTGTAATATGAATTAAATGAATTGTATTAATATCAGTATTGTAAAAACTGAATTATGATATAAATTGTGAAATACAAAAGGAATGGTGGAAGGGTTAATATGACCTTATTACAGGGGTGAAATGATCCCGGTTCGGACTGGATCACCCGATCCAGTAGTGCTGGCGGCGGGTGGTTTGGATAATCAGAAGCAAAAATCCCTGCTCCCCTGTCCCAGCTGAGCCATGCGATCATCAGAGGGTTTTTGTTTTTTTTAGCCAAAGACGTTGTAGAAAAAATGTTTTTAAAAGGTTCTGGTGATCAGGCAACTCATAAATGAAGAGATAAGATAATGAAATGAAATAAAATTAAGATTGGACGTTAGGGCGGATGATAATATTGATTATATATTAAATATTAAGTAGAGATGAAAAGTAAGAAAAATATTATGGCAGAAATTGAAATATATAATTATATTTGGGAAATTCTTATGTTATAAGCTGTATAAATTTTGACTCGGTCAATACTCAATTCAGAAAAAAATGTACTGTTTGTTTGTATGTTTGTTTGTTTCATATATATATATATGTATGTATGTATGTATGTATGTATATATATATATATTCCTAGCACTTGATTTCTGTTAATCTTTTTTTTTTTGTCCCAAGAATCTTTCAGAACAGATTGGGAAGGAGGGGGAGTGTCAGTCCTGGATCTCTTGTAGCTGCACAATGATTCAAAGCTAATTCCCAACTTGATACCTCCTCTCTGCCTGGCTGGGCATTTCCCAATATCAGCAAATTAGGTGTCCAAATGATTTGAAATTATAATTTTGAATTAATTAGAAGAATTCTTTCTGTGAGAAATGGTGTCTGTTTTGGTCTTCTTTTCAGACTTCTTTTGACAGACTTCTTTTCCAGATCCTTTTTAAAAATTACTTCTTATAAACCTTTTCAAGACTTTAACTGATCTCATATGTATTTCTGAAAAATGATGGTTATCTAAATCAGTTTTCTGATTATATACTTCCTTTAAGCAATGCTTTATTACTGGTTTCATTTGTATAGCCAGTATTTTTCCCATATCCTTCTTATTCCTTGACACATTTAAATCCACAAATTTATTTCAAATTTATCCAGTCTTTTGTAACTTCATAAATACACAATTTATCATATCAAGTAATTTCAAAGATGAACAGTGAAAAATATTCATCCAAGCTTTTTGCTCCATACTTTATTAACCAGACAAATTTATTATCCTCTAGCTTCCTCTTGTGTCAAGCCTTCAAGGTTGCATTATCATGTTTACTTTTAAAAAGAACAAAACAGTCACCATTTTCCACAGAAAGAACTCTAATTAATTCAAAATTGTAAGTCCAAGTCCATCAGGACACTTAATTTGCTGATATTAGGAAATGCGCAGCCAGGCAGAGAGGAGGAATCAAATGGGGAGCTAGCCTTGAATCATTGTGTAGCTTGCAAGAGATCCGGGACTGACACTCCCCCTCCCTCCCTAACTCCCATGGAACCTTATCTAACTGTCAAGGGAAGTCAAGCAGTCTGGAAAAATTCCTGTTATTATAGGCAGAAATCAATAAAGCAGTTAGCTTGAATTGTACACAGGTAGATCTGGTCACTTGTGCCTGACAGTTGTTAACGTTCAAAAATCCATATTCTAAGCCCACTTTTGCTATATAATTAAAAAATAATATTTTCCAGAACTTTTAAAATTATATTTTAATTTTTTTAAAAAATTTTTAAAAAATTCTTTCTCCAAGAAGAAAGCAACTCACCCAGTCAATAAAAACTTGCTGATCTGAAAGGTCTTAATTTTATCAGAAACAATGAAAACACAATCCAAAAAATGATTACTGAATGAAGTTCCTTTGTCCTTAAGAGGCTATGTTAGAAGTATGACCTTAATTGATATTCCTTGACTCCCAGCCATTCAACTCATAAACTAACTACAATTCCTTTGTCCTACTCACAGGGAAGAGCTGTCTGAATTATCTCAATCATCTTCTCCTTCCTTGAGAGAGATTTTGCTATCCAGATCTAGCAGCCATCCATGATTTTCCTCATAAACGCTATCCCATCAGCCAGACATCAGTTGCTATAGCTCTCACTGGAAATCCAGTCTGTGTCTATTCTGACTTGAGGCCCCAACTGATATGTAAACTTCAATTCCCAAAATTCCTCAGACAGAAGGACCTTGGCTGAGAATTGTGGAAGTTAAAGGTCACATATTTGTAAAATGCTCATGATGGAAAACAGTCCTCTAGATTAACAAATAATCTGGCCTTCTAGGCTATAGGGTTACAAATAAAGTTGAAATTATGCAAGATACAAGATTCATACAAGCTACCTGCCTCAAATTTATTTGCTACTCCTATAAGATCTCAAAGAATTGCCCTACTGAAGGTGGCATCATGGAAGAATTCCATCTGCAGAGATCTCATAGTAGATGTCTCAATAGTGACACTCCTCTTGTAGAATAACTTGCTACATTGATCTTCTTTTAACGACCCCATAATCTCTTGCGGGGTGGAGTCTAAACAACTGAATGGAACAAGTAGAGTGTTTAATGGCCGGATGCCCTTCCTGTCACCAATATGGAGTTTTGTTCAACAAGTATATTCTCATTATGCCCAGAGAGAGAAATATCTGCCTCTACCTAGGATCGAACTCACAGCCTCCTGATTGTGAGGTGAGAATTCCACCTCTAGGCCACCGCACCACTCAATAACTTGATACACGCATGCATACAAATATAAACTACCAATTTCCTGATGAGCTTCCACAAAAAAGTGATAATGGGTCAGGGAGAAAACATTGAAATGTTTGGGATCTAACCCTGTTTGAGATCAGCTCCTGCTAGATTGTTTTATGATGGTTGATATTGTTTCCTGTTTGTTCTTTTGGTTTGCATTCTTATTTTGGCTGCACACTGCTTTGGGCCATTTGGAAGGGAACAGCAGAAATATCAGTATTCAAAAGAATAAAAATCAGGTAGATAGGTTTAAGAAAACACAAATAATTGACTGGTGCCTGCATTTTTGGGGAGAAATGAAGGATTATGTTATCCCAATTGAAGGTATCTTGGGAGGATGAAATTGCTGTGTTTTGTTTTGATGGTTGGCTTGTTTTTAATCAGTGTTATCTACATTTTCACCTTTTGAAATATTGTGACAAATGATACTGAAGAAACAAAAAATAATTCTGTTTGGTTCATTACAAAAGAATGTATATAGAAAAAGAAGTCTTCAGGTATAAAAATAGCAGAATCCTTGAAGTTGGTGGGCTGAAAATCCTAAGTTTTACAACATTTTGTCATGTACTATTGCTGTCCTTTTTTGCCACTTATGGCAATCTCAAGAAAGAAATCTCAGCTGAGCTAGCAAATTATTAGATATTTGTGTTCCACTGAAAGTTTGGCTCTCTAGTGACAAGAAGACAAGACTGAAGGCATAACCAAAGCCTGTTCTAATATGTAATATTTTAATGAATTCTTGGAAGAAATGTAAACACACACTGACCTAGTAAAAGCATCCTATTTTAATGATCTTGCCATCCAGAATGTGCTGTCACAAAAATAGTTTGTGTTATGGCTGCTTGGTTTGCAAGTTAAGCTTGATCAATTGTGAATAATAAATGTATATTTTATTTACAATGATGCAAAATGAAAAGTTCTTTCAGTATGTGGAGGCAGGTAAAACTTCATTCCAATTGTATAAGGAAGCTTCAAGGTAACTAGAAAGAGGACCAGTTTTGAGTAACTCATACAGAATATAAAAACGTGATTGGCTATTTAAAAGGCAAATCAGGAGGCAGCAATATCTCTATGGGGTGGTTCAAAAGCGAGAAGATCCCAGCAGGGTTTTGATCATGATACTATGACTACCAGGGACACGGTGGCTCAGTGGCTAAGACGTTGAGCTTGTCAGTCGAAAGGTTGGCAGTTCAGCAGTTTGAATCCCTAGTGCTATGTAATGGGGTGAACTCAGTGGTGGGATTCAGCCAGTTCGCACCACTTCAGGAGAGCCGGTTGTTAACTTTCTGAGCAGTTTGCTGAACTGGTTGTTGGAAGAAATCATTAGGGCAAAGAACCGGTTGTTAAAATATTTGAATCCCACCACTGGGTGAGCTCCTATTACTTGTTCTAGTTTCTGCCAACCTAGCAGTTCGAAAGCCCGTAAAAAATGCAAGTAGAAAAATAGGGGCCACCTTTGGTGGGAAGGTAACAGTGTTCTGTGCACTTTTGGCATTTAGTCATGCTGGCCATATGACCACAGAGATGTCTTCGGACAGCGCTGACTCTTCGGCATTGAAATAGAGATGAGCACTACTCCCTAGAGTCGGGAATGACTAGCACATATGTGCGAGGGGAAACTTTACCTTTTATTATGACTACCATTTTCCTCTTTTGACAACCCATGTAGCAGACTTACACATCAAATGTTTCTAATGTTTATTTACTAATGTTATTTATTAACATTTACAATACTTTATTGTAAGCATAAAGTGTTCTGGATATGATCACTGCACAGCTTAAGGGGGTCATTGAGTGAGAAGCAACTCATTTATCCTTTCTGCCCAACTGGTTTTTATGTTTGTTTTCCTTCCATATGCAGGTTTTAATTTTAACTCCCCAGCACCACCACCTGAGCTTATAAAATAAATGCATAAATAAATAATCAAGTGCAATTAAATTGAACAAAAACTAAGGATTAAGAGTAAAGAAAAATACTAAATCTAGAAGAGGTTGTGTTAATTTACAAAGAGTGACTCTCTGCCAACAATTAAGTAAATCAAATTGGGAACTAAAGCAATTTGCACATTGCTTACTTTAGCCCTAAGATAGCGTGATAAGGTTTTACTTACCTATGTCATTTGAATATAAGATATTGGCTATTTTTAAACAGAGCATTACCTGAGAAGCTAATTATATGGCAGTATTTGCCTTCCTTCTTCCATTAACTCTGTTCTACCTTTACCCTTTTGATTGTTTTAATGTAGATGAAATCTAGAGATCTCTTGAGTTTGAGATAATGAAATTGCAAATAGCTTCAGCCATTGAAAAACTATTTCTGAGCCCTGAAAAAGAAGTTACATATACCTGCATCTCTATTTGGCAAGAAGAAAGACAGGAAGTGACACAGACCTGGTAAAAGACCATTTGAATGCTATAGTTGCTATATGTGAAATAATACTTCTATTTGGAAAATCTCTTGGGAACTCATTAAAGTATTTGACATGTGCAATGCTATAAAACAGGTCACCACTTTTTTTCCCCTTAAAGAGACAGGCCTCTTTTCCCATTAAAGATAAACATAACACTATAATTGCCATATGAAAAGTTATTAAAGAATTGTAATACAATAAATGTTTTTTTTACAGAAACAACAAATCTGAGCATTTTAATTTTTAGGCAATGCTTGAGGATACTGACTGCTTCCTTGGGACTGGATGGTAAAATACACAAAGCATATTGACACCATCCAATTCCTAAGTTTTTTATGACCTTCCCCAGCAGTTTCATGCAGATGTCAAAACAGTATGTCAGACAAAATGGAACTCTGTGGGACAACGCAAGTCAGTAGTCAAGATAATGATCAATGGTCCTCTAGCATCATACTCTGAAGTGGACTGACAAGAAACACTGCAAAGAAGACACTATCTAAAAGGACACAGTGATCACCAAACTCATCAAGAGCCTTGGAGAATTAGCTGTTCCACTATTTTTCAATCTATTTTGTGGCATAAGTCATCCATCAAAGCAATCAAAACAGTGTCAGTGAACATTACAAATGAAACCACATTTGAAAATATCCAGAAAACCAGTATCGTCCAGATGTTTCTGGAATTGCTGCTACCTTCTCAATCACCTTTCCCAGAAATGTTTGACAAAATTTATGTCTTTATCTTTTCTTAGATGTTCATTGATTAATACTATGTTTACATCAGTAGACAGTACTGAAATATTAATCAAAATGCTTTGGAATCAGAGACAGCCTTAGATTTATTTTGCAGCTTTAATAGGTGATTTATGCTAGGGTGTTTATATAGATATAAGGCCCATTGTTTTCAGTGGTTCATCTGTGAGCTGACAGCCTGCAATCAAATGGAGCTCCTTATATAAACCTAAGAGTTTTTGAGTCTATTAATATGCTAGTAGTGGAACCTTAAACCTTAATTCATCCGAACTACCATATACCATGTACACCACTGTACTTAGCCGGAAGAAATATATTTAAGTCAGAGAATATCCCTCTTCATTTAATGTGTGTTAGGGGAGGGAGACACTAGGGATATCTTGGACAGTGGGACTTGTAAGGCCGCAGTTCACTTCAAGCAGGTTAAGCTAATTCCTTGACATTTTCCATGATACTGCACTTCCTAGATTTTCTTGTCTCATGAGTATATCAGCCATCTGTTCCCTAAGAAGTGTACTCAGGATTGCCATCTGCAATGCTGTGAATTGGCAGTTGGTAGGTAATCTGATAGTAGCTGCAATCATGTTTTATTTGGTTTTTCTCTCTCTCTCTTTCTTTCTTTTATCATAAACTATATTTATTATGCTACTTCTGACATGGACTCACAAGATGCACTGCAAAGAAGACACTATCTAGAAGGACACCATGCTCAGAAACTCACCAAGAATTCTAAAGATAATTCTTAATCTATAGCCTTGCTCCCTGTTAGGTTCCCATCTGCCCTTGTTTATTGTTCACCATAATCTATATTCATCTTACGAACATAAGCATGGTCACTAGCCTTAACAGCAATTTAACAGGAGAGCTTCACGGCTTGCAAGGATTGTGTGGTGTGCTGTACAACAAAGGTTTTGTCACTTCTGAATCTCAAACAATCTAATGGAAGCATTAATGAGGATGGAAAAAAGCTGATATTATATATTGCAAAATAATTTTCACTATTTCCAAGGCATTATGGCCTCCCAACACATCCAGAAACATCCCAATAGAGAAGATTCCTACTGTAATTTAAAGAGGAATAAAAGCAAAATCCAGAATTGCATGCAGATTTGCTGACCTCAGTTTCTCTCTCAAGATTCATCATTGAGGGGAGACAAAATAACTGCACTTCCTTCCCGGTATTGCACAAGGTTTAGCATTAGATTATCAACTTTCTTCTCATCTAGCCTGACATTTCAGTTTTCAGCACTCTAAAGCAATTTCATTACTGAGCTTAAGATAGCTGAATTCAGGTTTTGCAAGGTTAGAAAGTCGCTTATCTTGCCCCCGAGTTCATTGATCACATATTAATATACCAGAGCTATACAATCTGAGGCCTCGGGGCTATACGATGCTCTCCGGAGCCTTGAGCACAGTCCTCAGAGACCATTAACACCTGTTGCTAAATTGTATTTTTTAATGTAACAGAAAGGGAAAATTACTAAATACAAGACTGAAGAGTAATCAGATTAATTTTAATTAAATTGAAATGTACAAAAGATAAAAATCAAATTAGGTTTTATCCTGACCCTACTCGTTACTTCTGAGAACAAAGCCCAGGCATGCTGCCCTAAGGTTAAGTGTACTTCTTGGGATGAAAAGAAAGTGTGCACTTCTGTTTCAAATTAAGAAATACATTTCCCAATATATTTTTTTATCCTCCTTTCATGCTTTCTTATAGTCTGCCAGGGTAGCTCACTTGCTGATTGATTGTACAGTTGGATGAATTTTATAGAAAAGCAAGTGCTCTCGTGGAGGATGGTGTATCAAATTTCATATAAATTGCAGCAGGGACTTTCAATTGTATTTCTTTCAATTCTAGCGGGAGGGGCAAATTATGCTTAGTTGTTTGGGGATGAAACACAATAAAGATTTAGCAATAACAACCACAGCGGCAGGGAAATGCCTGTGCCAAACAGCTATGCTGAAGGGGATGAAAAAGGAAAGAGTATTTTACAAAATTATCATGTTTCCTCTTGAAGTTGATGGGGCTGTGACTATGGGGATAAAGGCGTAAATGTAAGGAAATGGCTTTGGCCTTTTTTTCTTCTTCATAAAATGCATCAGTTGCTAATATAAAATCAGCTCGGGGACACAACTCACAGTCTTTGCACAATTTCTCTGTATGAGAGGTGAGTAACAATGAGGTGGAGTGGGTGGTAAAATTAAGGATCTATTTCATTCTTTTCTTCCCTTTGTATCCAAAGACATTGTGATTGGGGTAACCTGATTCTAATGGCTACTTTGATTCCAACAAAGATTAGGAGAGGTCAGAGCAGGGTAAGAATATGGTATTAGGTAGCATCAGTGAAGCATGGTTATGTTTGTTTTTATTGTTATATCTGGGGGTTTTATTGCTGGGTTATAAGCTGCCCAGAGTTTGGTTTTAAGTTAGGCAGCTATACAAATATTTTGAATAAATCTATTGATTGTTAAGTCCAGTATCACCTCTCTGCCTCATCATGGAGGTTTTCCGGTTTTTTTAATTGTTTATTTAACAGACACCATCTTGGTGTCTGCGAAATTCAGCAGCACAGTGCTAAAGAAAACAAATTAGTTACAGAGAACTGGGGGAAGCCCAGAACTGGGGCTCATCAGACATTTTTTTTCTAGAATTGTTTTATTTCTATATTCTTTCATTTTAATAAAGGAAAATGATGCTTTAATTTTACTTCCAGTATTTTCGGTTGGCTGGTCTAATATTTGTTTTGAGACCATAAACACCCACTGTGCTCTGTGGTTGAGCCAAGTTATGATTTTATATCTTCTCCATATGAAACCTGAAGAATTAACTGCCTCTCAAATGCCTGTTCCATACTGTCCTTGATTTTTTTCCCTTCCTTCTTGCCTCAGTCACACTGAAAAGGGTCTGTTGCAGATTGTATTCTCCCTAACCCCATTAAAAAGATAAGATGTCACAAATTTCCAACACAGTATTTGGGAAATCATTTCACAGTCAATTAGCCTTGCTGAGCTCTGCTTCATTTTGTGCAACATCATTCTTTCTTTAAAAAAAAGTTACTTTATTTCTGTATCACATTTCCTGGAATTATATGCAATGAAAAAATAGGGAAAAGATTGTTTTGGTTTGCCTTTTATTGGCAATACTGTAAAAAAAAACAACTTCCTACAAGTTTGTCTTTTTCCACACCCAGCAAAGTTAAAATTCAGAAACATGAGAAATTCAAATGCATTTTTTCCAATATACTCCCTTCTTAATTTGCACACAGCTGAATTGTGATTTTCTCCCATTACCATCTTTGTTATACACCATTCTATTTCATTTTATTGCTGCTTGAAAAGCTCATAAAAAGACTGTATCAAGAACAGAATTGGGGCACCTACATAGTATAATATCTCACAGCAAATGGGTCTTAGTCTATTTCATATTTCTTGCTTCATCAGAATACGTATTACAAGTGATAAGGCCCAAGTTAAGAATCAAATATTGTTTTTTCAAATAGCCATCCAGCAGAACCAGTGGTGAATGAACTGAATAAACTCTAGTTTTATTGCATAGAATGGAACACCTGTCTTTAAAAAATATAAGATCCATCCAGGATAATATTGCTAACCTTGGTGTTGTCTCATGACACAGTTCCCATGGCGAGTTCCAAAGAACCATTTATTTTGTTTGCTTGTTTGTTTAGAAAATTTATACATAGCTGCCTATATACTCATAGCGACTCTAGCCTTCTTTATGGGCTCAGATTTTGTTAATGTTACCAAATGATATAGAAAAGTACTTGGAAGTACAGTGGCCACCTTTGCTTTTGATTCCATCTTTGTTAAAAATTAGCTTGTGCGCATGACTTTTCATAGGAACAGCATATAATAACGCAGATAATATGGCACTGAGACTTAATATGTATTTGTGCCTGATAACAAGCTACAAGTGTAAAATTATGTCTTTAGGCAATATTGTAATGATACAGGTGTTGACATCAATGCTTGCAGGAATTAAAAATGGTTGTATCCCAGAGGCATTCATAAAGACCTTTATGAAGGAGGATATGACCATTATCTTTGAACCATTGGGTTGTGTAACTTAAGAAATTTCTTTTAGATTAGTGGATCATTGTCATTCCAACAAGATTAAGGTCATTGCATATAGCTCTGCTCTGATGTAGATCTACATGTCCTTGAAAAAATAGGTTTATAACATTGGCACAATTTTAGAGGATGGTTTGTTGATGGAAGCCTTTGTGATGTTGGGAGCACAATGTCTTTTAATAATTGTCAGTGTATCAACTACATCTACTCCTGGCTAGTAATTGCTTGACCAGGTGAGAGGCCACATATTACGATATTATCTCCCTAAGTGGAGTACTTCAAGCTGCTCTTAAAACTTTCTCTAGTGCATAATATGGATGCTGCCAGATAAAAATCATATTAGCCCAAATAAAGATAGTCCTTGCTGAACAACTGGCGTGTTTAGCAAGTTATGACAGTGCTGAAAAAATTAATTTTATGACCAGTCCTCACATGTAAAACCATTGTAGCATGTGATTGTCTTTTCAGTGCTTGATAGTTGCCTTCTTATATACTTCAAAACCTCGCTTTTGTTATTTATATTTCTCATTTAACTTTTGCTACTTAAATGGTATCACTTAATGCACAGTCAGATTCAAGGAAATGTGAAAAAATGTAAAAAAAATGTAGAAATTTATTTGTCTTTTAAAAATAAATTTACATGTACTAACTGATTATAGATGTTTTTATTAGAATATCTGTTTGTAAAAAGTTTCCTGGTTTTACTCTTGAATTTTCCTTTGAAAAAGCAAATTTAGAAACATAAACATTTATTTATTTTAATCTTTATGAATCTCTTTCAGATTTATCAGGTTTGTCTTTTATTTGTTTCAAGAAAATCTGGTAGGGAAGTAACTATGGTGTTAAAAAGGTAATCTACACCAACTCCTTATACCAATTGGTAGGAGTTTAGGAGCCATTCCTATGATAAACCTGAAGGGGTTCAACAGTCACCTACAGGGAATCCCACCCATAAACTTTTTATTTGAGTGACAGGAATGGAAAATACCTTCTGTATTATGGAATTCCATTTGCAAATCATTATCCACCCATTCCTAAGAAGACTGACTAGTATCATTATTATAATAAATTCAGCATCAATTCCAAACATTTCTCTTTTCTAGAGCATTTAAATTGTCCTACTGTATTTTTTTAAGGGATGTGGTGCCTCAGTGGCTAAAACACTGAGCTTGTCTATCGAAAGGTTGGCATTTCAATGGTTCGAATCCCTAGTGCTGCTGCTTAATGGGGTAAGCTCCCATTACTTTCGCAGCTTCTGCCAACCTAGCAGTTTGAAAGCATGTAAAAAATAGTATAAAAATAGGGACCATCTTTGGTGGGAAGGTAACAATGTTCCATGTGCCTTTGGCATTTAGTCATGCTGGCCACATGACCATGGAGATGTTTTTGGACAGCGCTGGCTCTTTGGCTTTGAAATGGAGATGAGCACCACCCCATAGAGTTGGGAATGACTAGCACATATGTGGGAGGGGAAACTTTACCTTTACTGTATTTTTACTGGTTTTATTTTTACTTTTATATTCTTGGATTTTTTTGCTCTTGTTAAACATGTTTAAAAACTATCCTTCATTACTTTGAGTGGTGCAAGTTGAGTATAGTTTTGTTCACAAGGCACAGTTCACATTATGTTTCAGTAATCTACTGCTGGATTAGTAGACTGGTGAACACATAATAATTAAAATCCTAACTAAGGACCTACAAATTATTAAGGCAACGTCTAAGCATACAGGCAGTTCCAAGTAGGGTGGCTTTTTTTATATAAAATTAGGGTGTTCAGGACTGATAAATTCAATATTTCCAGATATTGGGGAAATCCTTTAAGAATTGCTCCAAGAGTTCCAAGTGATATAACAATGGGATTCTTTTTCCATAAGCTTTGATGTACAAGCATTTCACAATTTTTTCCAATTGTTTTTCCTTAATTCTAGCATCATCCAGTATATCAACATCAATGAGTCAGACTTTCTTCTTTTCAATAACTGTTAAATCAGTCATGATATGAACAAGATGCCTGTCTGTTTGGATTTTAAAATCCCCTAAGATCTTAGCCCACTTATTTCCAGAACCTTCTCAACTTGATAGTCTCAGCAGTTTTTCCTACATTCAAATCCAAACCTCTGACAAACTTCCCAATGAATAATTCTGGCTACTTGGTCATGACACTGCTTTGGTCAGCTTATTAAATTTTGCTGCATCAAATGGCAATTGTTTCATCCTTTTTTACTACAAAGGCAACCTTTGCTTGTTATTTCTTACATGCTGAACTTTCACCTTCATGCAATTAGTTGGCAAAGCTTGTTCTTGAGCTGCTAAAATAAAGCCTTTAGTCTCTTTCTTTAACACTGACCTTAACCAACTTCATGTGTTTTTTAATCAGCTTCTCCTTCTGTATTTTTCAAGTATTGACCATACATTGGCTTGTACTTCCAAATAATAAATTGGTTTCCAATTGTTTCTGTTTTCTGTATTCAATTGTCAGTTTAAATTGTTAGCTTGCCCAGGTATTTGTAGCGATCATCTTCATCCCTCTCTTGATGCTATTTCCATAGGGCAGTGATAGCAAAACTTTTTGGCACCGTGCTGAAAGGAAGAGCTTGCGCTCACTCGTCTGGGTCGAAACCCAGAAGAGAAGCTGCCAAGGGCGCATGCGCATGCCCGAAAATGAACTTCTGGTTTCATTTAGCTAGCTAGTCTTCAAGTTTCCGGTGCGCATGTTCGTGCAACAATCAGCTGGCCAGAGTACATGATCATGCAGGAAAACAGAAGACCAGCTCTTCCAGTTTCCGGCACTGCCACATGCACGAAGGCCAGCTGATCATCACGCGCACATGCATGCCAGAAACCTGGAAGAGAAATGGGCGACGCTGCACGTGCCAGGCGACATGGTTCCAAGTGCCATTTCGGGCACGCGTGCCATAGGTTCACCATCACGGCCACAGAGCATCTAGAGTCTTTCAGTTTTTATTATTTTTCCTCTTTTGATGTTGAAGGTAGCGCAATTGTCCAGTCCAAACTCCACTGCAATACCTTGGCTGCATATACTGCAGTGTTGAGCAGGGCTTCTATTTCAGATGATGTTTTTCCATACAGCTTCACATCATCCATATAAAGATGGAAGGATAGCTTGGTGGATGTTTCTGATGTTTCTAATGTTTGATAGCCATGGCCTGACTTGCTCAGTATTGTTGACAGACAGTGAATTGGCAAACAGTGGTGGTGATAGTGAGTCTCCTTGAAAGATCCCTCTCTTGATATTAATCTCTCCCAATCTGTCACCGTTGTCCAAGAACTGTGTCTTCCCCTATGCCATTGATCTTTGCACAAAGCTTCTACTGACACCTGTTATTTCTAGGCACTTATTTATCCAATTATGTGGCAGGGAGTCAAATGCTTTCTTATAATCAATCTATGCTACATTCAAGTTGTTTGTTTGTTAGTTTGTTGTTTCTCTGCTGTTTGGGTGGTTTTCTTTCTGCGCAGATGGAAAGAGCTTGTTTTCAGCTAGATGCTGTTGAACTGCATCAACTACCACACTAGTCAGCAACTTGAAAGTTGTTGGTAAGCAAATGATTTCCTGATGTAGCCCCTTTGGATCTTCCTTTATTAGATTTGCCAGATGTTAACCAATCTTCAAGTTTACTTCCTTCCTGTATGTTTATTATCATCCTTCCCTCTGCTTTCACCCTTAAATTTCCAAACTATTATTTTCAGTCTTTTGATTGCTTTCTCCCCAGATGCTTGACCTCAATTTTTGAATGGAAACACTGTTTCATTGAAAAGGAGATGCTTCTGAGCTAAAACCTCAAACTTCAACAATTTTTAAGGTGCCTGTTTCTGAGTCTTCCTCTTTTCCTTCCCATCTTTTATCCCAGGACAAGCTGCAGCCTCTTCTGAATCTATATCCAGATGCATCAACAGGTACCAGTTAATGCTTTCTATTAGTAAAGTTCAGCCATCTGTTCTGCAACCAGCAGCTTGAGTCTTGCATTCCCCCAGTAAGTCTCAGAATTTCACAGTACAGTGCCAAAGAAAAAATAAAATTATCATTGCAAACCGATACAAGCACAAAATATTCTTATCCCTTGTGCAAAAAAAGGAAGGATAAGATGCAGTGTGTGTGTGTGTGTGTGTGTGTGTGTGTGTGTGTGTGTGTGTAGGTCTTTGGTTATTCGGGTTTTCTCCCGCGTAAAATTGGAAGTATCTTGGCGACATTTCGACGAAGTCTCATTCGTCATCTTCAGGCTTCAGCTTCGTGCTTCTGGGAGCAATGTGTGCTAATCAGAGCCAATCAGAGCACAAAAAACCCCCCCATCCAATCAGAGCACAGCCAAGCTCCCACCCAATCAGTTCAAACCCCCACTAGCAGTTAAAAAGGAAGAAACAGCTGCAATCATACATTGCTCCCAGAAGCACGAAGCTGAAGCCTGACGATGACGAATGAGACTTCGTCGAAACGTCGCCAAGATACTTCCAATTTTACGCGGGAGAAAACCCGAATAACCAAAGACCTACATACAAACACCCGCGAAAACCTCAGAAAACAAATATATATAGATCCATTTCGTGAATTTCGCGAAAACCTCAGAAAACAAATATTGCACCTTTACGGGGAGGAAATCCACCATCTGACCAGGACCTATGAAAAACTAGAAGTCCAAAGAGCTTCCATTTTATGTGACCTTGCATTCCTACGAAACTGCCGAGATCAAAATTTAATCCCCACATGCTTCCAATTGAAATTCCACTCCAACTCTGCAGCCGCCAAACGCATCCTAAAAAGAACAGAATTGGCCCTAATCAGAAATGAACTTCACACAAAAAGATTCCTCCTAGATCAAATCAACAAAGATCTCCTCACACTTCACCTCAAACTCAGCAACAAGATGCACCCTGCACTTTGGGACAAATCCAAACAACTCGCCGTCTGGAGAGCCGAAACACAGACCATCCTCAAGACAGATACACACACCAACAAACTCGGAAGACTACAAGAACGCCAGAAACAAACCCCTCCCCCATCACAGCCACACATGAAACAAACAGTGCATAACATCTCGGATAGGATCCTCACCAAAGCTGAAACCGATGTCCTTTCCAAAGCATTCAACTTTGCAGTCACTCCCAAATACATCCCCACTGAAACCATTATATGCGGAGTAGAAACCAGCCTGACCAAAATCAACCCCGATGACACTAACAGAATCAGACTCGAAATCACCAACATCCTCTGCAGCAGCAAGCCACCCAAAAGCAACTTACCCAAAGAGGAACAGACAGCACTACTTAACCTGAAAAAAGACACCAGCATAATAATCCTACCAGCAGACAAGGGCAACGCCATGGTAGTTATGAACACATCTGACTACCAAACCAAATTAACCAACCTACTCCAAGACCCTGCATACAAGCCCCTAAAAACAGACCCCACCACCTACCTAGAAAAAACCACTAGATCCAAAATAAAAGCCTCCCCATCTGCCAAGAAATCCAACAAAGAATCATTCCCAGAGAAATCATCCAGATGCCCTAAGCTCTGGCCTCCCAAGATACACAAAGAAGGAACCCCACTCAGACCCATAGTCAGCTCCATAGGCTCACCTCTACAAAACCTAGCCAAATTTCTCGCCAAACAACTACAGCCCTATGCAGAATCCATTGCCTCACATGTCCAAAACTCATTCCAGTTCATAGAGATCATAAAGAAACAAAACTTACAGCCCAGCGACCTACTCGTGAGCTTTGATGTCATATCCCTCTTCACCCAAGTGCCAATCAAAGAAGCCTTGACAGCTATCCAAAACAAATATAACCCCCCCAAGCACATCCTAGATCTGACCAACCACTGCCTATCCAACACATACTTCATCTATAATGGACAAAAATACAAACAAATAGAAGGAGCACCCATGGGATCACCCCTCTCACCTGTCATTGCCAACCTCTACATGGAACACTTTGAAACCCAAGCTCTAGAAAAATCTGATCACAAACCCAAACTCTGGCTCAGATACGTAGATGACACCTTCATAATCTGGCCACATGGGAAAGAAAAACTTGACAACTTCCTCACACACCTCAATAGCCTACACCCCAAAATACAGTTCACCATGGAAACAGAAGTTAACAACCAACTTCCCTTCCTAGATGTCTTAGTCTACAGGAAACCCAATGGCTCCCTAGGACACACCATCTACCAGAAGAAAACACACACAAACCGCTATCTGCACGCACTCTCATACCACCACCCAGCACAGATCAACTCCGTAGCCAAGACACTCATCTCCAGAACAAAACGCTTAGCTGACGAACAACACCTAAAAACCGAACTACACACTCTCACAAACGTACTAACATCCAATGGATTCCAGAGAAATAAGATTACCAAACAAATCCAAAAGAACCCCCACTAAAATCCAAGACAGAGAACAAGAAAACGGCACAGCCCTCCTCCCATATATAAAAGGCACCACAGACAGAATCAGCAAGATCCTCCACAAACACAACATCAAGACAGCATTCTGTACAAACAGAAAAAATATCCACCATCCTAAGAAACCCCAAAGACAAAATTGAGTTAGAAAACAAGGGTATATGAAATCCCATGCACCGCCTGCCCCACCACATACATTGGACAAACCAACAGAAGAATAAGTGCACGCATTGAAGAACACAAGAACTCAGTCAAAAAAGAGGAACCAACTTCTTCCCTGGTCCAACACCTTAAAGCCACAGGACATGATATTGACTTTAAAAAGACCAGAACTATCGCCAAATCTGAACACTTTAACAACAGAATAATCAGAGAAGCCATCGAGATAGAAAAACGCCCACACAGCATGAACAAAAGAGATGATACCTCCCGCCTACCAGCCATTTGGAAACCTGCCCTTATTGACAAACCTGTCCCTAACACGAGGAATGACACCAGACCCACACTCACGAGGTCCACACAGGATGTCACCACCACACATCCACCCAGAAAGCAGACCCAAACCCACACTGATCATGAAGCACGATTAAGGACCAGAAGCCAGACCGCAGCTGCAACATTGGCCATTTCAAACCCCTCCAATCCATACATGCAGCAGACTGACACCCACTGTGAAGATGTGGCACGACCGCGAACACAAAGCCGGACAACAGCTCAAATCCCCCTGCAGCTCAGACTAATCTGAGCACAACCAAGCCCCCACCCAAAGAGGACACACCCCCAGCCAATCAGAGCACCAAAAAAACCCCCATCCAATCAGAGCACAGCCAAGCTCCCACCCAATCAGTTCAAACCCCCACTAGCAGTTAAAAAGGAAGAAACAGCTGCAGTCACACATTGCTCCCAGAAGCACGAAGCTGAAGCCTGAAGATGACGAATGAGACTTCGTCGAAACGTCGCCAAGACATTTCCAATTTTACATGGGAGAAAACCCGAATAACCAAAGATCTACACACACACACACACACACACACACACATATATATATATACACATATTTGTTTTCTGAGGTTTTCACGGGTGTTTGTATATAGGTCTTTGGTTGCTCGGGTTTTCTCCCGTGTAAAATTGTCACCACCGCACATCCACCCAGAAAGCAGACCCAAACCCACACTGATCATGAAGCACGACCAAGGACCAGAATCCAGACCGCAGCTGCAACATTAGCCATTTCAAACCCCTCCAATCCATTCATGCAGCAGACTGACACCCACTATGAAGATGTAGCACGACCACAAAGCCAAACAACAGCTATGCAGCTCACCAGCTCAAATCCCCCTGCAGCACAGACTAGACTGAGCACAACCAAGCCCCCACCAACACAGGACACACCCCCAGCCAATCAGAGCACAGCCAAGCTCCCACCCAATCAGTTCAAACCCCCACTAGCAGTTAAAAGGAAGAAACAGCTGCGATCACACATTGCTCCCAGAAGCACGAAGCTGAAGCCTGAAGATGACGAATGAGACTTCGTCGAAACGTCGCCAAGACACTTCCAATTTTACACGGGAGAAAACCCGAGCAACCAAAGACCTATATACACATATATATATACACATACACACACACACACACACACACTGCTCAGATTTGTGCCACTTCCTCTAAATCTTTCATAGGAGAAAAACACTCAGCTAATTTGCTGTATTTGTTTTATTTTGAATATTCCAAGATAACTTTCCCCTACTTTGGCATAACCATTTGAATCAGAGTTATTGAGGAAAAGTCTTATGCTGCAATAGTTACTTTTCTTAAATTAAAAGCAGAGAAGTATATACACCAAAAGCCATTCTGAAGGAGTGGGGGAAAACAATAATAGTTTTTGCTAATATTTAAATTTTTTCCCTTCTCTCTTCCATTTTTGCTATCCTCTCTTATCACTTTAGTTAGTTTTTCTATAATAGCTACTCTGATCTAACTCCTAAAATGTAGAAACATGGTTATTTAAATTGCAAATTAAGAATAATATAGAACAACATGGGTATTCCACTGTATATTTTGTTTGCAACTTTGCTTCATCCGAAAATGTTTCTGTTTTTCCAAATAAACTCACATAATTTTTGCTAATGCCTTATCCCTTTGTAGATCTCAGTACAAAGTTGTCCCAGAAGTACATGTTCCTGGCTACTCAGCATTAATACCCTCTTGTGTCTCTTTGTAGAATACAATTAATGGAGGGAGTAGCTTTACCCCAAATAGCCAAAAGCCTAACAATCTCTTTTTCTCTCTTCTAATGAGGTTGGGGTGTTCACATTATGTTAACAAAGTCCCTTGCTTATAGATGAATGATTAAGTTTTCACATCCTATGTTATTTTTGTTTATTTATTTATTTGGGAGAGGTGTAATGCAGGGGTGGGTTTCACTTACCTTTGCTATCAGTTCGCGCTCGCGCATGCACAGATCATATTTGCTAATATCCAGGTTAGTGGGTCAGTGGAGTCTCTCGCTGCTGCTGCTACCGGTTCGCCCAAACCGGGGTGAACTGGTAGCAACCCACCACTGGGGTAATGTATAGACCCAAACACTTTGAACAATAAACATAGTCCATGGCTTAAGGCTGACTATACCCACATGTTGTATGGTTATGTATTAATCACATTTAAATAACTGTTATTTTCCTAATAATCCATGGCAGTGTATATCACATTTTCTTGTTTTATCCTCCCAGCAATGCAACTGAGACATTTTAGATTGCAAGATAATGACTCATTCCCGACCATCTTCAGAGCTTCAGGGTTGCCTCTGAAGTTGATTTGTCTTCACCTTTTAACCTTTTGCTAAAGGCAAATTTCATAGCAACTGTAGCATATGGCACATAGCACGAAGTCAGTATCTTCGTCAGTGTCAAAATAAGTGATGGGACAAAGTTGGAGCTTTGTTATACAGTGACATTTACACACATGTTTTGACTAAGGCTGCAACCGCAGTGACTTTGTGACCAATTAAAGATTTGAGAAACCTAAAGAATAAAGTGTTAAGATAGTTCCTTGTCTGTGAACCCTATGGAATGGCACTTTTAACAAAGAGAGTACACCTTAACTACACAAAACAAGCAAGGTCATGTATTCAGAAGGGAGTAAAAATAAATTTGCTCCCAGGAGTCTGCCCTATGTGTAAATGGAGGGCAGGAGATAATTTAAAAGAGATGCTTGATGCATGAAAAGTATCAGCCTGCATTGCATGTGGCCTAGCACACTATTGTAAGAGGTTGTTAATGTGCACAATAATTGTATAATTTGCATGTTAGTGTGCCCCTGTGCAGCCACCAGCACATAGCTGAAACGTCTTACAAACTGATGTTAAAATACTCAGAATCATGTAACAATAATTAATCTAACATAGTCTGCACCTCATAGAAATAAATTGAATCTCAGCTCAACATTAAAAATGTGCATTAAGAGGGCTCAGTCATGTCCTTACAGATTCAACATAAATTGTACAATTCCATGATTTTCTCCTACCATTTGAATATCGTATTACATTGCACTACTCAGAAAAGAAAAGGAATAAAAGAAATAGATCTGGATAAATGGAAAAATCTGCAATTATCATTGATAGGAAGAATAGCTACAGTTAAAATGAATATATTTCTGAGATTATTGTATTTATTCCAAACAATTCTGATAAAACTGGAAAAATATTTTGAGGAACTTAATGAAATAATATTAAAATATATCTGGCAAGGGAAAAAAGCAAGAATTAGATGCAAGGAGTAGAGGAGGTTTTGGATTACCAAATTGCCAACTGTATTACCAGGCTGTGGCATTAACATGGGTGAAAGAATGGACTGTATTGAGAAATATAAGATTATTAACTTAGAAAGGGCATGACTTGCAACTAGGATGGCATGCCTTCTTGCGGTATGGGAAAAGTAAGATACATGGTTACTTTCAAAGACATTACATAAATAATGCATTATTGTTAGTATGGGAGAAAATTAGAGAGCAACAATATTTCAGGATACCAGTTTGGCTTTCAACCATGGAAACACTGATTCACCCTAACATTATCAACATGGGAAATATCATTAGATATAAAAACATTTTGAATGAAAAGGGGGAATTCAAAAATAAACAAGAATTGAGTGATCAAGGGATTGATATGGCATGGTATTCACAAGTGCAGATACATTCTAGATATGAGAAAGATGCTAAATCGTATGGTTTCTATAAAGAATTAACAGAGTTAGATAAGATATTTGCAGGGACAGAAGAAAGATGATAAAGAAATTGTATAGCTATTTATTGGGCATCAAACTGGAAGATGAACAACTCAAGGAGACAATGATATCAGGGGGAAAAAGAATAGGTTACTCAATAGAATTAGATAAATGGGAGAAACTGTGGGACAGGAACTATAATTTAACAATGTCAACCGCATATAAAGAAAATTTGTATAAGATGTTTTATAGATGGCACTTTGCACCAGCAAGGTTGGCAAATATTTTTAAAGATAAGTCAGCTAAATGTTGAAAATGCCACCAGATACCTGGGTCTTATTATCATATGAGGAGGACATGTGTAGAAGCAAAAAAATATTGGACAAAAATACATACATGGCTGGAAAAGATGACAAAATGGCATATTGATTTAAAACCAGAAATATTTTTCTTGGGGATTTTATCTGAAACTTATATTAAAGGGAATGCATATTTAATTATTCATGTATTAACTGCAGCTAGAATTGTATTTGCACAAAACTGGAAAAGTGAAGATATCCCGACTGATCAGAATGTGATTAGGAAAATATTAGAATGTGCAGAAATGAATAGTTTAACACTTACAATTAAAGAGAAAGAACAAACTGAATATTATATGACATGGGAATTATTTTATTGATGGTTAGAGAATAAAAATGGAAGTTAGAAACAAAAGGAGATTTATAAAATGTAGAAAATGTGTTAAAATAGAGATGTAAATAATATGATTGTTATTATCATGACTATTAGGATTATTACATTTAACATTATTATTATATTCTTATCAGAAGATATGTAAAGAGGGGGAAATTTCATATTCATTATGCTCAATATTACTACTTTAAAATCAGAGAATTATTATCAATGTAATGAATACTGTTGTAAATTTTTATGGTAATTGCACAGTTATTTTTCTAGACAACACACTGTTGAATGGAAGATGGAATGTTTATATATTTTTTTTAAAAAGAAATTCCTAGAATCATGTATAAGCACATGACTGATAAACAACAGCATATAAGCAACAAGAAAACCAAGTCTGTTTTACAACAGCCAATCAAATTCCATCCTAAATCTAAACTGAAGATAGTAATCTCAGTGTTTCTAAATATCCAGACCACTGATCCAACTAACAATTTTCCCCATTCCTAATATGCAAAGTGATTGAATTCAAGATCATTTATTTTATTTTATTTTTATTTATTTATTTGTCCTAACATTATACGTAAGCATAAGCATGAAATAACTATATGATATATAAGCATATATATAAGCATAAGTATAAAAAAACTATACGAATTGGATACAATCAAAGGGGACATTGGGTCAGGAACAGTAGGCACGTTGGTGCTCTTATGCACGCCCCTTACAGACCTCTTAGGAATGGGGTGAGGTAGATAGTTTTTGGTTAAAGCTTTGAAGATTTTGGGAAGAGACCACAGAGTCAGGTAGTGCATTCCAGGCATTAACAACTCTGTTACTGAAGTCATATTTTCTGCAGTCAAGATTGGAGTGGTTCACATTAAGCTTAAATCTATTGTGTGCTCATGTATTGTTGCGATTGAAGCTGAAGTAGTCTTCAACAGGAAGGACATTGTAATAGATGATTCTATGAGTTAAACTCAGGTCATATTGAAGGCGGCGGAGTTCTAAATTTTCTAAACTCAGTATTTCAAGTCTGGTGGCATAAGGTATTTTGTTGTATTCAGAGGAATGGAGAACTCTTCTTGTAAAATATTTTTGGACACACTCAATTGTATTAATGTCCAAAATGAGGTATGGGTTCCAGACAGGTGAGCTGTATTCAAGAATTGGTCTAGCAAATGTTTTATATGCTCTGGTTAGTAGTGTAATCTTTCTGGAGAAGAAGCTATGCAAGATTAAGTTTACAACTCTTAAAGCCTTTTTTGCGATGTAGTTGCAGTGGGCTTTGGCACTTAGATCATTTGATGTGAAAACTCCAAGGTCTTTAATGGGGTGAGGGTCATCTGCAAGGTAATGTCCATCGAGTTTGTATTTAGTGTTCTGATTCTTTTTTCCAATGTGTAAGAAAGAGCATTTTCTGGTTGAGATTTGGAGATGCCAAATTTTTGACCATTCCGACACAAAGTCAAGGTTTTTTTGAAAGGTAGCCATATTGTTGGTAGTATTAAATAGTTTAACATCATCAGCAAAGAGAATACAATTACTTATAATTTACATTGTATTATGTATTAATACAATTAATACATTGTATTATGTATTATAATTGTATTATTATAATGTAATATATTACATTACATTATAATTTATATAAATTACAATTACTTATAATTTACATGCAAAACGTGTGGTTTATCACTGTTAGAGTCACCTTCCATTGAGAAAGTCTTGCATAAACTCAAATATCCATAAGTATAGCTATGGCAGGCAGGACATTACTGCCTTGCACTTTATTGGCCTAGTTTTTATTCCTAAAATCAGTTAGCAGTCTCCATGGAGACAAGGCTTTTCTTTTTAAAAAAAAAATCCCGTGGCCTCCACTTCTTTCTTCAGACAGGCCCTAAAAATACTTTTGCTCCAATTCACGTTTTATAGGGAATTACTTTGATTGTTGCTCAGCTTTGACAGATCTCAGAAAGCTAACGAACAATGCACTTGGGCTAGCAGCCCAATCTGCAGGAATGATGAAAAAGAAAGAAAGAAACTTTGATAATAGCAAACAACTTCCATATTGTGAAGAAAACTTCACGAAGGTAAATGGAAAATCACCAGGAGAATAGCTCAGTTTGAGGGTGGTTGGGAATGATTACTTTTGGAGATTTATTTTTATTTTATTTATTTATTTATTTTGTCACAACAGTATATATAAGCATAAGCATGAAAGTAACTATATAATATATAAGCACATATATATAAGCATAAGCATGCAATAACTATATTAATTGGGTATAATGAAAGAAAACAATAGGACAGGAATGGTAGGCACATTTGTGCTCTTATGCATGCCCCTTATAGACCTCTTAGGAATGGGGTGAGGTCAATAGTAGACAGTTTTTGGTTAAAGCTTTGGGGATTTTGAGAAGAGACCACAGAGTCAGGTAGTGTATTCCAAGCATTAACAACTCTATTACAGAAGTCATATTTTCTGCAATCAAGATTGAAGTGGTTAACATTAAGTTTAAATCTATTGTTTGCTCTTGTATTGTTGTGATTGAAGCTGAAGTAATCTTTAACAGATGTTTTTTTGCAATTAGGTTATGGACTTTTGAATGTTTGCTGCTTTAATAGTCTTACATAATATTATATATTTGCTTATAATCTCCAAGACTGCTTGGAGATAACTTTTATTTTTGTTCCAGAATATAGGATTTTTTTTTTAAAGATAAAGCTAAAGAATACAAATGCTATTGTCTGCACAAGTACTTTCTTTCAAAATATCACACAGAGGCATAGCCCATTGACTTTTGGCTCAAAGTGTGTTAGAAATTTCAGCTCCTTATTCTAAGGCTTATTTTCACTGGCTTTCAGGAAGAGGAAAATAGGGGAAAAATTAAAGCAGATTTTTGAATTCGAACAAGTTCAGCAAGCTGCAAGAAGAGTATGTCTATGACCTATAATTTACACCCTGCCAATCCTCAATCAAGTTAACACAAGTTATTAATCTGATAGCAGTTATATAGCATTTATAAGACATGTTTCATAAATGCCACCAACAGTGGAGTCATCACACAAAAATGTCTTCTAGGTAGCAAATTAAGGAGAAATTTCCTAACCGTGAGAGCAATCAACCAATGGAATAGCTTGCCTTCAGAAGTTGTGGGTGTTCCGTCACTGGAGGCTTTTAAGAAGAAACTGGACAGCCATTTGTCTGAAATGGTATAGGGTCTCCTGCCTGAACAAGGGATTGGACTAGAGGACCTCCAAGGTTCCCTCCAACTCTATTATTCTATGTTCTAATTTAAACTCCAGAGCCACTGATCTTATCTTACAAGATGGAGCCCACTGCATGGACAATTTCAAAAATGTTTCCTATAACCATCAGTGCAATTCTGGTTTAAGGCAGTGGTGGGATTTAAGTAATTTAACAACTGGTTTGCCCAAGGTCAGGTTGGCGATCGTGGGAGGCATCTTTATTCTCCAGCTACGCCGCACATGTGGGATGAGCTTCCCACGATGGCCAACCTGACCCTGGGTGAATGAGTTGTTAAATTACCCACCCTCCCATCCATCCCCGCTATCAAAGTGGATCCTGGGTGTTGCATTGCAATGGAGAAATGGGAAATTGAGCAGCTGGCATGAGGGAAAGAGGAGGAGCAGGGAGAAGAAAGAGGGAAAGTGGCCTCTTCCTTCCCTCACACAAGCTGCTCTATTGCCCATTTCTCCATTGCAGCACCGCACCATGGAGTTTGCCCCACTCTCCACCACCCAGATGCTCTCGCTTCCCCCAAGAAAGTTGGTCAAAGAAAGAGGATTCCATTATGTACTGAATACCATAATTAAACCATGGCTTCCTAAGATGCTATCTCTGTCAAGAGGCAGTGAGCGCCTCCAGCCCCAACAAAATGAAAGAAGAAGAAACATGAGAGTAGTGCCCACCCGCAACTCTTTTCCACCCACGAACAGTGTGCTTCTCCTAAAGGCCTCTGATTTAACACACCCGCCTGCTCTGCCTCTTTCCATGGCACCCCTGCCATGCCCGTGTTCGAGTCGTCGGCACCTTTCCTCAGCAGCATCTCAAACCTGTGGGGGATGGCAGGGTGGCTCCCAGCCTGTGTGATGGAAATTTAATGGTGGATTGTAGCACCAGGTGAGCCAAGGGAGGGGGTGGGAAGGAGGGTGGGAGAAAGAGAGAGAGAGACAGAGAAAGAGAGACAGAGAGAGACAGAGAGAGAGAGAGAAGACAGAGAAACAGAGAGAGAGAGAAGACAGAGAAGACAGAGAGAGGGAGATGGATGGATGGATGGATGATTGGGTGTGAGACTGAAGGCTTCCAGTGCCGGAGAGGGCAGGGAAGCAGCAGAGCTGTCATTGCCTTTCATTAGGGTGCATGGTATGAGACGGGGCTCCTCTTGCCATCTCTTCTCCCTCCCTTGCGGAGCATGGCAGGGCTTCCTTCCCCTCACTTCAGCTGGTTTGCCAAACTCAAGAAAAAATTAGCTACCAGTTCTACTGAACTCATCTGAACCAGCTGAATCCCACCACTGGTTTAACAGAAGAGTGGAAGCATATATGAAAAATAACCTGAAAATAAAAGCTTCAGATTCAAATTCAAAATATCAGACTAAAATGTTGTAAATATATGTAGTGGGTGATGAGGTGGGGGTAATATTTATGGGAAAAGGAAAAGAGGGATATTTTCAAACTAATTTTTTCTTGTTCTATATATACACATATATACATACATATGTATGTAAGTGTGTGTGTGTGTGTGTGTGTGTATGTATATGTATATATATATATACATATATATATATATATATATATATATATATATATATATATATATATATATATATATATGTAGGTCTTTGGTTGTTCGGGTTTTCTCCCGTGTAAAATTGGAAGTGTCTTGGCGACGTTTCGACAAAGTCTCATTCGTCATCTTCAGGCTTCAGCTTCGTGCTTCTGGGAGCAATGTGTGATCGCAGCTGTTTCACCCATGAAAACCTCAGAAAACAAATATATATATATATATATAAAAATCCAATTCTGGGTTAATGGGGGAGGGAGATCAGAGGGAGGGAGGAGAGGAATAGAGAGACCAGCAGCAAGTCATTTGCAAAACTGAAGTTAAAACTTGCTTTAAGAAAAATACTTTTTTGCAAATGTGCCAGCCTTGACATTTATAGAATGGTTTGTGAATGTCAGTGCTTTACTTTCCTCCTAAGTTTTTTTCTCTTGGTATTGAAAAGGACTCTTTTTTTTAAAAAAAAACAGCAATATTCTTATCATGAAAAGATATAATATTCCTATCTTTTACAGACTTTGTAAAAGTGCCTGTCAGGTTTAGATTCTGCTTTTGAAAGAGACAGAAAGTCAGGTTGTTTCATTCACATGTTACTTACTATCCCTCAACATTCAGTAAGCTAATAATAGAATTAGGACTGCGTATTAGTGCTGTAGAGCAATCTGAATGTGAAAAGTAAAGTTGGTCCTTGGAGGCCCAAGGCCTGGATGTGTCAGGTGCAGGCCACGCCCACCCCAGCTTCGCAAAGGGGAAAAATATCATGATATGTCATGTGATGGCAATGTGATGCCCTGAGTTTGACACACGTGATTCAGAGCAGGGGTCTCCAACCTTGGCAACTTTAAGACTTGTGGACTTAAACTCCCAGAATTCCTAGGCCAGCTTTGCTGGCTGAGGGATTCTGGAAGTTGAAGTCCACAAGTCTTAAAGTTGCCAAGGTTGGAGACCCCTGATTTAGAGTATGTGTGAGAATGCATGGCAATCCCTTACAAACATTTAAATGAGATTCCATGAGAAAGATAAGTTTTTTATATGGAAGAATGACAAGTGCTTCATGCGTGCCTATCCATGTTCCAAATCATGTTTTCCCTTTCACTACGCAGCTTTAGTAAACATATATGACCATATGCTTATTGCATACACATACGTCAAGATTCCCAGATCCTCTAGTGCAGCGGTCACCAACTGGTGGTCCATGGAATGTTGGTGGTCCGCAGAAAAATTATTTGCATTTTTTATATTGCACTAAATCAGGGGTTCTCAAACTATGGCCCCTAGGACGGATACGTGCAATGAATGTTTGTGTTGCTGCAGAGAGTCTCCCACTTCGGGGTCTTTTTATGTGGGTTGGAAAGGGGCAGAAATTCCGACTTGGAGTCTGTTTTAGCCTCCTGGTGCAGGGCTTTGGGCGAAGGCTGGAGAGAAGCACCACTGGTGGTGAAGAGCCAGAGGGCCTTGTTTCAGTAGGACTGCATCATATCCTGGATCTAGCTGACCATCTCAGCCCACTGAGCCTCCAGGCAACTGTATCTGGCCTTACACTTCCACAGGTCTTCCCTCTGCTTGGAAAGCCTATGTTCGTAATCCTCAGTGAGGTGCTTCTTCTGATCCTCCTTCTTGGTCAGATCCAATTTGAACTGAGCCAGCTGTTTTGCCAACTCTTTCTCATGGTGGCTGCTTAGCTCCAACATTTGCTTGCTGTTGGTGTCTAAGGAGCCCGGGCGGGCAGGAGAGGAGTGGGTGGGAGGGGTGAGTAGAGGCTGGCGAGGCACCCCTCAACATGAGTGACATTGAGCTGGCTATGCCTACCCAGTCACATGACTATCTAGCCCTGCCCACCCAGCTGGTCATTAGGCAAATCATATTAGTGGTCCGCAGAATTTAAAATTAGGAATTTAGTGGTCCTTGAGGTCCGAAAGGTTGGTGACCCCTGCTCTAGTGAACTGCACTCTTAGGACTTCAGGGGCAATGCTTATATTACTATAAGCATTAAATATTACTTATATTGTTTAAAAATGAGATTACAGCTAAAAGCTACATGGGAGAGAGACACATCTCATTAATTATGGAGGGGGGAAAATATTTTTTCAATAGTCTTTCCATGCTGGAATAAAAATAACCCCACAAGATATAATTTGAGAACTGAATCTCTGAGAGCTAAAAATTCTACTTTTAGAATTTTCTGCTACCAGGAATCTCTCTCTCTCTCTTTTTAATGCAACAGAACACTGTAAATATGATACATTTCTGCAATCTGATTTTTTTTTACAGTGAGGGAAGATACCTTCAACTCACTGTTATCTTCTGGATTTGTTCCTGCAGTTTTCCTGGCCAGAATTTTTAGAACTAGTTATTGCCTCCTTCCCAAGACTGAGAAAATGAGATTGGCCTAAGGTCACCTAGGTAATATTATGCAGAAGGCAGGACTGCAAACTCATAGTGTTCCAGTTTCTAGCCTAGTACCTTAACCACTATTCTAATCTGGCTCTCTAATCTGAAATTATGTGTCATGTCCTACTACCTCCTGATGCTTGTCCACCAAACATGTTTTCCAGCAAGATACCCAATGACTCATAACTGAAAAGTTTCAATTGTGATGGCTTTAACTATACCAAAAGTTAGTTGGAACTCAAATCTTGTTTATATGCTTCCTCAAATACTTGCTGAAGTCATTCTTTCCACGAGACCTTGAATACCATTAAGCTCCTGCCAAGACTTAATACATGTCTTGGTTTTGTTCCTTAGGTAGGACAGCTCAAGGCAAGGAGAAAGGAATCTTGGTTAATTAAGCTTCTGATGCAGGGGTGAAATGCTCCCGATTCGGACTGGATCGCCCGATTTGGTAGTGATTGTGGTGGGTGGTTCGGAGAACCGGTAGCAAAAATCCCTGCCCCCCCCCTCCCCATGCCCAGCTAAGCCACACAATCATCAGAGATTTTGGGGTTTTTTTTTACTTTTAAAAGCATTTTTTCTTCAGCCAAAAAAATGCTTTTAAAGGTAAAAAAAAAAGTTACCCAGGCCCATCCAGTCACATTACCTCCCAAGCCACACCCACAGAACCAATAGTAACAAATTTTACATTTCACCATTGTTCTGATGGGTAATAACATTCTTCAGACATGAGTTCCACAAGGGTTTTTTAAACCGTGTACCATGGAAGTTGAGGGGTTCTTTGAGAGACTAACAGCAAATAATAAACATTAAATGCAGCCAATTTTCTATTCCTATAACTATAGCCCTCTCAATCAAGGATTGTGGGAGTTATTTTTAATGTTAAAAACTTTGGCAGCCTCATAAGTCCATGGTGTCATGATGGGTTGGACACAACTTTGCAACTAACAAAAAGCAGCCTCATTTCTTCAAAATGTACTGAATAGGAATTGTATATATTATAAGAGGTTGTATAAGTTCTAAATTGTATAAATTATAAAACGTTTGTGCTGTTTATGGGAAAACGTACTGGACCCCTCTGAGGAAGAATGGCTAATTATGTTGAGGGAGTACGCTTCAATGTCTGGAATCACTTCAAAGTGAAATGATAAATACATAGAATTTATTTTGAAATTATTTTAGCTTACAATACTTGAGAATACATGAATTTGTGCCACATCCAAAATTGGGATTTTAGAATTTATATTCTAATTAGACACATTACCTAGATATAATTTACTGTAGTTCTTAAGGTATTATTTGTCAGCTATAGTCTTTCTCTTTGTTTTTTTCAATGACTTCAACTGTGTTAACCAAGTAACTTTAAAATTTAATAGAGTAGATATTTTGATTAGCAAATGGGTAGGGAATATCTTGTAGTATTATACACTATAGCTAAACTATAGTAATCATATGATATTTTATATATGATGGCTATCTACCTGCATTCTATTGTTTAAAATTGGTTTGTATCTATGTTAATTACTTCAAATTTTGTGTTTATGTCAGCTTTTTCTTTAGCTTTTTAAATAAGAAGAATAAAAGGAGTTGTGACAAGGAAAGGTTTTACATGGCTTGTACATTAAAAGAAAAAAGGAAACCTCAGGAGGCAACACAGATAACAAGACCTGGCAATGGATAACAGCAGGAAAGCTGAAAAAAGAGGAACAGAGGGGCTAATTCTGACCACACAAGACCAAACCTTAAAAATGAATGCATACAAGCTAGAATTTAGAAGACAGCAAGAGACAGAAAATGCCTCCTTGACAAAGAAGCTGAAGAAATAGAAGACCTCCTAGGTAACAACTGCAAAGTCACACAAATTAGCAACAAAGAAAGGCATGAAAAAAGTTGCTAGAAAGGTGCATTGGAATAGCTGCAAGAAACACTACTTGTCTGAAAGCAAGAACAATGGTAGTACAAAGTAGACAAAGTAATAGAAAATGAAGAAGCTAAAATGCTCTGGGATTTTAGATCTGAAAGAGACAAGCATCTCCCACACAACACATACTGGACTTAGCAATTGTGGATAAGAATAACAAAACTGTCTGGACAGGGGTGAAATCTAATTACCTTCCCTACCAGTTTGGAAGCGCACACATACACGCGCATCACTTGCAATTTTGGACCCTCTGCACATGTGCAAAGTATTCTGCACATGTGCAGAGGGTAAAAACAAGTTACCTCTTGGTTAAAACCAGGAAGTAATGATGTCCAGGCAGGTGGGCAGAGCCTCACGCTGCCACCAATACCAGTTCTCTGAACCACTCGCCACTGCTATCGGTTTGCCTAAATTGGTGCAAACCAGTAGCATTTCATCCCTATGTCTGGATAGTGTACATGGCATACCTGAAGACAATAAAATAAAAGAGAAAGAACTGGAGAAATTCACAAAATATGAAGACCTGCAAATAAAAGTAGAACTATGGCAAAAGAAAACAAAGCTAGTCATAGTAATAGATGACTTGGGGGCAATTCCAAAACATCTGAAGCACCACTTGAACTTCATTAGCATTACCAAAATCATCATCAGTCAATTGCAAAAGGCACCTTTACTTGGAACAGTTTACATTCTAGGACAATACCTTTACCATTATTCAACAACCTCTGCCTATCCCAGGCCCTTAGGGAAGACTCAATAGGTAAACAAAAATGCTAAATTCAGTTTAAACATCTAGCTGACTGTGTGATGAACCATAATAGGAAAAAAAATGGAAAAGTGAATCTACATCAAAGATCAGTAGCATAGCACTCACAGGCATCATACTATTTGCTACTGAATGTTTCTAGAAGTCATTCAGGAAATTCCAAGTTTATGTGTGTCTAGATTTAGATAGATATTCAGCTATCCAAATGTTGCAAAATTTCTGTTTTCTCACAGGAGATTTCGTAAAAAAGTTCACAATTTTTCAAAAGGTGTTTTGTTTATTTAGCCACCCACAATTTTATGTGAAATCACATAATGGTGCCTATCTTGCAAAATGACTCTGATTCACTGAACTATACTGTCTAGTCATCTAACAAGCATCATTCATCCCTGCTTCCTTCATGAGTTCACTGTCTAAAAGGGTTCCAAAAATAAAGAGAGACCATGAGATTGCTCAGCTATGTCCCATTCATTAAGATAAAAGATTGCAAGCAATCTTGCAATCTGGGTAAGTAGAAGGGGAGGCTGTGGCATCCCAGAACAGATAAGGATAGTCCGGTTGTGAACAATGCCAATTTGTTCTAAACAGGAATTTAACTTTGCACATGCCAATGAGTCTTCAACTCCAATCCCTGTGCTCTCAATGACTCATTTGCTTATAAAGAAAAGCAATCAAGACCAGTAGTTACAAATCTACATGGGAAATAGTAAGCATAATTTCTTACAGCTGCCACATCTCTTCTGCACATTTAAATCTGAGGCATCCTGTTAGTTTCACACTTTTTAAAAAAAGGCTTAAGGCTTGGCTAAATGTAATGCTAAACAAGATTTCCTACTGAGACAACAAAGCTCCACAGGGGAATACTGTTTGCCCACACTGATTTCTCAGTATATTTGATTACTGTAACAAAACAAACACTACAGTTGCCTCTTGTGGGAAGCCTTCACTGGTATTTATTGGAGAGTAGCATATTCTTCCACAGTCATTTATAAAAACCCATTCAAATCTATTTAGTTTGGGGACCAAATCCATTCATTTGGAAACTACTTGCTGCAGTGGCTTTCATGAGATCTCTCTGCTTTCTTTATAATGAAAAAAGCAGAATCACAGCAACATGACACTTGTGAAGTTGTGACATAGGTAGAAAAGGATCGGGATTTCTTTTGTGATCCAGTGATCCCTCCTTTACTCATTGTGATCCCCACCCCTACCCCCATCTCCAATACTGCTGTTCTTCCCCATTTCAAATTGTGTGATCTGATTTCCTGTCTGAAGAGGGTTCATTAAAACACATCTTCTTCTTTTCTGTTAAAATTTGCCAGCAAGCTACACTTTTATGCTTATACCAAGTCTGCCAGAGTTCTTGCATTTCAATGTAAGGATTTCTGGGTCTGCAACATACTAATTTTGAGAAAGTTTATAGCATTTACAGTGACAGTAACCCTAGCTAGTGGGAAGAAATTGTGCCAAATTTCAGACAAGTTGTGCAAAAACAAGAAGGATTTGCAAAGAATAAGGGTACATTTTCTGAATGTGGTGAAACTGATTGTCAGAGCTAAAAATATACATCACCATATGCGCAGAAGAATCAAAAATGTTGAAATGTTTCTTTGGTGCAGTTAGGAAAATAATTAGATGCCTGAAAACATGTAACACAATTAGTTCATGAACTCCTAAGAAAATTCCCAAGAGATTTATGTTTCTATCCAAGATGTTTTTTTCACTGAACATAAGCACACTTTTAATTTGTTTGATTGATTGATATAGCAGCAATCTCACATACATGGTTCTGGATGGCTTACATAAAATAAATAACAAGTAAAATGTACAATATGAAATAAATAGCAGCTGAGCACCATAAAGTAATTATCAACAAAACTGGCATGTTCTAGCACACTTCTCAGACTCACCTCAGAGTCACCTGAATCAAAAATACACACACATATATATCAGATGACTCTGAGGGCAAATTTATAAACCCCCAAGTGGCCTCAAGAGCTCTTAGGGAGAGTGCTAACTTCAAATAAATACAATCCTCCCATTTCCCCCTCCCACCATCCTGTCTGTTAGAACCTATCCTTCCACTCTCCCACACCATCCAGTCTCAACTGTCAACTGTCAATATCTACCCTTCCATTCCCCCTCCCCTCACTATCCAGTCTCAACTGTCAACTGCCAACTGTCAATACCTAGCCTTCCATTCCCCCCACCCCTCAATCACAACTGACAAAGCTGCTTGGATGAGAAGCAAAACGTTTTGTTCTTCTTCCTTAAGGGAAGTTGTGGGGGTGGGGGGGGAACCCAGCCTGATTGCCTTTTGAAAAAGCATTTTGGAGAAAACAGCGAGGGGAAAAAATGCAACAGAGACTCTGGTTTCTTCTTTGTGCCCGAGTTCACTGTTTCGCTAGTCTTTGACCTAATTGAAACAGAAAAAGGAGTCACAACTTTTGCTGACCCCACTTGTGACTGATATCTTGACAGGTATGAAACTGGCACTAAATGCTACTTTATGTTCAATGTACAAGGCATGCCAGTAAGAAAAAAACCTGTTCAAAGGTAGCAAGGGAACAACTAACAGACATGAAAAGAGTTGTGCTGTCAAAGTGTCAGAAAAATGTTCCTTTGTCCTCATGCCACTGTTAATGGGATTGATTCAAATCTCCCAGATCAGAAAGACACCCATGTTTCGATGAACTGGCCTCTTTTTCTGCCCAAAGCAGAATAAGCCCTGGAAAATACAGCCTAGGCACTGAAGGACATAATATATCTCCATGGCTACCTAAAGAGATGATTATGATATCACATGATGACAACAATAAGGTGCACTGAGCATTGAACCCTCAGTGCTTGTCAGGCTCAAGCAATTGGAGCCACTCGTAAACTGCCAGGTAAGCAACTTTATTATTTTCCACCAAAGTTACAAGAATCTCCTCAAACTGCTCGACTTCCCTTGATAACAACCAGATAAGCCTTCATGGATCTTGAGGAAGATCAATCTTACGCCTTTTGTGGCTGCCCAGTAACTCCAAGCTGGTTTGTCATCTTGTCCTCTTCTTCCAGCCTAGCTGGTAGTTTCCCAACAGCACTTAGCTTGATGCTTGCTGAAAGGCAGGTGGGAGTGGGGGAGAATCATTTCACATCAAAACAGGCAGGAATAACTTTAAGCTACCTCAGGTATGAGTTGAGGATGAAGTGACAAGAATAAAAAAAAAAGGTGTCAGGCCATGTCTACACCAAATTAGATGCAGGTGAGAAAAGGCATTTCACTCATATAGGCATTCATAACAGGTACTAAATTCCATTGTTGTTGTTTTTCAGGTCAAGCTTTAGCCTGATTTTTTGCCTGCTTTTCCCCATTTATTCTCCTCTTTAAATACATCCTGGAGAAATCATCCTATTTATTTTTCTAAGCTGTCTGCGGTGATAGAGATATAAATGGGGAGGACACCATAAGCATGAAAGGACAGGCAGCACATTAGCTGCAGTCCAATTAAGATGATCTAAATGGGGAGGAAACAACACCCCACACAGTAGCATTTATTTAATTGATTCACAAAATGGTTTGAATCTGATTTATTCGAGCGCTTGGAGCTAGACTCTATGCTGGCGCATTTCAGCGCCACAAAAAAAGAAAGTACCATAGAAAAATTAAGAGAAAAAATAAATCTAATGGGTAAGATAGGAATTCAGAGACCTTCACTTCCTTGTCAGGCAGGAGCTCCTGATACAACCTGTTATTTTGGCTTTATCAAAATGATTCCTGCAGGTTTTGCAGACTCACATGTCCATTCTTTCTTGCTTTGGCTGATGGTTCTTCTAATTTTTTCTAGGGAGCAACCAATGTGGGAAAGGTTCTTTATGAAGCTTCATGGGCTTTTTCATTGCTTAACAGTCTGAACTAGAAGGTATGCTTTACATATATAAAATCTGTGACATAGAGAAAACTTTTTTTCCCTTTATCTACTGTGCAAAAGCACAATACAATCAATGAAAACAGCAAGGCTAACATCAATGTTCTATGTATGAAAAACTACAACAAAAAACAAGAACAGCTGTGTTTCAAAGAGCTTACAATTTAAAAGTTTTTTTAAAAAAACAGGAAAGGGAAAAATAACCAACAACTGAGAAGAGGAGGAAAAATGTATTGGCATGGGATGGGAGGAGTGAGGAGAGAGATTGTTCACCCCAGGTGCAGGCAGTAATGAGGGTGCTACCAAAATACATGAGGGACTAATGATGGGTGTGGAATTTCATCACTGTTGTATGACTTCTAAGCAGTTATTTGGTGATTGTCATCAGCACAGCAGCAACACAGGAAAAAAGTGTGTCCCCCTCAAGTGAGTTTTGTCTCCTGGTGCCTATCCCCTGCAGTTTTCTTGGCAGCGTTTTTACCGAAAAAGCTTGTCAATTCTTCTGAGAAAAGTGACTGATCCAAAAATCACCCATTTGGTTTTGTGACTAAGGTAGCCTCCCAGTTTCGGATGCTTGTACATCAAACTTCAAACTGATTCTCAGCAATGAAGGAGGGCGACATTAAAAATGATCCACTCTGACTATCAAATAGACTAGGTATATCACTGAGGGAAATGTGCTTGTTCATGTCTAGTACAAATCTTGACATTTGGATTTTCTAACTTTTAGAAGAAAATTCTAAGCATGTATGGCATCAAGAAAAAAATGGATAATGTTATCAGAAAGTGCAGGAGAGCTCTAGTCCAGGGTTCTCCAACCTTGGCAACTTTAAGACTTATGGACTTCAACTCTCAGAATACCTTCAATTCTGGGAGTTGAAGTCCACAAGTCTTAAAGTTATCAAGGTTGGAGAACCCTGCTCTAGTCAACTGAGCGACGATAAAGTCAAATGAACACAAGCCAGAACAGCAGATATTCAAGATAATAAAGGTAGGTGATACAATATTTATCTGATTTTTAGATCTGTGCCTTCTTTTCTTCCAGAAGTTTAAAGTGTCTTACAGGGTGTTCTGTTTTTATTTCAGTTTGATGAGAGCAATCCTATGAAGTTTGTTTGGATTATCTTAACTCAAATTGAATCTGAGAGTTTCTACGATTGAAGGTATGCTTGAACCTGTGTCTCCCCAATTTTATCCAACACACTAATTTCCACACAGGATATTTATTTGTTGGGTGGTATCTCACCTTTCTGCAGTAGCTCAAGATAGTGTAATAACACTCTCAATATAAGCTTATAAGGCAGCGCTCCTGAAAACAGCCCTAAGCTGTTCTAATTTCCAATCAGTTTATTCATGGGGAATCTATAGAAATACACAGAATATCACCATTATTTCTGCATACTTTCATAGAGTACAACTTTCATTAATCTATTAGCGAGAAGCTAATACAGGTAGTCCTCGCCTTACAACAGTTCATTTAGTGACCTTTCAAAGTTCCAACATCATTGAAAAAGTGACATGACTTTTTTTTTACACTGACAAACAGTTGCATCATCCCAATGGTCACATAATCAAAATTCAGACGCTTGGCAACCGATTCATATTTAGGATGATTGCAGTGTCCCAGGGTCATGTGTCTCACCTTTTGTGACCTTCTGACAAGCAAAGTCAGTGGGGAAACCAGATTCACTTAACAACCATGTGACTAGCTTAACAACTGCAGCAATTCATTTAACAACTGTGGCAAGAAATGTCATAAATTGGAGCAAAATTCACTTAGCAACTGTCTCAGTTAGCTACAAAAACATTGGGCTCAATTACAGTCGTAAGTCAAGGACTACCTGTATATTCAGTGGGACTAGAATTAGCATAAAAATATCACCTTGCAGCAAATTACTATGCATATCTTCTCAGAGTAAAACCAAATGTGTTCAATACATCTTAGTTTCAGGATATAGAGTTACAGTAACGATGAGGTTTTCTGAAACATTAGGAATGCAGGTAGTCGTCAACTTAGAACCAATTTTTAGCAACTGTTCAAAGTTACCACAGCGCAAAAAAAAAAGGGACACATGACTGGTCCCCGCACTTTTAGATGTTGCAGAACCCACCCCCCTCCAGTCATATGATCAAAATTTGGGTGCTGGGCAACTAGCATGCATTTAAAATAGCTGCAGTTCCCAAGATTATGTGATTGCCATTTATGACCTTCACAGCTGACTTCTGACAAGGAAAGTCAAACGGTGGAAGCTGGTTTTGCTTAAAGACCATGCAATACTTCACTTAACAACAGAAATAATTCCCTTAACAATTGCAGCCATGACTCATTTAACTACCTTGTTTAACAACTGAAATATTGATGCCAATTGTGATCATAAGTCAAGGACTTCAAGATAAATGTATTACTTTTGCTCTTTAAATAATCTATATTTACTTGTTTAGTGATTAGCAGTTGCAATTGCTCCATTATTATTATTAAATATCGAGAAGAAAACACTTTAATAAACCAAAATACTGCTTCTTTTAAACACTGCAGTATTTATAAATCCACAGAGTGCGCCAAGAGAACTTATTAAAATCCTCTGCATGTATTTGCACACCATCATGGCAGAGTTCAGCTAACAGCTGGATGTTTTCTTCTTCGATTAATTGATTTTTTAACCTTTATAAATTATGGAAAAAAAACAACAATTCTGAGTCATGTGATTGTGATGAAAAAAAATTTCATTCCACAGTGAGGATGGATGGGATCTAATTAAGTACTGCACTAAATGGGCATCATCTGATGCATTTTTACCCATTAAATGAAAAGTTATTGCTAGTTTCTTTATTAGATATATTCACATCTTACAGCTCGGTAAACTTGAAAAGATATTGTATCGAGAAAAAGAAGAAAAAACCCATCAATTTTACAAGAAAGTATCATATAATTTATGTACACAACATTTTCATTGAGTCTTTGGGAATATTCACTTTATTTTTAGCTTTCACTAGTGACAAATGTATTTGAATTTGTTGTGGGAGTATATGTAAGGTTTGCTGCACTTTAAGGCTTTGTAGATACTACCAGCTGTTTTAAGAGCCCAGTTTGGAGTTATAAAAATAGTTCATTGGCTAGGTTTAGCTGAGACACTGTAATCTGATCTGAGAACCACATAAGGAGCAATTATAAAAACATAACCCATAAAACAGACCAGTCTAGTAGAAGAAATAGAAATGACTGTTTTAATAAAATCACCCGTTAGATGGTTAAAAAAAAGGTATCTACTGTATTTTTCGAACTATAAGACGCCCCGGAGTATAAGATGCACCAAGATTTCGAAGAGGAAAACAAAAAAAAAGTTTTGGGCCTCTGCGAATATGGTTTTTGCCTTTCTTGGCCCTGAGGAGCACTCTGCAGGCCTCCCAAACCCTCTGCGAGTCCTGTTCTTGTGAAAAGTGGGTACAATTTTGGCCTCCTGAATCCCCCACATGTCTCGTTTTTGCCCTCCCCAGCCCCCAGGAGCACTCTGCAGGCCTCTGCACATCCATTTTTGGCCTCTCAAACCCTCTGCACATCCCGTTTTTGCCCTCTCTGGCCCCCAGGAGCACTCTGCAAGCCTCCCAAACCCTCTGTGCATCCTGTTTTTGTGAAAAACGGGCCTGTTTTTCACAAAAACAGGACGTGGAAGGTGGGTGGGGGTTTGGGAGGCCAAAAATGGCTGTATTCAGTCTATAAAACACACTGACATTTCCACCCTCTTTTAGGGGGAAAAAAGTGTGTCTTATACTCTGAAAAGTATGGTAATTACAAAAAATATTTAAAAATGTGAAAGTCCATATGACATATCACAGCTTTCAGGCTATCATTTTTAAAACTCTAAATTTTATTTTCTGTTTTTTTTCCTTAAATGTGTACATAATGTTTTTCTTCTGATACAGCATGCAATACAATTTACCCTCCAGGGAAAACCTCCCATATGATGCCTGCAGGTTGATTATTTTGAGAATGGGGGGAAATGCAGAAGAATTTTGATAGAGAATGTTGACACTCTTTCCTGAATGATTCGGAACTGATTGTAAAAGATTGAGGAAATATACCAAGTTAACTCAGAGATCTTCTCCATAAAAACACATCAATCACTACATTGGGTCAGTTAGCTAACAGCTCAAAAAATACGGACAATCTGATGACAGGAGAAGAAACAAATAATAATATTCTGAATCATTCTCAGTCTCCAAGTTCTTACTCCACCCCTATTGTCAGTCTCACTTCCTAACTGGGACATCCATAAGTGGCCTAATTTGAAGAGAAATACATTCCATATTTCTTTATTGTTCCATTTTCCCATCATGGTCATTGATACGAAGTTTTAAAGGTTGATTTTTGTAGTGTAGCTGCTTTCTACTACTTATATGGTACAGTGGAAAGGTCACTAACAAATAGATTTGGGTTGGAATTTAAATTTCAGATTCTTATTATTGTTTTAATGTTTTATAGTACATTTTATTCAATGTCTATAAGCCACTTAGAGTTGCCTCTGGGGAGAGGGGTGACATACAAGTTTGTTCAATAAAATAAAGACTCATTTATTACTTGAGAATCCTCCAAGGAAATGAAAACATGTTCCAAATTGTCAATGGAGATTCTCAATCATCCAGATCATGGTTGCCCCAGAATTGATTTTCAGTTCTTTAGGAACTGAAGAAGCTTCTTGAATGAGAAGCAAAACATTTTCAAGAAAAAAAAAACAACCAAGGAAGTCTGGTTGCATTTTGGAAAGCAACTTTGGGTCTGCTCCAAATTATTCCACCCTGCCTTGGGAACTGGGCTTCAGCCAGATCCAGTATACATTCCTACTATATATTGAAGTATTGTAGAAATAAAACATACTATTTAGGAGTGTGCTGTACTTCAGATTAAAAGGGGAAAAGGTACTTTACAGCCTATATGAGTGCCAGGGGTGCTATTCAGCAGGTTCTGATAGGTTCTAGAGAACCAGTAGTGGAAATTTTGAGTAATTTTGAGAACTGGCAAATACCACATCTGCCTGGCCCCAGAGTGGGGTGGGAATAGAAATTTTGCAATATCCTTCCCCCAGGAGTGGGGAGGGAATGGAGATTTTGCAGTATCCTCCCCCTGCCATGCCCACCAAGTCACACACACAGAACCGGAGTAAAAAAAAATGAATTCCACCACTGATGAGTGCACATGTAACACTTATTGACAACTCCTTAACTCAAGCACAGATTTTTCTACGATGCAATGCAGCTGTAAAGGACAGGAGCCCAATCCTAGGGAAAGACTTATAAGTTTTAAGAGTTGTCATGGAAATGTACCAAAATTTAAATACAGAAAATGATATATTGCACAAGGCCATTTGTGAAACAAATTGCATGCTAAAGAAAAAGATAAAAATCTAAGATCAGATTTGAAACATAAATGATATAAACAGGAATTTTATTAAATTATCTAGATGAAAGTTTTATTTGCCTAAATCCAGTACTCTTTGACATTTGATCTACATATCTGTTGAGATTTTATAATCCTAATATATCCATTACAATGTGAAATACTTGACATTGTTTGAGAGACCAGTGCATTTTCTAAAATTATGTCAGTAACTTGATAAAAGTCCAGTTACGAGGATAATTACAATTAGAATTAGTGATCTGGTCCATTCCTTTTCTCCTCTATTCTCTCTGTAGATGTTACATACTAAAAAAAAAAGAAAGAAAGAATTGCCTCAGATTGACTCAAAACCTCTTAGCTGAAGCTGAGAAAAAAATACTGCTCAGAGTTACTGCATCTGCAGAAATCCAATTTTGGAGAACATAAAGGTGCTTCTGTAAACTGGAGATAATGGGGAATATTAGTATTCCTGCAAGAGATTGGACATGGGTTCCCTTTTTAATGATACTTTGGACATTTTGTGGATCAATCAAGAGAGGGAAGGCAATGGATCCTGGATCCTTACCAAATGATGAAAGATGAACATTCACTTAGGCTATTAGGTAATTGTAGCCTCTAGACTGTATAATTGTGTCATTCCCTCCTTTTAGACAGCAATATCTGTTATTGGTAAATTGCTAAATCATTCCTGATGCATTTGGGAATCATTTTGCTCATTCATTCTTCTGAGCAATGACTCAGAAAGTTTTGAGGATGCTACTGCAAACCAATCCCTTCAAATAGGAGAAGATTATTATTTCTGTAGTTGGAGACAAACTTGGATTGGTGTTACACATTCGAAGTCCTACAGATTAAGATCAGAGGTGGTATTCAGCTGGTTCAGACAGGTTCAGGTGAACCCGTAGCAGAAATCACGGGTGGATCCACCCACCCGCCCAGGCTCTATGCCATCCTATTTAGGCACATTTTTGAGGTCGGGCACACGTGCAGAAGGCACGTGTGCGAGCAAAGCACATGCACGGAAGGCCGGGCATCTGTGTGGAAGGCGGGCATGTGCGCAAACTGGCCATGCATGGGGGAACTGGGTGTGTGCATGCACGGTGAACTGGTAGTAACAAAATGTGAAACCCGCCACTGATTAAGATGATGCACATACTCAGAAACTGAGCCTCAGGTTTTATGGTGAATGCAAGCACAGACTTGCCCCCTATTCTTAACTTTGCTTGATCCAGTGAACAAGAGGATAATTTGTCGGTATAAGCTTCTTTGAATTCTTGTAAGCTCATATTTGTGCTATCAGTCATAGCATATAGCTTGTCTTCTACCTGCCTCTCTTACTGTTGCCTTGATTTTTGTAAGCAGCAAGGGCACTATTTTTTCCTATTTATTATAACAATCACATTTTTAAGCCTTCCATGCAACCCTAAAAGAGAAGATTTGTGCTTGAAGTTGCCTTAACTTGAATGGGTGGATTCTTTGGAGCAGCAATATATTTTTCCAGCCTTACTCAAAAGCCCAAAATAGCAGAAAGGTTCTGCCTTCATATGAGGTGTCAAACACTTATTCTGAATCATTTTCTAAAGGTGCACAGCCCTTCTACCATTGCTGTTAGAGCAGTAATTGAGAAAACATCTGAAACAACACAGCTGGTGATCAGAGAGATTCTTGTCAATTGTAGATTCTTCAAGGTTTTTTTTTTAAAGCTAGTACCTGCCCTGATTATCAAACAGCAACAAAGAAAAGTTAGTACTCTCTCCAAACCAATCCGGCAAATTCTAATTGGTGTTAATATTTAATTAAATTTGAGTGTGAGCATCAAGTTGCCACAATTAAGTTCTGATAACTCTGGAGATGTGATAGTACCGCAATGCTTTTAGTCTGTTCACTAGGCTTGGATGTTAAACAAAGTACACGGAGTGTGTTATATGCAAGCCAAAAGGCAAGATAAATGCCCTGCTCTCTGCTATGATATTGATCAATGCTGCACTCCAAAATAGCATATGCATAAATATTAGATACTGAAAAAGTACTCTGTCATTGTACAGTAGAAGCATTTCATTTGCTGCAATAAATTGCTCACCTGACAGGCTGAAGATTCAGTCTTCAATTTACTGGGATTTTTATTTTTTAAAAAGATATTCTTAACTTTTGTCTTGTCCTGGCTTTATGATAATTTATGCTTCTCTTTTATCTTGTTACAAAGAGAGCTACAGTAAATTATTTCTACGTTCCCTTTAGCCAATCATGGGACCTGATTATTTGCAGTCTAATTATGGAATAATAAATGGGGAAGTAACAAATTTCCTCTTCCTCATTTATTCCTGTAATTAAATGGCAGAGTGTGCATCAATCAAGTAATCTATGCTATTAAGATTCACAAACTTTTGGGGAGAGGGAGATCACATTTTGCTTTGCTGGCAGGGGGCATCCATCAAGGTTTATAGCCACCTGTCAGATAATCAAAGAACACTAAATAGCTAATAATGACCTCCAGGTAGGATGGTAAATAATCAGCCAGCCAGCTTGCTAAGAGGTTTTCAGGAACCTGCCTGTTTTTGCATTAGCAGTATAAGCACACGGAGGTATGCAGTATTTGGGTAGATTTTGTTCAGTTGCCAACTGTCCCCAATCCATTTTATCTAGATTCTGAAAGCCCTCTGAAGCATAAACCAATTTCTAACGAAAAAGGAAAGAAAGAAATGTAATTAAAGCTAGAGTCGCCAAAACTCTATTGTAGCTGTGAGAACATTAGTTGAATTGTGTAACATTTTATTTATTTATTTATTTTGTCAACCATGTATTTTATGACAGATACAAGTGTAAACATAATTATAAATACATGAAAAGGATACAAATAAAAGAAAACATTAGGACAGGGACAGTACGCACGCTGATTCGCTTATGCACGCCCTTTACAGACCTCTTAGGAATGAGGTGAGGTCTACAATAGACAGTCTAAGGTTAAAGTTTTGGGGATTTGGGGAAGAAACCACAGAGTCAGGTAGTACATTCCTGGCATTGACAACTCTGCTATTAAAGTCATGTTTTCTGCAGTCTAGTTTGGATTGGTTTACCATGAGTTTGTATCTATTGTGCGCTCTTGTATTGTTTTGGATGAAGCTGAAGTATTCATTGGCTGGTAGGATATTGTAGCAGATAATTTTATGTACTATGCTTAGGTCAGACTGAAGATGGTGAAGGTCTAAGCTGTCTATGCCCAAAATTTCAAGTCTCGTGGTATAAGGTATTTTGTTGTGAGCAGAAGAGTGGAGGACTCTTCTTGTAAAATATCTCTGGACTACACACATTTTATATGTGATAGAATGGAACCCCTGTTCAGCCTCCTTAATTTTTGTTAAAAGTGATGTTGATCTTATGATGAGGTTGATTTCTCTTGGAAATCTAGAGATCTGCTTCTTGCTGAAGAATTAAGTATGGAGTAGGTAGACAATCTAATTTGATAAAAAACAATGTCTCCATAATGCATCCAAATAGAACATTGAACCATAATGAAGCCCTTATTGTAATAAATTGATAATAAATCATTGTTTGGCAATGAATGCTGAAATCCTGACAATTTATTATGGTTGAGAAAGTTGTTATAGTTTGTGTAATAGAGACCTAGCTACAGCAAACAGGTGGCCTGGCATAGTATTGATGGAACCAGAGTTAGATTGGGGATTGTGCTAGTATATTACTTCTCTGGTGCTTAATAGAATATGTGAGTAAGCTGACAGAGTTCATATTGAAAACCCTTAGTCTTATCGTACTGAGGAACATCAATATTCAATTTGGGACTAGTTTGTGTGGAATGGCTCAAAGGTTTATAGCACCTATTAAAACAATGAGCCAGTTTGTCACAAGACCAACACATCATGCAGTTCATCTGTATAATTTGGTATTTTGTTTTTATCAGGAAACACTGTAATGGAACCTCAGTTTCCCCATTAGCATAGACAAATCACCTTCTGCATTAAGGATGGATTAGTGGCTATATTGCAGTTCTGAGGATGCAATGGGAAACAATACACTGAAATTGATTCCAGACACAATGGAGATGCTCTTTGGTAGGACTACAATGTTAGAAAATTATGGATATGCTATTCTGAATAGCATTGCACTACGGTATGTAATTTGGGGGGGCACTTCCTGACTGAAATTCTCTAGTCCCCCAATTGAGGCAATGACCACAATCACTTTAAATCAGTTTTTGTTGATATGCCAACTGCATGACCTTAACACTGTGGTAGGTGTCTAATAAGAAACATAGGCCTAATCCCTTCTCATGTAGCCACTTTTGAGTAATTGTTTACTATGTTGTAAAACAGAGGGAAGTTATTGTTGGTTGATGTTTTGTTTTTGAGAAAAATGTTGATCACCATATTCTTGAGGCAATGGATTGTTACAATTCCACTTCTAGTCTGGAAACAGCTAGGTCTTGCCCTTTAAAAAGCAATATATTACTAAGGAATTCAAAAGAAGGAAGGGAAGAAAATTCTCCACTTATTTGAATAAATCAGGACTGGGTTAGAGCTAAGAAATGGCATAGGTTGTACTGTATATGTCACTAACAACCTTACAGTCCATCATAGACAGTAAGTTTATTAACCCTTGTATAACAGAGTGCACAGAGAGAGTGCACAGAGATCATGGCATGAGGAATATAGTGTTAGCTATATGAGGAATATGGCTGACTTTGGCTGGCTTCCGTCTGTGACTTTTGGACAGATGGAAATATATATGTACTGTTGCATCTGGGTATTTTGGCAGCTTTTCACACCATTGGCCATGGCATCCTTCTGAGCATCTGGGATTAATCTTTTGCTCTGTAAATCACTATTGTCATTGATCTGCATTGCTAATGAAGATTAACCAAGACCAGGCAATTCTGGATTAGAATGACTGAAATGACCACCTTCAGAACATCAGCTCCAAATGATGCATTCAAATGCCTGATGACAATGTTGAGGTATTTCCAAGAACAGAGAATGTCAAAGACCTCAGTCAAATGAAGTGTGCAAAACTTTTGAAGTAATTATACAGCAAGTGCTTCTAAAGCCATCATTTTCTCCATTTTCACAGTAAGTGCATTTTAGAGTGCAGCTGGGTTAATGAGTGTTGAAGACAGCTTTAAAATTGGTCCAGAATTATAATGTTAATGAGGCAATGCTCACAATTTAATGAAATGCTTCAGTCATTTTCTATTGTCCACATTCTTCTTGTTGGCGATGCCCTCAGAATGGCTATGGCATGATTCCCATTTGCCAGGTTTTGTCAACCAAGAAAATTTTGTCTTTAAGGTTTGGAAATTCAAATTTCTTGCCGAAAAAGATAAAACTATCTGGCTTACTGCTCATTCTGTTGCTATGGGACATTGGCCATTCCTTTGTGACATAGAAAATTAAATAACTATTTTATCAGGACCCCCTCTGCTCCAATACATTCCTATCTGGATTTTTAAAACACAGCTTTCTTTCCTGAAAAAGAAAATGCATCCTATAATATACAGGAGTTTCCCCCTTGATAGCACCTGATGAAACATCTTTCAAAAAGAGTAGCCAATCTAATTCTCTCTGAAATACAAATTTCTGTCAGTTTTTTATCTGATACTTATATGTCTTAGAAAAAAAAAGAAATCTGCTTCACTTTCTCCTTTATAATTGATAAATCTTGCAAGTGAAGAAATCCAATAAACTTATTGTCTTGAACACACACTTATTATTTGTATTCACTAGAATGTTTGATAGTCTCTTGATATTCACCAAAGTGAAACTTTCAAGGTACATTCTAATTCTAAGGGCCTTGCGTACATTTTTGAACAGATCATCAACGAGAAGATAATACTAAAGAAAAGGCAAGTGATTCCCTCTTGCCAATTTTTTTTCTTACCAGAAAATCTCCTAGAAAAATCAGAGAAAGGCACCAAAATAAAGGTTCAGACATATCTCTTCTTTTAAAAATCATAACAAACTTTTTTTGTTTGCTCTGGAAAAAGTGGATGATGCCAACTGTTACCTTTTGCACTTACTCTGTGCCATGGAAGAACCAATCACATTGCACTTGTTCTGCTAAAAACCTGGGCTAATTTTTCTTTTGCATCCCTATTTTTAGCTATGGGAAAAAATGTTGGCTGGGAAATCAGTCAGCCTACAAAGTTTTGAAATGAATACGAGCCCAAACTTTCAAGAACTGGAAAGTTCAATTCAGACATTCAAATATATTTAAAGTTGTCACTGTTTTTTATTATTGTATTAATTATGCCTCTTCCCAGCAGACCATGTTTGATAGTAAACTGGCGTCATCTCCAGGAATGAGGAGATGGCTTGCCTCATCATTTAAATGCAATAATCTAACCCAGGCAAGCATTGGGAGAACAACACTCTGGAAATGGTACTGTGTCACGATCCATCGTTAACCTTCTGAGCTGCTGCATTACTGAAACAGCCCTCTAAATGAATAGGTCACAATTGATTTGCAGGCTCTGAAATGTGTTAATGCTATAGAGACTTAAATTCTATTAAAGTACACGGAGGAAGTAGAAGAAAGAATGAAAACTAAGTACTCTCTGTACAGATTATATGGATTCAGCAGTAGAAATAAATGTCTGTTTTTGACATTACAAAGTCATTTTAGAGCAGGGGTCTCCAACCTTGGTCCCTTTAAGATTTGTCGACTTCAACTCCCAGAGTTCCTCAGCCAGCTTTGCTGGCTGAGGGACTCTGGGAGTTGAAGTCCACAAGTCTTAAAGGGACCAAGGTTGGAGACCCCTGTTTTAGAGGGATACTCCATAGAACTTGAATGCAGGATAAGAAGCAATGGGTCAGTAGTGGGTTTCAAAATTTTTTACTACCGGTTCTGTGGATGTGGCTTGGTGGGCGTGGAAGGGAAAGGATACTGTAAAATCTCCATTCCCTCCCCAATCCAGGGGAAGGTTACTGCAAAATCCCCATTTCCTCCCAATCATCTGGGACTTGGGAGGCAGAGAATAGATGGGGGCAGGGCCAGTCAGAATTTTTACTACTGGTTCTCCGTACTACTCAAAATTTCCCCGACCGGTTCTCCAGAACTGGTCAGAACCTGCTGAAACCCACCTCTGCAATGGATGGAACCTTGTGAGAGGAAGATCCAACCTGAAAATAAGGAAGAATTTCCCAACAGTGAGAATGATTAATCAATGGAACAGTTTGCCTCATGAAGTTGCCAGTGTGCCAATACTGAAGGTTTTAAGGAAAAGATTCAACAACATTTGTCCAAGATGGTACAGGTAGCCCTTGACTGACAATAGTTTGTTTAGTGACCATTCAAAGTTACAGCAGCACTGAAAAAAAGTGACTTACGGCATTTTTCACACTTATGTCTGTTGTAGCATCCCCATGGTCAGGTGATTTATATTTGGATGCTTGACAACTGACTCGCACTTATGACTGTTGTAATGTCCTGAGGTTATGTGATCCCCATTTGCGACCTTCTGACAAGCCAAGTCAATGGGGAAACCAGATTCATTCAATGTAGTGGCGTAGTCATGCAGTGATTTACTTAAGTGTGATTTGCTCCGTTTTATGACTTTTGTTAACAAATTTTTCACTTAGCAACATAAATTTTGGGTTCAATTGTGGTCGGAAGTTGAGGACTACCTGTATAAAGTCTTCTGTCTTGGGCAGGGGGTTGGACTTGAAGGCCTTCAAGTTCTCTTCCAGCCCTGTGATTCTATGATAACATATATATATATATTTCCTAAGGGAGGATGATACTCTGATTGTATAAATACCACTTTCAATTCAGAGTTACTGTTGATTAGCTATTACTGTTTTGATTCCTCCTCCTCCTCCTCCTCCTCCTCAAGGAATGTACTTTTTCCTGATTTAGAGCATATCTTCCCTGGTAGTCCCACCTAACTAAGAAACTCACTATGGGAGCTTCTTTCTTCTTTTTTATATTAAGTCTTCATGAAGTTCCTCATCCTATGGACCTGAAGCAGCACTGGGTCAGCCTTAGCTGTTCTGGGGTCAGCGTTTTCCTTCTTAGCCTGACACTTTTTTCTTTTTTGCAGTGGATATAATTTGATACGCTTCACCAGCCATTCTGCTGGGGCCATAGTCAGGTCACCCCTTGGAGGTTACAGAGAAAACTACAGTTTTCTATGCAAATATTTATCTTGGGAAAAGGGCAAATAAAGTGTTTTCTTGTGTTGTTTTTTTAAAGCCAGCTCTATCATGGAGCTCAGAAGAGGGCCTAAAAGTTAATACAAATTAAAATAGCAACTTCTAAAGTGAAGGAGCAACTAATGAAGAATTAGCAGTGCTCTTCAGAGTAGATCTCTTGAATTGAACTTATGCAAGTTTAAAGATTAATTGCTGCTTTAGGAATGCTGGATTTTTCATAAACGTGAATCCAGGTGTTAATACAGATTCTTCTCTGTTCCATTCCGATAGCAGGCCTCAATTTCAAACCCAATTAATAGGAAAGTTTCAAAGGCTTTGTCACAATTGCAAAAGCTTTAGTTTAATCAGAGAAAATGCAGCAATCTGGGCATATTGCACAGTGCAGAAACTGAACAGGTTTTTTTTAAGCATTGCATTCAAGTGAGCTGTCCAAGGTTAACATTTCAGGCAACACTTATTTTCCTGCTATATTTTAGGCGGTTTGATCTCCTCTTAGCAGGCTGGTTGCAAAATATTGATACACTGCCAATGCTTATTGGAATGAATGAATCTTCTAAACTCTTTGTGGTTTGGCTTGATTTAGATTTCCTGAAATTCACTTCTCACAATCAGGGAATTCCTCAAAAGCTTGTGACCCATTTTTGTTTGTTTGTTGACTTCGCTGTTGCTTTCTTAGCAGAGGAGGATCAATTGCCTTGTTCTGCTTTTCACCTCCATGTTTCCTTAAAGATGGAAGTGATAGGTTTGGGGTTTTGTGAGGGCAGGGAACAGTTTGAAAATGTGTCTTACAGCACTTTTATGTGGAACAATTGATTTCAGCCATAGGGTCATTCTGGGTATATCAAGAATATTGACACAATAGGGCTAGCAAATAGCCAAGTTTTAAGCTGAAGGCACCAAAAGATTAGTCCATAAAGAGTTTGAGGAGTAAGCTACATTTTAGTTCAAATGGCAGCATCATATCTAGGTCATTTATAGGTCACTCAAAATCAATTATACTTTGAACATGCTAGACTTCAGCCATCCTAAATCTCAGGCCTTTAATAGGGTTCAAAACAAAAGTCAAAACTACCTAGTTTTTGTTTGCAACCTCAACAGAGATTTGAGGGCAGGATTAAGAAACTCTGTACAATGGCTACAAAAAGGAGAAAAGTTGGGAGAAAGGCTATTACTCTTCATATGCTCAAAGAGTAATTTGCATGTACGACTCTATATTCTACAGATGTCAGTGGTGGGTTGCTCCCAGTTCTGTCTAGTTCTTGAGAACTGGTAGTAAAAGCAGCGGGAGACTCCACCCACCTGCCCTGATGTCATATTTGGCAATCTGCACATGCGCAGAAGCATGCACATGCGTGCAAGTGAAGCGAGTGCATGTGTGCGCTCCCATTGCAAACTGGTAGTAAAGGTAAGTAGAACCCACCCCTGATGGTTGTGTATATACTATTAAAATAATATAAAGATTGGAGAGCATATAACGTTTTTGAGAAGAATGGAGTTTCCTATGTGATGATGCTCTTGCAGCTGGTAACCCCACCTCAAACAGCTCCAGAAGTTTCTCTAACTTTGAGAAACAGATTTTTTGGGGTTCACAGCAGGTTGAAATAAACCTAGTTCTCTTCCAAGGTAGTACCATGAAAGTTAGAACAGCAGCAAGTATAATGAACAAGAACAGCAAGACTAATAGAATGAGAATATCCAGAGTGTTACAATAAAAAAAACTCCTTTCAATCAATAGAAAAAAGTCAGATGGCATAATTGATTTTTTAATTTCCCTCCTTTTTCTCTTTCTCTTTTTCTTTTGTATACTTTTATTACAATAAAAATATTTCATATCTATATTTGTACTTTTAGCTACCTACTACAAGTTGTTCCCAATTTGCCTCAGACAGCAGTATCTAATCTACAGTGTAAGAAGTATGGAGGACAACCCAATCAGAAACTGATTGTAGCAAATAGAGAAGATGAATTAGATTTATGGGTTCTGTTCAACATTCATTGTCTGTTGTATCTCATCGGCAGGTTATACAGGTAAGTAGGCATTCATTCTGAAGTAAAAGAATAATAAATGCTATGGAACTGAATTATGAGAGAACAATTTCAAAATTGTATAGGGCTCTGAAAAACTCTTTTGTCAAAATTTGTATATTAGACTGTCACTTTCAGAGAAAGATCACAGAACAAATTAATGAACCATAACTATATCTGGAGCAGAATATATTAACTCTTTTAACTGAACAAATAACAGCTTAACCTAGAAAACAGAGCTTTTTACCTAGATATGAACCACAATATCATCATATTATTATTTTCATAATATTACTTTTTGGGTAGGCAAGCTGCCTTAATGTTTTAGGGCACAGGTCCCATAATGGGCCTTCCTGACATGATGGTACAACTAGAAATCAAAAGCTTTTGGTAGATAATATTTTACTTAACCAATTCAGTATGAAATCTTTTCCTATTAATCTATTAATTAGCTGTATATTCTAAATCTTGATAAAAGCTGTTTTGATCTAGTTTAGATACCAACCCTTCAAGGTACACAAAGTCAAGAAGAAATCACAAGAAATGCTAAAATTCTACTTTATTGATATACAACACAGAAACTTAAAGGTCTGGCAACATGTCCGCTCCCCTCCATCTTAGAATAGAATAACAGAGTTGGAAGGGACCTTGGAGGTCTTCTAGTCCAACCCCCTGCCTAGGTAGGAAACCCTACACCACTTCAGACAAATCGTTATCCAACATCTTCTTAAAAACTTCCAGTGTTTTTATGTGTTCTTATAGCAAAGTGTTCTTATAGCAAAGAGCATCAAGGAAGAGCAATCTTGAGATTCTTTCTCATGCCTTCCTCTTTTCCCAATTTAAGTTCATATTTCATTTCTAATGGTTGTCTTATATTTTCTTCAGGACTACTTCCATATCCCTCTGCACCATACAATTACTTGCCAGTCACAGGAAAAGACACTATTTTAATTTCAAACCACAGATTTTATTCCTTAGTAAGCTAAATGAATTTTCCTCAAACCAGTTAGGATGCAGTCCCTAGCATAGAACTAATCAGCTAAAATTGGCTGAAGAAAATTGACATGTTTTCTTAATGTGATGATTGAATGAGTTTCCTATCTGAATAAAATGAATTTAGAGTTTGTCAATAATATTTACAGCCCAAAACACCTATTTAGGCTAGATCAACTCATTTAGAAAAGTCCAAATTAACACTGTTTTGTCAGCTAATTCTAAAATGCCAGACCCAAACTCTGAATAGAAATAGTTATTACTATCTATGCTTTTATAGTATCAGGTTAGATGCTGTAATGTATTATGTACATTGTGATGCCTTTGAGATCTGAGGTTTGGAGACCACATATTCTTCAAACCACAACCACTAGGCTGCTTAGTGGGATGAGAGATTAAGAATAGACCACCATTGCTTCTGATCCATTTCCAGATACAAAGCTGAAAGTCTATTTATGGCAGGAGTCTTCTTTCTCTCTAGAAAGTAAATGCTATCCTGCAGAATCTCAGATATCCCTAAGGCAGCATTTCTCTGACATTCTGCATATATGATCACTAGATGAACATTAGGAAAATATGGAAACCACCTAATTAAATGACATTTTCAATTTTTAAAGACATAGGCATATTTTTCAGGGGGGGGGGAAATAACAGTTTATAGTTGCATTTGTGCATATCTTTCCATCTCCTCCATTTTTAAAGGCCCTTTTAAACCAAGTATTTACCAATAGGTGGCTCAGTGGCTAAGACACTGAGCTTGCCTATCAGAAAGGTCAGCAGTTTGGCGGTTCAAATCTCTAGTATAGGTCTCCTGCGTGAGCACGGGATTGGACTAGATGACCTCCAAGGTCCCTTCCAACTCTGTTACTGATTTACTTGTCAAAATAATTTCATGTACCCCATGTGATTTAATAGCAGCTTTTAGTACAACTTTCATTGTAAAGATCTTCAATAGCATTCCCTGAATACCATATATTTTATATCAATAAGCAGAATTATGCAATTCCTATTCTTGTACCAGAAGATTGATATCCAACTTAAGGGAAGACATTATGAACTATAGGAGAGGAGTACTATAATGTTAAAAGAGCTAACTGATAATAAACATGGGGATGTTGCAACAGAGCTGAAAGAAGGCTGTGATTTCTTGATCGACAATGAATGTGGGGAGGCTTAGGTAATAGTTAGACACTGGTTGATGAATGTAGGGAGATTGGGCCACTTGATCCCTTAACACAGACATGATTTGTGAATCACTACCCCATAGAGTTGGTCCTTCTTTCATCTTTCACATATAGGAAAGATAAGATTTTCTTAGCTGTTGAATCCCTAATGCATTTTACTCCACACAATAGCATGATCAGTTATTAGATTGGGTTTCCTAATGTGGTACTGCCTTGGAAATATTAAGAAGAGTTCACAGATGCTTTAACTGAATAATATGTGGTTAGACTTCATTAGTTTTAAAATATCTGCTTTTCTCCCATCCTTGATGTATGACATACTTTATGGAGATTAATGAGATCCGGGAACTTTGGTAATTTTCTGCAGTGGCATTCCTAGAGTAGACAATATGTTCCTATTTTATATTATATCAGGTCTTCAGTTTGATACTCTTCTGATCACAAACAGAAAGGTTTCCTGCCCTTTGAAGATACTGTCTCACTTGGAGCTACTCTGAAATGTCCAATTCTCTGTTGTTAATCTTGCTTTAGAGTTGCTGGCAGAGAAGAGGACTGCATTTGATTTTATGGAGCTTTTTTCCCAAATAGCTGGTGGATAAAACGGGGGACAGCGCTTGGTTGACCTTATCTGGGCTTCAAAGCTAAAGGCATCAAGCCGGGTTACTGCTTGGATAAGAAACTGCTTGGATAGGAAATCCCAAGGCTATAGGCTAGACAAGAAAGTCAGACAAAATATTGTGAGGCAATTTCAAGACACTTATATATTGTAGTCAAAAATACTGCATGAGTCACTTCCATGAAGTTACCAGGAACTGAGCTTTACATGAAGGACTTGTATATGAAAATCTAAATATGATCAGCTTTTGTTCAAGATGTTACCAACTATGTTTCTTTTCTCTACCTTGTTTATTCCTTTTTATCAACATAATTTGTGTTGTTTATTTTTTTTAAAAAAATATTCTTAACAATTTATAAACCATTTGGAATCACTTGGATTGGGGCAGCATATATCGTATATTTAATAATTTGTCATTATTATGAGTAGTTGATGACCCTGACATTTTGACAATATTCCTTCTTAGAAGGACATGTTTGTCCACATGTCATAAAAGGTTACTAATGTGCATGGAAAGTGGCTTTGCTGTACCATAAGCATGATAGATACATTATATCAAATTCTATTATGCTTTTGAAAAATGTTTCTATATTTGGAAATTTATGTAAACATTTCATTAAAGAGGAGGCACTTCTATGAGACAATTGTGTTGTATTAAAAAAAAGAAAGAATTACTAAAACAGTTATTTTCATATTCAAAACTACTTCCAGAACATTACAGATCAATAGGTTAGAAGTCAGTAACTGCAGGCAAAAAGTATTTGAATTATGTATGTGTAATATTCATAATTTTGCTTTATTGCCATATTTTAAAATATGACACTATTATTACAATGGTTGCCAGTTTTTGTTTGCTTTGTTTCTTTATAATTTCTTACAGTTAAGACCTGTTTTAGGGGAGATGTATATCAAACTCAAGAGGTAACTAATTCCAATACATCTCCAAAAAATTTGTGTTTCTAGAACTAAATTGATTTGATAGATCACAGGATGTATGCATACTGCATGCAAAAACTGCGTGAATATGCACAATGTGCACAATAAAATATATACAAGTAGTCCTGATTTAATGTCTGCTCTGTTTAGCAACCAGTCAAAATGATAATGGTGCTTGAAAAAGTAACTTTACTACCAATCACTGCACTTATGATTGTCTCTGCATCCTATGATCACATGATTAGTGGCCATTAGTGCATTTTACAGCTGGCTTCCAACAAGCAGAGTCAATGGACAAGCCAGCAATCATTGCAAGTTGTAGTCACATGATGTCTCCCTTAATCACTGTAGATGATTTGCTTAATGACTGTGGCAAAAGTGAGGTTTTAAGTCCTTCATGGTCATATGATGTTTTACCCAATAGCCATGTCTCTTACTGATGGAGTTGCTTGTTACAATTATGATGGTTAAGTGAGGACTATCTGACTTGAATCTGAGTCCTATTTTTACTTCATAACATGGTTGTTGTATTTCTACAGCTAGTTCACATTCTGCTCCTTGCTGGAGGAGGTTTTAATTTAGGAATGGAAAGTGCAAGGTTTTACATTCAGTCCAGAGTTTCTGACATGGTTTTCTACCATTCTGAGGCAAAAAAAAAAGGTAATATAAGATTATACTGTATTGTATTGTATTGTATTGCATTGCATTGCATTGTATTGCAGGCTAACTGTGCCCACTACCAGGAGTTTAATCCTGACCAGCTCAAGATTGACTCAGCCTTCCATCCTTCCAAGGTCAGTAAAATATGGACCCAGATTGCTGACTCTGTAAACTGCTTAAAGAGGGCTGTAAAGCACCATGAAATGGTATGTAGGTTTTAATGCTGTTGCTATTGTATTGTACTATGTTATAATAAAGACTTAAACCCATATACCCATATACTCAATCTTTCAGGAAAATGGATAAATAACTATAGGCTGTCCAAAGGTAACAAATGACTTTACTCACTTGGCTCATTACTTCACCTTGATCAGGGCCCCTGCCTTTTGAAAATCTGTGTCCCAAAGCTTGCCAAAAGTGAGGATATCACTGATAAAAATAATTGAATCATGTGAAACGGTTTGGGTCATGTTGAAATTACATTGTCAATGTCACAACAGAAAGGAAGGCATAGCATCTGTTATATTTCAATTATTTGAATCCTATTAGAAAGTAGAAAGAAGATCCAGCCAGAGGTAAAGGGCACCCTAATCCAAATGAATGAGTTATATATAGCTCATGTAGGGGTTCTAACGTCTAATTGTCTTCCTATTTCCTGACAAATATGCAAAACCATGTTTGAATGTTTCATGATTTTAAAAGTATGGATTTTTCTCATTTGTTGTAGGGCTTAGTACACATATATTATTACAAGTTACTTTTTTTTTTAAAAAAAAGGAGTTTGTTATTATCCATATTCTGCTGACATGCAAATCAATTTCTAGATGAAACACAAATCATTAGCATGTCTCAAATGAAATAGTCTTAAATCAAGAGTAGAGATAGGCCACCCCATCACCTTTCAAGTTTGGCAGAGTCCAATTCATTATCATCAGTTGCATCCTAACAATATCTAGAAGATCATCCAGTTCTTTAACTAGGAACCATACTTTCCAGAGGTGGGTTTCCACAGGTTCTGACCAGTTCTGGAGAACCAGTAGTGGAAATTTTGAGTAGTTCAGAGAACCAGTAGTAAAAATTCTGACTGGCCGCGCCCCCATCTATTCTCTGCCTCCCAAGTCCCAACTAATTGGGAGGAAATGGGGATTTTGCAGTAACCTTCCCCTGGAGTGGGGGGGGGGAATGGAGATTTTACAGTATCCTTCCCCTGCCATGCCCACCAAGCCATGCCCACCAACCACACCCACAGAACCAGTAGTAAAAATTTTTGAAACCCATCACTGGGTTTCTGAACACCTATTGCAATAAAGAGTCAACTTGCTCTGAATAACAGCAACAACAAAATGATCAGAGATTGGATTGTTAGGGTTAGTTTTTATCTCTATGTCTCAATTCCATTGTCTGGAAAGTAGAATTAAGACAATCAGCATTTTCAGTCATCCACATGATGCACAGCTTACTGAGCAAATGTAAAAGAACAAGGGTTTTTGTTTGTTTGCTTAAAACAAGCTGCTTTAAAACTATTCAGCTGACATCAAATCAGGCCCAATAAAAATGTACAAAGCCATGCAGTCAGGTTGGTCACTGGAGAAATTATTATAGATCCTTCACCTGAGTCACCGGAGCCTTATCTTTAAAATTATATATACCAGTGATGGCAAACCTTTTAGACACCGAGTGCCCAAACTGCGTGCATGCGCACACCCGAACTGAAAGGTGCACATTCATGCATGAACCTGCACATGTATGGACATGCATGGCTGTGCGCATGCACAGACAAGCTTAGACATGCGCATTTTCATGTGCAGACATGCGTGCATGTGCAGCAGAGACCCAAAAACTAGCTGGCTAGTGGAAGGCAGGGCATCCCAACACCGGCAATGCAGCAAGAGGTAAGATCTTTTTCTTTCGTGAGCTTCTGTTTCACCGTTTGCAGGGAAATCGAAACTCACAAAAGAAACGCCATGGAGATCTGACCTGGGGCGACGGCGCGTGTGCCAGCAGAAAGGGTTCTGCGTGCCACCTCTGGCACACGTGCCATAGGTTCACCATCACGGATATATACCAAATCCGTACAGCCAGATAATTGTCAAGATGGTCCACATATTTCCTAGGATCTTGCTTTATACTCATATAACAGTTTATCTTGTGCAGCATGTGAATGTGCCCAATTACAATATTGCAATCTATGCTAGCTTTCATTTTTGGTGCTTCTTACACTGGAGTTTGGAAAGAGTTATCAGAAAGAGTCTGAGAGCTTTTTGGTTGATGGATGTTGTTATTCTTTATTAATCCTTCATTCTCTGCTAGTGTGCATTTTTCTGTACAACTTCCAAAATACAGTCTTCAAATTATAGCAGGTATTCCTGTTGGGAAAGTGTGCTACAGTTTGATATAGGCAAACTACCGCAGTTCACTGAATCCTTTGCAGAGGTAGGAATAGCTCATCAGCTAACTCAGTACTTACCCTTGTCACTAATATGTTTGAAAGCTTCCTTTCCCATGAATGATGTTGGAGCACAATGCTTACAACACTTGCCTTGAAACCCAGATATTTTTTTTTAATGAATTGTTAAATTTTTGAATGAATGCATGATGAACTGCTGGATTTAAAAAATAATAATAAAAAAGCACGGAAAAAGTAGTGTTTTGTTTTTTTAATCTGCTGGATTTTAAAATAACTTTCTATATATAAAGGGGTAATCCAGTGTTATTCCATTGCACTAGAATATTATTGTTTAAATGATTACAGTAGTCCTCAATTTACGACAACTGAACCCAAAATTTCTGTTGCTAAGCAAGACAGTTGTTAAGCAAATTTTGCCTTATTTTATGACCTTTCTTTCCACAATTGTTAAGTGAATTACTGTAGTTACTAAACTAGTAACACGTTTGTTAAGTGAATCTGGCTTCCTCATTGACTTTGCTTGTCAGAAAGTTGCAAAATCTGTTCATGGGACTCCAGGACACTGCAACCATCATAAATACAAACTAGTTGCCAGGCACCTAAATTGTGATTACTTGACTATGGATCCTGCAAATGATCATCAAATGGAAAAGTCATAAATAACTCTTTTGAATGCCATTACAGCTTCAAAAGGTCACTAAACAAATGGTTGTAAGTTGAGGACTATCTAATATGCAATCTTATTAAACACTTGGCCAAGCAACAATTGTGTAATTATGGAAGGGGAAATAGCCACATTGCTAAAGTACATCATCTAGAAATTTCAGGTCCCATGAAACTCTCCTTAGTATAGATTAGAATTTGATAATTTCCAGAGGAGATAATATCACAGTCTTTTGCTCTTTCCATATAATTCAAGATTTCTTGGTGTTGCCAAGTCGCATATAAAAAACAAAAACTGTATTAGTTCAGACAACATTGGGGGGAAAAAAGTCAGCTGGGCCTATTAGTGGTTAATATTGTGAAAGTTATTTTAAGTAAATGTAGTTGGGTTGTGACATAAAGAAGCAGAATATGCTACTTAATAGTTTGAGTGGAACAGCACTTTACATGAAATCCAATTATGTGAGTTTCCTTCTGACTTTGAACTATATTGCAAATCATCCTATGCTTTGGGTCACTGTAAGTAAAGTAAATAGTTTATTGAATAAGTCTCCAGACCATTTCAATCTACTATGGGTGACTGAAACATCCATGCTTTTACTCTGGCAAGCAAAGGACATATTTATCCGGAAGGCAGGCAAAAGCCCAGAGTAGATGTACACCAGCAATTACACAGTTCTAACAAACGATCATAATAATGAAGGGCTGCAGGCAGTTAGCCGTATAGTTGAAGGAGTGGATGAGTTAGCAGGACCTTCACATTGTGTGAGCAGAACTTCCTTCTGCCACGGTGAATAGAATATCAGCTGTGGGAAATCTTACAGACTCTAGCTGCTGTTCAATCTAGCAAAAGAGACAGGAAATGCCACAGACCTGGAAGAATGCCACAGGGATCTTCAAAATAATCCCAAATCCCCCCTCTCAAAACAAAAGGGGGAGGAGCAAAATATAAAGGGGGGGATTGGAAAAAAACCACATTTTTTTCCCTCCAATGTAGCTTTCTACATTAAACGATTAATTGCATTACCCACATTAATATGAACAATAGACAAAATATGTTATGGTACCTGTTCTGAGCAAGAACCCTTTGGTAGAAGTGAACATAAACCAAATTAACTGTTAGGGTTGCAGGGGAGTCTGAATCAGTTCTACATTGAACTGCCTGGGATTTTGGTTATAAAACCATTTGGCTTCTCTATTTCTGGTTATAAAATCCTAGAACCCCTCTCAATCATCAGTGGCAACCACTGAAATATCTTAATCAGGTCTTAATGGAGAAGAAAGACTCCCTGACCCATTTCAGATATCCTCTGCACGAATTCTTAACTCCTGCTTTCTGTGCAGAACATTTGTTCTTCATAATATTCTATCCCAAATCCAGTGTATCCATTGAAAATTGCCCTGCTCGCTCTTAACACCTGCTTGGTCTCCCTATCATTAGGAGGCTTTTGTTCATTACACTGGAAGTCGAAAAACCATAGGGCAAAGAAAAATTCAGATGGCTTTTTGGTTTTCTTCCAGCATCAAGCAGAGACTTATTTTCCTCCTGATCATTGAGTGGATTCATTCTACAGTGTATCAAAACCAAAACCAAAACAAACCAAAGAAGGAACAGCTGTTGTCAAAAAACCACAGAACCTCAATACAAAAATCCATTGACCGCTTCTTTTTAGGTAAGAATGCTAATTTGCAAAAATATATATATATATATGCACACATGATCTGGGAGGAAAGAAGAAGAAGAAAAAAACAACACCTGACTACCAAGCTATGAAAGTCACAGAACTGCGAATCACATTTCTGAGGAGAGAATGAAATTATATATCCGAAGAGAAAGCGAAAGGCACCTGTACTTTCTCGCCTTAATATTTTGCATCTGAAAAGAGGGCTTTCTGGAATGTTTACACTTCATTCATATCAGGCTAATTGAAAAAAGAGGGATGAGTTGTCTATTGCCAGGTAATTTATTTAGTAAAGATAAATGGGAAAAGGAGCTGGCAGTCTAATCGCAGATCTTGCAAATCTTATTTGCTTTAGCTGAATTAAGATCTCTGTTTGGAAAACTACAAGTAATAGTCAATCAGATGTACCAAAAAAAAAAGTTCTCAATATTTTTTTCTTTGCTTCCAACCCTCCCCCCCCCAAATACATTCCTTAATTGAAAGATCAACATCTTAGCACCCAAAGCATCTGCCCTCAAATTGTGTTTTTTTTAAAAAACCCCACAAGAATGCTTAAAGTCACATCAAAAATCCTAATTCCGGTAATGCACGGCACTTAGTTCATAGAACAAGACTGCAGTTAGTTTAAAAAGGAAAGCTAAATATTTTTAATTGCTCTCTGAGCCACGTAATGACAAGTAATTGATACATAATATAATATATTAATATATACAGCCTCCCTTTCTCATTTCAAATGATGCAGCCTGTCATCCTAAGTCTTGCCCACTTTCCTTAGAACTTATTCAAGTTTTCGTTTTTTTCACCGCTGGTGGGATAACCTTCTCTAGCAACAGACAGATGCCTTCTCTAGTTTGCAATGTCCTATACTATCTAGCGAATGCAGCAGTGACACATCCTGCATCCAGGATGCTGAAGCCGTCTGTTTAATCCCCCTGTTTTGGTTTTACTTGGGGTGGGGGGGGGAGGAGAAAAGAAGAAGGCTTACCTGCTGTACGAAACTGCAGCTGTAAGAGAAACAGCAGCGGAAGCAGCGCTAATATATAACAGCAGCTCCGGCTAAGGGAATCTTGCTTCTACTCCACCGTAGCAAGAAACTGCTTTCTCCACAGAGTCTTTTCTTTTCCTTCTTCCCGCCCCCCCTCCTTTTCTTTTCTTTCACCGAAGAGATGAGAAAGGAAGATAGAGCAGACAGGTTGAAGCCACGTTCTTTTTGGCCGAGGTCCTTCTTTCTTCTCAGAAATGACCGGAGAATCTGGCTCCGGGCTCTCCCACTCTCTCTGGCTCTCTACACGTTTACGCTTCAGATCAATACAGCTCTTTAGCAGCAGCTTGAGCTAAACTGCAGCTGATAGAGCCCAGCCAATAGGTACCGAGGATTCCCCCCCCTCCTGTCGCCCGCCCTCAAAAAGAGACACGCAAACCATGAGAGGTTATTAGTTGTGAGGGAAGGAGGACAATTAATCTGAACCCCTTGCCAGATCACTCAAACCGTTCTCAATTTGCGTGTGTGCGCGTGTGAGAGCGAGAGACTTTTCAAGCTTCGCTATTATTTTGCCTGATGGGATGAGATGCCTTGACTAAGCAAAGAAGCCCCCAGCTGGCATCTTTAAAGGAGCAAAGTGCCTTAACGCAAAAGGCTCAAACAGGATCCACAGGGCTTTCAAACCTTGCTGGCCATCCCTCTCTCACCAGCGTACAGAGAGCGAACGTCAATGATGAAAGAATTCATATATTGTGAATGGGCTTTTCATACACAAGTATTAGATGGTATTCCATTTGACCATCCCATATAATTAAGTCCCCGAGCGCTGTATTTTCTCCTTTAAAACTCAAAAGCTGTTCAAGCTGAGATCTTTACTACCTGGTTGGTTCATCTAGCTCAGCACTTTCTAAGGGACGGACAATTCTGTTTCCGAGTCCATGGACTTTCCATTGATTTCTACCAATTGCTCTATCTGTTCCTGGATTGCTCCGCAAATTGTTTTTCAACCATTCCACTGAAGGGATGTGTGTGTGGGGGGGGGGGGAGGAAAAATCTCTCTATGATCACTTTCACACTGAAGGCTGCCTAGCTAAGTTCCAGATGGCATTTCTACTTAAAGGATCTGGAGTGCAAATAAGAGAAGGCACCCGGAACAATAAAGAAAGAAGTCAGAACAACGCTATTTATAAATGACATATTCCCTTTATATGGAAATCTTATGTGGAGACTGCTACTGTAATCCTGCCTGGGTATGCTTTTCAAACGTGGTGCTGTTCATGCAAATGGACAGTGTTGAATATATTTGCAGTTATCATAGACAAGTTACATGTAATTTTTGCTTGGAAAACTGCAATAAAGGCTTTTGCCTAAGATCTTAGAGCAATGCTACCAAATGTGTTCATACGGAAAGTTATGAGATTTTACACTTCTCAGCAAATAGAACATCATGATTTGTTATTCACAACTCAAGGGCTGTTCCTTTAAAAAAAAGTAATCATCACTGCATTCAGCTCACCTGATACTAGGTGCAATGTAATATTTATCACATAAAAAACTCCCTGCCTCTGTATTTTGCTTTAAATTGATCCCTCTCTTCTAATTCTCCTTAGTAATCCAAAATATATATATTGACTTAGTCAAAGAATAGCTTAAGATATATCTTCATCTCAGCCTTGATTCCTGGCATCATAAATTTTATTTATCTTTTATAAACAAAACACAGGGCTAGTTCATATATACATGAAGAGAAACATATTCATAGTTTTTTTTCTGGAGTGAATAAGATGTTCCACTTTGTTTTATAAACTATTACTAGCAGCCATGCAATATCAATTTGTAAGGAACTGTATCCCATAAATAGGATATGAAGTAATTAAACATTTTTCCTATGCCATTTCCAAGTTCACATCTAGAAGGCTAATCTGGACATTTACAAAAATCCTGTTCCCCAATTCCATCCAAGCCCTGAAAGATAAGTCCAAGGCTGGAGATCTGATTGGAAAAAAATAATGCACCATCTCTGTGGAATCACACCTTGCCTGAAACAATCTTCCCTGAAGATACTTGTAGCCCTTACCATACAGGCATTTTGCAAGCAAATAAATAATATGCTATTCTAATGCATCTTCAGCCCTTGTTGATTGTGATGTCCATTTCTGCATTTTAAGTCACATTAACCAACTGCAATCTTGAAGGACTATTGGCTATTTATAAGACATCTTGAAGATGAAACTCAAATACTTTGGTCACCTAATGAGAAGGAAGGACTCACTAGAGAAGACGGAAATGCTGGGAAAGATTGAGGGCAAAAGAAGAAAGGGACGACAAAGAATGAGGTGGCTGGATGGAGTCACTGAAGCAGTAGGTGTGAGCTTTAATGGACTCTAGATGGTATAGGACAGGAAGGCCTGGAGGAACGTTGTCCATGGGGTTGCGATGGGTCAGACATGACTTTGCAACTAACAACAACAAAAAGAAGACATCTGAATGTCCATTGGGAGGTTGTCCTGAAGAATGTCCTCCATCACTGAAAAGCAGTGATGAAAAGCTCCACCCTTGTCATTTTCCTAAAGTGGAAACTACTAGAAATTTCTCCTGGGTAGGTGGAATTAGCTGAGCCAATTCCAGTAATCAAATGCAGTCCTGCAGATAAATAGATGCCAAATTATGCAGAACGTTATAGGTTAGCCCCAACATTTAAAACTGCACTTAGAACTGAACCTTATTGTTAAACAGATTAGAGCCCACAGCATGGTATCATTGCTCCCATTGGTAAATCCAGTTTAACATTTGGGCCACATCATTTTTTTATTAATATTAAAATTTATTGAGTTTCCACAAGAGATAAAATATAACAAAACAAAAAAGGGGAATTAGAGGGGGGGAAAAGATCAGAAAAAAAGGCAGGAGTGTGGAAAAAATTGAAAAAGTAACTTTCAACTTTCTTCAATTACAAATACAAATATAAAATACATTAAGCTCTTATACAAAGATTAAGAATAATAATAATAATAGAGTATTTTTATAATCATAAACAATTCTAATCATCAAATCCCAAAATAAAAAGTTTCCTTTATTTTACTTTCAAACAAAAAGTCCTAAAAGGGTCTCCAAGTAGAAACAACACTAGACAAAGTCTTTTCTTTCATCAAAATAATCAGTTTTGTCATCTCAACCAGTTCCATAAACATCCACTCTTCCATCGTGGGAATTTTACATTCTTCCATCTCTGCACATATCTTGCTGCTGTTGTCATACAAAGGAACAAAGTCCCATGTTTTCTCTCAGTCTGTTTATCCATGAAACCTAAAAGGAAATGGCCACAGCATTCTAAACTGCAATCTTTGAGTAGTCTAAATGGATGGAGTTGAAGGCATGAATCACTCTCTTTCCACTCTGGATAGGGCCGTAACTGGCAGACCAGCCAAAGCTGAGCAAAAGATCCCTCAGCCATTTTCTGTTATAGAAGGAACCATGAGTCTACAAAGACTATCAAACCCAGACCAGTTCTCCACCCCACCCCCCTCATTCAAGAGGAACCACTAGAGACAGAGAGCCCTTATGGGCAAATAGTAAATCAATCTTGCTAGGTTTCATTTTAAGACTATGCTCTCCCATGTAAACCCTCACAGCCTCCAGGTGCTGAGATAGGACATTAACAGTGTCACAGCATCTAGTATGGGATGCTGATGTAAAGTTGATGTCAGGCTCTGCAAAGTTGGCCAACTCAGGATGCTTTTGGACTTTTAGAAATATCAGGATAGGATAGGATAGGATAGGATAGGATAGGATAGGATAGGATAGGATAGGATAGGATAGGATAGGATAGGATAGGATAGAATTTTTTATTGGTCAAGTGTGATTGGACAAACAAGGAATTTGTCTTGGTGCTTATGCTCTCAGTGTACATAAAAGAAAAGATACGTTCATCAAGAATTAGGTACAACACTTAATGATAGTCATAGGGAACAAATAAACAATCAGGAAATAATCAATATCAATATAAATCGTAAGGATACAAGCAACAAAGTTAGTCATACGGTCATAAATGGAAGAAGATAGGTGATGGGAATGATGAGAAGATTAATAGTAGTGCAGATTTAGTAAATAGTTTGACAGTGCTGAGGGAATTAGTTTTTAGCAGAGTGATGGCATTCGGGAAAAAACAGTTCTTGTGTCTAGTTGTTCTGGTGTGCAGTGCTCTATAGCATTTTTTGAGGGTAGGAGTTGAAACAGTTTATGTCCAGGATGTGAGGGGTCTGTAAATATTTTCACAGCCCTCTTTTTGACTCGTACAGTATACAGGTCCTCAATGGAATGCAGATTGATAGCAATTGTATTGTAATGTATCAGATTCTTGAGAACCTATCACTTGCATAAATTATGCTTAGCAGAATTGCATTGAGTCTCATTCTTATACCTCCCTCCTTTGTAAGGTTGAGATAGATGTTAGATGTCCAATAACAACTGAGCATCATCAGTATATTGATGATACTGAATCCCAAACCACTGGATAAGTTTTTCCAATGGTTTCATGTAAATCTGAAATAAGAGAGGGATACCATCAACTCCTGTGACAACCCCCCTGGATTTTTATTTTGGTTCCTATACTTGTTGCTTGCATCCAGTATTCATCAGGGTTGAAGCAAATGAATAAGCCACATGTTTGACATTATAAGGCAAAGAGTAGATTCAGGTAGGCAGAATTCAACTTGAGAAAATTATCTTTAATTCCTTGTCTTTTGTGGTTCTGTCCTGTTTTGAATCATAATCTTTCTCCCACAACTGCTGTTAAGAATTATAATGTGTTTTAATTCAACTTTTCCAATCTGCTTGAGTTTTTTCCAATACACTTGGACAACTGATGCTATTGAAAAGAGCTCAGTGTGTAAGGGATGTGAGTTGATATCTCTTAGTAATTGTTCTATTCTATCTTATTCTAGTTCATACAAGTTAGCAGTAGAGAAGGGCAGCATCACCCTTAGGTATGTTGATAGGTTTTCATAGCATTCTTTAATATATCAACAAAGGAACCGTTCATGCTACACAATATGATTTCTGAGCCAATGTTCCTTTTCACAAAGGACAATTCCTATATCACCTTCACTATGGAAATTCACATTGTATAGGACAGGTAATACAAACCTTTATTTAGCACAAGCATTTCAAAGTCAACATTGAAAAAAACCTTGAAGGGGAAAGTGAAGGTCATATGTACTGTAGGTGTCATCAGTAGCCTCACCAATAGATTTTTCTCACCTGCGTCATGACAACAGAACCCTTGGAAAGATGTCAGAAGCCAATTATACATTTAAAGTAAACCATAATCTCTGCCAGATAATACCTTCTAAAGAGCAGAACAGCTGCTTGTAGACTAATAACATTATATGGTTGTTTCTATTTCCCATTTCCACTTATCCTCATCCATCATTTCAAGGTATATTTATTTTCAGATTGGATTTGTATCACAATTTCCAACTCCCCCCCACCTTTTTTTTTAAAGAAAAAGAAAGAACGATATAAGTTGTTTCTATACTTTCAATGTCCTAGAATACAGGCAATTGCTTTATTTTATCCTGTGATTTAGGAATAATCCCTGGTATCTAGATTTCATGTGTTCTTGAAGTGTAGACATGCTGTTAGCACCTTTACTTTAAAAATGTAGAAAACATGATCTCAGACTCAGAGCGTATGTTGTCATTCCAGTTACATTTTTGGTGTCTGTTCTTTGCTGCTGTTCAACTTTGAGATTTTCCTGTGGCTCCAATTTTCTTTCTTCTTAAAAAAGCTTGGTGCAGCCTCAAAGAAACAGGATTAAGGTTAGGAAATGGCAGTGACAGTAGGTGAACAATAATTGTTGACTATACCCAATTTCCTGAATGTTAGATGGAAATATTCTTTTTCTACTATAGCATATCTACCGCCATCCCATTTTTTCTCCCAGTACCCCTTCTTGAGTTTAAAAGCAATTGCTAATCCCTAATGGTAGTGGGAGAAAAGTGATTTGAAGGTGGAAAAGCTGAGTGGAAGGGCTATATATCCATCTGGAGAATGAAGACCAGTGATAAAAAAAGACTATTGTATGGGTTGAAATGTGTGTGTATGAGAGAGAGAAAGTGTCTGTGAGAGAGGGAAAAGGGGAAGGGGCAAGGAAAAGTGAGGAGGAAAGGGAAGGAAAGGAAAGGAGAGGGGGAAAAGGGGAAAGGGGAAAGGGAAGGAACATATTCGAAGTGTTTTCTGTAGCTTTCACCATTGTTGAGCTGAATTGCTGTCTATCCATTCTTCAGTTGACAGGATACTATATCAGCTTGAAAGTACAGTAGGCTTTTCTGTTGCCAAGGTCTATCCTGTTGTCACTGCAAGTCATGTGATTGCCCTCCAAGGTCACAAGGGGCAAAGATGACTCAACCCTTTGTAACTCAAGGGTTGGGAAGAAGGTAAATGCAAAATCCATGGACATCCCATAAAAAAAGAGAGCTCACTAAGAAATGTTTGTGCTGTCATGCCATTAAGTATAACCGGGGGAAATAATTGTGGAGTGTGTTTGTGTGTGCACGCGTGTGTATGGCTATGTGCATGTGAATGTGATGCAGAGAGAAAAAAGTGCCTTCAAAGGAGAGATGGGCAGGCTGGAACTTCTAGTTGGATTTCAGTACAGGTTGTGTATAGCAGGTAGGCCTAAGGGTAGTGACTTTAAACATTTACTAATAATTTTAATTTGGAATTTAGCTTCAATTAAATTTTACTTCAGTTCTCCTTATTGCTTCCTTTCCTACTTTATTAAATATATTCCTGTCAGCAAATATTTTGGTTTCCAGTAACATTTCTTCCCCAAGCCTTGTTTTTAGCAGATAATTTTTTTAAAGTATTTTCAGTGTAGAGCTTCTATTTAGAGAGAAGAGATAACTTTCCCAAAAATACAATCCTGCATAGAATAAAAGAATATTCCTATAATCAGCAGATGGCATATTAATATAAACAAAGAGTTAATTTACTCATGATTCAAACGTCTTTATTTCTGAAGTTGGAAATCAAGAAGCTTGAATGTGAACAAGAACAAGGCAAAATGGCAGTATTTTGTCACTTGTGTTTTGCAGGTTAAAGAAAAGGACAAAAAAACCCACCCTGTTCTAGCTATCATCTAAAAATTTCTGGAACCTTCATTTCATGTAAGTGTGCATCCAATGCAGAGACTACCAATTTCTATATTCTATATGTAGTTTTTATGCAGGTGCATATTATAGACACATATATTTACTGGTCAATGAACTCTACTGTGCCTCAGAATGAATGTGTAGAATGTACATATTTTGTTTTGTTGATAGCATTCTGTTCTGCTTAGTGCTGTTTAGTGCTGTTTATTGCTTTTCAGATTCAGACTATACTTTATCTCAAGACAGCAATATTTTTCCCCTCTTGTAAAACTTGTGTCTGATTTTTACTGGGACTTCTCCAAATGCAGAGAAAAGAAGTTTATCAAGATGAACTTTAGCGGTATGTTATTCATTTTCACCAGCTACTTTTTTTAACCCCTATGTTAAGTGTCTGAAGAATTAAATTTGTGGGAGGGGAAGACAATGTTAAAACTCCCATCTTATTTGCAGAAGAAATAATAAGAAAGGTCAGAATGGTAAGCCGACCTAAGTTAAAGTGATGTGGTTTCCATCTTTAGTTTTGAGATCATGTGCAGTTTGAGTTTGTACTTTCCCAAGTGTTGGAAAATTCTGGGTTCACTGTAGCAGGGACAATTTCCTTTTAGAAGAGAATACCTGAAAAACATATGCTGCTTTTGATTTTAAAAAAAATCTATTTATGAAAAATCCTATTTGCAAGCAGACTGAGCAAGAAGCATTAGGAATAACACCTTTAGCAGGCATTAATCTTCAAAACGGGATGAGTTATCAAACTATTTCTGGCATTTGGGGTCCTCACTGCTCATTAACATATTTTTTTTGAATACATGGATATGGTAACATTATACAAGGTACACTATTGAGGACAAACAATAGTGGATTAATTAGGGTCTTAAACATGTGAACCCTTTCACGGATCACAGCCTTGTTGTAGTGAAGGGGCTTGCGCAGCTCAATGAAACTATGAGCTATGCCGTGCAGGGCCACCCAAGATGGACAGATCATAGCAGAGAGCTCTGTCAAAACGTGATCCACTGGAGAAGGAAATGGCAACCCACTCCAGTATCTTTGGCATGAAAACCCTATGGACAGTTCCAAAAGGCAAAAGATACGATGCTGGAAGATGAGCCCCTCAGGTCGGAAGTTGTCCAATATGCTGCTGGGAAAGAGCAGAGAGCTAGTACCAGAAGTGGTATTCGGTTCAGGTGAACTGGTAGCAGTAACTGTGAGTCTGGTCTGCTCACTTGCCTGGATTGAATGCCATCCTGTTTAGCCACATTTTCAAGGCTGGGCTCATGCATGAAATGCTGGGCACATGTGTGGAAGGCTGGGCATATGCATGGAAGGCACATGCGCAGAGAGTGTGCGGAAGGGCTGGGCGCATGTGTGGAAGGCACAAGCATGTGAGCGAAACGAGCATGTGCACAGTGAATCGGTGGCAAGAATATGTGAAACCCACTGCTGGCTACAACTAGTAGCACCAGAAAGAGTGAAGCGACTGGGGCAAAGTCGAAAGGACGCTCAGCTATGGATGTATCTGGTAGTGAAAGGAAAGTCCGATGCTGTAAAAGTATATATCCCATAGGAACCTGGAATATAAGATCCATGAATCAAGGCAAGCTGGATGTGGTCAACAAGAGATGACAAGACTAAACATCAGCACTTTAGGAATCAGCTGACTGAAATGGACAGGAAAGGGTGAATTTAATTCAGATGAACATCAGGTATACTACTGCGGGCAAGAATCCCGCAGAAGAAATGGAGTAGCCTTCATAGACAAAAAAAGAATGGGAAAAGCAGTACTGGGATACAATCCCCAAAATGACATAATGATCTCAGTTTGAATCCAAGGCAAATCATTCAACAACACAGTAGTCCAAGTCTATGCCCCAACCACTGGTGCTGAAGAGGCTGAAGTTGACCAATTCTATGAAGTCCTAAAACACCTTCTAGAATTAACACCAAAAAATGATGTCCTTACCATCATAGGGGATTGGCATGCTAAAGTAGGAAGTCAAAAGATAACCAGAATAACAGGCAAATTTGGTCTTGGAGAACAAAATGAGGCAGTGAACAGGCTGGTAGAATTTTGTCAGGAGAATACTATGTTCATAGCACTCTTTTCCAACAACCCAAGAGACGTCACTACACATGTACATCATCAGAGGGTCAACACAAAAATCAGATTGACTATATGCTCTGCAGCCAAAGGTGGAGAAGCTCCATACAGTCAGTAAAAACAAGACTAGGAGCTGACTGTATTCAATGCTAGATTGGGACCAAATGATTATACACTATATACAAAATATTATCATTATCCACCATCAGAGGTTCCCAGAAGAACCAGCACCTCCCTCACATGACTCTCTAAAGACAAGAGAGCAAATTTTGCTGGCCTCTGTCTTGCAAAGATGGCAAATATACTCAACCTTTTATATCCAACAGCTCTTGGGCTAGTGACTATCCTGGTGAGATTACACAAGCACCATTGATTACATCCTAACTTCTATGGACTTATTACATTACGTAGAAAATTTTGAAGTCCTACCTGACCTGGAAAGTGATCATCTACCTTTATGTATATATATATTTATGAAGCATTTCATCTGGCAGATGCCCTTCAGAGACCAATTTATTCCTGCAATTTCTCCAGCAGGCCCAACAAGATGTAGGGTCAAATGGTCCCAACAACTTGACCAGAAGGTGAGGAGAGCTCTATCAGAGGACAATTTTAAGGAATTAGATCTGATAGACTGAAGTGTCTGAAGAACTACAGACGGAGGTTCACAATATTGTACAAGAGGTAGCAACTAAAACCATCCCAAAGAAAAAGAAATGCAAGAAAGCAAAATGGCTGTCTGAGGAAGCGTTACAAATAGCTGAGGAAAGAAGGGAAGTGAAAGGCAAGGGAGAAAGATACACCCAATTAAATGCAGAATTCCAGAGAATAGCTAGAAGAGATAAGAATGCCTTCTTAAATGAACAATGCAAAGAAATAGAAGAAAACAATAGAATAGGGAGGAACAGAGATCTCTTCAAGAATATTGGAGATATGAAGGGAAAGTTTCATGCAAAGATGGGCATGATATAGGACCAAAATGGGACAGACCTAACAGAGGCAGAAGAGATTAAGAAGAGGTGGCAAAATTACACAGAAGAACTATACAAGAAGGACGTCCCTGATAACATCCCTGATAACCACGATGGGGTGGGCACTGACCTCAAGTCAGACATCCTGGAATGCAAAGTCAAATGGGCCTTAGGAAGTCTGAGCAACAACAAAGCTAGTGGAAGGGACAGTATTACAGCTGAGCTATTCAAAATCTTAAAAGACGATGCAGTAAAAGCGTTACACTCAATATGCCAGCAAATTTGGAAAACTCAAGAGTGGGCACAGGTTTGGAAAAGGTCACTTTACATTCTAATTCCGAAAAAGGACAATGCCAAAAAATGCTAAAACTACCGCACCATTGCACTTATTTCACATGCTAGCAAAGTTATGCTCAAAATCCTACAAGCTAGGCTCAAGCAGTATGTGGACTGAGAACTATCAGAAGTTCAGGCAGAATTTCAAAGAGGCAGAGGAACTAGAGATCAAATTGCCAACATATGCTGGATCATGGAAAAAGCTAGGGAGTTCCAGAAAAACATATACTTCTGCTTCATTGAGTATGCTAAAGCCTTTGATTGTGTGGATCACAACAAATTGTGGCAAGTTCTCAAAAAGATGGCAATACAAGACCATCTTATTTGTCTCTTGGGAAACCTATATACGGGTCAAGAAGCAACAGTGAGAACTGGACATGGGACCACTGATTGGTTCAAAATTGAGAAAGGAGTTTGGCAAGACTGTATACTGTTGCCTTGCCTATTTAACTTATATGCAGAGCATATCATGAGAAATATGGAGCTAGATGAATCAAAAGTTGAAATTAAGATTGCCAGGAGAAATGTCAACAACCTCAGATATCCAGATGATACCACTCTAATGGCAGAAAGTGAAGAGGAACTAAAGAGCCTTCTGATGCGGGTGAAGGAGTAGAGTGCAAAAGTTGGCTTGAAACTCAACATTAAGAAAACTAAGACCATGGCTCCCAGCCCTCTCAATTCCTGGCAAATAGAAATGGAGGTAGTGACATATTTTATTTTTCTGGGCTCCAAGATCACTGCACATGGGGATTAAAGCCAAGAAATTAAAAGATGCTTGCTCCTGGGGAGGAAAACTATGTCAAAGTTAGACAGCATACTAAAAGGCAGAGACATCATCTTGCCAACAAAAGTGTGTATAGTCAAGGCTATGGATTTCCCAATTGCGATGTATGGTTTTGAAAGTTGGAGCATAAGGAAGGCTGAGCGTCAAAGAATTGAGGCCTTTGAACTATGGTGCTGGAGAAGACTCCTGTGACTTCCTTGGACTGCAAGCTGATCAAACCAGTCAGTCCTTGAGAAGATCAACCCTGATAAGTCTTTAGAAGGCCAGATCCTGAAGATGAAACTCAAGTATTTTGGCCACTTAATGAGAGGGAAGGACTCACTGGAGAAGAGCCTAATGCTGGGAATGATTGAGGGCAAAAGAAGAAGAGGATTGCAGAGAATGAGGTGGCTGGTTGGAGTCACTGAAGCAGTTGGCATGAGCTTAAATGGTCTCCAGGGGATGGTAGAGGACAGGAAGGCCTAGAGGAAAGTTGTCCATGGGATTGCAATGGGTCAGACATGACTTCGCAACTAACAACAACAAAAGATGTGAAGGTATGTCTCATGATAGAAAGCATTCTATTACAATACAGTAGCCCATAATTTATGTGTCAGACAAATAATGGATTTAGACAATTGTTCAAATATGACAACAGTAGGATCTTTACCTTGTGATCTCATGCCCTGATATGTAATGTTTTTCTTTAGTCTTTTACATAGAGGGGTGGCAATTGGAATTTTTTCTTTTTTAAAAAAAGAAAGAAATTGCAACAGTGACTGATTGCTTCCAGAAAATGAGTTACTATATATAAGGGGAAAGCTAGAAATAACCAATGCATTTAAGTTTCATTTTCTGTAATACTATGTATTTAACTGCAAGCGATTATTTTAATGCAATCACTTTGCCAGTTATTTTGTTCATCAGGTTTTCTTTTCACTTGGTAGCCTCCTTTTTAGTCTCAATATTCTATTTATTTTCAAGCAGTGCAAAGTGATCTAAAGTTGTTAATTTTCTTTTAGATTTTTTTTTTAACAAAACCCTTTCTGTAACCCATGAAGCTTTTTTTTAAAGTAACATTACAGCAATAACAACCATTGTTACATGACCCTGAATCATCAACATTTCAAATTTCAAAATGTGATACGAAATTGCCTGTGTGTAAATATGCAGGATTGAAGAATATGAAGTCAACCCGCTCCATTATTTCTTATCTTTAAGGGATCATCTGAGGTGATGGTATTCCATTTATTAATAATGCTGATATGTCATAGCTTTTCTCATCCCTGTAAACCATTTCCTGTGGTAGGAAGCAGCCATGAGACATTGATGCAGATCAGGGGCGGGTTTCAAAACCTGTTGCTACCAGTTTGGTCATGGCTGTACGCACACAGTACTTCTGCGCATGCACAGAAGCATCAAGAGGGATGGGTGGTGCCTTCCTCCACCACTACTGGTTCGCCCGATGCAGGATGAACCGGTAGCAACCCATGACTAATGCAGATTCCAATTGTCCCTGCTGGAAATGGAAAATTGAAGTATGCTCATTCCTTGTCCTTATTGCTAATGCTTGTTTAGAGGAGCAATCCATGTCTATATGCAAGTAAAAGAACTGCAAAACCAGTCTGCCCACCCTCTTTATCCAGCATGATCAGATTTTGCATTAGACCCAACCACTGGATGTGAGAAAATATCCCATCAAGATTATATTCAGTGAGAGATTGCATTTATTTATAAAATTATTATAAATTTCCTCATTCCGAAGCCTTGAAAATTCTCAATAGGCCAAAGGTATTCTTTTGCATTTATTCTCTTTACATTTCCCAATACCAGAGAGAAAATAATGAACTGAGGTGTAAACAGTCTATTTGATTTAATAAGATCAGAGGACTGGACAACCAGTGAGACATCAAGATATTATTAACAGGGGTAGCCACAGCAATGGTCATTGACATTTAAAAAATCCCTCTTTTTATAGGTAGTCAATAAACATTAAAAGAGGCTCTTGCCAGATTCAACATTTTTCTCAGATTTAATTTTCTTAAAGAATGTACCGTCGGTCAAAGTACACCTCCATCCTTGAGGTAATCATTAGTTTTGATTCAGATTTATTTAGCTAAAACAAAGTAAGTTGGGCTCAAATTCCCGATCTCCAAACAGTCTTTTTGAAAGGCTCTGTTTTTTGGACTTTTTTTTTTCTATTTCATTTTTTTTCCCTTAAAGGGTTTTCTAGAGTTTGTTTATTTTATTTTCGCCAAGCATTGATTTTATGACAGATACAAATGTAAAGATAAAATAGAATAGAATAGAATTTTTATTGGCCAAGTGTGATTAGACACACAAGGAATTTGTCTTGGGGCCTCTGGTGGCTCAACAGACTAATGCAGTCTGTTATTAACACAGCTGCTTGCAATTACTGCAAGTTCAAGTCCCACCAGGCCCAAGGTTGACTCAGCCTTCCATCCTTTATAAGGTAGGTAAAATGAGGACCCAGATTGTTGGGGGCAATAAAAGTTGACTTTGTATATAATATACAAATGGATGAAGACTATTGCTTAACACAATGTAAGCCGCCCTGAGTCTTCGGAGAAGGGCGGGATATAAATTCAAATTTTTTAAAAAATGCTCTCAGTGTACATAAAAGAAAAGATACCTTCATCAAGGTACACCACTTAATGATGGTCATAGGGTACAAATTTAACACTTAATGATACAACACTTAATGATAGTCATAGGCTACAAATAAGCAATCAGGAAACAATCAATATCAAGATAATTATAAATATATGAAAAGGATATGAATAAAAGAAAACATTAAGATAGGGATGGCAGGCATGCTGGTGCACTTATGCACACATAATAACAACATAATAATAACATAATAATAACATTATTAAAAGCAGGGGAGGCTCTTCTCTTTCCTCACGCAGCTTTAAGCTACCTTGCATGGTTTGAAGTTTTCATTCAAACGAACATGGGTGACTTATGTCCTACCTCTGGGGTTCTGGTTCAGAGGTCTACACAGAGGATATAGCTAGAAAGAGAAAAATATCAACACAAGCAAACCATTATTAATTCCTACTTTTTCAAGTATATAATAGGAGCAACACTGATCTGTTCCCAAAAAAGGAAGTAATGACGCTAAGTATTCCCTAGAGTTCCCATGGGGCACAAATGCATTGATCCTAAAAGGATATCTCCCCCACTCAGTTACCTTATTACAGCAAAACTAGTATCTTTGGGTGAAGCTTAACTGCTGGTAATCTCACAAATATGTCCAATATTTATCACACACCAAGATATTTAGCCTCAAATCTAATCTCTTCCCACAATTTCTGGATCCAATTTCTTTTACCTTTTTTCTCTTATGTGGAAAATTTTGAAACACATTTATCCTGACTGATCCTTAATTGGATTATTTTGGGTTTAGAGACATTCTGAAGACTAGAATTGTTTAACATGTACTATCTATCTATCTATCTATCTATCTATCTATCTATCTATCTATCTATCTATCTATCTATCTATCTATCTATCTATCATGGATCACTGCCTTGTTGTGGCAAAGGGGCTTGTGCAGTGCAATGAAGCAATGAGCTATGCCATGCAGGGCCACCCAAGATGGACATGTCATAGCAGAGAGCTCTGACAAAAATGCAATCCACTAGAGAAGGAAATGGCAACCCACTCCATTATCTTTGCCATGAAAACCCCATGGACAGTACCCAAAGGCAAAAATATATTATGCTGGAAGATGAACCCCTCAGGTCAGAAGGTGTCTAATATGCTACTGGGGAAAAGCAGAGGGCTACTACTAGTAACACTAGAAAGAGTGAAGCGGCTGGGGCAAAGCCAAAAGGATGCTCTGCTGTGGATGTATCTAGTGGTGAAAGGAAAGTCCGATGCTGTAAAGATCTATACTCCATAGGAACCTTTAATGTAAGATCCATGAATCAAGGTGAGGTGGATGTGCTCAAACAAGAGATGACAAGACTGAACATCGACATCTTAGGAATCAACAAACTAAAATAGACAGGAATGGGTGAATTTAATTCAGATGTACATCAGGTATACTACTGCAGGCAAGAATCCCTCAGAAGAAATGGAGTAGTATTCATAATCAATAAAAGAGTAGAAAAAGCAGTACTGGGATACAATCCCCAAAATGACAGAATGATCTCAGTTTGAATCCAAGGCAAACTGTTCAACATCACAGTAGTCCAAGTCTATACCCCAACCACTGGTTCTGAAGAGGATGAAATTGACCGGTTCTATGAAGCCCTATAGCACCTTGTAGAATTAACACCAAAAATGATGTCCTTATCATCATGGGGGATTGGTATGCTAAAGTAGGAAGTCAAAAAATAACCAGAATAACAGGCACGTTTGGTCTTGGAGTGCAAAATCAGGCAGTGCACAAGCTGGTAGAATTTTGTCAAGAGAATATGATGGTCTTAGCAAAAACTCTTCTCCAACAACCCAAGAGACATCATTACCCATAGACATCACTAGATGGTCAGCACAGAAATCCGATTGACTATGTGCTCTGAAGCCAAAGATGGAGAAGGTCTATACAGTCAGTAAAAAAAAGACCAGGAGCTGACTGTGGCTCAGATCATGAGCTTCTCATCACAAAATTTAGGCTTAAATTGAAGAAAGTAGGGAAAAGCATTAGGACACTCAGGTATGAACTAAATCATATCCCTGATGAAAATACAGTAGAGGTGACAAATAGATTTAAGGAATTATATCTGATAGACAGAGTGCCTGAAGAACTATGGACAGAATAAGAACTGGAATTAGAGGCAGAGGAACTAGAGATCAAATTGCCAACATATGCTGGATTATGGAGAAAGCTAGGGAATTCCAGAAAAACATATACTTCTGCTTCATTGACTATGCTAAAGCCTTTCATTGTGTGGATCACAACAAATTGTGGCAAATTCTCAAAAAAATGGGAATACCAGACCATCTTATTTGTCTCTTGAGAAACCTATATGCAAGTCAAGAAGCAACAGTGAGAAATGGACATGGAGCCACTGATTGGTTCAAAATTGAGAAAGGAGTTTGGCAAGGCTGTATACTGTTGCCCTGCCTATTTAACTTATATGCAGAGCACATCATGAGAAAGGTGAAGCTAGATGAATCATGTTTGATTAAGATTTCTGGGAGAAATATCAACAACCTCAGATATGCAGATGATGCCACCCTAATGGCAGAAAGTGAAGAGGAACTAAAGAACCTTCTAATGTTGGTGAAGGAGGAGAGTGCAAAAATTGGCTTGAAACTCAACATTACGAAAACTAAGATCATGGCTCCTGGCCCTCCTGGCAAATAGATGGGGAAGAAATGGAGATAGTGACATATTTTATTTTCCTGGGCTCCAAGATCACCGCACATAGGAACTACACCAAGAAATAAAAAGATGCTTGCTCCTGAGGAGGAAAGCTATGGCAAAGTTAGACAGCAAACTAAAAAAGCAGAGACATCACCCTGCCAACAAAAGTGTATATAGTCAAGGCTATGGTTTTCCCACTTGCGATGTATGGTTGTAAAAGTTGGACCATAAGGAAGGCTGAGCGTCAGAGAATTGAGGCCTTTGAACCAATGGTGAAATGTAAAATTTGTTACTACTGGTTTTGTGGGCGTGGCTTGGTGGTGGGGGTAATATGATTGAGTGGGCATGGCCAATTTTTTTTTACTTTTAAAAGCATTTTTTCTTCAACCTTTTCTGCTGAAGAGATTGTAAAAAATGCTTTTAAAGGGTTCTGACGATCCCAGCTGAATTGCCTGATTGTCAGAACCTTTTAAAAGCATTTTTGCAACCTCTTTGGCCAAAGAAGTTGTAGAAAAAATGCTTTTAAAAGGTTCTGATGATCCCAGCTGAGCCACACAATCATCAGAGGGTTTTTTTACTTTTAAAAGCATTTTTCAACCGAAGAAAAAATGCTTTTAAAAGTAAAAAAAACCCCAACAACTCTGATGATCACATTGCTCAACTAGGCATGGGCAAGGCGGGAGGGGCAGGGATTTTCTCCAAACCACCCGCCGCCATCGCTACTGGATCGGGCGATCCGGTCTGAACCGGGAGCATTTCACCCCTGCTTTGAACTATGGTGCTGGAGAAGACTCCTGAGAGTCCCTTGGACTGCAGGGCTATCAAACCAGTCAGTCCTGGAGGAGATCAACCCTGACTGCTCTTTAGACGGCCAGACCCTGAAGATGAAACTGAAATACTTTGGCCAATTAATGAGAAGGAAGGACTCACTGGAGAAGAGCCTAATACTGGGAAAGATTGAGAGCAAAAGAAGAAGGGGATGACAGAGAATGAGGTGGCTGGATGGAGTCACTGAAGCAGTCAGCGTGAGCTTAAATGGTCTCCAGAGGATGGTAGAGGACAGAAAGGCCTAGAGGAAAGTTGTCCATGGGATCGCAATGAGTCAGACATGACTTCGCAATTAACAACAACCACAACAACAACCCCTCTCTCTCTTTCTCATATATTTGTCTATCTATCTCTTTCTCTACCTATCTAATTCATACAGTCACACATCTCACCAAAAGCAACTCTGGACAGTGTACAAATTAGCTAAAACTATGAATGAATAAATAAAGCAACTCATCAGTATTAATTATAAAAAACATTTAAAACAAAAAAAAGCCCCGCTTACTCAAAAGCTAGGGCCAAAATAATTCAAAATTCTGTCTCATTGGGGCTGCTATTCTTAATTTTATTTATCACGATTCCTTCCAAACTGGTAGTCCAAAATGTGTGCTGAATAATCTGTTGACTATTCCAGGTTTACTCTTAAAGTGGAAATACTGTACAATAGTCCTGTTATTATCTGCTATTGCTATTTTTTTAATGTACTTGCCATGTAATGCTTTGTCTTTCCATGTCTCCTTTCTTTTCTTCATTTGATGTTTCTTGTAGGCCTGTTTGGTCTCTCCAGTATTCAGTAAGCCTTCTTGGTATACCATCTTCGGTGCATCTTCTTCACTGTCCTTCAGATATTCTTCCAATGCCCTTTTTTCTTCTTCAACCATCTGATGTACTTAGAACATTCCACACTCACCTATTTTCCTTGATAGGTAGAGTTTATTGTTTTTCTATATAGCTTCAGATCATCCACGTAACCTCTGAGGTGCGTTAGACTGGCAGATGTTTTTGATGTTTCAGAGCCATGGCCTGAGTCAGTATTGTTGACAGATGAATAAGCGCAATGACAAACAGTAGTGGTGATGGTGATCTGTAACTGTGCCTTCCAGTGTGCCATTGATCTTTGCACAAAGCTTCTGATGTTTCTACGGATTCCTTATTATTTCTAGGCACTTGATTATCCAGTCATGTGGCAGAGACTTGAATGCCTTTTTTGTAGTCAATCCATGCTACATTCAAATTATTCTTCCTTCTTTTGCAGTTTTTCAAAATCATCTTGTAAATTAGGAGTTGATCTTTTGTTCCTCTGCTGTCAGGGTGGTTTCCTTTCCGCTCAGGTGAAAAGAGCTTGTTTTCAACTATATGTTGCTGGACTGCATCAACTACCATACCAGTTAGCAAGTTATTGGCAAGGAGGTAATTGGCATTTAGTTGCCTGGTCCTGCCCCTTTTGCTAGATAGATAGGTCTTGCCAGATTGTTAGCTACTCTTCAGTTTCACCTCCTTGCACTATGTTTTTAAATTGCTTAGCAATGAGTAAGGGAAATCTAATCAAATGTTTCAACCAAAAACCATGCAGTTCATCTTTACCTGGTGATGACCAATTCTTGATCTTCCTCACTCTTTTCTCTACCATTTCTGTTTTTATGACTAATTCTTTCATTTCAGCTTATTTTTTATTCTTATCCATTCTTATCCATTCTTCCTTTAACAAGCTGCATTTTTGTTGCGCCCATATCTGCGCCCAGAACTGCACTGTTTCTTCCTTCTCAGGTGCTGACTGATTCACTGCAGTCTCTCCATTGATGGATTGGTAGAAACATTTCTGATTGGATTGAAATTGGAAGTTCTGCCTACAATTTGCAATTCAATCTTCATATCTGCTGCTCTTCTTGGCTATAGCCATTTTTGCTGCTTTATTATTTCCAGAGCTTCCTTTATCTTCCTTGTTTCCAAATGATATTTCTTGATTAAATATTCTTGGGTTCTCTTGTTCTTCAGCTTCTTACGTTTGATCTCAGCTTGCTGATCTTATTTTCCAATCTGATCTTCCATTTTGATGGCAAAATATTTGTTTGGCTTTTTTCCTTCTTTGTTGATTTTGTATCCCAGGTATTCAGTTATAACTGCAGCTGTGCTGTACATTAGTTGGTTTGTTTCTTGTAGTGATGGTGCTTATACTTGATATTGCAGTATTTCCATCTTTTAATATTTGTGCTAGCTGTTTCTTTGGAACAAGCTTCAGTGCAGACAGCCTTGTTTTGATGTTTTTTGTGCTGTTCTAGATCTCAGTTATTCTTTGTTTCAATTCCTCTACTTCTACTATTCCTAGTTACTTCTGGCAAGTTTTGATTTCTTTGCCCTCAGACCTTTATAGTTCTGATTCTGTGAATACTTTATTTTGTATTATAAATCTACATTGATCTGCTAGCTTCTGTTCTGTTATTTCTGACTCTGGATGTTGTTCTTTCCATAACTGGTGCATTTGTTTCAAATATCCTCTTGTTGTTGGACTTGATCTGTAATAACAGACCACAATTTCTTTATTTTCAATCATTGTATATATGTGATGGCTAAACACCTTTCCTTCCAGTAGTTCTGCAGCTGCTGGCCCTGGTGGCTCAGCCAACAGTCTTGAATCCTGTAGCCTATTTTTCACCATGTCCAGGAACTCCAACATCTAGTGCAATCCAAGGTGACAATCGAGCCAGTATGGATTTCCATGAAGGACCGAATCCTAACCACTGGACCACCAGGACCGAATCCTAACCACTAGACCACCAGGGATCGAATCCTAACCACTAGACCACCAGGGATCGAATCCTAACCACTAGACCACCAGGGATCGAATCCTAACTACTAGACCACCAGGGATCGAATCCTAACCACTAGACCACCAGGGATCGAATCCTAACCACTAGACCACCAGGGATCGAATCCTAACTACTAGACCACCAGGGAATGAATCCTAACTACTAGACCACCAGGGACGAACATATTTTTTTATTTTTATTGTTGTTGTTGTTAACATTATTAACATTATTAACATTATTATTTTTGTTATTATTATTAACATTATTAATATTATTAACATTATTAATATTATTAACATTATTAATATTATTAACATTATAATTATTGTCATTATTGTCATTATTATCATTATTAAAAATATTATTTATTGTTCTGTTGCTTTGCATGTCTATTGAGAGCATCTGCACCGGAGACAAATTCCTTGTGTGTCTAGATCCGTTTCTTCAATGAGCAGTTCCTGTTGTCTGAATCTGGATGAGTCAAGCCGGGGTATGTAATTAAGTCTTTCTTTTTTATAATGTTGGTCCTTTAGTTAAGTGACTTGGTGCCTTAAATTTGCTTTTCATTAAAATTAATGGGAGTCAAAGTCTAATATTTGCATTGATTTTTGTACGGAGCTGTATGGTTGTGTAATTGTTATTGCTATGTCATCTACCTAGTATTTCATTTTGTATTGTTCATGAAATTTGATTCTGATTATTTGTTTATTTTTTCAGATCTTGTGAGCGCCGAGTTGCATGGGGCTTGGATCAGGGAACAGAGGGCTTCAGTCCAGCAGAGCAGCCACAGCCAGAATGACCACATGGGAGGCATACTGAGCCTGAGTCAAAGGAGTCGCAGATGCAGCAAGTTGTCCTGGAGGAGCAGCTTCGTGAGCAGCTTCCAGCAGTCAGTGAAGATGAGGAGGTGGAGACCATATCTCCTCCCAATCTAAGGATGCACAGGGCAGAGAGGAGACAGGTGCAATGCTGGTTGGATAGACTATTTACAAGGAGCAACCTTGCGCACTGTGAAGGGTCGCATCGACATTGCCTATTTAATCCCGCCATAAGAGATGGGCATTGCTGGAACAACATGTCCAAGTTCCTTGTTCTATGTGTCTTCCTCCTTGGACTTCCTCCTAGAACATTTTGGACTGACTCTGGATTGTGTATTTCATTTTGTGAACTGAACTTTGCCAAGAACTACCAGATCACAACAGTCTTGTTGAGCATGGCAGCAAGACATGCTCATCATGTGAACTTCTTTTGAATTACTGGAGGTTTTAATAAAGCCATTGACTCACTATAGTGTGTGCGTGTGAGAGAAAGAGATAGACAGACAGAAAGGGAGGGAGAGGGAGAGAGAGAGAGAGAAGGCAGAACACCTTTGCTGTTTATCACTGATGTATGTTAACAATAAATTATAATTGCAGCTGTGCTGTATAATAGTTGTGTCTGTCTATCTTTAGAAGTTCTCTGAGTGAACATTGCTAGAAAAAATTCCTCACCATGAAGAAAATTTTCACCTAAAATACTCAAATTTCCTAGGAAAGTTATGACAGTTTTACTGTTCTATAAGTAGAGCAAATGTTATAAAAAGGTTCCATAGAGGAAAAATCTGTGTCAGCTAATAATGGCATTGTTAACTTTTAGGTACGGACAAGTTACAGTATTTTCAGTCAAGAATGAACCTGTGAAAGACAGACATAAAGTTGTCATATTATTTTTGAAGGTGCTATTTTTGAGAGATTCTTTATCTAGCCAGGCTGAATTTAATATGGTTTGCTTTTATCTTCTCACAAACTCAGATTTCTTTCTTAGGGAAAAGATTGTAAGACTTCTAAACCAAACTTCCAAAATTCCCTTTTAATCCCTGATTTCCAGAATGTTAACAGCCCATATTATAAAGCTGGAATTACCCAGAAATATGGAGATTTCTTATATAAATTGGATGTAAGTTCAGATAGCGCTTCATAAATTAAATTGGGCACTTTTTCACATTTAAATTAAATTATATCCAAGACCATAGTTTCCTGTCAATGTTATTTCCTTGGCTAACACAGGAACCTCCAGGCGGTAAGCCAAGGTGAGGCAAGTGAAGTAATATTTAAAATGAGGTCAGGATGCAAAAAAATATAGGTTATGCACTTCCATCAAACATTAGAACCCAAACATGGATAGATAGGATTTGCATAACAAAATCACTACATGTATGTCTTCATTTGGATATAATCTTTTTTAGCAAATTAGTTACATCAGGGGTGTCAAACTGGATTTCATTGAAGGCCACATCAGGGTTGTGTTTGACCTCAGGGGGCCAGAGTGGGTGTGGCCAGGATGGGCATGGCAGGGATGCCTGTGGGGACCTGAGCACTCTGCCAGAGAAAACGGGCTCCCGAATTCTGTTTTTAGCTGCAAAAGCCTCCTGCAACCCTCTGTAGCAAAAATGGAGCTCTGGAGGGCCACATGCATCCCTCCCAAGCTCCATTTTTGCTGGCAAAGGCACTGCGGGCCATTCCTTCACTGTTTCCAGGGCAGCTCCGCGGGCCAGATCCGGCCCCCAGGCTTTGAGTTTGATACCCCTGGGTTACATGCACTGAAGTGATATGCTACAAAACTACAGTATATAATCTAGGAATTGGCAACTTAATTCCTCTAGGGATTAGAGCATCCATAACATCTCTAAAACTTCTTCTCATAATCCCCCAATTCACAAATCTGGGGAAAAAAGTTTTTGTTTCTGTTCAGGTAACTGCAAAAAGTCCATAAAATGTTCAAATATATACATATTATAATAAATATATCATTATATATAGTAATTATTGCTTTTATTTCATTTCATTTTTATTGACTTCTCTCCCAACTCTTCAAGGATCCTTTGAAATGTCTATTGTATCATAAATTTATGTGTCATTTTGTGAGTTTCAGTATTTTTCTTTTGAATCCAAAATAAAAATAAAAATAAATCCTCTTTCTCTCTTTATTTTCCCGCCCCTCTCTCATCCAAATTCTATAAAATCTCAGTACATATCTCTGTTGGCACTAACTTTTTTACAAGAAATGACCAAAGCCAATGTAATTTATTTTTTAAAAAATACACCAATGTAAAAATATAAAATTAAAAAGCCTAATAGCAAAAAAGTGACTGCTAAAACAAAGGGTTTTTATAATTTTATTCTATTAGTTTTAATCTTTTAGCCAAATTGAATTAGATTTTTAGTGATATATGGTTTTAATTGCTGTGTTACTGTTTTATTTTGGCTGTATACCGCCCTTAGTCTTCGGAGAAGGGCGATATAAAAATATAAATAATAAATAAATAAATAAATAAAATAAATAAATAAATAAATAAATAAATAAATAAATAAAACATTACCTAGTTAATAAAGGACATGGATTTATGTAATATCTTGTCCAAAGGGCAATAGTAACACAAACCAATATATAATAAGCATGCAAGGAAGTGGCCTAGCTATTTACAAAAGTGTTACTAGGAATCATAACTTCAACTTTATAGAGATTTTTTTTAATTTTTTTATAAGAGCAGTTCATTTAGATTTTGGTGTGATTTTCTATAAAATCAATCTAGAATATTCCTATAAGCATGTTTTATGATGATTTATAACTGATAACTCATTTTAAAGTATTTATGGAGACACACAATAGAGGGTCTGAACACTTCAGGAAGATTGATAAAGACACTGGAGAATTAGATTCAAACTCACCGGGATTTCAATTGGCTCTCATTTAGTACTGTTAATTTTTTAATATAGCAGTTCACTATTTTTTATGGAATAAATTAAAGTTATTTCCAGCCAACTCTCAGATGGGAAGTCTTTTCACAATGACCCAATGACATTAATGATATCTTATTACAGTGATTACTGTTTGAACAATCAGAGAATAGACTAATGCCTACATTATCAACATGATTAGTCATGGATTTTCATGATATATGTCAGATCAGGAAGTACTGTTGCACTTCCAAGTGAAACTCCTAAGTGAAAAATTATCAGCTGAATATATTGTCTTTGAATGTAACCTTCAATCAATATTTATATTTAATAGCTAATTACTTAATAGCAGAATTTCAGAGGTTTCATACAGTAGGGCTTCACACTGACAGCTGCAATGAGGCAACAACACTTAATATATGACAATAATTAGTATGTAGTATTCATAAACTCTGAAGCCCACTAAAATTAAACTACCGGTAATTAAGGAATGGCAGCATATCTAAATATATTTTATTGCTATATGAATAATCCATATGTTGCTTCATGTCAAGTATTCTCAAACTTTTGGGGAAAAAATTCCCATTTTTCGCTTCCTATCACTATGAAGACGGGAGCTTGAGGCTGTGTGAAAGGGCCAAAACTATTTTAACTAATATAAATTTCTACTGAACATCAAGTTTGCCCAAGTTCTTGTGTGTTTTTTTTGTTTTGTTTTTTTACATTTATATCCCGCCCTTCTCCGAAGACTCAGGGCGGCTTACATTGTGTAAGGCAATAGTTTCATTCTATTTGTATATTTATATACAAAGTCAACTTATTGCCCCCCGAACAATCTGGGTCCTCATTTTACCTACCTTATAAAGGATGGAAGGCTGAGTCAACCTTGGGCCTGGCGGGACTTGAACCAGCAGTAATTGCAGGCAGCTGTGTTTAATAACAGGCTATCTTACAGCCTGAGCCACACCGCGGTTTTGATTAAGAGAGCCCAATCACTTGAAGAGTCACAACAATTCCGGGCCAGCAAGAGGATATTTATTTTTTCCTGAAGCATTACAAATTTAATGTACTAGCTAAACATCTGAATTTATACAGTAATCGCCAAAATTGTGGAGACCTTTTGGGAAAAGTGTATTTTCTAAAACTAGCTAATAACACCACTTTTTTTTTAGTAGTGCCATAAAATTATATACCAATGCAAAGATAATTTAATCAAGAATGTAATGCAATAACTTTTATGAAGGATTTGCTATTAGAATAGCAGTTACAGTATAAAGAAGAAAAGTGAAACACATAGAAAAACCAAGATATACAAAAATTATCACGTCAGTTAATATTTATTTTATTTTATTTTATTTATTTATTTATTTATTTATTTTGTCGTAACAATATATACAAGCGTTGCATAAAGGGTTATATAATATATGAACGTATATATGAGGAGAAACGAGGTACTATAAACATATATATACATAGGGGAAGAAACAATAGGACAGGAACGGTAGGCACGTTTGTGCTCTTATGCACGCCCTTTAATACTTAGTTGGGTAACCTTTAGCATGAATTACGGCCTTACAATGTCTTTCCATGGAGTGAACCAAGTCTTTTACTTCTGCAGCTGTTTATAATGTGAAACCAAAATTGAATGATTGCTTCTATTAACTGGATTTTATTCCTGGGTTTCTTCTGACAAACAAGTTTCTTTAGTCGGCTCCATAGATTTTCAATTGGGTTAAGGTCTGGGCTATTCCCAGACCATTCCAGCAGTGGAACATGATTATCTTAAAAAGTGGTGTTATTAGCCATAAAACCTCAAAAATATACTTTTCCCAAAAGATTTCCACAATTTTGGCCACTACTGTAAGATGAAACCTGTTAAGCATTTGGTGAGTAGCTTCTAACTTCAAAATATTTGTCACATTAAAAGGAAGTGACAATGTTTGTTAGCCCTACAAGGTGGAGCAGATAAAAAAACAATGCCAATTACAGTAGGTCAGGACAATTTTTATTGTAACAGCTATAGTAACAGAATCAAGTAAGAATGAGCTTCATCTTTCTTCACTTATCTTCATGTGAACTATGGAACAGTTTATCTGCAGTGTTTTCTCAAATTAGTTTCATGGAAGCAGCTCAAGTCCCACTTATCAGATCACTATCTTGAAAACAGCTCTTCCTTATTTATTTATTTATTTATTTATTTATTTATTTATTTATTTATTTATTTATTTATTTATTTATTTATTTATTTATTTATTTATTTATTTATTTATTTATTTATTTATTAGATTTCTAGACTGCCCTTCTCCCGAAGGACTCAGGGCGGTGTACAGCCTTATTTAAAACACATAAATACACAATATAAATCCCAGATTTAAAATACATTTAAAATGAAATATTTAACAGGCCAATTTAAACTAAAACGGTCATAGACCGATATAAAACCCTTAAAATTTAAAAATTATAAATAAATTAATACATTTAAAATTAAATTAAAATTAAATTAAAATAAATAGTAAATTAAAATAAATATTTAGGCTAGTCCTGCCCGATTGAATAGTAGAGTCTTCAGTTCCCGCTTGAAGGTACGGAGGTCAGGAAGTTGGCGTAGCCCTGGAGGTAACTCATTCCATAGGGTCGGTGCTTCCTCCAGTTCTTCTGAGCTATTCCCTATGTAATCCACAACCATCCACATAATTGCTAGTCCAAGAATATATTGTCATTTCTACTGTGAGAATTTCCAAGAGTTTTCCATGTTTAATTGTATTCTTTTTTTCCCTGAAAAAAAAAAAATTGCCTAAAAATAAACTAGAAAATAAACTTTTTCTCTAAATAATAGCAATAGCACTTAGACTTACATACCGCTTTATAGTGCTTTTCAGCCTCTCTAAGTGGTTTACAGAGTCCCCCAACAATTTACCAACCTCGGAAGGATGGAAGGCTGAGTCAACTTGAGCCTGATGAGATTTGAATTGCCAAATTGCATCAGCCAGCAGTCAGCAGAAGTAGCCTGCAGTACTGCACTCTAATCACTGCGCCACCACGGTTGCCGGACTTTATAATTTATGTTCTTTTTACATAATGTTTCATTTACAAGGCTAGAAAACATCTATCTAATGGCAGTATTTGCAAAGTAGAAATTGAAACGTATGAAAAAATTATCCCAATCCTGTGCCATATATTCCATGTTTTATGTTAACAGTCTATAATACTTCTACAGCTCCTCCCAAGGAACTTTTAATTTGGCCTACATTTGTGTGAATGGAGATAACCCATTTGGTGTAATGATTAAGGCACCAGAGTAAAAATCAAGAGACTATGAGTTTTAGTCCCTTCTTAAGCAAAAACAAACGAACAAAAAAACAAAACAAAACCCTAGCTGGATTACCTTGAGTCAGTCTTTATGTCTCAACTCTGGAAAAAAAGGCAATGGCAAACCACATCTGAAAAAAACCATCCAAAGAAAACTGCAGTGACTAATCCAGATAATTGCCAGGAATAAAAAGAACCTGACTTGAAAGCACCCCCAAAAAAGATATGACTTGAAGTGATTGTGCATATAAGAGAAATGAGACCATTTTTACTCTTAATAAATATATTGGATGGAGAAATGAAGTGTTGGAAGAAATATCCATCTGGTTCAGTTCCAAGCCAGGAGAAAGCTACTGGAAACAAGGAGGCTGATTGGAAAGATGGTTTAATGTTGAAGCAGAACCACCAAGCACATGGTTCTGGTGCAGCTGACCAAATGGAGTTGAGGGGGGGGGTTATACCTTATCTTGGGCTTTGCACTTGAACTTCCTGTTACTGTGTAAGAACGTGTATTCTATTGGATGTTGTCAGACTCCCATGGGGCCATGTAAGGGTTATGTAGGGGTCATAGCTGGCTCTATAGGCAAAGTACAAATCCTAGGTGTTTGTCTGAGCTAAGTTTGGTTGAAGTTTGGAGGGTGATGTAATATCCTTAGGAAATTGTGCACTGTAGTGAACTCTGCTGCTAAATGGTGGTGGGTTAATCCTATTATGTCCACAAGGGTCATGACTTAATCCCATCATCATGGAGCTGAAGGTCTTTTGTTTTGAAAATAACCTGGCCCAATCTTTCCTCAAAGAGTACAAAATATCTGCTGTGGGGGGAGGGAGCTGGGGCTCTGAGTTTCTGTCTCCCTTAAGATTTTTTATTTCTCTTTTAGGGGAAATATTTTATCCTGCCTTTTGTTGTTGTTGTTGTATTATTCCTCAAAACATTTCATTCTTCTAGGAGGGTGGTGGGGGCTTCCCACAGAAGTAAGTTAGGGAAGGTTAAGACTCATGAAAGCAGATGTGAGGAACATGAGATTGGTTTTAGGATTGCTCTTACAATTCTTCTTTAAGTTTCTTGCTCGGTTGCCTGTCTCTGAAGGCTTTCCTATCCATTTTTTAAATTAGCATCTAGTTATTTACAGTTCAAAAAATCCAAATTCTATGATGAGGCTTGTTTTTTTATTATTTTATTTCACTGCATTAAACATCAACAACATTGTAAGTAATTTCAAGGAAAGACAAGAGACTTTCATTAAGCCAGGCAAAATTTCTCAAGGGGATTATAGTTTCCTGAGGAAAAAAAATAGAGAATTTGTTGAGTTGTTTACAGCAAAAAGCAAAAAAGACAATCTCATAGCACGAGGGTGTAACTTCCTTTTTTAAAGCTTTGGTTTGATAAGTGTTCGGGCAGTAACTGCTCTCATTTCAGCTTGTTATTTTTGTATTTTTTATCTATTCTTCTGCATTTCCAGATTCTACTATTTCATCTTAGAGAACAACTTGTACATTTATTAATCCTTTTTTCTTAATATATGTTTGTGGCCATACAAACATATCTGTGGTATGAAAAGCCTTGAGTAGGCTTCCTCTGAAGAAAAGAATCATGAATGCCCATTTTTAAAAGCAAAAAACAAAAAGTTTTGCACAGTTACCCCTTGTTCCTCTTGATACTTATTTCTGGTCCAAAAATGAACAACACAAATCTTGAAAATGATACAAAACATCCAATTAATTTCCAATACAGAAGCTAAACTTGTCCTATTTTGCTAAATTTGCTGGGAGAATCTTCAGTAACTTAGGTCCGATGACACCACTTGAACGCCTGGAGATTCCAGGAATCTCTTGTTGAAGGTGAAAGAAGACAATGCAGAAAACAATTTACAGTTCAGTTAAAACAAATGTGAGAAGCCCCCACCCCCCTCTAGAAGAGTGAAATATTTTGGGAAATATTAAAAAAGCAGACTATTGTATGTCCCTAAAGAAGAAATGTAGAAACATGTTTAGAGGCAGAAAGCAACCCCCAGTCTTTCTTAATAGTCCACAGAAGATGCCAGCACTTAAAAAGATAAAGACTTTACTGAAAGATGAAGTCAATTATCTAGATGGCTCCATTCAGTGTCTTTCTCTAGGCTTGGAATTGAACCAGATGGATATTCTTTCCAACACAAACAAACTATAAGCAAATAGGCAATACCAGCCACAACTGGCAATAGGTACAGTATTATTTATTTATTTTATTTATTTATCGTATTTTTATACCACCCTATCTCCCGAGGGACTCAGGCCGGTTTACAGCCAAGTAAAATATACACATAGATAAAAACAAGTTAAAACCACAATTTAAAATACTTATTAAATACGGCCAAATGTTAAAACCCCAATAAAATAATAAAACCTGATTAAAACCAAATTTAAAATTTAAAAATTCTAGTCCAGTCCTGCGCAAATGAACAGATGTGTCTTAAGCTCGCGGCGAAAGGTTCGAAGTTCAGGAAGTTGGCGAAGTCCTGGGGGAAGTTCATTCCAGAGGGTGGGAGCCTCCACAGAGAAGGCCCTTCCCCTGGGCTCCGCCAGCCGGCACTGCCTGGCTGACAGCACCCTGAGGAGTCCCTCCCTGTGAGAGTGTACGGGTCGGTGAGAGGTATTCGGTAGCAGCAGATGGTCCCGTAAGTAACCCAGCCCAATGCCATGGAGCGCTTTAAAGACAATTACCAAAACCTTGAAGCGCACCCGAAAGGCCACAGGTAGTCAGTGCAGTCTGCGCAGGAGAGGTGTCACGTGGGAGCCACGAGGGGCCCCCTCTATCACCCGCGCAGCTGCATTCTGGACTAACTGGAGCCTTCGGGTGCTCTTCAAGGGGAGCCCCATGTAGCAATTACTATAGTGGGGAGCCCACTAGCAATTACTATAGTATTTATTATAGTAATATGAAATAGTAATAGGCTTTATCTTCCAAGACTCTACAATTCATATGGTGATTTTTTTAAAAAGACATGAAATAAAGAGTTATCTGATACATAGGAGAAAGATTAAGAGAGATACCAACAAAATATTAAAATGTATGGGCAACAAAGAGACATATTGTCAGGACTATGCTTTTCCCCATTGCAATGAGTCACTGTGATAACTGGGTCATCAGAGATGCTGAGCAAGAAAAAAAAATGGGCCTTCAATATGTGGTAATATGCAATGTTTTGGACACATAATGCAAAAGCTCAATGGGAAAAAAAAGTGATGCTTAGGAAAATTAAAGACAATAAAAAGAGGCTAACAGAAGTTAATGTACCTAGATGTTATCTCTAATGGCACAAATATGAATTTACAAAAACACAAGAAGCAGTTACTGAAAGCCAATCCTGGTAAAATGATATCTGTCAGTCACAAAGAATTTGAAGCAACTGAACACTCAAAAATCTTTTTTGTTAACAGCATTATATCCACATTATTTGTTTACATAGTTGCTTCCCTTTGGATTAGGGCTTAAAAAAAGGAAAAATCCAATTTCCCAAATCTTTACAAATCTTTACTTCATAAACGAAGTTGATTTTCAGTTTTTCTTTGGTTCACAAACATAAAAGAAGACATTCTATTATAGAATGGTCAATACAATGTGTTGCTAAAATCATTTATATAGATGTGAGGTCGAACGACTAGCCTTGTGGTGCGACCGTAACAATCTGGAACTGAACACACTCAAAACCATAGAAATGGTGGTAGACTTTAGGAGAAACCCCTCCATACTTCCACCTCTCACCATACTTGACAACACAGTATCAACAGTAGAAACCTTCAAATTTCTAGGTTTAGATCACGAGATCTAAAATGGACAGTTAACATCAAAAACATCATCAAAAAAGGACAACAAAGAATGTTCTTTCTGCGCCAACTCAGAAAGCTCAAACTGCCCAAGGAGCTGCTGATACAGTTTTACAGAGGAATTATTGAGTCTGTCATCTGCACCTCTATAACTGTCTGGTTTGGTTCTGCAACCCAACAAGAAAGACACAGACTTCAGAGGATAATAGAACTGCAGAAAAAATAATTGCTACCAACCTGCCTTCCATTGAAGACCTGTATACTGCACGAATCAAGAAGAGAGCTGTGAAAATATTTACAGATCCCTCACATCCTGGACATAAACTGTTTCAACTCCTACCATCAAAACGACGCTATAGAGCATTGCACCGCAGAACAACTAGACACAAGAACAGTTTTTTCCCGAAGGCCATCATTCTGCTAAACAAATAATTCCCTCAACAATGTCAAACTATTTACTAAATCTACACTACTATTAATCTTCTCATCGTTTTCATCACCAATCTCTTTCCACTTATGACTGTATGACTATAACTTTTTGTTGCTATCACTAAGGGTTAAATTGCAACATATGACCATCATTTATGTTGTAAATGTTGTACCTTTGATGAAGGTATTTTTTTTTCTTTCTTTTTCTTTTTCTTTTCTTTCATGTACACTGAGAGCATATGCACCAAAACAAATTCCTTGTGTGTCCAATCACACTTGGCCAATAAATTCTATTCTATCTATTCTATTCATTTACCTGCTCAGCAGATACAGGATACAATTGCTACCAGATTTTCCTAAAGAAAAATTGAAAGTCAAAGTGAGGTGCAACGGTTCTGTAATGCACACTCACTGAGTGACTTTGAACCAGTCACACATTTTTTTGTGTTTTATTTGTTTTATTTATATAATATTCAATTTTAATCAAACAGTGTGTATTCTGGGTACAATTATGTTTAAATAGTCATATTTATACAACTTTGTTGTGATAGGTCATCACCATCATATTAATAATATAATACATAATAATAGAATAACATTAATACTTAACATTTGATATCTTTTTCTTTAACAACTCTCCTCTATACCATTTCCTCCATTTATATCTCCTCCTTTCTGACTTCTGTTTCTATTACCTAGCCATTGATAGAATATGTCCCATATCAAAAAAAATATTTAGTTTCTTCTTTATCCTTTAAAGGAACCAGCCACACTTTTACTCAGTCCAGAATTATTTAGGTTCTAATTGTGGGCAAAAGATTAAAAGAGGGACCTGGGAATTGCATATACAAGGATTTAGTGTCCCTAGATCTCCCTCCTGAAGAGGTAGTTTATAATAAAACACATGAATTTAAGGAAAGTAATCTAGCCTATCTGGTTTAGTCCAGGACACTGCCTTCCAATCTTGTTCTGGTATCTTGAGATTCTCTGACACTGTCTCTGATTTTCAAGGCAGCTCACGTGGACTTTTCTTCTAATGTATCTCTTTGAGATCTCTGAAAGAATTGCATTAAGAACGGATGGAAGTAACATGCACTGTAGGTCTACCTCAAGGTTCTTCTGTTTTGCCTATTCCATCACATAACATCACTCCTCAGGTATTAGCTAGCTCTCACTTGTTTCATATGGGTATACTTCCCCCAATTTTAACTCATATTTTTTCATTCTGACTATTCTGGATATTTATGGTTTTTGCAACTGTTATAAACATACCACTGAACATAGGGATGGACAAGTCATGAGGAAGATTGGTGGCAGTTGGAGAAATCACTGAGAAGTTCAAGAGGGGATGGGCTGGTAGGAAGATGCAGAAAACAGCAGGGAAGCAGATTGCTAATATTGGCAATTGGATTGGCAGCATGAGAAGGCATTAATAAGATTATGGATATATCCAAGCCAGTTGTTACTAATTGATATCATTCCTATTTATCCCTTATTTCTATATATCCCTTATTTCTCTGTATTCAATCCTGATTCCTTTGAGCAGGAGTAGGATTTAGTGGTTTAGATCAGGGGTCTCCAACCATGGCAACTTTAAGCTTGGAGGACTTCAACTCCCAGAATTCCCCAGCTGGGGAATTTTGGGAGTTGAGATCCACCAGGCTTAAAGTTGCCAAGGTTGGAGACCTCTGGTTTAGATGATCCTTTTTCAACTCTATTGCATCAATGAATAATATGCCTCATTGTTGAAAATGCACTGAGGAACTCAATGTCCACCTTCAAACACCTTAGAGCAGGGGTCACCAACCTTTCGGACCTCAGGGACCAGTAAATTCATAATTTTAAATCCTGCAGACCACTAATACGATTTGCCTAATGACCAGCTAGGTGGGAGTGGCTGGGAGGTCATGTGACTGTGCAGGCATGGCCAACTTAACATCATGCACATCGAGGGGCACCTCGCTGGACTCTACTCACCCCTCTCCTCCCAGCCACTCCTCGCCTCCCTGCCTGGGCTCCTTAGGGCCCCAACAGGAAGCAGTTGTTGGAGCTAAGCAACCACCACAAGAAAGAGTTGGCAAAACAGCTGCTCAGTTCAAATTGATCTGGCCAAGAACAGGCTCAGCAGAAGCACATCATTGAGGACCTGAGGGTGCAAGGCCTGGTACTGGCATCTGGAGGCTGAGCAGGCTGAGATGGTCAGCCAGTTCCAGGCCATGATACAGTCCCACTGGAACAAGGCCCTTCGGCTCTTCACCACCAATGGTGCTTCCCTCCAGCCTTGATCCAAAGCCCCACACCAGGAGCCTGAAGCAGACCCCAAGTCAGAATTTCTGCCCCCCTCAGACCCACACAAAAGGACCCCGAAGGTGATACTCTCTGCAGCAACACAAGTGTTCATTGCATACATCCAGCCCAGGGGTCATAGTTTGAGGACTGCTGATTTAATGAAATATAAAAAAAATGCAAATAATTTTTCTGTGGACTGCTAAAATTTTCTCGTGGACCACCAGTGGTCCACGGACCACCAGTTAGTGACTGCTGCCTTAGAGCAAGAATCTTGTACAAGATACCCAGCATTCTCAAATTATTAGAAACCAAGCTGTTACCACAATTTCTCTATGGTATCCAGCTGGGGACCTTTTCTAATTCTGTACTGGTAGAACTAGAACCATGCAAATTTCTAAGAGTAGCTCTTCAAGTCCCTTCAGTGCAGCCTTGTAACTAAAAGTAGGCTAAACAAAAGTGGAGACTAGAGTGTGAGAAGACATCCTCAATTGTTTGCTAAAATTATTTTTCCTTTTCCCTGGCCTTGACACACTAACTATGAGCCATGACTTTCAATTCACATAGAAATAGGCAGGGATGGCTAAAATCACATCTACGAACTTCTCTGCAGGTCTCCTACTCAGCATGGAGATTGAGCAGGCAAAGCATTTATTATTGAACAGCAAGTAACAGCTACAGTGTATCAGTCAGACCTAGCCAGGGCCCCAAACTTTCTTTGCAGTAAATCCAACAGATATTCTGCTTTCTCCCTGGTTTACCTAACTAAATTGGAAATCCTGAAAGACAGAAATGCTTTTACACTGGCACAATGTCACATCCTCCCCTCAACTATGCTCAAAGGCTGATATAGGAAGGCTCCATACTGGGAGCACCGGTGCCCCTGCAGCTCTGGAACTAGAGAAATAGCAGAGAATGTTATGGTACAAGCTTCTCGAGTGCTTGTCCTATAGAGACACTTGCACTAGTCTTATCTTACCACTAAATATCCAGGATACTTTTATGTTACCCTGTTGTTTCAGATGCTACCCTTGCTACGGCATACCACATTACGATTTCTGTACAGCAAAATTGGTTGGATGCTGACTTTGGCTTGTGCCTGAAACACAGCATTATGAAATAGTTTTATGGCTACCTAGTTTGTCATATTGGGATTCTTTGTAACTTGATAGTTTTCCCCATACTAACTTTCTATATTCCATTACACCATCTAACACTTCCACCATTCTTTTTAGATTCTCATTTTTTATATCTTTTTATCACCCACACATACACACTGTCTCACCTTTTATAACTTTTAGGTTTTTATTTTTCACTTTTTAAAAGAATCTCTCTCACTCTATCTTATCTATCTATCTATCATCTATCTATCTATCTATCTATCTATCTATCTATCTATCTATCTATCTATTTATCTATCTATCATCTATCTATCATTTACTGCAGTGATGCTGCCTTGTGCTCAAAATAAAGATTGGTATGGTTTGGTATGGTGTGGTTTGGTGTGTGCTTTAGTATGGTATGGCATGATATGGCATAGTACGGTACGGTACAGAACGGTATGATACAGTATGGTACGGTACAGTACGGTATGGTACGGTATGGTATGGTATTGTATGGTATGGTATGGTATGATGTGTACTATGCTTATTATTTTAATCAATTAAAACTGGTATATGTTTATGTATGTTAACTTTATACACTTTTGATGTGCTCTATACTTGGGTGAGGATTACCTATTGTTCCTCAGTGGTAGTAGCTGTCATATCATCTACAATGATTTTCATGTCTTATACTCTCAAGTGGACACGGTGGCTCAGGGGCTAGGAAGTTGAGCTTTTCAATCGAAAGGTCGGCAGCTCAGCGGTTCAAATCCCTAGTGTAACGGGGTGAGCTCCCATTACTTGTCCCAGTTTCTGCCAACCTAGCAGTTTTGAAAGTACCTAAAAATGCAAGTAGAAAAAATAGGGACCATTGGTGGGAAGGGAACAGCGTTCCGTGCGTCTTTGGCATTGAGTCATGCCGGCCACATGACCATGGAGACATCTTCAGACAGCACTGGCTCTTCAGCTTTGAAACGGAGATGAGCACTGCCCCCTAGAGTTGGCAACGACTAGCACGTATGCGTGAGGGGAACCTTTACCTTTACCTTTATACTCTCAAGGTTCTTTTGTTGGAGTAATTCAATTGTTGGTTTCATGTCAAAAGGTAATCTACTGAAATTATGTGTTGTTTAAGATGCAGAATTCTACCAACTCTTTCTCCAGCTCTTCTTGTTATTAACTAACTTTTCAATAGAAACTAGTGAAAAATTTTCTTACCTGAATCAGGACTTTTACAATGTCGTAATACCTTGTTGAGATGCTTAGGGCCTAATAAATACAAAATGATCTGTACTTTTTCTGGATAATTACCACGGGTGAAATCTACTTACCTTCCCTACCAGTTCGGAAGAGCATGTGCTGCGTGCACACAGACCCTCTGCACATGCGCAGAAGATAAAAACAGGAAGTAATGATGACTGGGCAGGTGGGTGGAGCATCATGCTGTCGTCGCTACCAGTTCTCCGAACCACCCGCCGCCATCGCTACTGGTTTGGCCAAAACAGTCCAAACTGGTAGCACTTCACCCCTGATAATTACATGGTTATTTTTCCATGGACTTAACAAGAACTTTTCTGATATTTCCCTCACTTTGTCCAAATAATCTATGAGTACCACAATATATCAGAAATTTATGTAGTTATGCATTATTTGAGGTATTTGGGGTACAGTTAAATACGGCTGTCAAGAAAACATTGAAATTAAGTCCTCCAAATACTTCTAGATGTATCCTCAGATGATGTTTTTGAGTCTTAAGGTTGTAAAACGCTATTTCATGGATCACATGGATATGATGAAGGATAACATAAAGTGCTTTACACAACAGGGGAGCTTTTAATACTTTATGGTACAAAACAAAGACCTTCTTTGTCAGTTATTTTGAAAATATACTTTATTGCTGCTTTTGGCCTAATCCTGGCCCTGAGTATTCATGAGTATACTTTTTGTAAGAACTTTTTGAACACATAATGGTAAGGAAGGATAATATAGTTTTCATCACAGTTAAGTATGAAAGATAAAATTAAGATTACCAAATAACAGCAAAAAACCCAGCAGATTTTTGTTCTGTATTGTGTTACTGCAATAACAAAAAAATAAAAATAAAAATCGATGTCCTTTTTCCAGCTGAAACCTACACTTTTCTTCAAGGTTTTGCAAAACGATTTTGCTTTCCAAACTTAGGTTGTATCATGTTGACAACTTTTGCTGAGAGTCATTTTGTACTACTAAATACTTTGCCAGGAATTTCTATGTCTTTTACACTTCCATACATTGTTTCTTCTTCTCCATTTGCTTGGCTGCTACTAATATTTGCTGCTTCAATGAGACCCTCCCAAGATTCTTGAAGTTTGAATTAGAGATATTAAAAACAAGTTTATCTCTGATCATAATGTCTAAATCAGTCCCAGGCTCATAATCTCATGTTCTTCTACTCAGCCAAAGCTTCCAAAACCTATTATAGCCTTTTTCTCCTTGGTTCTTCTTAACCATTGTGCAAGTTGTTGTAAATCTCTAAATTCCAATCTAATATGTAGCCATCGGTTATCAAAGTTTATTTAGTCTGCAACTGATTATAGTGGGCTTTGCTTACCACTTACAAAAACAGGAGAAGAGTGTTAAGTTTGGGTATTGACGAGGCAGGAGACCAGGTTAGTGACAACAGCTCTTTAATATAGTGTGACCCAGCAAAACTCTGGAGAAAAACCTCTCCTTATATACACTTCAGCCAGAGGCTGCATCCAATCAGAAGCGAGATACTTCCCGCCTAAAACTCCCGCCAAAACTTACAGTAATACATTACACTCCTTCCCTCCCAGAAGGCACTTTGCCAATATTTACATATTACTTCTCGTAGTCCGCAGGTCGTGGGCGTCTCCTGACTCTCCCGGACCTCGCACTTCACTTTCTGGAGTTGAGTCGAGCTTGCGGAGGGTTTTCGTTCCTCTGAGCTCCTCCTCCCGGCCATCCGGCCCTGGATTATTTGCCGGCTCGGACCTGCTGTCCTCTAGAGGGACCGGAGGGTGTCGCTGGACTTCGCCTGACTCAGATAAGTCTCTGTTTGGTTCTACGCTTTCTGTTTGTTCTCGGCTCCAGTCAGCTGTGGGGTTAATTAAATCATAGTCAGGGCTGGTCTCGCCTAATTCTGCCTTATCGCTCAATCTGTTTCTTAATTGATCTATGTGGCGCCTCCAAACTCTGCCATCGTCTATTTCCACTAGGTAAGATTTGGGGCCCGTTTTGTCTATGACTATCCCCCTCTTCCAGCTTGGGCCGTCGCTGTAATTATGTGCCCACACTGAGTCTCCTATGTTTAATTCCCGGATTCTATCTGGTTTTGTTTTGAACCCGTCCTGCACGTAGTTCGGGTGTAGCCGGTCTAGTGGGCACCGTAGCTTCCGCCCCATTAATAGCTTGGCTGGGCTGCGGCCGGTGGCCACACAGGGGGTCCTGTGTTGGACGGTTAGAATCGTCGATCTGTGCCTGCCAATCGCCGGGCCGCTTCGTGATAGCGCTTCTTCGCACTCCGAACAAAGCGTTCAGCAAGGCCGTTCGGCGCGGGGTGGAGCGGCGCTGAGAGGGCATGTCGGATGCCCCGTTCAGCCAGGTACCCTTCAAATAATGCTGCGGTGAACTGGGGGCCGTTATCGGACACGAGGGTGTCCGGTAGCCCGTGCGTGGCGAAAAGGTGTTTTAGTGCCGCAATGACAGCTCCGCGGTTGTGGATTTCATTAAGATGATCTCCAGCCATTTGGAGAATGCATCCACCACAATTAGAAATGTTTGGCCGTGGAAGGGCGGCAAAATCAATGTGTATGCGGGACCAAGGGCCTTGGGGTTTCTCCCACTCCAACACTGGGGCCGTGGGTGGTAGTGGTCTGGATTCCTGACATACCTGGCATCGCCAACCCTGTCACCGATTTCCCTGTCCATTAGGGGCCACCAAACATAGCTCCTGGCTAGCCCCTTCATCCTTACAATTCCTGGGTGACCCTCATGCAGTATTTCCAGGACTTTTTTTCTCAGCTTCTCTGGAACTACCACCCTATCCCCCCAGAGCAGGCACCCCCCTTGCACAGACAATTCCCCTCTTTTCTTTGCAAACTCTCTAAAACGGTCGCCCGGCGCAGCGGCCATCCCTTGAACCCAACCGATTACAGTTCTTAAAACAATGTCCCGGTAGGAGGCCCGAGCCACTTCCTGCGATGTGACTGGGCCAGAGTCCCAAGAGTCAATTAGTAGAACGGGGGTGCCCGGAGTAGGGTCCTCGATTTCCCCGGGCAACGGGCATCTGCTCAATGCGTCCGCATGCCCCAGCTCTTTTCCAGGTCGATGCTGCAGTTTGTAAGAGTAGGCGGCCAGAAAAATAGTCCATCTGGTCAGCCGGGGTGATAGTGCCACTGGCGTTGGGCGGTCGCCAGCCAGTAATCCCAATAGCGGTCTGTGGTCAGTGATAATTTCAAAGTCTCTCCCAAAAGCGTATTCGTGAAATTTTTCACCCTGACACTATTGCGAGAGCCTCCTATCTAGCTGGCTGTAATTCCTCTCAGCCGGGACATCGTTCGTGAATAGAACGCTATAGGGGCTTCAGTGCCGTTTGGGAGTCTGTGGCTAAGTACAGCTCCTACTCCATAGGGGACGATCACAAACCAATACTAACGGCAGTCTGTTGTTGTATTGTATTAACAGGCTATCGCTTGATAGCAAACTTTTACTGCCTCAAATGCCCTATTCTCTGACTTCCCCACGACCAAGCAGTGTTTTTCCAAGCAATTTATGCAGCGGTTCAGCAACGGTTGCCTTGTCTTTTAAAAACACGGCGTAAAGTTTACCAGACCCAGGAAAGCCTGGAGTTCTGTCTTGTTTTTGGGTGCTGGGGCTCTCTTTATCGCCTTGACTTTGCTCTCAGTGGGGTGAATCCCTTTTTGTCTATTCTATAGCCCAAAATTCAACAGATTCGACCCCTATCTGACACTTGCTTGCTTTGACTTTTAATCCTGCCGACCTAAAATGGCCAAAACTTTCCTTAATCGCTTCCCAGTTCTCTTAAATCTTCCCTGATACCAACACATCATCGAAATAGGGTACGACTCCGGTAACCCTTGTAGGAGCCGCTCCATCAAATTTTGGAATAGCCCGGGCCACACTCACCCGAACTGTAACGGGTGCACTTAAAGGCACCCCGGTGCGTTACAATGGTCTGGGCCTCAGCTGTGCTAGCATCTACGGGTAGCTGTTGGTACGCTTGTGCCAAGTCTAATTTGGCGAAAACTTGTCCGTGCCCTAGTGAGTGCAATAAGTGTTGCACTACTGGAACTGGGTAGGCGCTCTTTTGCAATGCTTTGTTCAAGGTAGCCTTGTAATCAGCGCAAATCCTTATGGACCCGTCTGGTTTTATAGGGGTGACGATTGGCGTCTCCCATTTGGCATGGTCAACTGGCACTAGTATCCCCTGGCTGACTAATTTATCTAACTCTTTGTCGATTTTAGGTTTGAGTGCAAAAGGAACCCTCCTTGCCTTTAACCTAATGGGAGCTATTTGGGGGTCTAAATTGAAGGAGATAGGGGTCCCCTTGTACTTGCCTAAACGGTCCTCGAATACGTCTGCGAATTCCTCCAGTAGGGCGTTTTGCAGGTTGCATCCGCTCCGGTGGACGCCAGTCACCCCCATTCCCAACGCCCGGAACCAGTCTAGCCCCAGCAAGCTTGGCAAGGTTCCTCGACTAACGTGATGGGCAGGGTCTTTTCGTATGTCCCGTACTTGACCTCGACGGTCGTTGTCCCTCGAACAGGGATGCGGTTGCCCTGGTAATCCTGCACCCGGAGCCGTTGTTTCTGTAGCTTGCGCTTTGCGATGTGCGGCAAGGCTTTCACAAAAGTGTCCCAGGACATGATTGTGATTGCTGATCCTGTGTCTACTTCCAGTCGGCACGGTACGCCTTCAATTGTCGGGTTTGTGAAGATCTTTTCTTCGATGCGGGTAGCTGCGTGGTCTATGGTAACAGTCATTCGGTTTGACTTCGCGCTCTTTCTTTCCTGGCCAATCGCGGGTCGCCTCGCCGATCTCGCGCTCTGATTGGCTGGTTTGAAATTTCGGCGGGAATGTGGGGTTTGCGTCTCTGACTCAGAGCCGCTCTGATTGGCCGATTTGAATTTTCGGCGGGAAGGTTGGGGTGCTCGGCAGACTTGAGCCAGGTGCCCCTTCCTTTCACACCGCCGGCAAATGGCGTCCCTGAACTTACATCTTTGGCGCTGATGTCGCCCCCCGCAACTTCCGCATTCCTCCGGGTCTTCCCTTGTCGATTTTCCGGTGTAGTGGACTTCTTCCTCCTCTTCGCTGGTTGACTCACGATAGGTTTCTTCGTGGTGGACTGTGCTCGGCTTTGCGCCCGCCATCGGCGTGAGTCGCTTTTGTAAGGTGTCTGCTGCATGGTTGGACATCTCATGGGCTCTGGCTTCGTCCAGAGCGTTTGCCAATGTCAGGTTACTCTTGGCTAGCAACCGTCTCCTCAAACGGATGTCTCTGACCCCCCGTATAAGTTGTTCCAGCAGCTCTTCGTCCAGATCGCGGTACTGCAATGCTTGGAGGCTTGTCTCAGGGCTGCCATGTAGTCGCTGATAGACTCGCCTTCTTGTTGCCTGCGCTCCCCAAACTCGTACCGTCGAACGTATTTGGACGGGGCTGGTGCGTAGTGATTCTTCAGGAGGGTCTGAAGGGTCTGCCACGATACGGAGTGTAGCGGTGTTGGCTCCGCTAGGGCTTCTGCGACGGCGATGACTGCGGACCCACAGTGGCTTATGAAGTAAGCCCGTTTGCGGTTGTCGGAGACTCCCTGTAGCTCGTTTGCCTCCAGGAAACTTTCGAAACGGGTCATATATATTCCCCATGTCTCCTGGGCAGGGTCAAACGGAGTGGGTGGCGTGTAGCCGGTCATCGCTGCATTCGCTATCACCTTGCTGGGTTTGATTCTCGTAGTGAGTTCAGCTCTGTTCTGGTGCTCTGCCTCAAGATCCCACCTTCGTCGCCAATGTTAAGTTTGGGTATTGACGAGGCAGGAGACCAGGTTAGTGACAACAGCTCTTTAATATAGTGTGACCCAGCAAAACTCTGGAGAAAAACCTCTCCTTATATACACTTCAGCCAGAGGCTGCATCCAATCAGAAGCGAGATACTTCCCGCCTAAAACTCCCGCCAAAACTTACAGTAATACATTACAAAGAGAATGATAAATTGTTCAAGGATCCCTGTAAAGTAATATCATTGCCCCCTTCCTTCCTTCCTTCCTTCCTTCCTTCCTTCCTTCCTTCCTTCCTTCCTTCCTTCCTTCCTTCCTTCCTTCCTTAATACAGGCTTTAAAAAAACATAATTCAAATAATGAAATGTAGGTTTAATGGGACATAAAATTCATAAATCAAAAATGTATTAACTTTAATGGTTGTAAATACTTGCTTAGCAGGTTTATGTGAATAATACACAAGAACATAGAAAGAGAAGCTAAAGCACACTCAGCATGAATTCCTCTTTAATATTCTTTCTAATCTACTTGTTCATTCCTATTTCATATATTCAATATATGACTGAATATATGAAAAACAGAAAAACAGTAACATTCCCCCCCCCAACATGGTACTGTGCAAACTTACTTATCAATTGCTGAAGTAAATTTATATAAGTGAGGTGACACTTCCAATATCTAGAATATGTGTGCAATGTCTTTACATCAATTGTATTACTTTCCAGAGGTCTATTTATTTTTATTTATTTATTTATTTCCAAAGATTCTCAGATAACTCTCAGCAATGTATAACTCCCCAAATCCATAATTTAGATTAAAAAAAAACATACTAAGAAAAATTAAAACCATGTTTATATACTATAAAATAACCATGCACACCTGGAGTCAAACATTTCCCAAATAATAGGAGCAGAGGAAGATTTCTTATCAAATCATCCCTTTTGTTTCAGTGGATGCTATCAAACTTTTTTTTCTTGGAGGTTTTCTAGATTTGACACACTCATACTCAACTAATTGTACTACTACTGCTTACTCTTTCAGACATAGCATTTGTACATTTACTTAACAGTAAATCCCGCTAAATTCACTTGGGTAATTATGCATTTTGTAACTGATGTTCTTCTATATATTCCCTGCCATTTAAGTATCATTCTTCTGATCATTCCATGTTTCTTGCAGCTGCTAACCATCCCAAATCAAGCAGATCAGTTTGCTTGGAGAATATTCCAAAAATGTTTTTGGAAGCTTATATATATATAAATTACATTATCCATTCACAAGATCTTATGAGCCAGAAAGGAAGGGAAATGGAGACAGAATATGCATTATGACTTGTCACACTGTTTAAATTTCATTTTGTCCTGAGAGTGTTTCAGAGGTTAAAAAAATTGCGAGATAAGACAAGAATATCATTTTACTGTGTTAAAGACAACTATTAGTCATGTCCTGAGCAAATAGGGATTTATGACTCAGACATAATTCTTCCAAATATGCCGGCTGTTCATAAAAGGCAGAGATATATGACTCAAAAATAACATTGAGACAGGAATAATTTTACACTTCACTTTGCAACGTTGACTTGCCTCCAAAATATATGGCAAAATCTCTATGCTTTATGAATAGGTTTCTGTCAAGACTGCAGATTTACAGCTCACACTTCTAAATCAAGTGAATCTCTTAAATAAGAGAGAGATCAGCACAGATAGGGAGGAAATGCATGTATAATACACGATCATTATTTCAAGCATCTGAGTACACCTCTTAGTTTGAGAAAGATGACGTGGCCTTTGCAAATTGGCTAAGTTGCCCTTTTGATGCCAGGTGCAAATACCAGGTGCAGAGCATCAGAGAGTTCAGAGTGTTTTAAGTTCAGATAACAGGACTTCCTAGTCAGTTTGGAATAGTGGTTAAGGCATCAAGCTAGAACAGGGGTGTCAAACTCAATTTCATTGAAGGCTATATCAGGGTTGTGTTTTACCTCAGGCGACTGGGTGGGCATGGCCAGCTTGACATCACTCATGTTGGGGGCACCTGTGGTGGCTTGAGTGCTCTGCCAGCAAAAACAGACCTCGTGAACACACATGGCCCTCCTGAATTCTGTTTTTGCTGGCAGAGGATTGCAGGAGACCGACACAGCTGAAAACACAGCTTGGGAGGACTGCATATGGCCTGTGCTCTGTTTTCATTGGCAAAGGTACCACAGGCTGGTCTTTCGCTGTTTCCAGGGTGGCCCTGCAGGCCAGATCTAAGGAACCTTGCTGACTGGATTTGGCCTGCAGGCCTTGAGTTTTACACCCCTGAGCTAGAAACGAGAGGCCATGAGTTCTGGTCCTGCCTTAGGTAAAAAGGCAACTGGAAAGGAGGCAATGGCAAATCACTTTTGAAAAACCTTGCCAATAAAATTGCAGGGATTATTAGTCTGGGAAGTTATCAAGTGTCAATATAAACTTGAATGCAAAAAATAATGCAGCTTGGATAAAGGAAGCGGAGAACTTAAAAAAAAAAAGAAGCTGAAATGAAATAATTGTAATAGCAGCAGAAATGGTAGAGAAAAGGGCAAGGAAGATGGAGGACTGGTCTGCAAAAGGTGAATATGAACTGCATGGTTTTTTTCAGATTTTCAAATTCGTGTAGGAGCGGGTGTAGTCAAACAACATATCCTTGAAAATAAACTGTTTAGAGCTGAACAGAAAGGGGATTACCCAAATAGCAGAGGACCAAAAGTTCAGCTCCTAACTGACTGGATGTTTTTGGAAAACTACAAGAGGAGGAAGACCAACTTGAATTGTTTGGATTGATTACAAGAAGGCATTTGATTCCCTGCCACTTGATCGGATAATCAGGGAATCAAATGCCTTCTTGTAATCATTGATCCTGAATAATCAAGTGCCTAGAAATAACAGTCAGGAGAACTGTCAGAAGCTTTCTGCAAAGATCGATAGAAGACATGGATGCTGGTCAATGGTGATAGATTGGAGAGGTTAACATCAAGAGAGGAATCTTTCAAGAAGAGTCACTATCACTACTACTATTTGTCACTGTACTGATTCATAGTCAGGCTATGGATATCAAACATGTGAAACATCTGCCAGGCTATTTCATCTTCTTTATATAGACAATCTGAAGATGTATAGAAAAACATGATCTGAAATGAAATTTCTGCTCAACCGGGTCCAAATTTATAGCCAAGATATTGCAATGGAGTGTGGACGTGGAAAATGTGCTGGTCTTATCATTAATAGGGGAAAATAGCAAGAACTGGAGGAATCCAGTTGCCCTATGGAAATAACATCTGGATGATGACGATAATTTCAAACACCTGGGCATCCTTCAGGCTGGAAATATCAATCATACTCAAGTCAAGAAGAAGATGAATTGTGAATGCATCAAATGAGTGAAGATGATTTTAAGGTCCAAACTTAATGGCAAAAAAATAATCAAGGCAATTAACACCTAAGCAGTTATTAGATGTATTCCTGGAACAGTGGACTAGAGTCAAGTGAACTAGAAGCCCTGGATATGAAGACCAGAAACATAATGACAATGAATCAGGCTTTTCATCCACACAACAATGTTGACCGACTCTACTTAGCACGGAGTATAGGTGAGAAAGCAATGTTGCAAGTACACCAAACTGTTGAAGAAGAAGAAAGTTCATTGGAAGAATATCTAAAGGACAGTGAAAAAGATGCATTGAAGCTATATTTGTTCATTTAAATAATAAATTATTGCAGGATGGGGAGAAGCAGGAGCAATAGCATTTTCATATATATTTTTTTGAAAAAAAAACACTCACTTATAGCATTTTGCTTTGATACCCTCCCATTTTCATTTTACATTTTTGTGGTTATTAGTTTGAAACTGTATTCATTAGGAATTTGTACATGTAGACTTGTTTCACTGCAGAACATTTTAGAAAAAAATATCTAGACTTTACAATATTGCCTAGTCACCTGCTCATTCCACAAAATTCTGCTGATATTAAAACTGCTTTAGTTAACAAAAATCTAAATATATTCCATTTCCACAGAATTGTTACTCTGAACAAGTAACACTGCTCTGAGTAGACTCAGATCTAAAACTGGAATGAAAATGGAACAGATCTGGCTTTGGTATACCTTAAGACCAATTTAGCATCAACAGGTTTCAGAGACATTTCTTTGAGTCCGCTTAAGTTTCCTGATTTACCTGGCTTTACAGTATTTTTATTTTTTTAAAGAGCTAATAAATAAGAAAGTAATCTGATGCAAAACCAACCCTCTACTGTCTTTAATTCCAGGGCATTCTTTTTTTAAAAAAGGATAGAAGTATATCATGAATCCACTGGGAATGGAAAATTTAAATTACTTACTAATAAGGTCATGGTGAAATTATTTTACATCCTTAGTGCATACGGTTAAGGAGAACAAAAATGATAAAAATATAGAATGAGACATTATTTATGGCAGACAGGAATGAAGGAATAATCAAGGACAATGAAGTTCTGGGAATCTGAGTAAGGAAAAATAAGTATTTCCCTTATTTTATAGATAACTTGATTGTGGCTTTTACCCACCCTCTTCATTTTCCTAACAGATAATGGAGAAAGTCATTTAAACACTTTATCTATACAAGACAGTAATATCCATTCCCCCTCATCAAAGACTACTCCCAATGCCATGCTATAATAGCACTCTAACCTCAAAATGAAGTGGAAAACTTTTTGAAATGAATAAATAGGTCAGAATTCTCTCTTCAAATATTTTCCCCTTTCTAATGCTGAACCATTTGTGAAGAGTTTTTCACATCTCTTACCAAATCCCCTTGGAAATAAAAGACACTCATATCTGCTCACAAGTAATTCACAAATGGAATTAGAAATTTCATATCCTGATTTCTGTTCCCTTCTGTCCAGTAGGTTTTATAGCTATGTCTGTGCTGACTGCTATCGATGTACTCCTCTATAAAAGAGTTTATTGCTTCTGGTTCATATTAATTTTACAAGGTTCAGGGCACAAACTGTTACACCCCATTATATCTCAAGGATAAGGTTCAGAAACTTGGGACTGGACAAATTCATACCCAATTATTGCTGTGGGGCAGCAATAAGAAATCATCTCCTATTGAATAGACAGATGCTTGGCCATATTGCTTATCATCCTTTCTAAAACCAAGGAAAGGGAAATTTGAATTTTCATTTCATTTTGTCATGGAAAATTCAGAAGTACAGAGCACAACCCTGAGGAGAAAAACTATGTTTACTGCTAGGATCTTTGGGTTTGCAAGAAAGGGAGATCCTGAACAATGGGAAAACAAAATTTTTTAATAGAAGTTGAGAGCTACAAGGTGGGAAATTGTAGAGATTTGATTGTTGGCAACTTTTGGAGAAGGTAGGCAGGCTCAAGTTCCTGAATCTGAGATTGCTTCTGTTGTGAGGCAAACCTGCCCTTTCAGGAGCAGCAGAAGAGACCTTGTTGAAGAAGCGGAATGGCTAATAGGATCAGAGAGGAGCTGGGTTTGACACTTGTTGCTTTAACCATTTAGTCGTCTCCATCTCTTGCCGACTTTATTGGCAAGGGCTCTCCATCCTAACCTGTCGAGCATAGCTTCTTTCAATGGTTGAATGCTCAACTTCGTATCAGATTTGATCAGAGGTGGGTTCTACTTACCTTTACTACTGATTCGCAACGGGATCGCATGCGCAGATCGTCTATGATGACATCTGGATTGGTGGGCGGAGCCTCTTGCCAGTTTTACTAACAGTTCTATTTAACCAGTCTGAACCGGGGACAACCCACCACTGGATTTGATGTTATCAAGGGGTTTAATACTAATCATGTACAAAAGCCAAGGAGGAAAAGAATGAGTCCTGTATTTTATTCCCTGTATTTATTTTCTCCACCACAGGGTTAGCATGTACAGTATAATGGAAATTTAGGGTACATTGTTTAGAAGAAATCAAATAATAGTTTTGACAACAAAATTCATTTTCAAACAATGCATTTTGTTTTCTTAGAAGATCATCAAATCCAGTTCTTTACTTAAATCCAGAATCTAAAATGACCTAACCAAAGAGAGAGGCAATTGGGGAGGGTAGGTTCAAAAGATGCTTGGGAAGCATGGCTTGATAGACATCCAGTGACCTTGGGAACATGTGGCTTACCCATTTCCTTCCACTTATGACTGTATGACTGTAACTTCATTGCTTGTATCCTTATGATTTATATTGATATTGTTTCCTGATTGCTTATTTGTACCCTATGATTATCATTAAGTGTTGTACTTTAGAATTCTTGATGAACGTATCTTTTCTTTTATGTACACTGAGAGCATATGCACCAAGACAAAATCCTTGTAAAAAATTCTATTCTATTCTATTCTATTTTTTTATTTGCATTTATATCCTGCCCTTCTCCGAAGACTCAGGGCAGCTTACACTATGTTAGCAATAGTCTTCATCCATTTGTATATTTATATACAAAGTCAACTTATTGCCCCCAACAATCTGGGTCCTCATTTTACCTACCTTATAAAGGATGGAAGGCTGAGTCAACCTTGGGCCTGGTAGGGCTTGAACCTGCAGTAAATTGCAAGCAGCTGCTGTTAATAACAGACTGCATTAGTCTGTTGAGCCACCAGAGGCTCTATTCTATTCTATTCTATTCTATTCTATTCTATTCTATTCTATTCTATTCTATTCCTTCCTTCTCCTTCCTGCTCACCATTTTTTCAGGTTGTAGGGAGTAATTTGCCCATTCTTTTCAGTTCACTTAATAAAGCAAATACTACAGATTAAAGCTCAAACTTCTTTGGTATGTATGGCTGGTTTCAATAATTATTCAAGGCTGCAGAGAATTTGTCATCTATCCTGGTTCTTTATTTTCCAATAGTAAAGCATTGGCCTGTGTTAAAAGAGGTGTTTTTAAATAGCAGTCTTTTATGCTTTTTGTTCCTTGCAGAGATATTTGCATCTACTCCATTTTCAGATGAATGAAATGCCTCTAATCCACTGAGGTTATGTAATTGCATTTTTTAAAAGAACTCATTTTGCACTCCCTTTTCATAATAATTATTAAAGTAGTTTCTTTTTCCCTAGACACATTCCTGCCTCTTATATAAATGTTGGCGATATAGACTTGCTAGAGCTGGCATTCAGGAAATTTGTAATGGTTTATCATTATTTCCAAGGATATGCAAATCTTTTATGTTTTCTTTTGTATGGTCTATTGCGTCCCTATCCAGGCAGTATCACCAAGGTTGAGATACGGTGAATTCAGACAATTCTGCTGTGTGATTTTCAAAAGATCTTGAAAATGAACTAGGTCTTTCAATCTGTGGCACTACATCAGTTATAACTGAAATTTCATTTTATATATTATGCTAAAAATGTTCTTTGAATTTGGAATGTCCTACTTCACATTGCTTAGCAAATTCTGCATCTGTTTTAATACAAAAGCTGCCTGAATGAAGAGAGCAAGCTTTGCTATTATTATTTTTTTAATACGATGTCTTACTTTACCAGCAGGAAAGAAAGCTGCTTATATTTAAATGTGGAAAAACACTATGATATTTTCTAACATGTTATCTGAACTGGTGCAGTACAGAATTATAAGCATCAATTTGCCATCTCTGTTTCCATTTTAAAACATGAATTGTCTCTAATTCTAGTTGCATTCTCTTCAGGGTGCAAATAATTCCACTTGTTTTTAGATTAGCATGGAATAAAAAGGAATATATTCAGTTACTTAACTGCACAGTTTTGTGTAAACCACTCAGAAATAATTTACACAAAAATCCCAGAGTAAGATTATAATCTTGCATATATAGTGTGTCCTAGAGAGACAATCCCAAAGAATCCATTAATTTCTGATTGTGCATGCATAGGCTTTCTGTCAAGTGCAGGACATCAAATGTCCAGGCAGTACAAATGAACATAGACTTATTGTATGCTAATATTTTTACAAAAATCTGAACTACTAGTGGTCAAAGCAAATTGGTGTTAGATAAAAGTCAATGGAATTCAAGGTGGGTTGAATTTGTGAACTTGCTTGTGGGTGTGAAGGGACTTGAAACTGATGATGCATGTGACTCTTCTTCGGGCTCAGTATCACCCTTCTACATTCTACACACCCACCCCCAGTGGTGGGAGTCTACCGGTTCGGACCAGTTCGGGCGAACCATTAGCTCCAACTTTCAGCTGTGAGTGAACTGGTTCACTCCCACTTTGAAGCGGGCCCGCCTGCCTGCCCCTGCATTATACTCATCTATATTTCCATTTCTGAAGCCCAGCTGATTGGTATGGCAGAATGGATTGCCGTGCCTCAGCTGTTTTCCTCACCAGCAGCAATGTGGAAGGTGACTTTTCTCCAAACTGTGCATGTGCACTCAGGGGTGGGATCCTAAATTTGTAGGATCCCACCCCTGCCCAGCCCTCTACCTTAGTTTTCTTCTTCTTCCATTGGTTCATCAATGCTACTTTCCCCCTCCTCCACTAATTCTTTGAAGTTCTCATAGGAACTTGGCATGGGTGGAAGAAAAGCGGTTTCAAAAGAATCTGCCTTCCGCTCATCTGAAGGAGTTGGTGACCAAGGTGGTGGTGGTTGAAAAAAATCATTAGAAGGTCCTCTCCTTCTCCTACCCAGGAGTCGAAGACTAGATGTGGAAGGCCCATCTGGCAGTGGAGTTAAGAGGCTGAGGGAAACTAGAGATCTATCCTTTGGAAACTCCCCTGGTCAGGTGCTGATGAACACTTCACACTGAACTAGGAATGTTCTCATCTTGTCAGATTCTCTGGTGAATCTCTGTGGTAGGCAGCTGGGAATCTTGTAATGTAGAGCATGGTGTAGAGCAGGGGTCTCCAACCTTGGCAACTTTAAGACTTGTGGACTTCAACTCTCAGAATTCCTCAGCCAGCTTAGCTGGCTGAGGAATTCTGGGAGTTGAAGTCCACAAGTCTTAAAGTTGACAAGATTGGACACCCCTGGTGTAAAGCATGGTGTCTATTAGCAGTAGGCCTTGGGCAGTTGTGGAAGATGGTTGAGGTTGCTATAGAGGCATTTGTTGAGTCAGGATTTGTATTTGCTGAAGTATCTGATACACATTGGTCACTAAATTCTTCATCTCATCTTCCATGCTGTCTTGGCACCTGCTGAGAGTGTTATATCTGGCTTGGCTGCTGTAGCTGCAGCTCTGGTATCTGAAATCATCTGAACCATAGAGTTCATGAAAATGTTTGGTGTTGAGAAGAGTTCATATTAATATCCAGTGCAGGAAATCAGGAGTCCATGCAATACGAATTAATATAGGTTCATTGTATGCTAATGGTCTCTATCAGAATCTGAACTATTAATGATCAAAGTAAATTAGCAGTAGATAAAATTAAATGGAATTTAAGATGGGCTAGACTTATATTTCTTGTGGGCACAAAGGGACTTGAGACTGGTGATGTGTTTGACCCCTCCCTTGGGATCAACTGGTTACCTTCTATACTTTCAAATGCTAAGGATTTATTTTTTTATATTTTTCTGCAATAGTGTCCCCACTGCATTGATTTTTTAAAATCAATGGCATTTATCAAATAGTGTAAAATATCATCCATTAAAAACAGAAATATTTTATACTATCGGATATACTATAGTCAATTATTTATCTAAAGGGTAAATATTTAACAACTACTACTACAATTGTTCACTGGGAAGGTCAACATGCAGATGGTATGAATAAAATAAATTCTAGAAAATGATATCATGCATACTTTGCCACATTTCAAATATCCCAGTGTTAATATTGTAGCAGGGTCAGCAGTGGACTAATCGAACATTTAGTTTTAAATACTGAATTACTATCCATAAAGTGGAATAATAAATGTTTTGCCTCACTACCTTTTCTCCCTGAAGTAATCTGGATTTATTATTTTCTTGAATTATTTCTCAGATTGTCAGAATAAGGTCCACCAATCTTTTTGTTTCAATCCTTGTTTTTCAAATTTCCAAATTTCTATCTAAAGCTATGAAGAGAAGACAAAAGAGTTTTCATACAACTAACAATCAATTTTCTTCTCTAATAATTCTAAACATACATCTCCAGTGCTGCCAAGTATATTAATTTCATTTTGTAGTATATAGGAAACGTGTTAACATTTTTCTTGTAAAAATCCAAGATTCAATAATTTCTTAACTCCTAGTCTCAGTTACCCCTCAATTAATGTTCACAAGTTTAATCTGCATCTGAAATTTATGTTAAACACTCACAAGGAATTCAGAAAAAAAATGTATTTATTTATTCATTTATTTATATCCCACCTTTATTATTTTCACAAATAATTCAAGGCACTGAAGATATTCAACACACCTTCCTGCTCCTATTTCCCTACAACCACAGCCCAATGCATGATTTTTGCTAAGAGAGAGTGACTGGCCCAAAGCCACCCAGCTATGTTTCAAACCTGAGGTGGGATGTGAATTTATGGTCTCTTGCTTTCTAGCCTGGTGCCTTAACCACTTAAGCAGTTCTGTATCTGCCAAAAATGCTTTGTATACTAAGGCTCATATTAACCTATCAAACTGATTACTGGTCCTTCTTATAAGAACACTGATGAGTGCATAATTCAGCCTTGTTAAAACCACACTTCCTCAGTATGTCTTCATTTCTACAACCTGTGAAATTTATTTCTAACTTACTCGCTGAATCTATTCCATGGTTGGCCCATTTAGTTCCAATTGCTGGTTTCACTCAAGAGATCCCAAGTCCTGGATCACTAGTCACTGAAGTCCCTGTACTTTGAGAATAGATCCCCTTCAGGAAATTTGCTTGAATACAGAGGAGGACGGAGGCAAACACATTCCTGTATTGTGTCCACTTTGATTTCATACCGTGGAGGGCTAGAGCCACTGAATCCATGTGGAAAGGAGCTGAATCTAATTCCAAAACTGGATAGATATTTTGTGAAGGGAGCTCATTTTGAGGACTTTGTCAACTTAAAATATTATGCTGTCATTAGAATGCACACAATGCTTTTGTGAATAATGTAAAACCCATACAACTTGAACTGAATTTCAGTATTTAGGAAGTGAATTGTGAATTCACTTTATTTATTGTATGTATGTATGTATGTATGTATGTATGTATGTATGTATTTATTTAGGAAGTGAATTTTGAAGTGAATTGTGCTGACCCAGAAACACTCTTAAGAGTACTTTTTAAAGAATAGTTTCTTTTAATTTAATGCCATTCAAAAATCAGTCTTTTATTTGTAGACACCTAAAACAATTACTTTTGATCTAGCATAAGAGAGATACTTCATTTAGAGCAAAAAACCATTGTAATAGCACTAGCACTTAGACTTTACAGCCCTCTCTACAGAGTCAGCATATTGCCCCCAACAATCTGGGTCCTCATTTTACTGACCTTGGGGGGGTGAAAGGTCAAGTCAACCTTGAGCCTGGTGAGATTCAAACTGCCAAATTGCAGGCAGCCGGCAATCAGCAGAAGTAGCCTGTAGTACTGCACTCTTACCACTGTGCACCATTATTATGTGACAAAAATCATTGTCATGGGGGAATCCTAGACATCAATAATTTATTTTTGAAAGAGAGCTACAATTATTATAATACTATATGTATGTGGCCAGTATACACACAGAGAGAGACATACAAACACACATGGCTCCCTCCTATATGAGCAAACATCAATTCTTGCTAGATCTTTTCTTTGCCTTTTTTATTCCTCTGGGCAATCTAGAGCTTATCGGAACTCTCCAGAATAATTCTAGAGAGAGAGACAGCAGAAATTAAGGACAGGAAAAGTTTGTTTTATTGATATCACTGACTACAGACCAGTATTTCATTCATTATAAAGTTTATGCCTTTCATCATAACCAACAAAGGATTTTAGAGATGCTTGAAAAAATATCATTCCTCATGATTGCAAACAACATTAAGAAATACATGTTTATATCATAAAAATACTTCCTGAGATTTTCAAAGGAATTTAATAAATAATGTACCAAACACTTCTTATTTTCCTCAAACTTATTCCAAATTAATGGACAACTTGTCCCAAATGACAAGCTACATAAAGGGGACAGAGCTAAAATGAAAATGGAACAGCAGTTTCCCCGCTGAGTTTCCTATGATATTTTATTTGTTCTATCCATTTTTATGAATACGCTACATAAAATTCTTTATGGTATTTCCATTCAAATTCAACAACTGAACTACTGTGGCTTAAAAATAAGTTAACTAAGATGCCATTGAAGAAAAAGAACTTGGATTTAGTAACTACTCAGCATATTAAAGACAACAACTGCATTGAAGATCTCAGAGGTCATTGGCAAAAGGGAACCTTTATATTTGTATCAATAAAGAGCTTAAAAGGTTATTTTGATAAGAATAGGCAATGAACTAATACAAATGTAGGGGAAAATGTTGAATGTTAGAACAAACCTCCTAAGAGTAAGAGCAGTTCAACAGCAGAACCAATTAACTAGATAGATGGTGAACCTTCACAGGATGTGTTCAAGCAAAAGGCTAAGCAGCCATGTGTGAGGGATGCTTTAATTTAAATTAATGCACTGAGCAGGATTTGGTGGATATACCTTCTGGTACTCCGATTCTACGAAATGAGCTGAATGCTGGAGCAGCTTCAAAACTTCCAGACAAGTCCACACTAAATGCACTACAAGTAATGCAACTTTAGAATTATGGTTAGCTCTGTTCTGTAATCTTATATTTAAGAACTGGGAAATAAGAATCAGTTTGTTTCCTTGGCCCTTTAAAATCTTTTTTTTGGGGGGGGGGTGCGTGGGTGTTAAAAAGTATCTTGCTTGCTTCAGTGGATAATAAATGTCAAAAGACAGACAGAGATAATACATTATGTGGGATCTCTCACCACTGCCATGGTATTTTGAAAATATGGATATTGGTAATTTCGAACTGAATTAGTGTCATTCATCAAATTCTGAAAGCTAGGAGTAAATTGGTGATACTAAGGGATCACTTTTCTTCCCCCTAACTTTAGTCCTGATCAGACGAAAGTCCTGTTGATAGATGCAACCTGATTCGGGTTTAGATGTACAACCTGTGCTGGCCAGGACTGCACTAAGATGAAACATCAGAGTAAATGCTTGGGAATGCTTATTATTGAGTCACTCTTTTTCAATGTACAGGTGGGGTTAGTTGCAATGAGTAACTTTTCAGTTTATCTGGTTCTTCACTTACAGTAGTTATTCATGTCTTATTAGCTTGCACATTACTTTATTATCTTGCAGGTGTATGTGCACAGGTGCAGACTGTGGCACCTACATTTGTATTGGGCCCTAGGAATTTTGATAATGTTATACTGATCAAAATTACATTGGCTGCTTGTTTTTGATTCTGGTGTTAATTTCTGAAAGCATAAAGAATTTGGAATCCAGTTATTGTAAATATAATATTCTGTTCCTTGTCTCCGTTTTGGTCATTTCATCCATTGGCAGAGTTCTTACTTGAGGCACAAATAACCATGCTCAAGTTATCCCACTTTGGACACATTACGTGAAGATTTATCTCTTTGGAGAAGTCTCTAATGCTGGGAAAGGTGCAAGGAAAGAGAAGAAAAGGACAACCAGCAGCAAGGTGGATAGGCTCAGTTTAAGCCTTTCAAGGTAGACCAGATAAGAAGCACAGCTATGATTACCTAACCTATCTTTAGTGTAATGTTACATTAATAGCATCTTGTAAGTCTAAAAGTATTTCCCCCTCTTTTCCTTTTATTCTCTGGGAAAATAGGGCGGGCCCTTCTGAAATGCTTTTAACTCTCTTTCTGTGAGCTGAGCTACATTTCATATGGTACTTGTCTAGTCTGTAGCTCTTCCTCCTGTCTTCCAAAGTTGTCCTCAGATAATCAGTTACAATAGCAATGAGCATATTATTAGAAGACCTAAAGGACCAAGTTAGGGACAGATTGTCATATAAAAAAGCTTTCTATTTAGTTGTTAAGAATTATTAATACTAACCTGATGGCACATAATCAAAGTACCCTTTACAAGTACATTTATCATGTGTGATTCAAATGGGTATAAATTAACAGTCTGGTTACTTGGAAATCTGTGGCTATTTTCAATTCAAGCACACCCACATATTGATTAACCAATACAAACAAAGATTGTATTACACCCAGTTGTAATACCAACTAATATACTTCCCTCAACCCAATTTTCTGTATTGTCACTAAATCTGCTCAACAATTTGCAGGACCTTTACAGTTGAAAAGCTGAATAGATAAATACAAATAGAGAAGGTGTGGAAGACATCTCATCCCAGAAAACATAATCTGACATATAATGAACTGCTACATTATATTTATGGGATATTAATTTTGATTAAACTAAATGTAACTAAGTTTAATTTGGAATAGATGTTTTATATTTTAAATGATAGCGCACCTTGAATATCATGGATTTTGCCATACACAATGAAAAAGCAACAGGTTAACTAGACGTATCCCAGAAGGATCCTCTCAAACAGGTTAACTAGACATATCTCAGAAGGATCCTCTCAAAGCATCAAGTCTGACTAGGTGCAGGAAAACAATGTACTGAGAAGATCCCTTTTCACAGTTATAAGTTTCCTTATTTTAATCATGTATACAGATTAAAATAATTAGCATACTGCATTTTGACAACATCCAAGGATAGAGGAAAGATGAGATTTCAGATAAAAAATAAAATCTATGGTTGTCAAACCATGAGAATGTTGTTGCTGTGTTGCAATCCATTATGATTTTATTTTATTTTATTTATTTATTTTGTCACAACAGTATATATAAGCATAAGCATGAAAATAACTATATAATATATAAGCATATATATAAGCATAAGTATGTAATAACTATATTAATTGAATATAATGAAAGGAAACAATAGGACAGGAATGGTAGGCATGTTTGTGCTCTTATGCACGCCCCTTACAGACCTCTTAGGAATGGGGTGAGGTCAATAGTAGACAGTTTTTGGTTAAAGCTTTGGGGATTTTGAGAAGAGACCACAGAGTCAGGTAGTGTGTTCCAAGTATTAATAGCTCTGTTACAGAAGTCATATTTTCTGCAATCAAGATTGAAGCGGTTAACATTAAGTTTAAATCTATTGTTTGCTCTTGTATTGTTGTGATTGAAGCTGAAGTAGTCTTCAACAGGAAGGACATTGCAATAGATGATTCTATGAGTTAAACACAGGTCCTGTCGAAGGCAGCGGAGTTCTAAGTTTTCTAAACCCAAGATTTCAAGTATGGTGACATAAGGTATTTTGTTGTATTCAGAGGAGTGGAGAACTCTTGTAAAATATTTCTGGACGTTCAATTGTATTGATGTCTGAAATGTGGTATGGGTTCCAGACATTGTTCACCATGACATTGATTGTTGTTTGTTTGGTAGGTGAGTAGGTAGGCATGTGGGTAGGTAGGTAGATTGACTGGTTGGTTGGTTGGTTGAATGTATAGAGCACACACTTCCAGCAGAAAACATATTGTGGCAGAAATAACTACTAGTTCATATAGGAACAAAATCTGAAGTAGCTATTTTTCACTTTTAAAGCTGCCCTATTGACATGCTTTGCATTTCTTAGCTAACCACAAAGCTGTCTCAATATACAGTTCACCCACTGTTCTCCATTACCTATATTTGTGGTTGAATGTCTTCATCTTCACTCCATTTTGCTAGCATTTAACCACCATTGTCATTATCACCAGATACAATAAAACCTCACTAGAGCTGGATGTATTTTACTGGAGTGTATGAATACTTTGCAGGATGTTACATGACAGCTGGCATTACCGGAGCTGTCCAGTTTCTACAGTGTTTTTAATTTTTCAGATATCATAAATGATTTAAAACCACAAAGAATAATTTATTCCATAGTGATTATAATCTTTTCAACTATGTACACATGAATAAGCTTCCATGGAATCAATACATTTTTAAAAACTTATCTTCACATTGAGTTAAGCGCATTATGTATTGCTTTATTAATGTGTATTTTTCACTTTACAGTAATGCTATATTTACGAAGTCTCTAATTTAGAAATTGCTAACGTTTCCTTGCTAATTTTGCAACTTGCCAGATTGTTCAGTTTCTTTTCTACAGAGTTGTAAGAAGAATTTAGTTAACATCACAATAAAATTGAATGTTTTGACAAGAAGCAGAATATAGGAACCCTAGAGAAACAATAACAGTATCACAGGAGGCCAGGAGAGAGAGAGAGAGAAAAAAAACCTAGCTACATTGTTATAGCTTTTTACACAAATTCAAATTGATACATCAAAGTATGTATCTTTCACAAATTGAATTAAAAAAAAAACAAAGAATACCAGGAGAGATTCACAAAATTATCTGAATTTTTTAAAAATGTATCCCATATAAGGGATAATAAGAAAATTAAACATATATTTTAAAATTATGGTTTTTCATCTTGTCCTTATTATTCAAAATAATTTTGGAAGAAGTTTTGGAAGAAGTTCTTAAGTGCATAGAATGGATATTCATTTTAGTTTATTTTATAGAGTAAAAATTTGCTATTGATAGTGTGGCACACTCACAAAATCCCTGCTGTTTATTTATTAATATCAAATTTAGAAACTACCTATTTCATTCACAGAGATATAATTTGTTTTTACACAAGACTGGATGTGATCAATTACAAAACACAAATTCAACTATCCTCCAGGATACTGTTTACTATCCTAAATAGGCTTGGGAGAGGGGCGTGGTAGTTTTGCAGATACATACTATAATAGACCTACCTATTTAATTATTTTAAAGAAATCTTTAGAAAAACCAATGAGTCTAATAGCAGTCAGTCAGACATCTACAAACACTCAGATACCAACTTGTACCACAATGCCTCTACCTGATATTGCTAGCTGACCTTCTCTAATGAAGAAAACTATCTTCTGGAAGTCTGTTAGGATTCAACTATATTTGGATGATCATAGATGCATTTAAGTCAGGACATTGGAACACATAACCAATTTCTTCTTTCTAAATCTTTCTAAACTGCAATGGCATTAAGCCTTCTTTCTTTCTTTCTTTCTTTCTTTCTTTCTTTCTTTCTTTCTTTCTTTCTTTTCTCTCTCTCTCTCTCTCTCTCTCTCTCTGTCTCTGTCTCTGTCTCTCTGTGTCTGTCTCTCTGTGTCTTCAATTGCCAACGTCCTATCACATCAAAATTAGGAAACTACAGTTATCTCAACTAGCTTCATATTGATTTTATCATTGATGCTGTCTCTTTTAAACTGGCCAATGTGAAATATACCCCTAATTGATTTTAGTATCTTTAAGGGGCTTTCTTATACTATCCTGGCCCTTGCTAGTAAAACCCCAAACATTCATGCTGCAGAATTCACAAGCCACTGCTCTTATCTATCTTTACCCATTTTTTTAAAAAAAAAAACAAATTTAGTGGTGCTGTAATCATGATCTCACCTTATCAGAATGCATTTGCTCCAGATCTCTTGTGCTCTTTATTAGCACCTTGGAATAAACTCACCCCAAATAGGTGCTTGCAGAAGGATATGATCTAACTGAGATACAGAAACTGTTACCATTTATTTGAAGGGGGCATGATAACAATTCACATGGAGAAAGCTTATCAGTTAAGTTGATAGAAAAGAGAAATTCTCTTGGGCTTTGGCTGTAGAGCAGAATGCAGACCTCCACAATGGATGTTATTACAACTTTGGAAAGAAGAAGAAGAAAACTTGATTTCATTTAGTTTCCATTTAAAACAACCACCCAGAGCTACAGAAATAAAGTAGGCTGAAAATGGGATCATTAAAAGCAAGGTCAAAGCGCAACCGTGCCCAGTAGTGCTATAACTTTTCAAGTTTCTTAGTTTGCTAATGTAAAATGGTCTATTTATTCCATAACTGATTATGCTTGGATTTTTTTCCCCCCTTTACTTATTTAGTTTTTAAAAATCCTGCAGCTGCAAAACTCTTGTTGGATGGGAAGAGGGAACCATATAAATAACTATAGACAACAAATAAAGAAACAAAAATAGCTTTTAAATCTGAGCATGAAAAAAAGCCAAATATGATCTAGCAGGTGAAACGGAGGCCATGCTACTCAAAAAAGTGTGAATTCAGAATTTAAAGCCCTAAGGAGATGAATTTATACTGTGGACATATCAGATTCTCTGTTGTTGCTTCCTTATCTGAGTGAGCAGCTGGAGATGTATATTATATCAATAGGTTTCAAAGATAAACAGTGTTGGTTTTTTTAGTTTTGAAAGAGTTTGAAAAGCTTGAAATGAAAATCTTGGCTCACTGATATCTACTAAGAGTCAAAAATGTAGTTTTAAGGTGGCAGCAAAAGGAAATTTGAGGGAATTTCTTTTACTTGGGATCCCTCACTTTATGGAACTGTAACTCCCATGATAAGAGGTCTAGCTAGCCTCTTTCAAATCAAAACATTATGGATCAGCATACTATATGAACCAAACCCACAGAACTGAGGTTGAGAGTAATAAGGCTAACTTGAGGCTACCAAATGAATTCAATGCAGAGATAAAATTTGAACTTCCTGCTTTGCGATTAGCTCAGTTTTAGGGTGACTGTAGCAGCTCTTTCTAAGTTCCAGATAACATTTATTCCTTGAATCGTATTTATGAAATTCTATGTATAAAAGTCCCTGCCATAATTTCCTCAGGAGGGATTACAGGTATTATGCTTCCAGCAATATCCAAAAAAAAAAAAAAAAGAAAGAAAGAAAGAAAGAAAGAAAGAAAGAAAGAAAGAAAGAAAGAAAGAAAGGAAATTGTCATGCCATAAAGCATCCAACTTGCAGGTAAATGTAGACATTTGTATGTAAAGCTATGCCTTAGCAAATATATTTCATTAGTATGAGACTTTTATTATTTGATGTTTTCAGTTTTGATATAGAATGTAACAGAGCTTCGTGATGGAGCAATAATACCTTTCAATAATACCTGCTTGGATTGTAAGAGAAAATAGAAGTTATAATTGGGAGCTATGCTGTGCTCATTTTACTTGAAATTGTGTGGTCCATGCTTGGTTCAAATGTGACATTTTTATAGCAGTGTAGCCTACCTGGTGAGTTGAGAAAGACCAAAGAAAGACCTAAAAAAAACCCCACAACCCAGCTACATACACAAAATTAATGACAAAGAATTGAACGTGTATTTAAGGTTACCTTCTCAAGAAAACTTTCAACTTAGCAAAGCAACAAACAAAGCTTCTGTTTCATTTTTCAACCAACTACATATCTTCTCACTTAGACATAAAACACACAGCATGGTTTACTTCACTTGGCTCTTATGCAAATAGAATGACTGTAGATGTTAAACCTTTGAATGCCACCTGAGAGGAATCTACTACACACATTGCAATAAACAATAACTTCTCTTTTAAAAGTCAAGTGGCTCGTGTGCTTTGTTGCTATACACTGTAACAAACCAGTACAGACTGAGTAACATTGTAAAAATATTTTCCAATTGGCTGTGAATGCTCTGTTTTTTTTTCAACTTTTCCTCAGTGCTTTGCTGATTTTGCTTTGCTATTTGTTATTCAGCTGATTACCATAATTCTTGCTTGCAACTGTTTCACCATAGACATGGATTCACATACCCCAATATCCATCCTCAAATATTGAGGTAAAAGATTGCTGATTAAGCTCATTTGTTGATGATTCCCAGGGATTAAGAATGAGGTGAGCCTGCCAAGAAAAGATAGGTGGTACAATTTCAGGAACTCATCTGAAACTCAACAGCTATGTTGGACAGGTAAAGAATGGATCAGTATGTTTCTTGATCTTGATCTGCCATTTTGTTCCATGATAATTTTGTTCAATAGGATTGGAGACTTTCAATTAGCCTCTTAGATGGATAAGGTGCTCATACTTGATTAGAACTAGCTGATTAGATTGAATTTGTTGTTATAGAAATGGCTTAAAATGTTGTAAAATGTAAGAGAAAAAGTTAAGGTTGTATTTATATATATATATATTTAATGCCACTGAAAAAAGTCAAAAGTCATTACTCCCTCCCCATTTTTAACTTCCCTCTTTCTGTATCTTAGTTCTTTATCTTTTGACTTTTTCCTGTACTTTTTAATCTTATAATGAAATTTAATAGGTAAAAAGCTACTCACACTTGAATCTTGTATCATTGGAGATCCCTACTTTGATGACAGATAGATAGATTGATTATTTTGGCCATACCAAGGTGGCCTACCATCTTCCTTGTTCTTATTGAGAAAGATCAAATCAAAACACAACAACCATCTCATTATTCAGTTGCATTGCCACCATGGGTTCAAGCACAATACCAACAAATCTGGTAAGGTTTTTTTTTTTATTCTTTGAAAATCTCAGTAATTATCTACATTCCTTTAATTTGTTGTGCTTTTTTAAAAGTTGATGTGGCCTCCCTCTTCTACTCAGATCCTGTGCCCCAAATCATTAAAATTTGTACTGTTTATTTTGCAGCCCAGACAGGATATACCTATTCCTAAAGAACTTCAATGAACTCAAAGAAAGGCAAACTTTCACAGAAATTGTAATGATTTATTGAGTTGCACCCTTCATCGACAGAATGTAATCTTCTGTCATACTCAATAAGTATTCAATAAGTGGGTTAAGTCAAGAAGAATTTGGAAAAAATGGACAAATAGATTTGTCTAGGTGAGACAGTGAAGCAGTTCTGAATGTTAAATTTATGCATATGTACAATAGATAAATAAAAGATTCCCAGAGTGCTTTCTAATCCAGCTCACTTCAAACAACAAACATCCAATTTTTTTTATCTATTTTTTTTTTTCAGGAACTTCCTTTTTCCCTTATGCTGTTTACATTTTAATAAGATTGAATTCATCTCAGATTCCCCAAGCCCTTGAAAACACTGATAACGCAAGGGGAGGGAGCATATATTATTATTTTCAACTGTACAAAGAAAGAAATAGATGAACAAAGAATAATGTAAGGTATCAGAAGTCTCCCAAGAGCCATTCCTTTTGGCATTTCCATTTTAATTTCCACAGTTATGATCAGATGTTGCTGAGTTTCAGAGATAGTTTCTGAACTTTGAGATGGAATTTAGAACAGTGTGAATATCAAACTTGCTTTGATCCATTCTGCGTGATCAATATTTTAGGGATATGTTAGAACAAAGCAGCTGGAATGACCATGGAAGGAGCCAGAAGTAATTCATGGACCTGTTTAAAACTTCCCTAAATTCTACAATCCTTTTCACCTTCTAGAGCAGGGGTGTCAAACTCACATCGTCATGGCAGCATCACGTCATGTATTGGGACTTTTCCCCCTTGACTAAACTGGGTGTGGGCATGGCCAGCACATGACGCATTCAGCCTGTGGGCTGGGAGTTTGACAGGCCTGTTCTAGAGGTTGCTCTTGCTCATCCTGTCTCTAATTATCCCAGCACTGACTGAAGTATCACAGCAGGGGCACCTTCGTGTCTTTTTCATCATTTACCACATGGAGAATCATTTTCTGTTCTAGGAAAAAAGGTGAAAAAATAAATTTAAAAAAAAGGGAGGGGGGAGATCATGCAGATGGAGTGTTGGTTGCTCCTTTAAAATCTCAGAGACATTTCTAGAACATGCAGTTGCCACAGCTCCTAGTCTGCTAACTCCTTTTGCTCTTCCATTTTGTCCTGCTTATTATCACACACAGAGAAATAAGAGAATGATGTTTCTGTGGTGCTTGTGCAAGAAAAAGAAGTGTAGGGATACCAGAAATACAGACAGTCACTAGATAGGAACAGTGTTTGGCTCCATAGAAAGTACAATGGTGGTATTTTTTAAGGACTGCTGAGTTAAAGAAAGAGAAGCCCTCCCTTTGTGATTATTTAACTACAAATTTCTGACAAGGAGAAAATATTTTCATTATGTCATATCAATCATGTCAGGCATGCTTCTGTTATCACCCTTAGGTCAGACCTTTAGGTCAGAGATATATTAATAAACATATGGGACTCATATGCCCGTATCAGTTGCACAGTAGGCTAAAAATATTTTCAGAGAGAAGAACAATTTGGCAAAATTCTCATAAATGGCTTATAAGGATGAACTGAAGAAGTGGCTGAGGAATGTATGGGAATATTCTGTTTTTCACTGCATAATTTTCTCTCTAGGTGACTACATCAGAAGTGCCAGCACTTCAATAAAGATCGAGTGAAAGATGTCATGAGATAATTCCTCCACATTTATTTCTTATTTCTTTTCTTTGGGAACTAGAGACATTTGGAGATACAGCAAAGCAAATTAAATTCATATACTGCAAAAAAAAATTTTTTCTAATTGATTGGAAGTTATTTTTGCTATACTATGCTGTGGTCATTCTGCAACAGATCTGTGAAATATTCTCTGGTGCATTTAAAAGATTTTTTTTCCCCTTTATATCAATTGAACTTCTATTTGACTGAACTTATTTTACTTCTAAATCAAGCTGGTTCAAAACACTCTGCTTGTGTGCTGGAGTTTTGAAAAAATGAATCTCTTATTAAGAATAAAGCAAACAGACATCAGTGGTTCTTTTTGTGCTTTTCTTCCAAAAGTTAAGATAGCCAAATGTACAAAGCAGTGGATTCTTTCACTCTTAGTAGCAGTTTTGGAGATAGACTTTTAGCAAATATGGGTTTTATGACAATTTTCCCCATCTGATCATCTATTAAAAGTCAGGAATTCTCCCCCGCCCCCGGATAATTCAAAAGTGTTCCATTAGTCAGTTAAATATTATATCTTTTGACTGCCACAACTTATTGAGAGGCACTCAACCAACATTAACTGCAACTTCATTGCAGATGAGGGGCTTCATGAAGCTGCTAATCACCGTATAACAAGATACTTTCAATGAAAGGGAAAGGTGACTTGCTTAACATTCCATGACAACCTTACTCACTGTTAAACAGTTCTGCGAATGGGCTAAAGATAGGCTGCTAGATGGTGAAATTTAATAGACTGATTTTTCACAGCCATAATTTGAAAAGCAGGATATGAATTTGCTCCCCCTCACTTTCCTGAAATATTTGCAAGTTTTTAACATAATTGTATTACAATATCGTGAGAACACTGAAAAGTTGCAACTAGCTATGGCTTATAAAAATAAGGAACTGGAGATGCTCTAGATATATATAAGCAATGATTGAAAGTACTTCTTATTCTCTGCCAGTCTTCTCATAGTTGCTCTTTACTTTGCAAGACCTTTCTTAATAAATACTCAAGATGCTAATCATGCCAAATAACGCATGAGAATAATAACCCTAGAGAGGAGAGGAGAGGAGAGGAGAGGAGAGGAGAGGAGAGGAGAGGAGAGGAGAGGAGTAATTTTGATAGCATAAACATTATTCCTAGCTCTAAATTAGGAATTCCAAAACTTTTCAGCTCATCAACCCCTTCATGAATCTTTGGATTATTCATTAATCCCCAAACATTTATTATGAGAAAATATATTTTTTTTAAAAAAAATACTACTTTAACTAAATGTACTACGAATAAAAATATTAATATTATTGATAATAACCCGATAGGGGACATTGCAGGATCTGGAGACAGAAGAATAGAAGAGAAAGATTTGGAGAAAAATCACAAAATGCAAAGACCTGAAAATAGAAGTGAAATGACTGCAAGAGCAAAAATAGTACTAATAGCAATAGGTGCCCTGGGTACAATTCCAAAACATCTGGAGCACTACTTGAACCCCATCAGCATTGACAAAATTACCATCAATCAATTGTGAAAGGCAGCTTTACTTGGAACAGCTTACATCATGGTACCTTTAATGTCATGAAAGAACATCCGCCTATCCTAAGTCCTTTGGAATGGCTTAGTAGGTGGACAAAAATGCAAAATGCAGTCTTAATACTGTGCAACAAACCATAATAACTTACTACGGTATTATTATTAATAATAAATCATTAGTTATTACTAATTATAATTATATACAATTAATATGTTCAATTACAATTATGTGTTAATAATTAATAACTTAACTTGCCTGGGCAACTTTCAAATGTGATTAGTAAATTATACATTTAAAGGGTGAGAAAATTGTTAAGAACAAAATTAAACAGTAGAAATATCATCAAAACTATCAATATCTGGGCCATATCTGTGATATAAAACACTGCCAGATATACAGTAAGCTAAACTGGACCAAAAATACAAGGAAACTGATGACTAAGTTAAGAGAGACTATTCAGTATGCATTACATCCCTTGTAGTGATATTGATACATAAAAACTGCCCCACAGAAATGGAGGCAGAGGTTTACAGTAAGTCAAACAAATTGTCAAAGAAAAAAACATATTGGCTAATTATGACATGGGCAGGTTGTTGGGGAGGTTGAATGCCACCACATATTTACTGGACCCGTGCCCCTTCTGGCTGGTACTGGCCACGCAGGAGGTGACACGAGGCTGGCTCCGGGGGATTATTAACGCTTCTTTGTTGGAAGGGGTTTTTCCTGCTGCCTTGAAAGAGCCTTCCCTGGACCCAGCTGTTTTAGGAAATTATCGTCCGGTCTCCAACCTTCACTTTGTGGCGAAGGTTGTAGAGAGTGTGGTGGCACGTCAATTACCCCAATACCTGGATGAAACTGTCTATCTAGACCCGTTCCAGTCTGGCTTTTGGCCCGGATACAGTACGGAGATGGCTTTGGTCGCGTTGGTTGATGATCTCTGGAGGGCCAGGGATAGGGGTTATTCCTCTGCCCTGGTCCTATTAGACCTCTCAGCGGCTTTCGATACCATCGACCATGGTATCCTGCTGCACCGGCTGGGGAGTTTGGGAGTGGGAGGCACCGTTTATCGGTGGTTCTCCTCCTATCTCTCTGACCGGTTGCAGACGGTGTTGGCAGGGGGGCAGAGATCGACCCCGAGGCGCCTCACATGTGGGGTGCCGCAGGGGTCGATTCTCTCGCCTCTCCTGTTCAACATTTATATGAAGCCGCTGGGTGAGATCATCATGGTTTTGGGGTGAGGTACCAACTGTACACTGATGATACGCAGCTGTACTTTTCCACCCTAGGCCACTCCAACGAAGCTATCGAAGTACTGTCCCGGTGTCTGGAAGCCGTACGGGTCTGGATGGGGAGAAACAGGCTCAAGCTCAATCCCTCCAAGACGGAGTGGCTGTGGATGCCGGCACCCCGGTACAGTCAGCTGCAGCCGTGGCTGACTGTTGAGGGTGAGTCATTGGCCCCAATGGAAAGGGTGCGCAACTTGGGTGTTCTCCTGGACGGGCAATTGTCTTTTGAAGATCACCTGACAACCGTCTCCAGGAAAGCTTTTTATCAGGTCCGCCTGATTCGCCAGTTGCAGCGCTTCTTTGAACGGGATGCCCTATGCACGGTCACTCATGCTCTTGTTACTTCTCGCTTAGATTACTGCAATGCTCTCTACATGGGGCTCCCCTTGAAGATCACCCGGAGGCTCCAGTTGGTTCAGAATGCAGCTGCGCGGGTGATAGAGGGAGCCCCTCGTGGCTCCCATGTGACACCTCTCCTGCGCAGACTGCACTGGCTACCTGTGGCCTTCCGGGTGCGCTTCAAGGTTTTGGTAACTATCTTCAAAGCGCTCCATGGCATAGGGCCGGGTTACTTACGGGACCGTCTGCTGCTACCGAATGCCTCTCACCGACCCGTGCGCTCTCACAGAGAGGGACTCCTCAGGGTGCCATCTGCCAAGCAATGTCGGCTGGCGGCCCCCAGGGGAAGGGCCTTCTCTGTGGGGGTTCCCACCCTCTGGAATGAACTTCCCCCAGGACTCCGCCAACTTCCTGACCTTCGAACCTTTCACTGCGAGCTGAAGACATATTTATTTATTTATTTATTTATTTATTATTTATTTTTTTTGTTTACATTTATACCCCGCCCTTCTCCGAAGACTCAGGGCAGCTTACAGTGTATAAGGCAATAGTCTCATTCTATTTGTATATTTTTACAAAGTCAACTTATTGCCCCCCCAACAATCTGGGTCCTCATTTTACCTACCTTATAAAGGATGGAAAGCTGAGTCAACCTTGGGCCGGGCTTGAACCTGCAGTAATTGCAGGCTTTGTGTTCTTAATAACAGGCCTTACCAGCCTGAGCTATCCGGCCCCTTATTCACGCAGGACTGGCATAGAATTTTAGATTTTATTCGGTTTCCAATTTTTTAGTGGGTTTTACTGTTTTAAATATATTTTAATCTGGGCCAAATTTAATAAGTTTTTAAAATATTATTTTATTTTGTATTTATTCTGTTCTGTTTTATCTGGCTGTAAACTGCCCTGAATCCTTCGGGAGAAGGGCGGTATAAAAATCTAAATAAATAAATAAATAAATAAATAAATGAAAAAGACAGCCAAGAACAAATATTGATGCAGGTTAAAAATTAGAACTTACTAAATATAACACAAAAAAACAACAACCAATTAATATTGTAATAATGTAACAAAAACATAAGCAAGGGAAATTCTTACACGGTATATTTCTACCAAAGACTGATAAAAAGTGAATAAAAATAAAACCTGGCAATGGCATACAAGTGGAACATTAGAAAAAATAAAGGATTGATTTTGGTGGTACAAGAACAAGCTATTCAGACTAATACAATCAAGGCCAGAATTGAAAAAAATCATCAAATAATTCAAAGTGCAGATTGTGCAAACAGGCAGAAGAAGCAGTTAGATCTATACTTAGCTCATGAGAGAAGATTGCAGAAACAGATTGTCAGAAATGACAATACAGCTGCCATGATGATTTCCTGGAACATCTGTAAAAATTATTATGTACCAGTAATGAAAAATTTGTGGGAATCTATAATTGAAAAAAAAAAGTTGGAAATGGGCAGGTTAAAATATTGTAGGATTTGTGTATACAAACTGATGAAGTCTTGACTCATAACATATCACATATAACTGTAATTGAAAAGAAGAAAGTGTGGATAACTGATGTGGCAGTACCAGGAGTCAGTAGAACAGAAAATAAAGAATTGGAGAAGACCGCAAAGCATCAAGATTGGAAAATTGAAATGGAAAGATTATGGTATAAACCAGCCACATGGTCCCAATGTTGCCACACTGGGTGCTATACCAAAAAATCTTGGACAATATTTAGAAAATCTGGAGATTGAAAAAAATTTCCATCTGTCAACTGCAAAAAACCACACGGTTGGATCTGCACATATACTATGACAATACATTAGGACCTCCTAGGTTTTTGGGAAGAACGTGATGTGTATGAAGACCAACACTTGGTAAAAAACTGGCAGTTGTGAGTTCACATTATGGTAAACATGATTGTAATCAGCGGTGGGTTTCACATATTCTTACCACTGGTTTGCCCCACGCATGCGTACACACTCGCTTCATGCACGTGCGCACCTTTTGCACCTGCACCCAGCCTTCCATGCATGTGCCTGGCCTTGAAAACGTGGGTAAATATGACAGCATTATGCCGCTACCAGTTTGCCTGAACCAGTCAGAACCGGCTGAATACCACCTCTGATTATAATATTGCAATACCTTAAGATAGCAGAATAGAGGAGAAAGAACTGGAGAAAACAACAAAATACAAAAATTTGCCAACCCCTTGGGGACCACTCTATAGATGGATAAAAATTCAAAATCCAATCTAAATTTCTGACTGACTGCGTACCCAACCAAAATAACAATAATAATAGTTAGTCTTATTGGCCCTTAGCTGTCGATATTGACCAGTTTAGGCAGGGGTGAAATTTAATAATTTTCCCTACTGGTTCTCTGGGTGTGGCTTAATTGGTGGGCGTGGCTTGGTGGTCAGATGACTGGGTGGGCATGACCAATAACAATAAATAATAAAAATAATAAAGTACACAAAACAATAAGAGGTACCAAAAACCAACTTTCACACTTTACACACACACAACACAACACAACTGACTCACACACAATGTAAAAGCAGCTGCACCTCACCCAAAATGGCCCCTGCAACAAGCAGGAGCCTCACACAGCCACAAAAAGCCCAAAAACCAACTTTCACACTTTACACACACATAACACAACACAACACAACTGACTCATACACACACACAAAATGTCACATACAGCTTTGTGAGATTTTGTGTGTTTGTGTAGTTAGAGTGAAACAGTACAGAAATACACCAAATCTCAGAAGCTGCACAAATATTTTATTTTATTATTTTATTTTATTTATATTTTTAGATAAAAGCAGTTAAATGTAAAACTTTCTTAACTTTAAAACTTCCTCAACTTTATATTGCTATGTCTAAAAAAAATTAATAAAACTCCTAAAAAAACTCCAATTAACTATTTTTTAAAGCTCCCCCCGTTACTTACCGAATTCAAGGGAAAAAGCAGGCAGATTGAGTTGCTCAGCAATGAGATGGATTTCAGGCAGGCAAATTCAGTTGCTAGCTGATGCAATTGATTGCAGCAGCCAAAGCAAGGCTGGAATAGTGAGCGAGACCGAAAGAAGCAGGAAGTTGCCAAGTAGGCAAGTACGGACCGGGCAATTGGGTAGGCATGGGCGGGGAGCCCAGGGATTTTTGCTACTGGTTGTCCAAACTACCCACCCTCATTGCTACTGGATCTCACGATCTGGTCCAAACCGGGAGCATTTCATCCCTGACTTTAGGGAACTTTAAGGGGAGACCATTCCCAATGGTGCTGTGGATTATTCTGTAAAATGGTTAGTTTTGCTGACCATAAACTTCTATAGTTTATAGTGATTAGATTTCTCTTGTAGATGATTTCATCTAATCTAGTTCCCAGTCAGAGAGCATGCTAAAATTTAGTCTGCTTCTGGAAATCACTTCCATACTTGCTTCTATAGATAGTCCTTGATTTACTACTGTAACTGAACCTGATTAGAGGCTTACAGTTTTGTACAAGTATAATGTTTTATGCAGGGGTGGGTTCTACGTATCTTTACTACCAGTTTGCAGTGGGATCACTGTGCAGAAGCTTCTGATGACGTCGGGGTCGGTGGGCAGAGGCTACACTTGGTTTTACCGGGGACAACCCACCACTGGTTTTATGGGAAATAACAACACCCCCTCACCAGTATTTTTAATGGAAGATTGAGCTTGCTTACTTTGGCATAATTCCTGAACTGTGGATTTTATTTGGGGACAACCACTTTCATTTATGAACATCCAGGAAAAAATGGTGACTTCTGAGCATCTATTCAAATGCTATTGCATTAGCAGGGAGTAAATCGATTTTGGTACCTAATCCAAATTATTGGCTCTTTTCCTTCCAGTTTAGTGTTCATAAATCTCCCCCCCCCTCCCAGGGCAGTTTCCCCTCTTCTCTTCCTCACAGCCTTTCTTCCTTTTTTGTACGATTGCAATTCCCTCTTCAGATGGGGCCTCAGATCAGATGGGGCCTCAGATCAGATGGGCAGAGCTTTTTATTGAAAAAAAAATGTGTGGGGTTATTCCTCCTTTGAATGCCAAATTTGATACCTTAATAAAACTTTTTTTTTAAAAAAAGAAATACTCAGATTTCACCAGAGCTCTCAAACCAGATACTAAGTATCAAGCTAGAATCCAGCTCAGAAAAATTCTCCTTGATGATACTCCATCTAGTATCATCCACTCTTTGAGAAAACCTAAGTGTTTTGTATATCGGTTTACAGCAAACTAATGGTTGTTCAATTTTTTCAGCCTTGATTTGTAGTGCTTGTTAGTTTATATGTTAGTTTAGTGTATGTTAGTTTGTTATGCTTGCCATCTGCTTTGCCAATAGTTTTCATTTAGATCACAGGAGTGTCTTCCAATACTATTGTACACTAAAACAAGACACTTGAGAAAATCAATTTTTATGCACTGGCATATTTCCTACAATTGAGGTCTCACAAAATTGACACATTTTGCAAGATTCCTCTGCTCTGATGTTGATTTTGACAACATACGTGTGTGTGTGTGTATTTATATTTTGTGTGTGTGTGTGTGTGTGTGTGTGTGTATGTATGTATGTATGTATGTATGTATGTATGTATGTATGTATGTATGATGTATGTAGGTCTTTGGTTATTCGGGTTTTCTCCCACATAAAATTGGAAGTGTCTTGGCGACGTTTCGACGAAGTCTCATTCGTCATCTTCAGGCTTCAGCTTCGTGCTTCTGGGAGCAATATGTGATTGCAGCTGTTTCTTCCTTTTTAACTGCTAGTGGGGGTTTGAACTGATTGGGTGGGAGCTTGGCTGTGCTCTGATTGGATGGGGGTTTTTTTGTGCTCTGATTGGATGGGAGTGTGTCCTGTTTGGGTGGGGGCTTGGTTGGGCTCAGATTAGTCTGAGTTGCAGGGGGATTTGAGCTGGTGAGCTGCATTGCTGTTGTTTGGCTTCGTATTTGTGGTCGTGCTACATCTTCATAGTGGGTGTCAGTCTGCTGCATGTATGGATTGGAGGGGTTTGAAATGGCTAATGTTGCAGCTGTGGTCTGGCTTCTGGTCCTTGGTCGTGCTTCCTGATCAGTGTGGGTTTGGGTCTGCTTTCTGGGTGGATTTGCGGTGGTGACATCCTGTGTGGACCTCGTGAGTGTGGGTCTGGTGTCATTTCTCGTGTTAGGTACTCGTTTGTCAATAAGGGCGGGTTTCCAAATGGCTGATAGGCGGGAGGTATCATTTCATTTGTTCATGCTGTGTAGGCGTTTTTCTATCTCGATGGTTTCTCTGATTATTCTGTTGTTAAAGTGTTCAGTTTTGGTGATAGTTCTGGTCTTTTTAAAGTCAATATCATGTCCTGTGGCTTTAAGGTGTTGGACCAGGGAAGAAGTTGGTTCCTCTTTTTTGACTGAGTTCTTGTGTTCTTCAGTGCCTGCACTTATTCTTCTGTTGGTTTGTCCAATGTATGTGGTGGGGCAGGCGGTGCATGAGATTTCATATACTCCTTGATTTTCTAACTCAATTTTGTCTTTGGGGTTTCTTAGGATGGTGGATATTTTTTGGTTTGTGCAGAATGCTGTCTTGATGTTGTGTTTGTGGAAGATCTTGCTGATTCTGTCTGTGGTGCCTTTTATATATGGGAGGAGGGCTGTGCTGTTTTCTTGTTCTCTGTCTTGGATTTTAGTCCACCCAGAAAGCAGACCCAAACCCACACTGATCAGGAAGCACGACCAAGGTCCAGAAGCCAGACCACAGCTGCAGCATTAGCCATTTCAAACCCCTCCAATCCATACATGCAGCAGACTGACACCCACTATGAAGATGTAGCACGAACACGAACACGAAGCCAAAAAACAGCAATGCAGCTCACCAGCTCAAATCCCCCTGCAACTCAGACTAATCTGAGCCAAACCAAGCCCCCACCCAAACAGGACACACCCCCATCCAATCAGAGCACAAAAAACCCCCCATCCAATCAGAGCACAGCCAAGCTTCCACTCACTCAGTTCAAACCCCCACTAGCAGTTAAAAAGGAAGAAACAGCTGCAATCACACATTGCTCCCAGAAGCACGAAGCTGAAGCCTGAAGATGACGAATGAGACTTCGTCGAAACGTCGCCAAGACACTTCCAATTTTATGCGGGAGAAAACCCAAATAACCAGAGACCTACATACAAACACTCATGAAAACTTCAGAAAATGTATGTATGTATGTGTGTGTGTATATATATATATATATATACACACACACACACACACACGCACACATACATGGGATGTGGTGGCTCAGTGACTAAGATGCTGAGCTTGTCGATCGAAAGGTCAGCAGTTCAGTGGCCCGAATCCCTAGTGCCATGTAATGGGGTGAGTTGGGAACCTTTACATTCATACATACATACTCCTTTTTTTCCCCTTCACCAAAGCTGTTACGTGAAATCTCACAAAATGGGGCTCGCTTCCTCAAAATATTTCAGAATCCTTGTGCTAGGAGTAAACTTGACTCCTGTCCCTCAGTTAAAAGGGAAGAGATAGGCCTTGGGAGAACTATTTTCATGCAGACTGTGGTTCTTGATGTAGCCACATTGAGGCAGTCAGCTGACTGCTGTACTGTACTGTGCTCCAGACACTAGCTACTCTGTACTAGTGTCTGGAGCACAGGCATGCCTAAGTCAAAGAATTATTAATTATTTTTATGAAAAAAGATAAGAATTGTCTTTATTTATGAACTATTTATGCCTGATTTTTTTTATTGGCTACTCCCATCAATAGTTTCTTCATATTATACTAATTCATCCTGCAGATAAATTGAGAATTTCAGGGCAAAGACATCCCATGCTTTACAAATTCAGGCTCCTGAAAAGGTGGCGATTATCTGCCATATTCCTAGGATTATCCATGGGGAGGAAGAATAAGAAAAGTCAAGATATCAGCTATGACTTCATGTACCTTTTTTGTCTGAGTCATGAGGAATGTAAAGAGAGTGGTTTTTAGACCACATGGCTGCAGCCGCTATATTGATTTTTTTAAATCCTTTTTTTTTTACTGATATGTCCCAGTTCCCAGAATATCTCCTTCCTATTTCTAGCTTAAGAATTTCGTACAACCCAGCATGTTTGCAATTTTTATTTTCCTCCGGCAATGGATTTTTATTAGACTTCACTAATTTGTCTTCAAATTAGCTGCTTTTATTAGCTATTTCTGTTAATTTTTATATTAGGTATTTAAGATCACAGGATTCTTTTCCCCAGTTTTGAATACAAGAAAGTTGTGAACAGCTAATGAGATAAAACAACCACTTGGAGTAGTGGGTGATCAGGTGGGACAAGAATAGCCACCATTACTAATTCCCAGGCAACTTGCTGTTCTTAATACACTGGAAACGTATTGATGGTTGATGATGGATTTGAGTTTCCCAAATTCCTCAATAAAAAAAATAATATTTTTGCAAGGTGTATTTTATTAGAAAAGCATCACATCTCATCAGAAGAAATAAATTAATGTTGATAAATTTAATGCCATCTATTGTAAACGAGATGAAGTTGATGTTAAACAGAGTTCAACATCAACTCAACTCCCAGAGAAAAAGCTAGAAGGGGGAAGAAGCCTATATATAGAAACAATTTGAACGGGGAGGGGACAGTCTAAATTTAAACACATGGCACTTACTTTTCCCAGCTAAGTTTGAACTTGGATATTATAAGAAAGTGACACTGAGATATAGATTCCAGCTGTTGCTACCAAATTAAATAGTTAGCAAATCCTCTAGGTCAGTGGTGAAATCCTCTGCAAATTGCCACCGGTTCACTGCCCGTGCATGTGCAGTGCGCACCAAATGAGTGCTGTGCATGCACATGTGCAGTGCATACCAAAAGCACGCTGCATGCGCATGCCCAGTGTGCACCAAACGCGTGCTTTGCATGGAAAAAGAAAGCTTAACAAGGTAAATAGAACAGTGAGGGGGGGGGAGCTTTGCCGCGCTATTTAGCTTCGCTAGAAAGCAGGATTTCCTGCTTTCTAGCGAATATAAACCATGCGGCACAGCTGATCATCGGAAATACCAGTTCGGATGAACCGGTAGCTTTTTTAACTACTAATTCACCCAAACTGGTAACTTTTTTTCACCACTGGTTCACCCGAACTGGTAGTTTTTATCACTACTGGTTGACCCAAACCGGTACGAACTGGTAGCATTTCATCCCTGCCCTAGGTGGCCTTGATATTATATTTTCCCTTTCCTCCTTTTGGGAGCAGATTCTTCTCTGGCTTTCCTTTAAAATATAGGGACAAATGTACCATCAAAGCAACAAAACCCAAGATGTCTCAAATTGTCCTCACTTTTCATTCCTTTAAATATAAGATAAGAAAAAGACCAAGTTTGTTCCTGGGAAATAAGAGTATAGAATAAATCCATTTCACTATCATTGATTACTAATTCCATAGACTGTCTTGATTATAGACTACCTATTGATATGGAAGAGGAAAATCTGGGCTTATTTAAGGAATTATTAACAGGAAGCCCAAACTTTAAAGTCTTGTATTTACTACAAGTAGTTCTCAACTTCACTTAGTGACTGTTTGAAGTTACAAGGGCACTGAAAAAAGGTTATTTATGACCATTTTTCACACTAATGACCATTGCAGCATCCTCATGGTCACATGATTTACATTCAGATGCTTGACAATTGACTCACAATTATGACGGTTGTAGTGTCCCAGGGTCATGTGATCCCCTTTTCCAATCTTCTGACAAACAAAGTCAATGGGGAAGCCAGATTCACTTAACAACTGGGTTGCTAACTTGTCAACTGCAGTGATTCACTTAACAACTGTGGCAAGAAAGGTCATAAAATGGAGCAAAACTCACTTAACATTTTTTTTCCACTTAGCAACATAAATTTTGGACTCAATTGTGCTTGTAAGTTGAGGACTACCTGTATTCAAAAACTTAGCCAATGACTTTAAAAGTTCTCTTTCTAGAGACTCTGGACAGCTATTGACAAGCAGAAAAAGAAATAGCAAGGAAAATGAACTGATCTTCCACTTAGAATGATTCTTAATTCAGGTTTTCTCTGGTTCCTCAGTTTCATCATATTTAATAGCCACTTATTTTTGCAAAGACATTGTCTTCTAGAAGCTGATACCATTTTACGTTATCCTTTGATTAACTGTGACCTGAGTAAGTCGTTGAAAAATAGCCAACCCTACAGAAATAGACCTGTTTTTCGATCCATAAGAAATCCTGGGTCAAAAGTAATCATGGGACTCTCCAATACATAACAGATTCTGAGAAGTTAGAATACTTTGGTTGCTCTTTTTAAGCCTTTTGCTCAGAATGTATTTAAGCAGCCTCTTTGTTTTTAGCCTAAGTATTTTTTTTCAACTTATATTTTAATTTGCAAGGAAAAGTTCATTATCCTAGTTTGGGAAGATTGTTTAATTCCCCTCCCATCCTTGCAGCCGTTGCCCCACTTGTCTCCACCAGAACTGCATTAGTGCAAACTAAAATTATTGAAATGGCTGTGGATTATTAATTAGAGAAGGGGGAAATAGAAGAGTGTGAAAGCATCTATTACGAAAAAATAAGCAATTTTTGCACTGACAGGCTTTTGAATTCATTGTTACAGCGTTCATTAGTAAGATATGAAAGTACTGTTTTGTTTTGGTTTTTTTTTTCCCCTTAACATTTTAAAAAGAGCACACAATAACCAGAAAACAAAATACACAGAGCAAATTAGCAGATGCTGATGGCGGAATGTTATCGAGACTTGTCTGGCAGAAATAACTAATTGATTAGAGTGAATAAGCACATATAAGATTCCACTGGGTGAATATTTTCCACTAGTATAGATATTTATGGAATATCTTATTTGAGACACAGAGCGCGAGCAGAAGAGATGTTATAGAAGGCATGACACATTGTATCTTCAACTTTTTTTTCTTCCAAAGTCTCCACTGTTACAAAATTCTATTTCTTGCTTCCAGCTTCAACTTCATGTTCCATAGCATTTGTATATGCTTAGCATATACAATTTGCGGGCATCTCCTATTTTGGTAACCCAAAGTTTGGGATCTTCAGAAGCATTCTGATCAGTGGTGGGTTGCTCCCGGTCCAGTCCGGTTAGATAGAATTAGTAGTAAAACCGGCGGGAGGCTTTGCCCACCTGCCACAACGTCATCATGGGTGATCTGTGCATGCACAGAAGTGTGCACGCGCTCCCGTTACGAACCGGTAGTAAAGGTGAATGGAACCCAACCCTGATTCTGATGTGTCCAACTTGTTTCTCAGGGGTCTTAGTTTGCCTCCAATGAGCTTTTTTTGGGGGGGAGATAATAGCAGTTGAAACAATTAACAAAATGATCATAGCTGATACTGAAAATTTGCAAGGACACTTGGGCAAGTTTCTTCTAAATCTATTGGTAGTTGCCAGGGAAGACATTAGAAAACATGGGAACAGTTGTCAAAAAGAGGAATGGTTTCAAAGTGAAGGTGATAATTAAACAAATGAATTTGACAACTTCTACCATGGTGTGTCTATAGGGTTGTTTTTACTGCATAATATTTAATAAAAATAGAATTATATGTCAGGTTTATATTCCACAAATAAAATCTTTATGACAATTAATTTTGTGAATTTCATTAACATTTTCATGTATTTTTCTATATTTATACTCAAAGCATTTATGTATTACCCTTCGTTCTAGCAGTTTATAACAATACAACATGTTAATGGATTATATTTCCAAGTAAAAATAGAATATGTAACTAAATAAAATATTCTGACTAAATTGTTGCATGTGGAAAACACTCAAATGTAGTGAAAATGTAGGAATACAATCTATTAAGTTGACATGCAAACCTTAGAAGTGTGAGACATTGTTATGAACTTTTGTAGGGTAAAGGAAAATAGAGTAAACTGTTCTGGGTTGTAAAATTGTGTAGTCATGCAATTATTGCTTCCAATAGCAGTCACATGTATTAACATTTCAATGCAAAAAGCTATACAGGTGCTTTCTGTTTCATGTAATAAAATGTAGAACCTATCTATTATGTATGGAAGATTCCACGTTTTATTCCTGGCTTGTACAAGAAGACTCCTGGACAGCTACTGTCAATCATTGCAGATAATGTGAGGGGCACCCCCACAAGGCTGTTAATCTTAAAGTCCAAACCTCGACAAATTAGTTCCCACTCTTTCCTACGCTGTCACCATTCTTGCAATGTGGTGAACTTTTCATGCCATTGCTCCTCCCGATGACTTAAAGACTAAAATCAAAACTGTGGTCAGGCTTAATTCACAGGGGAGGAGGAAGCATCTAAAATCCAGGAGGTGAACCTCTGTCTATCTCCAAACCTTTATGCTTCAGTGATGCCCAGTGATGATGGCAAGATGATCACGCAAGGTCTAAATGGTCTAAACACAGTGTGTGTAGAAATCAGGACATAAATGGGACATCAGGACTCAGTGTGTCTACGGGTTCAATGCATGTATAAAGTTTCAGCGGTCTGGTTTTAGTTTTTACTTGTGTTGCTTTTGTGGGAACTGGCTTATCTGCATACTGCTTCTGCTTCAGTATTTGACCTTTTCATGTATTCTTCTTTTCCCTTGATAACGCTCACTCGTGTGCCATGGGGCATTTTAATGCATTGTAGCCTGATTCCTATTGTGCAGGGTACTAGCATATCGATCAGTACAGTTCCTTAGGCAAAGAGCTGTCTCTAACTATTATTGTTCATCAGTAGCCAATTCTATCAGCACAGGTGTGCATTGGAATTGGGCCATGTGGCACCAACCAACCTTCTTACCATGCAGAAGAAGAACATGATGGTGATTACTTTTGAGTCCCACTTTTTTTTCTTGTTTCTCTTGCATCAATGGAGCAAACATTCTTTTGCCTGCAACTAGGTTAAGTCACTGGAAAAATATTTTCACTAACTGTGAGCTTCCAAGCCATTTTCTGTGGAAATAGAAGAATGAATCATTGGGTAAGGAAAATATCTCTATTTGGCTTTTCATCTACCAGATGTATAAGCAGCATATTTTATTGATTTACCAAGAAGCTCTGCTCTGCATCTATACCTCTAAGTCTATCTTGGCTATCACTATCACTAGCTATTAAAGTCAGATCTTATTAAGATAATAGAGCCATCACAGTCTGGCAGTATATTTATGGCTAATAATGATCCCTTAATGCTCTTTATGCTGTTACTAAGAATGAGGTCTTTTTTATTGGGGTATAATAAACCGAGTTTGCACTTTGGAGCTGTGGTTTCTTAAATGCAATAGATGTAGATATCTTTCTCAGGCAAGAGATTGTCTTGTTCTTCATAAGATGGACAACATTTTTCCTTACAGCTTCTTCGTTTATTCAATGGCTGCTCAGTAGCTATTCAATGCCATTTTTTAAATATATATTTTGGTATAACAGAGAGATAATTTTGGGTTGGGTTGGGTTGGTTGGGTTGGGAAAAGGGCTAATTGAAACTTGAATAGGAGCACATAGCCATATTTTTGATAGTCCCCTAATTAACTTCGAAGTTTGTTTTAAACAGTTTGTTTTAAACAGTTAAACAGTTAAACAGTGGCAGTTATGGTTAAATACTTGGATGCAGTATTAGGAGTAGGAACCATATTGTGTCTATAACGTATATATTTAAAAATGCAAATTGCCACATAGGTAGTGTTCACTTACTGACTGCCTTATTTAGTGACCCTTAAATTTTATGATGAAAAAAAAAACACCACGTGAAGACTTCAAAATGGGTAGGGAATGGGAGCATAGATTTTACTTCAAATGTGTTTCTTGCAGGTCTAAAAATAAAATATACTCATAATGGATTGAACCAGAGTACAGTCATTACATGAACCAGACTCTGCTTCTGATTCTGGATTGGGCAGAGAGATAGATTCTTGTTCAAACCAATCTAAGTAATTTCTGCTTCAAACTTTCTTTCTGAATGGCTGGCTTTGTTCTGCTAGTATATTTTGTCCACAAGTGTAGGCAACCATTTGGTTGCCCATACATGGTTTCATTGTGTGGTTGCCCATACATGGTTTCATTTATATTCTATTCCATAAATTCTTTTGTGTATTCCATACATTTCAAGCATAATGGCTGGGATGGAGATGATTTTCCTAGGGTAAAGTTTGTTTCCTGAGTGTGATATTTGCTCAATTGCTTTGAAAATACATACTGAACTTCAGAGAAAATAAGTAGTCATGCTTTTCATTATAATTCTAAGAATGCTTTTTCAGAAATGGAGTAGAAGGGATGCAATGACATGTGCTGCTTATGAATATCTTTAACACGGTGTGACGGATGCCACTAGAAATAATTGCACAAAGACAATGTGATCTTGAAACACACACACACACACCAATTGCATCTTTTGGATTTACAACCCCATTTAGGTTTTTGAATATGTATCATGATGCAATAATTATAATTGTTATCTATACTATACTAAAGAATATTAGCATTCAAGGAAGGGTTACCTCTGACAACTCAAGCTTTTAACATCTGGTCTAATACATGATATCAATTATCAGAAATATAGAAATAGTTCTAATTATCTGGCAACAACCATATGATTTTATTGAAGTAAAAGTAATATGTATATCAAATGATGCACATAGAGTTTAACTATTTAACATGATGTTATGGTTGCTCTATAGGTTCAGTAATGTTCTTTTTCTTGTTACTTTGATTTTATTTTTAATTTAAATTTTATGTATTTTTTTTGGCGTTTTTGCTTTATTATGTATGCCACCCAGAGTTAGACTGGCAGTTATACAAATGTGATAAATAAATAAACAGGTATAAGTGAATACTAATGTGCTCTATAGGCAGTGACAGTCTTCCTGATATCTGCATTTTGATGGGAATGTATTTTGACTTCACCTTTGATATGCCCAATCATAGACCTACAGAAATCAAGACCTCTGAAACTATAGCACATATGTTTGTGACGCATATATGTTTCTAAACATGCAGATTAATGTGACATTCTGTGCAGAGTGTTATCAAGATGGCATTGCATATAAGAGAAGGAAATACATGTACAATTATGTACATGTCAACAACTGTATAGACCAACCATCGTTCTTAAAATTCAGTTTTAATTGAGAAAAAAATCCAGAAACTCATTTTTTCCATCAATCAGCAATATCTTATCCAAAATCATCAACCCCCTTTTACTTTAAATTGGATAAGCATTTGTGAGAAATGACCACTATCCTAAAAAAATAAAAGCACTAAAAGTCACTTGTTCCTTTTGTCGATGTAAGTTTTAGAGTTGGGGACACTTTTATATTGGCAGTTTGTTGCTAGGATACGAGAGAGAAATTTGCTTGGTTCCCATTTCAGTAAATCCCTGCTTTGTTCAGACTTTCTACAGCAATGTGCAAACTATTCTGAAATAATATATTTTAAAGCCTATAAAGCTTATACATCAAAAATAGTGTGTGAAAAGTTCATTAATATAATAAGTTTACAAATTCAAATAGATACAACCATGTCTTTAAATGTCTAGCCATTTTACAGCTGATAGAAAACAATTCTCTTTACACTCAAGGTATCAAGGATAGTGCCCTGAAAAATAGCTACCAAAGCAATAGCTTCATTTTCATAATATAATGACTTTTCTGTTCTGCAACTGATTGAAGTTCCGCAACTTTGATCAATGTCCACATCAACTTGCTCTGATTCAAATGAAAAATATTCCAGAAATTACTTTTTTATCATAAAAATTATGAGTCTACAATTTAGCACCTGTATAGTAGGTGCCAATCTTCCTAGAAAGACACCCTTGGCTCTTAACATATTCCATGCTTCTCTGATAATGATAATGATTTAGGATTATTTAGTTACAAAAATAGAAGTAGCTGTAGTGGCTCAGTGATTAGAATGCAGTATTGCAGGCTAACTCTACCCACAGCCAGGAGTTCAATCCTGACTGGTTCAAGGTTGACTCAGCTACAAAGTTGAATCTTCCTGAGATTGGTAGAATTAAGACCCAGATTGATGAGTGCAATATGCTGACATTGTAAACCACTCACAGAGTGCTGTAAAACACCATGGAGTGGTTTATAAGTTTAAGTGCTACTGCTATTGTTAAAATAGAGAAAGTTGTATACCACAAAATTCCATATCAAGTATCATTTTTATCTTGGCTCATATAAAAACCCCAGGGGTATTCTTAGAAAATAAAACTGGGAAGGGGCTGCAACCAAGTGCTTGGTTTAGAAGTAGACCTGCCTTTGCTCTTCAATAGAGAACGAAATCTGAAGAAGTATCAAAATTTGGGCTAGAAGAGATGGTGAGGTGAATAAGAAGAACTATACTCATTTCCCTTTGGGAAAATGGCTTGTGTGATGACTGGGCTGCCATTTTATGACAGTTCTCACAACATCTGCTCAACATTCCAAATCCATCCAGAGCCTTAAAAAGTTGGGGATTTCTGGACTAAGTCTCAAGGAATATAAATCCTTCCATGCCACCACCATCCAGTTAGAGCTGAAGAAGCTTCTTGGATGAAAAGTGAAACGTCTTCAAAGAAAAAACAAGAAAAGTGAAAGGTAAAAAAACACCTTTGGGTCTTAACTAGGTTGTTTATATTAGCCCAGTGCTACAATTATTTAGGAACGATGGGAGTTAAAACATTTGAATTGCAAAAAGTTCTCCACCTCAAATAGTATTTCATTTAGTTCAGGATGAATTGACACAATTGCTTTCCAGCGTTCTAATCCCATAGGAACAAGCGCACAGGGAGGGCTGACTATCCAGCTTTTAAAAGAGGCGTGCAAAGGCAATTACAAAAAAGGTGCTTGTAAATGATACGTTTCACACACCATGTGTAATAACCTTATGCCACTGAGAACATTAAAAGGCTTTCTTATAAACCATGTTCATTCCTAGTTATTTCCACGTCCACTGGATGCAATTAACACCTAAAAGGATATGATGCAGTAGATTATCTGTAAAACGAACTACCGTTTCAGGTATGCGTTCCTAGCTGGACCTTAACTTTTAACAAGGACCTTCTTATATTGTACATCCGCTAAGATGAAAAGCTGCAGGGCACTGCTGTCTCTATGTAGAAATCTGAGTGAGAAAACAACTAAAGATCAGACTTTAGGGGGGAAAAAATCCTGTGTGCAGGATGAACCTTTCCTGAAATATTCTTCTTTTATCCTTGAATAAAAAGCATCCTTATATAGCACAGCCAATGGAATGTATTGCTTATAACTTATTGGCCGTTCCTCATGACCACCTTAAAATGCCAATGCCATCCTTCAGTCAGGAGGAAAGTAAATGGACACAAATTGTGATTGCCTCATGGTTTGCCTTTACTGTATATCCTAGGGGTGAAATCTAAAATTTTTCCCTACCGGTTCTGTGGGCGTGGCTTAATTGGTGGGCATGGCTTAGTGGTCAGATGACTGGGTGGGCGTGGCCAATAACAATAAATAATAAAAATAATAAACAAAGTATACAAAACAATAAGAAGTACCAAAAGCCAACTTTCACACTTTACACACACACAACACAACACAACACAACACAACTGACTCACACACAATATAAAAGCAGCTGCACTTCACCCAAAATGGCCCCTGCAACAAACAGGAACCTCACACAGCCACAAAAACCTCAAAAATCAACTTTCACAGTTTACACACACACAACACAACACAACACAACTGACTCACACACAATGTAAAAGCAGTTGCACCTCACCCAAAATGGCCCCTGCAACAAGCCACAAAAAGCCTAAAAACCAACTTTCACACTTTACACACACACAACACAACACAACTAACACACACAATGTAAAAGCAGCTGCACCTCACCCAAAATGGCCCCTGCAACAAGCAGGAACCTCACACAGCCACAAAAAGCTCAAAAACCAACTTTCACACTTTACACACACACACAAAACAACACAACTGACTCACGCACACACACAAAATGCCACATACAGCTTTGTGAGATTTTGTGTGTTTATGTAGTTAGAGTGAAACACTACAGAAACACACCAAATCTCAGAAGCTGCACAAATATTTTATTTTATTTATATTTTTAGATAAAAGCAGTTAAATTTAAAACTTCCTTTTAAATTTAGATGTAGCAATTTAAAGTTAGTTGCTATGTCTAAAAAAAGAATAAAACTCTTTTAAAAAACCCCAATTAACTATTTTTTAAAGCTCCCCTCCTAGTTACTTACCCAATTCAAAGGAAAGGCAGGCAGATTGAGTTGCTCACTGATGAGATGGATTGCAGGCAGGCAGATTGAGTTGCTAGCTGATGCAATTGATTGCAGCAGCTGAAGCAAAGCAAGGCAGGAGCGAGGCCGAAAGAAGCAGCAAATAGGCAAGTGGGGACCAGGCGATTCTGGGAATGGGCAGGGAGGTGGGCAGGGATTTTTGCTACCGGTTCTCCGAACTACCTGCCCCCTTTGCTACCGGATCAGGAGATCCGGTCCGAACTGGGAGCATTTCACCCCTGGTATATCCTCAACAAACCAAGGCAGTGTTTATACCTTTATATAAAATTATACAGTTTTAATCAGTAACTTTCTCAACCTCCTTTTCCCTGTTCTCCATTCAATTGTTGAATGTAGGCTGGGATGGGCTTATGGGTTCAGATCTTAATATTTATTATTTAGGAAGCACGATGGTTGAGCTTGAGTTTGGCGGTTAGCTTGAGTTTGAGACCTGAGCACTGTGTGATAAGATGAGCTGCTGTACTTACCCCATATCCTGCCCAACTAACAATTTGAAAGCATGCAAATGTAAGTAGATAAATAGGTACCACTTTGGTGGGAAGGTAACAGCATTCCATGCACCTTGGTGTATAGTCATGCTGGCCACATGACCATGGAAATATTTTGGACAATTGTGTTTTACTTCCTCCTTCCTTTTACACCACTATGAATCGAAGAAAAATATGTGTCTATTCTGAATACTACTTTGCTTCCTAGGACTTAAGAAATGTTCCAGCTTTTGTTGCTTATGTAATGGGTTCTTGTCTCTCAAGGTTTTAAATTTCTGTAATTTTTATGGGGTGTAATGTTATTTTAAATTTTCTGGCAAATTTGAATCAGTTTTTTAAGGGTTGTTTTAATTATTGTGTATGTTTCTGTTTGTATTTTATTTGCTTGTTCACCGCCCTGAGTCCTTCGGGAGAAGGGCGGTATACAAATTAAAACATTATTATTATTATTATTATTATTATTATTATTATTATTATTATTATTATTATTATTATTATTATTATTATTATTATTGTTGTTGTTGTTGTTGTTGTTGTTGTTGTTGTTGTTGTTGTTATTATTATTATTATTATTATTATTATTATTGTTATTATTGTTATTATTGTTATTTCCTTCATTGGGTAGGCATGTTTCTTAGATTTCTTTAGTTCTTTAGACATGTGTCTAGCTATTGTCCAGAGCATGGATCTAACTTCATTTCCTAACTTCATTTCCTAATAATAGAGAATCTTGTAGGTACAGACTATCTTCTAAACTAAGTTTTTCAGTATAAAGTACAAATTCTATCTTTTTGATCTTTCTTGACTCATTTACTTTCTACCCATTAGTGCCCTTTAGCATACCAAGTTGAGGTTGAAATCTTTTCTGAATACACATACTGTACCTTTTGAAAGACTTTCCTTATTTTCCCATGCTACTTGTCATCTTAGATGTCCTTACAGATGTCAGCATATTGGTTTTTGTCTCTCTTTAAAAACTCTCTGCAATTCTTCAGGATATTCCTGAGATCTTTGTCTTTTTGTGTGTGTGCTTGGCTTCTTTTCTTGGCAATTTCTACTGTCTGTACTAACATTCAATTTGCTTTCTTCTGTTTCTACATCCATCTTCAACAACTTATTTGATTTTGTTCCATAGTTCTTCTGATTCTCTTATCAGTGAGATTCAGGGTTTCCAGATCCCAGATGTTTTCTTTGAAAATAGTGGGCATATAGTCAAGACTGTATTGAGAAAGCTGGTTGGCTTTCTTCTTTCACTGTACTTGAATTGGAATTTGCACATAAGCAACTCATGATGTGTTCACAGTCAGCCCTGGCCATGTCTTTGTTGTTATAACTGAGCTTTGTCTTCTCTTTCCTCCAATAATACAGACAAATTGATTTTTCTTTTTGCCACCTGGTGATTTCCGGGTATGTAGGTATTATTTTGATTGTTGGAAGCAATGAAGGAATCATTAGATTGTCAGAAAGTGATGTTATTATTCAGCTTCATTTCTATTTCTTAGGCTACAAAGTCCAACTATGTTTTCTTCTTCACTTCTTGAATTTTTCCCCCAACTTTGTCATTCTAGCTTCAAACTATAACTGGTATGTGGATTTCAGATTGAACTTGAAAATAAAACCCATTAATTTCCTTTTCTTCTGTACCAGTGATTGGAGCATAAACTTAGATAATTGTCCAATTAAGGTTATCCTTAAAGTCAAACTGAAATTATTCATTCATTAGCTGCATTCTACCAAGTACTCTATTTACTATATACTTTTTTTTTGCTAGGAAACAATGCCATTCTTTCTTGGTTTTGTCCTGAGTAGTAAATAATATAATAGTCTGACTAAAAAGTATCAAATTCCCATCTATTTCAATGTAATGTTGCCTAAGATATCAATACCAGGATCAACTCATTCTTTCACAGTGTTGAGCTTTCTCATGTTCATAATTCCTTCATTCCATTAAACTCGCATTATTTTAAATGTCATTCAGGGGAAGCCTGGAGAAATCAGCATAATTAGGTATGCAGGTGATTCTCCAGCCTACATCCTTCACTGTCTTCTTGATTAGGATCTGAGCTGAAAGAAACCATCTGTGAACAAATGTAGACAATCTGTTTGAAAGATTTCAGTTGGCTTGTTTCTCTCTTTACACACTATACCAATTTTCCTGCCACATGGTTTTGGAAAGGAAAAGAAATGTCACCAGGAAAGCAGAATAAAGCCAGTTTCATACAACTTGCTTAATAAGATTAGTAACATAAATAGCATGTTTTGTGTACACGCTACTTACTACTGAAGCAAAAGAAACATAATCCCAACCAAAATTTTACTGGATGCTTGAAAGTCAAATCACCTCCCAGAGTCCCAGACAGCAAAGTCTACAAGACTTAAAGGGACCAAGGTTGGAGACCCCTGCTCTAGGCAATGTCCAAGCCCAACCTAATCAGACCTTCAAGAAGCCGTTTTGTGAAATGGCTGAAGTAACAAGGTACCCAGTTTGGACTATAATGCCAGGAACTCACCCCCCCCCACAAATTTATAAGCTGCAGACCCCAAGCAATGGTTGCATCATACTTAACCAATGTCAAAGGAACAATAGATGCAATAAAGCCTTTCCAGTATTCTCCTGGTGCAAGGCCCAATGAGTTACCACCAGGGGTGAAATGCTCCCGGTTCACACCGGTTCCCCCGATTAGGTAGTGATGGCAGCTGCTGGTTTGGAGGACTGGTAGTAAAAATCCCTGGCCCTGCCCCCCTGCCTCTGCTGAGCTGCACCATCAGCAGAGGTTTTTTTTTACTTTTAAAAGAAGGTTTTGCTTCAGCCAAAACCTGCCTTTAAAAATAAAAAAAAGCTTTTGAGGATCCCGCCCCTCAGCTGAGATCGGCAGCCTTTAAACTTAAAAAAAATTAAAAAAAATTAAAGGCTACTCTGGGGATCTCACCTGAGTTCCTCATCAGCAGAACCTTAAAAAACATGTTTTCTGTAGAAAACATGTAGAAAACCTCCTTTTAAAAGAGTCTAAGACACTTACCTGATTACTGATCGACCTCATGGCTTTTCTCACAGCCGGAAAGCCCCAGTTTCGCTTTTAGCACCAGACTGAACTAATCTAAATTTAGCTAATCTATTTCACCATTGAGTGATTAATGCTGTCTGACTGAGGAACTCTGGGAATTGAAGTCGATAATAAAATAAAATAAAATAAAATAATAAAATAAAATATTTGTGCAGCTTTCTGAGATTTGGTGTGTTTCTGTAGTGTTTTATTCTAGCTACACAAACACACAAAATCTCAGAAAGCTGTATGTGGTATTTTGTGTGTGTGTGTGTGTGTCAGTTGTGTGTGTGTAAAGTGTGAAAGTTGGTTTGTGAGCTTTTTGTGGCTGTATGAAGTGTGAAGTGCAGCTGCTTTTACATTGTGTGTGAGTCAGTTGTGTTGTGTTGTGTGTGTGTAAAGTGTGAAAGTTGGTTTTTGGTACCTCTTATTTTTTTTATATACTTTGTTTATTATTTTTATTATTTATTGTTATTGGCCACGCCCACCCAGTCATCTGACCACCAAGCCACGCCCACCAATTAAGCCACACCCACAGAACCGGTAGGGAAAATTTTTAGATTTCACCCCTGGTTACCACCAAGACTGAAGAAGTGGCTAGGAAATCTGTATTATTCAAATTAGATTTTCTTTTTGCCTTTGTGCCAGTGTTGACTCCTGGTAACTATGTGGATAAATCCCTTCATTTTTCTTAACAAGATTTTGGAAGTGATTTGCTATTTCCTGCTTTCTAAGGCTAAGAAGGTATGTCTAGTCTAAGGGCACCCAGCTGGCTTCATGATTTAGGTGGGACTGCAACTCATAGCCTCCTGATTTCTGACCTTAATTACTACACCACACTGGTGTCTGGAGGCACCAAAGCAGCACAAAGTTTGTCCTTCTAATAGGAATCTAGCCTATTTTTTTTTTAAGTATGAAACTTTCAAGGAAGCCATCATTGCCAGATATAGAACATTTTTAATGAGACTAAGCATCTCAGAGAAAAACAGTTACTTCCACTTCAACTAGACTTCTCCGCTAAAAAAAATAAGCTTTGTGTCAGAAAAATCATTAAGGGAGTATTTCTTGGTATCCCAGGAATAGCATGATAAATGGCTAGTTAAGGACTTTGGTAAGGGTAAGTACTGAGAAAATAAGTTGTCCAGATGTCTTGACCTGAAGAAAATTATAAATAGATAACAAAGGTAATAAACACATAAAATAGATAAATTACTATTTTAAGTATTTAATATAAAGCATATATTTCACACTTCTTGTCATATTCATTAACATCCTTTTACCCTCCCAAGTTACTGTATTTCCACAGATTTTTTTTTTTAAAAAATGCATCTTTAAACAAATTTACGAATGCAATTTAATGAATTATAGTAAATAAAACTGAAGCTGGACCTCTTCCTTTACAGAACATGCACAGGTAAAATAAGTAACTGTTGTATCCAGAAATTGTCCTGAGTACACTTTATGGTTTCATGTATGTAATACAGCATAAACTGTCTTGCACCCCTCTACAGAAAAGCAAGTCATATTAGATTGGTCTAGCTTGGTGCCTAAAGGATCCACTTGGTTTTAAGAGACACTTGATGGATTTTCTGAGTCTCCAGTGGACATTTGGACCAAGTCCCTGTTGCTTTCTTAAATGAATTTAGTGTAAGCAATCTTAAATTGAATTGTATTTGAATTGTCTCTGGGTACTTTTTAATTGGCCCATTGCCAATTAAGGGCTATCTACCATTTCCTGTATGCAAGGCACAGTTTTGCAATAGTTCTCTTTCATTCAGAGCTGGTTTCAGTTGGTTTTGGTGATTGGTGAGAAATCTAGCTCAAGGTATTGCTTTATGAAGTCCCAGAGAGCTTGATACTTTCCTTGCTTTTCTTTCAACATTACATGAGGCTCCTGGACAAATCTCTGATACGGAGTCAGAAATTATACTCAGATATCCTTCCTACATAGATGATACACAGTTTATATCTGAACTTCAGGCCAAATATGTGATGCTGAGGCAGTTCTGTCTTAATGCCTGGAGGATGTAAGAATCTGGATAAGGAGGAAGCTCAATCTTGGCAAGCCTGAGCAGTTTCCAGAGGAAAAATGGCGGTTTGAAGATGGCTCAGAAGTAGTGCCACCAACTACAGTGGAATGAAGAACTGGCAAATAGACTAGCTCAGTGATTCCCAGTGTGAGCGCGGCTCCCAGGAGCAGCTCATGGCGCCCGCGGAATATCTGCGCCCGCTGGGTCTGGCGCTGATGCGCCATTTCTGGGGCGTCTGGTGCGCATGCGCAGTTGCAGGTCGGATTTCCAGGGGAGCCGCGGGCGAAAAAGATTGGGAACCTCTGGACTAGCTCTTTGATAATTCCTTTCGAGAAAAAGAGTGGACTTGAGGTCCTTTGAGGACAGCTGCTCCTCACAAGGAGACCATAAGATAGTTTCCAGTGGATTTAGAAGAGTGGACCTGAAGTCTAGGAGATGAGAGTATGACCATCTTGTTCAAACCATGGTCAGCACCTCTGAAAGGACACTACGTACACTTCCTTTTCTAATCACTTTCAGAAACTGCTTATTAACTGCTTTTCAGCTATTATGAAACTTTGGATTGTCAAGATTTGCAGCGCTGGGTAAGTTTTCTTCAATCCTTAGCAAAATAATTTTAACTACAAGTTTAAGAACTTAAAAAAAATGTTGGGAATAAGCAGCAAAAGAAGGATTAAAGCTTTGCTTTTAGAAACTTACAAATGGACTAAGTGTCCAGATTAATTTCAAATAAGATTTCAGAATTAATTATAAATAATTCTTCCCATGGGAAAATGCTTTTATTTTCATGTTTTAAAAATTTAAATACAATAAGATTTTTAAAAAGTGTACATTAGAACAGGGGTCTCCAACCTTGGCAACTTTAAGACATATGGACTTCAACTCCCAGAATTCTGAAGTCCACAAGTCTTAAAGTCTTAAAGAAATTGGATAACCATTTGCCTGAAATAAATAAATACCTCCCTCCTAAATTTCTCCATCACCTCTTCTCTCCAGAGCTCCACAAAACCGTAATCTTGTTATTTTAAGTTCTCCTCTCTCCAAAGTGATTCAGATTCTTCCAGTCGCAGGGGAGAAAACCCCCGCACTCCGGAGTACTCCACTCACGTTTGCCGATATTCCCTTCCCTTCTTCATTCCTCAATTCTTCTCCGTTCCCTGTTCACCACCAGGCTGCTGCAATTATAAATCCAAAGCCCCGGTGTCACCGGGCACAGCGGCCCAGGCGACGACCAAAGTAATGGCCGTGGCCCGTGGCCTCCGATCCCCGCCGAGCCTAGGACGCGCCAGCATCGGTCCCCCCAGTCCTGTATATCGGCTGGGAGACCCCTGGCGAGCCGTCCGTGCGGCAGGTGTCCTTTTCGGAACACCTGGCCCCTAAGGGCCTCGGCGGCGGCCGGATTCGGACACTGGAGGCAGGAGAAGCCTTCCAGACGTCCGTTGCCACCGGACACCGGAAGTCGTCTCCCTATTTTTTTTTTTAAGTATGAAACTTTCTAGGAAGCCATCATTGCCAGATATAGAACATTTTTAATGAGACTAAGCATCTCAGAGAAAAACAGTTACTTCCACTTCAACTAGACTTCTCCGCTAAAAAAAAATAAGCTTTGTGTCAGAAAAATCATTAAGGGAGTATTTCTTGGTATCCCAGGAATAGCATGATAAATGGCTAGTTAAGGACTTTGGTAAGGGTAAGTACTGAGAAAATAAGTTGTCCAGATGTCTTGACCTGAAGAAAATTATAAATAGATAACAAAGGTAATAAACACATAAAATAGATAAATTACTATTTTAAGTATTTAATATAAAGCATATATTTCACACTTCTTGTCATATTCATTAACATCCTTTTACCCTCCCAAGTTACTGTATTTCCACATATTTTTTTTTAAAAAAAATGCATCTTTAAACAAATTTACTAATGCAATTTAATGAATTATAGTAAATAAAACTGAAGCTGGACCTCTTCCTTTACAGAACATGCACAGGTAAAATAAGTAACTGTTGTATCCAGAAATTGTCCTGAGTACACTTTATGGTTTCATGTATGTAATACAGCATAAACTGTCTTGCACTCCTCTACAGAAAAGCAAGTCATATTAGATTGGTCTAGCTTGGTGCCTAAAGGATCCACTTGGTTTTAAGAGACACTTGATGGATTTTCTGAGTCTCCAGTGGACATTTGGACCAAGTCCCTGTTGCTTTCTTAAATGAATTTAGTGTAAGCAATCTTAAATTGAATTGTATTTGAATTGTCTCTGGGTACTTTTTAATTGGCCCATTGCCAATTAAGGGCTATCTACCATTTCCTGTATGCAAGGCACAGTTTTGCAATAGTTCTCTTTCATTCAGAGCTGGTTTCAGTTGGTTTTGGTGATTGGTGAGAAATCTAGCTCAAGGTATTGCTTTATGAAGTCCCAGAGAGCTTGATACTTTCCTTGCTTTTCTTTCAAAATTACATGATGCTCCTGGACAAATCTCTGATACGGAGTCAGAAATTATACTCAGATATCCTTCCTACATAGATGATACACAGTTTATATCTGAACTTCAGGCCAAATATGTGATGCTGAGGCAGTTCTGTCTTAATGCCTGGAGGATGTAAGAATCTGGATAAGGAGGAAGCTCAATCTTGGCAAGCCTGAGCAGTTTCCAGAGGAAAAAAAATGGCGGTTTGAAGATGGCTCTGAGAAGTAGTGCCACCAACTACAGTGGAATGAAGAACTGGCAAATAGACTAGCTCAGTGATTCCCAAAGTGTGAGCCGCGGCTCCCCAGGGAGCCGCGCTATCGTCATGGGGGCGCCGCGGAATATCTGCGCCCGCTGGGTCTGGCGCTGATGCGCCATTTCTGGGGCGTCTGGTGCGCATGCGCAGTTGCAGGTCGGATTTCCAGGGGAGCCGCGGGCGAAAAAGATTGGGAACCTCTGGACTAGCTCTTTGATAATTCCTTTCGAGAAAAAGAGTGGACTTGAGGTCCCTTGAGGACAGCTGCTCCTCACAAGGAGACCATAAGATAGTTTCCAGTGGATTTAGAAGAGTGGACCTGAAGTCTAGGAGATGAGAGTATGACCATCTTGTTCAAACCATGGTCAGCACCTCTGAAAGGACACTACGTACACTTCCTTTTCTAATCACTTTCAGAAACTGCTTATTAACTGCTTTTCAGCTATTATGAAACTTTGGATTGTCAAGATTTGCAGCGCTGGGTAAGTTTTCTTCAATCCTTAGCAAAATAATTTTAACTACAAGTTTAAGAACTTAAAAAAAAATGTTGGGAATAAGCAGCAAAAGAAGGATTAAAGCTTTGCTTTTAGAAACTTACAAATGGACTAAGTGTCCAGATTAATTTCAAATAAGATTTCAGAATTAATTATAAATAATTCTTCCCATGGGAAAATGCTTTTATTTTCATGTTTTAAAAATTTAAATACAATAAGATTTTTAAAAAGTGTACATTAGAACAGGGGTCTCCAACCTTGGCAACTTTAAGACATATGGACTTCAACTCCCAGAATTCTGAAGTCCACAAGTCTTAAAGTCTTAAAGAAACTGGATAACCATTTGCCTGAAATAAATAAATATTTATTATTTATTAATAATAAATATTATTATTATAATGATAATAATTATATTATTATAATTAATAATTAATTAATAACAATAATAACAATAATAACAATAACAACAATAACAACAACAACAACAACAACAACAACAACAACAACAGAGTTGCAAGGGACTTTGGAGGTCTTCTAGTCCAACCCCCTGCCCAGGCAGGAAACCCTACACCATTTCAGACAAATGGCTATCCAATATTTTCTTAAAAATGAGGAAGGAAGGAACTGGAGCAAGGGTCTCAAACTTTTCAGTCTGAGGGCCATATTGGACCTTTTGAAAACATTCAAGGGTGAGGGGAAAAACAATGTTATAAATAAGCAAATAAAATTTAATTGAATGAATGTGTTTTAAACTATGCTCAATGTGATATTCACAAGAGGAAAAAAAATGTGACAACTATGAAAAACAATACCGTTTGGACAGGGCTTTCTTTTCTGGGGGGATGATTCAAGGGAGCCCCTTGAATCACACTCCTAGCAAAGGGAGGTAACCCTGCAGCTGGTTCAAAGCTGGCTCAAATTTATAAGGGGAAAATGCTTCCCCTTCCCTGTCCAGCAATCCTTCAGCTGGCTCACCTCCCACCCCCAACACAATTGGAGAAATCAAGGGAAGCTTACCTTCCTTTCCAAACAGTAGTGAATACAACCTGCTTTCTCTCCCTGTGATGTTTGGAAGGAAAGGAACACAGTCTATGGGAGTTGCTGGCAGGCCAGAAGGAATCTTCTGGACACTTAAACCAGGGGTGAAATCCAGCAGGTTCTAACAGGTGAACTGGTAGCAGAAATTTTGAGTAGTTCAGAGAACTGGCAAATATCCCCTCTAGCTGGCCCCGAAGTGGGGTGGGAATGGAGATTTTGCAATATCCTTCCCCCAGGAGGGGAGAGAAAGGAGATTTTGCAGTATCCTTCCCCTAGAGTGGGGTGAGAATGGAGATTTTGCAATATTCTTCCCCCGCCATGCCCACCAAGCCACGCCCACAGAACCGGTAGGGAAAAAATTTGGATTTCACCCCTGACTTAAACTCAACTTACAGAAGGAAGCAAAACACTCTTAACATTAGACATGTTGAACAATGGATCCAGAACTTAAATTTTAGTTATATATCTGCTTCAGTAGATAGACTATGTCTAAAAGGCATTATGGAAGACTAACAAGTTATACCTGACAAGATCAAGACTGCGTTGAAAGCGGATTTATAAATGATAGGATATAAGAATGTCATGGGGGAAAAAAAATCTTACACTGGATATATGAAATAAATTGACCAATGTCTTAATAGTTAAAAGGGATATACAAAGAATAAACCCAAAGAGTGGTCTGGCTATTTTTTATCTATTGGCTTTATAAAAGAGGATTGTTAAAAGTTTTGAAGACACTTGGGAGAAAAGTAAAGAAATGATGAAAAGAAATCAAGTTTTAGGATATTATTTGAATTGAGTTGAAGATTAAAACTTATTGTAGTAGGGATTTTCATTCAGATGGATATCAAATGGTTGAAGCACTGGGATGGTACATTTATAGTTAAGAAGTAACAATTAAATTGAGACTTCTTAGCTCCTCATAAAGTCTCTGGTACCCCTCCCTCCATCGTTGCAGCAGTTTCCCAATTACTTTCCTCACACCTTAGCAAACATTCATGCTTAAAGCTCTTTTGGAAGAAGATTGCAGGTGAACGATCAAGCTGAGAAAGATAATGAACCCTTTCATTGGCTGTAATTTCTCTCCTGAAAATTGTTCATCCTCATGCTGTTTGCAGCTGGGTGATGACCACCCAGATTCTTAGCTTTATGCCTGTTTTTAATTTTGCTGATCAATGCAGATTTAAAATCAAAGTTTTAGACTAAGCCATTTGGCCTTTCTAAAACTTCCGATTCAGCCAAAGGTCTAATTTTGAGATGAAGCAGGACAATATGGAAATAATTTCTGCATTTGAATGTCTGTGAAACGTCAGCTGATCTGTTTCTCTAGAACTTTAGCATGGTGAATGAACAGTACTCCAACAGTTGTGCCAGGGATAAATAAACTTGTTTGACAGTGTAAACATTACATTTAGAATGAATAGATTTGCAACAATTGGGACAACCATTAGATAGTAGCAAAGATACTTGAATTTCTTTGATCCTATTATGTGGTCATCTTGATTTCTGCAGCACATATTTGGTAGCTATAGTTCAATTGCTATTGTGTGCCAATTCATTGAGCCAACTATGGCCTTCCCCCACCCCCTCAAATACTAGGTTTATATGATGAGAAGTATAAGCCAACCATCTGGACTATATCAAGTTGGGGGAAGCTATTGTGTACTAATGTGTTTGCATGATGAAATACTGAGAACAGTTGAAGTAAAATACTTTGCAACCTGGAGAAAGATTTGTATGACATGAAATACTGATGTAATTGGCAGTCCATGATGTTTATTTTTTTTTCTGATTTCTTTTTTTTACACCTGTGGATTCAGCTGAAAAAAATATACCTCAAACTCTTTATATAACATTGAAATCATATATTAGCATTTGATTTCTTTCCCAAACTTCTTCTCTTCTCTTCTCTTCTCTTCTCTTCTCTTCTCTTCTCTTCTCTTCTCTTCTCTTCTCTTCTCTTCCCTTCCCTTCCCTTCCCTTCCCTTCCCTTCTCCTCTCTGCTCCTCTTCCCTTTCCTTCCCTTCCCTTCCCTTCCCTTCCCTTCCCTTCCCTTCCCTTCCCTTCCCTTCCCTTCCCTTCCCTTCCCTTCCCCTTTTCTCTTCCTCTAACATGATTATCCTCCCCTTCCCTTCCCTACCTCTAACACGATTATCCTGAGACGATTTTAATTTTCTTTGCAAAATCCCATTTCACATATTGCATAATAACTATTGCATAAAACATACTATTACAAGAAGGAATATTTTTTTCCCTTGGAAGTTGTTTGTATAAATCTTGGCAAAAGTCTCCCACTGTAGTTCTTAATCTCTACCTGTCAAATTCTAAAATCTTTAAAAAAAGAGGAATACCAAGAAAAAGAGAACTGCCATTTATTATGATGACCGGTTTAATATCATTATGTTTTGGGTTATTGTTTCTCAAACAATCTTGAGAATTTTTACACACCCAAATGTACCAGTATGTGTTTTTCATGTCCATATGACAAACTGACTTAAGCGGTAGATTCAAACCGGGACTCAAATTATATGCAATTTGAGTCATATGTATTCTGTTTTCCTATTTCTCCCTATAAACTTGGACAGATGAACCACTCATCGTTGTCTTTCACTGTCAACATTAGATGTATGTCTTCTGATAAGGACACTTGAAGAGGAATAAAACTTTCTCTCAATCAGTATTTTAGCAGCAACACCACCTAGCAGAATTTTGAAACGGCAGTTCAAAATCCTGCTCAGTAGAAATATTTTGATGGCTTCCAAATGTAACAAGCCTGTGCACCACATTTTGAAATATGTAAAGTAATATGTATTATCATGTAAAATAGTTTGGGTGGTGGAAGACATTGTAAGGCTTTTAATTCCATATTCTAATTGTATTCAACTGTAAATCAGACTCACTAAAATTGATTTTAGTGAAAATTTGGAAGGTGCTTTTTAATGAATTCTCATACTTGAGCTTTCATGAATATCAGCGTTAGAGATAATCCTGAATATGTATAATCCTGAATAATATTATATTTAATTACATTAGTGGTAGAAGGAAATTCACCAGTACTTTAAAAATAAATTAAAACACTGTTTAAGAGAATCACAACCATTTTAAGTCCTGTCACCAAAACTTTTAGAAATATTAAAATGTTCAAGAAATAGTTAGGAAGATGAGCCAAAATCTAAATGGTAGAAAATGAGCACACATGAAATTCATTCATTAATTCAAGTAAAAACCTATTCTAACATTATTTTCATGTTATTTTATTGTTCTCAAAAGAATATTACTTATTATATGGTGCCTTAGTAGACAAATACTTTGTACAAATTCTGGCATAATACTTTTCCTAAAAAGAAGCCCCATTTATCTCTTATTCTTGTCATTTTAACTGGAAAGTTAAAATGATGGCCAATAAAAAGTACTACTTCTAATACACATGACAAATTTTGAGTTTTAAAATTCAGAATATAGCAATACAACTTAGACTTGCAGTATATACCACTCCATAATGCTTTACAGCCCTCTCTAAGTGGTTCAGCGAGTCAGCACACTGCCCCAACAATCTGGGTCCTCATTTCACTGACCCCATAAGGAAGGAATGCTGAATCAACCTTGAGTCGACTCCTGGCTGTGAGCAGAGTTAGCCTGCAATACTGCAATCTAACCACTGCACCACTATGACGCTTGTGTCGGGTTGGAATGAACTATTTATTTGGAAGAATTGTTGTCTCAATGTAAAATGTAATGGCAGATAAAATTAAGGTAGTAATTGATTTTTAAAAAGCAACCTAATATACTATTCAAGATGCTGCTTTTTGGGAGGTTTTGATCAGCAATTGACATATGAATCAGAGGATAAGAATATCCATTTAGGTTTGGATTTCATATGTGTCTTTTGTTTCATTCACACATCCTTCTGAATGCAGGTAGAAGATGCTTGTTAACCATTCTTTAAGTATGTCTTCTAAGAAGTCATGCCTTTATCTTATTTCCACTCCTTAGCTGAGATCTTTTAGCATTATGTTTAACTGATCCCATGCTGAAGGATGCTTTCCATCTTCTCTTGGCATAAGCCTTATAGTATGCATGATTCTTGGGTCTATCATAACAACCATGGGAATGAGATGATCAGAGGCTGGGAGCTCTCTGGTTTCTCTTGGCCGCTTTTGGCTGCAGGATTTATCCTCACCCTATTCACTTATGGCAACTTTCAAGGGAGTTTAATCTAAAGAGAAAGGGGAAATCTTTGGACATACTGTAATGACACTATCTCATTTGTTGAATGATTTCATCAAAGCATTCATCTTTTATAGGCTTTGCACATAAGCCTGAAATAATGTGTTTGTTCTCTTCTGCAAAGTGACCAGTATTACAGCTTTTGATAATTGTTCTGACACTGGGAATGGTCGAAAGGGTAAGCTGCAATGTCAAGGATGGAGAAGAGGAAGAAAACGCAGGGAGTCCATCTTCCAGTGATTCATTGCCTGTATATTTGGAGGAAAGTCACAGAGGTGATTTAGAAGTGGATTGGCTACAGTAGTTGTCTGAATTTTAAAGGATGCAATCAAAGGCTATTATTCCTGCTGGCTTCAAGAGCATAGGTGCACCAAAAAGGAGAAAAAGGACAAACATCTCTCTCTCTCTCTCACACACACACACACACACACACATATTTAAAGAGAGCATCCTGGTCAACCGGTGACAATTTATGCTGCTCAATCTACAATGACACGCTGAGCTAGTTCACTTCTCAGCTTACTAAATTTTTGACTCATGCAAGCAGCCTTTTTATTCTGCCTTTACAACTTGAAACAACAGGGAAGCTTAGTTTCTTACTTTCCAGTTTCAAGAACTGTAGTCACTGGCTTTAGGGCAAATTGGGAGACAATTTGTACTATTGTCAGTACAATCCTACAGATCAGGGGTGTCAAACTCAAGGCCCGTGAGCCAAATCCGGCTTGTGGGATGCTTAGATCTGGCCCATGAGGTCACCCTGGAAACAGCGAAGGACTGGCCCACGGTGCCTCTGCCAGCAAAAGTAGAGTGCAGGAAGGTTGCATGTGCCCCCAGGCCCCGTTTTTGGCCACATTGGCCTCCATCTCCATTTTTGCAGGCAGAGGGCTGCAGGAGGCCATCAAACTGGCCATACCCACCCCAGCCATGCTGACCTGGCCCCCTGAGGTTAAACACAACCCTGATCCAGCCCTCAATGAAATCGAATTTGACACCCCTGCCCCAGATGTTATTTGCTACAGCCTCAATAATCATGATCTTTGCTTAATAGCTTCCGATGGACATTGTGAAGCAAAGCTGTGATTAATTAGCATAATGCAAAAAAGTGTCTGGATTGCAACATTCACATATTGCATTTGCCCAAAAAGAATCTAACTCAGGGGTATCAAACTCGATTTCATTGAGGGTTAAGTTTGACTTTGGGGGGCTGGGTGGATGTGGCCAGGGTGGGCATGGCTAGCTCAACGTCACTCGTGTCAGTGGCAAGCTCTGTTTTCAGCTGCGATGGCCTCCTGCAACTCTCTGCCAGTGAAAACAGAGCTCGGAAGGGCCACACACAGCCCTCCCGAGCTCCGTTTTCGCTAGCAGAGGCACCGTGGGCTGGTCTTTTGCTGTTTCTAGGGCAGCCCTGTGGGTCAGCACCTCACAGGCTGGATATGGCCACTGGGCCTTGAGTTTGACACCCCTGATCTAACCCCTTCCCCTGACAAAAGAAAAAAACAATAATTGTGAATTGTCTTACATTTGGTAAGATTATTTAGAGAAATAGAAGAAAATATTGGTGATGATGAACAGAAGGGTGGTAGACACAAAGGAGCTGGAAAGATGGCCAAACAGTGGGAGAAGCTATTGCTATTAGTTCTTTTAATTCAGGAAGACAAGGATGAACATGCTAACCCCTCCTTGTCCATCTCATGCTCCATGTGCAATAATGTTTGCAGTGTGGACCCTCCCCTTTTAACCAAGCTTTACACAAATGAGAACTCTGCAAAATTAGAACCATCAGTTTGTGGAATCTCCACAAAGAGTGAGCCCCACTGCAGACACCCACCCTATGTAATGAGGTGCAAAACTTGAGAAGTGGTGACACAGGCAGTTATATGTTCTCCATGACCTGCATTGACTGCAAGTTTGCTTCAAGGTTTAAATCAAGGTCCTGATTTTACCCTGAAAGCCCTTCATAGCATGGGACTGGGTTATCTGAGGGACCACCTCTCTACGACCACTATGACAACCATAAACCTGACTTTAATCACCAAAGGTTTGACATACGTAGACAATCATACAGACAATCTGTTCTTTCTCATGGGAAGTTGTGATGATAGCATCTGTCACTTGTCACGATCAAACCACTCTCACATTGCTATTGAACTTTCTATTTCTGCTTCCCATCAGAGGAAGGCCAGATCTATATGAATGGTCTGCCAATATGTTTGATAAATCCAGTTGAGTTTTAAAGGGATATTGGGGAATTTCCTGATGCAGTGCAGGTCATGTTGTGATGTCATTCCCCCCTCCACCACATATTTTACATGGATCAATGATGCTACTTGAATTATAATGTTAGAACAGTTTTGTTTTGTTTTTGGTAAAAAGATCTAGTTCTATTTTAGGAGATCATCTTACATTCAGCAATGTCTTGTTTGCAGGGAAATGTCTTATTTGCTTCGATGTAAATACATGTCTCAACCTTGCGAAGATACCATGGGGATAATTAAAAATATCCATATAATTTAAGCTACAGATTGCATGCATCCTAACTATCTTAGTTAGGATGCATGCAATCTGTAACTTAAATTATATGGATATAATATAAAAATAAGCTAAAAGCAAAACTTTGGTTAAGACATAAGAATATATACTGTAAAAAGTGCATTGCAATATTTTTGTCCTCTTCACATGAATTCTAGTCAGCAAAAGAGGGAAATTAAGTGTTAGGATTCAGGGTCCCATTACTAAAAGCTTTTCATCTTTGTTATACTGTATGCAATTTCTTTAGTAAGTCTCAGAATTTTGTATTTAACATTTTCCCCTCGCAAATGTAGCAGGTGGTGTAAGACAAGATTTATGCATACATCACAAAGTAAATAGGTAAACCCCACCATAATAAAGATATTTGGCATAGTTAAATTGTCTCGCATTACGTGTGTATTTATTTTTCTGGGATTATGTACAAAAAGCACAAAAACTTATTTACAGCATGCCAGATGTTGTTTAATTCACAATCTATAAACCTTAGGCCATTTTTTTTCAGAGAACAGTTTATAATAATAGATATATTTAATTTTAACTAAAGCTTAAAAGGTCTAACTCAAGCACCCCTTTTCAATATCAATTTCAGAATAGATTCATTAATAATAAAGTATTCCAAAACCAAAATGAACACAAATGAATAATGTAAACAATACAATGAAACTTTGGGAAAGGTGGTTTCCTGCCAGCGAAAATAAAGCCGAGGTGGCGCAGTGGTTAGACTGCAATACTGCAAGCTATTTCAGCTGACTGCTAGCGGCAGTTTGGCAGTTCAAATCTCACCAGGTTCAAGGTTGACTCAGCCTTCCATCCTTCCAAAGTCGGTAAAATGAGGACCCAGATTGTTGGGAGCAATATGGTGACTCTATAAACTGCTTAGAGAGGGCTGTAAAAGCACTATGAAGTAGTATATAAGTCTAAGTGCTATTGCTATTGCTTACTGTACCAATTTAACTAAAATGTTCTTCATACTTCCTCAAGGGAGATTCATCCCATAGTTTGGGAAACTCAGTTCTAGTCTGTATTTATGCCAGGCTTTGAAAAAAAAATTAGTGGGGAAGCCATGTGATGCATTTTAGATCCTGATTTACAAAAAGAGAACCAGAATTGTAGAAACAATTTGCAATACAGCAATGAGAATTAGATATTTATGGACCTGATTGCTCAGCCAGGAATATTTGGCTCAGGCATGAATAAGTTTTAATTAGGAATTGACACTGTGTATTTTTTAATTTTTTAAAAATTCAAATGTGTTTCATCTATGATCCTATGGATTTTAATAAACTATTCTATATAACTTGGTTTTAAACCTTTCTCCCCAAATAATGTTCTACACACACTCTGTCAACCTAGATTTTTGGAATCACCTCTGGATGTATTAAGGTGGTACATTGTTACTTTTCAAAAATCTTTAATGTTTTCTAATGGAAAATTAAAATCTGTATAATAGACACACAGAGTTTCTCACAGGATAGGCTACAAAAGTCATCACATTCATACTTCATTACTAATATCTATATTTAACATGACTTTTCTTCCCAATTGTTTGTATGAAATGGTCTTTCCCCTCTGGGTGTCTTCCAGATGTGTTGGGATTATAGTGTTCAATTTACCATGCAATGCAGTTGTTACAGTTGCTACACATCTGGTGGGTACCAGGTTGGGAAAAACTAGTATGAGTCAAAAGATCAATGTAAATTACAACATAATCTTTAAAAGCAAATCTTTTTATTTGTTATTTTATAAAAAAATAAAAATAAAAAAGTTTTGTAAAAAAAGAAAATATCACATTAAAATCATCAGCGTATAAATCTGTTGACTACATCACATACTTCTATCTTTATCTATTATCTATCTATCTATCTATCTATCTATCTATCTATCTATCTATCTATCTATCTATCTATCCATCCATCCATCCATCCATCATCTTATATGTGATCTGGCCACTGTTTATGTCTATTTTTCTCAGCACATATTTATAATGCCTCTCTCTCCTTCCTTCCTTCCTTCCCTACTTCCTTCCTTCCTTCCCTTCCTTCCTTCCTTCCTTCCTTCCCTCCCTCCCTCCCTCCCTCTCCCTCTCTCCCCTCCTCCTCCTGGATTTACTTGAAATCCATCAGATAGATTTCAATTATAGCGAAATTCAAAATAAAAGTGGACATGTGGAATCATAGTGTCCTCTGAGAATAAGAATGATGGTAACAAGGAATAGTTTAATATTATCCAGATATATCATTACCCATAACAGGGTAATGGGGATACTTAGAGCTTGGGGTGTTAGATATATTATCACCAAGAAATATGAATTACTGAATAAAAACTAGCCTGTTCACATAGTTGCAAACTGAGGTTCTCTCAACCTTTTGCTAGTTTTCTTTTAAGAGATATATTTTCACCTAATATCTCAGAGCTGTGTCTAAGAAACCTTTCCTGACATTTTGGAGTTAATACTGTAGCACCAAATGGAATGAATATATTGATTCTACATGTATAAGGAATTTTTCTTGCAAGAAGAAATTTGCAAAATTGTAACTGGGTGCCATAGGCAAGGCCTCAAAAAGTGTCTGACCTTTACATTTCTGATTAGGTTTTTGAATAACAATGGCATACTAATATAAGTTCCTTATTTAAATGCAGAGACTTTCTTCCCCTTCACAAAAGTAAGCCTCCAGTAATAAAACAGGACACATTCTTGCCCATGAATCATACTACCTGTTTCTGGCTAGTAGGAAAATCAGATGTCATGGTAGGCTGAGCGCTCTGACTTTTTAGAATTGCAAGATGAATCCATATTACTCTCCTAGCATAGTAGCTACAATCACAAAGCATCTACTCTAAAACTGTGGCATATAACATATAGCCACGTCTTCCCCATATTTTGGCTGAAGTCAATTATATTCAGTTATAGTAGGATCCTGTATTTCTCATCCTGTCAGAGTTAAAACCACTACATTTACAAGATGTTGTATTTTATTGATCTACGGATAGTCATTGACTCACATCAATCCATTGGGACTGAACTGGAACTTCCATTGCTAAACAGTGTGATTGTTAAGTTATGGCTGACTTTACAACCACTTTTCCTCAATCATTAAGCAAATCCAGTCCCCCCCCCATTGCTTTTTTCATACTGGTTGCCAAGCTCCCAAATTTTGATCACATGACCATGGGGAATGCTACAACAGTTTTGAGTGTGAGGACTGTTGCAGCTCACTTTTTTTCAGTGCTGTTGTGACTTCAAATAGTCAGTAAATCAGGGGTCTCCAACCTTGGCAACTTTAAGACTTGTGGACTTAAACTCCCAGAATTCCTCAGCCAGCTTTGCTGGCTGAGGGACTCTGGGAGTTGAAGTCCACAAGTCTTAAAGTTGCCAAGGTTGGAGACATCTGCACTAAATAGTCATGATTAAATTTTCTGTAGTGAAAGCAACAGATACAAGATAATCTGGTACAATTGCCTTTCCCTGTTTCTGCTATGCTGAAGCAATGCTGAGGAACTATTAATTTGTTGTAAAATATGATATAGTTAATTCATAGATCTTTATCTCTGGAAGACAAAGAGACTGTGCTATTGAGCTCCAGATCTGGGTAATAAAAACCAGGCAAATATAACACTTTTTGCATCTCATGAGACAAATGATCCTGCTAATAAAATGGTCTTTTCATACTTCTCTAATTGAATTAATTTGATTTTTTTTAAAAAAAACCAGTAATAATAATTTTGAGAAATATGTGATATTAGGAATTTTGTACTGAGTTAACTTCATTTCTCTAGCTTAATAGTTCTGACTTGGCTGCAGGCCATGAATAATCAGCAGTTAATATCACTGTAAGCTAATTAACTTATGCCCTATGTTTATTTGTTGGGCATTTTGACTCTTTGTCTCTTGTCTAACATTGTGCCTTATGGACAAAAAGGTGAGATACAAATTGAATAAATAATAACAAAGAGAAATAAAGCAGCTATATAAAAGGGCAGTTTGTGTATCCCATTGAGAACTTCACTTTTGCCACTGAAATCTGGTTTTATTTCTTTATTTGTTATAGAATATTTATAAGAAGATAGAAAAAAATTAATTCAAAGCATCTCTCACCATTCCTTTATGGTGTATTATATTTGTACCTTTAAGTAAGTACTGTTCTTTGTACTTCTTTAAGTCCGTGAATTTTTTTGGGAAGATTTTAGAAGTGACTTGTCATTTGTTCTTTCCTAGGGTTGAGAGAGAGTGACTGGCTGCCTATGCTCATTAAAGTGTATTTGTTGCTAAGGTGGGACTAAAACTCGCAGTTTCTAGCCTGATACCTTAACCAAGCCCTCCAAATGGACTTCAAATGTCTTTCTAAAAAAGTTTAACTACCTTGTTTAGTTTGACTTAGCTTTATCTCTTTTTAAACTCACTTCCCCTTGCTATTTAGTCTTTGAAAAAACTATTTTCAACATAAGGATATCAAAGGTCACTCACTCAAGTGTTCTACAATCCAAATCACAATGTAGTGATTTCATCAATGCAACCCACCAATGTAACCCATCAAACGTTGAAAGGCTGAAAGCAATTAAGATCACCCTAATCAATGGTCTCATAAGAGTTCAGCAGCACCTGAGTAACTCCAATTACATTTTAATTGTACACAGCCATTTTGCTTTCTTAGAAAACCTTTTTATTCTACTGTATAGCTTCAGCTCTTCTCTTCATGTTTCTATTAATGGTTCCTAGCACATTATTAGTAGTGTGTTCAGATGAACTGAGCGAGCAGATGTTCATCTCAGTAATTTCTCAGATCCATTGACAAATCCTTCACTCCTCTTGGTGTATATTTGGGATTGACTATTCATGAAGTTTGGGATTTATCTATTGAATGTAGAAGCAGTGGTGGGTTTGAATTTCCTTTGAATGTAGAAGCAGTGGAGGGTTAGTGAAACCCATCCCTGTGTAGAAGGTAAGTCTGAAAGTCAAAATGACAATTGCTAATAGTAGCACTAAAGGATGCCATTTCAGATAGAGAACCATGGAAAATAAAAGGCTGATCTTATAAATTTCTCACCAAAGATCACACATCTTAATACTTTTCTTTTCCACCATAATTCCTGAAAATAATTTGATATACTCCATAACATTTGTAAACTGTAGAAAATGGAATACACCTAAGCCTTAATGCACTTTCATATCTTTCATGCAATATCTAGCAACATTTAAAAGATGTAGAAATACTGATATTCTCATACTAAAAAAAAAAATGCTGTCTGAATTCTCTTTTTTCTCTTACATGCAGGAATGCAGGGAAAGTATCATTTCACTTCCTGAAATATATTTTTATAGCATCTATTTGCTTTGTGTTTTGGCTTCTGATTTATTTATTTTTTTTTGGAAAAATATTAAAACCATTTAACAGGGTATGTGGAATAACTCCAGCTAAAATAGCTTCATAGCTTCATAGCTTCATAGCTTCATAGCTTCAAAGCTTCATAGCTTCCTTATTAGGATATACATGTAAATACATTAATATCAGATTTACCCAAAGTAAATAAGATAATTAAAGATGCTGTTATTGGAGACTCAGATATGCCAGGGTGGAAAACAGAACTAAGAGAATTGACATGGACCTTGTGCAGTGGTTTGGATTCCATTTCAAAAAAGGTGCTTTAGAACCTATAAGGGGCATCAATAAAGCATGCCTGCAAATACATAAAGTGTCATGATTTTTATCCCTTCAGTTAAATTTAAAAAATAAAAATAAACTGATGTATCATGTGATTCTGGAAAAGGTACATAGCTTTTTTAAATAATTCCAAAGAGGTGCTACATTCCTGCTCTGGAGCACTTGAAATACCTCTTCTAAATCATTTCCAGAGTGCTCCACACCTCTACAATAGATCGTAATTTTTAGAGACTTATAACTATCACCCTCCAGTAGATACTAAGAGCTTAGCATTTTAGATCTGTAAAATTATTTGAGTTGGCTTCTTGCTAGGGGCAAAGGTAAAAAGCCATGCCATTACTGTTTCTTGCCAGTGGCACTTTTTATCGTCTTCCTGGCTGCTCACATCCTTGCAAAATTTAGATTTATGACTGGGAACGTAAATGAAAATAAATAAATAACCCACCCCAATTGCGACATTGTACCTGTAAATCTCTGTCAGGCTGTCTCATTGACAAAGTGAGCATGTCTATCCTTCAGATCTCACAACAAAATACAAGAGAAAATGGATAGTTTAAGTAATAGACAGAGACTGCCTTCTGTGAGCTATTGATTGCCACATAGAGAAGTAAAGTTGTGTTCCAAAGGCTATCATTCTGCAGTGTTCACAGCAATATCTGTTACTGTCCTATATGAAAGGCAGACACCTGTAAAATGATGAAACATATTTTTTTTAAAAAAAACCTAAAGGGAATTCCAGCATCTGAGCTCAAGTATATTATTGCTTTTCAATTCTCCATTTAGTGATCAGTAAATTAATACTGAGGAAATCTTAATATAAGTAGTCCTTGATTACCAACTGCCTCAGTTAGTGATCATTTGAAGCTACCACAGAATAAAAAAAAACCCCACAGCTTTGTGAGCAGTCCTCATATTTAGGATGGTTGCAGTGTCTTGCAGCCACATAATCACCATTCACAAGCAGAGTTAATGAAGAAGATGGAAGTGTAGGAATAGCACCTACCCCTCTCCTAGGAAAATGAGATATTTTAGGAAATATTAAAAGGGCAGAATATTTCCCCTAAAAGGGAGGCAGAAACTCAGCCCTCCCACATTAGTCAATAGGCCATTAAAGCCTGAGCCAGTCTATTCAACATAACAAAGATCTACCTCCTTCAAGCAGAGCCATAATAGGAATTGCCCAAAGCCACTTCATTACATCATCACCCAGCAAGGCTCAACCAATCCCGGGACACAGACAACCTACAAAGTTATCCCTGCACGGCCCCCATGGGAGTCTGACAATCAATCAGAATACAAGCTCAAAATCAAAATCCCAGAAAGGGATAAAAACAGGGGTGAAATGCTTCCAGTTCGGACTGGATCAGCCAAACCGGTAGTGATGGCAGCGGGTGGTTCGGAGAACCGGTAGCAAAAATCCCTGTCCCCCCCCATGCCCACCCAATGCCTGGGCACCCGCTTCCCCGCTTGCTGCTTCTTTTAAAAAATGCTTTTAAAAGGTAAAAAAAGGCTCTGACGATTACAGCGGAGCCGTGCGATTGTCACAGCCTTTTTTTTTACTTTTAAAAGCATTTTTTTACAACCTATTCAGCCGAATAGGTTGCAAAAAAATGCTTTTAAAAGTAAAAAAGAAGATTGTGCACCACAGCTGATCACCCCCCCATGCGCTGTTCTACTTATTCCATGCCTCCTTTTGGCATGCACTGCATGTGCGCATGCACCTTGCATTTGGTGCGTGGTGCCTTGCATTTGGTGCATGAGCGTGCACAGCGCCCATGGGCAGCCAGCGAACCGGTACTAAACTGGTTCAGATTTCACCACTGCATAAAACCCAGGCACTCTCAGCATCTCTGCCGTTTTTGCCCAGGACCTCAAAACCATGTGGTCCTGTCCACCATTAAACCATCTTTTCAAACAGCCATCATATTTCCAGTGTCTTTCTCCCCACTTGGAACTGAACTCAGATGGACATTTCTTCCAACAGAAGGAGCCTCATGGTCATGTGGCTACAAGGATTCACTTAATAATGGAGAGGGAAGTGAACCCCTCATCATCATATGATCTTATGTTTAGTGACTGTGGAGGTTAGCAATGAAGTTGTTGGTCCCAATTGTGGTCACTAAGCAAGGACTACTTGTATATAATTAAAAAATAGCTATTTGGGATGAGGAACTAGAATGTGACCGTTTATTTGTAATTTACTTATTCTATTTAATATGCTTACCTCTGACTAGGAATGTTTTGAGGCCTTTTTTTCAGTCCTGGAAACAATAGCACAATGGGCTTGTATAGGAAATATATCTCCTGGCATTTTCAGGATGGGATGAATTTGAATTTTATTCTGTTTGTTACTGAGACCTTATCAGAATGCATACCTTTATTTGTAAACAGACTAGAAAGAATAAGAAAACTATATCAGAATTTTAAAAAAATCTAAAAACCTATCCAAGAAATCTTCTTGCACTAGGGAACCATGGCTGGTTAAAGTGAAAATGTTGGGTTTAAATTCTTTCATATTCAATCATGTTTATGGGTGCTGAATCTATGACCTCACTAAATGGCAACCAAGTAGAATTTTTAGAATAGAGCATCTATTTTGCATGCAATAAATTCAGCAAATAAAGTTCAGATTTAAACCCAGGCAGCGCCTCCTAGTAGAAATAGGAAAATTCCTATCTGAGTATTATGCCATACAAATTGTATTTTATGTTGCCATCCTTTGTGGTTTCATTGTCTTTGGTATTAATGTACAGTGATGTAGATTGGACACCTGAGGAGGGAGAACTCTTCTCATTTCTACCAATATCCTTCACACACACACACACCATAGAGGTCATTAAATATTTTTTTTAAAAAATAACTGTCCTCCAACATTGATTTTTTTAAAAAATGTGTTTGCCTATAGCTGATAGAAATTTTTCTATAAAATTTAGTTTTTTGGGGAGGAAAATAGGAAAAAAAAAATTCTGCCTACAAAGGTTTTCATTTGACTAGCTCCTTAGCCTGGTCAGCACATTAGTTCGTTCACTGATTTTGAGATTGGGCCTGGTTGGGGCTAAAAAACAGCTTCAAAAGCACAGCTGATTGTCGGAGGGAGCTCCAGTGACTAAAGCAGGTGAAGCACAGAAGGGGTAAGAGAAGGCAGCAGATGTTCCTGGTAGCCATTTTGGGCACCACGCCTCATGTTTTCAGTCTCAAAATGCATTGCATTTTTGGGTGGCAATCGGCGGCAATGTACTTTGGCAATTCCCACACCCTTGAAGGGCTCTCAAATGGAGCATTTGAAGGCTGAAATCGCAATGTGCAGAGCTGAAAACACAAGCCATTGTTTTGTTTTGTTTTTAATTTATTTTATTTTGTCATAACAGTATACACAAACATCGTCATAAATAAAAACAACACATCATGAAAGAAATATATATATGTATGTATGTATGTATGTATGTATGTATGTATGTATGTATGTATGTAAGTAAAAGTATGCAACAGCTATGTTAATTTGATATAATGAAGGGAACAATAGGACAGGAACGGTAGGCACTTTTGTGCTCTTATGCATGCCCCTTACAGTCCTCTTAGGAATGGGGTGAGGTCAATAGTAGACAGTTTTTGGTTGAAGATTTTGGGATTTTGAGTAGAGACTATGGAGTCAGGTAGTGAGTTCCAAGCGTTAACAACTCTGTTACAGAAATCATATTTTCTGCAATCAAGTTTGAAGCGGTTGACATTAAGTTTGAATCTATTGTTTGCTCTTGTATTATTGCGATTGAAGCTGAAGTAGTCTTTTACAGGAAGGATATTGCAGTAGATGATTTTGTGTGTTAAACACAGGTCATGTCGAAGTCGGCGGAGTTCTAGGTTTTCTAATCCCAGGATTTCTAGCCTGGTGGTATAAGGTATTTTGTTGTTTTCGGAGGAGCGAAGAACGCTTCTAGCAAAATATTTCTGGACGTGTTCGATTGTATTAATGTCAGAGATGTGGTATGGGTTCCAGACGGATGAGCTGTATTCAAGAATAGGTCTGGGAAATGTTTTGTATGCTCTAGTTAGTAGTTGATGGCAATCTCTGCAGCTAGGAAGAGGATGCGCAGAGGCCAAAGGGTGGGGGCCAGTGGGGTTACATTCAAAGTAAGGTGCACCCAAAATTTCAGCCTCTTTTAGGAGGGAAAAAAGTGCATCCTATACTCCGAAAAATACGGTATTCATTTCTAGTAGGAGTACAGTATATAATTGTAGAATTAAATATGGTAGGGGTGGGCAGTCTACTTCCTGTCTGTATCCTCAAGTTCTATTTTTCATTGGCCTACAGGATTTTATCCTCAAATGTCAATGACAAATCATTACATGGTGACTTTAATTTTTCTGAAAATGAAGAATTAACTTTAGGGATTAAGCCTTTGCTAAGTTTTAGTTTGCCAAACATACCTTTCAAAAGCTTGCAATTTAAATTTCAGCACTGCCTTGTCTGGTGATGCCATCATAGCATTTCAAATTCAATGTCCCTCCCTTCCTCAAGCTTTAGTCAGAGGTGGGGAATTTAGTCAGAGGTGGGGAGCTATGGTTCTTTTATGACTTATGGACTTCAACTCCCAGAATTCCTGCTGGGAGTTGAAGTCCACAAGTTATAAAAGGGCTATAGTCCCCCCCCCCCAATTTAGGTGACCTGAAAAGATTTCTCGAGAAATTTATGGAGAAGGGATAACAAAAAGAATGATTTTTTTTGCCCACTTTCTACTTTTTTGAAATGTAGGATAATTTGGTATTACTCTAGGATCCAAATGGCATCTGTCACAGATCATTCTAGAGTTTGATAAAGCTGTAATACCATCTCCAGCTTCATGGCTGATGTCTTCACTGTATGCATAAAGTTTTAGAATGCTAAATAAAATAAAAATAAATAGTTGGATGATTGAAGAGGGCTTGCTGAGTATCATTTCATAATGCAGCACTGGTGCATTAATACAGCGGCACAATTAAACATTCCAAGTAAATGCTTGAGTTTGAAAATTAATAACAATAGTTTATTAAGTGACCCAGTATACGTCCAAGGGTTTCCAAAAATCCCACTTTTGTGTAAAAATAAAAGATAACTGTTGACACTAAATAGCCTAGTACCATGATTAATCTGTAGCGTTTGAGATATGATCTCACTTTTTATTAAATACAGATATTCCCATTTTATTGTGGGTTTGCATTATTGAACATTGATTATGTGCCAGGAAATTAGTATCAACTCTTAGCAACCTCATCCATAAATCTTTTCCAGGAGGAAAGTATGATTATGCCGCAACATAATATTTACTCAAAAAGAAATATATAAAAACACATTATATATAAAAACACATATATACCCCATGAATCATTCATGGATTCTCTGAGAATCAGAACAGATGTTTTAATTAAGGAACACTATGTGATAAACTGCAGCATACTTTAATTCCATCAGTGAATTGGCAGTGATTGGCAGGAAATATAAATATTTATCTGTGCATCACTTGTTTCACTATCTTTTTTATTAATGCAAATGGAAGCCAAAGGAAGAGAGAGAGGGAGATGGGGTCAAAGTTATATTTGGTTGCCTTTCCAAGAAAATCTTCCTTCTGCTTGCACATAAAATATTTCTTCAGTTCATCACATCACAAAATCATCCCAAATGTCTGGTTTATTATATACTTAATTCTTCAGTCAACAAATGTTCAGATATCTGACGGTTGCACTGGGAGAAGAAAAATGCCAAACAGTAAAATAGTCAATTATTCTCCATATATCATAAAAGTAACATCTCTGTTTAATTTATTATTGAACGAAATACATGCTTGGGGATAAAATGTAAACCGCACAGTGTAATTTTGTAATTTGGTATAAACAACAGGCCTTCTCTTAATGCTTACATTTGTTCATGGAAGATAATGAATCATTGGTTACTTTTTGTACGTTGGGACCAAAGGGCCTATTAGAAAGGGTTGTGGTTTTTTTTTTTGATTTAGTAGCATGGCTGTACAGTATTTATTCAAAATGAGTTGGGTCTAAATTTAACACATTTCTCCATCTTGCAGAAAGAATATTAGATGGGGGGGAATCTCATATGTCTCCATTGCCATTTTTTTCAGCAAGTGCAGGATGCTTTAACCATTTAAAATTATTTGGGGAAAAAACCTTAGTCTTTCTTTCTACATTAGGTAAGGAAACTATAAATTCTAAAAATCCATTTGTATCAGTATTTTCCAGACAGCTACGTATGATTTAGGAGTCATCCACACACTCTGCTTATCATAGCACAAAGAACTCCTATTCACCTATACCATACTGACACTTATTGTGTACACCCCCAACCCTTATTGTATACACTTATTGTATAGAGTATTACATTGTATTTATACCATACCAACATTTATTGCATACAGGGGCTTTTCCTGCAATTGAAGATACTGACATTACAAAAATGCAAATCCACTGTGGTCTCTGAATCATAGCAAGGAAAGAGCAGGATTATATTACTTTGCACAGTCTAGAGTCAGTTTGAACTTGGTGGCATGCAAATATTTTATCAGAAGCATATTGGAAAAAGATACCGTACTTCATTCAGGGCCCCATGTCCTGGAAATTCCACATATCGAAATTGTGTGTGAGTCAGACAAGTTATTATGAGGAAAATACGTTAACTTTATCTTCTCCCAGTTATAACATTATCTGTGCATGCATACTGTCATTGAAGGAATGCATAAAGGAAGCTACAGTCATATTTTCTGTATTAATGTATATCAAAACATAATGCAATTTCAAATACCAGATTCGTACACAAGGTGCCTTATTGTTTGACTAAAAAAAATTCACTGATATTGTAAACATCCTGAAAGCCAGATGATTTATGCAGTATTTGTGTAAATAGCACACAGACACACAAACATGATATATAAATTCATGGTGCAATATTCTTTGATCTCACCTGGCTCTAGTTACTATTTATTGATTATATGTTTCACTTGTCACAAGACCATAGTTCCATGGTACAGCACAGCTCAAGATTTGTGCGATCCAGCTTCAATTCAGTAGAATCTATGTTTTAAAATCATGGAGTGATACTATCAGGTATACAGAATACTGAGTTAGCAAGATCAGTTATTTATAAGCATATATGGTATAAGGTAGCTTTGCTATGAATGATGACTATCTGGAATTCCAGAGAGCAAACTACTGACAGTCAGTACTGTCAATCCTGCAGTAGTTTAATAAATGTCTACATTAGGACATTAGGACATTAGCCATTCTTATGCCCTTGTGTTGTCTTTTTGCCAATTCTTTCCTTTACACATGATTTCCCTGTTTCTTATGCTAACCAATACATGAACACTGTGCACGATCTCAGTTAATCATATTCATCATATGCTTCTTCTGTACACCTTCATTTTCAGCAACTGCGAACACTTCAAAATAGCATGCAGCAGCTCAATGTATATTATTCCCAAATCAAACTTCCATTGTAACTGATAGTAGTTTCTTTCTTCTGTAAATATTCTTTTAGAAGCTTTTCAATTAGGAAAGTGAACCTGCCTCATTATGTACTGGTAGTATATGGTTTATAGGTATACACTGCATAACTCTCATAATTTATGATGGTGTATACATGTTTTTATCAAATAAAGTATAATTATTGCACAAAATCTGATGCAAATGCATAATATCACACAGGGCATTAAAGCATTAAAATACGAAATCATTTCTTAGAAACTTGATAGGTTGGAGCTGAAGATTAAAATGCAGGGATTTCAGTTAAGGAAAATTAAAAAATAAAAAGATTTTAGAACTATTGCATGAAAATGAGGCAGAAGAAAAAATGTGAGATGTCATGAAAGGGTAGGATTATGACATATTATTTATTCATAATTCCCTGTTTTGATTTCTGAACATACTTATGTGTCAGTTAAAACCATTTCATAGAGGAAGCAAGAGCTGGTTTATTAACTGAACACCACAAGAGTCTGATATATCTACTACAGTATTAATTAGTGTTGAAATAAATTGCAATTTTCCAAGTTCCTGCTCTAATAGAAAATAGAAATTTACATTAGTCATAATAGTTCAAGTAGAAAAAAATAGTGGTTAAATTATGATGCTAGAGCTACGTTTTAGAAATTCAGGCTAAATCTGCTTCCCAGCTGAGCTCTTTTCAGCATGAGAAACAGGCTAATGTAACCCAACTGAAAGCAAGATTCATGATTCTACAATCCTATAAAGAGAAGAATTTCTGGCTTTTGCTGACAATCTTAAACCAAATTACATTATACCAAACTAATGTTACTTCGCAAACATAGTGATCCCAGTGGTTATCAAAGAAATCGTGGATGGTGCTTAGAAAATATGTGCATTGATAAAATTTCCATCTGTCAATTGCAAAAGCCAATAGCACTTGGATTGTTGCATATAATACACTGACACATTACAACGTCCTAGGTTTTTTGGAAAGAACTTGATGCATATGCTTATGATGCATATGAAGGTCAACACCTGCTGAAGAACCAGCAGCGTGATTTCACATCATTGTGAAGAAATAATAATAATTTACTTTTCAAAATGCTTTCACAAAATGGCTCAACATCAGGCTGACTGTGCCACCAATCATAATTTATTTAATATTGTGATATTTTATAACCTGGAAGCTAGAAATCGTACTAGAAAAGAAGTGGATTTGAAGATAAAGGTGGCGCTGAAATTGTTTTATCATTCTCAACACATTTAGCCATCATTTAGGAACTTGAAATCTTGAAAGGAATCAATCAGAAAAATTGTCAACTTTTACATTCACTGAACTGAAATTGTCAATACAACCTGGGCTAGTTGTATTTTATTTTGCTTATGCTTTTTTTCAGAGATTCTAACTATTCTTTCACCTTTTTTCTACTCATGTTGCAGTTTGAATAAAAATCAACTGCATATTGGATTCATGTAGTTTCATGTTATAAATATTTCTGCAATGCTTCCTTATTCTGAAAGATGAACAGATTTCCTCTGAATGTATCCCAGCACCATAGTGTGGTGCACTATATTTATTTGAAGCATAATAGCCTCTCTCATTTTGAAATGTGTTCTCCTCACAACTAGCACGCACTTCTAAAATGCCCTCATGAGACCATATTACCCCTCAGCGGAGAACTGCTTCCTCAGTTTAACTTCAAAGTAGTTCAAGAAAAGGAATGCAAAATTGTGCTATTGAAAATTATTATAAGCCATGGTGGCACAGTGGTTAGAGTGCAATAGAATAAAATAGAATAGAATTTTATTGGCCAAGTGTGATTGGACACACAAGGAATTTGCCTTGGTGCATATGCTCTCAGTGTACATAAAAGAAAAGATACGTTCATCAAGGTACAACATTTACAACACAATTGATGATCAATATATCAATATAAATCATAAGGATTGCCAGCAACAAGTTATAGTCATACAGTCATAAGTGGAAAGAGATTGGTGATGGGAACTATGAAACGATTAATAGTAGTGCAGATTCAGTAAATAGTCTGACAGTGTTGAGGGAATTATTTGTTTAGCAGAGTGATGGCCTTCGGGGAAAAACTGTTCTTGTGTCTAGTTGTTCTGGTGTGCAGTGCTCTATAGCGTCGTTTTGAGGGTAGGAGTTGAAACAGTTTATGTCCAGGATGCGAGGGATCTGCAAATATATTTTACTGCAGGCTACTTCTGCTGATCACCAGCTGCCAACTGTTTGGCAGATTGAATATCACCAGGCTCAAGGTTGACTCAGCTTTCCATCCTTCCGAGGTAGGTAAAATGAGAACCCAGATTGTTGGGTGCAATATGCTAACTCTGTAAACCACTTAGAGAGGGCTGTAAAGCACTATGAATCAGTGTACAAGTCCAAGTCCTTTTACTATTAAACTACAAACTTGGCCAGGCTCTAAATTTATTTTCAGAAACACACCACCACCTTCAAAAAATAGATAACAATTAAAGTTTACCGTATTAAATACTGATAGATAAGAGCATTATTAGAAGAGAAGACAGAAGCTATGCATGATCAGCGAGCTTTTGGCTATTACAAGCTAATCCTCGGCTTGCAATCATTTATTTGGCAACGGTTCAAAGTCCCTGCATTTCCAGCAGTTGCAGCATCCCCATGGTCACATGATCAAACTTTGGATGCTTGGAAACCAGCAAACAACCATGGCAAAAAGTCATCAAATCAGATGTAATTCATTAATTACTTACTGGTCCCAATTATGGCAGAGGTGGATTTCAGCAGGTTCTGACCAGTTCTGGAGAACCGGTAGTGGAAATTTTGAGTAGTTTGGAGAACCAGTAGTAAAAATTCTGACTGGCCCTGCCTCCATCTATTCTCTGCCTCCCGAGTCCTAGCTGATTGGGAGGAAATGGGGGTTTTCCCCTGGAGTGGGTTGGGAATGGAGATTTTACAGTATCTTTTCCCTGTCACACCCACCAAGTCACACCCACCAAACTATGTCACGCCCACCAAGCCACTCTCACAGAACTGGTAGTAAAAAAATTTGAAACCCACCAGTGAATTATGGTTATAAATTGAAAATTACATGTATACTTTTCTCAGTTTATATATGTTCTGTATAATGAGGCAAGATCTTAAGTATATATTCTAGGATAGCTGTTCTCAAAGTCTGGGAATATAACTCTGTGGGGATATGTGAGGTCAAATAATTACATATTTTAAAACTCCTCAGTTGCAATTTCTAATTCAGTAAATATTTATAGGTCAGAACTGTTTGGCAATCATTTTTATGAATATGAAGGGGTAGGGAGGTGAAAAAGTTTGGGAACCGCTGTTCTAGGATATTTAATGGTGCTAAATCTATTTAATAATTCCATGTTGTAAGATACCAGCAGAAATCAAGGCTAATCTGCACATTCCTTCTTGGGCTCATGATGATTTAGCAATCAAATATTTATACATATATGTGTTTATTTCAGAACATTTGTTCATGTTGGTATTTATTTTGGAAGAAATTGTTTTTATTATTTGATTCTATTAATTCGTGATAGATACAGAGGGAATAAAACAAGCAGGTTCTGTTAACATCATCAGTGTGTGAACCTACCTTTTTCCTCTTTTGCATCTTTGTGGTTGTCATACATGTGGATGCAATGGATGTGATTTCATGGATGGTGTTCACACAACATGCTTAATGAGATTAAGACTTCCCAAGTGTTTCTTGCTAAATTTTAGTATTGTTAATCTTGGTTAGATTATTTGTAGTTTAGCACACTATGCCCACCCAATCCTATTTGGTTAGGTCATAGTACTTTTAACTGTATAGATTGTTATGCTATGATTCTATAAACTGTATAAATTCTTAAAATTATAAGCAGAAAATGAATAAGTCAATAACCCATTTAAGCGTGCTGTGTAGATCTGCTGCAGTGGTTTCTAAGTAAAAACTTTGTGTGCGTGTGTCTGTGTTTTATAAGCAGAATCAACTATTTTAAAGAAAGAAAAGGAACATCTAAATCTGTTCATTTCATCCAGGTGTCCTCATTTAGGACAGGAGAATAGGCTATTTACTTTAATTAGTTAAATTATGCTATTAGTGTCAAAGTCATCTTATTGACTAAAGCAATACTATTTTATTAATCTATAACTTCAGATGGTGGGTTCAAGTTAAACAATATGAGTGTTTTATATATTTTCTGTTGGCTGTTTTATATTTTATAGCCAGCAGTAAAGGTTCAACCTGTGCCACCTGGTCAACTTTAGTATCCATGGTGATGAATTGTGTATTCTGAATATACTTGTGTGACTCCCTTAAGTTTATGTGAAAAAATAAAACACTATCCATATGGCAAATTACTGTAGAATTGCTTTGATAAATCCCACAAATTGACTATAACAACGATGATATGTAGACCATGTCTAACTAGCTGTCTAACAGAAATTTGGAATCCACGTATTCATGTTTATATAATACAACTACAGATCAGGGATGCAGAACCAGAAGTCCAGAATTGCATACAGCTTCTTCAAATTATAATTTTGAATATGACAAACTGTTTCAACTCCTTCCCTCAAAACGATGCTATAGAGCACTGCACAACAAACAACTAGACACAAGAACAGGTTTTTCCCGAACGCCATCACTTTGCTAAACAAATAATTCCCTCAACACTGTCAAAGTATTTACTAAATCTGCACTACTATTAATCTCATCATTCCCATTACCCATCTCCTTCCACTTATGATTGTATGACTGTAACTTTGTTGCTTGTATCCTTACGATTTATATTGATATTGACTGTTTCCTGATTGCTTATTTGTACCCTATGACTATCATTAAGTGTTGTAAGTGTTGTAGCGTATGTGAAGGTATCTTTTCTTTTTTATGTACATTGGGAATGGAGATTTTGCAATATCCTTCCCCCAGGAGTGGGGAGGGAATGGAGATTTTGCAGTATCCTTCCCCTGCCAAATCCATCAAGCCATCCCTATTTCTAAGGAACAGAAGAGAATTTGAAAGAGGTGTTTGTGATAAATGCAGTTTGCAATTAAATAATATTTTTTTTTGCTATTTATTTCAAGTATCTGTGCATCTTATCTCAACTGAAGGAACAACACAAAATATAAAGAAAGATGCATATGCATGAAAATTCAAATGTGCACCATAGAAATTCTAACCATTTTTAGCACTTCCTCTCAAAATCTCTTTGTTTTCCAGCTTAAAAGCTGCTATATTTGCCCCAAACAAAAAAGCAGATAGAAGACCTTGATGTGGCATAGTTTCTGCTCAAGCTGAACTTTGAAGATACACTTTTATGGGTAATAATTAGGCAAAGAAGGGACAATTAAATCACTTTTAAAGGACAAACAATATATTTAGGTAGTTGAATCTCAAATATTTGGACACTTTATTTTTTTTCTTTAAAAACAGGCAAGGAAGGAGGGGTGAAATCCAGCAGGTTCTGACAGGTTCTGGAGAACCGGTAGCGGAAATTTTGAGTAGTTCGAAGAACCGGCAAATGCCACCTCTGGCTGGTCCAAGAGTGGGGTGGGAATGGAGATTCTTCAATATCCTTCCCCCAGGAGTGGGATGGGAATGGAAATTTTGCAATATCCTTTCCCCAGGAGTAGGGAGGGAATGGGGATTTTGCAGTATCTTTCTCCTGCCACGCCCCCCAAGCCACGTCCACCAAGCCACACCATGTCCACCAATCCACGCCCACAGAACTGGTAGTAAAAAAATTTGGATTTCACCACTGAGAAAAGTGAAGCATATTTAGTCCAGTTTAATTCTGGATTGGTTTGATTGTTGTAGAACTCTGAAAGAAAATCACAAGAGAAGTGAAATCAGAGAAGTCCACTCATATGTCTCTTCTTGAAATATTGTCATCTTCACTCCAGGGAAAGGCAAGGATATAAGCATGGGTTCTCTCTCTCTTTCTCTCCATCTCTCTCTCTCTTTAATGTGGGAAAAGTTGGCAGCAACATTCGGAAAGTTAAAACATGTCAAACATGGCAAAACTGTTTCTCGCTCATACTCTTGGCGACGCTAGAATGAATGTTGGCAGGTTTTGCAGTTCTAAAAAGCAATCTGCATATCATGAAAGATGCATTTAGTGCTGAGGTTGGATGAAACAGTGGAATGGTTGTTACAATTTTCTTACCAGGTATGTCTCGGGGAAAAAGAAGAGTGATGAGATCAATGCACTTTTAAATGTTTTCTGTAGCTTTCCACCTTTACTTTTTTTATACATTGCAATATCTTAATAGAAGGTCCCCAAACAAGCAAGTGATGGCAGATATGACTGTCTTCATCTGACAAAATGTCTTTCAAATAATGTCAGCTTTATATTGAGTATTTCAAGAAAAAGATGACATTTAAAGCTTAGTTTACCCAAGCAGTTAGCCTAAAGTTGGTGCTTTCATCTGCCTCCCTCTCCCCCTGCATAAGAAAGGTATGCAGCAATTTATTAATTATTTCTGCTACATCCATTACTGTCTGTATCCAGCCCACTAAGAAGCTATTTTCTATACATTTGCACAAGATGCATAGAATTACAGCTGAATCCTAGCAGAACTAGATACACTAAATTATTTTATTAATGGGAAAGAGACATCTAACTTTGAGAGGCCCTCGGTGCTCTCTGAGCTTGCTTGTTTTCTTGAAAATGTTTTGTTACCCTAACTAGGTAACATCCTCAATACTAGTTGACTAATACTGATGATGCTACCTAGTTAGGGTAATGAAACATTTGCAAGAAAACAAGCAAGCTCAGGGAGCACCAAGGACCTCTCATTTCAACCCTGAACTTCAAATATTCTCCTTTATTGATACATTTAACTTTGTATAGTTCTACGGGTCCAATTTCCTTTATTTTAGAAAAGAATAAATAAGATTCTAGCTGTCCTTACTACAAATACAGGTAATAAGGGCCGTGGTAGCTCAGGCTGTTAGAAGCCTGTTATTAGAACACAGCAGCCTGCAATTACTGCAGGTTCAAGCCCGGCCCAAGGTTGACTCAGCCTTCCATCCTTTATAAGGTAGGTAAAATGAGGACCCAGATTGTTGGGGGGGCAATAAATTGACTTTGTAAAATATACAAATAGAATGAGACTATTGCCTTATACACTGTAAGCCGCCCCGAGTCTTCGGAGAAGGGCGGGATATAAATGTAAAAAAAAATAAAAAAAATAATGTCCATTAGCAGTAATATTGTTCTTTATTTTCAACTTAATTATGCCAAATCTTTTATTCATAGAACCATTTTCTAATTGAGTGGCTTTTCAATGTTCCTAGTCACTATCCTATGACTAATTAACACACAATTGGATAATTGGCAGACATTTGTGGGTTATTTTTATTTGACTTTATTGTCAATTATTTATTTGTTCTTTAAAGAAACTTCTGATGGCTTACGTTAAATAAATCTAAATCATAAACATCTTTGGAAAAAAAAATCAGTTAACAAGTAATGACAAGGAAGTTAAACAGGGAATTTCAAAAATGAGTCTACATTGCAATTATTCAATCTCAAAAAGTTTCTCCAATAACCAACGTATTCCCCTAAAATATTATTTGAATAGGAAATGTTAGAGTCACTAAGGGACCAATTTATTTGAGGGTAATGAGAGATGCTACTGAAAGGGCTTATTTGTGGACTCGTTTTCCTAAATTCTTGAAAAAGTGGACTTCCAAAATTCCTTCCCAGATTATCTCATAGGTTGAGAAGATTTTAGTGAAGGAGAAGTTTCCCATGATATGCCAGACTACAGTAATAGGACTTCATAGTAATCCTTGAATTGCACTTAGAAACACCTGTGTAATAAACAACATTCTGCAACATTAATGTTATGTTGCTGAAAGAGTTCTCACCAGTCAACATGTGGGCTTCTATATTTTGTACTAAATCCAATGTTAAAATAGTCTGCAAGGACAATCCTAAGGAAACTGTTTTATTGACAGTCTTTGATCCCCACCAGCTCAAGGTTGACTCAGCCTTCTATTCTTCTGAGGTGAGTAAAATGATGACCTAGATTGTTGGGGGCAATATGCTGACTGTGTAAACTGCTTAGAGAGGGCTGTAAAGCACTGTGAAGTGGTATATAAGTCTAAGTGCTATTGCTACTCTAATCTAGATGCAGTTAGGGCATCAACCATCATTGGTACAACCACCTGCTTTAACAGCTCTGCAACTCAAATATAAGTCAAAGATGGGGAAAAGATCCCCAGCTATGTACTCCATTTGTTGTCCTGAAGGTCCTGTTGTCCTGAACAAATTTCCTTTGGAGGTAGTACAGCTGTATCTAGAATTAGCATGGAGAATGTCAAGCATCTTGGCTATTTTCACTGCAAACAGCCTGTCTGTCTACTGGGATTTAGCCTAAGCTTGTTTAGGCCCATTGACGTCTTTAGTACTTCCAAACAAAATGATAGGACATCTCCTGCCTGTTCTTATTCATATGTTACATAACACTGAGGACAATGCAAAATAATATATCACCTGTGAGAGACTGTGTAAAACCATTGGAAGAAGCATTTGGATTATCTGAGATAATGTAACACAGTGCAGATGGAGAAGAAAACATTTGAGAGAGATTCCACCTTAATTAACTCACCATAAGTGAAGCTAGGAATGTGCTCTCATAGTTTTCAGAGTTTATTTTGGCCTTAGATTAGCATTAAATAGACCTTTATGAAATCTATTTGGGTTTGCTTCCTTGCCAAACAAGTAGAACTTAATAATATTCCATACTGGAATACCCAAAGTTTTGAATGGTCTTCTTCCATACAATTTTTTTTAGCAGCACTTACTCAGGAGAAACTGGAAACACTGTATAGGAATGCCTCACATCTCAAACTGATTCAGGTGTTCTTCATGGTGGTTAGTGTCAAAATTTGCTAATATATCTACTCAGAACAGGAAAGAAATATTCAATATCTCTATAGATGTTATTAACAAGAGTGATCTTTGCAGTTTGACTCTCATACTTGCATCTACATTCCAAATGAAAAGATCTCAGATAATCTGATTCATCCAGGATCTTTTGTAGCTATTGTCTGATGATCTTCTACAGTACTTTTCCTAAAAATGAAAATCTAGAGGCTTCAGATCAAGAGATTTATGGGCAGATTACGGAATTGAGAGATGTCCTCTGTAGACGGGGGAATACCATCTAAAGAAGGATCAGCCACTTTCCAAATTGAATCATTTCAGACAGTGAGGCAGTCCACAGGTAATTGAATTCAAGAACCCTTTCCACTTCCTGAGAATCTACAACTCAGAATATTCCCAGGGATCTAGAAATCTTTAGATTAGGGCAACGTGGCATCTAGATCTGTGCAAATATGAGCAATTTTATCAGCAAAGGGTCTCAGAAGTCTGTCACAACTCTTGAATGAAGCTCTTTTGCCTCTTTCTTTCACAACTGGGTTACCCTGAATAGTGCTGCTGAATGACATTCTACTAAAACAAGAAGGGTAAGAAATGCTGGCATTTAGCACTCTCATCACTACCTGGACTTGTACTTGAATTCAGTTGCATTCGTTCTTCATCTTCCATCACTGTCACTTTATGCAAATGCTTCAGCTGCTTAATGTCCATTGGGTATATTGGCAGGAAAGAGGCCTCATGGGATTTTCCCACTGAGTGCCCTCATTACTTTCTTTCTCTAGAGATTTAATGGAAGGCATGTCTAAAAATAGTAGAATTCTGAGGATTAGCAGAGGTATTGTCTGATCGTTCAGTCCAGAATTCATTTAACTTCAATTGAGATAGGAGATTGCCTTTTGTTGCTGGGCTTTTAGTTTTTATATTGATTTTAATTTTTGTTTTGCATTTTACATATTATTTGGTAGCTGACTAAAGATCATATAAGTAAAAAAGTCAAATGGAAATAAATAAATAAATAAATAAAGAATGAATGAATGAATGAATGAACGAACGCATAGTTGCCCTTCCTCATTCTCATGATCTCCTAAGAATAGAATTATATAATCTTTGAAAAATGATTGACTGCAGAAGAGTCAGCTAACACATTCCCTCTCTTGTCATATTCACCCATGCATGCGTACATCCCTTCCATAATAATGCCATGTGTTCATAAATGCATATTATACTTCATATCTTTTTAGACATGTGCATCTTATTCCTGCCTTATTTATTTTATTTTATTATTTTATTTGTATTTCATCAAGCATGTATTTTATGACAGATCCAAGTGTAAACTTAATTATAAATATATGAAATGGATAAGAATAAAAGGAAACATTAGGACAGGGACGGTAGGCATGCTGGTGCGCTTATGCACGCCCCTTCTGTGCCAACAGAAAAAGCAGAGGGGAAATAGGAGATCTGTATTTGGATATTTCTTTTCATTTTAAAATCTAATATACAGGAAGATCCAAACTGGATCAAAATTGGAAAACCAATAGATTTTGTTGTCCTCCATAAAGTAAGAATATTTCCCTCCTGACATTTCACATAGACAACTAAGCTACTATTTGATCCACTACAAAAAAGTATTCAAGAACTGCATTTTCTATAGGGTCTTCTAAGACTTGCCTTGGCTGGCTTGTCTCAACCAACTCACTGCCAAATAACTTGCTGTAGCCAAAATTCATTGTGGGACAATTCACCGTTGGATAATTCAAGAGAGGACTAGTGAATTACAGTGGGCCTTGTCTTGCTTTAGTTTTGAATATTCTTAAATTAGAAGTCCTTAAGGCTGGGGTGAACCAGAGAATGAAGTGAACAATTTACTTGCCCCTCTCTTGAGTTGTCCTGCATTGAACTATCCCCTAGTGTGTTGTCCCATGATAAATTGACTGGGTGAGTTGGCCAGGGTGAGATGACCATGGCAAATTCGCAGCAGCAAGTTGCTGTTTTCTATAATATAAGAAATGTAATGATTTTACATTGATATATCCTTCCTTGTATTAACTTCTTATCCACTTTTTGAGTCCATTAGAACTGCAGTAGGATAGAAATATTGGATATAAATATATAAACCAATAATTAGGAAAAATAAACCTTCCAGATTGTTGTTGTTTTGCAATAAATGTAGCATTGTAGCATTATGAAAAGTTAAAGATTCCTGGTTAGCTTGGAGACATCTACAGAACAAATGAAAGCCCACAGCCAGAGTTGTCCATGGGAATCCGTGTAATACAACAACATTATGGCATCATCCCAAAGCAGTGAATCTTGTGGCATGGTGCTGTTTTTGTCATTCTGATGAAAGTAGTGAGAGGCTGCGGATGCTGCTATCTACAGCCAAATCATATTGTCTGCATTATTAGGTTGAGATATAATCCCTCACTGACTGTCAACAGAGCATTGTAAAATGGAGAAAAAAATATCCCTCCCAAATTAAAGTGGGAAAAGTATCTGTAAATTGTGAAAAGCATGGCTAACTAGTGATACCAGGATATCATTTTCATAAATCAGGAAAGTAGATATGCAGTTAATCAGCAATAAACTCCATAGTAAATGATGCTATGATATTGAGAGAGGAAAAATAGAAAAAAAGCTAGTTTATTGAAATTGTTTGGAAAAAATTTAAAGCAATATCTCAAAGTTGTTGTTGTTTTTTTAATCAGAAAACCTTTAAAGATCTAACCAAAACAGGACAAATCACACGAATCGATAAATGAATATGAAGCCATGGTGGTGCAGTGATTCGAATGCAGTAGTGCAGGCTGACTCCTTGTACCTCCTATTTTCTTTTCTTCAAGTAAAGGGGGAAAAATGTGGATTTCGTTGGGAAAATCATTTAAAATAATGTGAGAGCAGACAAATTCAAGGCAATGCAACAGATGGAGTGTAGTGTAACATCTTGTGTTAATTTATTTTTGAAGTACATAGTGAGCTTTTATGATATAATTGAATGAAAGAGTCAGTAGGGTGTATACACACACACACACACATACACACACACAACCTACGGACTCGCTATTTTTCTTAGAAACTTTTGTTAGGTGTCCCTAAAACAGGTTCCAGCAACAGGTTGCCAAATGACTGTTTCCCACACTGTAGGCCCCTTTCAAAAGGGTGAGAGTGCCAAAAGTAAACAATCAAAGAGTAGTGATATTTCAAGTATCAGTATCTTCTAGAAGTCCCCTGTGAATTAGGATAGCTACAGGTATTTATAAAAGTGCATAAAGAAGAGCAGGGAATAGGGAATAAAACACCAAGGCCTGTTTTAAGTGCAATGCAGTGAAAACATGCAGTTCTAAGACAGAATTACCTTCAATAACTTTCCTGACTTAAATAGAGACTCTTTATTCTTGTAAACAATGTTTATATATGCAATTTACCCACCAATGGAATACATACTTCCTTGCAGTGGTGAAATTCAATTTTTTTTAAACTACCGGTTCTGTGGGCGTGGCTTGGTGAGCATGGCAGAAGAAGGATACTGCAAAATCTCCATTCCCTCGCCACACCAGGGGAAGGATACTGCAAATTCCCCATTCCCTCCCCACTCCTGGAGGAAGGATATTACAAAATCTATACTCCCACCTCATTCTGGGACCAGCCAGAGGTGGTATTTTCCGGTTTTCTGAACTACTCAAAATTTCTGCTACTGGTTCTCCAGAGCCTGTCAGAACCTGCTGGATTTCACCCCTCCTTCCTTGCCTGTTTTTAAAGAAAAAAAGTGTCCAAATATTTGAGATTCAACTACCTAAATATATTGTTTGTCCTTTAAAAGTGATTTAATTGTCCCTTCTTTGCCTAATTATTACCCATAAAAGAGTATCTTCAAAAGTTCAGCTTGAGCAGAAACTATGCCACATCAAGGTCTTCTATCTGCTTTTTTGTTTGGGGCAAATATAACACCTTTTAAGATGGAAAACAAAGAGATTTTGAGAGGAAGTGCTAAAAATGGTTAGAATTTTCTGTGGTGCACATTTCAATCTTCATGCATATGCATCTTTCTTTATATTTTGTGTTGTTCCTTCAGTTGAGATAAGATGCACAGATACTTGAAATAAATAGCAAAAAAAATATTATTTAACTGCAAACTGCATTTATCACAAACACCTCTTTCAAATTCTTCTGTTCTTTAGAAATAGGGATGGCTTGGTGGGTGTGGCAGGGGAAGGATACTGCAAAATCTCCATTCCCTCCCCACTCCTGGGGGAAGGCTATTGCAAAATCTCCATTCTCATCCCACTCCTGAGGGAAGGATATTGCAAAATCCCCATTCCCTCCCCACTCTGGGGCCAGCCAGAGGTGGTATTTGCCGGTTCTCCAAACTGCTCAAAATTTCTTTTACTGGTTCTCCACTCCTCTGAATACAACAAAATACCTTACGCCATCAGACTTGAAATCCTGGGTTTAGAAAACTTAGAACTCCACTGCCTTCAACATGACCTGAGTTTAACTCATAGAATCATCCATTACAATGTCCTTCCTGTTGAAGACTACTTCAGCTTCAATTGCAACAATACAAGTGTTGTGTCCCCCTCCCCCCTCCGACGACCGGGTCTAGGAAGTCCGTATCAAGCCTCTGCAGCTTTGCCAAATTCCTTTCAGATTTCTCAGGGCAGGCAGGAATCCAAATTGTGACTTTAGCAAACTAGATGAGACTTTGCTTGACTCAAGGAATGCCAAAAGCAGGTCCATTATATAGGCTGTGGGGTGTGGCTCCATGACTCAGCATTTATCCAGGCCTGCCTCTCCCTTCCTTCTGCTGACGTCGCCTCTCAGATCTCCGGAAGCAAGGATCTTCCCACTTTGAATTGTTTTCTGCTGTTTGAGAAAGGGAGGTGTAGGCCCGAGCAATTCCAATCCGTGGCTGTCTTCCTCTGATGGCTGAGCCAAAGGAACACACGTCGCATCAGTGAGGTTTGTTTGTTCATTCCTGACATCCTGTCCAGGCATGGGGCCAGGGCCAGGGACTGGAGGCATGACAGGCCGTTCATCTTCATTATCAGACTCAGAGTCTGATAGCAGACCCCGGACGAGACAGGAGGGGCCCGGCTGAGGAGAGGAGGGAGGACGAGGCACAACAACAAGAGCACACAATAGATTTAAACTTAATGTTAACCGCTCCAATCTTGATTGCAAAAAATATGACTTCAGTAACAGAGTTGTTAATGCTTGGAACACACTACCTGACCTATGGTCTCTTCCCAAAATTCCAAAAGCTTTAACCAAAAACTGTCTACTATTGACCTCACCTAATTCCTAAGAGGTCTGTAAGGGGCGTGCAAAAGAGCACAAATGTGCCTACCATTCCTGTCCTATTGCTTTCTTTCATTATATCCAATTAATATAGTTATTACATACTTATGGTTATATATATGCTTATATATTGTATAATTATTTCATGCATATGCTTATATATACTGTTGTGACAAAATAAATAAAATAAAATAAAATAAACCTGCCAGAACCTGCTGGATTGGTACACATTTCAATTTTCATACATATGCATCTTTCTTTATATTTTGTGTTGTTCCTTCAGTTGAGATAAGATGCACAGATGCTTGAAATAAATAGCAAAAAATATTATTTAACTGCAAACTGCACTCATCACAAACACCTCTTTCAAATTGTCTTCTGTTCCTTAGAAATAGGAATTGTTACCTAGCTGTAAACTTAACTTCACCATCTATTAGATAGATATTTCCTTAGAAAAATGTAATAATCTTAAGAAGAAAGTTAAACTCTTATTTGGTTTTTCTGAGCACCAAGTGAGTTATGCAAGGAGAAAAGTTTGCCAGAACTAAAACATTTCCCCACCATATCCTGCTCCACCATAGGGAATCTATCATAGCCTCTTCAGTATAACTTCCGATGACAGGTAACTTGTCACTACGTGCTTCAGTTTCTTTTCTCCTTTACAGTCTGGTTGATCTGGCACCCTCTTCACTGTAGAGGTGTTTTCCTTTTGCAGACTTGAGATAATAGAGCAATTCAGTCACACCATCTCTGAGAATTCCTGACAGAACATTTGCTGCTTTCGAAACATTGACGCTCACCATATGGTGAGGGCAGTGCAAGCTTAGGAGACTGTAAAACATGGTATTTCCCCACACCCCTATATTTTTTTCATTTATTTTGTGAAACACATTAAAGCTTTATAAGAGCCAAAATTCATTTAATGTTAACAAAGTCATCCCTAAAATTGTAAAATAGTTTTCTACAGTGAAATTGAAGTACAGTTGGGAGCTTTTGAAAAAAATATATACGAAAAATCACCCACTCAAAATCTGCTGTGGGGTATTGAACAACCAAATTAACATTTGCAAAATATTTAATCTATCTATCTATCTATCTATCTATCTATCTATCTATCTATCTATCTATCTATCTATCTATCTATCTATCCATTCATCCATCTATCTATTATCTATCAATCATCTATCTATACTAAGAGGTAAAGCATAGTGACAGCAGGTACCATTTTTAAAAATTCCATAATGAGGAAAGAATTCCATTTTGAGGGATTCAAAATGATGAAGTTATTAGTACAAAAACCATAGGAAGATGGTTTGATGTAAACTTAAGAAGGACTAAGACAAAATATTACTGTAGGAACCATATCAGAAAAAAATCAGTATTGAAGATCGTAGTACCTTAGCTTGGAACCAGGAACATCCATGGTATAATTTTAGTATAGCAAAATTCACTACTGATATTCTGATTATAGAACTGTCTTCCTCTAGCATAGAAGAAACTAGAGGTATAATTTAGGGATTTAAAATTACATAAGATTATGTTGTCTCCTGCTTTATCACATTTGATGTAAATATGAGCTATCTCTGTTCTACTATATTTTCAAGATCAGCAATGTTGGACATTCAGTTTATTGTATGCAACTCATATTCAAGTTCTAATTAGTTCAGGGATATCAACAGAAAGATATGCATTCTCTAAATAGCGAGGAAATTTGCACTCGTGGTTAAGGCTCCAGGCTAGAGACTGGGAGTTAGAGCTAGAGTTGGGTGATTTTGGGCAAGTTATTCTCTATAAACTCATGGTCAGGCTCAGGTGACAAGCCAATCAATTCCTGTCACAACCAATGGATGAACACTCAATTGATTCCCTCCTTGCCCCTCCCTCCCAAAAAAATTTATCCTGCTCTTGCAAAAGAATACTGGGGGGGGGAGTATGCAGTTTCCAAATTTAGTTCAAAACTCTTGCTTAGCTCCTACAGTTAATCAGTTAATACTATTAATTTCCAAAGTTTAAAAAACATAAAATCATGCAACAGTTTGGTTGATAGAGGGATTGTTCTAGTAACTAATATTACAAGCTTTCATGGACTGACCAGGGGAACATTTTAACAACCAGAGAAAGGATACAGTAAACTTTACAGTACAGTAAAGTTACCAGTCTAGAGATATTTACCAAGTAGAAGAGATATAGCCAATACAGAAAAAGAAGTTGCAAGTGTCTATTATATATATATGTACAAACATGTCAATTACTCTAGGATCATTCATTCATTCAGTAAGAAAATCAAAAGAAAAAGTAGTTTAGATGCTAATTTTATCCAAACAATTTTATCCAACGAAGTTTGCCATTATGCATACTGGTTGAAGAATTTTGGGAGTTGAAGTTCAAAACATCTTAAAGTTGCTGAGGTTGAGTAACAGTCCTCTAGTGCAAAATGCAGATCACACTCCCATGGTAAACTTCATTTTCAAATCTAATTACTGCTATGTAGATGTAATGTCTTTCCCTATCTTCACATTTTTAGTTTTTGTAGGGTTTTGATTGGGAAAAAAATTAATGCTATTTGATTTTAATGCTGGGATTAGTCCCACAGTGAAGTCTGATGAAAGCAGAATGTTCTAATTCACTCCCAGTGGAATTTATAACAGAATATGTTTAGAACCCTTGCTATTAGGTTATAATGCAAGTGTCTGGGCAAGTTCTAATTAGCACTAGCAGATATTCTAGTTCTAAATCATTCATTTCAAAAGCAATCACCAAAATTTGAATGGAACCTGAAAAATGACTCCGGAGTCACTCTTCTCATTCAGAAAAAAAATCATGTATTCCTTTGCTAGCCAACTTGCAACATACATTGGTCCAATAATAGTTTTAGAGGAATTTTAAAAGTAGACCTATGTGTACTGTATTTTGAAAACATTGTGACAATCCAGCTGTGATGTAATTACAGTATAACACCTGAATCATTTTGATTAGACTGAGTAAAGGCAATATTAGCTACAAACTATGAACTAGTATTTTAAGAGGAAATACAAACTTGTTCAACATCCACTAATCTCACTTCCAAGGTTAGCTTCATTTATCATACCACCAATAATTTCTGCTCTGCATAGATTTGCATTACACATGAAATCTTCTTTAAGGAATAGTGCTATTTAGTAAGGGGATCATTAACTCCACTTTTATTTCTACCTTAAAGGCCCTGCATTGAATTAAATAATGTTACGACGCTCTGAATCAGATAATTTTAAAAGACCATGGCATTTGGCATTGTCTTCCTAGAGTAACATTATTCTATGTAAGTTGTATAGACTTTTCCCCCTTGCTCTTGTTTCCTATTTTGGCTTTATTATGATTCACATTAAAAAGAAAACTATAATTCTCTAAGTGCTAAACAATTAGGGCGAAAGAAAACAAATTAAAACTGAGACTATAACATTCAGAAGAGGAGCATTAAGTTAATATATCAAGTGATCAAGTCTATCTTTTTTAATCTACACCGCAGTTTAAGGTTACTGCAAAGTTTCTGCATTTTTATTTTGTGCTTTGTTTAATCTAATGTGATGAACACACTGGGCCAACTCATTTTTAAAAATCGGATTTTAGTGGCAATGATTGAAGTTAATGGAAGGTAGAGTAAATTACTTTAAGGGAGATTAGGGATCATAAGAGAAGCTATAAAGTTTTCCCATTAACTTTGTTTCCATGGCACAGTGTACCACAATCTCCTCCCTCCCTCTTCCCCCCTCCCCCTCTCTCTCCCTCCCTCCCCCTCCCTATCTCTCTCTCTCTTTCTCTATCTATCTATCTATCTATCTATCTATCTATCTATCTATCTATCTATCTATCTATCTATCTATCTATCTATCTATCTATCTATCTATCTCTATCTCTATCTCTCTAGGCATCATGCATGTAAGTATGTATATATAGGGGCAGGATTTTCATAAATTTCAACAAATCAATAATAAATACATTTTTAAAAAAAGTGGTTTAAAAGAGAGTGACTGGCCCAAGATCACCCAGCTGGCTTCATGCTCAAAGCAAGTCTGGAACTCACACACAGGATCACACACAGGGCACAATGTACCCCAAATCAAATTACTACCGGTGTTTGAACAAGTGTCCTGTATGTGTTTATTCAGAAATAAGTCTGACTAAATTCAGTAGGAATCATGACTAAAGGCATTCATCCAATATTATGATCTGTTAAAAGCCGTGATCTCTGCACTATAATGGAATAGAAAGGTTAGAGCACAATAGATATGCTGTAGTTAACTGTATCTATAATAGACAATAAGATAACCTGTTGTGGCTCCAGCCCCCGAACCTGGCCCCATGCCCGAAAGTGACTCTGAGAGTGAGAGGGAAGGGCTGGTAAGGCTTACCTCAGGAGCACTGATTCCTTTGGCCCGGCTCCAGGAGCCAGAACCAGGCCAGTCGGAGGACGTAATGAGGCCGACATCCCCTGATTCCTCCCTTCCTCAGGCTATGCCTACAGACACAGCTGATAACCATACTAATCAAGCCTGGACTGACCCGCGCTTCAGAAGATTAGAGAGGCGGCGTCATCAAAGGGAAGGGTGGGGCTCCACAGGATATATAAGGAGCTTTGGGACTGCTCTCACTTCTACGGGAAGCAAATTAGCTGAATCGTGTCGAAGTGAGCTGAAGTCTTAATCTGTTTGAACTTTTTGGCAGGCAGCTGCATTTTTTCGGCCAGGACTGATAGGAGCAGGGTAACCACTAGCTGTAGGCCAGCTCATTACTCCAAAGTGAGGACGGAGACAGAACAATAACCAACGCTATATCAGGCACCACTCCTACTTCGCTGATGCAGGAAGTTAAGTGGCAGAAGACAGTTGAGCAATTTCTTCCCTGCTTTCCTATGATTTCAGACATTATCTCTACATGATGAGAGAAAGTGGCTATTGCAGAAACATTTGCACGTTACAAAAGATGCTGGAAGAGAAATTCTGAGCAGAGCTACAATAGTATACAGACCCAAAAGTGCTCTCACTTGTCTGTGACCTTATACAGGGGGGTTCCGCGGACCTTATGGGCATTACGGAGACCTGGTTGGGCACTGAAGGGGGCGTGCCCCTTGTTGAGATGTGCCCGCCGGGTTTCCATGCATTCCATCAGCCGAGGGCCCAGGGTAGGGGTGGGGGGGTGGCGGTTGTGATTAGAGAGAGTCTAGAGCCGAGGGAGACCACTGTACCTCAGATTGCCGGGTGCGAATCCCTCTTTGTGAGATGGGGTCGTAGGTGTCAGATGGGTTTGCTGATCACGTACCTGGCTCCTTGCTGCGTGACAGCTGCCCTGCCCGAGCTCCTGGAGGTGCTAGCTGGAGTGGCAGTTGAGACCCCCAGACTTTTAGTCATGGGGGACTTTAACTTGCCATCTTCCGGCTCGTCATCGATGGCAGCTCGGGAGTTCACGGCTTCCATGACGGCCTTGGACCTGACCCAAGTAGTTGATGGCCCTACTCACATTGGGGGTGGCACTCTGGACCTGATTTTTCTCTCTGGTCAGTGGTTGAGAGATCTGGACTTAAAGGAAATAGTCATTGAACCTTTGTCATGGTCAGATCACTCTCTTCTTCGCCTGGACTTTCTGACCGCCATTCACCACCGCAGGGAGGCGGAGCCGACACGTTGGTTCCGCCCCAGGCGCCTGATGGACCCGGATGGGTTCCGGACGGAGCTTGGGCCATTTCCTGAGGGTCTGGCTCACGGCTCGGCTGAGGAACTTGTTGCGGCCTGGGAACGGGCCGCGGCGGGGGCCTTAGACCGTGTCGTGCCTTTGCGGCCTCTGACCCGGCGCAGGTCCCAACCGGCTCCTTGGTTCTCCGAGGAGCTGAGAGGATGAAGCCGGAGAAGACGCCTAGAGAGTTCCTGGAGGTCTAGCTGCTCGAAGCTGATCGGGCACTAGTGAAGTCCTATACTAGGACTTACCTAGTGGCATTGAGGGAAGCGAGGCGTAGCTACGCCTCCTCCCTCATTGCATCGGCAGATAACCGCCCAGCCGCCCTGTTTGGGTGACTCGCCCTCCTACACCAGGGGAGCGGGATGACCCGTTGCAGGGACGTGCTGAGGAGTTTAACGGTTATCTATACGATAAAATCGTTCAGCTTCGGGATGGTTTGGACCAAGATTGCGGTGATACGGGTGAGACGCCGAGGGTGGTCTTGGCGATATTGTTTGGGATGAGTTTGACCCTGTGGCTCCTGAGGACATGGACAGGTTGCTGGGTAGGCTGAATGCCACCACATGTTTACTGGACCCGTGCCCCTCCTGGCTGGTGCTGGCCACTCAGGAGGTGACACGAGGCTGGCTCCAGGCGATTACGACCGCTTCTTTGGTGGAGGGTGTCTTCCCGGCCGCCTTGAAAGAGGCGGTGGGGAGGGCCCTCCTTAAGGAGCCTTCCTGACCCGCTGTTTTAGGTAATTATTGTCGTCTCCAACCCGCCGGCGAAGGTTGTAGAGAGTATGGTGGCATATCAGTTTCCCTTGCACCTGGATGAAACTGTCTATCTAGACCTGTTCCAGTCCGGTTTCCGGTCCGGTTACAGCACGGAGACGGCTTTGGTCGCGTTGGTGGATGATCTCTGGAGGGCCAGGGATAGGGGTTGTTCCTCTGCCCTGGTCCTATTAGATCTCTCAGCGGCTTTCGATACCATCGACCATGGTATCCTGCTGCGCCGGTTGGAGGGATTGGGAGTGGGAGGCACCGTTTATCGGTGGTTCTCCTCCTATCTCTGACCGGTCGCAGTCGGTGTTGACAGGGGGCAGAGGTCGGCCCGAGGCGCCTCACTTGTGGGTGCCGCAGGGTCGATCCTCTCGCCTTCTGTTTAACATCTACATGAAGCCGCTGGGTGAGATCATCAGTGGTTTCGTGTGAAGTACCAGCTGTATGCGGATGACACCCAGCTGTACTTTTCACACCGGACCACCCCAACGGTTATTGAAGTGCTGTCCCGGTGCCTGGAGGCCGACGGGTCTGGATGGGGAGAAACAGGCTCAAGCTCAATCCTCCAAGACAGAGTGGCTGTGGATGCCGGCATCCCGGTACAGTCAGCTAACCGCGGCTGACCATCGGTGGCGAGTCATTGGCCCCGATGGAGAGGGTTCGCAACTTAGGCGTCCTCCTGGATGAACGGCTGTCTCTAGGAGATCATTTGACGGCCCGCTCCAGGGGGGCGTTCTACCCGGTTCGCCTGGTACGCCAGTTGCGCCTTTCTGGACCGGGATGCCCTATGCACAGTCACTCACGCACTCGTGACGTCTCGCCTGGATTACTGCAATGCTCTCTACATGGGGCTCCCCTTGAAGGGCATCCGGAGGCTACAGTTAGTCCAGAATGCGGCTGCGCGGGTGATAGATGGAGCCCCTCGTGGCTCCCGCATAATACCCATCCTGCGCAGACTGCACTGGCTACCTGTGGCCTTCCGGGTGCGCTTCAAGGTTTTGGTGACCACCTTTAAAGCGCTCCATGGCATTGGGCCGGGTTATTTACGGGACCGCCTACTGCTACCGAATACCTCTCACCGACCCGTGCGCTCTCACAGAGAGGGTCTCCTCAGGGTGCCGTCAGCGAGGCAATGTCATCTGGCGACGCCCAGGGGAAAGGCCTTCTCTGTGGGGGCTCCCACCCTTTGGAACGAACTACCCCCCCGGACTCCGTCAGCTTCCGGACCTTCGGACCTTCCGCCGCGGGCTTAAAACATACTATTTAATTGTGCAGGACTGAGCTAGATTTTAAATTTATGGGTTTTAATTGGGTTTTATTTGTATGTTTTAATTAACGGGCTTTTTGAATAAGTTTTTAAATTGTTTTTATACTGTATTTATGTGTTTTTAAGTGCCTGTAAACCGCCCTGAGTCCTTCGGGAGATAGGGCGGTATATAAATATGATTAAATAAATAAATAAATAAATAAATACTAGGTTTTACTATATTTTATTATGGTTGGATTGTATTGAGTGTTTCTACGTTATCCTGCCATGTTAGAGTCAGAGACTTCTATTAAAATGCAAAAATGTCCTACTTGTATATTTATAAATGCTGTTCATAATGGAGAAAGAATAAGATGAAGGACAAAATAAAATACAGGTAGTCCTCGACATACAACAGTTCATTTAGTGACCGTTCAAAATTAGAACAGCACTGAAAAAAGTGACTTATGACCATTTTTCACACTTATGACCATTGCAGGCTCCCTGTGGTCACGTGATCAAAATTCAGACAGTAGGCCACTGATTCATATTTATTTATTCCCTTAACAACTGTGGCAAGAAAGGTAGCAAAATGGAGCAAAACTCACTCAACAAATGCCTTGCTTAGCAACAGAAATTTGGGGCTCAACTGTGGTTTTAAGGCAAGTGTCACATTCCAGCGTTCCGCGTCAAGAAATACAGACAATGCAGTTCAGTGTGGCACTTTTTATCTTGTAAGCGTGTTTGTCACGAAGTGACAAACAACTACCTGTGCCACTTTTACATTATACAAGATATATTAGTTTATTCTAGTCTTTAATCTGAGTATCAAGTATAATCTGTCTCAAAATATGCCAGCAGTTGTCCATTTTGCTCTACGTAAGTGCAATATTATATATGGGTCGCTACTGCTGTATGCTATTTCCTCAACCATTTGTTTTTCCTAAACTGTCTGTCTCTTGAAGACGATGTTCATGAATAAAAGTGAGAATAAATCTTTTAAGTGTATACTCCGGGAATGAATTCATTTGTTCAGTAGACAAAGATTATTTGACTAATGCAAGGAAGCTAGAATTATTGTTTGGCAAATGTTAGGTTTGATTGATCCTAGTGTAGTGATGAACTCACAGATTAGACATAGTTGCAATGGAACAACTGTAGTATTCTTTTCTCATTTGGAAGTCTCTGAAGAAGAGGCTCTCTTTCTTTCCCCATGCACAGATGGAGGAAACAAACCAACAAAAAAGAAATTATTATTGTTATGGCATCAGACTCTGTTAGAAAGATTAAGGGTCAAGTCCCAAAGTAGCTATGAAGCGTATTTGGTAATGCTAAATCCAATTCTTTGGCACCATTCAGATTTTTCTTACATTTATAATACCCATATTTTGAGTGTGCCAATAAAGTGTGTGCCAATAAAACCTTGTCTTTATTGCCACTGTTAAAAATGAGATTCTCTTGCAGACATTTGTAAATGATATGGATATATTGGCAAGACATTGAAGAATTGTGCATACAAATGTTCACATGTCGGCTTCCATGGAAACCATAACCTATAAAATATGGAAGGTAATATTCATGTTTTCTTTGATGACTATGGATTGAAATTAGCTCTATTGCATAGAGAGGAGAGATTTACATAGACAGGAATCTCAAATGTAATGTTTCTCCTCTTGAAAACACTTCAGAATGAAAAATTGCTAACGATATCCTATCTATGTTGACTTCCGCCCACCCCCTCTCCTAGAAAATAAATAACACGATAGCTTTAAACTTTGAAGGCCTAAATAGCTCAGACAAGAGAACTTAGGATAAACCTCTTTTTGAATAGCCAGCCCAGATACTGTAGCACTCAGCTGGAACTCTATTTCAGCTTTGAAGGGCTAAGTGCAAAATGAACAAATGGCTAAGCTGTTCATTTTAGGATTCCCTCCTTAGAGGGCTTCAAAAGATATGCTGCAGAATAAATTCCACAGCATTTATTTAAGCCAGCTTTTATTACTAAGCATTCCCATACCTTAATTTTCTTGGACAGTACCAGTGGTGGGTTGCTCCCAGTTTGGTCCGGTTCTTACAAACCATTAGTAAAACTGGCAGACGGCTCCGCCCACCCGCCCAGATGTCATTATGGATGATCTGCGTGCGCTCCCGTTGCAAACCGGTAGTAAAGGTAAGTAGAACAGGAGTAGGTTCTACTTACCTTTACTACTACCGGTTTGCAACGGCATGCACAGATTGTCCATAATGAAGTCCAGGCAGGTGGGTAGAACATCCCACCAGTTTTACTAACGGTTCATAAGAACTGGACTGAACCAGGAGCAACCCACCACTGAAGTAGAACCCACCACTGGATGGTACTGAAATGTTGTTGAGAATGTTCCTTTGACAAAAATGTTGGTTGTTGATTGATTAACTCATCCATTCATTACATTGATATCCTGCCTTTCCTTGATGAGGTCAGAGTTGGTTATAGCATTTTTCAGTTTCATCTTCATTGTAGTCCTGTAAGTAGGCCAGGCTGAGAGGTAATATTTTCCTGAAGATAACTGTCTGTGAGGCAGGAAGTTGAGACTGTTCTAATTTAACACCTCAGCTCTTAATCTAACTGGAGCCTTCTACCAGGACACAGCACTGGCTTACTATATGGGTTTTTTTGGTTTAATATTCTCCGAATGTTTCACTTATTGTACTGTTTCTTTTAGATGTGTTTACACTCTTTTGTAGCAATTTAACAAGTTAACATATCTCAAAACATACTAATAAATCATTATCAGTCTTGCTTAAGATTGTCAGCTGTGTTCGCTTATTTATTTCATTTTGTTGCAAAAACAATTCCATTGACTTTGATATATGAAACATTCATTGCTTATAATAGCAATAGCACATAGTGCTTTACAGCCTCCTCTAAATAGTTTACAGAGTCTGCATATTGCCCCCTGTAACTTCTCCTGATGTTTGACAAGCTTAGAATGTACCAATTCCTTTTTAAAGCTGCTCCATCTGAATCCTAAGTGTCCTGTGTATTTAGGAAAAAAAGATGATCAAAGTTTCTCCCCAGCCAAGTACAAACTCACTCATGGGCAAAATGAACCAATTAGGACACCATCCCCTAAAACTAGGACACAGACAAATTGCCACCTTGTTATATACAGACAACATAGCGTTTCTGTCACAAACACTAATTGGAGTCAAACAAGCCCTGAATGCCTTGACCAAAGACTGTTCTGGGAAAGCATTCAAAATCAATCATGGCAAAACCAAAATCCTGATTTTTTTTGCAGAGACCTCTAAACCAGGGGTCTCCAACCTTGGCAACTTTAAGCCTGGAGGATTTCAACTCCTAGAATTCCCTAGCCAGCAAAGTCCTCCAGGCTTAAAGTTGCCAAGGTTGGAGACCCCTGCTCTAAATAGCGTGCCAGGAGGATAAACCCCCAGAATATTGAACAAGTTAAAATCTTCAAATATTTGGACATGATTTTGATGGGCAGTGCCCATCAAAATTACACTGTACAAAATGCCACAAAAAAACCAAAACAAAACCCAGTGGCCACAATCCAATCCTTCTATTTTGCCAGAGGAGCAGCACTGAAGTTATTTTCAGCAAAGGCTTCTGCACAATTATTCTATGGTGCACATCTAAGATCCCATTCAAGGTGCTGGTTGTCACCTTTAAAGGCCTTCATGGCTTGGGACCAGGTTATCTGAGGGACCATCTTTTCCAGTCACATCTACCGGACCATCAGAGCGGGAAGGCAGGGAATGTTGCATCCTCTAGGGCAGGGGTCACCAACCTTTCGGACCTCAGGGACCACTAAATTCATGATTTTAAATCCCGCGGACCACTAACATGATCTGCATAATGACTGGCTGGGTGGGCATGGCTAGGTGCTCATGTGACTGGGTGAGCATGTCACTCATGTTGAGGGGCGCCTTGCCCCTTTCCTCCCACCCACACCTCACCTCCCTGCCCGGGCCCTTAGGGCCCCAACAAGAAGCAGTTGTTGGAGCTAAGCAGCCACCATGAGAAAGAGTTGGCAAAACAGCTCAGTTCAAATTGGATCTGGCTGAGAAGGAGGCTCAGCAGAAGCACCTCACTGAGGACTAGGAACGTAGGCTTTCCAAGCAGAGGGAAGAGCTACAGGAGTGCAAGGCCAGGTAACTCAACGGGCTGAGATGGTCAGCCAGTTCCAGGCCATGATGGAACAAGGCCCTCCAGCTCTTTGCCACTCTTTCCCTTCAGCCTTGCAGCCCAACTGCAGAAAAAATAATTGCTACCAACCTGCCTTCCATTGAGGACCTGTATACTGCACGAATCAAGAAGAGGTCCGTGAAAATATTTGCAGATCCCTCGCATCCTGGACATAAACTGTTTCAACTCCTACCCTCAAAACGACGCTATAGAGCACTGCACACCAGAACAACTAGACACAAGAACAGTTTTTTCCTGAAGGCCATCACTCTGCTAAACAAATAATTCCCTCAACACTGTCAGACTATTTACTGAATCTGCACTACTATTAATCGTTTCATAGTTCCCATCACCAATCTCTTTCCACTTATGACTGTATGACTATAACTTGTTGCTGGCAATCCTTATGATTTATATTGATATATTGATCATCAATTGTGTTGTAAATGTTGTACCTTGATGAACGTATCTTTTATGTACACTGAGAGCATATGCACCAAGACAAATTCCTTGTGTGTCCAATCACACTTGGCCAATAAAAAAAATTCTATTCTTCGCCCAAAGCCCCACACCAGGAGGCTGAAGCAGACCCCAAGTCAGAATTTCTGCCCCTTCCTCCGACCTGCACAAAAAAACCCTGAAGGAGGAAAATTCTCTGCAGCAACACAAACGTTCATTGCACGTATCTGTCCCAGGGGCCATAGTTTGAGGACCCCTGATTTAATGCAATATTAACAGTGCAAATAATTTTTCTGCGGATCACCAAAAAATTTTCACGGACCACCAGTTGGTGACCACCGCTCTAGGGAGATACACCTAGTGAGACCTAGAAGAAGGGCCTTCGTGGTGGTGGCCCCCTCTCTCTGGAACATCCTCCTCCCAGAGATTAGAATGGTCCCCACTCTAACACTCTTCCAGAAGGTGTTGAAGACCTGGTTCTGCCAGTGGCCCTGGGTAATCAAGAGCGGGATGGAGCCCATTAAATGGCTCGGATGAGGTGCTGTCGCCGGGGAAGGGGTGGGGGGGTGATTTGATTATATTAATTTATTATATGACTCTTCTTTTATTAGTTTTATTGTTTTTATATGAGGTTTTATATTCTGTCAGCTGCCTTGAGTCGTCATGGGTGACTAGGTGGCAATATAAATTCCCTAAATAAATAAATAAATAAATAAATATTCCTCTTTTTTATCCCTCTCAAAAGGGTTCAGTCTAAATTTCTGAGGGCTATATTACAGGTAGGCCCCTGTGTTCCTAATGAAGTTCCAAGGAGGGAAACTGTGTTGTTCAAGGTTAAAAAACAGTGCATGGATATGCATTATAAGACACTGTTCTTCCCCACAGATTTGAGCCTTCTCCTTATGGAGGATAACTATAAATCAACATGGATTAGAATTATTTCATTAAAACTATAACATTTCGGCCTCTCTAAGGAGAAGTTCCTAATGATGGGCATTTAGCATATTTAAACGATCTATAAAAGATTAGAAAGTCCAACAGGACCTGTCGGCTTTATTTACCAAAGAATGTTTTCATGAGCAGAGACTTTCCTTAACAAACTAGTGAGATATTTAGATCATATATTGTAACTGTCTCTAAATTTTGGAGGGCATTAATTCTAGCTTGCTGTAATACTTTACCCACAGAAGCTCTGTAAGGCCAATATAAAAAATGTCCTGTATGAGCTGAAATTGTGCTCCTGTGGACAAGGGGCCATTAAAACCATTCATTTCCTGTTGTATTGCATCCTTTGTAAGTGCTCACACACTCATTTTATAACACCTTACCTGACAAAATATCCTTGCAATTCCAATCCTTTTTATGTACAATTACTTCTATTGGTTCAATATGATACAATTTTTTTGAATGTAACTACGTTTTACTGTCTGTAAAACCAGACCCTGGTTATCCACTGGTGATTTCACCATCAATTGTAATACATCAGTATGTCCTGTCTTCTCCTGTTCTGTTTTATTTTTTTTCCAATGTTTAACTTTTACTCTGGTCTATGATCATAATAAAGATTGGTTGATTGATTTAAAAAGAAAAAAGAAAACAACATGCTCGCTTCTACACTTGACAGTAATTGCTGTTTATTTATCTGGTATATCTAACATTTTATATGCTCCACAGTAACTCTTTGAAATGGTCAATTGATTTATAGAAAAAAAAATAGTTGCAAGAAATGGCTTGTCCTGACCAAGCTTTGATCACACACAACTGGAGCAAAAGTGAAATTCTGACAGCCTGTGGCTTCCCAAATGCTAATACGCCGAGCTATCTAAATTTCTCAGTATAGAAATATTTTTTAGCTTGTTTAAGATGTTGAAAACATGTTGTTGGATTTGCAGTGTGACAACGAGAAGCTTCAGGTTCTGTATTTCATTGCTGGCATCTAATAGCTGTCTAGATTTTGAATTCTGGTTCTTGGTTGGTGCCTTAGCCACCAACCAAGTTCAGCTGATAGCCTAGTAAACTATAGGCTGCTGCCCAAAGTCACTTATTGGTAGGGATGGCTGTAGAAATCAAATAAATAATTTTCCTTCAGTCTGGTTGCAAAGGCACCATTTTAATTTGTTGTATGAATCCTTAGCCTAAACTGTGAATTGCTATCCAAAAGTTGACTTTGTTTTGATAATGGTGCAAACCAGTGGTGGGTTTCAAATTTTTTACTACCGGTTCTGTGAGTATGGCTTGGTGGGTGTGGCAGGGGAAGGATACTGTAAAATCTCCATTCCCATCCCACTCCAGGGGGAAGGATACTGCAAAATCTCCATTCCCATCCCACTCCAGGGGAAAAGATACTGCAAAACCTGCAATCTGACCCCATTCCAGGGGAAGGCTACTGTAAAATCTCCATTCTCACCCCACTCCAGGGGAAGGATACTGCAAAATCCCCATTCAGAATTTTTACTACCGGTTCTCTGAACTACTCAAAATTTCTGCTACCGGTTCTCCAGAACTGGTCAGAACCTTCTGAAACCCACCTCGGGTGCTAACTTAACTTATAAAACATTAAACTTTGCTTTACTTTATCTGATCCTAAATAAAAGGTTCAGTATACTTAATGAAAATGGAGGGTTTTTTTGTTTGTTTGTTTCCTTGAACCAATACTACATTACTTATTGGTTTGTTTTAGTTCAAGACTAAATTCATAGATAGCAATTAAGCTCTGAAGACAATGTGTTTAAGGGTTAACTTAACTTACTGGAATAACTTTATTATTCATCAATTGTTATGTGCTTTTCAGTAGAATACTCTAGAGATGTCTCTGTGCTCTAACTCCTAATGATCACTCCCTGACATCCTAAATGTTGCTTACGATAAACCCACCTGATGCTGACAATTTTGTTTGCTTCCTCTTATAAGGAAAGTGTAATGTATTTGAATTTTAGGAGGGAAATTTGGGCGGGAAAATGCATGTTGCTGATTGGCTGATGCCTCAGCCAAAATACTATTTAAGAGGGGGTTTTGCCTGTTGGTTTTTGCTGGGATCACAATAAACTACAGAGCTGTTGTCATTTGTATCGTCTCCTGCCTCATCATTGCCCGAACCTAACAGAAAGTGTTCAAATTTTGGATTAATTGTGGACTTGCTGAAGTATTATTATCACTGAGATCTATTCGGCTGGACTTCTGGATGGTTTGCAGCATTCTATCCATTAATCACTAAATGTCAGCAGACTTATTTATATCTGTGTGAAACCATTTTTTTTCCTATTCTACTTGCCTGACTGATGTGTCCTTTAAGCTGACATGGATATTTATTTGCTAATTAAATTCATACTTATTTGAAAAAGAATCATGCTAGATTTCTTAAACCATTTGTCTGTTTGGCAGATTTTTGAAAGCAGGATCCTCTATTTCCTGTCACATAATAGCATTGAAAAGACCACTGTGATGTTAGGCACATATTCAAACATGTCTTTTTGAGTTAAAGACCTTAAGAAAATACTCTGAACTTCTCCAAATTCCATTTCCCTTCCTGCATAATTTATTATATGCCTAACCTTACCACAAGCCACCAGATTGCTCTTAAAATTTCACCTGGAGATATGTGGAATTTTTCTGGGAAAAAGTGCAGTCTTACTAAAATCCTCATACATCCATATGGTTCTATGACTCTGAGGCACTGTGCAATTGTGCAATTTAATCTGGATTGGGTGAAGTATTATTTTACTCTTTGCTTGGTAGATCTTCCATACCTTTGTATATGTGGAGAACACCTATTTTGTCCAAGGCAAGATTTTCAGAAAGGTTGCACTTTTAGAAAGATTGCAAGGCTGAAAGACATTATTGGCTCAGGAGAATGGTAATAAGTTTGATGTAGTAGTTTAAAGTCCCGCTCCCCCTCCTCCTCCTCCTCCTCCTCCTCCTCCTCCTCCTCCTCCTCCTCCTCTTCTTCTTCTTCTTCTTCTTCTTCTTCTTCTTCTTCTTCTTCTTCTTCTTCTTCTTCTTCTTCTTCTTCTTCTTCTTCTCCTCCTCCTCCTCCTCCTCCTCCTCCTCCTCCTCCTTCCCCCCCCTCCTCCTAGCATATTCCCGCAAGTGCAGAGTCTGCTTTTCAGGTCATTGAATTTCCCTTTGCACAGTCAACTGCATCTCCAGGGTGCAGGCCCACAGCTTTAAAGTGCTGGCCTAGAAATCAGGACACTATGACTTCTAGCTCCACCTTAGGCATGAAAGCAGCTATCACTCTATCTCTGCTCAACTCAATGCACAGGGTTGTTGCTATGGAGAATATAGTAGGAAGAAGGAGTGTTAAATATGTTTGCTGCCTTAAGATACTTAAAAATTAATAAAGGTGGAATAAAAATCTAACAAATAAATAATCAAGTAACAGGAAAGTTATAAACACCATCTGGAATTCCAGTCATTGTGCAATAAACCACTTCCATAATTAAAAGAAAGAATTCTACTCTGTTGCAGTAATTCCTAACTCCTGCTCAGTCTTTGCTAATTAATGCAAGGATTGGAACTGGTAGGGAAAGATAGATTCACGCAAGAATATAGGGGAAAACTTGGGAATAAGTGAAAATTTAAAGGGGCTAAATCACACACACACACACACACACACACACACACACACATTTTTGCCATCTGGTATTCCAATAATGAATTTTAAGCATACCGTTCATTATAGGTTAAATAATTGTGAACTGAAGATCTATGCTGAACTAACATAAATTAATAATCTAACATTATAGACACAATTGTTGATGTATGTTCTGTTTATTGCTGCTATACACTCTGTATACTTTTATTCCCACAAATAACTTACAACACCTTTTAGGATCTCTTATCACTGAGGTGATAGGAATAAAAGACAGGCTTTCTATCACTCCAGTGAAAGCTGGGTGACACTAGAAGATGCTATAAACCATTAGTAAAATTACTGCCTAGATCACTTTATATCTAAAATTTGAATGATTTAATTTGTTAATATATTGGTTTATATGATATAGGATAGGACTTGTTAAGGTATTGAGATTTAAGAGCTGACCAGCTGTAAAGCTGATGCAACTATAAAACTGATACGATGTAAGGCTGATGCAATGAAGATGAATCAGCATTGATATAGCCAGTTTTAGACTACGAAGGAGTTGACAAAAGTCTTTTATCACTTTAAGAGGTGTTTATATAAGGCAGCCAGGAGAGGGCGTATTCTCTCTCCTTGTGTCCAGTTTCCATTGCTAAACTTTCTGTGTAGAGTTAAGAAGATTGAGTGCTTGTCATGTATTTGCCTACCACGTAGATTTCTGTATATGTCTTGTGTAATGTATCTTTAAGAGTTTTGGAGGGAAACTTGGGCGGGAACAAGCACGTTGTTGATTGGTTGAAGCCTCAGCCAAAACTGTATATAAAGAGGGGTTTTTCCAGACGGCAGTTGCTGGGTTCACTATAAACTAAAGAGCTGTTGTCACTCACTGGTCTCCTGCCTCTTTATTGCCCGAATTTAACATTGGCGACGAGGATGGGATATCGAGGCAGCGAGATCACAAGAAAGAGCTGAAGTAACCAGGAATTCACGAACCCAGACAGTAAGGGGCGGAAAGCAGCGATGTCCAGCTACACACCGCCAGCGCCATTCGACCCGGCAAAGGAGAAATGGGGGTCGTACATGGCTCGTTTCGAGTGTTTCCTCGAAGCGAACGAACTCCAAGGAGTCTCGGACAATCGGAAGCGAGCGTACTTCCTAAGCCACTGCGGTCCAGAGGTTTTCGATACCGCGGAGTCACTTTCAGAGCCGACGCCGGTACAGTCGGTACCGTGGCAAACTCTACAAACGGCACTTCGAGCACACTACGCACCGACGCCCTCAAAGTTCGTCCAACGGTTCGAGTTGAGGCAGCGGGTACAGCGCGAGGGCGAATCGATTAGTGTGTACATGGCGGCGTTGAGAAAAGCCGTGAACCATTGTGAGTACAGAGATTTGGAAGACGCCTTACTTGACCAGCTCATTTGTGGGGTCAGGGACATCCGATTGCGAAGGCGGCTGCTATCTAAAAGCAACCTGACGCTAGCAATAGCCTTGGACGAGGCCAGGGCTCACGAGATGTCCACCAAAGCGGCAGAGACCCTGCAAATGCCGAACGCGCCAGGGGCTGGAGCGAAAACAACCCCGGTCCACAATGAGGAAGTCCAGGCCGAATCGGAAGGTGAGGAAGAGGAAGAGGTTTTCCACACCGGGAGGCCGGAGAGAGGGGATCGGAGCGAATGCGTGAGTTGCGGGGGCCAACACCAACGACAACACTGCAAGTTTAAGGACGCGGTTTGCCGGCGGTGCGAAAAGAAAGGCCACATAGCGCAGGCCTGTCGAGCCCCCCAACCTTCCCGCCAAAAATTCAAACCGACCAATCAGAGCGCGGGAGCAGCGAAGCGGCCCGGGATTGGTCCATTCAAAAAGGGCGCGAAGTTAAACCAGACCGCCGTGAGAGTGGGCCACGCATCGACGCAACTAGAGAAAAAGATTTTTACCAAGACACACATTGAAGGGGTGCCGTGCCAACTGGAAGTGGACACCGGCTCATCAATCACGATTATGTCCTGGGACACCCTCGTGAGAGACTTGCCAGCCGTCGCGAAGCGCAAGCTACAACCCCAGAAGCTGAGAGTGCAGGACTACCAAGGGAATCGAATCCCTGTTCGAGGGGTAACGTCCGTCCAAGTCAAGTATGGACAGTTCAAGAAAACCCTGCCACTCACCATAGCGGATGGAACCTTACCGAGTTTGCTAGGACTGGACTGGTTCCGAGCTTTGGGCATGGGAGTGACTGGGGTCTTCCGGAACGAAGTCGACCTCAAGGATGAACTAATGAAGGAGTTCGAGGATGTCTTTAAAGACTGCCTGGGCAAGTACGAGGGGACCCCTATTTCGTTTAATCTAGACCCCCAAGTTGCCCCTATCAGGTTAAAGGCTAGGAGGGTTCCATTCTCCCTAAAGCCCAAGATTGACCGGGAGCTGGACAAACTAGTAAGCCAGGGCATACTAGTGCCTGTCGACCATGCAAAATGGGAGACACCTATAGTCACCCCAGTCAAACCGGACGGATCGGTCCGGATTTGCGCTGACTACAAGGCAACGCTTAACAAAGCATTGCAGAAGAGCGCATACCCCGTCCCAGTAGTGCAACACTTGCTGCACTCGTTAGGACAAGGGCAGGTTTTCGCCAAGCTAGATTTGGCTCAAGCCTATCAGCAGCTACCCGTTGATAGCAAGACAGCCGAGGCGCAAACAATTGTCACGCACCGGGGTGCTTTCAAATGCACCCGGTTACAGTTTGGGGTTAGTGTGGCTCCTGGGTTATTCCAGAACCTGATGGAGCGGCTATTGCAGGGACTACCCGGGGTGGTGCCCTATTTCGACGATGTCTTGATATCTGCTGAGAATCTAGAGGAATTGGGGGTACGGCTGAGAAAGGTTCTGGGCATTTTCCGGTCTGCCGGGCTTAAGGTTAAGCTGAACAAATGCCAGATCGGGGTAGGGTCCGTAGAATTCCTGGGCTACCGGATAGACAGGGAAGGGATCCACCCCACTGAGAGCAAGGTACGGGCCATCAGGAAGGCCCCAGCCCCACAAAATAAAACGGAGTTACAGGCATTCTTGGGCCTGGTAAACTTCTATGCGGTATTCTTAAAGAACAAGGCAACTATAGCCGAACCGCTACACAAATTACTAGCAAAGAAAACTGTGTGGTCATGGGGGAAGGCGGAAGCTAAGGCATTTGAAGGGGTAAAAAACCTTTTGTCCAGTGATAGCCTCCTTATTCAATACAATGGCACGTTGCCATTAGTGCTAGTTTGTGATGCATCTCCCTATGGGGTGGGGGCTGTGCTCAGCCACAGGTTGCCAAACGGAACAGAAGCCCCTATAGCGTATTATTCCCGAACAATGTCTTCGGCCGAAAGGAACTATAGTCAGCTAGATAGGGAAGCATTGGCTATAGTCTCCGGGGTAAAGAAATTCCACGAATATGTTTTCGGACATGACTTCGAGATAGTCACGGACCATAGACCCCTACTAGGCCTATTGGCGGGCGACCGCCCAACGCCCGTGGCCTTCTCGCCCAGACTGACCCGATGGACCATCTTCCTGGCAGCATACTCTTACAAATTACTTCACCGGCCAGGAAAGGACTTAGGGCATGCGGACGCCCTGAGCAGATGCCCGTTACCGGAGACCATCGAAGACCCTACCCCGGGGGTACCCGTCCTGCTAATTGACTCTTTGGACTCTGGCCCGGTCACGTCCAAGGAGGTGGCTAGGGCATCGTACAAGGACATTACGATAAGGACTGTAATTGGTTGGGTACAAAGGGGATGGCCCGCTGCGCCGGGCGAGCGTTTCAAGGATTTTGTGAAAAAACGAGAGGAGCTATCGGTTCAAGGGGGGTGTCTGTTATGGGGGGACAGGGTGGTGATCCCGGAGAAATTACGGGAAAAGGTATTGGAACTCCTGCATGTGGGCCACCCGGGGATCGTGAGAATGAAGGGTTTAGCGAGGAGCTATGTGTGGTGGCCCTTGATGGACAAGGAAATTAGCGACAGGGTAGGGAAATGCCAAGCCTGCCAAGAGTCAAGGCCACTACCCCCTACGGCCCCAATCAGGGAGTGGGAGAAACCCCAGGGGCCATGGTCTAGGATTCACATCGATTTTGCCGGCCCGTTCCACGGGCAAACCTTTCTAGTGGTAGTAGATGCCTACTCCAAATGGCTAGAAATCATCCTCATGAGATCCACGACGGCCGAGTCAGTGATCTCAGTCCTGAGGCACCTCTTTGTAACCCATGGGTTGCCAGACACCCTAGTTTCCGACAACGGCCCGCAATTCACGGCAACCCAGTTTGAGGGGTACTTGGCGGAGGAGGGCATCAGACATGCCCTCTTGGCGCCTTTCCACCCGGCGACGAACGAACTTGCAGAATGTTTTGTTCGGAGCGCAAAAGAAGCATTATCTAGGATAAGGCCAGGCGATTGGCAAACAAAAATCGATACTTTCCTAGCAGTCCAACACAGAACCCCCTGTGTGACAACTGGCCGCAGCCCGGCGGAACTATTGATGGGCAGAAAGCTCAGGTGCCCATTAGACTGACTAAACCCAACCTACACCCCAGATGGGTACAAGGGGGCACATGGTAAAACAAGAGAAATGGCAGTAGGCGACCCAGTATGGGCACATAACTATAGCGAGGGACCAACATGGCTAAAAGGGAAAATTCTCGAGATAACCGGGCCAAAATCATATCTGGTAGATATGGAGGATGGCCGGGTCTGGAGACGCCACATAGACCAAATAAGAAAACGAATAGCAAGAAATCAGCCAGGCCCTGACTACCAAATGTTTGAATTCACAGCTGACTCACACCCGGGACAAACGGGGGACTTATCTGAGTCCGATGAGGTTCAGCGACACCAACCGGTTCCTCCTGAAGACAGCAGGGACGACTGCCAGTAATCCAGGGCCAGATGGCCTAGAGGAGGAGCTAGGAGGAACAAACAGTCCCTCCGGCCAGCTCGACTCACTCCCAGAAAATGGATTGCGCAGGTCCGAGAGAATTAGGAGACGCCCAGTCTACTTACGTGACTACGTAGAGAAATAAGATGCTAATTTTATGTAAATGAGGGTACAATGCGTTCTGGGAGGGAAGGAGTGTAATGTATCTTTAAGAGTTTTGGAGGGAAACTTGGGTGGGAACAAGCACGTTGTTGATTGGTTGAAGCCTCAGCCAAAACTGTATATAAAGAGGGGTTTTTCCAGACAGCAGTTGCTGGGTTCACTATAAACTAAAGAGCTGTTGTCACTCACTGGTCTCCTGCCTCTTTATTGCCCGAATTTAACATCTTGTATATAAACCACTGTTACACGTCTAAGTCTCTGAGTGCTGTGTTTTGTTCCTGGGTTGTCTCCTACTAGTAGTCATGTTGCAAACACTCTGACAGGACTTGATTCAATCATCACAGAAAATAGAAAGATATACACTTCCTTAGCAGGTCAATAATTGAATGAAATAATTCTAGTTGACCTCAACTATGGATCCACTGAATCAAAAACATACCTTATGCCAGGGGTGTTAAACGTCATCACGTAGCATCACGTGACTTTTCCCCTCTTCACTAAAATGGGTGTGGGCATGGCCAGCTCCTGACACATCTGGCCCACAGGCTGGGAGTTTGAAAGCCTTTCCTTATATCATATATTATATTTTGGAGTATTAACAGAATGCATTTAAATTTCTTTTAAGCATGATTGTTTAAAAATGTTTTCTATTCTGCAAACTTTAATTTAAACCAATGTCTATGAGAGGAGGATTAGAAGTTTCTTTTGTCGGTGATCTGTAACTCTTTACAGATATGATGCTGCTAAATTTTCATCATGATAAATTCCTCAAACAAGCTAAGTATCATACCCAGGAGCCAAATTACATGGAGTATCACAATTATATCAGTGGTGAAATCCATTTTTTTTTTTACTACCGGTTCTATGGGCATGGCTTGGTGGGCATGGGATGGTGTTGGTGGGCGTGGCAGGAGAAAGATACTGCAAAATCTCCATTCCCTCCCCACTCTGTGGCCAGCCAGAGGTGGTATTTGCTGGTTCTCCAAACCACTCAAAATTTCCACTACTAGCTCTCCAGAACCTGTCAGAACCTGCTGGATTTCATCCCTGAATTATATATTGTACTTCATTTTTTGCTTCAAGGAAACACAAAAGGAAAACTACTTAATATTCCTTGGCATCTAGTTCTATTTAAAAAGAATCAAACCTATTTCTCACACTCCAGTTTATATGATACACTGAACTATTCATTTTCTGTTTTTCAAACATTCAATACATTATGAGTTATTATTCCTAATCATTTTGCAATGTTTGCTATTCAAAACAATTTGTCGATTTATTTGTCTTCACAAATATTTCCTTGTAAGGCAGAGCAATGATAGTATTATTTCACAAAAGACAGAAATTAAGTACGTAGCTTGTGACAGGAGTTTAAAGCAGTCTTTCTTGTGCCAGATGAATGATCAAGTCTGCTTTTTTCCAGTTATCCCTTAATCCTCAACCATTAGCTGATGTGGAAACAGCAGTCTTTATAGAAAACTGTTGCGATGCCAAAATGTCAACATGCAAGCAGTAGTTCCAACATGCCAATGCTTCCAGTACACACATGCAAGTAGATAAGCTGCAACATTTATCTGATGGCATCCTCATTCACACTTCATTTGCTTCCTTGCACCCATTCATAGATTCTCATATATTCATATTGAAAGAAACTTCTCAATGGATGCAGCTGCTCCTATTCCTTAGCTTTTAAGGGCCATGGGTCATATGGTAATTGTTAGTGACCAGGACTGCATATGGAAGTTGGATTTGGGAGCGGTTTGGAGATTTCCCCCCATCTGTGATATATCTGCTATAGGCTTTACGTTATGCTTTTCATCTGTTTTCCCATGCAAAATGGCGAAAAAATTTGTACTTTCAATCCTTAGTGCTTTTGGATAGTGGAAGCGCTAAAGGTAATGCCAAGATCAGTCTGTTTTTTCAGATACTTTAAGGCTTTAAACCAGTGATGGGTTTCAAATTTTTTTTGCTACCGGTTCGGTGGGTGTGGCTGGGGGGGGCAGGTAACTGAGTGGGCGTGGCTGATTTGACATTACTCATGCCCATGCCTACTCAGTCAGATGACACCCTCACCTAGCCACGCCCACAGGAAAAGGTAGGAAAAGTTTTGGAATTTCCACCTATCTATCCCCACCGTTCCTTCACCAGTTGTCCCCATTTCCCCTCCTTTAGAGGCCCCGGCCCTAGCCCGGCTTCCTCCCCCCCCCACCGCCTCTTTGTTTGGGCTGCTTACCTTCCACGGCGGCTGGTCCAAATTTCCGTGCAAACCAGTGCATGGAATGTATTTTTATACATACATACACAGGTATATAGTCTGCTATTCACTATTCTGCAACTTACAATCTTCTAAAACCTCAAAAAATGATTCAGTTTTTGGCTGAATCGAGTCTGTAAAGACTCTAAGGACCAAGAAGTTTAATTTTCTCTGGGAGTGAGATGAATGGTTTCTAAATTTGATATAAAAATAAAAATAAAATAAAATGAATCTTGACAGGCCAGAAGGAAGTTTCACTTCTTCAATTTCTTCTGGAGCTTAGAAAGTCCTGAAGAGGAGCAGGAAGACACTGTTGTTCATGATCAAACTATTCACATAGCAATATATTATTTTTCTTGGCTAGCCAGAATGATTCCTAACATCTGTTTTCTGGTGTTCTTTTAACTGCTAAAGCTGAGATTACACACAAATCCTTTTTTCAAAGCATGGTCTCCAATTCTGAGCTATAAACATTGTAGCATTCCTGCCAATATCTTTTTTGAACACCTTGGTAGCCTTCCTGCCCCTCCTTTATACAGTCACATGAATATGAAGCAGAGCTCTGGACTTTGGATCAGATTGGTCCATTATTAGAAACAAAAGTTGCTTCTTAAATTGCATCTCCTCTCACTCTTAGAACAAGAACACTGAGTGTAATTTATCTGAGGTAGAAATTATCCTTCTTCATAAAGGACTGTGTATTATGGGAGTAAATGAATGAAAGAATTAACAATAATATCAAAGCTGCAAGGCTACAACTCTAATATCAACTAATATACTGTACTGGAGAAATTCACAGTGGAAATAACATCTGGGTCCAGACTGAGTCATAGTTCTAAAAACTTTTCAAATAAGATTGTTAGATCGAGTCAATCTTGCTTCGACTCTGAATGTTATTTTAAGCCAAAGTTTTCCTGGATTCCTTTTTACAATCATAAGATTATAAAAACTGTATTGATTTTTATGGCTCCCTCTAAAGAGGGCTCTTTTGTCAGAATGGCAAAATGGTACTTATTTTAAGGGATGTGGACTTTTATGTCACCCAGTGACTATAATTTAATCCCTACCACATTTTTTAAAATCTTAAATGTTCAACACATTTGAGTTAACACAAGTTTTTTTAAGTCAAAACCTTAATATTTGCACATTATTATTTTCCCAAAACCTCAATACTTAGGAAAGAAACAGAATGTTTAATCTATTATTTTCATATTTTTCATTAATGAAATAATTTTCATTATTTTCTCTTATACATAGCCTTGGACAGGTTTACGATCCTTCTTTAGTTTTTATTTCTATCAAACTTAAATGTTGGGTCCTAGAGTTAAGACACATAATCTTTACAGATCTCCAAGCTAAACCAGGCTTGAATAGGAAGAGTATAATGAAAGAAACATATCAAGTTCCAACTTCTGTGACCCTTACCAAATCTTTAATTTTAGAGTCTGCAGTTCACTGAAAAAGTTATAGATCACAGTTCAGTGGCTAAATCTGCACATTCCATTAAGCCATAGTATAGCTCAATTGGTTGTATATTACAATATTGTATAACTCCAACTACTGTTATTTGTAAAATGTGGTTATTTATATGTAAATTGAATCATTTTATTTTATTCCATGAATCACAGTAAAAATTAACTATGCTTTTATACAATGTATGAACATTAACATCGGCACAAAAAACCAAATTATTTTAAAATCCGTTCACAATTCAAATGAAATTTGCAAATCTGCAAATTTTATGCTACCTAAATGATCGTAGACACAATATTCTGTATTTGAAAAATGTAGTATTCTATGCTTGACAGTTGACTTTATAGCATCTGGTGTTTTTGTTGTCAATATCACCAGTGTTGGGAATTATGATACCTTTTTTCTATCTCTAAACAAAACAAAATTATTTTGAAATAACTCCCCATTCTATATTTCTTTGTCTGATATTTAGCAGGATTTATACCCGTGGAAAGAACAACTACCAAAAATGAATAAGTAATGAATAAATAACAAATAGAATTGTTTTACATAAGCACATTTTTTAAAACAATCCATATATCAAGAAGTTTATATCAAATTCTTGACCCACTCCTCTGAAAGCTTCCAGGTTCTAATCCTTCCGCAAAGCAAGTTGTTATGTTTATCATTGTTTGCAGTCCTTTATAATAAAGGTGGGCTGGAAATGTTTAAATACTGGTAAATTATACCTAGAATATGTTTAACATAGAACTAAGGATATACATATCCTGGAGTCTTGGAATGCAGAGATAGCCCATCCCTTCCAGAACACTGAATGAACAAAAATCAAGATCACACACACACACACACACACACACACACACACACACACAGTGGTTTTTTTTTTATCAAAGCAACCTGGTCTACCCAAATATGGGAGGGAGCATACTGCTTCCCTTTTACCTTTCAGCCCCAATCCAGGAGCCCTGGATCCAAGATTATACGGGAGCAGTATGCTCCCTCCCGTATTTGGGTAGACCAGGTTGCTTCAATAGGGGGAAAAAAAGAAACCACTTAATCTTTCCCCTGGTACAGCTAACAAAGCAAGGAAAACTTGTGGCTTAGTGGTTAATACATCTGCCTAATATGCAAGCAAGTCCAGGTTCGAATCCCAGAAGGGTATGGCTAGCTGATGAGAACTAAATAGCTTGAAATAAATCTATACTAGTCTCCCTTTATTTCCTTGTCAGCAAATATAAATTTAACACACACACACACACACACACACACACACACACACACACACACATCCATGTTATTTGTAACACAGGATGCAGACACCTCATAAACAAACACTTGTGAAACTGCATTGAACCAGAATTATACTCATTCACTTGTCTCTAAGGTTTCTTTCTAGACAGTTTGCAGTTCCAGCATTTTCATTGTATAGGTTTATATTTATATAGGTTTATATTTATAAATATTTACCATAGATTATCTATCAAACTGTTCAGAGCCCATCAACAATGCATTGTGCCCTTTCAAATGAGTGTCCATCCTATTCCTGATAATTATTTATGAGCATTATATATACAATGTACACATAATATATAGTACAAAAGTAGAATATCTAAAGACAGATAAGATTTGACTTTAACAAATTGTTTCACTACTAAAAGTTGTTTGCACACTCTATTTCTTATGTATTTGTGCAGCCAGTCTTTTATACAGGCTGACAGCAATACCTACGTTGGGAAGCAAAAGACTGAGGCTGACATTATTCTGAATCTATATACTGATGTATCAAAGCCACAGGTGTTGAGGTTAGAGTTGTGACATAGTAACTACACTCTGAAAACTGCCTTGTCCTCTTTGGGTTCTCCCATATGTGAGGAGTTACTGCAGAGTTTGCCAAGAAGTAAAAGCGGGAGCATGTGCTGTTTGACATAGTGCCATCTTGTGGTACTAAAAGCATAACTCAGAAAAAATATCTGGTGAAAAGATGGGTTAATCTGAAATTGAAAGGGCAGAGCAAAAATCAGTGATTTTCCATGTGTACAGAAAAATGTATAACCTCTGAAATAAAGAAGCTTCCCAATAAATACCAGTGAAAATTGATTCGTAATGAAAAAGAAAATAATGTTGACAATCAATGGAGTGGTATATAAATCTGCTATTATTCAATTTCTATGCCCCCCACCCCAATCTCAGGCAAAGACTCCGGGCATTATAATCTGCATGAATATTGCCTAAGTTTAGCCTGTCAAATGGAAGCAATAAACAGTAACTTAATTAGTTATTTTGGTCTAATTAATCTTTTTTGTTGTTGTTTCTATTTTCTCCTTTGAGTAATAGCCCAAAGGTGTCCAAACATAAACACTTGCCTTAAAAAAAGTTCAGAATTGGCCACTGTGTGCTTCTGAATAAGGAATAGTATGCAATAGACCTTTTGAATGAAGACTAAAGCATAAAACAAAATACAATTTTGATGTACTGACGAATGGGTAAAAGTGAGTCCAGATTCAGGCCCACTTTGGGAATTTAAATTCTCTGAAAACTGCCTTTTCCTCTTTGGGTTCTCCCATATGTGAGGAGTTACTGCTGAGTTTGCCAAGAAGTAAAAGCAGGAGCATGTGCTGTTTGACATAGTGCCATCTTGTGGTACTAAAAGCACAACTCAGAAAAAATATCTGGTGAAAAGATGGGTTAATCTGAAATTGAAAGGGCAGAGCAAAAATCAGTGATTTTCCATGTGTACAGAAAAATGTATAACCTCTGAAATAAAGAAGCTTCCCAATAAATACCAGTAAAAATTGATTCGTAATGAAAAAGAAAATAATGTTGACAATCAATGGAGTGGTATATAAATCTGCTATTGTTCAATTTCTATGCCCCCCACCCCAATCTCAGGCAAAGACTCTGGGCATTATAATCTGCATGAATATTGCCTAAGTTTAGCCTGTCAAATGGAAGCAATAAACAGTAACTTAATTAATTAGTTATTTTGGTCTAATTAATCTTTTTTGTTGTTGTTTCTATTTTCTCCTTTGAGTAATAGCCCAAAGATGTCCAAACATAAACACTTGCCTTAAAAAAAGTTCAGAATTGGCCACTGTGTGCTTCTGAATAAGGAATAGTATGCAATAGACCTTTTGAATGAAGACTAAAGCATAAAACAAAATACAATTTTGATGTACTGACGAATGGGGAAAAGTGAGTCCAGATTCAGGCCCACTTTGGGAATTTAAATTCGCTCTGAAACTGATGTAGTAATTCCGTCCCACTCTAGCAAGGGACATGAAGGATATAAGGTTGGAGAAGCAAGTATTTATCCCAGTGGAATCATTTAGGTACAGGTTCTTGCCCCAAGAACTGTGGTAGTGCAGTGGTTAGAATGCAGCATTGCATGCTGCCTCTGATCGCTGCTAGGTTTTTGATCTTGACTGGCTCAAGGTTGACTCAGTCTTCCATCTTTCCAAGGTCAGTAAAATGAGGACCCAGATTATTGGTAGCAATATGCTGACTGTATAAATTGCTTAGAGAGTGCTATAAAGCACTAAAGGGCAATATATAGTTCTAAGTGCTTTTGTTAAGTGCTATTTATGATTCCCCCTTTTTCTCAAATACCAGTAAGGTAAAAATTGTCTGCTTTGTGAGGTACTCCAAACAGGAAGTATGTCCAGCTGGACTAATTCCACTTTATTGTAAGGTTGCATTAACAGAATCCTGAAAGACTGAAAGTTCATTTTCCACTATCCCCACCCTGTTTTTACAACTGAAAAAAATCAGGGAGGGGTTCCTTCTGATACAATTGCCACACCCACATACCTTTTGTGGGCTAAATAGCTCTTGTCCAACAATTCTCCTGGCTCCCAAGTTATTCCTACATGTCATTACAGAAGTATCCTCATCAACAGTTGGTCTGAAGGTGATGAATGAGGGTTCAATATGAACATAGGAATGTGTGCCCCAAATGAGGACAAAATATTGCTTTATAAACAACTTATGGAGATACTTATAGGAGGTAAGCAGGCTCAGCCCAAGGGAAGTGTCAAACACATCATTGGTCTTGAGTCCCTTAATACCTACAAGAGATCTAGGTCCAACCCACCTTGATTTCCATTGACTATTGTCTACCACCAATTTGCTTTGACCATTAGTAGTTCAGATTCTTGAAGAGAGCATAAGCTTGCAATAACCTTTATAGTCATTAGAACTGCCTGGACTTCTGATATTCTCATGCTTAACAATACTAATAAATCTATGAAAAATGTATTTAATGGGGGATTGGAATGGAGTGATGTATCCACTAATGTAATCTACCAGATCTCCTGTATGGATTGCCCCTGTGATTATATAGGACAGATGTGGTGGAAGCTAACCACCAGATTGCAAGAACACAAGCAAGTGGTCAGATGAGGAAATTAAAACTCATTGGTAATCTCACATTGCAGTGAACAAGGACAGCCATTGAATTTTGTAGCTACTCAGATTGTTGGCCAAGTAGGTACAAAGATAGCCAGGGAAACAATTGAAGTCTGGGAAAATAAACCTCTGTCAGTCAACAAGTATGTTGATTTACCACCACCTTATCAGGTACTTAGGAGCTGAGGGCTTGGCAGCCAAGGAAACAACAGCCAATTGCCAGCCAACAACATTCAAATCAATCAATAGGAAGACACCACATAGATACAGCTCACAGAATAGTTGAAAGCACATATTCCAGGTGAGAGAAGTTTCCTGAAGGTGGGCTGTAGTATGAATCCAAAAGCTTGGAAGAATAAGCCTCTGGTCCAGTGACCAACCCAGATTCAATGTCACAACAATTTGATAGAATCTCGAGAAAATATTAAAGTCACTCGAGGCAAATTACCAAATGTTCTCTTTAATTTGATGCACAATTTAGAGTTGACTGATATATGGAGACCAAAAAGGAAAGGAAAGAAAAAGAAAAAGCATTTCAAGAGAGAAAACCTATTTTTTTTTTCCTGAAAGCCATAGGCATGATTTGAATTGCAAACAACCTGGCTACTAAGATTCCTAAAATAAAGATATTACCAATTTTATTTATTTCATAATCCTGTAAATTTTATAAGAAAAAATCTAATTATTTTACAAGAGATTAAACAAAATGTTGCTACAGAAAGAAGAATAGTGAAGGGGTGTGAAAAGAAATAACATTTAAAGAAACAATTTAGAAGAAAACACTGATTTAGGAATGGATTGAAATATAAGTAAACCTTTTATTACAGATTATGTTATACAACACAATAGTGAAAAGAAGAGTAAAAAACACAGTTTTTGAATAAATTAAAAAGAAAAGAAGAATTAAAAAGAAGATGCACAAAAGTTAAGTATTTCTCAACAAATTAAGCTTTTACAATGACAATTATCTGTATGAATAGTAAGAGAAATGGAAATAAAAATGAATTATGTAAAGCAAAAAAATGAGTCTGCAAATAAAACAGAGAAGTGATTAGCATATAAATTACAAAAAAGGCAATGTTATTGAAATTACAAGAGGAAGATACTATATTAATGGACAATGCAGCCATATAAAAGCATTTCATCAATATTATTCCAATTTGTATAAAGGAAGTGACATCTCTCTAGAGAAAATAGATGAATATCTAAAGAAACAAAATTGATTGAGAATTACAGAGGAACAGAGGCAGATTATGGACCTGTAACAATAAGAGAAGTTTCTGAAGCTATTAAAACAAATTGTACTAGGAAAGGTTCCTGGATAAGATAGATTATCAAGTTCTTATTATAAATGATTGGAAGATGTAGATGTTATAACCTTTACAAAACAAGGTGAACTCTATCCTACAGGGAGGAAAGATGCCAGAGGACTGGAAAGTGGCCAATAAAGCATCTATCTATGTACTATTAAAACACTTGTGTCACTTTGAACTCAAATGATCTAAGTGCCAGAGCTAACAGCTCTGCTAAAAAAAGCATTAAGAGATGTTAACCTAATCTTGTGTAGCTTCTTCTCCAGTAATATTGAACTGCAAACTAGGGTGTACAAAACTTTTGCCAGACCAATTCTTGAATACAGCTCATCTGTCTGGAACCCGCACTGCAAATTGGACATTAATACAATCGAACGAGTCCAGAGATATTTCACAAGTAGAGTCCTCCACTCCTCTGCTTGCAACAAAATACCTTATGCCACTAGACTTGAAATTTTGGTCTTAGACAAAGTTGGTCTTAGAACTTCACTGTCTTTGGTCTGCTAAGCATAGTATATAAAATCATCTGCTACAATGTCCTACCAGCCAATGAATACTTCAGCTTCAACCAAAACAATAGCACACAATAAATACTGGTTTACATGGTAAACCGATCCAAACTGGACTGCAGAAAATACAACTTTAGTAACAGAGTTGTCAATGCCAGGAATGCACTACCAGATTCTGTGATTTCTTCCCCAAATCGCCAAAACTTTAACCTTAGACTGTCTACTGTAGACCTCACCCCATTCCTAGGAGGTCTGTAAGGGGTGTGCATAAGTGCAACAGTGTGCCTACTGTCCCTTTCCTAATGTTTTCTTTTATTTGTATCCTTTACATGCATTTATAATTATATTTACACTTCTATCTTTCATAAAATATATGCTTGAGGAAATCCTAAAAAAACCCAACAACTTTCATTTGGGATAGGGCAACATGTTTTGAATCAACAGATCTCAACTTGACTTTCTTACAAAATCCAAGACCCATGATTCCCATGGGATCGAAATTTTTCAGGTGTGGTTGCTGTGATCACATGATCAATCTTTCCAACCCTCCTACCAGCTTCCAACAAGGAAAGTCAAAGGGGAAGCCATCAAGGAGTTCTAAGTCAGGGGTCTCCAACCTTGACAACTTTAAGACTTGTGGACTTCAACTCCCCAATTCTTGGAGTTGAAGTCCACAAGTCTTAAAGTTGCCAAGGTTGGAGACCCCTGTTCTAAGTCACTCCTGCTCCCACAGTTTTTTTTTTAACCTGCCCATGCTCATACCTCAGTTTAGGTAAAGAAATATTTCTGAAAGAATAGCCCAATGGGTAGCAGGTGGTCTAGTACAATACCTAAAGAGAGACAAGATTTGACTTTAACAAAAAACTAAAAGCTGATATAATTAGAATAATGACCAGCAACTTGTTCACAATAGTTCCAGCTGATAGTTTGAAAATAATATTGCAAGCATTTATTCATGTGGATCAATATGGGTTTTTAACTAAAAGAGAGTTAAAGGATACTGTTAGAAATATGTTGGAAGTTTTGGAATATTTGACGCAACATCATGAAAAGTAAGCCATGCTGACTTCCTTAGATGTAGAGAAGGCCTTTGACAAATTGAACTGGGCTTTCTTGTTCAAGGTTTTAGACTATATGATTTTCTGGATATAACTTTATGAATTGACTATGATGGATTTACACTTCTATCTGTCATAAAATATATGCTTGATGAAATCCTAAAAAACCCCAACAACTTTCATTTGGGATAGGGCAACATGTTTTGAATCAACAGATCTCAACTTGACTTTCTTACAAAATCCAAGACCCATGATTCCCATGGGATCGAAATTTTTCAGGTGTGGTTGCTGTGATCACATGATCAACCTTTCCAACCCTTCTACCAGCTTCCAACAAGGAAAGTCAAAGGGGAAGCCATCAAGGAGTTCTAAGTCAGGGGTCTCCAACCTTGACAACTTTAAGACTTGTGGACTTAAACTCCCAATTCTTGGAGTTGAAGTCCACAAGTCTTAAAGTTGCCAAGGTTGGAGACCCCTGTTCTAAGTCACTCCTGCTCCCACAGTTTTTTTTTTAACCTGCCCATGCTCATACCTCAGTTTAGGTAAAGAAATATTTCTGAAAGAATAGCCCAATGGGTAGCAGGTGGTCTAGTACAATACCTAAAGAGAGACAAGATTTGACTTTAACAAAAAACTAAAAGCTGATATAATTAGAATAATGACCAGCAACTTGTTCACAATAATTCTAGCTGATAGTTTGAAAATAATATTGCAAGCATTATTAACATGTGGATCAATGTGGGTTTTTAACTAAAAGAGAGTTAAAGGACAATGTTAGAAATATATTGGAAGTTTTGGAATATTTGAAGCAACATCATGAAAAGTAAGCCATGCTGACTTTCTTAGATGTAGAGAAGGCCTTTGACAAATTGAACTGGGCTTTCTTGTTCAAGGTTTTAGAATATATGATTTTTTGGATATAACTTTATGAATTGAGTATGAGGGATTTACACTCCACAGAAAGAACAAACAATTATTAATGGAAATCTAACAAACTCCTCTGAGATACAAAAATGAACAAAATAGGGATGCCCAACTCTCCTCCCTTATTTAATTTATTTCTTGAAAAATTGACTAGAGATGTAGGACAGGATGAAAGGGTTATGGGAATAATGATTAAAAAAAACTATAAATTAGGGGCTTTTGCAGATGACTTGGTATTGGTGCTTGAAGATCATTTAAGGAAAACTTAAATATTAATGGACAATTTGGGAAAAAGATCTTAATATTGAAATACCAGAGTCAGATTGGAATGTGAATTGGAATAGTAGAATTATGAGAACTTTATCTATAAGGATTAAAGAGCATAATTATAAAGTTGTTTGAAATGGTATTTGACTCCAGTAAGATTGTCACAAATGGATAAAAAATTAGTAAAAATGTTGGAGATGTGAGATGGAATTGGGGACTTATGAACATATGTGGTATAAATGTGATAAGGTTAAAAGTTTTTATTAATGAGTTATACAATGTTCAGTGATAATATAAACTGAAATCAGAAAATAATAGAAAAAAGAAATACAAAGTGCAAAAAAAAGGCAAAAATTGGACAAATTTTGCAATGGTGGGAAAAGACCTAGATTAGTGAAGAAAATGTGGTATCAAAATCAAAAGAAAGGTGGATTAGGAATCCCCAAATTATTTAATTATTACTGTGCATATGGTATCCGGATAGTGGTAAAAATACTTAAAGGTGAAGATAATCATTGGAGAGACTTAGAGTTAAGGGATATAGAGAAATTTGGATCAAGGTGGTTTTTAGATAAAGCAAACTCAAAATGTGTAATTAGAAGTTATTGGTTAAAGGGATTAAGTAAAATGTGGAATAAATTTGTTAAAATTTTAATTCCGGATATAATCTTTTTGGGGAAGACAATTGGAAATTGGCCGATTAAAAATAATATAAGATGTTACAATATGCAAAAGAAAGAGAGCTAGAGATTAAAAGCATAGATAGATAGATGATGGATGGATATGGATATATCGATATATATACAAATATCCTGTACATTGATGTCAGATTGGTTTTAGATGAAAGAGTGTGTGTTGCTGAGAAATAGAAGGTTTTTGGAACTAGAAAAGCACAACCTGAGATTTGGGTGACATGAATATTTGTATACAGTAAAGATTTTAACTGTAAATCTACATATTGAGAATATTACAAATCCAGGTTGCAACCCAAAACACCTTTGTGGATCTCAGGGCAAAAAAGGATTTTATAGATAAGAAATAATAAAAAGGTAAGGGTTTTCCTCGCACATTTGTGCTAGTCATTGCCGACTCTAGGGGGCGGTGCTCATCTCCTTTTCAAAGCCGAAGAGCCAGAGCTGTCCGAAGACATCTCCATGGTCATGTGGCTGCCATGACTCAACACCAAAGGCACATGGAATGCTGTTACCTTCCCACCAAAGGTGGTCCCTATTTTTTCTACTTGCATTTTTATGTGCTTTCGAAACTGCTAGGTTGGCAGAAGCTGGGACAAGTAATGGGAGCTTACCCCATTACACAGCAGCACTAGGGATTTGAACCGCTGAGCTACTGATCTTTCGATCGACAAGCTCAACGTCCTATCCCCTGAGCCACCACGGCCCTTATAATATATTATAAGAAATAATAGGCAAATACAAATGGGATACTATCATTTTGTTAAGGGGAAAGTAAAATAAAATCAAAATATGTACTGCTGTCAGAGGGAGGTAGTTGTCAATGGCTCTCTTATTTACAATTATACACAATACTTTTTTCCTAAACACAATACAGATGTCTGAAAATTTCATATTTCATACCCCACCAGTTCTGTTGCTCCATGGTAGGGTAAGTATAGGATTTATTTTAATTTTCTCAAAACAATGTTTTAATGCTACTTAAAACAGTACTTTAAAATATATTTCAATGTGCATTTGTAGATGTATTCAAAATATACTCTCAATTACACATTTTAATATGAAGGTGCTATGTTCTTAAAAATTAAATATGAGCCTTTTTGTGACTTCATGAGTATCACATTTTGTGAAAATGTGCAAGTATGAATGTTGATTGCATTTCAATATCCATTAATATCACCACCAACATTCCTGAATCTAAGAATGTCTATTCATAACTAAAGGAGCTACATGTAAAAACAGGTACTGTGAATGTGATTTTCCCCACCTCGTCCAATTGCCAAAGATGAAAGGTAAACAAGCTATTCAGAGAAATAAAGATCTAAATTTAGTCTTGCTTTAGTCCCTTAAAGTTGAATCATTAGAAAGATCCAGTGCTCTGTGTGGGAGTTTTGGTACCTGTTCATAGCAAATTGGACTTCTAAGTATAATTAGGGAAGGATAAGATATTTGTTCCACCTATTTTATTTTTTTTACATCAGCTCACTGCATTTCAATCTCCTGTATTTATAAAACCTAAACACTAAGTACAAGCTTGATGGACATTACCTTACAGATGACCCCCACCCTGTTAAAGACCTTGGAGTTTTCATATCAAATGATCTAAGTGCCAAAGCCCACTGCAACTACATCGCAAAAAAGGCTTTAAGAGTTGTAAACCTAATCTTGCGTAGCTTCTTCTCCAAAAACACTACACTACTAACCAGAGCATATAAAACATTTGCTAGACCAATTCTTGAATACAGCTCGACTGTCTGGAACCCATACCACATTTCTGACATCAATACAATTGAACGTGTCCAGAAATATTTTACAAGAAGAGTTCTCCACTCCTCTGAATACAACAAAATACCTTATGCCACCAGACTTGAAATCCTGGGTTTAGAAAATTTAGAACTACGCCGCCTTCGACATGACCTGAAGATTTCAGGCCTGTTGATTTTGTTTAAACACACCAAACAAAGAAAAAAAGGCAAAAATTGGACAAATTTTGCAATGGTGGGAAAAGACCTAGATTAGTGAAGAAAATGTGGTACCAGAGTCAGATTGGAATGTGAATTGGAATAGTAGAATTATGATTATAATAGGTAGAATTATAATAGCTAGATATTGGAAACTAGATGTGATTTTTAGAATAGAAGAGTGGAATTCTGAAATGTGGAAATTAGCTTTAAATGATAAAATGACATGTGATATTAAAATTAGAAGTGGTGTGTATAAAGAAGATATTTTCTGGAAGACTTGGAAACCATTTGTGGACTATGCGCTTGGAACATTGGATGCTTCGGTACCTGTACCTCGAGAACGTGGATTTTGGCAATCATGAGGATATATCCGAAGACCCAAATCTTCCTTTTTTTTTATGTATAGCACAAGGGTGGAAAATGTATTTTCTTTTTTTGTTTGTAACGTAAAAATTTATAAAATAAAATCAAAATATGTACTGTTGTCAGAGGGAGGTAGTTGTCAGTGGCTCTCTTATTTACAATTATACACAATACTTTTTTCCTAAACACAATACAGATGTCTGAAAATTTCATATTTCATACCCCACCAGTTCTGTTGCTCCATGGTAGGGTAAGTATAGGATTTATTTTAATTTTCTCAAAACAATGTTTTAATGCTACTTAAAACAGTACTTTAAAATATATTTCAATGTGCATTTGTAGATGTATTCAAAATATACTCTCAATTACACATTTTAATATGAAGGTGCTATGTTCTTAAAAATTAAATATGGGCCTTTTTGTGACTTCATGAGTATCACATTTTGTGAAAATGTGCAAGTATGAATGTTGATTGCATTTCAATATCCATTAATATCACCACCAACATTCTTGAATCTAAGAATGCCTATTCATAACTAAAGGAGCTACATGTAAAAACAGGTACTGTGAATGTGATTTTCCCCGCCTTGTCCAATTGCCAAAGATGAAAGGTAAACAAGCTATTCAGAGAAATAAAGATCTAAATTTAGTCTTGCTTTAGTCCCTTAAAGTTGAATCATTAGAAAGATCCAGTGCTCTGTGTGGGAGTTTTGGTACCTGTTCATAGCAAATTGGACTTCTAAGTATAATTAGGGAAGGATAAGATATTTGTTCCACCTATTTATTTATTTTTTACATCAGCTCACTGCATTTCAATCTCCTGTATTTATAGAACCTAAACACTAAGTACAAGCTTGATGGACATTACCTTACAGATGACCCCCACCCTGTTAAAGACCTTGGAGTTTTCATATCAAATGATCTAAGTGCCAAAGCCCACTGCAACTACATCGCAAAAAAGGCTTTAAGAGTTGTAAACCTAATCTTGCGTAGCTTCTTCTCCAAAAACACTACACTACTAACCAGAGCATATAAAACATTTGCTAGACCAATTCTTGAATACAGCTCGACTGTCTGGAACCCATACCACATTTCTGACATCAATACAATTGAACGTGTCCAGAAATATTTTACAAGAAGAGTTCTCCACTCCTCTGAATACAACAAAATACCTTATGCCACCAGACTTGAAATCCTGGGTTTAGAAAATTTAGAACTACGCCGCCTTCGACATGACCTGAAGATTTCAGGCCTGTTGATTTTGTTTAAACACACCAAACAAAAAAAAAAAGGCAAAAATTGGACAAATTTTGCAATGGTGGGAAAAGACCTAGATTAGTGAAGAAAATGTGGTATCAAAATCAAAAGAAAGGTGGATTAGGAATCCCCAAATTATTTAATTATTACTGTGCATATGGTATCCGGATAGTGGTAAAAATACTTAAAGGTGAAGATAATCATTGGAGAGACTTAGAGTTAAGGGATATAGAGAAATTTGGATCAAGGTGGTTTTTAGATAAAGCAAACTCAAAATGTGTAATTAGAAGTTATTGGTTAAAGGGATTAAGTAAAATGTGGAATAAATTTGTTAAAATTTTAATTCCGGATATAATCTTTTTGGGGAAGACAATTGGAAATTGGCCGATTAAAAATAATATAAGATGTAATGAAGTGATTAAAGATGAAAATATAGAAACTATTAGAGATTGGTTAAAAGTTTTAGAAAATGAAAGGAGGAATAAAGAAATTATTGAAAAATTAGGGTTAAGCTGGTTTGAAAAAATACAGATAGAAAAATGGACAAAAAAATTAAGGGAAAACTATTCGATAAATAGATGTGAAACTGAATTTGAATATTTAGTATCTCGGATTATGAAAGATGAAATTGGGCTAAAGGGACTCGTTAGCAGGGTTTATAAGATTATAAACTCTGATGAAAAATTACAAAGAGTGATGAGGACAAATTGGGAAAAAGATCTTAATATTGAAATACCAGAGTCAGATTGGAATGTGAATTGGAATAGTAGAATTATGAGAACTTTATCTATAAGGATTAAAGAGCATAATTATAAAGTTGTTTGGAAATGGTATTTGACTCCAGTAAGATTGTCACAAATGGATAAAAAAATTAGTAAAAAATGTTGGAGATGTGAAATGGAATTGGGGACTTATGAACATATGTGGTATAAATGTGATAAGGTTAAAAAGTTTTGGCAACAATTGGAGAAAATGATATTTGAAATGATGGGGAAAGTAATAACATTGAGAGTGGAAACTATATTATTGTTGGTAATTAAGGAAATAGAATTAACAAAATATGAAAAAATTGATTAGAATTATGATTATAATAGGTAGAATTATAATAGCTAGATATTGGAAACTAGATGTGATTTTTAGAATAGAAGAGTGGAATTCTGAAATGTGGAAATTAGCTTTAAATGATAAAATGACATGTGATATTAAAATTAGAAGTGGTGTGTATAAAGAAGATATTTTCTGGAAGACTTGGAAACCATTTGTGGACTATGCGCTTGGAACATTGGATGCTTCGGTACCTGTACCTCGAGAACGTGGATTTTGGCAATCATGAGGATATATCCGAAGACCCAAATCTTCCTCTTTTTTTTTTATGTATAGCACAAGGGTGGAAAATGTATTTTCTTTTTTTGTTTGTAACGTTAAAAATTTATAAAAATAAATAAAAACAAAACAACAACAACAAAAAAAGGCTTTTAAATTCAGTTTCTTGTCTATTTTTTTTAAAAAAGTTTTTATTAATGAGTTATACAATGTTCAGTGATAATATAAACTGAAATCAGAAAAATAATAGAAAAAAAAGAAATACAAAGTGCAAAAAAAGAAAGAGAGCTAGAGATTAAAAGCATAGATAGATAGATAGATAGATAGATAGATAGATAGATAGATAGATAGATAGATAGATAGATAGATAGATAGATGGATGGATGGATGGATGGATGGATGGATGGATGGATGGATATGGATATGGATATATCGATATATATACAAATATCCTGTACATTGATGTCAGATTGGTTATAGATTTCTCTTTTAGCTTTTCAGAAATCTTTTGAAATGTCTCAAATGTCATAACTTTGTCATTTTGTAGATTTCACTTTTCCTTTTCCTGACTGGAATGTTAGTCTCCTCTAGTAACACAATTCTGTATTCACAAAGTCTCAGTTTTTCAGCCAATAATCTTCTCTTGGTAGACTAAACAATTTGAATTATCATGAAAATATTGCTTTATTTACTCATTTTTTTCAATAATCTTAGCAAAAGTGCTAATCCAAATTCTTCTTTAGTCCCTTAAATTTAGATCTCTTAAACCAGGGGTGTCAAAATCAATTTCACTGAGGGCCGCATCAGGGTTGTGTTTGACCTTGGGGGGCAGCGGGCATGGCCATCTCTACCTCACTTGTGTCAGGGGCATCTATGGTGGCTCAAGCACTCTGCCAGCAAAAACAGGCTCCCAAGCCCTGTTTCAGGTTGTGACGGCCTCCTGCAACCTTCGGCCAGTGAAAACAGAGCCCTGGAGGGCCATGTGTGCAACCCCCAACTCTATTTTCACTGGCAGAGGCATCACGGACTGGTCCTTTTTTGTTTCCAGAGCAATCCCATGGGCCGGATCTAAGCACCTCATGGGCCAAATCCAGCCTGCAGGCCTTAAACTTATGAACTCAGATGTTTGCCATTTAGTTTATATTCTTTAAGGTTTTTTTAAGTGCTAGTTAAAATTTCTTCTATTTTGGAATGAACTTTTACTTCCCAGGTAGTTTTTGAAACTTGTAGTTTGGAAGACCTGTTTAAATTGTAAAATAATTGCAATTCCAAAGGTGATTAAAAAATGAGGAAGGGAAGATTATAAATTGATTGATTGCCATTGTACAGGAATAATGGTAGAATTAAACAAGTTGGAATGGTGTAAAGTCAGGACTGCTCGGTAACCACTCCCGAAGGGAAAGGGTAAGTAAGGAGTAAAGAAGGAAGAAAGTAGGTAGGCAGGTAGGAAAGAAGGGAGGGAGAAGAAAGGATAGGAGGAGGAGAAGAAAGGATAGGAGGAGGAGAAGAAAGGATAGGAGGAGGAGAAGAAAGGATAGGAGGAGGAGAAGAAGGAGAAGATAGAGGGTTAGAAAGGATGGTAGTGAGGAGTGGGAAAGAGGTGGGGAAGTAGGAAAGCGAGGAGAAGGATGGTGGGGAAAGTCGAAGAAGGATGAGAAGGGTAGAAAGGATTAAGGGAGGGAGTGGCGGTCGAGCAGCCCTGATTGAGTATAATTTGAGTATAGGATCGATTGTTGGATAAGTGATTGTATTGTACACTGGTCAAATTGTGGGAATTATTGTGGAAAAAAATATATGAGGAAGATGAACTCAATTTCCTTAAAGGCTTCATAGCAATTAAGATATTGATGACTTCCCTCATCTCCTAACACTTCAACCCATGGGATGATGCTACCCTGCAGTCTTCTCATGAGGATCAGCCATTGGGAGCACAAGTGGGAGATCTTTCATCCTCTTCCTATCTGCAATAATTCCAGATGAAGCTGTAGTTGGTCCATTGGTTATTGCTGTATTGTTATAATTGCTGGTTTGGAGACATCTAGTTTGCCATTTAGTTTATATTCTTTAAGGTTTTTTTTAAGTGCTAGTTAAAATTTCTTCTATTTTGGGATGAACTTTTACTTCCCAGGTAGTTTTTGAAACTTGTGGTTTGGAAGACCTGTTTCAATTGTAAAATAATTGCAATTCCAAAGGTGATTAAAAAATGAGGAAGGGAAGATTATAAATTGATTGATTGCCATTGTACAGGAATAATGGTAGAATTAAACAAGTTGGAATGGTGTAAAGTCGGGACTGCTTGGTAACCACTCCCGAAGGGAAAGGGTAAGTAAGGAGTAAAGAAGGAAGAAAGTAGGTAGGCAGGTAGGTAGGTAGGAAAGAAGGGAGGGAGAAGAGAGGATAGGAGGAGGAGAAGAACGAGAAGATAGAGGGTTAGAAAGGATGGTAGTGAGAAGTGGGAAAGAGGTGGGGAAGTAGGAAAGCGAGGAGAAGGATGGTGGGGAAAGTCGAAGAAGGATGAGAAGGGTAGAAAGGATTAAGGGAGGGAGTGGCGGTCGAGCAGCCCTGATTGAGTATAATTTGAGTATAGGATCGATTGTTGGATAAGTGATTGCACTGTACACTGGTCAAATTGTGGGAATTATTATGGAAAAAAAATATATGAGGAAGATGAACTCAATTTCCTTAAAGGCTTCATAGCAATTAAGATATTGATGACTTCTCTCATCTCCTAACACTTCAACCCATGGGATGATGCTACCCTGCAGTCTTCTCATGAGGATCAGCCATTGGGAGCACAAGTGGGAGATCTTTCATCCTCTTCCTATCTGCAATAATTCCAGCTGAAGCTGTAGTTGGTCCATTGGTTATTGCTGTATTGTTATAATTGCTGGTTTGGAGACATCTAGTTTGCCATTTTCCTCATCTGGAAGTCTGTCTTGTTTTCCAATTCTTGAGAATTAGCCTACTGACAGTCATTTTCTAAGCATGTATTTGGATCTTTTTGGACAGCATTTGTATAACAACATATCTGTATTATGGCAGAGAATGAGGTGGCTGGATGGAGTCACTGAAGCAGTCGGCATGAGCTTAAATGGTCTCCAGAGGAAGGCCTGGAGGAAAGTTGTCCATAGGGTCACAATGGGTTGGACTCAACTTCACAACTAACAACAACATATCTATTATTATAGGAAGTTTACACACAATAAATACAATAAAACAGACAATAAAAATATAAATTTATCAAAACCAATTCAACCAAACAATGTAATAATACAAGTCTATTAGAATCTAAAATAAATTTTATCAATCACCTTATAAGAACACCCTGAGCAATTAAAACAAAAAAAATCCAAAATCTCTGAGAAACCAGCAGAGTTTTCACTGGCCAAATAAAAGCTGAGAAAAATAACAGCAGTTTGTATTTTGGCAATGAGTCCATTCTATAAGAATGGAACAATCATTGAGAAGGTTGGTTTCTTTTCCCTGCACCTTTCAGAGAGCTATATGAAGCATTTCCTTTAGTATGAACATACACAATTAGCACATATGATTCCATGATCCTAAAGGTAAATCAGCACTTGAACTGTGCTTGGAAACTATTTCTAGATAAAGTCCTCACTAAACTAATGTTGCTTGGCTGAAATGACTGTCACCAACCAGCAGGCAGAATGCCACATTCTGGGTAACTGAAGTTTTCATGTAGCCTTCAGAGACATGAAACGGCATTAGAAGTTGGCAATGAGGACTTCGTTTAGTCAGGTAAAGTCAAATTACCAGCTACAGAGTCTAAAGTAGTGAAGCATTCCCTGAAGCAGCTTTCACTGAAGATATTAAATGTCATCATTTTCACACTTCATTAAGTGTATAATTCAAGAGGGAAATGGCTTTATAACATCTCCTGACTTTAGACAGTGTTTGTTGTACTCTGATAAAATCTTGTTGACCTCAGTAATTTAACTTTAGGCAGAAACCTAAAGTTTCTTCAGTAATTTTTCAGAGTAATGAAAAATCTAATATTCCCATCATATAAAATATGGATGCTGAAAACTCCAATAAGTATCTTCAGTTTAGTCAAGACATTTAATTAATCAGTGCCACTGGTCCATGTTCACATAATGGCAAAAAAGTTAAAATAGCACCACCGTGAAGTCATTTCAAATGGATTTGCAGGGACCTTTACAAAGTCCTTGGTACCCTTCTCTCCCACAAGCATGATATATTAATCTTTATTAAAAAAAAAATACAAATGCAACCTGTGACAAATAGAGTAAAAAAAATGAAACTGTTTTGATATTGGGTGGCTGAGGGCAACAGAGTACTGAGGAAGGGAGGGCCTAATCTAAATTCAAATATAATTAGAACTCATGCTATAGTTTATTCGCATAACATGCTTGACTGGATTAGTGAATTAACACATTTTGAAGGTTCATGCAATATGATGAACCTTAAATAAACCAAAAAGGCTGAGTTTGTGCAACAGTAAAATAAACCTGAGATTAACATTAGCTAAATTTAATATATGGTAGATTATATAGTAAAAAAGGAATATAACTAAAAAGGAATATTAGGACAGGGATGGCAGGCATACCCCTTACAGATACCCCTTATGCATACCCCTTACAGACCTCTTAGGAATGGGGTGAGGTCAACAGTAGATAGTTTAAGCTTAAAGTTTTGGGGGTTTGGGGAAAAAACTACAAAGTCAGGTAGTGCATTCCAGGCGTTGACAACTCTATTACTGAAGTCATATTTTCTGCAATCAAGTTTGGAGTGGTTTACCTTGAGTTTGTACTTATTGTTTGCTTGTGTATTGTTGTGGTTGAAGTTGAAGTAGTGATTGACAGGTAGGACATTGTGGTAAATAATTTTATGTACTATGCTTAGGTAAGACTGAAGTCTGCCTAGTTCTAAATTGTCTAAATCCAAAATCTTTCATTCCCTGGTTAAATATTGTACGAATGCAGGCATTCGTACAATACATGAAGGAATCTCAATAGTACAGATACACTATATTGGAACAATAAATACCAGTAACAATTAGCAATGTTTGATAGAAATTGCTGTGAATCGGAAACTACGTGACAATTAAGGGTTATCTGATTTCTTTGCTCATTCTTTTGAATATATTAACTTTTAGAAGATTGGAATAAGAGTGGAAGCCCCACTCAAGTATTACTATGTTGCCTCACCAGTGCAGGGAGTGATCCTAGGAGGAATGAGTGAAGAAATCTAAACTTTATACCAAGAATATATAAATCCTGCACAATCACTCAAACAGAAAGGTCATCCCAGCTGCCCAGCTAAAGCTATCAGACACATATAATTGGCAGCAACAATAAAAGAGGATACTGTAGGTAGAAGATCACTTTAGTGACAGTCCCCCCCTCAAGGAAAAATCAATGGTAAACCATTGTCACATTTTACCATCTACTTGGATAGACAATATAAATTGATTGATGATGGACAGCCAAGATGGAATGGCCCACAATGTATTACTGAGGAAGAGCTGAGAATCTTTTGGAATACTAATAGTATTTATTAACTGGTTGGAATAACACCTTCAGGACATCACATGGCTGATATTGCCATGCAGAAAAGAAACTCAAAGGTGCAAAGATCAAATTACCTTGACATTCCAACATTATGGAATGTATAAAATATGACTGTGGGAAAATTCAACACTGTGAAACATGAAATGAATCGACCACACAAATATCAGTGAATTGAAATGAATTGAAACTGGACATTGTCAGTCAGAAGTTTATATATAACGAACTTCCCCTCGGACTTCGACAATTACCTGACCTTAGGACCTTTCGCCGCGAACTTAAAACTTATTTATTTCATATGGCTGGACTAGCCTGATTTTTATTTTATTGGATGGGTTTTTAAAATTGTGTTATTTTACAGGGGAGTATGTTTTTTAACATTTTGGGCATTTAAATTAGTTTTTTAAGGGTTGTTTTAAATTATTGTGTGTATTTATATTTTATCTGCCTGTTCACCGCCCTGAGTCCTTCGGGAGAAGGGCGGTATACAAATTAAAATATTATTATTATTATTATTATTATTATTATTATTATTATTATTATTATTATTATTATTATTATTATTATTATTATTATTATATAATTTTCTATTCAGGACCTAAAAAACAAAGAAGAGACAATTCCATTTTTAGGAGGATATATAAGGATATAGCAAGGACAGCACTTGGGTACAATGCAATCACGGAACAAATAATATCAATTAGACTTGTGGACAATCCTTTAATATGACAATTACCCAAGTTTATGATCCAACCACTAGCACAAAAGAAGATGAGGTTGATTATTTTTATGATCAAGTTCAATGTGAATTCAACAGAACATCCAAACAAGAAGTGTTGCTTGTGATTGCAGATTTGAATGCCTAAGTTAGAAATTGTAAGGAGGAAAATATTGTTGAATTATATGACCTAAGGAACAGAAAAGAAGCAAAAGAAAGACACCAGTTTCTGCCATTTCAGTGTTGTTTTTATCACTAACGTTGTATTCAAACAATCAAAGCCCACCTCTGTACCAAGAAATCAAACTGACTATATTATTGTTAAAAACAGGTGCTGACTTGGAACAGATCATAAACTGTTTGTGGGCAAGTTCCATGTTAAACCAAAGACTGATTTCCTCCGTCTGATCTCCAACATAACTCCCACCTCCATTTTCAAGGAGAACATCAAGTAATCATTTTAAAGTCCTGTTCCTCATTGAGAACCAGAGAACTATCGTATAAACATAAAGAATATGTTAAGGAGGAATTAAAAAGAGACAATCAAAGAGGAAGAAGCAGAAGTAAACAACCACATACCAGAACATACTATGAAAATAGCCAAGAAGAGAATAAAAGCCAGAGACAAAAATCTGAAGAAGGATATTTCCTTCTTAATTTTTAAGAGTTTTTTTCCTTCTTTGCATCTAATGGCAGGTTCTTATCCAAGATTTCACTCATATTGTTCAAGCATCATATCTTTGATTTTTTACTAAGCCTCTCCCATGGGTGTTCTCTTCCCAGCATCTCTGTAGGCTGTGCCCAAACTGCCCACACCATGCCAACATCTTACCTGCTAATTTACTCCCTTTGCTGAATCTGGAGTATGAAAGGTTGCAGCTCCATCGCTTTACACAAGTGGTGTACAACTGGTCACAAGAGATGGAGGCATTATATCAAGAAAAGCAGGTACTTTGTGATCAGCTGTGGCATTGAACTATAGCTTTGGGCAATATTCAGACACATTTGGATGAGCTGAGTGCTGCTACTCTGAACCACCCAAAATGTCTTGTGTCTGGGCCTGAGAAGTTTGACAAGCTGATTTGTTGCCTGCTTTTTGGCCAATGCAGCTTGTGTATCTGTCTGCACCCAAAGGCTTTCCCTTCAGACTTAGTTTCAAATCTGTTGATTGTCCCTATGTCTTGTGGCTAAGAGCTCCATCCTGTAGGATTTGGGGAGGGAAGCCTTTGATGATTCGAAGGCCGATGATGCCAATCAAAATATATGATGCTTTCACCAAAGGGGGAACTCTTTGATGCACTATTCTGCTGAATTTAAGTAAATTGCCCAGGATTTGGGAAGGAAAGATGATGCAGCTCTCCTGCATCAATTTCAAGAGAGATCTCTAATGATTTGAGCTGGCTAGAATTGAGAGCCCTGCTACACTTCAAGGATTACTTCAACTTTACAGACAAATAGATGCACATTTGGAAACTTGTAAAGCTCAAAGGAAACATTCAAACATGAGCAAGAGACCTAATCAACTCCTGTCATCCAACACTGGCTCCCTTGTCAGTCCACTTCCAGAGGAACCCATGCAGCTGGGCAGCAGTTGAAGTTGCTTAACAGATACAGAGGGGGGAAAAAACTGTTGGCACAAATAAAATCTCTGTCTGTACTGCAGGCAGACAAATCACTATGCCTAGTAATACTCACAGAAACAAGGCAAAGGAGAACAGCCAGGAAACACAGGACTCTCAGCCAGTTCCAGACACTGAAGTCAGATATGAAAAGCAAGAGCCTGCACCATTCAGTGATGTGCCATCCCATTTTCAGATTCCAATAGAGCTGCTTGTATCAGGTCACAACCCTATGTAAGCACTTGCCATTTCTGATTCTGGGGCTTCCTGCAATTTTAAAAACACTGCATTCCAGTGTGCTCAATTAAAATACCTGTAGTAGTGGAAATTATCAAGGGATAACCCATAGAGTGAGAGGTTACTATGACTGCTCCACCAGTAACTGTAGATATGGGACAATATAAGACAAGATATTTATCGAGAACAACTCCAGTTCATGGCCATGCCAGTTCTTGATTTTCAGACCATGCTGGAGCTTCCTTCCTACATTACCCTCCAATATCCTGGCCCAAGATCATTCTAGCCTTCCAAATATAATTATATCAAGGAGGTTCTGAAGATCATAGAAATGGCTTCCGAGATATGACAGCTACTGGCTACTAAATAACCATTTAGTGATGCTTTCAGCACTCAAGAATCTGATTGCTTTGGTCTTGTGATTTGCTATAGGTTTGGTACCAGGATCAAAGGAGTCACATCTCTGCTGTCTTTGAGACAGAGACCAGAGCAGTTTGAGAATTCCTTGAAAAAAACTAAACAGGAATCACTCCACATTCTATCCCTACAGGGACTTCAATGTTATTTGGAAAAAACAATCTAAGGAATTCCATCTTTGTTTTGATTATAGAAGTCTGAACCAGATTACAGTGTGCAACTGGACTCCCCTTCCATTTATCTTGAATCTATTGGAATGGCTACACTCTGTCACCATCTTTACTAAATTAGATCTCCATGGAGCATACAATCCGGTTTAACTCAAGGAAGGGAATGAATGGAGCATCAACTTCCAAACCAAGTTCAGCCATTTTGAATATTAGATAATGCCCTTCAGTCTGCACACAGCTTCTGCAGTTGTGTAGTACTTCATGAATGACATCTTCCAGTACCTCAAGAAATAGTTTGTCATTGATGAGATCATGATTTACCTGCTCATTCCATATTAAGGTTGTCCTGCAATGACTCCAGGAGCAGCACTTGTATGCCAAGTTAGAGAGGTGTACATTTCACCTAACAAAGGTCTGTGTTACTCATTGATGGATTCTGACTGGGGTTACCACTGGTTCACTTCGCGCACGTGCTTTGCGTGTGATCGCTTTGCACAAACGCATTGAATTGCTGAACAGCTGAGGCATTGCAATCCGCTCTGCCGTGCCTTTCAGCTGGGTTAAAAATGAAGAAATAAAGGAAGGTATAGGGCAGGGGCGGGCAGAAGGGCCCGGATGACGGTCGGAGCGAACTGGTTTGCTGTTACATCAACATCTCCACTACTGGCTCTCCCAAACCAGGGAGAACCAGTAGCAACCCACCACTGGTGATACTGCATGTCTGTTCAAGGTCTACCCATGGATCCAGTGAAAGTTCACATCTTGCAAAATTGGAACAAATAACTACAATGGTTCCTGGGTTTGCAAACGTATATTGTAAATTCATTTTGGTCTTCTCACAGATCACTGCACCAGGGCTGCCTCAGAACAAGGTTTCCTAAAGTGAGGGCCTTGAGCAATGGTGGGTTTCAAAATTTTTTTACTATCGGTTCTATGGGTGTGGCTTGGTGGGTGTGGCATGACTTAGTGGGCATGGCTTGGTGGGTGTGGCATGGGAAGGATACTGTAAAATCTCCATTCCCTCTCCAATCCAGAGGAAGGTTACTGCAAAATCCCCATTTCCTTCCGATCAGCTGGGACTCAGGAAGCAGAGAATAGATGGGGGCGGGGTCAGTCAGAATTTTTACTACCAGTTCTCCAATCTATTCAAAATTTTCACTACCGGTTCTTCAGAACTGGTCAGAACCTGCTGAAACCCACCTCGGCCCTTCAGCCACCACAGATCTTCAGGCACCTTAAAGAATTGTTCATCAACACACATCTTCTCCGACATCCTGACTCTGAAGATCATAGAAATGGCTTCCGAGATATGACAGCTACTGGCTACTAAATAACCATTTAGTGATGCTTTCAGCACTCAAGAATCTGATTGCTTTGGTCTTGTGATTTGCTATAGGTTTGGTACCAGGATCAAAGGAGTCACATCTCTGCTGTCTTTGAGACAGAGACCAGAGCAGTTTGAGAATTCCTTGAAAAAAACTAAACAGGAATCACTCCACATTCTATCCCTACAGGGACTTCAAAGTTATTTGGAAAACAATCTAAGGAATTCCATCTTTGTTTTGATTATAGAAGTCTGAACCAGATTACAGTGTGCAACTGGACTCCCCTTCCATTTATCTTGGATCTATTGGAATGGCTACACTCTGTCACCGTCTTTACTAAATTAGATCTCCATGGAGCATACAATCCGGTTTAACTCAAGGAAGGGAATGAATGGAGCATCAACTTCCAAACCAAGTTCAGCCATTTTGAATATTAGATAATGCCCTTCAGTCTGCACACAGTTTCTGCAGTTGTGTAGTACTTCATGAATGACATCTTCCAGTACCTCAAGAAATAGTTTGTCATTGATGAGATCATGATTTACCTGCTCATTCCATATTAAGGTTGTCCTGCAATGACTCCAGGAGCAGCACTTGTATGCCAAGTTAGAGAGGTGTACATTTCACCTAACAAAGGTCTGTGTTACTCATTGATGGATTCTGACTGGGGTTACCACTGGTTCACTTCGCGCACGTGCTTTGCGTGTGATCGCTTTGCACAAACGCATTGAATTGCTGAACAGCTGAGGCATTGCAATCCGCTCTGCCGTGCCTTTCAGCTGGGTTAAAAATGAAGAAATAAAGGAAGGTATAGGGCAGGGGCGGGCAGAAGGGCCCGGATGACGGTCGGAGCGAACTGGTTTGCTGTTACATCAACATCTCCGCTACTGGCTCTCCCAAACCAGGGAGAACCAGTAGCAACCCACCACTGGTGATACTGCATATCTGTTCAAGGTCTACCCATGGATCCAATGAAAGTTCACATCTTGCAAAATTGGAACAAATAACTACAATGGTTCCTGGGTTTGCAAACGTATATTGTAAATTCATTTTGGTCTTCTCACAGATCACTGCACCAGGGCTGCCTCAGAACAAGGTTTCCTAAAGTGAGGGCCTTGAGCAATGGTGGGTTTCAAAAAATTTTTACTATCGGTTCTATGGGTGTGGCTTGGTGGGCGTGGCATGACTTAGTGGGCATGGCTTGGTGGGTGTGGCATGGGAAGGATACTGTAAAATCTCCATTCCCTCTCCAATCCAGAGGAAGGTTACTGCAAAATCCCCATTTCCTTCCGATCAGCTGGGACTCAGGAAGCAGAGAATAGATGGGGGCGGGGTCAGTCAGAATTTTTACTACCGGTTCTCCAATCTATTCAAAATTTTCACTACCGGTTCTTCAGAACTGGTCAGAACCTGCTGAAACCCACCTCGGCCCTTCAGCCACCACAGATCTTCAGGCACCTTAAAGAATTGTTCATCAACACACATCTTCTCCGACATCCTGACTCTGAAAATCCCTTTATCGTGGACTTGGATGCCTCAAATATTGCTGTTGCTGCTATTCTCCATTAGCCCACAACTCCTAATCACTCTCCCTTGCCATGTGCATTTCACTGCTGTAAATTGGCTGCTAAATTAATTACAAAACCTGAGAGAAGGAGCTTTTCACTGCTAAGGATGCTTTTGAGACTTGGCAGCACCTCATGGAAGGGGCATGGTATCTGATTCAGGTTCAGATAAACTGCAGAAACCTGGAAGACTTGCACACTAAATACAACTCAATTAACAATTGGTAAGCTGGTCTCTTTTCTTTTCACGATTCAACTTTGTGATGTGTCTTATCTTATCTGTCACAACTATGGAAAAATTGGCCTGATGTTCTTTCAAGGCTTTCAAATTATGGGTCTAAGATGAGTAAAAGGAAGGAGGAAGAAATTCTTTTACCCTTGTAAGATTTTGTTAATATAAGTTTACAGATATAGAATTGGTACTTCTGGTTGTGATGATTGGTTGAACTATTTTGCAGGGCTAACAACAACAGATTCCATTATTGTTAACCATAACCATTCTTTCATGTACCTGGTGTCAGCTTTGGAAGCCATACTAGGCCGAAGGCTTCCACACACTGCCACTTTCTCGGGTGTGGGAAAGTAGGAGAGGGAGTTGGGGGTACAAGGGGCTATTAGACATAACAACATTCTTCCTGCTGGTCAAGGTCAGGCTGGGCTCACATCTGGAGAAGGAGTGGCCGGAGTGATGCTTCAACATGGGACAGTTGAGGATTGGAGCATGTGACCAGCAGAGGGGTCATGAGGGTGGAGATTTTGGAGTTTGTATTACTGAGGGAGGAACCCGAATCCCCAGTTTTAGTTTTCATCCAACTGTGCCAGTTTACCTATGCTAGTAAAAGAACTTTGAAAGATGTTGGCTTCGGAGTCTTTTCTGCAGGAGGGGATTTCTGGAATGTTGATACCTGGATCCTCTTCCTCACTTCCATCACTGATCCTTTCTGAGCTGCAGGTTAAAGCATTCAAGACCCATCACCAGCCAAAGAGTGTTATAAACATTTTGCTGACCACCACCATCAAGCACAGCCACCTTTAAAAGTTGTGACCACACCTGGGTTACACAGCTCTACTAGGAAACTAGCTATAGTTTTCTAGGATCCTTTATCAGAGCATACATCAACTCTATCACTTACATGCTTCAGCTTCCCCTTTCTTACCAGATGCACCAGATAGTCCATCTCTCACATCTGGTCCTGGATACCATGCCACAGCCTGCTCATGACACTCCTGCAGCACCTCCATCCATGATAGTAGAAGACCATGCAGAATGTGACCTAAGTTAAATTCTTGATTCTTAGTAGTATAGTAAATGGTTGCTACATTTTATTGATTGGAAGGGATGTGATCCACAGGGATGTTCCTGGGAAGCTACCACTATTGTTCATGCACTTCATTTGGTCAACCAATTCCACTGATATTATCCAGAAAATCTGGTTCAGCAACTACAGGAGGAGAGTCAAAGGGTAGGAACAATATCATGGCCTTAGACCCCAAGACACATGAGGTCCCATAAGTTATTGCTCCTGCAAATTTAGCAGCCACTGGAGCTGACATACTCTCAGATCCTTCTCAATTACCACTAATTCCCCTTTAGCCCTCATGGGTGTTAATAGACCACACATACACCCATACATACACACACACAAACATGTACACAGAGCAAATCCAGCATCCCAACAAAATAAGTGCTAGGCGAACAAGTGCAAAAACATTGACTCTCATTATTGGCAAATGCTGATCAAGCAAAGCTTCAGCTGTGTATTCTCAGCAGGAAGAGTATTTAAACTGTAGATGACTGCCTTCCTTTGCTGGAAGCAACTTCAGCATTTGGCTTTGTACTTAACATATTCTTGCTCCTGACTCCTGCTATTTTTAACCTCAGCATGTTCCTGACTCTAGCTCTTCGCTTGGTGCTTTTCAAGACATTGTATGTTTCCTGATTCCAGACTCACTGACCCAGTTTATGTTTTATCCTGAACCTTCAGTTAGATAACATGCACATACACATTTTTTTCTTTTGCTCCCAAATGCACTTCTATCACATCTCCCAACCATCTGTTGTCATTTCTCCAGCCAAGTCTTCCTGATGCCTTCACAAACCTTGCTGCAAACACATTGCTCCAATCATCCATAAAAGCACACTCCATGTGGCTCTAACCTTGCTACATTTTTTTACTAAGCCTCTTTTACAATATGTCTTCTCACCCTAGTAAGCCTTGTCCCCCAACTACCCAAATCATATTGCATAAGACAGCTTTCCCAGTCTTTCCAGATTGGCGGCCCAGCACAGAGGGATGTTGTGTCTCGTCCGCTTTCCCCGCAGCTGGGGCCTTCTTATCTGCTTCCGAATGCTGAGGAATGTCCTAGCATGCCTCCTGGCCCCAGCCCTGGCTCCATGCCCAGACAGGCTGAGGAAGAAGAAGCGCTTCCAGCCCCCAGCCCTGGCTCCATGCCCAGGCAAATGGAGCAACTAGACCCCTCTCCCTCCCCCACAGCATGTGAGCCTGAGGAAGGTCAATTGCCAACAGCTGCAGACTGGAGTGACCCTCGCTTCAGAAGAATTGATAAGCGGCGTCAACAGAAGGAAGGGAGGGGCAGGCCGGGATAAGTGCTGAGTCATGGAGCCACACCCCATGGCCTATATAAAGGATCTGCTTTCTGGCATTCTCTGAGCCAGGCAAAGTCTACCTTATCTTGCTGAAATCACTTTCTGGTCTCCTGCCTGCCTTGAGAACTTTGCTAGGACTTTAGCAGAGCTGCAGAGGCACGTCTGATTCGGATTTCCCTGACCCGGCCGTCAGCGGAGGAGTGGGACACGACAGGGGGAGGGGGAAGAGGGGATGGTTTTATGTGAAGGACAGACGTATGGACACAATTTTGTGTGAGCAGAGGGTGCACATGCTGGCCACTCATGCTCAGTGAGGTTGCTAGTGCCAGCTGGTTGTACGAGTGGGGCTGCAAGCACTGGTGCCTGCCGCTCACATGAGTTGGGTTGTGTGCATGCATGCATGCTGGCCTGCCACTCGTGTGGCCCAGTTGTGAATAGCCATGGCCTGGCAGTGGGCCATGTCCCACAGGCTGGGGACCCCTGGTGTAAAAGTCCTGGTGGTGAAGTAGTTAAAATGCAGTATTGCAGGCAGACTCTGCCCACAGTGTGGCATTCGATCCTGATGGGGCTCAAGGTTGACTTACCCTTCCAAGGTTGCTAAAATGAGGACCCAGATTGTTGGGGGCAATATGCAAATAATTTAAACATTTAAACTGCCCAGAGAGTGCTGTAAAGTCTTATATACATTATATAAGCCTAAATGCTATTTTTATTGCTGTCTTGCCTGGCAGTTTGTGTAGGTGTCGCATAGATCAGGGGTCTCCAACCTTGGCAACTTTAAGACTTGTGGACTTCAAGGTTGGAGACCCCTGGCATAGATCCTTCCTCTGCCAGGACCTTAAAATGAACTATACACCAGCTCCAATAATTCCTCAATAGTTGCCCTCTCCGTTCTATGTGTGATATCATTTTGATTCTCCTTCTCTAGACATTCTCCAAGATTCCAGCATCCTTCTTTTAAATATCATGCTCAGAATAGATTACAATATTCTTAGTGTGTTTCAATTAGCTCAGAACTGAGAAAGAATGACATCTCTTAATCCTGAGTCCTGACACTATATTTCTTCTGATGAGGCCTTGAATTACATTTGATTTGTTTATGACTAATGTGTATATATAATGAATGTACCTGCAACATTTCGTGTTTCTGTAATTTTTATAGCCATTGATGAATGACACAGAAACCAGTTTTCTCTCCGTTTTCTCTCCCATTATAACATCTGCGACCATTTTCATTATAATTTCTCTCCTTCGTTTATCTTGTTTTACATTGGTATTTTAAGTAACACTATATCTAACATGAATCACATGAGAAATAACTGGTATTTATCATCTTTCAGTGGAAGGTATTGGGTGGAAACCATATGGAAGAAAAGGAAAGGAGTTTTTATTTTTATTTTCTTTTTTTTAAAGTTTTTTATTTTATAGACAAACATACATTTAAAATATCAGCAATTCCTTCCATGTGACATCTCGGTGTTTTTTTCCTGGTTCCATCATTTTATTGTTTCTTCTTTCTTCATTTCAATTTAAACTATTACCATTTTTCCACAAATACATTATTATCATTTTCTTACATAATTATTCATTGCTTATCTCTACCTTTCTTCTAACCAATGGTAAAATTTATCCCATATCTTAAAATATTCTGAATCCTCTATTTCTTTAATCATCAAAGTTAATCTATTCATGTCTGCACAATCTAAATTTTTTCTAATAATTTCTCCTTCCAGGAGTATTTTCTCTGCTTTCCAATTTTGTGCAAAAACAACACTTGCTGCTGTAATTACATGTATAATCAAATAAATATTTTCTTTACTAATTTTCTCTGGTAGGCTCCCCAATAAAAACAATTCCGGATTTAAATCAGTATGTTGTTGGGTCATTTCTTCTAACCATCCCTTTATTTTTCTCCCAATAGTTTTTGGCTTCCGGAGTTTTTCTTTTTAAACAGGACTAACAAACTGACAATCCAACATATACATAGTACACATATCCTTGTACACTGAAACGTCTTAGATCACAAAACATATGCTTATTTTTTTTTCTTTCATTAGGATTATAACGTTACAGTTTACCATTTAGCAGTCTTAATTGTATAATTTATTACATTTATATAACAGAGCTCAGGCCAGCATATGTAGTTCTCCCTCCCACATGTTTTATATTTAAAACAGACCTGTCAAATAAACTGAGAAAGAACAACTGTCCCCAACTGTCCCTACAAATATTGTTCATTAGAATTTGAATCTGGATTTGCCTGGTATCCCCACTTCTAACCAATGTATTGTATATATGAAAATATTTACAGACCCCTCGCATCCTGGATATAAACTGTTTCAACTCCTACCCTCAAAACGACGCTATAGAGCACTGCACACTAGAACAACTAGACACAAGAGCAGTTTTTTCCTGAGGGCCATCACTCTGCTAAACAAATAATTCCATCAACACTGTCAAACTATTTACTGAATCTGCACTACTATTAATCTTCTCATCGTTCCCATCACCAATCTCTTTCCACTTATGACTGTATGACTATAACTTGTTGCTGGCAATCCTTATGATTTATATTGATATATTGACCATCAATTGTGTTGTAAATGTTGTACCTTGATGAAGGTATCTTTTCTTTTATGTACACTGAGAGCATATGCACCAAGACAAATTCCTTGTGTGTCCAATCACACTTGGCCAATAAAAAGTCTATTCTATTCTATTCTATCACATTGCTTTTCTATTTCTGCACTGGCTTCATCACAAGATGATGAAGAATGGTGATTAACAATTATATTGGTGTGTTTAACATTACATATGCTTTTATTGCAAGCAATTAAAATTATTCTCCTAGATACTGAACAGTTGTTTAAATCCTACCAAACTAAACTCTGGCCCTAAACACAAAAAATTGCAACAATTACTTATTAAATGATGTATAATAGAGTATAAATTATTAAATAAAGCAGAACTCTTATTTTGCCTTACCGATCCAAAACATCTTCAAAGCACGCTCCCACAAGCTCTCACGCTCTCATATTAATTCTCCCCAGTCATTCATTCTCAATAAACTAGAGATGGATAGATGTTGGAATAATCTGAGAATATGCACAGTTTTCAGCTTTGGGAGCCAACCGTGATTTTGCAAACATCATAAATACATTCCCTGCACAGAAGTATTAAATTAATTATGCTACTTAGGGCACAAATGTGCTATCTCAGCATCTGGAGAGATAAATATATAGAGTTCTGCCAATTTAATACCTTTCAAATGTATCTTGATTTTTTTTTCTTCTTGGCAAAGAATTTACATTATGATTTTGGGTAGTCAGAGAAGGTGTGAGGTGTGATTGTCAGAGAAAACGATCCAAAACCACACATGCTCTCTCATTTAAGTCACCACTCTCTTTCTTCCCTCCCTCCCCTATCTCTCTGAGAAAGAGAGAAAGAGAGGGAGGGAGGGAGGGAGGGAGCGAGTTAACCATGAATAATCAAACTCTGTAGGGATTTTAACCATATTAAGTGATGCTGTGTTTTGTGAAATCTGACAGTTTATTATGATAGTTGAATCTTTACTTGTTTAATTTTAGGGATTTTCCCCTTAATCACAGGTGTGAATAGAAAAATATCTGTGAACAGGCTGAGCCATTGTCATAGCTATTACTAATACTCATGTTCCAGAGTTGAAAACTAAGGAAAAACAAGAGTAGAGCTTATACCATAAAATATTTGTCATACTGGCTGCACACACTGCTGTAAAACAATACTTGCCCCTTTCAGTGTTTCTGATTTTTTGCAGATCTTTCCTAGTGATATGGGTCTGAGTCATAAATAAAACTATATATACCCTAGTTACTTCTATCTATCCATCTTACTCTTATCACAGTTTCCTGTGGTTCCTGCAGATATATATAAAGAGAGTCCAAATGCACAAATAACTCTGAAGTATATATTTAATTTTTATTTTATAATGCCCATATAATGCATTCTGAAAACAAACATTCTATCTCTCCTAGTTTTGTTCTTTAAAAGAACACTGTAAGTAATGTTTGGGCAAAAATAATTTCAAAGATTAGAATTGGATCCTTTCCTTTGTAAGCAAAAGCTGGTTCATATGATACGTTTATACTTTCAAGGCAGTGTAATAATGGTCTTAGAAACTGCAGCATCAAATCATAGAACCAGCTGTTAAAACATACAGCATTCCATGTCACAGCAGTAGCAGGAACGTGCTTACACCCTATGTGACATTCTTGCAGAAGGCTTCATTTCTTACTTTCTGCTTTTCCACTTTTTCTCATTTATTTTATTATCAAAGTAGCATGAAGTAAAGCTAAGAGGTAAACGTTTACAGTATATTTTGAAAGTTGATACTCAAAACCCAAATTGAGCTATCCTGCTTGAATCCTTAATCAGCTAAAAAAAAAAAAATCAGAATTGATCATTTTTTTATAGTCTTTTTCCTGTTTTCTCTCTCCACACCCTTTGTTAATGCTCAGTCTCAGAACAGAGCAGAATAAGAGAGTTGGAAGGGACCTTGGTTTGCTACTGGTTTGCTTTGGATCAGGCGAACTGGTGGCGGCGGTGGCAGGAACCTCCGCCCACCAGCCCAGACATCTCTGCGCACAGAAGCGTCACATGCATACGTGAACACGCGTCCACCCATGAGCAAACTAGTAGTGACCGAAATTGAAACCCACTACTGCTTGAAGGTCTTCTAATTCAACCCCCTGCTCAGGCAGGAAACCCTATACAGTTTCAGACGAATGGCTCGCCTATCTCTTCTTAAAAGCCTCCAGTGTTGGAGCACCCATAACTTCTGGTTGCAAGTTGTTGCCCTGATTAATTGTTCTAGCTGTCAGGAAATTTCTCCATACTTCTAGGCTGGTTCTCTCAATCTATTAGTTTCCATCTATTGCTTCTTGTCCTGCCTTCGGGTGCTTTGGAATACAGATTGACCTCTTCTTCTTTGGTGCAGCCCCTTAGATATTCGGAACCCTGTTATCACTGCTCCACTTTGATAGCAAAGAAAAGAAAGCAGTTATTTTCAGCTTAAAGGACTGAGGGGAGAATAAAGATAAAGGTAAAGGTTCCCCTCGCACATATGTGCTAGTCACTCCCAACTCTAGGGGGCGGTGTTCATCTCCGTTTCAAAGCCGAACAGCCATCACTGTCGGAAGAGGTCTCTGTGAACATGTGGCCAGCATGACTAAATGCCAAAGGTGCACAGAACGCTGTTATGTTCCCACCAAAGATGGTCCCTACTTTTCTACTTGCATTTTTTTATGTTCTTTTGAACTGCTAGGTTGGCAGAAGCTGGGACAAGTAACAGGAGCTCACCCCATTACACGGCACTAGGGATTTAAACTACTGAACTGTCGACCTTCCGATCGACAAGCTCAGCGTCGTAGCCACTGAGCCACTGTGTCTCTGAGGGGAGAATAAGGAAAGCCTATTTTTTTATCCCCCAAATATTGAGTGAGAAGTAGTATTGCTTCTTAAAATGCAAAAGTTTGTCAATCCCATTTCAGAGAACTTGGGTGTGTGCTTATATGTTTTCCCAAAAACAGTATTTAATTAGTATCAATAAAAATGTCAAAGCAGGACCATTTCTGAGGATTAATAATCAGCGGGATTTAATTAACAGCCATCAGTACCTCCCAGAGCTTAAAAAAGTTCCCCAAGAAATGACCTGATTCTTATCCATTATTGCTTAATTGAAAGATTAGTAAAGAGTCAGCCTTCAGCCTGGTTGTTATATTTTATCTCATCTCCTGATAGCATTTACAGAGTTTTCATTAAAGAGATAGCAACAATCGTTAAAATAATCCTTCCCACTAAAAGAGGACTTCAAATATCTAATTTATTAAATGCCCTTTCCCTGCAAAGACTGCATTCCAATTTCTGAAAGAGCTGAAGAAAAGAATAATTTCCTTAGATGTCTGCCTTCTAATTCTTTTGAGCTCATTTGGGACAATCTGGGACCAAATTCATCACCCAAATGAAGCTCGGTCTCTTTCTTCTTCATAAACACCACCGCCATATTGTCACAATTCCTCAAGGCAGGAAGGCAGCAGGAGTACTTTCTTGCATGATATTTGACTTCATCTTAGCACAGAGTAAAATGAAATATTCCCACTACCTACCTAAGTAGGAATCATGTAATTAATTAGCTGTGGGTTTGTAATTTTTTTGTGCGTTTGAGAAACATTTGTAAATTCCTTATTCAATAAAGGGAAAAGTCTAACCTGTCTTTGACCCAAAAATGTTTTTTTTTTCCAAATGGCAAATGGACTTTGTTTTTCCTTGAAGACATTTTGCTTCTCATCTAGAAGCGTCTTCAGTTCAAAATATCTTCAAGGAAAGTTAGAAGCGAAACATCTTCAAGGAAAAACAAAGAAAGTCCAGTTGCTTCTAGAAAAAAGCACCATTGGCACAATCATGACCAGGATGACTGAGAATCTCCATAAACATTCAACCTTTTGAGTAAACCACAGCTGCAAAGTATAACTGTTTGTAGAGCCAGGATCCATGGACCATAAAGGCTGCTTAGATGAAAGAACAGGTGTTGGGGTTGGAGAGAAAGATTGAGGGAAATAGCATAGGTTAACAAAAAAGGATGGAACTGGGTAGATCAGCTTTATCAGGCCTGTACACCCCCTCCCCTCCCAAAAACCGTCTTCTGCTCTTCTATGCTAACAGGTCTTGACTCAACACAATGTTCAAAAAGAGACTAGAACTAGTTCTTCAAGCTTGGAAGAAAAGGAGCCAGAATTGCACAAGCTATACACATGGCTATAGGGGATGCAGTGGCTCAGTGGCTAAAACGCTAAGCTTGTCGATCGAAAGGTCAGCAGTTCAGCGGTTTGAATCCCTAGTGCCGTGTAATGGGGTGAGCTCCCTCTACTTGTCCCAGCTTCTGCCAACCTAGCAGTTCAAAAGCACATAAAAAATGCAAGTAGAAAAATAGGGAGCACCTTTGGTAGGAAGGTAACAATGCTCCGTGCGCCTTTGGCATTTAGTCATGCCGGCCACATGACCATGGAGATGTCTTCGGGCAGCACTGGCTCTTCAGTTTTGAAATGGAGATCAGCACCGCCCCTAGAATCAGGAATGATTAGCATATATGTGCCAGGGGCACCTTTACCTTTACCTTTATACACATGGCTGCTGCCAGAACATTAACTTCTTTGATTAGCCATTTTTATTTTTTATTTTGACATCTTAGTTTGGACTGCTTAGGCTCTAAAGAGTCTGGTGTTTTTTTTGTTTTTGTTTTTTTTCAAAACTGTCCCTGGATGCTCAAAGGACCAGCTGGAATGAAGTTCAGCAGGTTCTTTTGGATAGTGCTATGTTTGCTTTCTGTAACTTACTAGTCAGCTCCTCACCTCTCTGTCTGCAAGGGTCACTGCCCCACCGTGTCTTAACAACTTCACATATGACATGCATTCTAAAAAGAAAACTCTATGCTGTCTTCAGCAATTCAGTCCATGATCTAAAATCCTGAAGATATTCCCTCAACAGATCCTGCACAGATGAATAAGATGCAGTTAATGAAGAAGATGCAATTGGATAAGCAATATATTAATGATAATAATTACTGTAACTGGTTTGTGGGGGGAAAAGATTTTTTTTTAATTGGATGACTAGCTTATCAACAATAAGACAATTTTAAATGGGTTTTATACATGTAATTATATCAGAAAAATATTCAGAAAGTAGTTTGAGACATATTTTGTTAAAAATGATTAAAAATTAAGGGGTGCTGCCCTTTATTATACATATACAAGCTCTTTATTACAGATATACAAGAAGGTATTGTAAGTAATGGTTCTGAAATTTAAATATTATTAATTCTATAGATTTCACAGCATCTTAAACAGATTCGAGAGTAAACTAATTTTATTTTTTAACAAAGATTTTTAGGAAAGAGAATTCTTGATAACTTCCTCACATAGTAACCGATTTCCAACAGAAAGAAAGTGTCCAAGCATATTCTATATGCAACACGGAATCCTTTAGGTTTGAAAGGGACATCAAGGGAAGGAATAGATAGAGTGATTTTAGTTAGAAGGGAAGAAATAAAGGTAAATTACACCTTTATTTTGTTTCAGAGTAAAGAAACAAAACTTCTTACTTAATAATAATAATAATAACAGAGTTGGAAGGGACCTTGGAGGTCTTCTAGTCCAACCCCCTGCTCAGGCAGGAAACCCTACACCATTTCAGACAAATGGCTATCCAACATTTTCTTAAAAATTTCCAGTGTTGGTGCATTCACAACTTCTGCAGGAAAGTTGTTCCACAGTTGTTCTGTCAGGAAATTTCTCCTTAGTTCTAAGTTGCTTCTCTCCTTGATTAGTTTCCACCCATTGCTTCTTGTTCTACCCTCAGGTGCTTTGGAAAATAGTTTGACTCCCTCTTCTTTGTGGCAATCCCTGAGATATTGGAACACTGCTATCATGTCTCCCTTAGTCCTTCTTTTCATTAAACTAGGCATACCGAGTTCTTGCAACCGTTCTTCATATGTTTTAGCTTCCAGTCCCCTAATCATCTTTGTTGCTCTTCTCTGCACTCTTTCTAGAGTCTCAACATATTTTTTACATCGTGGCAACCAAAACTGAATGCAATATTCCAAGTGTGGCCTTACCAAGGCATTATAAAGTGGTAGTAACACTTCACGTGTTCTTGATTCTATCCCTCTGTTTATGCAGCCCAGAACTGTGTTGGCTTTTTTGACAGCTGCTGCACACTGTTGGCTCGTATCTAAATGGTTGTCCACTAGGACTCCAAGATCCCTCTCACAATTACTACTAATGAGCAAGGTACCACATATACGGTACCTGTGCATTTTAGTTTTTTGGCCTAAATGTAGAACCTTACTTTTTTCACTGTTGAATTTTATTTTGTTAGATAGCGCCCAATGTTCTAGTCTGTCAAGATCTTTCTGTATCTTGAGCCTATCTTCTGGAGTGTTGGCTATTCCTGCCAGCTTGGTATCATCTGCAAATTTGATGAGTTCCCCATCTATCCCCTCGTCCAAGTCATTGATGAAGATGTTGAAGAGTACTGGGCCTAAAACAGAGCCTTGGGGTACTCCACTGCATACTTCCCTCCATGTGGATGTAGTTCCGTTGAGGACTACATGTTGAGTGCGGTTGGTCAGCCAGTTACGAATCCATCTGGTGGTGGTGTTGTCTAACCCACGTTTTTCTACTTTATCTAGTAGTAGGTTATGGTCTACTTTATCAAATGCTTTACTGAAGTCCAAGTAAATTATATCGACAGCATTCCTCTGGTCCACTAATTTTGTCACTTTGTCAAAGAATGCAATAAGATTAGTCTGGCATGATCTGTTTTTGATAAACCCATGTTGGCTTTTGGTTATTACTTTGTTTGCTTCTAGGTGTTCGGTGATTCGTTGCTTGATTCTCTTTTCCAGAATCTTCCCTGGTATTGAGGTCAGGCTGATAGGTCTGTAGATTCCTGGATCTATTTTTTTTTCCTTTTTTGAAGATGGGAATTATATTAGCTCTTTTCCAGTCCTCTGGCAGTTCCCCTGTGCTCCAGGATCTTTGAAAGATATAGTTCAGTGGTTCTGAGATTTCGTCTGCCAGTTCCTTCAGAACCCTGGGGTATAATCTATCCGGTCCTGGTGATTTGAACTCGTCTAGGGTAGACAGATGTTCACTTACCATTTTCCCCCCCTATTTTAACATGTTCCTAATCTATTTTTTGTGGTGCTGTTTTTGATAGGTTGGATTGTTTTTTCCTTTTGTGTAAAGACAAATGCAAAAAATGAATTAAGTAGATCTGCTTTCTCCCTGTTGCTCGTCACCTTTTTGTCACTTTCTCCCAGCAATGGGCCAATTGTGGTTGATCAAGGACATTTGGGCAATTAAACTGGGCACAGATGGTCCCGTGGGTTATGTTGGTTATTGTGGCCTATTATTAAGGTCACGATAACTACAATTCAAACTGAGTTATCTCATTGATACCGGACTACTGCAAATATTGATATAATTGGCTATATCGCTTTGAGTGGCTAGATGACTAACGTCAATAGTGCTATGTGTGTACATCTTAAATATCCAACTAGAAATAACAAGGTGAAAATAGGTCAAATCAGCAAGATGAAAGACACAGATCACGATGTAAGCTCACCTCTTGCATCTGTGTCACCTACAAGTTTAAAAGGGGGTGGGACTTGCATCACTGTTCTGACCATGACTTCTTGATTTTGATACCCCCTTATAGTTGCTGCCAGTAACGTGTATATACAGGATTCAGATCCAATCCAACTGCTTGCATTTGCAATAAATTATAGTTCCTGCAGCCTGAGAAAAAGTTCATACTAAAACTTTTTGAGACGGTACCATCAGATTTTTATTGCTTTGTAGGAAAATGGGGTTTTCATTAGGTTAATGTTTTGAGATGCAATGTTAGACTCAAAATTTGAGTATGAGCATGCAAGGTTTAAGAAAAAAGTTTCACAGAAAAGTATACTGTACATATGATAGGGAAAATTGCTTACCGGTAGAATTAAACCTTGATTCGCAGTGTACAATTTTATCTATGTTTGCTGATGATAATCTCATTAGGTGTTTTCTCCCAGTGGAGCATGTATTAAGAATGAAAGATGGTAGCAAGGAACTTGTATATAATCTTCTCATTCTAACTTTTTTATTTCTATAGTTTTTCTGTAAAAAAGAAAGAAAGAAAAGAAAAGGGAAAGGGAATAACCACATACATAAGAATTAAGATTGGTTGATATTAATGTTAAGAGCAGGAAAGTATGTTTAGTTGAATAGTCTATAAATACCTATTACTGAAAATCAAAGATAACTGATTGCTATCCATAGGGAGGACGTGGCATTTTTCTACTGCCTTTCTCTGTTTGTTTCATTCATCCTTGTTCAATTTTTGACTTTTGAAACAGTGAGTTCAAGACTAGATCAGAATGTATATCTATGAAGTTCTCCTTTTTTGTGTGTCGACCCTGAAGCTGACATATGTGTAGCCATATTTTATTGTAGTCATTTCCTATTCTTTTCCTAAGCTTTTTCTAGGTATTCTATAAGGTGATCTAACGAGGCTTTAGGCTCGCCACATTCTAGGAGCACAAAGGGGAGGGGGGTTTGCAGTGGTAAGGGGGGGATGATATGGCTAGGATGCATTATTTCCCGTGGGAACAGAAATGTACCTGCAGATGGCTGAAGGTGGAACTTGGAGTCACCGGACAGTTGGATTGTGAGCTGATTGGAGAATGTGACTATGGGGGGAAGTTTTAAACTTTTGCTTTTTACTGGGTGTAATTCTGGGATTTGGTCAGAACCGGAATTACACCAAGACCGTGCCAATTTGATATATTCCTAATAAATGGACTTTGATTGAATATGACTGCCTTGGATTATTCATTTGGGGAACTTATTACTTGGAAGCTTGACCATACAAATGCATTCACATACACACAGTGTACTAAATTGGCTGAGAAGAACACTTGGTGTACAAAATGACCTGAGGACACTTGTTCTAGTTGAAGAGTTGCTTGATACTAGTTTATGGAGAATTCTGCTCATGGAATACTCTATCTTCAGTGATTATACTCTCAAACCAATGCATTCAGAAATCAGATTTTGAAAATGGACCAGTGAATGTGACTAAGAAGGTTATTTGGGATCTTTTCCTGTGCAGTAATATAACTTCCAAGAAAAAAAAAAGTAGCAATCATAATACGATATTCAAAAATGATACTTTTAAAGCTTCCTGTCTTTTAGATGGGTAATAAAATAACAATAACTGCCTTAATAATGCTCACAATAATTACTTAGAGTAGTAAAAAAAGACCTGAGGCTTGGAGCTGCTATCTGTTACATCCTTGCATGTGTGTGTTTGTGTGTGCTTGGTAGAATCTATAAGAAATTTAATAGTGCAACTATTAATGATAAAGTTTCATTTATGAACAAGTTCCCCCCCAAAAAAAACCACTTGAAAAAATACAGTTAAAATCATATTCAGACAGAATTTTTTTTCTATTAAAAACATGACTTGTATTTTAATTTTTTAGAATTACCCAGGACCTTGCAAATTTGATGCTTTATAGACTGGAACCATCTCTGAACAGATCAGCTAGGAAGTTTCATTTTGAAACTATAAGCCCTGAACTGTAAAATGTACACAATATCTTTTTGAAAGAAATATAAATCCATTGGGATTTAACATGATTGTTTGTAAAATGAAGGGAAGAGGGGGGGGAAAACACCCTGTCCTTGAAGCTTTATGCAAGGGAATTATTTTTATTGAGGTATCTTTATTGGCTAAGTACGAGTTAATCTGCGAGATAGAAAAACTCTACAAAAAGATAGCATGATTAATTCTGTGATAAAGGATTGTAATTAGTTCCTGTTTATTTAATATAAACTTGAAGCCGAAGACCAAGCTCTTTGAAATAGTTCTAAAAATGGATCTCATGCATTGCTTTGAATATACATTTTTTTGCTATTGGAAGGAGGAAGGAAAAAGATGAGCAGTTAAAACACTCCCCCAACAGAAGTGGAATCCTGTGAGATTACTACTCCTCATTGTAGAATTTGGGATTTCTAGATCAAAAGCTACCCCGCCCTGTCCCCCAGCCCCTTTGCCTTTCACTGAAATTATTACATTAGTGACAGGAAAATCAAGCAGTTATAGGTTCCTTAGTTATTGTTAGTATTAATATTGTGCTTAAAGTTGATGAACCCCCAAACCTTTCAGGTTTCCCTGGTAGAGTTAAAAATAATATGTATTTATTATCCTCTGCTCTTCTGCCTCTCTGCGAAATTAAAGAAAAGATCTTAGTTAAAGGTTTTCAACCCCTATTGTGTGTGACCTTTGTCCAAGAGTGCATCTGTCTAAATCAAGCCAAAGCCTCTTTGTATAATCCATGATCATACATTCCAGTGGTGGGTTTCAAATTTTTTTACTACTGGTTCTGTGGGTGTGGCTTGGTGGACATAGCATGGCTTGGTGGGCATGGCTTGGTAGGTGTGGCAGGGGAAGGATACTGCAAAATCTCCATTCCCTCCCCACTCCAGGAGAAAATTCCGGCAAAATCTCAATTTCCTCTCAATCAGCTGGGGCTTGGGAGATGGGGGCGAGGCCAGTCAGAGGTGGTATTTACCAGTTCTTGGAACTACTCAAAATTTCCGCTATCAGTTCTCCAGAACTGGTCAGAACCTGCTGAAACCCACCTCTGATACATTCCAAAGAAATTCTCCAGCCAATAATCTGCAGAAATAGTCTAAGTGGAATGCAACTCTTCTGGTCAGTGTGCATTCTGGGAAAGAGCCACATTAAGGAAAAAGGACCGGGTGCAAGGAGAATAGAGAAAGAGGGCAGAGCATGCAGTACAGCTGAGAGAAAGGAAAAAGAGCAACTCAATAATGTGATTCCAAAAATGACCGAACACTACTACGGTCACATATTCAGACCTATCTAGTGGCAATAAGGACGGCGAAGCAAGTATACTTTGCCGCCCTTATAGCATCGGCAGATAACCGCCCAGCCGCCTTGTTTAGGGTGACCCGCTCCCTTCTGTTTCAGGGGGCTTGGGAGAACCCCTTGCAGGGCCAGGCTGAGGAATTTGGAAGTTATCTGCACGATAAAATCGCTCAGATCCGGGATGGGTTGGACACAGATTGGGTAGATCTGGACGGGATGACGCGGGCACGTCTTGAGAACATTGTTTGGGCTGAGTTTGATCCTGTGACTCCCGATGACATGGACAGGATACTGGGGAGGTTGAATGCCACCACATGTTTATTGGACCCGTGTCCCTCCTGGTTGGTACTGGCCACCCAGGAGGTTACATGAGGCTGGCTCCAGGGAATTACCAGCACTTCTCTGAGGGAGGGAGTCTTCCCAGCCGCCTTGAAAGAGGCGGTGGTGAGGCCCCTCCTTAAGAAGCCTTCCCTGGACCCAGCTATTTTGGCTAATTATCATCCAGTATCCAATCTTCGCTTTTTGGTGAAGGTTGTAGAGAGTGTGGTGGCTTGGCAACTCCCCCAGTACCTGGAGGAAACTGTTTATCTAGACCCGTGCCAGTCCGGCTTCAGGCCTGGGTACAGCACAGAGACGGCTTTAGTCGCATTGGTTGATGATCTCTGGAGGGCATGGGACAGAGGTTGTTCCTCTGTTCTTGTCCTGTTAGATCTATCAGCGGCGTTCGATACCATCGACCATGGTATCTTGCTGCGGTGGTTGGAGGGCTTGGGGGTTTTACGGTGGTTCTCCTCCTACCTCTCTGACCACTCGCAGTCGGTGTTGACAGGGGGGCAGAGATCGACCCCTAGGCAACTCACTCATGGGGTGCCACAGGGGTCGATTCTCTCACCCCTCTTGTTCAACATTTATATGAAGCCGCTGGGAGAGATCATCCATGGTTTCGGGGTGAGCTGTCAGCTGTATGCTGACGATACTCAATTGTACATCTCCACCCCGAACCACCCAACGAAGCCGTTGATGTGATGACTCGGTGTCTTGAGGCCGTTTGGGTCTGGATGGGGACGAAAGGCTCCGACTCAACCCATCCAAGACGGAGTGGCTGTGGATGCCCGCGTCCCGGCACAGTCAGCTTACCCCATTGCTGACTGTGGGGGGCGAATCGTTAGCCCCCAAGGAATTGGTGTGCAATTTAGGCGTTCTCCTGGATGCACGGCTGTCTTTAGAAGACCATTTGACAGCCATCGCCAGGGGAGCTTTTCATCAGGTTCGCCTGATTCGCCAATTGCGCCCTTTCCTGGACCGGGACGCGTTATGCACGGTCACTCATGCCCTCGTCACTTCCCGTCTGGATTACTGCAATGCTCTCTACATGGCGCTCCCCTTAAGGAGCACCCGGAGGCTCCAACTGGTGCAGAATGCGGCCGCGCGGGGAATGAGGGAGCTCCTCGTAGCTCCCATGTAACACCTCTCCTGCGCAGGTTGCATTGGTTGCCGGTGGTCTTCCGGGTGCGCTTCAAGGTGTTGGTTATCACCTTTAAAGCGCTCCATGGCATTGGACCGGGATATTTACGGGACCGCCTGCTGCCGACAGTTACCTCCCATTGTCCGGTACGTCCAGTGCACGCTCACAGGGAGGGTCTTCTTAGGGTGCCGTTGGCTAGTCAATGTCGGCTGGCGGCCCCCAGGGGAAGAGCGTTTTCTGTGGGGGCCCCGGCTCTATGGAATGAGCTGCCGATGGGACTCCGTCTCCTCCCTGATCTCCGGACCTTTAAATGCGAGCTCAAGACTTTCTTTTTTCACCAAGCGGGGCTGGCCTGATTGATTTTAGTATGGGGGGTTTTAGTGGGTTTTAATAGGGTTTTATTAGGGTTTTAGTTTTGATAAAAATTTTAGCTAATATTTTAAGTATACAGCGATTGAATCAGTTTTTTAAACTTGATATAGTATTTTAATTTGTTAGGATTTTTGTCGTTTTATTGGCTGTACACCACCCTGAGTCTTCGGAGAAGGGCGGTATAAAAGTATGAATGAATAAATAAATAAATAAATAAATAAATAAATAAATAAATAAATAAAAAAAAATCCAGGAGTGAAGCAAAGCAGCCTCTATGCTGTTATCTGTAAAGTTGTACTATACAACACTCTTGAATGAAAATTGAATGTCATCAACCATAGGAAAAGCTGCCATCAATCACCAACAGGGCTGGTCTGTTTATGTCTGTCTTTGTATGGAGTGTTGATGGTTCAGAAACTTCATTCATTTCATTTCCCTCCTAAAGACTGCTAGCCTATCAATGCTAGCCTAATGATGCTAAATATTAGCAAATAAGTTGGCTTTCTTGACCATAACACAGTAATTGCTGGATTTGTTCCTGGTCATATGTAGTCATTGCTGGTCATATGTAGCCATTGCTAAAGTGACCAGATTTCAGTGATAGCAAAGTGGGACACCATTGACGGGGGCAGGGGGGGCTGCACATGCGCGCTGAGTCTCGCCACCTGGCTGAAGGAGGAGGAGCGGCTGCTGCTTCTCGGCTCTTCCAGGCAGGCTCGGCTCTCCTCGGCTCTCCTCTCGGCTCTTCCAGGCAGGCTCGGCTCTCCTCTCGGCTCTTCCAGGCAGGCTCGGCTCTCCTCGTCTCTCGTCTTGGCTCTTCCAGGCAGCGGGCGATCTCGCGCCCCCTTCTCCGCCACTCCCCCTTCTCCGCCTCCTCCTCCTCCTCTTGCGTTGCCGCCTTCCATTTTCAGAGTGGGAGTGGGAAAAAAATCGGGACTTTTTTTGAAATGCCACGGGACGTGGGACAAATTATTAAAAAGCAGGACTGTTCCGCCAAAAGTGGGATGTCTGGTCACTATAGCCATTGCATAAATATTTTTGGTTTTGATCTGTGTTAACCTATGGAGTATCCTGAGAGAATCCAAAACATGAACCTTCTGGGTAAATATGATTAAAGAACTGGAGTTTGAGAAAGGTGGGTTGATGTGTATAGGTAGATATAGAGTCATAGATCTATGAATACCTATTGCTAAAAATGTAGCAATTAAAGAACTTGCACTTCTGATCCTGTCTCCCTTACAGCTAGAACAATTATAACTACAGAGGAAGGTCCTGGAAACTGTCACCTTCACAATAGATGTACCAGGAATGGAACCTTCCTTTTGAGAACCATGTAATTGTCCCCTGGCTTCCAGGAACAAAAAAAAAAAATGCTAAAGGGGGAAGTTCTTTGAAGATCATCTAATCTATGCATTATGAAAAAAGCCTCTACTTCAGCATTCTCAGTTTTTGACCATCCAGAATCTGCTGAAAACTTGTCCAGAAAAGAGTTCACCAAGAGTGGTGAAATCCAATATTTTTTACTACTTGTTCTGTGGTGTGGTTTGGCTTGATTGGTGTGGCTTGGTGGGTGTGGCAGGAGAAGGATACTGCAAAATCTCCATTCCCACCAGACTCTGGAGCTAGCCAGAGGTGGTATTTGCCTGTTCTCTGAACTGCTCAACTTGTGAATTTCACCCCTAGTTCACTCCGTCTTGAAACAGTTTTTTTTCCCTACTCCTGAACAGCTCTTACTGTTAGGAATTTTGTCCTGGTACCCTATTGAAATCTATTTGTGTATAAGTCTGCTGTTTCTTATCCTATTCTCTAGAACAATTTTGAATAATTCTGCCCCATCTTTACACAACAGCCCTTCATATACTCATATCTCCCTGCAAATGTGTTTCTTCAAACGGAACCTATCCAACATTTCTAATCATTCGTAAGTTTTATTTCCAGGCTGCTTATCTTCATTGTGAACATTCTTTAGTTTTAGTATTCCTTAAAATTTGGTGTCAAAAGAAGACACAATATTCTTTAGATCCGGATACTGTACTTCTGTTGCTGCTACTTAAAATTTTATTTCCATTTTTTGTAATTACATCAGACTATCAGCTTATATTCAGTTTGTGATCCACCAAGGAAACCTGGTCTTTTTTGCATGTACTTATATTCTATTCAATGCCTTGCTACCTTATATTAATTCCTTTTATTTTTTTTCTCCCCAAATATAGGATTCTATATATGTCCAGATTCATCTTCGGAAATTTTCCCAATGTTACAGTTTTCCAGTTCCTAAATCCTCATTTTGTCCTTCAGTGTGTTTGCTATCCTCAGCCAACTTTGTTTCTTTGCATATTTGGTAATCATATTTTCTAACCTGTCTATTGTTATAAATCTGGTGAAACAGCACAAGACACACAATATCAAACTTTTTTTAGCTTGATATGGAGCCATCAATGTATCAGAGCCCATCTTTGAGGGAGATGGGCAGTTAAGAAATATGAAATATAAATAAAAAATAATATCGTTCCTTTTAAGTCAGATTTGTAACTACATAATATTAGCTCAAACTAGCTCTCATTTGGCTCTCTTCTCTACCAAAAACTCATGACAGACTTTGTCTGATGCTTTCTTAAAAAGGTATACTACATCAATCCCATTCCCATGGACAAATAAGCTAGTCACTTTTTCAAAAAAGAAAGAAAGAAAGAAAAACTAGTTTGGCAAGAAGAGGTGCAAGGTGACTCTTGCAAACGGTACACTCTTTTCCAGTACTGATGTCAAGGTGATTATATATTCCTAACTCTTCTTTTTTTTTCCTGCTTTTTCTCCTTCTGATAACAGAAACAACATTTATCTTTCACAAGTCCTCTGCTTGCTTCTCTGATTAATTCATTTATTTGGCTTGTATGCTGACTCTAAGCAGCTTACAGACCTACCCGCCACTAATAAGATTAAAGCAATATACTACAAGATCTATAATGGTGATAACAAGTTTTCCCAACCCTGAAGAATAACTCTCACTTTAGAAAAATCACTCCCAAGAGGGACAAGACAAATACAACCCCTCAGATTTCACAGGCCTGTTAAAAAAGTCAGATCTTAATAGCTTTGTCAGAAGAGTTGGAGCCTGTACATTGTCTGGGAAATTCTGTTCCATTCAAGGAGGCTAGTGATGGAGATTCCTCGTGATTATACTTCCAAAAGATTAAGGCCCAGAGAAAATCTTCTTGTCCAGATCCTAATAAACTGGTGGACACCAGTGGGAGTAGGTTGTCCCATAGATACACAGGCCCTAAACCATGCAGTGCTTTAAAGATGATCCAACATTTTGAACTGCACATTATTTGATTATTTTATTTTTTGCAAAATCTCTTTTTCTTTCATTTCAATTTATGTTACAGAAGAATCTAAGGGCTTGAAAACTCAGCTATCCTTTGAAATGGATCAACAGTCAACAGATTAATTTCTGATCCAATCTTGGGTTAGAAGAGTTTTATTGACATCTCAGGATCTGTTATGAACAATTGAGGCAGATTCCTTTCTCAGACAGATCACTCAGTTTCTTCCAGTTTCACACATTTATTCAATCCTAAAACCATTCCACCAAATTTCTGCTTCTTTCTGTGAATTTATCTTGGGAAGAAAAATACCAACCCTATACCAAAATTAACATTGATTTACATTTGAAGTGTTTCTAAACTGCACTTTTTATACATAGTCCCCCCCCCTCCCATGATGCATATTTTGTAGGCAAGGTTGAGCCAAAAAATATATTGCAAAATTCAGATCTATCTGCAATCAGAAATATTCTGTAACAGTTCCAGTTTCCAAAGTAGTCCAGGAAATAAGAATCAGGTCCTCTCACTTTAAAAATGCAGAGCAAACAAAATCTTCTCCTATCCCTGATTCTTGCTCCAAAAAACCTTCATCATGTAGTTCTTCATCATGTAGAGATGGGAAACGTACTAAAGCCATAGCTTGGCCATCATAGTGTTTAAAAATATTCTCTCTGCCTCCAAAAACAACTGTCCTCTGAAAATCTGAACTCATGTAGTATCGTCCAGTTTATATATCTGAAAAGGGCTATTGCAGTGATGGCAAACCTTTTAGACACCGAGTGCCCAAACTGAAAGGTGTGTGCATGTGCATGAACATGTGCATGCACGGACATGCGTGAAAATGCTCATGCCCAGACATGCACATGCCCAGACATGCATGCATCTGCCGCAGAGACCCAAGGACCAGCTGGCCAGCGGGAGGCGGGGATCCCAACACTGGCAGCGTGGCAAGAGGTAAGATCTTTTTCTTTCTTGAGCTTCTGTTTCGTCATTTGCAGGAAAACAGAAGCTTGTAAAAGAAATGCCACGGAGATTGGCCCGTGTGCCAGGAGAGAGAGTTCTATATGCCACCTCTGGCATGCATGCCATAGGTTTGCCATCATGGGCTATTGCATATCCCGAGATATAAAGGCTTTCTGAACCCTGACCCTCCATCCTACCTCCAATCAAACAGAGTCTGTTTTAGCAGGTCCCTATGGGTTTTTAGATAAAAAGGACCAGAAAAGAAATCCTTATATTTATTTGTGTGTTTCTTTTTAACTGTAAAAAAGGATAGCTAGAGGATATGAGTAAAGCCTTTACCTTTGTCGCTGTCATCCTCAGATTGGTAGATGATAGAACTTTATTCAGTTCCACCTCTGTAATTCAAAGAGAGAATACTCTTGATTTTACTTGTCCAGATGAAAATTTACATTTCCTTCCTGTTCTTTTAAATTAATTAATGTTGTGTTGGTCCATTCAGCTTCTTTCTCCTTTTCCGTATCATAGGGAAATACATGTGCTTGAAGTATCCTGCTATGAATCATTGCTCCTTCTATTTCCACTTTAAAAGCCCATAAGAGTTAAGCACATGCCTGTTTTCATCTACCTATATACTAGTTGGACCCTTGGGTTAATCGGATGCTTTTCTGTGATGATGTACAGTAATAGCAAGTGAGAGTCCACCTCACAGGTATCTAGACTTTCCACTGAAGGCTCATTTGAATCCATGCAAGTGTCTGTGAAATCAATCTTACTTTATCATTTATTGTTACAACTATCTAACATAGCTGCTGCTCCTGAAATCGTATATGTGACATATACTTGTCCTACACAGCTATCTCACTTACTAATTCAAATGTTGGAAGATCTGCTTTGATCTTGTGCTGTTTGAGTACTTTGATCCCATCGACTTGCATGAAGCTTAGTTATTTCTTTTTCCTCTGTAGGAAATATAACAACCTCTCCAATGAATTAATTATTCTCCTTAACCTTGTTAGAAAGTTGCACAATGGGACCAGACAAACCTCCAAGCAACAAGGAGTTAACAAAATAATAATAATAATTTGCAATATAAAGTATGAGTTGATGAGGGAAGGGGAGGATAGCTTTCACCCATTAACCTGCTCAAGCAGCAATTGCATTTCTTAAGAATTAATTACACTGCATTTCCCAAAGGGCTTGAAAACTGAAGCCTTTGTGGAAGAAAACAAGTCTGTTAAATTTCTATGAACGCAGGCTTATTTTTACAGTATTGTCTTTCAATATGATAGCCTACATTTCTTCAGGTCCATGTTTTATTAAACTTGGCAGACTTCATGAATTAATATGCTTCCAAAAGCCACATGGTCATTCAGTTTTTCTTTCATGAATTGAATTTTAATATGCAAATTGTCTAGCTAAATGCTAGCAGCTTTTGGGAAATGGACCTATGAAGCAAATTGCTAGAACCCTATCTCAAATTTCTGTAAGATTCAATTTTCAATGAAAAATTTACATTTTCAGAATGGATGAGAATTTTTTTTGTTATTGAGTGTGAGTTACTGGATTTATACATTATGATTATGCATATTGTTTTCCCAATCTGTTTTTTTAATATTCAGTGGGAAGATTATTATTTATGTATTTATTTAAAGTTTTGGCAGAGGAAGCTCAGAGATGTTGAAAAATGGCATTAGAGGTCTTATGAATTTCTGGACCTCAGACTACTCACTCTATTGACAATGGATTTTTAAGGATGCACATTGCCTATTGCAGTATAAAGCTGTAATAAAAAAAAGTTCATGCCATGTCAATATATCTTATTCTCATTTTTTAAATAAATGTATTAAATTTTACAAAACATACATATAAAAATAAACATAAATAAAAACCAGGAAGAAAAGGATAAAGAGGAAAAATGAAAAGAAAAAGGAATATAAGAAACAGAAGTGCAGAAAGATATAAAGAAAGAAAAACAAAACAAAAATAATTTGCAACTTTGTCAAAGGATATAAGAAACACATTCAATTCTTAGTTTAGCACTGTAACATAGTGTTCATTTCACCCATGCTTGGAGGTTTGTCTGGTCCCATAGTGTCTATTTTTTAAATAAATTAAAAAAAAATATTTTTTAAATTTTAAATCCAAATCAAATCCACATCATAATTTAATATTTTTATCCATCTCTAGCAAAATGTCCACATAAAGCTTCCAATTGCAAATAAATTTCTTCAATGACTTTTCTCTCATAAACCATTTTTGCCAGTTCCATCACCTTTACTAACAAGAGTTTCACTAAGTTCAACTGGGTTATGATCAGAAAAGGCCTTTGCTAAAATCTGTGCCTTTCAGGATGCAGTGGCCTAATTTTTAGAAATCCATATTATCTCTATTCTTGACAATGATTGACGTGATTGTAAAAACTAGGTGTATTCTCTAGAAATATTTTTTTTTCCTCCAAAGGTCCACTGATGTTAAAAGTCAAAGGAGGACTTTGGTAGTTTTCCTTGGATAGTCTTAATTATCTTCTCAATTATGGCAACATCTCAGCATTCTAGTCACATGTTAGACACCAATAATGATATGGTAAATGTAATACTTAAGCTATCATATGTTTATAAAGTTAAACATATAATAAATAAGTGTATATTTTCAGTCAGTCAGTCAGTCAATCAGTCCTAGACAAGAACAACCCTGACTGCTCTTTAGAAGGCCAGGTCCTAAAGATGAAACTCAAATACTTTGGCCACCTAATGCTGGGAAAGATTGCCACCTAAGTTGATTTCTACCCCACATATCTATCATCTTGATCAACTTTTATTAATTATTTCAAATGCGATATACTGCATTGATTTTAAATCACAGAATACGTGACCTGATTAACAAAGTTGTATATTCACAAAGTTATAACTATAGAAATTTCAGGTATAGCACATTCCTTTTTTACCTTCTATTTTTGTTACCATTGAAAACTCTCACAAATCTGTTTTTGTGCTGTGTCAGATCGTATGGTTGAAAATGGAAAGAGAATCATAATGCTGTATTCATATTTCACATAATTTAGTATTCAAAGCAAGAAAACAAAACAAAACCATGACCACCCAAATGTTTTAATACTTTTCCATACAGTCAAAATAAGCTACCCTATCACTGAAATTACTTCCAGCTAGCTGTATTTAAGGGATCATATAAAGTTCACCACTCCTGCTGAAAAAGAAAACTGTAGAGCCATAAAATAGTTGTAAGAGCTTCACGATGGCTTTTTTCTTCAACATAAAAATGTGTCACGTGTTTTTAACTTTGATTCTAAATTAGTAATAATTTTATATTAATTAATGTAGCTCAATAATTGATATATGTATACATCATATCATAATATAAAATTATTAACAAATTAATCCTAGATTTAAAAATGCATAGGTTTTTTATTTTCCTTCCTTCCTTCGTTCCTTCCTTCCTTCCTTCCTTCCTTCCTTCCTTCCTTCCTTCCTTCCTTCCTACCTACCTACCTACCTTCTTTCCTTCCTAGTAAAAACAATGGTGTAAATAATTTACACTATTCCTATCTATCTAGAATGTCTATCTAGAAGAATATCTAGAATGGTTCCTTCCACCCAAAGAGGATAGCAGAACCAGAGGCAAGGCATGACTGAACATAATACAATTTGTTTGCAGCTTTCCAACAAATGACCTTTTCTAGTGAACATGATGGATAATGAGCTTAATAAACATTATGATGAATATTCTGTCTAATGAAGTACATGTAATCCATCTGAACATGCAAGTGCCTAAAAATGCAATAGGATGCTAGGGAGGATTAAAAAAAATAATGATGTGACAAATACCAGATCAAATACGACAGATGTATAAACATATGAAGAGTCAGGATCAAGAATTGCCCAAGAATAGCTAGCTCCCTCTCCAATTCTCTTCCGGCAGCATTCCATGACAATATAGACAGTTGGTCAGAGTCCAATACTTTTAGATTATAAACCAAGAGACAGATGTGTTCATAACCTGTTAGAGATGCATGTATTCTACATACATGCATGTGCATGTAGAATGGAAGCTCACCCCTATGGTTTTTGTATTTTGTGTGCTGCGAGTCCCCTCCTGTGAGTTCTTTGGACTGCAAGGCAATCAATCAAACTGTTCAGTCCTAGAGCAGATCAACCCTGACTGCTCTTTAGGAGGCTAGATCCTGAAGATGAAACTCAAATACTGTGGCTACCTAATGAGAAGGAAGGACTCACTAGAAAAATGCCTAATGCTGGAAAAGATTGAGGGCAAAAGAAGAAGGGGAGGACAGAGAATGAGGTGGCTGGATGGAGCCACTGAAGCAGTAGGCATGAACTTAAATGGACTCCAGAGGATGGTAGAGGACAGGAAAGCCTGGAGGAACATAGTCCATGGGGTCATGATGGGTTGGACACGACTTTGCAACTAACAACAACATTTTTATGCTTGTTACTCTCTCCCCCCACCTTGGAATTCTTTCAGGATTCAAAGAACTACAATACATCTTTCTATCTTCTTCTTTACTTCGTCTTTTACCACTTTAGATTTCAAGGGAGATACAAAGTTTTGGTTTTCTTGCACCTCATGGCCTCAACTATTGTTATTTGATGCTGCTGTCACATCATTTTGATATTGTCTTTCCATCTTCCTCTGAGTCTGCCTTGTGCTCTTTGGCTTGCTTCTCTTTTTATATGATATGGAATCCACAGACATTCTCTTCAGATGGGCAAACCAGTTTATCTGCTGCCTTTGTATGCAGTTCAATATTGGTTCTATTCCAATTCTTTCCATTATAATCTCATTCCTGATTTTATCCCTTCTAGTCATTCCAGCAGCTTTCCTCAAACATTTCCATAGTAACTGACTTTTATTTATGCTTTATTATAACTGTCCATGTTTGACACTAATAACATAAAGTGGGGATCCATATGCTTTGTATGAGATGCTTCTTTGTGCTGATCAGAACTTCCTTACGTTGTAGGAATGGGGCTAGCTATCCCAATACTTGGTTTGCCTTACTGCATCATATGTTAATCTCTTCATCCATTTTTCCATCTTCAGTAAATGTTGTTCCTAAATATTTTGATACTTGTTTTATGCTTGTTATGTTCAGCATATGTTTTTCAATTACCATTACTTATGTTTTTATACTTTACTAATTCTCATATTAGTTATCTTACATTCTTGGTTCATGGACATGACATAGACATCTTTCTATGACTAACTAGTTACTAATTTGGATAAATCTTCTGTTCACCTTAGTTAAGAAAATCATGCTGGTCAGCAATGGGAATTTCTAACTGATTATTCTACAGCTCAGAAATGTATTAAGCCAGGGTGTGAAACTTGTGGCCCGTGGGCCAGATGCATCTGGCCACACACATCTTTGTTTTAGCAAAGGGTAAAAAAATTGTGATATGTCACGTAATGACAATATGACAACAAACATGTTTTATTTATTCATGTTATTTCATTCATCTGTATAAATAAAACAAGATGGTTGACATACCTAATACTCTTTCCTCCTATTTTTTCTCACAACAATTTCCCTTTGAGGTGGGTTGGGATGAGAGAAAAATGACTGGCCCAAAGTGACCCAGCCAGCTTTCATGGCTAAGGTGAGACTAAACTCTAGTTTCTAGCCTTGTGCCTTAACAACTAGGACCCTCTGTCAAACTTTCATTCAATAAATGCACCCAATTGTTGTGCTGTTAGATTCTGTGGTGATTGTGCCAATCAGAGACAAAATGCTGAGGAAGGGGTCAAAAGTTTTTTATATTCCCCACCACCACACACAAGATCTCTCACATTTCTCAAAATAAAATGTCTCAACAAAGCAAAATATTTATATCTATTCTGTACAGCAATGTTTTCCTACAATTTCAATCTACCAAAAGAGATATATATATAAAAAATCACTCTGGCCAGGATCTGGGACTGCTATTCAATACTATCCAAAAGTTTCAAATGGTGCAAAGTGAAAGAGTGTGGACTATATGTGCACTTGGAGGAACAAATGTTCCACCTTTACGCTGTGAGATGCATTGATTGCCAGTTTGCTTCCAAGTCCAATTTAAAGTGTTGGTTTTGACCTTTAAAGTTCTACATGACATGGGGCCTGGTTATTTAAAGGGTAGTCTTTGTTCAACATGTCCTTTGAGGACCAGTAGGAGAGGCATTTTATGGCTCCTGTCTGCTAAAACATTCCATCTTATGGGAACTAGAGACATGCCTTTTCTACCATAACACCCACTCTTTAGACCAGGGGTGTCCAACTCAGTTTCATTGAAAGCTCCATCAGGGTTGCGTTTGACCTTGGGGGGGGGCAGGGGGGCATGGCCAGGTTGAACATGGCCAACTTGATGGCACTCGTGTCATGAGTGCCTGTGGTGGCCCGAGCACACTGTCAGAGAAAAGCATGGGAGGGCCACATGCAGTCTTTCCAAGCTCCATTTTCACTTGCAGGAGGCAGTTGCAGGAGGCTATTGCAGCTGAAAATGGAGCTTGGGGAGGTTTGCACACAACCCTTCCTACTCCCATTTTTGATGGTAGAGGCACTCCAGGCCAGTCCTTTGCTGTTTCCAGGGTGGCCCTGCAGGTTAAATCTAAGCACCCCATGGACTGGATCTAGCCTGCAGACCTTGAGTTTGACACCCCTGCCATAATTAGACAAACCAAGCCATATTGGGTGATAGTTTCAGACATGTTTCCTTACCGAAATAGAGATACAGAATGACCAATGGTGAGCTACTTCCTGCCAGCTTCCCTGTTGAATTTCCTTGTAGGACTCTGACAGGGAAGATTGGAAACAGTCCCTTCCCTTCCCTTCCTTTCCGTTCTGGTGGGTAAAGAAAAGAGTAAGGGATTGCTGTCTAGGACACTGTCACAGAACATTGAAAATGAAGTTCATATAGCTGCAGTAGCAATACAGCAGCACAGCCACTGCCAATAGCAGCAACAACTTTCCCAAATTTCATTCCTTTGGGACTCATGGTTTCCAGATTTTGATGAATTCTGTAAGTTGGCCATTTGAGATACCTTGGTACAAAAATTGTTATCCTGTGATGCACCATTTTAGTTAGTTAAAGGTCATCTTAATGAAAATTTTAGTATTATATAGATGTCCCTGAGGTGAGTTTAGCCCCAATCCGATCAGCTTTCTAGAAATCTCTTAAAACGTGGGCCTGGGGATTCAGTGGAAATGAAGAGCCTGCATGATGGGTATCTTGTGTGAAAGGCTTTGACTTATTCTCCCATGATACTATTTGTGTTTAAGTTTTAAATATTTTTAAAAGTTATTTAAGACTTTAATTGTTTTATTCTATTGTATGGTCCTTGGAGTCACATTTGTGAGCCAGGTGGTTATATAAATTTGATAAAGACATAAACTTTTAAAAGGAAGAAGAAACTTTAATATATTTTCTTGCCTTCAAGAAAGGCCATTTATCTTATTAATAATACAGTTCTTTTTTAAAATGTTCAGTTTTAAACTGAACATTCATTTTCCTTTGTACAATATGCATACAGGAGGGATGCAATACTAAGGGTAAAAAGTATGTCCATTTTCTAAAGTGAAAGGAACTGTTTAAATTTCTGAAGTTCAAATATTTAGTCCAGCTTTTTCTCTGAATTTTTAGAGATAAGGGAGGGGCACAATTATTATTATTATTATTTTATTTACACAAAATGACAGTATACACAGCAAATGAGATAACTATGCTGGATTTCGTATCACAGATCACTAATCGAACACTTCCCAAGCGTTTAGGACTGTGTGATGTATAAGCGAATTATGCAAGCAGATCCCAGTAAGGTGGCCTTCTGCAGCTGACCAATGGTGATCTTGTCAGCACCAATTGCTTTTAAGTGCTTGCCTAGATTTTTAGGCACAGCTCCCAGTGTGCCGAGTACCACTGGAACCACCTGCACTGGTTTATGCCAGAGTCTCTGCAATTCAATTCTCAAATCTTGATATCTGGTGACTTTTTCAAGTTGTTTCTCATCAATTCTGCTGTCACCAGGTATAGCAATGTCGACTATCCACACTTTTTTCTTTTCCACAATCGTGATATCCGGGGTATTGTGTTCCAAAACTTTATCAGTCTCATATTCGGAAATCCCACAGTAGTTTTGCATACTCATTTTCAATCACTTTTTCAGGCTTTTCAGAACTTTTCCAATTCTTTGCTACAGGCAGATGGTAGTTGTGACACAAGTTCCAGTGGACCATCTGAGCATCTGATGATGATGATGATGATGATGATGATGATGATGATGATGACGACTATTATTATTATTATTATTATTATTATTATTATTATTATTATTATTATTATTATTATTATTATTATTATTATTGATGCTGTTTCACACACTGCCTACCTTTTATCTTATCTTAGATTTAAAATAACATCTTGCCATGAATGGTAGCTTTTGACAGCCCAGGCATCTGTGTTAATTCTTAACTGTCTTTAGAACAAGATTAGTGTTTCATCCCCAACAATTCAACTGCAGGTCACAAAATATGATAGAAAATGACTATTTCCCTTGCATTGTTAGACATTTTTTTTCTTTTTCAAAAAAGTTCCATTTGTTCAATATCACTTTGTTCTTAGACTTTCAAGTACGAAGAGAAAAGTTAATGTAAAATCTGAAAGTATTATATAACTTTGTTGAAAATGAGATTGCAATCTATATATATATATATATAAAAGCCAAATACCACTCACTCAACACAAAATCTCCAGAATGGTAAAGCCTACAAACTTGAAATTTGGCAAATGTGTTCCTCTTGGTTTCTAGGTGCTCACTAAAAAAGGATTTTTTGAAATGACCTCAGTTCAAACTAGCAGATGTTACCTCAGTTCAAACAGTCAGGAGCGGTCTGGGGCTCCTTACTAAATGTCACTACCTCACCAAAATGTCTATGCCTTCCATCTATGGAACTGCTTCCAAACTCAAGGTGGCAGGAGAGATATTCCCTTATGAATTTCAATCACCAACCACCAGCCAATGGACTGTGAACTGAATTTCTCCTGCATAGTGTCCCAGCCCCAAATCACTTCTTACACTGACCTCCTCAGTTCAGACAAATCTGTTCCTTCTATTGTAACACCAGTTAAAGGGGAAAGAGGGAAAAATGCAGGAAAAAATTTACAGATGTGATTAGAAAAACGCAAGTAAGGGAAGCTGCAAAAAAGTACCATGGAGAACAGGCAACTACTTGAAGTGGTAGTCTGATGGGATCAGAGGAATTCAGGGTATGAAAATGGTTTCTCCCTGATAGACGCCTATGAAAATCATGGCTTCAATTATGTGTTTGCACAGAGTCTTCACCTGAAACCTGGTGCCATTGCACAGTTTCGGAGGGGTTAGATTGCGTAACAGCATGATTGGAGCACCAACCTTGAGGTAGAGGACATGAGGTGGAAATCCTGGTGGGTTGAGCATGTGCAAGAACTCCACAGGTTAATGTACAGTACTTGACCTCCATTACTGAGTCCACAGATTCATACTTCATATGCTCAGTCGACAGCTTCTCCAGCAGAAAGTTGTTGATGCTGTTAGCTGAGTCATTTGTTGGAGTGAGAATAGCACTTTCTCTCAGTCATGAAGCGCAATCCACTCCAGCCTAATGAATGTTAGGTTATATTCTGTCAGTCAAGCTGATCAGATCTTTCACATCATAAAAGTTACTCGGAATAATTATTCTTCCCTCCTCTTCCAAAAGCTTGCCATCATCAATATCAAGTAATGTTAGAAAACTCTTCTGCCCTCAAATCAAGTTGAAGGTGGACACACATGTTAACTCTAAAGGACAAGACTTTGACATTAGGCCATAAGATGGATGACTTGAGACAGGCCTTGACTTCATCTCCACGTGTTCCTCGTGGTATAACAGGCAATGTCTGTCTGAAGTCACCAGCCAAAAGCACCATAACTCCACCCATAAAACGGTTGCTGCCCCTAATGCCTTGGAGCGTCCTGTTTAGAGCCTCAATACCTCCTTTGTGAGTCATGGTGCACTCATCTCACATGATAACTTTGGCTTCACGAGCACTTGAGCCATGTCACTCTGCTTAGATATGTTACAAAGAGCAGACTCAGAATGATTCAGGTTGAGAGTGAAGGCAGAGTGAGCTGTCTTTCCTCCATTGATCAAGGTAGCTGCATTTCCTGAGGAAGCAATGGCAAAGGCGATATTCCTTCTGCCCCTAATTTTGGCCAGCAACAGATTGATCACGTACGTTTTGCCAGTGCCACCAGGAGCATCAAGAAAGAACAACTGCCCAGAATCAGAAGTAATACTGTGCATGATTTCATCGTAGGCTTTCCTCTGTTCTTGATTTAATTTTGGAACATTCAGAGCAACTGCTTCTGTCAGCTGAATGGTATTATAAAGGCAGTTCACTCAGGTATTGATGGTTGCTGACAACAGCTCCTTGCTCTCATGAAGGTGGTGGAAATCCAAAGTGTAGGAGTGTTTTACCCGACAAGGATATGACAATATCCTCAAGAAGGATAAGACATTGGTTGTAAATAATGTGGAGGGCCAGTTGGGCATCTCCACAATTTCTCTTCATTAGCTGTCTAACATCTTTCTCAAGAGTGTCTCTGTATTTCTCCCACAAGCTTTAAGTGTCAATTTATCAAGCCCGATCACATAGTTTCGTAACAAAGCATGGGTATCCAGCTTGTATATCTATATGTATGTATATGCATATACATATGTATGTGTGTGTATGCACACATATATACATAAACACACACACACATATATACACAAACACAAGGAGCACATAATTGTGAGGTTGGCTGGTGCCATGAGAACCTTCCCTTTGCCTTCTTATCTAATAACATTTTAAAAAAATTATGATTTTAAAAAAATTAACTTTAACATTTTTATTTTTATATACTGTTTTATAATTGTGCTATATTCTACACTGCCCAGAGTCCCTCTATGAGAGAAATGGGCAATGCGAAATATAATGATATGAGGGATGAGTAAGCAATCAGAACTAATCCCTGTTATGGGCACTGAACAAGGTTAAACTGTTATGCATTCATAGAAAAAAAATGAGAAAACTTCATTTTTCACAACCCTGGAATCTCAATTCAAAGGCTTCATGATTTTATGACTCTTTATTGATACTGCATCACATTTCACTAGGACAAATTCCATTGCTATATTTGTGCTAAAAATGCTAACAGTATTTGCTAGTGACTGGATTTTAATTTCTGATTTTATATAAAGAAAACACAAGAATTTATTAGCATTTTTTTCCTGCTTGATAAATTTCGTGGGGTTTTTTCAAAATCACTAAAAGTGAGGTCATAGTAAGGCAAATAATAAGTGTGCTAATGACCGATCCTAGAAGATGCTTCTCTTATATTGGTAAGCCCATATTTTTCATTTCCAACCATCAATTCTGTCTTCCACAGCTTCATTGTTTTTCCCCCCCATAAACATTCTAATGTTTTTACTGACAATTGTTTTCAAACATTTGATGATGCAACTGCAGAGGTAACAAATCAAAGGCCTTTTTATAATCAATCCAGATCATACTGGCTTTTCAAACTATCCAAAACCATTTTATCAATCAGAAGTTGTTTTTGAACATCTGCTTTTTCTTTTATTTCCTTTCTGTTCTATTGGATGGCTATTATTTTCATCTAAATACTCTTGGATATTATCAGCTATAATGCCTAAGAACAACTTAAACACTTCTTATTAGTTCTTATATTTTATTTTTTTTACAAAATTCATTTTCAGACTTTTTTAATTAATCCAACATTTTTATTACTCTTTTTGACTTTTCTTTTTAGATTGTTTTGTTCTGGTTTCCTTTTTGTTTGTTTTCCATCTTCAGAATTTCTGTTGCCATTTACGTTTGGAGGATTCATCTCTGTTCTAATTGAAATAGCTGATTTTGTCTAAATTGGATGATTCGTGCCTCATAGAGTCCAATTTTTGTTTCTATCATATCTTTTGCTTTTGCTTTATGATTTCCAAAGCGTCTTCAATTTTTATGTTGCTAAGCCTATTTTTTTAGTAAGCTTGTCTTGATATTTACATTCTTCAATATTTGCTCTTTACATTACTTGCATCTGAACTTAATTCTTTATTTTGGCCTCCAGCCTGATTTGGAATTGAATATGATCTGGATTTTCTAATTTTGATATCTAGGTCTTTTGTAACCATCACTGTGTACTATAGGATAGCTAATTGATCTGTTTGATAGATATTATTTTAATCTTTGCAGGTGCCTTATTTGCATCTTTTATTATAAGTGCCTGGTCTTTTTTGTCCAGTACATTCAATTCAAGATAGTTATTGTCTTTCTACTGGTAATTCTTCAAATACCATAATTTTCTCTTTTAATTCCTCTTGTCAGGTGGTGGTATGTGGGTCTGTTCATAAGTTGATGGCTCTGTTATTATTTCTTTTAAGTTATCATTTATGTACCATAGTTCATATCAGTTGTTTCCTTTATATTTACAATTGTTATCTGAGTTTCTTCTATTATCCTACTTTTTTTTTTTGGCGGGGGGGAGGGGAGGTCTTCCATTTTCACAATTTCTCTTAATCTCTTCCCATTCCCTGTTTCTGAATATTTTATATCTGGTAATGAATCTCATTTAATCTGCTAATCATTATTCCATGATATTCAGGTCTGAATATTTTTTCCCCCAATATTCTAACTTTTGCTTTAAATATCTTCACCTTGTTGGTTCCGATTCATAATAATGGTCATAATAGTGTGATTTTAAGAATACTTTTGTCTCGTTTATGATTGTTGTTGCCCAGTCATACCTTCTGAGCCCTGGTGCTCACTGGTTGACAGATGCCCAGGAATTCAAATATCTGACATGGCCCTTGTTGACCTTGGTGACAAGTGATCCAATATAGGATATTTTTTTTCCTGTTTTCTGATCGTATTAAACAGCTTGGTGGATACATTTGTGCTGAGACCTGTCTGGTATGTGTGACCCTTCTGATAGACTATACTACTGCCAGGCTAGCTCTCAAGCTCATCAGATAATCAATCACAATTCCCTCCCTCATAAGGAGGCATGCAAGGAAGGGAGATTATTGTTATTATTTCATTTATCCAAGTAGCAGTTACGCTCATCAATTCAAATTTGTTGTTCATCTGACATTTAGTTGTTGGCACTCAAAATTCTTACATTTTCAGTAGAAAAGATGTGCAAATTCCAGCCTTAATACTCATATGCTATCATCACTGTCAGCATTTCTGAAGTAGAACTAACCCATTAACATAATGAACGTATGGCCATTGCCCTGTTTATTTTGGCTGCAGTTTGTAGGATGAGGGAGACTTACCCCATCCTTTTGCAGAAGCAAAGTTAGTCTTTGCTTCCCCCCACCTCCCATTCTATTGAGTAATGACACAAATATACAGCTTTGCAGGAGCTGGATGGTGGACAGGTGTTGATGATTATTCCACTGAAACATGAAAGCAATTGCCTACACCTGCTCCTTTTTTTATTGGGTGCCTTCCAGGAATTTTATCAGTACCCACAGCTTGCAAACAGTCCCACCTCAAGCCAGCCTGTAGTTGCATAAGACAGTTTCACACAGAGCTGTTTCAAAAAAGTTTTTACCCTCTTTCACATCTTTTCCCCTACCGTTGCCATTTAATGTTTTCAAAGCTTCTTTTGGTTCCTGTTCAGGGGTGAAATGCTACTGGTTTGCTCTGGTTTGGGCAAACTGGTAGTGATAAAAACTACCAATTTTGGGTGAATCAGTAGTAAAAAAAAATGCTTTAAAAAGTTAAAAAAAAGCTTCTGACGATCACAGCTGTGCCGTGCGATCATCGGGGCCTTTTTTTTTTTTTACTTTTTTAAAGCATTTTTTTTACTACTGGTTCACCCAAAATTGGTAGTAGATACTCATAGAGATGGCCCAGGGATAGTAATGGTTCCAGAAACAGATGCATACTTTAAGCCCAGACAGCAACAAAAGCATGAGGAAGAAATTGAGAGTGATTCTTCCCTAATTCACTATAGCAAAACATGGTAGAGGGAAGAAGATCTTTCAAGATTCTGTTACTATACCCTATTATCAATAAAATATAGCTCCAGTCATATTTGCAGATAGACTTTCTTGATTTGGTCCACTCTAAAGGTTGAGGAACTAACTGATGTTTCTACCTTCAAGGCCATCCCCATGTAGTGCAAATTATAATAATGAATATGAAACATGACAGGGACATAAATAACTGTCTTCAGAATCCCCAATACTAGCTTAGGTTAAAGCTGGTATATAAGTCAAAATGGGACACAGGCCTTCCTAAACTTTACTTAATCATTAGTCTAAAAAGAACATTGATACCCTACACCTTCAGAGATAGTTCATAAGCAGAATAGCTAAAATTATTTCTTCTGTATATATTTTGATCCTGTTCTTCCTGGGGGAAGGAGACATAACCCCATTGAAATTTAACAAAGCTACAGTGCTGAAATCTGAATAATTTCTGAATACATTTTTTGAACTTCAGATTGTTTTTCCCCATCCAGATAACTCCAGATTTCTAGTGCATCTACTATGGACCTGGGGTGGTAAAGTACAATTAGATATGATCAGCACATTGATAATACCTCACCCTGAATTGATAGTTGGCCTTCCAAAGTGGATGTTAAATGAGGTGGGGAAAAGAATTAAGTTGTGGTAAAACCACCATACATACTACCACTGCTTAGTAGAAAACTGTGCCGATATTATCAAAACTGGAGATTTTGGAGAAGAAGGACAGTCACACTCCCTCCATCTATGTTCTTCAATAATTATCAGGAATAACTGAAGCAGTTTTTGTTCCATAGTCAGGTTTGAAACAAGATCGCTATCAGCCTCACTAGTTACAACTAAATCAGAAAATTAATTCCACAGGAAGACTAAAGCTATATTCTTTTAAAGACAAGCTGTAACAATTGAATTTTATAGGCCTAATTGTGCTTCCCTTCCCCTTTCAGAGCTATTCGATTCTGATTGTCCTCCACCCCCACCCCAATGGCTCATTAATTTCAGCCTGGATGCCAATTCCAGTCCTTTCCCTGACTACTTTAATGAGCCAGAGAGCACCAACAATTCTTTACCCTTGCTTGAGATTCACAGGCTTAAAATAGTACTCACAATTACTATCATAAGGTATAATCTCTGTCATCTCAATAAATTCCATCAATTTGGTTTCAACTTAGGGCAAATCAGATTTATTTATCCAAATAATACTTGAGAAGATTATTACTATTTATACACACTGGTTCTCTCAGCCTATCCTTTTATAATACTATCTAGGACTCTTTAAGTGGGACAAATGGCCAACATTTCAGGAATGCAAAAATGTGGAAAAGAAATTGTGCCCAAATAATTCACCAATTTGCTGGAAGTGTAATAAGGTCTATGGAACATACTACCATCTTTGGTGGACATGTCCAGCTGCCAAAAGGTATTGGACCAAAATCAAAAAATGACTAGAAAAAATAACAGACCAACCAGAGGCATTGTTGCTAGCAATATTTACCAGACATTATACCAAAGACATAAAATACTTAATTTTACATATCATAACAGCCTCAAGAATTTAATACAGACAAAATTGGAAAAAAGGAAATACACCAACAGAGGAAGAACAGATAAAGAAAATCTTAGATTGTGCCAAGATAGACAAATTAGCAAAAGAAATTAAAGAAAAGGAAGATACAGAATATTATGTCATATGGGGTAAATGGTACAAGTGACTGGAGACAAGAAAAAATGAATAGTGATGAAAGGGGAGAAACAATAAGTGCGAGATGAATGTAAGATAGTGTATAAAATGTACAAATTTAATATTATAAGTGATAGGAATTATACAGTAATAAGGGATAATGGGACGAGAAGGATATAAACATTATAAAGGGAATTGGGAGAAAATGTAAATATTAGGAGATCACCGCTACGAAACAGTTGTAAAAAGGGAAGGTACATTAGGTTTTGTGTTTGTTATGTTGTGTTGTGTTATAAATAAAAAACTTATTAAAAAAAGAATAAAGAAATTGTGCTTCACTTCTGTTATTGTCACCTTTTGAGCTCACACTTATGTTCAGTCAAACTCATTTCTTATTTTTCCACTATACTGATCCATGGATGTCAGACCTTCATGGTAATCCAGACAATAAACCAAAACCATGAGTATTAACATGACCCTTATTGTAAGATTATACTAACAGAATCTTGCAAATCTGTAAGCACTTCTTCCATTCCTCACCTTTACTTTCCAGAGAACTGGAGGATGTTGTGCTTTCTGAATCATTCCCCACATTTTCATTCCTTCTGTGATCTGAAATATCTCTCGTCTGATCACTGCTTAGGCTGTGCTCCTCTTCTTGTTTCCCAAGGTTATTCTCTCAGAGCAGTTTAATGAGTCTCTTCATCCATTTCTGTGAAATGAAGCCCTTTTCTAGAGGTTACAAAGTCCCCAGTAGAAGTATACCTCAGATTGCAAATTCCAGTTAATCCCATTTTCATAACAAAATGAACTGCCCCTTTCAAAGAACTGTTGCCATTGCCCCCTCATACTAGATCATATCTTATGGTCTTTGAAAAATCAATCCGAATAGAGCTGGAAGGGACCTTGGAGGTCTTCTAGTCCAATCCCTTGCTCAAGCAGGAGACCTATACTATTTCAGACAAGTGATTGTCTAGTCTCTTTTTAAAAACCTTCAGTGATAAAGCACCCACAATTTCTGATGTCAAGCTATTTCACTGATTAATTGTCCTCACTGTTAGGAAGTTTTTCTTTAGTTCTAGGTTGCTTCTCTCCTTGATTAGTTTCCATCCATTGTTTCTTACCCTGCCTACAGGTGATTTGATAAATACATTGACCCTCTCCTCTTTGTGGCAACCTCTCTGATACTGGAATACTGCTACAGGGTCACTCCTTGTTCTGTCCCCCCCACCTCAGTCCGGGAGACATGTGAACTGACTCAGTTTAGTCCATGGCAGCTATTAGCTCTGGCAGCAAACCAGCGATCGTCTGCCAAGATTTTCTTTATCTTCCCTGATGCCGGCGTCACAGAAGCTCATTACTGGAGCAACCAGGAAGTCAGGAACAAACAGCAATCCAGGCCAAATGCTCAGTCAAATAGTTCAGCTCAAGTTTTCTCCAGTCAGTTTGTTTTGTCCGTCGTGAAGTAGTAGTAGTAGTACTAGACAATCACTTGTCTGAAATAGTACAGGTCTCCTGCTTGAGCAGGGGATTGGACTAGAAGACCTCCAAGGTCCTTCCCCCCTCCTGCTTTTATACCCTGTGGGGTGTGGCTCTGTGACTCAGCACTCTCTAGGCCTGCCCCACCCCTTCCTTTGTTGTTCCTATCTCTCTTGTCTATGAAACCTGGCATCTAACCAGGACTGATTGTCCACAGCTGGGTCTGGAAGTGTTGCTTGGGCGGGGGGAGATACAGGAGACAGAGACCTCATCACCTCCTCCACCTGACCTGCCTCTGGCTCCTGGATCTGAGCCAGAGAGGCCGGCCCTGCAGAAGGGAGCCCCAATGGCCCTTCCCCCTCACTCTCTGAGTCACTTTCTGGCAGGGGGCCAGGCCCGGGGGGTGGGCTGGAGCCACAACACCCCTGGTCCTTCTTTTTGCTAGACTAGCCAAATCCAAATCCTGCAACTGTTCTTCATAAGTTTTAGTCTACAGGCCTTAGTCACCTTAGCTGCTTTTCTTTGCAATTTTTCCAAAGTTTCAACATTTTTTTGTAATGTGGTATCCAAAACCGGATGCAGGATTCAAGATATGACCTTACTAGTAATATTCCAGGTGTGGCCTTACTAAAAGTAAAAATCTAATCTTAATGTAGGGTCAGCAAGGCAGGTCAAATCAATGAAATTGGGGTAAGCTCATGATTATTCTGGTGACCATGATCTTCTGAGCTGCCTCTGATTCAAAGTAGGGAAATATAAATCACTCAATATCAACAGTACAGTTCCAATAGTCATAGTATGGTACTCCAGTACCTCATGAAGTTCCATGTGTCCTTGAACTGTCTTAAGTAAATAGCAATAGCACCAGCCCTTAGATTTATTATACCACTCCATAGTGCTTTGCAGCAGTCTCTGAGTAGTTTAAAATGTCAGCATATTGCCCCCAACAACCTGGTCATTATTTTACTGATCTTGGAAGGATGGAAGCCTGAGTCAACCTTAAGTCAGTCAGGATCAAACTTCTGGCTGTGGGCAGAGTTAGTCTGCAATACTACATTTCAACCACTGAGCCAACACCACATTTTCAGAAAACGTAAATGGTTCAAATAGGGAGAAGGAACAAAAAACAATATTTCCACTTTTCCTGTCAACATGTATTACTCATTGATTTAAGCTGTTCAGATAAACAGAAGATCAGTATTAGCAGCAAACTATACAATGTAATAGTTTATTAAATAAGCTACTGTGTGGATAATATTGGTATATATAGATGGCATCTTCAAGCCTCATTCTTCTCTAGTTTTCAGTGACTTTCTAAACTTACCATAAAAATATACATCAAAGTTTTAAGTGCAAATAATAAAAGTTATTTTCTTCTTTTCACCTCACTACATTGCCTACACAAAGTTTAATACATTTTTAAAATATATATTTCAGCTCCTGTTGCTATTGCCAGTTGGCATATAAAATGTTACTGTAGAATTTAATTCCTTTTTAGATTAAATGACTGGTTTGGTAGAATCTTAGTGTTATATGAACCTTGGAAAGATAATCAATCTCAAAAGAGGTTATTTGAAGAAGTATTATCATATATAATTTACCTCTGAATTGTTTTATTAGTTTCTCATCTTCTATTATTTTTTTCTCCTACTCACCACTGTTTTCAATCTTATTAAACTTCCTAGACTTTGGTTGGATGAAAAAAATGTATTATAATTTCAGATATATTGTAGGTAGATATAAAGATAGATCAAGCCTCGCCACCTTTCATTGCTAGATCTTGTAATCTGATTTCACTGAGAATGAATATTTTCAGAATTACTGATTGACCATGTTCATATTGATTAAGGCTTTTGAGCTGATAATTGATAGCTATTAATTTCAATTTTCATATTTTCTTCAATACTTCTAATCAAATAATTCTATCAGTTTGTTTAAAAAAACAAAATGTCCTTGTACTTGCCCTTAAATGGTACCTTTCCAAAAAAGCAATAATTTTAAAATAATTCCAGATTCTTTAAGAAGGATACAGATATAAATGAAATATTACCATAACTTACACCAACTCCTTCAATTCCCTTCTTCCAAAGGAGGTCAAATGAATACACATGTGTTGTATTATCAGGTTTCAGAGACTTTATTCAATTCAATTCAATTTCTATAGCCACCCAACTCAACCAAGTGACTCTGGACAGCTTACAATTATAAAATTATAAAATAATTAAAAAAACAGTAAAACAGTATCACTATTCACAAAATAAATAAATACAAACAACATCTATGATGATTATTCAACTAAGTATTAAAGTCAAGTAATATAAGTCAAGTAACATAAGGGACGCTGAAGCTTAGTGGGTAAGAGATGCTGAGCTTGTCGATCGAAAGGTCAGCAGTTCTGTGGTTTGAATCCCTAGTGCTGTGAAATGGGGTGAGCTCCTGTTACTTGTCCCAGCTTCTGCCAACCTAGCAGTTCAAAAGCACGTAAAAAATGCAAGTAGAAAAATAGGCCCAGGAACATAGCCAAGTTTTTAAAGTCTTGTTAAAGGCCAACAAGTTTGGAGTCATTCTAATTTCTGAGGGGAGAATATTCCATAAAGCAGGGCCTATACCAGAGAAAACATGACTTCTAGCTGCTGCCAGTTGACACTCTTCCACTGATGGGCCCTGCAACATGCCCAATCTGTTGGATTTTATCAGATGCATAGAAACTCTTCGAAAAAGATGGTCCCTCAGGTAATCCAGGCCAAAACCATGTAGGGATTTAAAGGTGACAACTGGCACCTTGAATTGCACTGGAAACTCACCGTCAACTAGCGCAACTCATATAGTACCGTTATTATTAGAGTATGACATTGTTTCATTAACCAGGAGACCACAATGTAATTGCAGAGTAGTAGTTTGGCTGCCAATTTACCAGCTCTGTTGTGGGACATGGTTGCGCATTTCCCAAGATGGACTACAGGAGGGTGAGCTGGCTTCACACAAGAAAGAAAGACAAGTGACTCTTCCTGCAGTGTCATCCAAGACCCCTCCCCTGTGCAACCAGGAAGGTTCAGAGCCAGCAGGATTCTAACCATTTGCATGAATCACTGGCTTGTATTCCCATCAAAGTGATACCTACTGTTTATCTCCCTGCATGGAACATGCTTTTGAACTGCTAGGTGGACAGAAGTTGAGGTGAATGATGGGAGCTCACCTTGCCATGCACTGCTTGGGCTCAAACTGCTGGAACAGAGATCATCTCCAGCATCATTAAGCCATTGATCCACTGTACCTTTTAGCTTAGATAGTAGCGTTGTTACATATGCCACATAGCCAGCACTATTTATTACCCATGCAGCTACATTTTGCACAAATTGAAGTTTTGAAATGGTCTTCAAGGGCAGCGCAATATAGAAGGGGTTGCAGTAAATCAAACAAAGGTTTACAAGGTTATGGGGGATGGTGAGCAGGGCCTCTTGCTCACACATTCAGTTGAAACTTTTATTATAGTCAGACCACAATTAAAAATTAAAACATAAATAAAATAGTAATAAAATAGGACAAGACAAGACCAAATAGTATATTACTATTTTGTGGTGAAATCATTGATGGGCCACCAAAGTCTGCCTAATTTTACAGACAGTAAAATTTTACAGACAGTATAGTAGAATTTAGCTACATTCAAAGAAACTAGATTATGCTGATCTGATAGTAACAGTTGTACAAAAGAGAGATCAGAATTTCCCAGATATTTGGTCAGGTTATTAATTACAAAATGAGTCCATGAATCTTTATAGAGGATATAACATAACAGGACATAAGCTGCGGTTTTCATGGCCCATTATCCACAGGGTCACAATCTCAGCTCATATGTGACTTTTTGTATCAGCCTTATAGAACTGCAGGGAGAGCACTACAACTTGCTAAAGTTAGTGCCCCCCCCCTGCTAAAGTTAGAGACAGTTATTTAAGTATCTTGCTGGTTTATGAAAGGGGCCTAAGTGCTCAAGAAAACATTATTGGGTAAAGCAGACAGATCTTGTTGCACTTCCTGATCTTTAATCCACTGTTTAAATGAATTAAGTGCATGCTCTGAGCCCTTCATTAGGAACGCCTCCTTGGAGAAGCTGACATGCTGGAGTTCTTATGAACTATTCTTAACCCATGTTGCTTTTTTAATTATCCTCCATAAGGCGAAAGCTCAGACCTGTGGGAAAGAAATTAATTTCAGCCAATATACTATGATGCAAGTGAATGTACCCGTTTTGACCTTAGACAGTCCTGAATGCAGGAGGCTACCTGAAATAAAGCTTTAGACATTTGAATTAAACTTGTTGAATTGCTTGTTGCACAGTCAGCCAGATGTTCAGACTGGATTTTTATAGTTCATAACTACTACTACTGAACAACAGACAGACTACTACTACTACTATTATTATTATTAGAATAGAATATAATAGAAGAGAATACAATAGAAGAGAAGAGAAGAGAAGAGAAGAGAAGAGAAGAGAAGAGAAGAGAAGAGAAGAGAAGAGATGAGATTTTTTTATTGGCCAAGTGTGATTGGATACACAAGGAATTTGTCTTGGTGCATATGCTCTCAGTGTACATAAAAGAAAAGATATGTTCATCAAGGTACAACATTTACAACACAATTGATGGTCAGTATATCAATATAAATCATAAAGATTGCCAGCAACAAGTTACAGTCATACAGTCATAAGTGGGAAAAGATTGGTGATGGGAACTATGAAAAAATTAATAGTAGTGCAGATTCAGTAAATAGTTTGACAGTGTTGATGGAATTATTTGTTTAGCAGAGTGATGGCCTTCGGGAAAAAACTATTCTTGTATCTAGTTGTTCTGGTGTGCAGTGCTCTATAGTGTCGTTTTGAGGGTAGGAGTTGAAACAGTTTATTAAGATATGCAGAGGATACTATGCTCCTCTGATGAAATAGAAGGATTGGATTGTAGCCACTGTTTTTTTGAGTATTTTTTATGGTGTAATTTTGACATGGGCTGCATTTGGTGGAATGGTGGAAAATTTTGCCTAAATATTTAAAGATTTTTACTTGTTCAATATTCTGCCTGTGTATTCTCCAGGCATGCTATTTAGGTCTCTTTGTAAAAATCAAGATTTTGGTTTTGCTATGGTGGATTTCAAATGCTTCCTTAGACCAATAGCTGGCCAGGGCATTAAGGGCTCATTTGAGTCTGATTAATGTTAAAAGTAGAGTGGTGTGCTGGCCTAGAGGTAGAGCCCTTGCATCACAATCAGGAGGCTGTGAGTTCGATACTAAGTATCAGCAGATATTTCTCTCTCTGGGCACAAAGAGAAAATATCTGCTATGAGCTCTGCATAGGTGTCAGGAAGGGCACTTGGCCAGTAAACACTCACCTCTGTTCAGTTTCCTCGACTCCATACCAATGCAAGGGATTACAGGGTCATTAAAAGAAAAAAAATGTTTGTGTGCAAAAGTACTGTATTATATGTATACAACAAAGTTGCAATATGTCTGCTTGCTAATTTTGCTAATTCCTATTGATTCATTCTGGTGACTAGTGGATTATATATAAATTAAAGAACATAAGAGCTAAAATGCATCCCTGCCTCATTCATCTATGAGTTGGAATCTCATTGTATGGTGGCCTTACATGCTGCAACAAACTTTGAATTTACTGTTCTTTTAAGGCTAATGCATCAGCAATAGTAACCAATCAGTGGTGTGGAGAAACTTAGTCCAAAGCCTCGCTCTGAAAAGTAGATCAAATGGAGACCTAACATTGATAAATTTGCTCTACAATGTGGTCTATAATCTGGACCCTGGTTTAGTTGTACATTTTTTTTCAGTCAGATGTTGGAGTATAAAGGCATGCTCATATGTAAAATGTCCAGACCTTAAAAAAAAACACCACTTACCTATCAACCAAAATGTGCTCTGAATCAATCCAGTTAACTAATTTATGCTTACCATGCTTAAATTTTATAAATGGTTATAGCAGCTAAACCCCAATACTCTGAAATTTGCACAGTGTAATCAATAATGGTGAACAGAGAAATAAGAACAGGGATCCCTAATCCATATTATTTTATAATATCTTGGGCATAATTTAAAGTGATTGCCTGGAGCTTTTCCAGGCTTTAGCTATTTAATAAGCTTATTTATTTTAGCACTTGTGACTGGAGCCCAGTTGGGGGACCGGCCACATATATCAAGACAATTATAACTTATAGAAGCCCCAAGACTATCACGGTAATCAGGAAATTCCTGGCTGGTCCTATTAGCTGGACTATAGCATGCACATTATAACCTCCCAGGACATCAGTCTGCAATTCTCCTACACTATTGCTGAGGTAATCTTAGTCAGTTTTCCAAGAAGGTGTCCAGGAACATAGTTACTAATCTTCTTTACAAAAGTACAAGTGAGAGGGATCTTGGAGTCCTAGTAAACAACCATTTAGATATGAGCCAGCAGTGTGCAGCAGCTGCCAAAAAAGCCAACACAGTTCTGGGCTGCATAAACAGAGGGATAGAATCAAGAACACGTGAAGTGTTAATACCACTTTATAATGCCTTGGTAAGGCCACACTTGGAATACTGCATTCAGTTTTGGTCGCCACGATGTAAAAAAGATGTTGAGACTCTAGAAAGTGTGCAGAGAAGAGCAACGAAGATGATTAGGGGACTGGAGGCTAAAACATATGAAGAACGGTTGCAAGAACTCGGTATGCCTAGTTTAATGAAAAGAAGGACTAGGGGAGACATGATAGCAGTGTTTCAATATCTCAGGGGTGCCACAAAGAAGAGGAAGTCAAACTATTCTCCAAAGCACCTGAAGGTAGAACAAGAAGCAATGGGTGGAAACTAATCAAGGAGAGAAGCAACTTAGAACTAAGGAGAAATTTCCTGACAGTTAGAACAATTAATCAGTGGAATAACTTGCCTGCAGAAGTTGTAAATGCTCCAACACTGGGAATTTTTAAGAAAATGTTGGATAACCATTTGTCCGAAATGGTGTAGGGTTTCCTGCCTGGGCAGGGGGTTGGACTAGAAGACCTCCAAGGTCCCTTCCAACTCAGTTATTATTATTATTATTATTATTATTATTATTAGTAGTAGTAGTAGTAGTAGTAGTAGTAGTAGTAGTAGAGGAAGTAAATAAATGACAGCAATAGCCCACATTCTGCAATACAAGCTTATTGACCTGTATCTATTAAAATTTGATATTTTTCAGTTGGTGGACTGCATGTTGCTTGGATTGACCTTTTAGTGGATAATTATAGGCATTTGATTCATATTAACCAGAGATGTGCCTATCCAGTTACAGAACTCCATTAACTTTCAGCATCACCTTTAACATTTTTTGTTGTTATTCATTTGGTTAAGTATTTTATGGACTCTGTGTCTCAACTACATATAAATAAAGCCAAACTCTATTTTTTTCTTTATCGACTGCAGATGACAGAGAATTAAAAAAGAAAAAAAGAAAAAAAAGTGACCAACACAAGTGTGGTGGGAATTAGATTCAAATCCTTATTAAATTGCTGAGTTGTCTGGGACGTCTTGAGTAAATTATTAGTGCTGTGTTGATGGTAAAATAAAGTACCTTAATAAGCTCAAATAAGGCAAGCAAGGTAAAATACAATTGCCCTAGTATATACATACCAGAGATTTGGGATGCAAATTATATAAATGCTTCAGGGAAGAGCATAGTCGATTGATTACATTCTAAAATGGGGAAAGCAGCCTGGCTCAGATTACCATTTACTGAGCAGTTCATATAATTCTGCCTGAATGTGTCCTCCACCCCCCACCCATCCCTGCCACACACACTTCTCTCTCTTACTCTCTCTTTCCATGTATCACTAATCATCATAATCAGAATACGGCAATAAAATAATTAAATTCCATAAAATCAATTTACAATTCATCAAAATGTCTAGGCAAACAGAAAAGTGTGACTACTGCTTATTTTATGATAGTTTCCTTTTACAATTATAAGTATTAAATACAGTATATTTCTTTTTTTGTAACTCCAGGGAAAACAAGATAAAGCTACATCATTGGGATTAATTTAATATGTAGTTAATTCTCAGGTCAAGATTATTTTGACAACATATCCATTTATAATATAGAATGTAATCCTTCAGGCTCAGATCCACAGCATAATAAACTGTGATCAGATCAAGAGACTTAAATTGAGATCAAGTTCTGTTGAAGCATAGGAATCAGTACAGTATAAACAGTCTACATAAGCGTTTCTGCAAGATCTCCCTTTTCCCCCATTGGATATATCTTGTATAAAATATCCAATAGATTTTGACAAACTTGATAGCATTTTCCTTAAATTCTGGAGGAAGGAATTCCTATTTTCCATAGCTTATTCCTCCAGATGTGCATTTATCATATCATTTCTAACAATGTCTGATTGTAAGCCCTTCCAGGTAGATCACACTAGAAAACAAAAGTCTTGCATTTAAATGCTACTTTTATTATAAGGTTACAGGAAGTGAATCTTGCAAGCTGGAATCTCTCAATGTCTCAGAAAAGATCGCTCCCTCTCTTTATTTTCATGAGAACAGGGTAGAGTCTTGACTGAGATACTTGGCTTACAGTTCTGCCCCAGAATCAGACTTCTTTTGTCTGTTTTATCTGACCATTGTCTTCGTTGTAGCTCATCCTCCTGTTCCTCAGGGTTATTCCTTCTGCCCAATACACGTTTGGGTCAAAGTGAGTTTCAAAAACATAATCTTTAGTTAGGTGTAACAGGCTATGTTTTAAGAGGATTATTCCTGGAAGATACATTCTCCAAGAAATGATCCCTAAAGTCAATGTTTAAAACACTAATGGCATATTATTCCTTAGGCTCCAAAGCTATACCCCACTTCCCCAGTGTGATATTAACTGATGAAATAATAACTCTATCAAGTAAACTGAAATCTTATTTCTTGGGTCCATCTCTTTCTGAGTAGGGATCCAGTCAGTGGTGGGATTCAAGTAATTTAACAACCAGTTCTCTGTTCTGATGATTTCTTCCAACAACCAGTTTGCCAAACTGCTCAGAAAGTTAACAACCGGTTCTCCTGAAGTGGTGCGAACTGGCTGAATCCCATCACTGGATCCAGTGCACTATTGAAAGTCTAAGTACAGCTTGTGGCATGATAAATGCTGTGTATCCAGTGCACTCTATAGCAAATCTAAGGCTAAGCTCCAGCTGTTTATTGGGGATCATCCTAGATGATTTACAGTTTTCTTCTAACTGTTGCTTTATATATGTAATCTAAAAGCCTATTCCTTTCAGGAAGCAAAGATTCCTTAATTCTAAATGCTACTTAAAAAAATTGATCCATACCTGGCCAATACTATATTTTCTGTAGACTAAGCAAAGTGAATGAATATTACTGTGCTATTGAGGATAAGATTGCATATTTTTAACCATCTAGATGAGGAAAGGGGGGTGGGAAAGAGAGAGACAGAGACAGAGAGACAGAGACAGAGGAAGAGAGAGAGACAGACAGACAGACAGACTCATAGTTTCACTGAATTAATAAACTGATGCATATTGGGTGAAGATAAATCCTGATTTCTTATATAGATTGGTGGAGTCTTGGCTAGCAATGATTGATTAGAAAATGGAATATGGAGGCATGGTAGAGACTCATTGAAAATATTAATCTTTCAATAGAGACTATAAATATGGTGATGTTTATATTAGAATCAAGTTCTATCTTACGGTATAGATTGAATGTTAGACATATATACATCCATTATGTAATATATATAGAAAATAATATTTTAATATCACAACTTTTTAAAATCAATCTAAACCATACTTGTAGTACTGTAAGAGTTTGGAAAGTGTGCAGAAGAGAACACTAAAAATAACTATAAATCAGGATCAAAATCCCTTATAAGGAAACATCATAATGTTTAGTATTATTCAGTTTAGCAAACAAGGGAATAAGAAGAGAGGGATAAAAGCTGCATGAAAAATCCTTTGACATAATGTCAGAACCTGTGACTATTTAATGAATTTCATTGGAATAACATTCACACAAAAAAGTGATTCTTATAGTATGAAAATGACTGTAGTCTTTGATGCTTTCTTATTTAAAAGATGATTGGATAAATGCAAGATCTGGATACAGTATGCATGGTTACCTCCTGAATCAAAATATGCCTCATCTTACTAGTTGCTGTGAAGACTTATGATCTGGTGTCCTGATTATAGGCATCCCATTAGCATTTGGTGAGAATTCCAGACTAAACAGGCATTAATCCATGAAAACCTGTTTGAGTTTTAACTCATTCTCTCATTCAACTGCAATCCAGACTCAAAACCTTACAAGTTGTTGATTTCATTCTACGTTCACTCTGATATTATGAACTGCATTTAAAATAGGTGTATCTACTAAAATTATTTTACTAGATAACAAATTTTCTCGGAGTTAAAGATTAGGTGGCCTGAATAACAAAGACAGTAGTTCCAGATTTATTGAGCACCAAATGTTTCTTAGTCCACATCCACATCACAAAAGGTAATACACATTCTAATTGAAGATGTTAGCTTTCACTCTTAGATAAAAAAATATTTCATTCTTTTTTTCCTACTGTGCTACCAGTTTATTTTTATCCTGGAATGTGTGGATGACAGCATAAGAATATAACAAGAAAAACTCTTATCAAATAATTTCTAAAACAGTTTTAAAAAGCTTAAAAGAATAGTTCTCTGCAGCTACCCCATCAAAAAACAAATAGCCTTATGGTTTTATCTGTAACTGACGTTGAAATTGAAACAGAAGAATAGGCATTTTGCAAGAATTATTTGACATAAAATGTCACATCTCCAAGATATTAATAAACTGGGAAATTTTCTCACTCACAAAAAGAATTATTAAAGTGGATTTAAAATGACTGATGTTGAATGCCAGAATTCCTTAAAATCATCACTATTATATTATTATTCACTGTGTTAAAAAATATATTTTTTTGCAAAATATTTAATGCTTACATGAATAACATGTAACACAGTTAAGACTGTTACAGAAGCTGGTACCAAGTTTTCAAGAGAATCTAAAAGTACTAAATTGATACTAGATTTTCCGCTTCCTTTCCATTCAAGTTATGTCTTCATAAGTTTGTGGTTTGTATCCATAAATATTGGCTATTGCTTATATTTATTTCTTTGTTTATTTCATCATTTCATGCCAAAATGAGATCAACTTGAAATACATTGTGGCTTTTATACTATTTATATTTACCCTAATATGCTACATTTTTCCACTCATTATATTGCCTTCCCAGTATTTATTTTTAATTATTTAATTTATTTCATTGTACATGTGTGTGTCTCTCTGTGTATTGCTTTGGTATGTAAAGCTGCAAAGTACTGATCTGGTCACAGGGTCCTAGTATTGCTATCTGCTCCACCTGTTCAATCTGAAATAATTTTATTTCATTTTTTAATTCAACAAGAAGAAAGAAAGGAAGGAAGGAAGGAAGGAAGGAAGGAAGGAAGGAAGGAAGGAAGGAAGGAAGAAAGAAAGAAAGAAAGAAAGAAAGAAAGAAAGAAAGAAAGAAAGAAAGAAAGAAAAGAAAAGAAAAGAAAAGAAAGTCTTTCTCCAGAGCTCATAGATTAAAGAGCATCATCTGATGCAACGAGGAAGTGAGGCTTTTCTCTCCTCTGACACAACATATCCCCTGAAATCGGTATTGCTTGTAGCTAGCCTGGTTTAAACAAGCTACTAAAACCTGGCTCCTCCCCTGGGCATTAAGTGGTCCATTGGATACGTGTTTGGAATGATGTTGCTTTTATTTCTGTAGTTGCTATGGAACTGGACATGTGCAAGTTTGATGATAGAAACACAGATACACTGTCTGTCTTTGACACTAGAAGAGAGAACACTTAGAGCAGGGCCGTCTAACTTGTGGCCTGCGGGCCAGATGCATCACACGCTGGCCACACCTATGCCCAATTTAGCAAAGGGGGAAAAAGTCCCAATACGTCACATGACGCTGCTGTGACAATGCAAGTTTGACACCCCTGACTTAGAGAATATAAGAACAATCTTCTTGAATTAAACCAAGATCAGTTGAGTTCCATGATCACTTTTTTAAGTGAATATGTCTAAAACATTTCACTCAAAACTGAAACAAGGCTGTGAGGTAACTTCCCTTGCTATTTGTTTTCAATATTGATCTTAAAGGTAGAAGGATTATCATTTGAATATAGAGGAATACTTTGAATGCAGAAGGTTCCAACTTTCAGGCATATTTACTCAAAAGGATCTCAAAGCAAACAATGACAATGATTTTTACGTAAAACCTGAAATAGCGGCTACAGATTTAGATTGATATGTATCAACAGATATTTGTCACAGGTAGAAGAAAGATATTATTATTATTATTATTATTATTATTATTATTATTATTATTATTATTATTATTATTATTATTATTATTATTATTATTATTATTATTAATTTGATTTTTATACCGCCCTTCTCCCGAAGGACTCAGGGCGGTGTACAGGCAAAATAAAACAGGTAATACAATGTACAATTTAAAATACGATTAAGAAACTTATTTTATAGTTAGCCTAAGAAGTTAAAATATATAATAGACTAAAACCCCATTTAAAATTATTAATAAAAAATTTAAAATTGATAAAATTCAAGCCAGCCCCGCGCGAATGAACAGATGTGTCTTCAGTTCGCGATGAAAGGTCCGAAGGTCAGGAATTTGGCGTAAACCCGGGGGAAGCTCGTTCCAGAGTGTGGGAGCCCCCACCGAGAAGGACCTTCCCCTGGGGGCCGCCAGCCGACATTGTTTGGCGGACGGCACCCTGAGAAGTCCCTCTCTGTGAGAGCGTACGGGTCGGTGGGAGGCATGTGGTAACAGCAGGCGGTCCCGTAAGTACCCAGGCCCTAAGCCATGGAGCGCTTTAAAGGTCGTAACCAAAACCTTAAAGTGCACTCGAAAGGCCACAGGTAGCCAGTGCAGCCTGCGCAGGAGCGGTGTTACATGGGAGCTACGCCTAGCTCCCTCAATCACCCGCGCAGCTGCATTCTGGACTAACTGAAGCCTCCGAGTGCACCTCAAGGGGAGCCCCATGTAGAGAGCATTACAATAATCCAAGCGAGAGGTAACGAGCGCATGAGTGACTGTGCACAAGGCATCCCGATCAAGGAAGGGGCGCAACTGCCGAACCAGGCGAACCTGGTGGAAGGCCCTCCTGGAGACGGCCGTCAAATGATCTTCAAACGACAGCCGTTCATCCAGGAGGACACCTAAGTTGCGCACCCTATCCTTTGGGGCCAGTAACTCGCCTCCAACAGTCAGCTGCGGCTGCAGCTGACTGAATCGGGATGCCGGCATCCACAGCCACTCCGTCTTGGAGGGATTAAGCTTGAGCCTGTTTCTCCCCATCCAGACCCGTACGGCTTCCAAACACCGGGACAGCACTTCAACAGCTTCATTGGGGTGGCCCGGGGTGGAAAAGTACAGCTGGGTGTCATCAGCGTACTGCTGGTATCTCACCCCGAAGCCACTGATGATCTCACCCAACGGCTTCATGTAGATGTTGAACAGAAGGGGCGAGAGAATCGACCCCTGCGGCACCCCACAAGTGAGGCACCTCGCGGTCGACCTCTGCCCCCCTGTCAACACCGTCTGCGACCGGTCGGAGAGATAGGAGGAGAACCACCGGTACACGGTGCCTCCCACTCCCAATCAAAATTTATCAAAAGCCGCTGAGAGGTCTAATAGGACCAGGGCAGAGGAATAACTCCTATCCCTGGCCCTCCAGAGATCATCCACCAATGCGACCAAAGCTGTCTCCGTGCTGTATCCGGGTCGGAAGCCGGACTGGAACGGGTCTAGATAGACAGCTTCATCCAGGTATTGGGGTAGCTGTCGCGCCACGGCACTCTCCACAACCTTTGCAACAAAGCGAAAGTTGGAGACTGGACGATAATTGCCCAAAATAGCTGGGTCCAGGGAGGGCTTCTTGAGGAGGGGTCTCACCACCGCCTCTTTCAAGGCAGCAGGGAAAACCCCTTCCAACAACGAAGCGTTGATAATCCTCTGGAGCCAGCCTCGTGTCACCTCCTGAGTGGCCAGTACCAGCCAGGAAGGACACGGGTCCAGTAAACATGTCGTGGCGTGAAGCCTCCCCAACAACCTGTCCACGTCCTCGGGAGCCACAGGGTCAAACTCATCCCAAATAGACTCGACAAGACGTGCCTCCTCTCCCTCGCTTGGATCATCCCAATTTCGGTCCAGACCGTCCCGGAGCTGAGCGATTTTATAGATAGATTTGTAGCTATTTGCTGCTATTCTTAAGATATATGTCCAGAATTTGTAAACTTCTTTTTTAAGACATTAACTTTTGGCTTTTCCGTTGGGAAAATAAGCCACAAACAATAACATAGGTCTTTTGCCAATGTATAGACTTATCCAAAATCAATTTTTAACAAGCCTCATTGCCGTCAGCTGTGTCTGCAGGCGTGGCCTGGGGGGGGGAAAGAGTCAGGGGATGGAGGCCTCGTTATCTCTTCCACCTGGCCTGTTTCTGGCTCCTGGAGCTCTTCCCCCTCACTGTCCAAGTCACTTTCTGGCAGCAGGCCCGGCTCGGGGGGCTCAAACACAACACATTCATAATGAAGGCATGAATTTAGGCAGTATCAGTATGTGCATGCTTTGTAAATTGTTTAAAAGAAATACTTTGGATCTTGGATAAGAATGGAACTGAACTCTTTTTCCAAATCATTGTGAAACCACACACATCAAAATTCATACATCTGTTCAAGTCCCACAAGATTCGTTTATTCATCCGTATTCCACATCCTTGCACAGATACAGGATTTGTGTGTTTCCTTCTGCTATAATTATATCCTTGATTTCTGTTTTTTCTATATCTGCTGGCAAGGAAGAAAACAAAGTTAGTCTCTCTCACCACTCCAGTACTTCTGTTTTAGACTGCATCAAGATCTGTCCCACTCAGATGATGACTGATCAGGTAAAAAGGGAAAAAATAAATGGCTGGTTTTCTAAAATCAGTTTGGCTGTCCCAAATACTTCATTATATGAAAGAAAAAGAAAGATTTTGCTTTCAAAATGGCTATATAAATATGATATTCTTACATTTAATCCTCAATTTACAACCACAACTGGGATCACTATTTCCGCCATAAGTTGTTGCAATCATAAGATAGGTTGGACCCAATTTTATGAGAACTTTTATGATGGCCCTTAAGCAAATTAGATGTTTATCAAGTGAATCCTGCAATTGTTAAATTCAGCTTCCCCAATAGGCATTTTTTGACTGAACTCAGAAAAAAAAAAAAGATTGCAAATCAAAATAATGTAACTGGAGGATGCTGCAACTGCTTGTAAATACAAAGCCAGTTGCAAAGCATCCAAATTACGATCACATGACTTTGGAGTGGTGTTAAAACCATCAGTGCAGGTACAGGTTCAACTGCCATTAAACAAACGGCTGCAACGCAAGGATTACACGTATTTCTCATTTTTAACCACGCTAAAGTCTTATTGTTTTGCTACAGTCAATAATTTAAATCTGGTTCTAATCTATTTGTATGAATTAAACAGACAAGGAACTTATTTAAAGATACAATATTAATAATGATTTATATATCACGACAATCAGTTTTATGTACAATTAGATATTATTCCTAATGTCTGAATATTTCTTTATTCCATTTAACTATTATAATTAATTTGCCAGGGACCCTTTCCTCAACTGCACTAGTCAGCTAGAAAAGCTCATGTACAATTTGAACTTCCGGGTCTTCTTCTATGGACAAAGGATTGAAAAATGTATTTTGGATGTCAGAGACTTTATACTCACAGCTCCCTGAAGTGAATTATCCAAATAATTATTGAACTGACATTGGGCATTAGGACCGCCTTATCAATGACCTCCACACGTTTTTACTTGCCAGTCTACTGATCAACATTTATAAAATTGCAAGTAAACAAAACAGGCATTTATTTCCCCATGTTGATTTTGGAAAAACAAAAGTGTTTAAACCTCTCCCACAAATAAGACTGCTAAAATCATAATCACTCCCTTACTGAAACAACACTTGTAGTCAAAAGATTCTACAGCTTTGCTGGAAGCAGCAGCATCTGCAGCCAACTGTGGTGACACCCAATGATGACCCCAATGCAATGATATCATTGTGAAAAAGCCAAGATTATACATTTGCAACCCAATGTCTAATGCTAGTAAATAAAGTGTGGCATTTGTGTGATCATATCACGGGATGTGTTTTGTCAGTTGCTCCCCTTTGCCCTCTCTAAAGATGCCCTTGCCTTTGGAAGTTGACAGGCAAGCAACAAGAAGTCTAAATTACAAAAGAACTATTAGGCTTGATTCAGAGATAATCTTTTCATCTTTGCTTTTAACTACTTACTAGAAAATGAGTACAAAATATGCATATTTATAAACATTCATAACACTTGAATAGAGTTGAATACAAGAGCTGTGATGGTGCAGTGGTTAGAAAGCAGTATTGCAGGCTAGCTCTGCATTCTACTACCAGGAGTTTGATCCTGACTGGCTGAAAGTTGACTCAGCCTTCCATCCTTCCGAGGTCAGTAAACAAGGACCCATATTGTTGGGGAAAATATGACACTATGAAGCAGTATATAAATCTAAGGACTAATGGTATTGCTACTTTTTTTACATCAGAAGACTCTGTTACTTCAGGGACATATTTCAATGAATGCCACTTTTATCTCAATCTCTCTCTTTCTCTCTTTTCCCTGCATATATGGAAAATTGTTTTTGCTCTTTTCTTTCTTTTTCATTAAGAAAGAGCCACCTGCCATGCCATTCAGTCTAAATTATGGTTGCAAGCCTAGTTTGGTATAGTGCAGTGATGGCAAATCTTTTCGGCACTGAGTGCCCAAACCAGAACGCATGTGGGTGCACATGCCAGAGCCCCAAAAACCCAAAGGCCACCTGATCTTTGGATTTCTGGCACATGCATGCAGATAGGCCAGCTAGTCTTTGCATGCGCCAGAGCCCAGAAACTGGAACACTGGGGCTCCAGCATGTGTGAAGACCAGGGCTCTGGCATGTGTGAAGACTAGCTGGCCAGCACACATGTGCATACTGGAAACCAGAAAAGACGTACATGCCCACAGAGTGGGCTCTGTGTGCCACCTCTGGCACATGTGCCATAGGTTTACCATCACAGATATAGTGGTTAAGACTAGATATAAAGAGACTGTGAGTTCTACTCTTTCCTTACATTCAAAGCCAGTTGAGTGATCTTGGGCCAGTCAGTCATTCTATCTCAGCCCTGGGAAGTAGACAAATCACTTCTGAAAAATCATGTCAAGAAAACTGCAGTAGCTCTTTCAGACAGTCAAGAGGAGTCAACAGTGACAGAAGGAAGGGAGGGAGGGAGGGAGGGAGGGAGGGAGGGAGGGAGGAAGGAAGGAAGGAAGGAAGGAAGGAAGGAAGGAAGGAAATACACTTGATAGTTTACTTTCAGAAAGCAATCCCAATAGTTGCTATTCTTAATACATTGCTTGACACATGATATTCACTAAGAACCTACAGGATCTGAATTGGTATAGTAGGTAGTTATATGGTTTTAAATGGAACAATTTCTCCCTTTAGTGTGTTAAAGCTCCAAAATTACTTTTCTTGTTTAACTTCAATCTGCAGCATGATAGATTGCAAGGAGTCTGACACTTTGGACTGTAGGAATATATTTGTGTGTGATGTGAGAACAGGATATAGGTTGCTTGTACAAAAGAAGTTAAGAAAGGGGACATTTTTTAAACTTCTTAGTTTTTAGTAAGTTGACCTGATTCCTGGAAGAACATAGCTGTATTTTAGTTTTCCATTTCACCAATTTTTTTGGACCAAATGTTGGTTTGTTTGTTTTTAAGTGTGTGTGTATATGTGTATGTATGTACACATGTGCTATACACATACAAGCCCATGTTAGGTTTACAAAGCAATTGAAAGATTGGCTTCACAATTGACACATATGATGAAACTGAAACATTCTAGATTAATATAAACTATCTATTATTTTCCCTGCATGTGAAAGAATCCTTAGCTGAAAAGCAATAGAACAGTAACAAGACATACGGTCTTTCACTAAACACACATATAGGAAAATATCTTTTAGTTCTTGATAAAATGCAACAAATGAGATATAGGGAGACAGTACAACAGTACAGTTTAAGAAGTTTTACTGGGAAAAAAAGGAAAGAAAAAGAATTGCAATAAAATGTAAAACAGATTTTCTGCATCTTACATTACAATTTAGATCCTGGATATTTCATCACTGTTTGTGGTTGAGAATGGAGATTTAAATAGGATCTAGGTCTGTTTCAATAATTTAGATTGACATGACTGTGATAGGCTTTTGTTAGCAAAAGAGGCAGAAAAATACCCACATGCATTCTAGAAGCAACTAAAATCCACCAGTCACTTGGGGTAGACTGTTTTAACTTGTCTATTCTATAAACCACCAACAATTAACTAAAGAGTAATTTACCCAGTGCAATAGATTTCCTGCAGTCTCAAATCATACAAAGAAAAGGAAGGATCTGCTTTATTTTCAAGATAAGGTTAATTAATTAATCTTAATTGTTAATTATAACATCTTGAACTGCTTCTTAAAATTTACTGGCCACATTATTCTCTGTTTAATATTTTCCTTGCTGAATTTTGTTGGTTATTGCATTGTGTGTCTCTGTGTGTGTCTATGCTAGGGTTGTAAAATTAGCGGTCCTGGGCTGGATGCATCACGTGCAGGCCACTCTCACTCCAGCTCTGGAAATGGGAATGGGAAAAACATTGTAAAATGTCATGTGACGGTAACATGACGCGGTGAGTTTGACACCCATGGTCTATACAGTAAGTATGCGTGTACACACACACATACTTTATTTTGTCAGACAATACATGCACACATAAAGAAATACAGAATAAAATCATTGGAAATATACCAAGTGAAAAACAGATTGTGGATTGTTTCAGTGTATATCACATTAGGGAAATGAAAACTGAAGGCAACAAAAAAAACCAAACAAAACAGAAGTTAATACATTCTACAAATTAACATAGAGACAGTTACATTTTACTGAAACATTTTTTATTGTTTGTTTTCATTTTTGCATATGAACAAAAAAACAAGCTATCATGCAGGTGGAATGTCAGTGGTCTTTCCTTTTCACTTCCAATTCTCTTTTTTCTTTCTATATCATTATTGATTTTTAGATTGTCCACTTGACAGCTGAGATTGTTTAGAGTGCCTTGCAAATTATACTAATTTGCAAGGCACTCTAAATAAAACAGTATTATGCCTGCAATAAACATTCTGATACTACTCAACAGAATAATGGTCCTGGGCTATCAAATTTCATTGAAAATCTCAATCTTTTTATAACAGTAACATAAATTTAATATAAGTTTCATGCTAACAGTAGTGACAATATGACTTTATCTTTATTGAATATCAACACTATGCCAACATTTGAAGAGTTTTAGTTCATGTAGTACACAGAATATGTTGCAGAATCTCTTTGTATAATATAAAGGACGTGGTCACATAATATATAAGGCAGTAAAGATGACACTTTTTACTGCTAGTAGATTTCAAGATCCTGCTTGAGAATATTATTCTTAGAGTCATAACTACAAAGGTTATATAGTTTGCTTACCAGACTCTCTGCTCACATAGATAAGACTGAGAAAATGATTGTGTTTCCATCAAAGTACACAACAGAAATGATTTCAATCTTGGGGGGTGGGGAATATATATATATTGGCTGGCTCCTAACTGAAAAGGATATTCTATACAATACAATATTCTATAAGTACCAAAAAAAAACCCACCACAACAACCAATAGGCATTTTCCCCCTGTAATTGTTACAGTTACAGTGTTTTAATTGCTTGTTCATCTCTACATCTGAGATATTGAGATTCCAGAATTTATAAATATGGTTAGATTCAGAAATAAAACAGTCACTGCCACTTGATAATTTATGGATTCCATCATCTTGGAATTTGTAGCTGTTTTGAGGTCCAGTTACTCTTGAAAGCCAAGGTTAAATTTGTGTTTATTCTGTCACATCTTCATCTGCAAAATTGCAATAGAGTCAAAGTGGAGTGAGACTTAATTTCTGAAGTTTCTTAAGAGTATTGCTCTGTGGCTCAGACTGGTAAGACAGTCTGTTATTAACAGCAGCTGCTTGCAATTACTGCAGGTTCAAGCCCCACCAGGCCCAAGGTTGACTCAGCCTTCCATCCTTTATAAGGTAGGTAAAATGAGGACCCAGATTGTTGGGGGCAATAAGTTGACTTTGTATATAATATACAAAGGGATGAAGACTATTGCTTGACATAGTGTAAGCCGCCCTGAGTCTTCGGAGAAGGGCGGGATATAAATGCAAATTTAAAAAAAAGTATTCTCAATTACGCACATTCACATACATACTGTACATATCCCATGTAACACAAACTGTGGTTGTAAGCTAAGCTTAAGGAAAAGTCAACACGTTCTGCTTGTTCAAAATAAGGTACTCCGCACTGTTAAAGTTTAAAAATGTAAAGTACACATAGTAGAAATATAGATGAGCAGACTGGTGGCTTGTAATGTAATCGGCAAATTTTTAAGTATTATTTGGAAGCCTTTGAAAAGATCATTTTTTGAACTATGCATTCCAGGGATGATATTGTTGCTAATCATAATAACGTTAAGAAAAATACCTCTGAATAACACAGATTGCAAATAATGTGTCCCAAGAGAAATATTAATCAGAACCTATTTGCTCCTAATTGAATTGAATGTTCATGAGAGTTTTGGAAAAGCATGTGGCACTGCAATCTACCATTTATAAGTCTGTGCATAAATTCCAAACAATTTTATTTTCAGATCCCTGAAGGAGTTTTCAACTATATTTCCCCTTTCTATCTTATTTTTTGAATTGAACTGAGGATTATTTTTAAGGGGAAAAAATCTATGCCATCCACTGAGCAATGTCATAACTGCAGGTTTCTCTCTCTCTCAAGCAGTTACTCTATTATTCACCTTGACTAAATTGGCACCATATACTCTGCATTTTGACACCCCCCCCATGGATCATATTTTACATTGACAGGCCACTGCTTCTTCAAACACTTATGCCTTAGTTGAGTTTTTCTTATAAAAGGAAGTAAGAAAAGAAAAAGAGAATCGAGAAAAAACAATTCCATCAACAACCTGCAAGAAAGCTAAAAGCTGTAATTTTTGCTTCTGTAGGGGTCAATGAAAGAGTCTAAGATGGAGTTCAGTAGCCAGATAATATCTTTGCCCCAGTTGCAGACCTGCAACAGCGACACAGTGTGAACGGATTTTTCAACACGTTTAGGGGAAAAGGCAGAAAAGGTACAAGAAATGGACAAAAAATGAGAAGTAGAAAGATAAACATCTAAGCTAAAATAATTAGCTGAGCGATCTATGAGAAAGCACGAAGTTTTCAACAATTCTCCTGATGAAGCAGGTCTCAGCATGAAGCAGATGGACCTGTAGAAAGAAGCTCCTTGCTGGTTACAAAGAATAGCCCTTATGGACGCAGTGGAATAGCTACACACTGGGAATTCAGCAAAGGTCAAGTTTTCAAGCCTGCAAGCTAAGTGAAGTACCACACGATAACACTGTATTTGGAGAATGGGGGAAACAGGGTGGAGAGAGGAATGTATTAGGTATTTTGCAAAAGAAAACTGAAAAAAGTAACATTTTGGTTCATTTCACATGCAAACAAAAGACATTTGTATCCCGACTGTTTTCTACATCCGGTGCAAAGTTTCGATCATCAGCTGCATCTTTGGAGTACAGTGAAACCAGAAAAAGGGTGTGGCTGTGAAAAATGGGGTGAAACCTAGAAAGGGTCACCATGACTTGAGGCAATGAAAATCCTACACTAATATATCATAGGATTCTTGTGAAACCACAGGTGAGATGTTCATCAGCTGTGAGCTAAAACTTTCACTGCAACGTATCTTTCTGAATTGTTCTTCCCTCCAGGACTTATATAATACAATGGCATTTCCTTTCTCTTCTTCAAAATAATAATAATAAAAAATCTTATGACACCAGCAATTTTTTTTTCTCTTCACCCAACATTCATGTATAGTAATTATCCAAATTTGAACGTGATCAAAATAATTGGAAACAAAAGACCTAAACAATGTAGGTATACAAATCTGCATAGTAACAAAGGACAGGCAAAAACAATGCTCCCCAAAAAAGCAATCACTTGTAAGTACTGAACTGGGGACTGACAGTCTGAAAGAAAGAAAGCAGCAGTAGCAGCATTTTAAGAATCTAAAAATATCAGTTACTCCTAGCAGCCTACACAGTACTAAAAGCATCATTCCCAGGAGTGGACATGTCGGAAGGAAGCTGGATGGTAGAAGGACTTGAACACTTCTCTTCCCATCTACATATAGCCATGTGCACATACAGATAAATATTGTGTAAATTATTTCTAAATTACTAATCATCTTTTTAAGTCAGGAAACATTCATGTTCTTAATTTTAATTATTAAATTTTGTAAATGCTCATTAAGTCAGATAAGCATTAGATGTATAGCTTCCCATCCTGTTTACAAAACTGCAACTAACTCTGTCAGCTATAGCAGTGCTGGGATTCAGCCGGTTCTGTCCGGATTGCGCAAACTGGTAGCGGCGACTGTGGGAGGCTCCACCCACCCGCCTGGATGTAATGCGCAACTACTGCACATGCCCAGAATACCATGTGCATGCACTCACATTTGCGAACCAGTAGGGAAGGTAAGTAAATCCCACCTCTGAGCTATAGGTATAGATATAACTAGCTATAAAAATAAATAAATATAGATATAAATAGATATAGATATATTGCAATACAGCACAAATAAATGATATATAGTAGATGTAGATATACAATAGATAGATGATATATAGCTAGTGTTGTGTCTGTGCCCCCCGAGCCGGGCCTGCTGCCAGAAAGTGACTTGGACAGTAAGGGGGAAGGACTGTCAGGACTTACCTCAGGAGCACCGGCTTGCCTGCCTCAGCTCCAGTAGCCAGAAACAGGCCAGGTGGAAGAGATAACGAGGCCTCCATCCCCTGACTCTTCCCCCCACCCAGGCCACGCCTGCAGACCCAGCTGACAGCAATCAGGCTTGGTTTCGTAGGCAGGAGAGGAGGGAACAACAGAAGCAAGGGTGGGGCAGGCCTAGGAAGTGCTGAGTCATGGAGCCACACCCCACAGGATATAAAAGGCAGCAAGAGCTGCTGTGTCTCTTTGTAACAGGCAAATCCATTGATTACGAGCTGAAGTTTGTTTCTGAGTGACTCACCAGCGTCATGGAAGATAACGGATTCTCTTGGCATACGCTGGCTATTCTGCTGCCAGAGCTGATAGTGACGGCTAATTAAGCCATCATTCGGACGGAGGCGAGGGAGGACAGAACAGCTAGCTAGTTATAACTAGATAGTGATAGAGATAATGACAGATGGCAGATAGGGAGGGAGGGGTAGGGATAGGGAGAGAGGGAGAGGGAGAGAGTCTGACTTCGGAGTGATTACAATCCCAATGGCAAGAACTAAAGAAAAACCCCATGGGTCTGATTATGGAGAAATTGTCAATGCCCACATTCATCTAGTTTATACTCACTCTAGCACTTTGTTTCATCAGGTTTCCTTAATGCTCCCCATCCTGCCCCCAAAGAAATGGTGCAATTTAAGCGAAGTTAATTTTGCATTATTAAGAGCTTCCAATAAGTGATGCCTCAACAGCAGAAAGTTACTTCTATACCCTCCTCTGCTTTGTCAGAGGCTATGAAAGTAAAACATTGAAGAACAATGCACTGGCATTTCTGCCTGCAATTTCCATGGTATTAGGATGAAATGTAGTTTAAAACATCTTAAACTTGGCTGAAAATTGGGATTGTCACAACTGAGAGGGATCAGAAAATGTTTGAATCTTTAATAAGAAAGGCAAGGGAGTTTCACTGAATATTAATATTTACACTAGTTGCTAGTTCACTGTGTTAGGAATTTAATTCTAGATTATTTTAAAAAATGTAATAGTTTCATTCTCTACATTTGTGTTATTTTATTGTCAAATCCACTAAAATCAATGCACCTATAATAGAAATATAAAAATGATTGTATTTCCCATGGCAATGTATAATTCCAGATGAAAGTGAAATTTTCAAATCATGCTCAGGCACGGCATGGGAAATCTGCACTTTTTAAGGCTTTAAAGTGATTCCAGAGGCTTCAGCTTTAATTCTGGCAAAAGCACTAAGGAAAGAGAAATAATCCTTTCCTCAATCCCATTGTCTTAAATCTAAATTGGCTTTGAAGCTTCTCTAAGCCTCCTAGGGGAAAAAATACAGACACTTTACCAATATCTACATTTTCCTCCTTATAAATCTAGTAGAAAACCATCATGTGTTTTAAGCACAAATCATGTGGTACCTCATCCTACTCAAATTCTGAGAAAATGTCAAGATTGAGACGTTCCCATTATATAAATTTGGTAAGTCTTGCTACTTTAAGTGGTTTACAGAGTCAGCGTATTCTCCTCAACAATCTGGGTCCTCATTTTACTGACCTTGGAAAGATGGAAGGCTAAATCAACCTTGAGTCGGTGAGAATCGAACTGCCGAACTGTTGGCAGTCAGCAGAAGTAGCCTGCAGTGCTGCATTCTAACCACTGTGACCCCACAGCTCCAGCCACCACCTAACCATGATTTATGGCTTTGACGAGAAGCACACCAATGAATGCTAGTTCTATCATTATATTGTAAGAATACATTAACTGTAACTTGAAAGTCTGAAAGTATTTCTCTCTCTCATTACAATGGGTCCCTTCTGATATGCTTCCCATATCACCCACATTCTTCTGTAGAGCTGAGATACTTTGCAGGTTGCCCAGTCTGCAGATCTTCTTCCTTCACCTAAGATCTTTCCTACCTATTATTGCACATACATATTTAGTTTTGAGAAAGTCCAGCTCCAAAGGAATTTAAGGCAGATGTGCACCTCAGGCAAGCAATGCAATGCAATCCTAAATTTATTTATTCTGATACAGTTCAATGGGGCTTACTGCTAATTCAGTGGGCACAGAATGCCTTCTGTATTATTAAGAAGACTGCTTGGAATAAAACACAAGCACACACACAAATACTGTATGCAGCTTGGAAAGTGAACAACAAAAGACAGACTCTGCAAAAATTTGTCTTGCAGAGTTAGAAATGGAGTTCATTGGAGTTCGAGGCAGGCATGCAATTTGGTTTTGAGAAAGTGCATGTGGTGAGGAATAGACAGCCAAATGACTACTGCATGGAATACTTAGAACTGCTGGCAATGTGTAGTCAGTGAGAAGAGCTGTGTTGAGGTAGGACTGATTGTGTTTCACATTTTTCTTTCTCCCCAGTCTCTTAAGGAACCAATTCATGTCTTCCTGGAACCCAGTTTGAAAAACCTTATAATAGAGCATCATAGAAAATGATAGTTGACCTAAGCTTTATGTACTCAGTTACAAAAATGTGGTTTAAACAGCAAAAAAATATGCCAAAATAATCTTAATATAACTGCAGCTGAATAAATGATCTGAAGGCATTTGGCCATATTTCTTCCCAGCAGATCTGGCTTGAGGCAAGTGAAATTCTCATGTTTCCCAAATACAGTTGCACATTCCAGTTCATTATTCAAACAATAGATTAGCTCTCTCTCTCCCTCTCTTTCCCATCATATAACCATATGGTAAAAAAAGAGAGAAGAAGATAGGAAATAGGGAAGGGTTTGGGCCTCAGAAAAAATTATAGGTGGGGATTTTCTTTTATTAAGATACTTGCAAGCCAGTTGTTTAAATGTTGATGTCACATCAAAACCCACAGATTATACCATGGAAAGGCAAATACAACTCTTTCCCATCCAAACATTGCTCAGATTTAGGAATTCCTTTGCAGGCCTAAGAAGCTCCTTTATGTTACTTCCTAAACTGTTTTGGATTCCATGGTTCATGATGCCATCTCCCTTGTGTATTAAAAAAATAAAAATAAAAGCTCTACCATGATAGCTGAGGTGACACTAAAAATTAAATGGACCTTTACACATTGCAGTGGCTTGAAAGTTATGGAGGAATATGGAGATGACCCTGAAAAAGGAATTCAGTGATAATTATATATAAACATTTATATAGCTAGCCTTGATAGACAGGAGGAAGTGAGGGAAAAAAAGATCAAGATGTTATGTGTTAATTCTCTTTAGTATAAAAAGAGAGAGAGAGAGAAATTCTGTTAGGATTTCAAGGTTATTGTCATTATACACTCTAATAAGAAAGTAGAGTTTCATTAGTTCATGTAGGGTCTATCTGCTCTGGCTCAATTGCTTCTATCACTTCTGATAACTTGGTGATTTTGTGGAATGTCCTTAGTCTATCCAACTGAGAGGAAAAAGACGATGAAAAAAAATATACAGTGTGAAGGAACTCTATAGTAGATGCCTACTTTTGCTGCCTTCTGTCCCTGCTTCTTTCCTCCAACAGCCTTTGGATTGTGATGCAGTGTTCTAATCCTGGGGACATTATTCAATTATTGTACAGAAGGATGGTATAAATTGCCACTACTGTGTTCCCTGTTCAATTCTACCCTCAAAAACAAATAATATTAAAACTTGAGCAGGAGAAATTGAGGTAAGCAAAAGCTGGATGCTGGACCTGCATCCCCCTCAGAAGTCTATAACATATGTTATATTTACATTTCTCATTTCATGCTCTTAGGACTCAGAGGAAGGGAGCAATCAACCATCTTTCAACTAGTCAAATGGGCACAATCTAAGTGCTGGAGCAGCACATTAATTCAGAAGCAAGAAATACAACCTGACCCTTTTACCCAACTATTGTTTAGTTCTCCTGAAGGTGTGATAAACTTATTTGAGTGGAGCTTCTAGAGCTTAGAAGTTGAATGTAAGGGTAACTATATATATATATAAAAGGAACAATGGCTATGAGTTGCATGGAAATGTGTACTGAAGGGTAGGATGGGTCTCTTAAAATGACAGGGTAATAATTTTGCAATTGTATTGTCATCTTTCCTTGTAATTATCTATTTATTGCACTGTAAAGTCTTTTAGCCACTCGGTTGTCATTATCACAGAGAGGCCTTTGAGAAAAATTAAGACTTTTACTGCTTGGTAGAAGAATGGTTCGACTACTCTGACTATAATATGATGGCAGGAAATAATTCCTTTCAGGATATATTATATTTAACAGCAGCAAAATTATTCTGGTGTGGTTTAGCTGACCATGATTATTAGAAAATGCTATTTCTGCTTTTTTCTTTCCATCTTTCCCAGCCCTGTTTTTGCCTGTTCCCCAAATAGAATGCCATTAATGAAAGCACACACATAAATCTAACAGTAATGTAATAAAGAGTACATAGTAAACCAGTTCTTATCTGCTTTCCTGGAATTGACAAAAATCTGGATTTATCTTACAGAAGAAAGGTGTAGAATTAAAGAAAAGAAAAATGAAATTTTATGTATATTGAATGACAATTTAATTCAGAAAACCAGATAAAATGTAAATCCAGCTAAACAAAGCAATTGTGCAAGGCTGTGCCTCAGAATAACTTTTTTCCTTCGTAATAACTTTAAAATAGACCACCCTTTTATCTTCTCAAAAATTTAGCTCAGGTAAACTGGGTCCTGATGTTGTAGTCTCATACATGTTTCATGTGGCCACAGAGACTTATGACTTAATGTGGCAAGTCATACATTAGATTGTTGTAAAATATGAAATATGTTTACCCACAAATCTTACTAAGGAAAATATGAGAATTTGAATTACAAAGTGTTACTAACATATGTGTTTGTTTTTTTGTTACATTCTGTTTTGTTCCTGCATTTAAGCTAAATTAAAATAATAGTAAAAGCATCATTTTTAAATTTTTGGATGATCGCCTGTCATAAACACATAACATTCAAATATAGTCTGATTATCAAAATTTCTCCAGGACAGATCGCAAATTTAGTACAATTATTATCTGAAATTAACTAGTGCATGATAAAACTAATAGGAAATGGTTTTTTTGGATACAGTAAATCAAAGCTAATGAACCATACATTGGCAGTTTTATGTTGTAGGTTCTAATTAGAAAGTATGTTAATGAAATTGGGGCATTTACTTAATTGCTGTGAACAATTATTTTCAAATTAAGGCTGGCAATTAAAATCCATGATTAAGCTCAGAGAATATGTTTTCTCCTGTCCCACAGATAACTTATTTTGCTCAATGTGCTATACTTGGTAGTCAACAATGAAAAGTATCTGTCAATTAACCAAAGTAAATCACATGTCAGGCCTGATGTAAATCCTGACTGAGCACACATTAGGGAAAAAAGCAATTTATGTTCTATCTCAGTATTTAAGAAACTTAAGATCACCTAGGAATGCATTAAGCCACCTCTTTTTTTCCTTTTCTTGGCAGGGGGAACTAAATTTGAATGTAAATTGGGGCTGATAAGGTCAAAGAAAAACTGTAATTATCATTTATATAACTGGTTTATGCAACCACTCTATTTCCTAGCTAAATATTTTCCCTCTATTTGCATATAGATTTTCACCATTAGAGTTTAAGATGCAATACCATGATCTCTGAGAAAATATCCTTGAGACACGGGATATTAAAGAACTTGTCTGCAAGAGGAGAAGGAAATGTGCAGACGCAGGAGAATAACAATCCCACTGAGACAGTGAAAATCTACTTCCATTGGTCCTCTGTCACTGATGTTCTTTTAGGAAAAAAGAAGCATGTCAAATACATGCTCATGATCAAAGCAGATCTGAGATTTTCAAGATTGAAAGCTTTCTCATTCCTCCAGCGCTCTGGATAGGAAGGACACTTACTAGAAAAATGTGTTGCATCTCTGACTAAAATGCAGATTTAATCACTTGCAAATTTAAAATTATATGCAGACTGTCACAAAAATGGAATGAAATTACCTGTACTTATACTATAGAGTGGGAGTTTATTAGTAATAATGGCATTACCAAAGTAATCAAACAAACCCCATGTGATGCAGATGCCATTAGATCATGAGCCCTACTGGATACAATCTGTTACTTAATCTCATCAAGAAAGGCTGCTTGCTGGTCCGCAGGTTAATGATGTAACATGTCTGGGTTGACCTCAGGAGCACCAGGCCTGAACTGTATTGAACAACTGAAGTGAATTCCATTTGATCACCTCTAGGATAAATAAAGTTGTAATAAATGTATTATTTCTGTTGAATTTTAAAATCAGCATCTTAAATCAGCACCTTAAAAACTACAGACTATTCCATACCTTTTTTCTATACTAAATGTTAAAGGCACTTTTTTTTCTGCAAAATTTAACTGGAAATATGCACACAGACACATTACCCCCAAAAAACCAACAACAACAAATCTCCAACAAGCAATGGGGAAAAAATGAATTTAGTAGGCAAAACTGTATTTTGAGCTTTTCTGAAGAAAATATAAAATATTTATTTTGATGACATTACCAACTGAATCATTGATAATCTACCAGTATAAATTGGTACTCACTGTAGCTACTAATATATCTGAAATTGACATTATAATTAGTGTTCCATTTTTCCCTGGTACTAATCGATAGCGGACAAGTAATTTTTTTCAATCTAAGCATTCATTGGCTAATTTCCTAAAATACAGTCTAAACAAAATGTACATTAAAAAGAAACTTTAGTAGATAAATCACTTCTGTCACTATATTTGTCTTTTTGACATTTCTTTCTCTAGTTATTGTGTGGATTGATAAATCTCTTTGATTTCAAGTGTTTTCTCTGTAAAATTGGCCAGCATGGGAAGAGAAAAAAAAGGAAAAATCACTTTTTCACAGTCGGGTAAGAGGAATTAGAGTAATTAAATACTTGTATTATTCACACTTCAGTGGAATTACATAAGTACACCTTATTATTAGAGGCAACAAGTTTTCCTGACTGGCGATGTGCTATTAAGGCAGTATCAAGTCTTAGCAATCACAGAAACAGACTTTCTCCAGGATGAACTATTTATTTATTAGATTTTTATCCCTCCTTTAATTACTTTATAAGTAACTCAAGATGGTAAACATACACAATAGTCTTTCCTCCTTTCACTTTCCCCACAACAAAGACCCTGTGAGTGGGTTGAGCTGAGAAAGAGTGACTTTCATGCCTAAAATGGGACTGGGACCAGCTGGTCTGGTTTCTGGGCCAACATCTTTGTCAAAGAGGCTATCTATGATTCTGACTCTGACTCTGTAGGTCTTCTGGTGAGGCCTTCATTTTCATTATAATCAAGTTCTTTCACCTTATTGCTATGCTGGTCATCCCCCTTCTCTCCCCCCACCTCTCTTTTTTCTCCATTTCCCTCTCCCCTTCTTCCCCTCCAGCATTACAGACTTCTCAGGAGAGTTAGGTCTTCACATAATATGTCCAAAATATGTTAATTTGAGATTTTGACCATTTGTGCATCCAATAAAAACCTTTTATTGCTTTTTTTCAATGATTCATGAGTTAACTTTTTTTTTTTTGGCTACCCATTGTATTCTCAGGAGTCTTTACCAATACAAAAGTTCAAAAGCATCAGTAATCTATTTTACCTATTTTTTCAGAGTCCAAATTTCACTTCCATAGAGTTACAGTCAGCTTTCAGCTAGACCAAATAGACAATGATCCAGGGCATCAAAACTTAGGAGACACCGCTACTGTCCCTCCTTCTGTTCTCAAGGGTCCGAGCCCAGGGTTTGACATCTGCATCATTATAAAATGCAAATGTTTGCATTGGTGATAGGTACTGTAGTTGCCATTAATGTATCCTTGGAACACCATGTATCATTAAACTGGCAAGGTATAAGCATATCGTCAGAAAATCTATTGCCTGCAGAATTACTTTGTAAGTATAAACACATCACAGTATATGACTATCTTTTCCAAGTTCCTCATTGCTACCAAGTTCCAGTCTCCAGAATATTTCTTTGCTGATTTCTTTGCTATTGATAATTGATTCTAAAAAGCTATCCACTATTACAGTAGTCCCCAAGTGGCTTGGGGGCCCAGATGGGAGGGAGAAGGGAACCAGGCCATGTATGCAGCTGCCCGCTGCTTGCATGAGTGGAGCTGGCCCGATTCCTAATAGGTCATGGACCAGTAGTGGGCTGCTGCCCAGGGGTTGGGATCCCTGCACTATTGGACAATGGTCTAATAAGGGAAGTTTGAGCTTAAAGAAGAATCTCTTCTAAGATACATCCTTCACTTCTACTCTTCTGGACTTAGATTTCTCTTAACAGATTGTTTTTTTAGGCTGCAACTCTTCTTCCTGTTATCAAAGAGAAGGAAACCTGAAATAGCAACAAACAGAATATTCTGTTCTATTGGATTGGAAAACAAAAACAAATGATAACTTCCTATAAGGGTCTTCAACCACACATTAATCCCTGTTACCCTTCTTAATTTATATTGACTTATATGACTTCCCATCTCCTCAATGCAATTTTCAGTGGCTAATAGGAATTCAAATACAATAAAAGCACAATTATGGATGCATATTTATACTATAATGGGTTCTGAATTAGAATAAACATACATTAGAATTAACGTATTATTTTTCCTTGATAAAGATTTCCAATATACAAACTCCATTAGCTTCTTGAACCCTATCACAATTAAAGAGACATATTGGAAGACATGCAGGAGGATGAACTTACATATGAGGACCAACAGTGCCTTCATAGGACCTTTCTCAAAGAAACAATTTTTTTTCAAAAATTCTCTAATATATTGAATGTATAAGTAACATAGTTTTTGAGTTTGATTATCTCTGAAACAAATACTCAGAATTCTATCTTCTTGGGGAGAGTAGCCTCACTATTGAAAAAGTTCAACAAAACAAATTCCCTTAAAATGCCTTGTCTTGGAATATAATTGGTGTTTAGGAATCAAGGAAGTCTGCAAATCACTGGACCAATGATTGTACAATAAAAGGAAAGTCACTCATGTTCTGTGTTGTGACTATGTATGTGCAAAAGTGCCACACATTCTACACATGACAATTTAGTTTAAGATAATTCTAAATCAATTTCTGTTTCATAAGTTGAATAACAATTGGTGGGGAAAAATGCAGGAGAATTCTTTATCTAGTTCTAAACTGTTATATTAAAACAAACCTAATATAATTTTAGAGTATCAATACATCTTATGGTACTATTTTTGTTAAACCAATGCTTCACATGCAACCTTCTGTCTACATCCATCTAAAATATTTATATACTATTTTCCTCCAAGTTGAAGGCCAGGTTACAATATAATTTAAAAACACACCACAAACTTTAATAATATATTTTTTTAAAAAAAGATTATACTGTAATGACGGTGAACATAATTAATAGCAGCAATAAAAAGATATAGCTTTCAGGCTTTTAAACTGTCCTTCAACTATTATTGAACAGATGGGCATCAATTGTGACAACAATGGAATTCAGTTCCATAGCTTTTCTTCGAGTTTCTTCCTCATACTAAACAGACTCCATAGGAGAGTACATTGATTTCATTAACCTTGAACAAGTTCTTATTGAATTATATAGAATGATAAGTAGTAAATCACAAGATAAAATACCTGCAAATAACCAGGCTGGAAGCCAAGAGACCATGAGCTCTAGTCCTATCTTAGCCATAAAAGCCAACTTGGTGACTTTGGGCCAGTCACTTTCCCTCAGCCCAACCCACTCCAATAACCAATGGTTATTGTTGTAGGGAAAATAGGAGGAGGCAGGCAGGCTATTAGATATGTTTACTACCTTGAGTTGTTTATTAAAATAATAAAGACAGTAAATAATGTAACTAAATAAATAACAAACAACTCTTGTATTGGGCTGAGGAATGTGACCAAGAAAGATAGAGTCACCTGGTGGTTTTCTATCACTGAGAGTGAAGTTGAACTTGGGTCTCGTCATTCCTAGTCTAACTCTTTAACCAATGCACTCTACTAATGGCTCAGTTCGCAGACTTATCCAGAATGGCTAACTTTCAGAGAATTCTCATTATTTTAATGAGCAAAACTGACAAATCTAACCAAATTGTTTTATCTTGTTATATAAAAGTAAAGGTAAAGGTTTCCCTGCCCTGTCCAGTCATGTCTGACTCTTGTGGGTGGTGCTCATCTCTGTTTCTTAGCTGAGGGAACCAGTGCTGTCCTACAGTACCTTTCTATTTGCCTCATTATATGAAGAAGTTAAAACACTAAACTATAGGCTCTTCTCCAGGGTATATTAATGTCAGAACAATTTCTAAACAGCACCGCTTACTAGACAGAGTAAATTAAAAGAGAAGCCAAAGATTAAGATGTTTGTGAAATGGTGTCTTATAGGTGACAGGCATCATGCCAATAGATGCCTTCGAATCTAAGCACTAACAGATTCTACCAACATCTGTATACAAATGTGACAGATTGAAACTCAAGCATTATGCTTTATTTCCCCCTCTCTTTTCCTTCTATCTATCAAGAGATTTATTGATTCTTGGTTTTCTTATGCAGTATACTATGCAGTATAGGATGAGACAGGAAAGAGCAAACCCTCTTACAGGGACCTCTATAAGATACATAAGATCAAATATTAATGGAGATAGAAAAAAATGCAACAATTGAAAGGGACTAGTTTCATCTATACTTAGGAAAAGCATGGACCCTTCGATTTGTCTTGATTATTCTTCTCCTTGGTAATAATGTATAGGAACATTTAATCTGTGCAGAAGATCAACAGCTGCTAGGGCATGTCTACACCAGAAATGCAGTCTTTTGTAATGTTCTTCAAGGAATCCAATTTTCTAGGATATGGGCTGAACTAGAACTACATGTACTTTTTTCTGTGTATTGTTATTATTATCGTCAAGAAATTCCAGCCATTTCAGATAGCTTCCCCCCCCCATGCACCTAAAAGCTACTTCTTTACTCGTATTAAATAAATACTAATGCACTTTATTTGTATTAAATAACTACAAATGGACTTGCTCCAGAAAGCAAAGTAGATAATCCCTTGCTCCATGCCAGAAATGTAAGCCCCATTCTTTAATCTAATCAGTCCATTTTATGTCATTTCAAATAATTCAGACAAAATGTGTCCATCTTCCAAAACATCTGAACTCTAAAATCAAACAAATGAGTGCAGCTCTCATTAAAGTAATTTAGACAACTGCAACCGAGCATCTGCTTAATTATTTTAAATCATTTAGTAGTAGGTTACTGCCTTTAGCCATATGGAGCTCTTCTTTTTGGCCGTTCTGCTCCTCTTAAATCCTTCTTTTGACATTTATTTATGCTATGTACATGCTCTTCCTCAGATCCTTAAAATGTTCTCAGTTTACTTTTCAAGTAGTTCACTTGTCTTCCTAGATTGTTTTAATCTCTACCATTTTATCTCCTTACCCTCCCCACCTTCTGCTTTGTTTAACACTGAAGTTCATTCAAAGACAGGCAGAATCCCTTCAAAGCAGAGCAGCATGGCCAGTGTCATTCATTGTTTTTTCTCCTCTTCTGGTCTCTGTCTGATATTAGAGTATCTCATCCAAAAGCTTCACAACCCACAACCACCCCCAAAATTTCTTCACACTTTGCAGGTGTGATTGCTGAGCATGCAGGACTGTCACGTAGCATGTGTTTAACAAATGATTATTGGCATCTCACTGAGCCTGGCTTCACAACCACTGCAAAAATTAGCTTTCTGAGCATATAGTGTCAATTAAACATGCTTTAAGTCTTCTCTAAGCCAGACGGTTGTATTAAAACAGGATGGAACTAAGAAATGGGTGAGTTTGTTTGGATCTTAACAGATCATCCTTAATAGTTTCATTTATCTAAATTATTACTAACTATATTCAGTGGCACTGCTTGAGTTCACCTTTTTAAGGATTCTACACAAGAACTGTGTGCAATTTAACAGAGCTGGATTTAAAAAATGGGATTAGCTGAATCAACTCAATGGTAAACAGGGAGGAGGAGGAGGAGGATAAAGAATAGAGGATAGAGAATAGAGAATAGAGAACAGGGAACAGAGAACAGAGAATAGAACTAAGGAATAACAAGTAAACCTGTTTTGGCAATGCCAAAGTTAAGATCAGCAACCACCAGTTTTCTTAATTAGTATTAGAAAGCTTATTAGAGAACAATGAAAGAGTTAAGGCTTCCTCCCAAATTCACACCTAACACAACATAAATTGAAAAATTCCCTTTAAATGAAATAGTTGAAGATTTTCAGATGAAGAAAAATTGGTTTTAAGACTAGAGTTCTCCCAGATAATAGACCTGCACAGACCAAAAAAAGACTATAGGAATTGGATTAGAAAGAATTACATTGCAATCCAAATTCATTCATGATAAAACACCTGGGCAAACCACACATTATTCAAATCCAGTTTATTTTTTGTAGAGTTGTAAGAATTCCAGCAACTCTTAAAGCACAAGCAACATGCAAAAAAAAATGGCACGTGAATTAGAATAAAAATAAATATTAAAGCAATTACTTTAGACAAGATTGTTTTTTGTTGTTTGGAAACCTGTTATTTGTCAGTTTATTATGGTTGAAGTCATAGGTCATTGTATAAGATTTACATAGCGGAAACTACTGAACCAAGTGTATCAGAGGGAGCTCTTTATATTCATACATTCAAAAATTATCCCATCACTTTACGGCTTTGTGGCAAAAATTCTGGGAGATTTAGGCAACATGATCTCATTACACACAAACCTCATCATAGTTTAAACCAGGGGTGTCAAACTCACATTGTCACATCGTTGTCATGTGACGCATTGGGACGTTCTCCCCCTTCGCTAAACCGGGGGTGGGTATGCCCAGCATGTGACACATCCGGCCCACAGGCCGCAGACACCCCTGGTTTAAGTGATAGGTGATAGTAATCTTGTACTTTATTTTTTTTCCTCAGCTCACAGATTAAGAACAGTGAATATTTATTCATTTATTTCTCACTGGCCATATTTTCCAGTGGAAGATTCCTACAGAGGAGTTTATAAATCTAAGAAACTCAAATCAAATAACAAAATATCTGAAGGCCGACCTGACTCTATATTATAAACAAATCTCTGGGATGGTTTTGATATTCTGAATCACCGCTCACTTTCTATACTAAATCCTTTTATTGTCATTATTACAATGTCCTTGAGATGGACAGCCATATAAATTCAATAAATAAATAAATAAATATATTTTAAAATGATTTCTATCGCTGCAGAACTGTGGGGTGTTCACAGAGTGCTGTGGCATGAATGCGCTTGCTATTTGTCTGTCTCATGGGGAAGCAAGCTGCAATTATCAACTGAAAACCTGCCTGTCTGAAGTTTTTACTGCAGGGAAGGTCTTCCTATTCTGCAAAGTAACAATTAGAGGATGTATAATCAAGGCAGCCTCACCAAGTTACTGGCAGTGAAAGAAAGAACCCAACAAAGTCCTTCAGCTGATAATGCAATTAGAGGCTTGGCAAAGATTGACAGGGTCACACCAGGCCATTGAAAAACCCTTGATTGCCGGAAAGCAGCTTGATTTGCTAGTAATGACAGAGATGGGAAAGAGGCTTTTTCTTTAAACTCAGATTTTTATGAAGTAGGAACATAGCCTTCTTTCAATCATTATAAATGTAATAAAGATCAACACTGAAAGTCGGTACTATGACTCCCATAGATGTCACAAGTCTCCCACATTCCCTAGTCCTTTTAAAAGATTGATATAATTTAAAAAGAAAAAGAATCTGGTTCCTACAAAGCAAAGCATCGTCTTCTTATGAAAAGCTTCCACCAATTTGAGCAACACATTGTAAACATTCTGGACGATGTCTTCTTAAAAACAAATCTTTCTAGTTATCTGCAAAAATGCCTCTCCCTGAGGGTAGCTGCATGCCCCACCAAAATGGATAGGGTAGATTTCTTCAAGTACCTTCTCTTCAACATTGCCATATTGCTGGTCCTTGGAAACATGTTTTTTCCATTGAAGCACCTGCCATTTGGAATATCTATCCCCTTGAGGTCTGATAAGCCCTTTTTTAAAACCTTCTGGAGAGTAGTTAAGACCTAGGTCTTCCCCCAGGCCCTAGGATAGAGTGAAGAAAGAGTGAGATTTTCATGGACTGAATCAAGGAGTGGATGTTTTCTGGTTTTAGTTTTATTCTGGTGTTATTTATGGTGGTAAGGTAAAGGTAAAGGTTCCCCTCGCACATATGGGCTAGTCGTTGCCAACTTTAGGGGGTGGTGCTCATCTCCGTTTCAAAGCTGAAGAGACAGCACTGTCCGAAGATGTCTCCGTGGTCATGTGGCCGGCATGACTCAATTTATGGTGGTACACATTGTTTTACTGGTTTTAAAGTGTCCAGTACTGGTTTTAAAATGGGTAGTTATACAGATATTTTAAATAAAAATCAATACATATAAATCACTGAAAAACAAGGCATATTGTTATAGAGCAGAGGTGTCAAACTCATGTCATCTTGGTGGCATCACATATTGTATTGGGACTTTTTCCCTCTTCGCTAAACCGGGAGTGGGTATGGCAAGTCATGACGCATCCAGCCTGCAGGCTGAGAGCCCTGTTATAGAGGAAATTTAAGATGTTGTTGTCATAAATAAATCAATCCAAATGAGATCCATGAAAATCTATGGGTGGTTTAGATATTGTCCCTAAGTACTGCTACTACATTTCTATGAGTTTGGATCAGATTCTGCATATTTTTGATGTCATTGCCATCCTTCAGTCCATGGTATCGTGCTCTGGAAAGAAGTCCTAAAACATCATCTAGTGTGACTAAAAAGGCCAATTCGAGAGTGGCAATCCCTTCCACACTGAGGGCAGATACATTCGGTCCCAGCTCCCAGATTTTGCTGGTTCTGGGACGGCCTATTTGCCTCAGCCTTCCGAACAAGTGTCTCTTCGAATTGGAAAAGGCCATGCTGCGTCTTTAACCTCCAAGCTGAATAATCAAAGGTCAAGGTTTCCCAGTTGTTAATGTCCATTCCCAAGGCCTTTAGATCCCTCTTCCAGATATCGTTATATCACAGCTGTGGTCTTCCTCTGAGGCGTTTTCCCTGCATTAATTCTCTATACAGGAGATCTTTCAGAATCCAACCATCAGCCATTCTCACAACATGCCCAAGCCAGTGTAGATGTTACTGTTTCAATAGTTTATACATGCTAGAAATTCCAGCATGTAGATCAAGCTCAATTGTGCACATTTAAATCTTTTTTTTTTTTTTTTTTTTTATATTCAAAAAGTTTTTATTAGTCAAAAAAGGTTTATACAAATACATTTCAGGTATGGTAAATTTTCATTTTTCTTATCTAAAATAAGAATTTTACTCAAATTTTTTAACACATACAACAGCCATATGGCAAGCAGGTGACACGAAGTAGCTAAGTTTACAAATTTTAAATACGTAATAAAGAAGAGTCAAGAATAAACAGAATATCGTACAAAAGAGAGTAAGGAAAACCAACACAATCCCAAATATCTTTATCACTTCCTAGTTTTAGATCTCAGAACTCTGGGTTCAGCCTGACCCAACTCCAGGGCCGCAACAGCGGCAGCCGCTTCCTCCCCATGATCTATAACCTCCCCTTCTTCAATTCCTGGGTCATCTGATTCCAGGAGGGCTTTGTGTTCCTCCACATAGGCCGTAGCCTCCGCAATTGTACTGATTTTTTTCGTAATGCCCTCCCGGAAAATCATCAATCCCTCTGGCATCAGCCATCTGAAGCCCACTCCCTTCTGGTACAATTTGCTTGACAAAAAATAATATTTCTTTCTTTTTTCACGTACCTGTCTGGGAATCTGCCTCAGAATGGCTATCTCCCTGCCCCTGTAAATCAGTGCCCCACTCCTATGTTTTCTAAGAATTTCATCTCGCCTCTTCTCACAAATTTGACATGAACCTCTCTAGGAACTGCATGCGTGCATATTGCGAATTAACTCTATAAACTCGATCCACATCCCAATTCATGAAATCAACACCTCTCCCAAGAAATTCTCCCAACAATTTAGTCACAACATCTCTCAAGTCTTCTTGGTCCACTTCTTCCAAATTTTGAAACCTAAGGAAATAAGACATTTTATCCATCTGTAGTCCAAGCACAGCATTGCCTGTCGTCTCCTCTCTTTTCTGCACTGCCCGCATCTCACCCTCCAAACCTTCCACTTTCTGCTTGTTTTCTGCTGAAACTTGTTGAGTATCCTTTAAATCCTTTTGGATAGTCACAATTTCTGCTCTTATTTCATCCAATTTCTTGTCCATATTAGATAACTTTTCCAAAATTCTCCATCTCTCCAGCAGTTGGTCTCTGACCTTTGCCATTAAGGAAAAAAAATACAAAATCCTCAGGCAGGCACAGTATCCTTGTAATTTCCTCCGGATCCACCAGGGGCACTCACAGGAGCAACGAGTCCAGAGTACAGTTAGTCAACCAGGAAGTCAAGGGAAGTGATGTCATCAAAATTCTCATAGTGAAGGCGGAAGCTGGACGCCACCACTGTTCCCCAGAAGGAGGGGGGGCCTCAAACCTTCCCTCCTAAATTTCTCCATCACCTCTTCTCTCCAGAGCTCCACAAAACCCGTAATCTTCTTATTTTAAGTTCTCCTCTCTCCCGAATAACTCGTGGTCCTTCCAACCGCAGGGGAGAAAACCCCCGCACTCCGGAGCACTCCACTCACATTTACCGATATTCCCTTCCCTTCTCCTCCTCAATTCTTCTCCGTGCCCTGTTCACCACCAGGCTGCTGCAGTTATAAATCCAATGCCCCGGTGTCACCGGGCACAGCGGCCCAGGCGACGACCAAAATAATGGCCGCGGCCTGTGGCCTCCAAACCCCGCCAAGCCTAGGACGCGCCAGCATCGGTCCCCACAGTCCTGTATGTCGGCTGGGAGACCCCTGGCGAGCCGTCCGTGCGGCAGGTGTCCTTTTCGGAACACCTGGCCCCTGAGGGCCTCGGCGGCGGCCGGATTCGGGCGCTGGAGGCAGGAGAAGCCTTCCAGACGTCCGTTGCCGCTGGATACCGGAAGTCGTCTCCGTGCACATTTAAATCTTGCCTGTAGCCAAAGGTGCTTTTGCTTAAACTGAAAGCACTTCTTGTTAAGCAAGATAGTGCTCTCATATTTCTCTAGTTTACTGGAGTCCCAGGATCTTTAAAAAGCTATTCTACTCATTAAACCCGATGAAACAGTATAGATACGATGCAGGGAACCTACATAAATAGAAAAGTATGGTTGAAACTGAGCTAATTCCTTATGTGATTCCCCCACCCCCATGTAATGTGCAAATGCTTCAGATGCTTCTGATAAGAAAGCTGCTCTTTTTTTCTCATTTGTTTAGCTTTCTTTTTTAATATTTAATCCAGCTCCACATCTTAACATCCTAATACATAACATCCTTTGTGGGATTTAGCAAACCAAATGGTATATGATGCAGTTAATTCTGGAGTCAGTGCACATTATTCAACTTGTAATCCTTTGGAGCCACTTAAAATCTGTTCACCATATGTAGCAAATTCATCTTGCATTTACTTTTTGTTTAAGGGGGGGAAATGTAATTTTAAGGTATCTAATAATTTGACTTGTGATCCCAAATTGTGCAAGTGTGTGATTAATATACACATACACATACACACATACTTTTACACACACACAATTTCAGATGCACAATTTGGAATGTGTGTGTCTGTGTGTCTGTGTTTACATATATCTATAGGTATCTATAGGTATCTATAGTATATAGTGTTTATTGGTTTGTTACATTTTCAATAATTTTCCTCAGTAGTTTATAACCATGAACCTTAAGACAAAAACAAATAAAAAATCCTCAGACATTTATTTGGGTATATATCTTGCTCCAATCCATCAGGACTCCAATCAGTTTACAACCTCTAAATTAACAAAATAATATTAAAAACAAACAGAACTTCAATAGGAAAAACAACAGTAAAGTAATTGCCAAAAAGATTATGACACTAAACTTCCAAGCACAACCAAAGTGTGGGTGTATCAATTTATGCCAACATCCCCCCTAAATTTTGACAGTTGTTTTAAAACACAAGAGGGTAGAGATTAGTTTGATCTCAGGAGAGAAATCATAAACTTTTTCAGAGGACAGATGTAATGGAAAAGACTTACACTAACTGAGTACACCTTGTAGATGACAATATGTAATTACAGACTCAAAAACATGGATGTCAAACTTGCCGAATCACATTGCTGTCATATGACGTATCACAATGTTTTCTGCCTTCACGGAGCTGGGGTGGGCATGGTTTAGCAGAGTGATGGCCTTCGGGAAAAACTGTTCTTGTGTCTAGTTGTTCTGGTGTGCAGTGCTCTATAGCTGTTTTGAGGGTAGGAGTTGAAACAGTTTATGTCCAGGATGCGAGGGATCTGCAAATATTTTCACGGCTCTCTTCTTGATTCGTGCAGTATACAGGTCCTCAATGGAAGGCAAGTTGGTAGCAATTATTTTTCTGCAGTTCTAATTATCCTCTGAAGTCTGTGTTTTTCTTGTTGGGTTGCAGAACCGAACCAGACAGTTATAGAGGTGCAAATGACAGACTCAATAATTCCTCTGTAGAATTGGATCAGCAGCTCCTTGGGCAGTTTGAGCTTACTGAGTTGGCGCAGAAAGAACATTCTTTGTTGTCCTTTTTAATGATGTTTTGATGTTAGCTGTCCATTTGAGATCTTGCGATATGATAGAACCCAGAAATTTGAAGGTTTCTACTGTTGATACTGTGTTGTCAAGTATTGTGAGAGGTGGAAGTATGGAAGGGTTTTTCCTAAAGTCTACCACCATTTCTACGGTTTTGAGTGTGTTCAGTTCCAGATTGTTTTGGTTGCACCACAAGGCTAGTCGTTCGACCTCTCGTCTATATGCGGATTCGTCATTGTCTCGAATGAGACCAATCACTGTTGTGTCATCTGCGAACTTCAGTAGCTTAACAAATGGATCATTGGAGATGCAGTCATTGGTATACAGAGAGAAGAGAAGTGGGAGAGCACACAGCCTTGGGGGCCCTGTGCTAATTGTACAGGTATTTGATGTGATCTTGCTTAGCTTCACCTGCTGCTTCCTGTTTGTTAGGAAGCTTGTGATCCACTTACAAGTCTGTTCCGTACCTGTAGCTGGTTTAGCTTAGTTAGAAGAATGTCTGGAATGATGGTATTGAATGCTGAACTAAAGTCTACAAAAAGGACCCTTGCATAGGTCTTTGGAGACTCAAGATGTTGTAGGATGTAGTGCAGAGCCATATTAACAGCATCATCTGTTGATCTATTTGCTCGGTATGCAAATTGCAAGGGGTCTAAAAGCGGATTCGTGATGGTTTTCAGGTAGGAAAGCACTAGCCTTTCAAAGGTTTTCATGACTACAGATGTTAGAGCAACTGGTCTGTAGTCATTCAGTTCCTTGATGGTGGGCTTCTTCGGCACTGGGATGATGGTAGAGCGTTTGAAGCAAGAAGGAACATAGCACATCTCTAGTGATTTATTGAAAATATGGGTGAAGATGGGGGTCAATTGGTCAGCACAGACTTTTAAGCAAGAAGGAGTTATCTTGTCTGGGCCTGGAGCTTTTCCTGGCTTTTGTCTGTGAAATAGGTCCTGCACTTCCTTTTCTGTGATCACTAGGGGTTGTGAACCCAATGAAATGGGGTCAGTTGTAGGAGGCTTGGCTGTTGTTAGTGTGTCTGAGATGGGGGTTGTGGAGATAGGTGGCTGCAGTTTCCTTTCAAACCCGCAGTAAAACACATTCAGGTCATCTGCCAGTTGTTGATTACCTTCAGCCTGGGAAGGAGGTTTGCCATAGCCGGTGATATTTTTAAGAGTTTTCCACATGTTTGCTGGTTCATTTGCTGAAAATTGATTCTTTAGCTTTTCAGAGTAGCTTCTTTTGCTGCTCTTATCTCCTTGTTAGTGCATTTCTGGCCTGATTGTACAGCATTTTATCACCTTTTCTGTAGGCTTCCTCTTTGGAATGTCGTAGCTGCTTAAGTTTAGGTGTAAACCAAGGTTTGTTATTACTGTGTATTCGCAAGTTCCTTGTAGGTACATAGGTCTTCACAGAAGCTGACATATGATGTTACAGTATCTGTGAGTTCATCCAGGTCTGCAGAGGTATCTTTAAAATATTCCAATCAGTGCAGTCAAAACATGCCTGTAGCTTTAATTCTGATTCCTCCGTCCAGGTTTTCACTGATTTAATTATTGGTTTTATGGCTTTAAGTCTTTGCCTGTAAGCAGGTACAAGGTGAATCATGCAATGATCAGAGTGTCCTACAGCTGCACGTGGTAAAGACCGATAGGCATCTTTTAGTGTTGTGTAGCAGTGGTCTAGAGTATTCTTGCCTCTGGTGGGACAATTGACATGCTGAAAGTATTTTGGTAGTTCTTTCCTTAAGTTTGCCTTGTTTAGATCTCCCAAAACAATGGCCAGTGAATCAGGGTGTTTGGCTTCAGCCTCCATGATTTGGTCAGCTAGAGTTCGTAATGCCTCGTTTACACAGGCTTGTGGTGGGACATAAACAGCAATTAGAAGAAATGAGGAAAATTCACGAGGCTAATAGTAAGGTTTGCAATTGATAATTAGAGTCTCTAAATTGTTGTCACAGAATTTGTAAATTATGTTAAAATCTTGACACCAGGTTGAATTAATATATAGGCATAAGCCTCCTCCTTTCTTTTTACCAGATGTTTCTGGAATCCTGTCTGATCGTTCAATTTGAAATCCTGGAATGTTCAGGCTGCTATTTTCAATGGATTCATTTAACCAGGTTTCAGAGAAGCATAGGACTGCTGAATTGCGAAAATCAGAATAGTATTTGTTTAAGAGGAGTATTTCATCCATCTTATTTGCAAGTGAGCGTATATTTTCTATTAACATTTGAATAAGGAACAAGAAGCCTAAATTCCTAATCTCTCTTGTTTCTCTACATTTTTATTCCATGCAAAGCCAGTGAAATACTATGTCAGAATGTAATTAAAAATACTGATCAGTATGTCAGTCTTTTTTGCTTATAATTCTATGCCCATTGGTCAATTTTACTGACAGATGAATATATATCAATTGACTTGCAAGTAATAAGAGGCAAACACAAATGTATTGTTCTATATAAACCACATCAATATTTAAAAGTTAAATGCTGATTCATTCTTTAATTGAAGAGATATAGAGCATATACTATAATCTTACCATTTTATTTCCAATCTAGTGAACTTTCCTGTGTCAGAGTCAAGTCAAGAACCTCCTCCAAATGTTATGTTATGAATGATTTTTTAACAGTGTCTTTCCATATCGCCATATCTGGGAGAAGGTTATAGAAATGCTGCCATTTCTGCTGAGCTTTAAATAAGATAGAACTTCTTCAGAGTTTACAATGACAGCAAATAAGTTATATCAGTGACTTTCTTAGATAATTAGATAAATCTCAGAAAAAAGGAAAGGAACAGAAACATTGATTCTCTATTAATAAGTAGATATCTGGAAACTTTTATTGAATGTAAAAGTGATTAATGTACATAACATTTGCCAGTGGATGAAGCCCAAATAATCATCTAGATTCTAGAGTGACTATTAGAAACAGTCATATTTAGACTAATATGATATAAATAAGAAACATGCCATTATTGCAATTATTGTTAGCTATTATTCCTGATACATATAAACAAACAATTCAGATCTCTTCAGTTAGAGTTTCTAAAAAGTAATCTTGTTCCTCCAGCTGGACATGCTGAGTTGAACTGAGAGTAATTGTAAATTAAAATATATGCAAGGTACCAGATTCTTTGTCTTTCCTATAGAAATACAGCTTGCGTTATCATTTTATTATATTTTCTATTAACATTTGAATAAGGGAACAAGAAGCCTAAATTCCTAATCTCTCTTGTTTCTCTACATTCTCTACATTTTTATTCCATGCAAAGCCAGTGAAATACTATGTCAGAATGTAATTAAAAATACTGATCAGTATGTCAGTCTTTTTTGCTTATAATTCTATGCCCATTGGTCAATTTTACTGACAGATGAATATATATCAATTGACTTGCAAGTAATAAGAGACAAACACAAATGGTTAACCTCTGATGAAATACTAGACTTTTGTGAATGGGAATGTTAAATAAAATCAAGAGAATAACTGGTGGCAGAGGTATATAGTTTATCAATGATTTTCTTATTTATAATGATTAGAAAGCTATAAAGTAGACTTTATAGAATTTATAGTTTTGCACATTCTAAGACTGAAATAAAATTGTGTACAAATGATGAACATGCAATTGCTAAAATGCATACACTTTTATTGAAATCTGAAACAGAAGAAGAACAAATAAAAGAAGGAATGTTATAATGGGCTAAAATTTGGTTATTATGTACAAATGGAACAATGGGAAATAAGTGGTTGAGTGAAATTTACACTATGTTACAAGCTTAAAGCGAATTCTTATAACATTATATACTGTTGGTACATGTCACAAGACAAATTGTCTAGAATGTATAAAAGCACTTCAAATTCATGTTAGAAATATGAGCGAGATTGGACTTTTTATCATGTTTGATGGATGCATAAAAAGTTCAAAAGTTCTGTATTCAATGCACACACTGATTCAGAGAATTTTAAAGATTAATATACAAATGAGACCAGGTTTTTTTTATTTTTGGATTGCTAGACAAAGACTTGAAAAAAATGATGGAATTTTATTTCAGAATGTAACTACAGTGAGATTTTTGTATGCACAAAGATTCATTATCCATAATGGAGGAATGGTTAGTAAAGTTGACAGAACATGCTGAGATTGCTAAATCTATCTAAAGATAATAGATAGACAGACAGACAGACAGACAGACAGACAACATTCTGATTCATATATAGCAGGCTTGTCAAACTCAAGACCAGCAGGCCACATCTAGCCCACAAGGTGCTTAAATCTGACCCATGGGGCTGGCCTGGAATTATCAAAGGATTGGCCCAGAGTGCCTCTTCCAGCCAAAACAGGTGTTAGGGGGTGTGTGCGCCGGCTCCCCAGCCTCCAAAAGCACTCTGCTGTCCAAAAACAGGCCAAGAGGCCCCTTATTGCCCCCCTAACCTCCAGCAGCACTCTTCCAGCTGAAAACGAGCCACACAAGGCCTTCAGAGGCCTCCTCCAGCCCATTGCTGTCCAAAATGGAGCCTCTGTGGGCTGCATCTGGCCCTCCGAGGTTCTGTTTGGGTCTCCTGAGGCCTCTCCCAGCCTGTTACAGGCTGAAATGGAGCCTCTGTGGGTCAAATCCAGCTCTCCCCACCGCATTTCCCATGGCTTTACTGTATTTACTTTTTGAAGAGCTCCAGAAGAGGCTGATCCACATGGCAGAGAAGCCAAAGTTTTTTATTCAGAAGCCTGTGAAGCTGTAAGAAGGTTATGTAAGGAAGATGTAAGGAAGATGTAAGGAAAACAGCTTTCCCCATATGAATAAAAGACCGGCTTCTCTGCCATCCGGGCCTGCAGGCTTAATTTGGGCCCAGTCTGGCTGGTGACAAGCAGCCTCCTGCTTGCTGCTGACTGGCTAGTTTGAATGAGCAGTTTAAGGGATTGGAGCATGGCAGCCAATCAACAAGGGGCTTGCAGTTCAGCCCAATGAGACAAAGGAAGCAAGTTCCTCATGGATTGGCTGCTGCTGCTGCCTCAATCCCTGAATCAGGAAGCTACTGTGGCCAAGTCCAGGCCTTTTCTACTACAAAAGGCCTGCTGGCCACATGGCCCCAGCTAAAGTCTTTTACTCATAAGCTGGTGAAAATGTTTTCCTTAGATTCTATTCTATTCATCTTCTTTACAGCTTCGCCATCACCTGAATAAAACACTTAGGCTTCTCTGCCAGTGGATCAGCCTCTTCTGGGGCTCTGGAGATCTTCAAAAAGTAAGTAAACCATGGAAAATGGGATGCGGAGGAGTAAGTGGAATCTGGGATGCTAGTAAAGGAGGACCAATCTATGGTGATATGGTGGGGCAGGATGGGTGGGGAAGCAATTGTGTGGACCCCAGGGGAGCATGAAATATCTCAGTAGATGGGGGGAGGCCTTGGATGGCCTGCTTCAGCACTAGCTCCCACACGCTCTTCCCCATTCTGAGATACCTCATGTGCATTTAAGGACCTGTGCATTCGCTTAACAAATGCATTGGGGAAAGCAGGGAGTGATCACATTCATTTAACATGATTCAATCAAATGAATCCTCAGGTTTTGAATGTAATTGGCAGGCTCTATTACATTAGTAACTCAAAGATTTCCTGTATAATGAGAGTGAGGGAGTCTCAGAGAATAATAATAATAATAATAATAATAATAATAATAATAATAATAATAATAATAATAATAATAATAATAATAATAATAATAATAATAATAATATTTTAATTTGTATACCGCCCTTCTCCTGAAGGACTCAGGGTGGTGCACAGCCAGAATAAAATACAAAGAAAACAGTACATATAATATTAAGAACAACCCCTGAAAAAACTTATTCAATTGGCTAAAAATTTTAAAATACAGTAACACCCTATAAAAATTTACAAAAATTTAAAACCCATAAAAGCAAATTAAAATTTTTTAAATCAAGCCAGTCCAGCTAGATGGAATAAATAGGTTTTAAGTTCGTGGCGAAAGGTCCAAAGGTCGGATAGTTGATGAAGTCCAGGGGGAAGTTCGTTCCACAGGGTAGGAGCCCCCACAGAGAAGGCTCTCCCCCTGGGGGCCACCAGTCGACATTGCTTGGCTGACGGCACCCTAAGGAGTCCCTCTCTGTGAGAACGCCCCGGTCGCTGGGAGATAGAAGATGGCAGAGAAATCCTGCCTTAGCACTTAGCCACCACAGCTGTCCCCACAAGTCCTGTGCCATGCTTACCATGGGCATACCCACCATGGGCACGCCCACTATGGTCATGCCCACCCGGGTATGCCCTGTCCCTGGCCCTCTGATTATACAGGTCACTCTCATTATACAGGTCAAACTCAATCGTGATGCAGCCCTTAATGAAATTGAGTTTGACACCCCTGATATATAGTTTCAAGAAATGTAAACTGGATAAATTGGTACTAAAATATGAACTGATTAAGTTTCTTCTCAATCTCAGGTTGAAATTTTAACTTTATTTTCAGTTATCCATCCACTAATCCATTCTGGCATTAAATAATTATATCTGTGTAATTGCTGTTGTATATATGCTACTTGTTAAAGACTCATCATATATTTGACAGCAGCATCAAAGAATAGAATACAGAAAAATAATTCTAGGCATAAAGCTTAGAAGATATCCTACCAAATCTCCACATTAAAACATCGGTAATTATTTTGATTTTTTTAAAAAATTCTAAGTCTTAATTTTTATCCCTTGATTTCCTATCTTATCTGTAAACAAAATACTAGATTAAAAAGTAATACAGTTATCTTTATCAGAAATGTTTCATTCTTTTTGATTACTCTTTTTAATTAAAGTAAGACCGGCATATTAATGCGTAGATCCAAATTGAATAATTGTCAACAAACCCCACTCCCTCTGATTTACTTCTTCATAATAGTTTTAATAGTATTTGTGTTTGCCTCCACTTGAAAATAAACACAGTAATTTGAACAAAACTTTTTATACACTTTGCTAGCCAAAAAAGAGCAAAAATAAAAGTGTAATCCAAAGATTACCTTTTGTCAAGAACAAAAAGGAAGGGCTTCAATTTAAAAGAGAGAAGAAAATTAATCAAGAGAACAAATGCCTAATCAGGAAACACCTTTTTATTTTGATTATATACTGCTGCCGCTCACAACAGGTATTTCATATCTGTCAGACATCATTTAGAGAATGGCATCCTGCCAGCACAGCACTCACCAAAATATTTGTATACCCTTTTTTTTTGGTGTGTGTGTCCTTTGACTCCTATATGTCCTCTCAGTTTGAAGAACAGTGGGCAGTTTTTTTCAGCAATATTCAAACTCTGGATTGTCTTCTTACAGAAGTTTGCTGCACTCCTCCTCTGCTATCAGCTTATGGTTGTCCAAAAGAAGTTTTTTTTTTTTTTGTAATTTACATTTATATCCTGCCCTTCTCCGGAGACTCAGGGCGGCTTACAATGTATAAGGCAATAGTCTCATTCTATTTGTATATTTACAAAGTCAACTTATTGCCCCCCCCAACAATCTGGGTCCTCATTTTACCTACCTTATAAAGGATGGAAGGCTGAGTCAACCTCGGGCCGGGCTTGAACCTGCAGTAATTGCAGGCTACTGTGTTCTAATAACAGGCTTTACCAGCCTGAGCTATTATGGCCCTTTCATTTCATTTATTTATTTGGTGGTAGAAATGTGTAGGTCGGTGGTGTAATTGTTTGCTGTCTTTAATAACTTGTTTTAATGAATTCTGGTTTATACAGGTAGTCCTCGAATTACAACATTGTACAACATGCAATGTTATATATACAACACTGACACTTCGAAGTTACAACAGCACTTAAAAAAGTGACTTATAACCATTTTTCACACTTATGACCATTACAGCATCCCCATAGTCACGTGATCAAAATTCAGTTATTTGGCAACTGATTCATATTTATGATAACTGCTGTGTCATGTAATCACCTTTTGAGACCTTCTAACAAGAAAGTCAATGGGGAAGCCAGATTCACTTAACAACTGTGTTATTAACTTAAAATCTACAGTGATTCACTTAACAACTTGGGGCAAGAAAAGTTGTAAAATGGGACAAAACTCACTTAACAAATGTCTCACTTAGCAACAGAAATATTGGGTACAATTGTGGTCGTACATCAAGGACTATGTGCGTTAACTCACATTGATCAGAGTGGCTACATTCCACTTTTTCAGATTGGTTTCGAATGGTTATTGTTAGCAAATTTTTGGATTCAAAATTAAATAAAAGATATAAGTATTTTAAGAAATAAATTGATTTAAAGCCATAATAGCTCACCTGCCTGGAATCCACACTGTATATCAGACATTAATACAATTGAACAGATCCAGAGATATTTCACAAAAAGAGTACTCCACTCCTCTACTCACAATAGAATCCCTTATGCCATCGGGCTTGAAATTTTGGGCTTGGACGACCTGGAATTACTCTGCCTACAGTCTGACCTAAGCATAGTACACAAAATTGTCTGCTACAACATCCTACCTGTCAATGACTACTTCAGCTTCAACCTCAATAATACATGGGCAAACAATAGATACAAACTCAAGGTAAACTGCTCCAAACTCGATTGCAGAAAATACGACTTCAGCAACAGAGTGGTCAACGCTTTGAATGCTCTACCTGACTCAGTTGTTACATCCTTAAACCCCTACAGCTTCAACCTTAAACTGTCTACCGTCGACCTCACCCCATTCCTAAGAGGTCCGTAAAGGGAGCGTTCATAAGTACATCAGCATGCCTACTGTCCCTGTCCTATTGTCCCCATTTATTTGTTCTCATTTCCTATGTTCATGTCCATGTTTAAATTTATACTTGTTATCTTGTACATGTTTGACAAATTAAATAAATACATAAAATAAATAAATAAATAGGCTCAAACAGGCCATGTGAGCTACACAGCAATCTAGTAACACAGCTGAATTAATTTTCTCTTTTTTCCCCAAGCCATTTAAAATTATGGTGTAGATGATGTTTTGCACTAATGGCTTTTACTTATTAGTATGCATTGGATTAAACACTATCTTTGAAAGCCTCTCCTGGTTGTAGGGTAAATCTATAGCATCTATCTTTAGCACTATGCTGACTCTTTAGCTGGGGGGGGGATCCTTAATCCTGATGCTTCTTTAGGTTTTCTGCATAAAATGAAATGATGTGATCAAGAAACTTTGCTTTCCTTAATAAGCTTTTCATTGTACATGTGGAATATGGCATGTATTGTATTCATGTAAAAACCAATGAGCTTTTCAGAGCACAAAAGGGAACAGATAGTACAGCATCCTTCACTGATCTGCAGTAAGAGCTACAATGCATATTGACTTATTATGTGCAAAATGAATGGTATCAGTCAGATTTCTGATCACTTTAAGATGCTGACTGGATTAAGAGCATAGACATTTCTTAAATCCATAACAAAATCCATGTAAAATAAAAATCCAGGATCGATGGAGTACTAGTCTGGGTTTTTGTTTTTTTCATGTAAAACTAGGCAACCTCTTTTTCACAACATGTTTACACATTTTTGAATGAAACATTCAAAAATCTACAAATGAAAACATCTGGTGGAATCACACAATGTGCAAGTCTTATACAAAAACATGCTTTATACTTTAATGGAAAGTGGTATTGTTATCGTCCGTTCAACTTGTCAATTAGCATAACCATAAATTGATTTTTTTCCCTTGAAGCATGAATGAAAACACACACAGAGTGGGGGGAGAGAGGGAGAGGGAGGGAGGGAGAGAATGTGCTGGGTAGGAAAATGGGGCAGGCATGTACACTTAACTCATTCTCCTGCTTTTTGGGGAAAAGTGTTTTGGGATGCGCTGGGTATATTTTTCCTCCCTACACTGTTCCATTAACATTTCAGGTGGACATTGTATCTACTCTAAGCTACTTTGATGTGTACAATGTGCTCTTATTTTTCAGTCTTTCCTATTCTTAGCTTTATCGGGAGCCTTATTTAAGCATGCACTTCTCATTTCAAGGGCAGCAACAGTCACATATTTGCAGAAGGCAGGATGCTCTCTTCATGGGGTCTAAATTAAACGTCTCATTTCCCCAGATTCAGCAGAACAGTTTGAACATTTCAGTACAGAAGGAGTCACTCCCATTTTTGTACTATCATAGAATGACAAGTACTGAATGTCAGTTTATTTGTCCAGGGGAGAACATGCTCTTAAAATAAATACTCCCATCTTTCAGAAAAGCAATGGGGACTAGACCACTCATTTCTTTTTCTTTTACCTTTTCTTCCCAACTATATTGGTGACAGAGTAGTGGAAAAGGCTAAGGAGATGACCAATTGTTTTCATTGATACAGAGGAGAAGAAAGGGTTATAGGAGTCACCGATTTTGGTATCAGTGATGGTGGTGGTAACCAATAAAACAGTAGTCTTTCCTTCCTTCCTTCCTTCCTTCCTTCCTTCCTTCCTTCCTTCCTTCCCTCCCTCCCTCCCTCCCTCCCTCCCTTCCTCCCTCCCTCCTTCCCTCGTAGTCGGGAGGCTTGTTTTCCATTAGCTGAAATATAAGCAGTAAGGCTGTTCTCTACCCTTCCTCCAAAGTTTCCATAAAAATGCAGAGTGAATTGTTATCCATTTATTCGCTTTCTCTCTTCTATCTCATCAGTTTGAACACTCCATTTCTGTTGCTGAATAGAGCATAATTTTCAAAGGAGGAAAATGTTTTGACATTGCTAAGTTGAAGTGCCATCCATCATAGCAAAGGCCCCTGATCCAAGGAGGACTATGGGCCTTTTCATGCATCAGAAGGCACCCAAATTCTCTACAGTTCATTGACAATATATTCATTTTGCCATTCAAGGAGTAAATAGATATTTTAGTCTTCCTAATATTTTTTTTACCATTGCTCTTTTTTATATTCCTGGAAAAGAATTACAAGAATTCCATGTGGGAGCCTTAAGCCTTTGTCTTCCATGTGGAGAGAGTTGGAAGTGAAGCCATCTTAGCCATCTTAAAGTATTGCTCTTGGATTTCAAGCTTTGGTGATGATGCTAGTGAAGTATTTTCCACAAAATAAGACCCTGTCTTACATATATTTTGCCACCAAAAAAGGCATGAGGTCTTATTTTTGGGGTGTGTGTGTCATCCTCACCTCACTTGTGCATGTCATCAGAGGTAGGCTGCTGCCAGTTCGGACCAGTTTGGGTGAACCGGTAGTTCCACCCAGTGGCTGGGCCCTCCCACCTGCCCTGCTATCCTGTCCTATATAATTGTCATTTTTTCGATGCCACACACATGCACGGAAGGCTCACATTTTAAGTTCTGGGTGAACCAATTGTTATAGTATGTGTCGCCCACCTCTGCATGTCACCCCTGGCCTCTTTTTCACTATCAGAGGCCTTTAGGAACTTCTTCATCTGGCAAGGCCAGCAAGGCTTTCCTGAAGGCCTCTTCAGCCAATAACAGAGCTCCGGATTGATCCAGAGCTCTATTATCAGCTAGAGAGGCCTTCGGGAAAGGTCTTTAGGAAAGGCCTCTTCAGCCGATAACAGACCTCTGGATCGATCAAATTTAAGATAGGGTGGTGATGGGGGTGGTGCAGCCCCCCTATTACTTACTTTTGGAAAATTGTAGCCAGGCCTTGAAAACCGTGGCCCATTTGTTTTGCTGCAGCTGGCAAGGCTTTCCTGTAGCTGGTCGATCCAGAGGACTGTTATTGGTTACAGAGGCCTTCAGGAAAGCCTTGCTGGCTGCAGAAGAAATGTGTGTGAGGCCTGGCTGCAACTGTCCGAAGGTAAGTAGTAGGGCAGCTCTACCACCCCCGCCCCCACCCCCACCCCCATCTCCATCCCCATTGTAGCTTAATTTTTGCCTGTGCACCCTGGAGTGGGTGGTGTCTTAATTGGGGCTTGTTTTTGAGTAGGACTTATATTGGGCACACATGTAAAAATCAAGCTAAGACTTACTTTTTGAGTAGATTATATTTTCAGGGAAACATGGTATTCTATCCAGAAAACAGATGCCATAGACACACACACCCTTGTTAGATGCCCTTGCTTCTTATTCTTAGTTATTTATTTCAGAAAAACAACTATCAATCATTTTCCTTTCTAAGGGCAAGTGTTTAAGAACTCTATTTCTGCAAGTAAATAAACATCCAGTCATAGAATCATAGAATTAGAACGCTTCATAAATTTTAACTTGTCCAATCAGTGTAGTAACACACTGTTCTTACTATCCCTTCAGCTAGAAGGAAAAATAAAATAATTCTTGTCAACAGTACCTCAGCCTTTGTTGTCTTTCCAAATAAAGTCTACTGCCAGAGCTTTGCTTTGCAGCCATTTTAGGGAAGTTTCAATAAATCAAAAATATCACTTTCAACAAAAGATTTGGTGGATGTTGCTTCCTTGCCATTAAGTGCACAAATAGGGAGAAAAAGAGAAACATATTCCTACCTACCCTTTCTCCTTCTTATAGCCTTCTCTTCACCACTACCAGCCATTCTAGCCTCCTATCCCTCATCCATTTTCCTGACTGAAAGTAATTTATGGGAGGAGGATGGGAGAGAGGGAGTAAGGGAGGGAGGGAGGAAGGGAGGGAGGAAGGAAGGAAGGAAGGAAGGAAGGAAGGAAGGAAGGAAGGAAGGAAGGACTGGTAGACTTTTTTATCTCCATCTGTAGAAATATTTACAAAGTAAGTTCAATTATGTTTATGTTTTTCCAATATTTTGTTTGTTTGTTTTTTACATTTCTGAACTGCCCATCTCCCTCAAAGAGGGACTGTAATTTTTGTTTTGTCTTCCAAGAGTCACATAATGCACATTTAATATAGAAAAAAACAAAAAGGGAATTTGGATATGGAATATATTTATGAATAATATAATAGTGAAAACTAAAGTAAGTAAGATGCCCTATGAAAACAACATCAAGAATCTGAATGAAAAACATCAAATACCTGGGCATCATTCAAGATGACAACATTAAGCACAATGAAGTCAAGAAGAAAGTTATGAAAGATATTGTCTTGAGAGTCTCTTCACTCATGAAAGTCAAGAAGATCATAAAGTCCAAACTGAGTGGAGAAAATACCATCAAGGCAATTAGTACCTGGACAATTCCAGTCATTAGACACACAACTGGAATAATGGACTGGACTCAAGCAGAACTAAAAGCCCTAGATAGAAAGACCAGAAAAGTAATGATAATGAATCATACCCGTCATCCACACAGTTGAAGATGGAGAAATAGAAGTTGAAGAAGAAAAAGCGGCTTTGGAAGAATATGATGGTGTAGAAGATTACTGAATACTGGAGAGGCCTACAAGAAACATCAGATGAAGAACAGAACAGAGACATGGCAATGAAAAGAATTACTTGGTCAGCATATTAAAAAAAAAACAACATCCTAGCAGGCAAAGAATGTAACAACAAGATCTGGCTAATAACAGGAAAGTTGAAGAAAGAGACAGAGAAGCTAATTCTGGCTGCAAAAGACAAAACCTTAACAATTGCATATCAACCTAGATTGAGAATTCGGCAACAGACATCAAATGCTATCTCTGGGGAAAAAAAGCCAACTGAAGAAATATTTAGCTACTGCAAGGATATCGCCCCAATTCACTATATACAGTGGTAATGCAATGTACCAACCTAGCACTATCTGCAAGATATATCATTTTATTGTAAGTAAGAGACAGGGAGACCCCAAAATAAAAATCAGGGATGGTGTGCACATAAGTCCATTGACATTTAAAGCAAGTTAGAGAACTTCAGTTAAAGGGAGAAATTCAGAGCAATTCTGATAGTTAATTTTTAAATGGAACTAAGAAAAGTAAATGGATGAGCAGAAAGATAAAATGGAACACTCTGGAAGAAGGGCATGGCTGACAGACGGCTACTTGCTGTATTTCGCTTTAATATTAATACTTCCTTTACCAGTTTCTCCAAGAAGGATAAGGTAACATACACATTTTTATTCTTGTTTCTTCTCTCAATGTCAATAAGAGCCAGGCATGAAATAAAATGTACTGCTACAGGCTGAGAACTGAACACAAGTTTCCTAATTCTGTTCACTATACAGCTCTGAATGAGTTGCTGTATGGCTCTTCCACATTACCTGCTGAAAATGAATCCAATCTGTTTGAGGAAAGTGATTTTGAGGAAAATGAACTGATGACATTACCTTCGGCTCCCCTTCATTCTTCAGCAAATACAGCTTGTGCATATGCTTTCTTCCTTTGCATGTAAAATACTGAGATTTTAAAAGTTTGCTTACATAAGGCATACTATTCAGCTCAGCTACAAAGCTACACTCTAATGTAGGTTAAATATCTCAGCTCCTATTTGCCAGGGTGGGCAGACCTCTGCTTCCAGTTATTAGTCATTACCCTGCATGAATATTTCTCTCTGAATGTTGATATGCAGGGGTTCTTTCAGAGAAACATTCCCCCCAAAAGCTTGAATTATACCAATAGCACTTAGACTTATATAACACTTCATGGCCCTTCACGGCCTTTAAAGCCCTCTCTAAGTGGTTTGCAGAGTCAGGATATTACCCCAAAAAATCTGGGTCCTCATTTTACCGACCTCAAAAGGATGGAAGGCTGAGTCAACCTTGAGTGGTGAGACTCAAACTGGAGACAGCCAGCGGTCATCGGAACTAGTCTGCAATACTGCATTCTAACCACAGCACCACCATGTCTTAGGCTTTACATGGTTTCCATATATATATATGGAATGTGTGCGTGTGTGTGTGTGTGTGTGTGTATGTGTGTGTATGTATGTATGTTTATATATATATGTATGTATGTATATATGTGTGTGTGTGTGTGTGTGTGTGTGTGTGTGTGTGTGTGTGTATGTGTGTGTTTTCTGAGGTTTTCACGGGTGTTTGTATGTAGGTCTTCGGCTATTCGGGTTTTCTCCTGTGTAAAATTGGAAGTGTCTTGGCGACGTTTCGACGAAGTCTCATTCGTCATCTTTAGGCTTCAGCTTCGTGCTTCTGGGAGCAATGTGTGATTGCAGCTGTTTCTTCCTTTTTAACTGCTAGTGGGGGTTTGAACTGATTGGGTGGGAGCTTGGCTGTGCTCTGATTGGATGGGGTTTTTTTTGTGCTCCGATTGGCTGGGGGTGTGTCCTGTTTGGGTGGGGGCTTGGTTGTGCTCAGATTAGTCTGTGTTGCAGGGGGATTTGAGCTGGTGAGCTGCATTGCTGTTGTTTGGCTTCGTGTTTGTGGTCGTGCTACATCTTCATAGTGGGTGTCTGTCTGCTGCAAGTATGGATTGGACGGGTTTGAAATGGCTAATGTTGCAGCTGCAGTCTGGCTTCTGGTCCTTGGTCGTGCTTCATGATTAGTGTGGATTTGGGTCTGCTTTCTGGGATCAATCAAAGAAGCCTTGACAGCTATCCAAAACAAATATAACCTCCCCAAGCACATCCTAGATCTGACCAACCACTGCCTATCCAACACATACTTCATCTATAACGGACAAAAATACAAACAAATAGAAGGAGCACCCATGGGATCACCCCTCTCACCTGTCATTGCCAACCTCTACATGGAACACTTTGAAACCCAAGCACTAGAAAAATCTGATCACAAACCCAAACTCTGGCTCAGATACATAGATGACACCTTCATAATCTGGCCACACGGAAAAGAAAAACTTGACAACTTCCTCACACACCTCAATAGCCTACACCCCAAAATACAGTTCACCATGGAAACAGAAGTTAACAATCAACTTCCCTTCCTAGATGTCTTAGTCTACAGGAAACCCAATGGCTCCCTAGGACACACCATCTACCAGAAGAAAACACACACAAACCGCTATCTGCACGCACTCTCGCACCACCACCCAGCACAGATCAACTCCGTAGCCAAGACACTCATCTCTAGAACAAAATGCTTAGCTGATGAACAACACCTAAAAACCAAACTACACACTCCCACTAACGTACTAACATCCAATGGATTCCAGAGAAATAAGATTACCAAACTAATCCAAAAAGAACCCCCCACTAAAATCCAAGACAGAGAACAAGAAAATGGCACAGCCCTCCTCCCATATATAAAAGGCACCACAGACAGAATAAGCAAGATCCTCCACAAACACAACATCAAGACAGCATTCTGCACAAATTGAAAAATATCCACCATCCTAAGAAACCCCAAAGACAAAATTGAGTTAGAAAATCAAGGAGTATATGAAATCGCATGCACCGCCTGCCCCACCACATACTTTGGACAAACCAACAGAAGAATAAGTGCACGCATTGAAGAACACAAGAACGCAGTCAAAAAAGAGGAACCAACTTCTTCCCTGATCCAACACCTTAAAGCCACAGGACACGATATTGACTTTAAAAAGACCAGAACTATCGCTAAAACTGAACACTTTAACAACAGAATAATCAGAGAAGCCATCGAGATAGAAAAACGCCCACACAGCATGAACAAACGAGATGATACCTCCCGCCTACCAGCCATTTGGAAACCCGCCCTTATTAACAAACGAGTACCTAACACGAGCAATGACACCAGACCCACACTCACGAGGTCCACACAGGATGTCACACACATCCACCCAGAAAGCAGACCCAAATCCACACTAATCATGAAGCACGACCAAGGACCAGAAGCCAGACCGCAGCTGCAACATTAGCCATTTTAAACCCGTCCAATCCATACATGCAGCAGACAGACACCCACTATGAAGATGTAGCACGACCACAAACACGAAGCCAAACAACAGCAATGCAGCTCACCAGCTCAAATCCCCCTGCAACACAGACTAATCTGAGCACAACCAAGCCCCCACCCAAACAGGACACACCCCCAGCCAATCAGAGCACAAAAAAACCCCCATCCAATCAGAGCACAGCTAAGCTCCCACCCAATCAGTTCCAACCCCCACTAGCAGTTAAAAAGGAAGAAACACCTGCAATCACACATTGCTCCCAGAAGCACAAAGCTGAAGCCTGAAGATGACGAATGAGACTTTGTCGAAACGTCGCCAAGACACTTCCAATTTTACGCGGGAGAAAACCCGAATAGCCAAAGACCTACATACATACATACATACATACATACATACATACATACATACATATATATATATATATATATCAGGAAACACTGGTGTCAACCATCTTTTTTCTCACACCGAAGCCCCTTAAACCAATGTTATTTATTTCATTTCATTTCATTTCATTTCATTATATTATTTTATTTTTATTTTATTTTATTTTATTTTATTTTATTTTATTTTATTTTATTATTTTATTTTGCCTTTATTATTATTTTAATAAATAAATCAAGGTAGGGAACATAATAATGCTCTTTTTCCCTCATATTTTTCCCAGCACAACAACTCTGTGAGGTAGATTGGGCCGAGAGAGAGTGGCCCAAGGTCACCCAGCAATCTTTTGTGTCTAAGGAAGGATTAAATCTCACAGATTCCTGTGAGGCCAGCTCTTCCTAGGCCAGCACTTTCACTACCACACCAAGTTGTCTCTTATATAAGACCATAAGATTATATTATACATTGTACCTGATTATATGGCTCTTATATATGATCAGCATCAATTGATCATATATAAGTCCATGTGTCAGGTTTCTGAAAGATGCTCTAATTAATTCATGAGCAGGGTTAGCAGGGTGTTGCATGTAAAAAGTATTCTGATGTTTTGGAACAATACAAGAAGAATGATTTCCAAGACAACAATTATTGAGCTCTTCATAGATCAGAAAATACTGGTATTCTAGAAGGCGGACACATTAATTCCTGCTGTGTGGGAGGCGGAAAGAATCAGCCATTAAGGTAGCCTTCACCTATGATAGATTTCTCAACTTCTCAGTCTTGAGGAACATAAATTCTTTATACATAAATGTATAGCAAAATATTTCAACTATTTCCATGGGTAATGTAATCATAAAGGATTTGTTCTTTACTCTAGTCATGTGTTCAAACCCTACTCCATCTGAATTCCAAGTATTGGACTGGTGACTATACTGAAATTAGAATGCTTTGCCCAAATGGTCTTCCTCATTCTAACCCTCATACCAATAGCATCTGTGTATGACTCGGTCCAATAATTGCACACCCACAGTAAACATTCCATCAGTACATATAACATAAGGTGAGAACTGGAGAAATCATTCACCCCTTGATCCATCTTCAAGGAAGGCTGATATACATATTCTAATCTGCAAAACACACATTTCTTCAAATATTCCTCCCTTTAAATAGGGAAAACAGATTGTTGTTGCCTTTTCTTTAAGAATAATTTACAAAGTCAGGTGGGCAAGGTCAAATAGTGTATTGGGAGACTATTGGATTAAGTTGGCATAGATTTTGTATGCAGAAATACGAAAGTTTTATATGATCCACACATATGTGGCAGCTCCAGGTCAACTCATCTTTTAGAACACTGCTGGACTGGTGATGAATGCATTGTACAGATATGTGCCAAACTGTCAAACTTATATGGAGAATCAATATTTAGGTCCTTAAGGCAAGCACAGAAGCCCAATTAAGTTCTCCCAACTGCGAAGACACTGAATTTTTTAACATGTGTTAATGGAAAAATAATGATGAATCTGATCAGTGGCCTTAAACTGCTGTCCAGCATGATAGCCAAGGTTCATCCAGAGATTGAAATTTGGATAGCAGGTTTTTAAGCTGACTCCCTTTTCAGCTAGGAGAAAACAAGTTGAAAAAAGAAGTGAAGAAGTAGACTGTAGATTGCCAAGGATAACTAAATTTGAAATAATTGAACAGCAGCAGTAACAAAATGGCTCCACCTTTGTTTCATATCTCTGAAATGAGGAAAATAGTAAAAATACAGGGGTGTGTGTGTGTGTGTGTGTGAGTGAGTGAGTTTGGCTTCAGAATCCTTTAATCTTATTTAACACCAGTGTCAAGTTCTGGATCTTGCAGAAGTAGTTTTTAAAAAGTTGGCCCAACAAACTTAATGTAACTCACTGTTATACTCACCATTCTATTATAAGATGTTGATTTTTTTTTTACAATGATAAGTCAGGAGGAAAAATAATGCTAACTTTTACAGTTCTTCCTTCATCTGAAGAAATGTATTATTTTCAAAGTCCAATTGCTATGGTTTCCATTCACTTAACCATCTGTTCACAGCATGCAAAGTGTTTCACTGCAGAAATAAAAGAGCTGCGCAGTGGACAATATTTCTCTCCCCTTGCTAATGCAAAATGTGACATTATGATGTGGGCAAAACGGGGGAGGGGGAATCCTTTGCAGTAACATGAATTAGTTCAAAGATTGTAAGGAAAATGTCTTTAGCCAGACAAAATAATAATAGCAAGCACTGACAGTTAAATGAAAAAAGTAACTACCTTTTGCTCTCACAATAGACACACCTGCTTAAAGATTAAGATTGTATTTTTATGCTACATTAAAACAGCATTTTTTGACATGCGAGCATAATGTTTCTGAAAGGCAATTGTGAATACCTTTGTGCACTCAGCAATATTTTGTATTCTGCTGAGACCATTTGTGTTAGTGTCAATTAATCTATAATTGAGAGAGAAAGTGAATGGATGAATGTCACTCAGGACACATTATATGTATGCTTCTGCTCAAGGTCCTTAAGAATCAGCAGGACTGCTATTATGTTTGTCAACTTCCAAGCTGAAGCAAATGGGATTTCAGCCTCAACTAATTCTTATAATCCACCGTCTAATGCTTTCAATCTCCATGTGGATCTGACATCAATAGTCATTAGGAGAATCTGGTTTTGTTATTGTCTATATTCCTTTGACATTTCTCCTCTTCCAGCTGTAGCACACCAGAGATAGAGCTTAGTCTGTTCTCACCTGTATAAAATTTAACCTACAAGCCAAAACTATATTATTAACTATTTATATCCTGGCTGACAAGGGGCTGTTAAACAAAACACATCTTTTTTTTTGTTTCAAGTTTTTTATTTTATTTTACATATACATATTAATGTGTGAACAGTGTGGCACCTGGGTGTCATACATTTTAATATATAAACTAGTATATGTATTATACTAGTATATAGTATATATAAAACTAGTAATATTAATCATAATTGTTACATTCAACCAGCTAATATATTTCTAATAATAATACACATTTATATTAAGTTATAATCTTTCATTATTAAATTATTCCATGTTTCAATATTTTTTTTAATTTGCATTTATATCCCGCCCTTCTCCAAAGACTCAGGGTGGCTTACACTATGTTAGCAATAATTGCTCTAATGCCACACACCATATTATTTAAACATACATAATAATATCGCCATTCAATTTCTAAACTTCCCTCTTGTTATTGCTTTTATTTTATTATATAAAAATGTGTATACTAATAGTCCCCCTTTCTCTTATTTCTGTCTCTATTCTGACTTTTGATCATGTCACCTTTTTTTTTCTATCCAACATCTCTCACCCACTTTGGTGCTTTAAATCCTGTTCATTTTTAGCTTACATCCCATATTTTATTTGTTCCATGTATTTGTATTAAGATACAATCATTCATTATTTCATTATTCAATGTTTCAATACATAATTCTAATACGAATCACAATATTATTTAGACATACAAGATTATTCAATCATATTCTTTACAATCATCAAATCTATATAATTCTAATAGTAATACACATGTTTATATTAAGGTATGTTCTTTCATTATTTAATTGCTCAATGTTTCAATACATTATTCCAATGTCAATCACAATGTTATTTAAACGATACTAATAAAAGGGACGCGGTGGCTCAGGGGCTAGGACGTTGAGCTTGTCAATTGAAAGGTCGGCAGCTCAGCGGTTCGAATCCCTTGTGCTGCCGTGTAACGGGGTGAGCTCCCGTTACTTGTCCCAGCTTCGGCCAACCTAGCAGTTTCGAAAGCACATAAAAATGCAAGTAGAAAAAATAGGGACCACCTTGGTGGGAAGATAACAGTGTTCCGTGCACCTTTGGTATTGAGTCATGCCGGCCACATGACCACGGAGACGTCTTCGGACAGCGCTGGCTCTTCGGCTTTGAAACGGAGATGAGCACCGCCCCCTAGAGTTGGCAATGACTAGCACGTATGTGCAAGGGGAACCTTTACCTTTAATAATACTAATAATACTTAATACCATCATTCAATCTCTAATTTTTCCATTTTATTATTGCTTTTATTTCATTATATAAAGGTATGTATATTCAAGTGTTTCCCCATTCTCTTATTTCTACCTAACTTATAATCATGCCACTATTCTAAAAAAGAAGGGAAAGAAGGGGGCGGGGAAGCAACTCAAAACAACAACAAAAAAACCTTTCCTTTCTATCCGTCATCTCTTGTCCACTTCACTACTTTGATTTCTATTTTTTTTACTTGCCTCCCATATTCCTCTCTTAGATCTTTATCTCTGTCTAAATCTACATCTTGGCTATTCAAACTAGGCATTTCTCCCATCTCTACCCTCTTCCACTGCCTAGCTTTCAAAATATCTACCCAGACCGCTATCTCCCTTTCAAAAGTATCTTCCTGTATCTCCAATTCTCTTTTTAACTCTCTTAAAATATTTTCCCCCTGGTTTAATTCATCAATCATTGTTATTTTTATTATTATCTCCTTCTTGTCTTCTTCTTTTGTTTGCTGGTTCTCAGTTTTATCTTTTCCTCCATTCTTTTTGTTGGCTCCTCCCTTTTCTGAGCATCTTGATCTTTACTCATTATCCCTTGTATAGTATTTCCATTTTCCCCATAATCTCCTTAAATCCTTTCTCCATAATGTCCTTGGTGCTTTGGAAAACCAATGCCATCTCCTTCAAAGTTCCACTCACTTCCTCCTTATGGAACATCTTATTTTGTTTTAAAAAATCCCACTTTTGTCCAGTAGTCCAAGAACCATTTATTCAACTTAAAGTTGCCCTTCAGGAAGTACACTGCTAACAGTTCTTTGTATCTCGTAGGTAATCAGTTCCATTTAAATAATTCCAGGAGTTATCCAAAGCCTCTTTATGTCCCCTTTATAGGTTCAACCTTCTAGTATAACACTCAGGGGTGGTTTTAATTGAATAGCTTCATTGTTCTCCTATTTAAATCTCCAGTAGTTGTGGGCCAGTTAGATTTAACCCAGTAAATATTTTCACAGTCCTTCATATAAATATTCCCAGACTTGTATATTTCTCTTCTGTCAGCAGGTGGCACTCTCAATTTAAATTTTGGTATTGCCACTAGTCAGTCTAATTTTAATTGTTTTAATCATAATTTTAATTGTAATTCAATTATAGAAGCAGTGTTGGAACATTCACAATTTCTGCAAGCAAGTTGTTCCACTTATTGATTGTTCTAACTGTCAGGAAATTTCTCCTTAGTTCTAAGTGGCTTCTCTCCTTGATTAGTTTCCACCCATTGCTTCTTGTTCTACCCTCAGGTGCTTTGGAGAATAGTTTGACTCCCTCTTCTTTGTGGCAACCCCTGAGATATTGGAACACTGCTATCATGTGTCCCCTAGTCCTTCTTTTCATTAAACTAGGCATACCGAGTTCTTGAAACCGTTCTTCATATGTTTTAGCCTCCAGTCCCCTAATCATCTTTGTTGCTCTCCTCTGCACTCTTTCTAGAGTTTCAACATCTTTTTTTACATCATGGCGACAAAAACTGAATGCAATATTCCAAGTGTGGCCTTACCAAGGCATTATAAAGTGGTATTAATACTTCACGTGATCTTGATTCTATCCCTCTGTTTATGCAGCCCAGAACTGTGTTGGCTTTTTTGGCAGCTGCTGCACACTGCTGGCTCATATCTAAATGGTTGTCCACTAGGACTCCAAGATCCCTCTCACAGTTACTACTATTGAGCAAGGTACCACATATACGGTACCTGTGCATTTTTTTTTTGCCTAAATGTAGAACCTTACTTTTTTCACTGTTGAATTTCATTTTGTTAGATAGCGCCCAATGTTCAAGTCTGTCAAGATCCTTCTGTATCTTGAGCCTATCTTCTGGAGTGTTGGCTATTCCTGCCAGCTTGGTGTCATCTGCAAATTTGATGAGTTCCCCATCTATTCCCTCATCCAAGTCATTGATGAAGATGTTGAAGAGTAATGGGCATAAAACAGAACCTTGGGGTACTCCACTGCATACTTCCCTCCATGATGGGGTGGGGGAGCACAAGTATACGATGGGGGAACCTGACTTGCTAGGAGTACGTGTGGCCTGAGGACTCTTGTTGACCAGAAGTTAGATATGAGCACTGTGACTCAGTTACTGAAAAAGCCAATAGAAACATAGAAAACTGACAGCAGAAAAAGACCTAGTGGTCCATCCAGTCTGCCCTTTGACCTTTTTTGTTTATTTATTGTTTTTTATTTTATTCTTAATTTTTTAATCCAATGATGGATATGTGTTTATCCCAAGCATGTTTAAACTCAGTTACTGATGACTGACCCAGTACCTCAGCTGGAAGATGGTTCCAAGCTTCTACTACTCTTTCTATGAAGAGTACCTTCAAATGCTATCTTGGTGTGCATTACCAGGTGCAAGGAAACCTAATTTCGGGAACTAACTACTCCAATTTATTCTGTCTTCCCTGAACATCACTGTTAAAAATGGGCAACAACAAATGGGAGTGAATTTAGGAGAGACTGATCAAGAAGGTTTACAGTAGATGTGGAAAGCAAATCAATCCCTCGCACATATGTGCTAGTTATATCCGCCTCTAGGGGGCAGTGCTCATCTCTGTTTCATAGCCAAAGAGCCATCGCTGTCCGAAGTTGTCTCAGTGGTCATTTGGCCGGCATGACTCAATGCCAAAGGCACACGGAACACTGTTACCTTTCCACCAAAGGTGGTCCCTATTTTTTCTATTTGCATTTTTTACGTGCTTTCGAACTGCTAGGTTGGCAGAAGCTGGGACAAGTAACAGGAGCTCACCCCATTAGGCAGTGCTCAGGATTCAAACCACTGAACTGCTGACCTTTCGATTGACAAACTCAGCATCTTAGCCACTGAGCCAACGTTTCCCATGTTTTATATAAAGAAGTTCAAATCACTATACATAATTCTTCTCTTCCATTTTTTCATTTTTTCACCCATAACAAAACAAGCTTGTGAGGAAATTTGGGCTGAGAAAGAATAACTAACCCCAAATCTCTAGTAACTTTGAGATTGGGAGTGAAATTAGAACTTGGCTTCTGATCCAAAACCCTAATCACCACACAATACTGGATCTTTGTCTACAGATAAATACCACTATTTATTTAAAATTAAATATCTGTCTATTTAAGTCTAGGCTTTTTTCCCCTCTAATTTATTCATTATTCATTATTATTGTGCTGTGGAGGAAAAATGACACTTTCAGGTCATTTAGAAGGAAGAGGAAGAGTGTTTGTATTATCAAATACTATTTCCTGGGTGGAAATAGAGAATGAAACCATTATGATGGTTGAATAATCACAAATGTAAAGGATATTTCTCCTCTTTCCTATATAACAGAATTGGACCTTGGAGGACTTCTAGTGCAACCTCCTGCGCAAGCAGGAAACCCTATACCAGTGATGGCTAACCTTTTCCAGACTTAGTGCCCAAAGCGTGTGCACAAATGTGTGCACGTGCACGCAAGTGCACATGAATACATGTGTGTGCATGTGCACCCCCAAAATGCAATGCACAGATGGCCCTATGCATGTGCCCCACACATTCGCACTCAGCCCCTGCATGTGCCCCACACCCTGTGCATGCTCACGCAGCCCCCCTGCATGCTCCCTGCCCCCCATGCATACGTGGCAGAGACCTGAAGACAGCTGAATGGTGGGAGGCATGCGCACATGCGCGACAGAGCTCAGCTGTGGCGACAGCTTTTTGTGCCCACAGAGAGGGCGCTGTGTGCCACCTCTGGCACACATGCCATAGGTTCGCCATCATGGCCCTATACCATTTCAGACAAATAGTTGTCCTCTCTCTTCTTAAAAGCCTCCAGTTGAATATCATCAGATATCTACACCCGCCCCAAGTCATTCAGAAGTGGGAATAAAACACCTCCCATTCTATCATATGGAAAACATAACAGGATTGCAGACTTGGCACACACAAAAAATCTATTTTTATATCTAGCAAGAGCACTCATTTTATGACAGATTGGGGACCCAATATCATGGAAGCCATGAAAAAAAATAGCTGCCTGGCCATAATCCATCTTTGTTGTCAAGCAGCTGGAATTCGAAAACCAAAGCATAAAAGATATTGTGCTTTATTTTGCTGTGTGTAGTCACACAGTCTTTTCTTTTTTTAACCTTGGAAACAAGTTAACCAGTCAGGGAATGAGCTAAAGAAGCAGAAGAAAATGGAAGGAAGAAAATGTCTCCTTGTTATTACTCGTGTTTAAAGAGAGCAAGCCGGCTTCCTTTTGTCTTCAAGGACTAGGCCTTGATAACCAGGACCAGGAAATGCACAGCATGTTGCAGGTTGCAGAGCCTAATCTTCTGCATTTTTCACCAGAAGTAAAGTAAAGTAAAGTAAAGTAAAGTAAAGTAAAGTAAAGTAAAGTAAAGTAAAGTAAAGTAAAGTAAAGTAAAGTAAAGTAAAGTAGTAAGGAGCGTGCATAAAAGCACCAGCTTGCCTACCGTCCCTGTCCTAATGTTCCCTTTATTTGTATTCATTTTAAGCATTCCATTCATGCTTATACTTATATATATTATCTAATACGTACTCGACAAATAAAATAAATAAATAAATAAATAAATAAATAAATAAATAAATAAATAAATAAATAAAATAGAGTAAACCTGATTATTTCAGCGAGAAGAGAAGCTGTTAAATGACAAGGAAAAGCAGACTCTTATACTTATCAACAAGGCCAAGCAGTTTTGATATATCAGTCAGGCATAGTTCCAAGATTTTATCAAGGATTATTTCATTTAATTCTGCCCAGTAAGCATTGTTTTGGATAGCAGAGAAGACACTATTTCATATTTTAGGCCCTTACATGATATTTATGATAGCAGTTTCCCATCTGGCTACTTCTGTCACACATTGGAAAGGCTGTCTCACTTAAACCTAAAACTGGCCCTGTTCTGTTCTGCTTTTGGCCCTATCTGGAATCTCGACACCCGCTTCCACATTACAAATGCAAACAAGCCCCTAAACGTTGTATGTCTGCAGCAGCATAAGTGGGTTACACATCTGCCACAAATACCCTAGCATTTACTTTTCCTAATGAGTTCTGCTTATGAACAGAACAGAACTTGTTGGAAAACAGAGCACGGCATATAAATCAGACTTCATTACAGCAAGCAGATTTCTCTGTTTCTCTTGAGTTTATGCCAATAGAATAAGGATGAAGTAGGTGAGAAGGTTTCCTCTGAAATATAGGCAGGGTATGCCTCCACTGTACAAAAAGATCAATTCTGCCATGCTTAATGTGCAGTTGAAATATTGTTCCTTTAGTATGCATCGGTACGGAATACTGTAGATGATGGAGTAGCAGCTGGTGCTTGAAAATCTTTTGTAAAGCCAATTGCTTTACAATAGATCTGTAACAAATGAGTCCTACAACAAAATGTTCCTATTATAATGTCCTTATTTAAGATTTTGCCATCAAGCCATATTTTCTTCCAGGATTCTATAACCTAGAAGAAACCTGAGCAGAAGTTCCCACCTACTACTCCTTCCAGATACAGTTTCCCGTTTTTCTTTGTAACATTGAACATAGCACTAGCACTTAACACTAGCATTAAGATTTATATACCACTTCATAGTGCTTTATAGCCCTCTCTGAGCAGTTTACAGAGTCAGCATATTGCCCCCCTGGGTCTTCATTTTACTGACCTTGGAAGGATGGAAGGTTGAGTCAAGCTTGAGTCAGTGAGAATCAAACTTCTGGCAGTTGGCAGAACTAGCCTGCAATACTGCATTCTAACCACTGTGCCATCATGGCTCTTAGATACAGATCCTAAGTAAACTGGTTTTGCTCTTTAAAAAAAATCTTGATACTTGTTTTTTCTTTGCAAAACCACAGTGTTTCCTGAAGATGAGGGGAAATTCCTTTTCATTCTTGTTTGTTAGGTCTAGGTCCATTTCAAAATCTGTTCAATTTTTTTTATTAGATGGACTGACATCTGATTATTATTTAGTAGAGCTACAAGATGCAGGCCAGATAACACGCAATATTTTTTTTCTGCTATTGATAATTTAGATTTTTGCATCATTGTTGCAGCCATAACATTTGATCAATGGGAGATAATGACAGAATAGGGTCTCTTGATAACTGGGAATCATTGTCCAGTGTTAGGAATGAGATAACCTACAATGCTGGGAGAAGACGACAGCCACATATAGGGAAATAATCTGCAGTTGTGATGAACAGAGCAAAGCAATGTTGGGAGGGAGGGAGAGAGGAAGAGAGAGAGAGAGGGATAATTTACTGTTTTGTAAAAGAGTCTTCTTCTATTTCCTTCAAGCTCTGGTTGTATTTATTAATCTAAATATTATTTTATTAATAGAATTACTCGGGCTTTTGCCTCCTAGATTTTTGATCTATGAAAAAAACCCGAAATATTGGGATTCATTCCATTATAAATCTGGTTATAGCAGAATACCTCATTTTCCCCCACAAAGACTTTGGGGCCAAATCCCTTTCCATTCCTATTTGCAATGTTTTTGGTTTTTTCCCCCCCTCAAAATGTTTTCCCCTCATATTGGTGATATAGAAATGCCAGTGACAGTTGGGTTAGTTTTGTGTTTCTATGTTTTGTTTTGTTTTGATTTGTTTTGCTTTTGGTTGTGAAGGTGTTTTTTTTTTAAATGAATGGATTCTTGAAAATGAAGAGTTTGCTACTTCTAATAGCCTGATCACCACTGAAATTGATAAATCATTTCCCAGCTTCCAGAATACCTTTATTTTCTCACAACAGATTAGTTTTTTTTTAATTTGGAATAGATTTTCCCACTTTAAATAATATTTATTAAAACTTGTTTTACTTTAAAAGTGAGCAAATATTAAAAAAAAACACCTTTGGCCACTTTGCCTTTAATAGTAATTCTTTTAGAAATATTCCCCATACCACAGGCCCTGATAACTTAAATTTCATCATCTTGAAAGTTGCTGACATTCACCTAAGCATTCACCAGGGTACATGAGAGGAGAAACGGTCTAATGAAAGTGAAATCTAATGAAGTCATTCCATTTATGGATAGCCTTATGATTCTTAGGGGAATCATGACTCATTGTTCCTGCAATTCCAATGTGGAACTCCTGATAAATTTTCAGGAAGCTCAAGATTGCATAGAAACTGATCTTAAAGCTATCATTCTCTAAATTATTTCTGCTACTGTACTGTACCACCTGTTTGTTTTTAATTGAACCGTTTTATTTATGAAATATTTGATTTGCAAAATAGGCTTTGTAGGGAGATAATATAAGGGGAACAGAATTCCATGGTTGAAGTATGGACTTGCCTGTTCTTCTATGTTGTAGCAGCTAGCTGTTCATGTTTCATTATCTTACTTTATTGTCTTCAGTGCATATTTCATCCTGGGATGATCACATTCTATTTTTCCCCCCCTGCAGAATAATGCAGTCTCCAACGCGCCTTAGTGATGATGAATGACTGAACTTAGACATCTTATGTTAAATTTGGCCTCGAGATTTATTCATTTTTCACTGATCTCTACTTTACAGTTGTAATTTGCGGTAGATATTACAAATGAATATGGAGATCATAATCTTTGTGCCGTATTTCACCTACCAGAACTAGTTTAACGGTTCTTACGTGCATGCTGCCACCCATGACAAATCATACCATACAGAAAGCTACATGCAAAAATAATGGTCTGGTTATATTTTTGCGATGGCTTCCTAGTTTCATCAAATGAATATATATATCCATTTGTCAATTATTGGAAAAATACATGTCAGCTGAGTTTTATAATCCATCGTATTGATGCATTTGTTCAGCAAACATTAAAACCAGAAAATACTGACTCTCATATGTATAGCTATAATCATCAGAGATTTAATTCAATTGTATTTCAGCCATGTAATACCTAATATACAGACACTTACAAGATTTATTTTGTTGATTTGGAAAAAATGTCAGTGGGTTTCTTGTAATCCCATCTAAGGTTGTACATAATCAGTATTAGGGCAGACAGACCAAAATGGAAAGCACCTCTCTGCTGTTTGCTTGCTTGCTGCTCAGGATCTTGCAGGAAAAGCAAACAGTTCTGGAAGTGCCTCCCCTGCCCTGATTATATTACACTTCCTGGAAGAGAGGGGAAAATGAGGATGCAGCAGACATGTGCTCCTTGCTTTTCTTGCATATAACTAACTTATAACCCAGTCTTCTTTTTTTCTGCTTCTCTCTTTTTTTCTTTTTCTTTCTGCTTTTCTTATTCTTTCAGCTGTGAGAAAGGATTGAAAGAGAAAAAAGGCCTTTGAACTGCTTCTACTTTTAGTTGCCATTTCAACTTCCCTAAAATCTGTTATCATTGAAAAAGAAGTGGAGAAAATTCCCAGCTTTCAGTATTTCGTCTCTGGGATTAATTTGCCTTTGCGATAGAAAGGAATTTCTCCAAAGTTCTGGATGGAAGTTGGAATACAGGTAGTCCTCAACTTACAACATCAATTGAGCCCAACATTTCTGTCATTAAGCAACATAAATGTTGGGGTCAATTTTTAAGCAAGACATTTGTTACGTGAATTTTTCCCTATTTTATGACCTTCTTTGCCACAGATGTTAAAAGAATGACTGCAGTTGTCAAATTAGTAACACAGTTATTAAGTGAATCTGGCTCCCTATTGACTTTGCTTGTCAGAAGGTATTGTGACCCAGGCCCAAGTAGTTATTACCAGACACAATCAGTCCTAAACAAACATATTTTATTAAAATAGCTGAGAATTACTTCATTCTCAGCTTAGTCCAAATTAAGTCCAAAACAAAGTCCTTCAGAAAAAGTCCTTCGGCCTTATCGCAAGCCTTTCTCTTCTTTGACACCCTGCCAAAGGCTTTTCTTGGCAAGACCCCCACAAAGTTCAGAAACAGGAGACAAGAAACAATTGTAGCAACATTGCTTTCCTACAAAGAATTCACTTAATAATTGTGTTACTAACTTGACATTCATTCAAATGACTCAGCCAATGGCCTGGATGGTTTTCTGATGTTCAACAGCCAATCAAACTGCAAATGAATCTTATTTTGGCACTACTAATGAAATTATATTATATTTATAACTAACCTGCATCCCATTTCTATACAGGGTGCAAGGTTCTTCTTTTGGCTGGCCAATGCCAGGGCCGGTTTAGCTCTGCCTGGTAAGGCCTGTTATTAAGAACACAAAGCCTGCAATTACTGCAGGTTCGAGCCCGGCCCAAGGTTGACTCAGCCTTCCATCCTTTATAAGGTAGGTAAAATGAGGACCCAGATTGTTGGGGGGGCAATAAGTTGACTTTGTAAATATATACAAATAGAATGAGACTATTGCCCTATACATTGTAAGCCGCCCTGAGTCTTCGGAGAAGGGCGGGGTATAAATGTAAACAAAAAAAAAAAATGCTCTACAAGATGTCTCCTATTAATTTATTCTGTATTTTGTCTTTCATTCTATCTTATAGAATGGGATGAGAAGTTTAAAGAACAAAAGACAATTTTGAATCAGATATATATGATAGAAATAAAGATAAAACAAGTAGAGAAATATTTATTTATTTTATTTATTTATTTTATTTATTAAATTTTTATACCGCCCTTCTCCCGAAGAACTCAGGGCAGTGTACAGCCAAAAATAAAAAACAGAATATATACAATTAAGACAACATTTAAAACATAGGAAATTATAAAGGCTGATAATTAAAATTTAAGTTTAAAATTTTAAAATATTAAGAAAACCCAATTAAAATTCAACACTATTATGCCAGTCCCGCTTGAATGAATAAATATGTTTTGAGCTCACGATGGAAGGTCCGAAGATCAGGCACTTGACGCAGGCCAGGGGGAAGTTCGTTCCAGAGCGTCACTGCCCCCATACAGTACAAATACAAATACAGTAAGGTAAAGGTAAAGGTTCTCCCACACATGTGTGCTAGTCATTTCTGGCTCTAGGGGCAGTGTTTATCTCCGTTTCTAAGCCAAAGAGCCAGTGCTGTCTAAAACATCTCCATGGTCATGTAGCCAGCATGACTAAACACCAAAGGCACACTGAACACTATTACCTTCCCACCAAAGTGGTCCCTATTTTTCTACTTGCATTTTTTAATGCTAGGTTGGCAGAAGCTGGGACAGGTAACAGGAGCTCATGCTGTTATGTGGCTCTAGGGATTCGAACTGCCAAACTGCCAATCTTCTGATCGACAAGCTTAGCATCTTAGCCACTGAGCCACCGAATCCCTATAATACAGAGAAATACAGTGGATAGTCTTAAATAGGTACCTTCTTTCTTTCTTTTTAATCTTGTGTCCTTACTCTCTTTGCTAACTCTTTCTTATATTTCTTCTGCAATTAGCACAATACCACTTATCTGAAGTAGTAATATAGATAGATAATGCTTATCATGGTAGCTAAGTATGTATGTGCATATTCTAAAATAGCAGGACTGGAGGCAAATAATATTTAATATCATCACTAGAGGTAGAACCTAAAAGAATTTCCAAAAATGTGTTTATTTGGTGTCAAATCAGAAATAGCATTAATGCTGGATAAATTTCCATTAAATAGGCATTCCAAATGGTTGTCATTTTTGTAAATGATTGCCTCACTGATTAATAGCAAGAGATTTCATAGAAATATGAAGGATTCTGCATACAAATAGGTTCATACTTATAAAGTGAGAGAGAAAAACCTATTTCCCTGTCTAGTAGCTAAAAATGGGGGGGGGGCAGACAGTTTGGTCTAGTAGTAAAAGCACCAGGCTAGAAACCAAGAAAATGTGATTCTAATGCCCCTTAAGCACAAAAGCCACCTGAATAACTTTGGGCTAATCACTCCCAGCATAACTCACCTTACAAGGCTGCTGTTATGGGGAAAGTATGAGTAGGAAAGAATATTGGATATATTTACTGCTTTGAGTTATTTATAAAAATACTAAAGGTGAGTTTAAAAAATTCTAATCCCCCCACAAAATGTTAATTTATGAAATAGAAATTGATAGCACATGAAAACATGCAAGATGAATTCAATGAAAGTAACTCAATGTAAGCGTCTCCCAAATAAAGGAAAAGCCTTAATAAACTCCACTGTTTCTTTCTACAGAAGCCCAGATTGGGACATACTAGGACTCTGCAGAGTTTCAGAGGAACTGAAGTCAAAGGAATGGGCTTCCCATTCATCCAAATTTCAAGCATTTATCCACTAAACCAGATTCATGAATCAAAGTGGAGACTGTCTTCAGAGCATTGAATGGAACCAGGTAGCTTCACAGGACTTTGGAACCTTGCGAGATTCAATGAGTGTCCAGTGGCTTCTGGGGTTGTTAAAGAACATTGTTGTGGGGGACTTGAGTGGCATCATGAACTGTCAATTGTTGAGAACCACTCTTAATTTCTCTGCTTCTCTGTGTTCTTTTGGACAACATTATTTTGAAATTAAGTAATATTTTCAGTTCTTGATTCCTTTAATGAACTGAGACACTGAATTCTTAATCAAATTGGGAGTTCAGATCAGCTTTATGTACTGAATTCAAGGCTTATCGATCTATTCAAACTGTTGTATCAAATCTTACTTCTTTTTATGATTAGGGCATTTTTAAAGTTCTTGAGAACGACAGAACAAGTACCAAGCTAAAGTTTACTGAAACATTTACTGCAATATCGAATCTTACTTTGCCAATCTGTTTCTGTTTCCTCTGCTAACTAAATAACATGAGTCTTGCCAGCGAGCACAGCACAGCTGAAACTTGCCAATTACGAGAGAGTTCTACTTAGGAGAAGTTAATCTTACTTAGTAGTTATGTCAACTCTCCTGGCAGTGCACAAAACCAAATCAAAGCTACAAAAAGCAAGAAGCAGCAAAGCTACATCACCCAGAAGGGAAAGTCAATGATTATTTTTCTGAAACTTGTCAAAAGAGACCAAGCTTTGCAAATGTTCCTGCCCAGCATGACACCCCACCAAAGCCAGTGATGTGATGATTCTTCCCTGGTAGAGCCAAGATTGCTAAGCCACTAAATCAATTTTGGAAGAAGGCTGTTTTTGTTTCTGTTTAATTTTAATATGTTATTTATTGGGTAACACTTTTTTGTAATATTCTATACATTGTGCTTTTCACCACCAGTATTCTGCTGATAACATGGCTGTATAACTGGGATGTCAAACTGGCAGCTCATGGCCTGGTTGTGTCACACACGGACCATGCCCACCCCAGCTCTGCAAAGGGAAAAAACATTGTGATGCATCACGTGATGGCAACGTGACGCGGCGAGTTTGACATCTGTGCTGATGTAGATGAAAAAATGCCAGACGATTATTTCAAACCTCTATTTTAATGGAACTTTTAAAACCGGGCAGAGTTACTATCCTGAAAGGATTCACCATAACAGCAATTTTTATCCCATTGTGAACCACTCCAAGTATTTAGATGCTTCCCAATTATATTCAATAGATGAATTTTTAAAAAAAAATAAAATCTAGATATTTTAAGTGGCTTGAACTTAATTGGTTTGCTTTTGAATTGCAAATTGTAAACTCACAGAATGTTTGAATTTTGGGACCAAGTAGAAAAATAGGTCTAACTAAAGAAAACACATGAAACTATCAATGGCATCTTCAAAAAGAATAAAATTCACCAGAGGAAAAAAACAACAACACACTCCCCTTCCTAGATATCAGCAGCATCAGAGGCAGCGATGGCAAATTAGAAACACAAGTCTATCATAAAACTATCCCACCAAAGTAACAACCCAACTTCCTACAAGAGAAGTTGTGTAAGAACACTATTTAGACAAGGACCAAACTCCCTGCAGTAACCCTGAACATTGGAAAAATGAATCAGTGTATCTATATAATATCTTCCAACAAAATAGATACTGACATAACTTTATCAAAAACTGCCTTGACACTTAACTTACTATAGTACAACTAACACAAGCTGCAGAAAGGATAACAGTGCCATACAACAAAAACATCTCAGAAACCACCAGCAGATGATTACAACCACATGGCATCACCATAGTACACAAATCAACTAAAGTCCTCCAAAACATTCTAAGTAAACCAAAAACCCAGCAGCCCCAGAATATAAAAATAGGACTGTAACAGTCACTATGTAGGACAAACAGGCAGAAGACTAGCAGAGCACATCCATGGATGGCAACTACCAGTCAGAAGACATGATGAAAACTCCTTAATTTAACAACACACAGATGGACTCACCCATAGTTTCAACTGGAAACCTGTGAGCAATCTAGATCAAGCTAATTCCAAAAATGCCAAGGGATTACTGGGGGCTGGGCATTCAGACAAATTGGCCATCAATGGACACACAGAGATAAACAACCTCTGCATATCATTGAAAAGAAACAATCCAAAAGTTTAAACAGGAAACAAAAAAATAAAATACCTCCTCACCAGCAATCTACACCCATATGAATAGAGATTAACACCAAAATTAATATTAGATCAATAATCAAGTAAGCAGTACTCCAATCAAGGAAGTATCAATACAGATACAGATAGTTTACAGCCAACTAGCAGTAAACAGTAGCCTAATCAAGTAATCACCGAGAACATTCCTACCAACACTAACAGGGTAAGCCACTAGTGTACAAAAATGAGAGCAAATCCCATTCCGCTCTAGCACTTATGATGTTATGTAGTTGGGCAATGAAACATCTTCAAGAAAGCCACCAAGCCCAGGGAATACCAAGGACCCCACAATTCAGCCCTGAGCTACAAATATTCTCTTCTCTTGGTATCTTTGAATATCCAACTTGAATCAAACCAAGACTGATTTATACAGACTTAAAAAATCCACTTCTAGTTCTTTCTAAGGAAACAAATGCTAGTTAAAACTGAGGAAATTCTCATTCTGTATTGTGTAAGATAAGGCAGATACATTTTCGCTCCCTCTGTCTCCCTCCCTCTCAAAAAAATGCAATTTGATATAATTTGCTTTCTGCTGAACATACTATGCTATGTTTGTATAGATAGGAGCAGGGAAGTTGATAATTGATTTGCTTAGAAAAGCTCACAATTTTGACTTCTGTGTTGTAAACATACTTACTTGGTATGCTTTTAAGTTCAGCACCATTTACTGACTATTGCCACATTTCTTTTTATTTTCCATTACTTGTGGGTGAGGAACTAAGCAAAGCTGTCATTATTTTCTATTTTCACATTGAAAGAACCAATTAATCTCCTTTGACCTTGGCACTTGTTATGGAAAACGTGCTTTGAAAGCCTTTTCTTTACATTTTCTATTTTGATACTGTAACCTGGTGATTTTAAAACTTTCCATCTTCAGAAGGTCCTTTTGATGGAAAACTTCTGACAAATGCTGTCAGTGACAAAGAACTAAAAAAAGGACATTGAACATCGCTTCAAAAATTCGCAGAACTTGTTTTGAGGGACACGACACGGTAGACTGGGATAGATGCTTTTTATACCAAAAGAAAGGACAGAACCGTTTTTTTTCAAAAGCGAAAAAAAGATGGTAAAGACAACCAAGATTTTAATAACAGATAACAGCAAGGGACAATGTGTGTGATACAACTTTTGAAAGATGTGAATGGTATATTGTATTTGCTTTATTCGTGCTTAGAACAAGGAATCACATTCATAATACTAGCTTGAAGCGTGGGCAGCTCTGAATTAATTCAGCTATAGAAAGAAAGCACACAGGGTCCATACTTATCTGTAGTTTGGAAATTCTGTATAATGTGAGAACATTTATCTGATTCTAAACAAATAAAATACCTGCATCTCCCAATTCGGAAAAGTTCAGCTCAAGAAAAAAAGCAACTTTTTTGCCGTGTTAAGCTCTTGAATGCTGACTGTAGGAGCTCAGTAAATACTCTAAAAATGATTCATCACTACCCACTATGGAGGAATGGTTGGTGAAGTTGACAGATTTTGCTGAAATTGATAAATTAACTTCTTTGATTAGATAAAAGACATTGTCTGCACTTATCACTGATTAGAAGCCTCTTATGGACTCTGGGTAAACATGAAAAAAATGAAATTGTGATTTATGGTGATATTAGATAGGCTAGATTATAGAAAAAGTTATATGATGTAACTTTACATGGAAAGAGCAAAGGTCAAAATATATTTGTATTCATAACTATGATAAATATTGGAAGACATTTTTTTCCTTCTTTTCTATTTTTCCTTAACTATTTTTCCCTTTTCCTGCATATTTTGCTTTTTCTTTGATTTCTTTCTCCCCCCACTTTCTTATCACCTATTAATTTGTACTTTATTGTTTCATAGATTTAATCGAGACATACATTTAAAAGTAAGTATTCTAAAAATTCTGTTCATAGGAATGTAACTAAATAGATATACCATATTTTAGGAAGAAAAATCCAATACAGTTCCAAGCTGGTGGAAAAAATGCTGGAAATAAAATGAAGGCTGGCTACAGGGAAATAAGGTCTCTGTTTATTTGGTTTTCCAGAAACTTCAGTAACAGCAGCATGTTTCTGTGGTGGATGACCCATTGGCTGGGTGAATGGATAGATTTTATAGGATTCTGGGTTTTTGTAATTGAGATGCTCCAGGGGGTTGTACAATGTAGTGAGACCTGTGTCTTTTACTATTTCAGTGGTGGTGAAATATCCTATTATGTCCTAAAGTCATGCCCTGTCCTTAGAATTTGGATGGGGGAATGTACATACTAATCCCATCAACTCCTGCCTGGGTGGGCTATGGCTGGAGGCATTTTGTTTATGAATAGGCTGGCCTGATTTCTGTAAATAGATACCGAATGGAATGCTCCAGTTTTCTCAATAGATATAAAAGTATCACATTCATAAAACTTAACTGCTGGAGGGACTGCCTGGAGTGTTTTCCTGGTAGTGGAGAGAGTGAATGATTTGATCCTAGGAAAGCCTTCTTTCTGGAGGTGGGGTTGATTATACCACATCTAAACAATGTTGTTTAGATGTGAAATAATTAAATGTGCTGCAACCAAAGGTGGAGATGTTTTTTTCGTTCAAAAAGTTTTTATTGGTCAAAAAAGGTTTATACAAATACATATCAGGTATGGTAAATTTTCATTTTTCTTATTCAAAATAAGAATTTTACTCAAATTTTTTAACACATACAACAGCCATATGGCAAGCAGGTGACACGAAGTAGATAAGTTTACAAATCTTACATACGCAATAAAGAAGGGTCAAGAATAAACAGAATATCGTACAAAAGAGAATAAGGAAAACCAACACAATACCAAATATCTTTATCACTTCCTAGTTTTGGATCTCAGAACTCTGGGTTCAGCCTGACCCAACTCCAGGGCCGCAACAGCGGCAGCCGCCTCCGCCCCATGGTCTATAACCTCCCCTTCTTCAATTCCTGGGTCCTCTGATTCCAGGAGGGCTTTGTGTTCCTCCACGTAGGCCGTAGCCTCCGCAATTGTACTAATTTTTTCGTAATGCCCTCCCGAAAATCATCAATCCTCTGGCATCAGCCATCTGAAGCCTACTCCTTCTGGTACAATTTGCTTGACAAAAGTAATATTTCTTTCTCATTTCACGTACCTGTCTGGGAATCTGCCTCAGAATGGCTATCTCCTGCCCCTGTAAGTCAGTGCCCCACTCCTATGTTTTCTAAGAATTTCATCTCTCGCCTCTTCTCACAAATTTGACATGAACCTCTCTGGGAACTGCATGTATGCGTATATTGTGAATTAACTCTATAAACTCGATCCACATCCCAATTCATGAAATCAACACCTCTCCCAAGAAATTCTCCCAACAATTTAGTCACAACATCTCTCAAATCTTCTTGGTCCACTTCTTCCAAATTTTGGAACCTAAGGAAATAAGACATTTTATCCTTCTGTAGTCCAAGCACAGCATTGCCTGTCGTCTCCTCTTTTCTGCACTGCCCGCATCTCACCCTCCAGACCTTCCACTTTCTGCTTGTTTTCTGCTGAGACTTGTTGAGTATCCTTTAAATCCTTTTGGATAGTCACAATTTCTGCTCTTATTTCGCTTGGCCTCTTTGCAGATCATCCAGTTTCTTGTCCATATTGGATAACTTTTCCAGAATTCTCCATCTCTCCAGCAGTTGGTCTCTGACCTTTGCCATTTAAAAAAAAAAATTCAAAATCCTCAGGCAAGCACAGTATCCTTGTAATTTCCTCCGGATCCACCAGGGGCACTCACAGGAGCAACGAGTCCAGAGTACAGTTAGTCAACCAGGAAGTCAAGGGAAGTGATGTCATCAAAATTCTCATAGTGAAGGCGGAAGCTGGACGCCACCACTGTTCCCCAGAGGAGGGGGCCTCAAACCCTCCCTCCTAAATTTCTCCATCACCTCTTCTCCAGAGCTCCACAAAACCGTAATCTTCTTATTTTAAGTTCTCCTCTCCAGAATGACTCGTGCTCCTTCCAGCCGCAGGGGAGAAAACCCCGCACTCCGGAGCACTCCACTGCCACCGATATCCCTTCCCTTCTCCATTCCTCAATTCTTCTCCGTTCCCTGTTCACCACCAGGCTGCTGCAATTATAAATCCAAAGCCCCGGTGTCACCGGGCACAGCGGCCCAGGCGACGACCAAAGTAATGGCCGTGGCCCGTGGCCTCCAAACCCCGCCGAGCCTAGGACGCGCCAGCATCGGTCCCCCCAGTCCTGTATGTCGGCTGGGAGACCCCTGGCGAGCCGTCCGTGCGGCAGGTGTCCTTTTCGGAACACCTGGCCCCTGGGGGCCTCGGCGGCGGCCGGATTCGGGCGCTGGGGGCAGGAGAAGCCTCCAGACGACCGTTGCCTCTGGACACCGGAAGTCGTCTCCCAAAGGTGGAGATGTTTGTTTTCTGTAGCTTTTTTCCTCAGTAGATATTAATGTGAACCGGGGGGGGGGGAGGCAGTGAGAGGAGGAAGAGGACGGCGACAGTTGCCTGTGATTATGGTCCTTTCCCTCTGCAGAGGCAATGTTGATCAGAGACTGATGCAGACTAGCTGCAATCCAAAATCACCATGAGGTTGCATAGCACTTGAGAAGCTGAAACAATTAAATAATAGCTCCAGCTCAAAATGAAACACCACTAAGACAAATTTGCAGCATTTCTTTAAAACTGTGGTCCAGGCAGTTTCCCAATGGTTGAAGCCAACTCGAGAAGCCGCCTTGTCCCAGCACCTAGGTGTTCCTTCCTCTCAATCAAAGTCACAGAACCATGATTATTTTTCTAACACAGCCCAATCTTCAGACAAATTTGGAGAAATTGCCTTTCTGTCCAACTTGCAATCACTCCCCCCCCCCCACTGTTAAAACAAAGTGAGGAAACTAGAAATAGGCAAGCGGTGCTCTGATCTTCTAACTCTTGTATTGGCTTTCTCCATGATCTGTCTTTCCATTTCCACGCCACATACTGAGGGGTGGGGGAAATGAAGAAAAGCAAAGTTAATATTATGTAGAAAAGTCCAAAGATTACAGACCCTGAGCTAAGGCAGTTACCCTCAAAACTGGTTGAGGTGAGAGAGAATCTCCACAGAGGCATGACATCTGTTCTTGTGAAACTTTTTCCTGTAGCTTTTATAATATATAGTCCATGAAAGGACTATATAAGAATCGATGTGGCTATATTTCACCTTAAATGCCTGAACTGTTCATCCACTCATGAAAACTGATGGATCTCAATGTTTTTATATATACATTATTGTTTGATAAGTAAGAATCAGATCATTTTACTGCATCTGAGAATTCACAAATTACAGATAATGCTAGAATTAGACCTTGAATAAGGAGAGAGAGAATGGTGGGGAGAGAGAACACAAATTCCTAAATTTTCAGATCCTTCACATAAAGACCCTTAGGCTATTTGATTTCCTTGAATCCTCAAAAAGTAGCTCAGTAATTGTTCAATAGTAGGATCCGCCCCCACCGTTCTCTCCAGGCCTCTTTGCTGGAGGCAACAGCAGGTATTGGGATTTGTGTTGGGGTTTTGGGGTTTGTGTCTGTGTGTGTATAACAACACTGAAAATTAACACGAAGTTGAAATACCCACTTAGGAGCTTTTTGATCCAGTCCTTTATTGTTATTATTATTTTTAAAAAATCATGTCAGTCTTCTATTAAATTTGTTTGTTTTATTTTGTTTGTTTGTTTTGCTTGACATTTAAACAACTCTGAGAAACTTTACAGTTTGGCCACTTCTTTGTGACATGTGAATTCATTATAAGAAAATTTGTTGTATTTTGCCTACATTTCTCTATTCTTTGTTCTAATTAATTAATGTTTTAGATACTTGACTATTATTCTAAAATGTAAGAGAATCAATTGAGCAAGAAATGCAGATGGCTGGTGAAATGTCAAACCCAATTATAGTAAAAAAATATAAACACATATTTCTCGGTTTTCTGTTATTTGATTAAACTTCAAAACCTAACCTTAGTTCATTAGGTATAGATCTGTTTTTACTAGAGCATATTTTTTTTAAAAAAGGTTACAAGCTTGAAATTACTTACTTTTATTTCTGGAGTAAGCAACACTGGGTCAATTACTAATTAAGGAGACAGAAAAAAAACCCTATCGCTTTGTAAGGGTAAATAATAGCAAATTAATTAATAATGGTACAAAAATGAATTTATTACCATACCTTTATTACCAAATCTTAAAAAAAGGAGAGAGGAGGGAAAGTAGATGGTAGTAAATTGCAAGAACTAATAAAAGTAGCAATTTATTATAAAATGGCTTGAGGGAACAGAAAAGCCCTTGCAGTTTCAAAATTATCAAGGTTTAGGTGGTCAAAAACAGAAAATTATGTTCCACCTAGCCATAGGTTAAATTGTGTGTAACTGTTATCTGTAATTGGCTAGCCAGTATTGACTGGCAAAGTAATGAAGAACAAAGATGAACAAATCTGCCTATCTCCTTTTTTAAAAACAAACTTCGTCTTGAAATCTACTTTTTCGTAGCTGTGTTTCCATTTTTATGTATATTCATATAATTGATCTGAAAAAAATTTCTTAGTAATGTTGACATGCACACAGAGGGTGTGTTGATCACTCAGAACATCTGTTCCAAATTCATAACATTTTAATTTGGGAACATTTCTGCAAATATCCCTGAACAAAATGGTTGTTTTAGCTGACATGGATATAATTTAAGCATTAAAATACTTTTAAGTATTAAAGTATTAAAGCCATCAACGCTGGACTGTTTTGAGTACCCAATCAGGCCCTGCCAAAGATCAAACCTTCAGTCTGCTAAATCTTAGATGGAAAGTTGTACAACATTTAAAATAATTTATGGAATCTGATTTCTGACTTCTGCTTTAGTACAAAAGTTTTGAAATGTGCTGAGATCTTCTTCCAAGACTGATTATAGATATTGTTGAATACATCATACATATGTTGAATATATATATGTATATATATAGATATATTCAGATTGCATTTCTTAAATGAAGATAGCATAAAATTTGCATATTTTATGCAGATTGCTTTGGGTTTTTTTTATAAAAAGTCTAAAAATGTCCCCAAACCATTGAAATACAGTCCTATTTGCTGCTCATTTAACTCTTTATTGATCAGTCTTTAAATGGGACTCATTATATCTTCCTGAGATAAGATGCACCTTTATAATCCTTTTAAGTCAGGAAAAGATCCAGCACACTCAGCTTTCTTACTTTTTAATATTGTTAATAAATCAAGACTGTAAACTTAATAAGCTCTTCTTATCTAACTGATGAACTAAAATAGATCTAATCTGAAGATAATCATTCTGAACTTGCATTTCAGAATCACTCTAAGGCTTTTGCTCTATGGAAGAAAATACAGTTAGGAAGATTAACGTGTCTGATTATGTTATGTAGAAGATTATTTATAGAAAAAAAATCAATTGGATTTAACTATGATTTCCGTAACTGCAGCCTTTTCCCCCTCCAAAAATCACCTTAGAGCCCAAATAACATGAACTATTTTGATACATTTTGAATTCTTCTCAGGAATAGCCTTTTTTAAATTTGAATTTATATCCTGCCCTTCTCCGAAGACTCAGGGTGGCTTACAATGTGTTAAGCAATAGTCTTCATCCATTTGTATATTATATACAAAGTCAACTTAATTGCCCTCAACAATCTGGGTCCTCATTTTACCTACCTTATAAAGGATGGAAGGCTGAGTCAACCTTGGGCCTGGTGGGACTTAAACTTGCAGTATTTGCAAGCAGCTGTGTTAATAACAGACAGACTTAGTCCGTTGAGCCACCAGAGGCCCTTTAAAAACATTATATGATTTTTCTTTTCTATAGGATTTCTCCATGTTCTCGCAAGACAAAATGGAAGGTAGATTTTGTAAGATTATTGAAAAATATATTGGGGAAACTATTTAAATTATAAACGTAAGCTGTTTCTGGCTATCCTGATGATTGACCATACTATCTATTTGAAGGAAACGGAGGTGTTTCAAATTCTATATCAGCACCTGATGTTGGTAATGGATTGGCTGGGCCAAAAAATTGAAGATTTACTATGATAACACAGAGGTGATATTTCTTATTTGTAAAGCAGAATATAGGGATTTAGTTGTTGATTTGTTTTCTGTTTCTCTCAAATGTCCTTAGATATCATTTCCACTAGGAATTATTTTTTCCAGACTTCACTTTCAAATTATCCATTATTACAGAAAATGGAATCCAGAGAAAATTTTTCTATTAACAGATATATTTTTTTCTACATAGTAGAAGGAAAAGGATGTGTTGCTACATCCACCATTTAATGTTTCTTCATAGGAAAGGTGACATGGTAACGACTTTCTAGTTTTTCCCAGTAGATGAGGCAGATAGCCCTCATTTTACAACAGTTTTTTTTAGTGACCATTCAAAGTTACAATGGCAATGAAAAAAATGATTTATGACATTTTTTTTTCACACTTACAACCATTGCAGCATCTCCATGGTCACACGATCAAAATTCAGATGCTTGGCAACTGACTCATATTTAATACAGTTGCAGGATCCCAGGGTCATGTGACCACCTTTTGTGATCTTCTGACAAGTGAATGAGGAAGCCAGCTTCACTTAAAAACTGTGTTATCGTTTAATACTTGCAATGATTGACAACTGTAGCAAGAAAAGTCAAAAAATGGGGCAAAACCCACTTAGAATAGAACAGGGATGTCAAACTCACGACGACACATTGTCATGTGACATATCACAACCTTTTCCCCCTTTGCTAAATCAGGCGTGAGCATGGCAGTGTGTGACACCCTGTGGGCTGCGAGTTTGATGTCTTGGAATAGAATAACAGAATTGGAAGGGATCTTGGAGGTCTTCTAGCCCAAGACCCTGCTCAGGCAGGAAACCCTATACCATTTCAGATACTTAACAACTATCTTGCTTAACAACAGAAATGTTGGGCTCAATTGTGGTCATAAGTCAAGGGTTACCTCTACTACGGTAAAGGAGGGAAGAGGAAGGAAATACCAGGGATCCTTTACACAGCATATGTTTTTGTTTGATTGATTTGGTAATCAAGGATCAATTAAGGCACATATTTTTAAACATCAGAATGTGGTAAATAAAATATACAAAGTCAGGGGTGAAATTCACTTACCTTTCCTACCGGTTCACAAATGTGTGTGTGCCCATCATCCACGCATGTGCAAAGCCTTCTATGCATGCGCAAAGCCTTCTGTGCATGCGCAGAGGCTTAAAATGTCGCAAAGAAGCAATGTCATGATGTCCGCACAGGTGGGCGTAGCCTCCTGCAGCCGCTGCTACCGGTTTGCCTGAGCCGGATAGAATGGGCTGAATTTCACCCTTGTACAAAGTGCAAAGAGCATGAGGGGAAAACAAATGATCAAGACTGCTATACAATTAAATATATAGCAGAAATAATAATAGCAACAAATTTAGCAAGTCTTTCAGAGAAATTTGATTTGTCAAATAAGAAGGGACAAACAAATTTCTCTTCTGTATGATCATGCTTGTAAGTTAAGAAATGAATTATTAACTCATTTTGCCAGGTCACATAGAAGGGGCATTGCACGATGACACCTGGAACTGTTTTTGTTTCCGCTAATGGATTTTCTTGCAAAAAAACATTAGTCAGTCTTCCTTCTTGCAGGGAAGATGGGAAGGTATTATCTCAGACAAGGTAAAAACTCTCCTTTGCCTCAGATAGATGATATTTGTTAAATGTTTAGCATGAGATAGTTGTCTCCCTGCTTCATACAAGGGAGGAATTTTGATTAAATTACTATTATTTAAATTCCAAGCTGGATCAAGCTTTTTGATTATAGAACATCATATGTGAGGTCTGCCACAATTCCCATCATTCATTCATGGGTCTGGCTACAAATGGCACTCTTATTCATGCCAAGCCACTTTGCTATCCAAATGCCCCAATTTGTTCAGCACCAAATCCTATTTTTCCAAGAGTAGTGGCAAACGGCAACCTAGTTGGTAAATGTGACTACTTTACTTTTATTGTAATTAATATCAATGAACAAGTCAAACGTACCTTTCAGTCAGTAAAGGCAAATTGCAGGATTCTATGTGAATTGCTATTTCACTTTTCTGTTAATTGTGTAGAATGAAACGCTAATCAAGGATCAACAGTCCTTCTTTGAAATTGGCTTGCTTCTTTGCTAGTGTTGTGTCTGCGCCCCCTGAGCCAGGCTTCCTGCCAGAAAGTGACTTGGAAAGTGAGGGGGAAGGGCCATCAGGACTTACCTCAGGAGCACTGGCTTCCCTAGGTCAGCTCCAGGAGCCAGAGGTACTCCAGGTGGAAGAGATAATGAGGCCTCCATCCCCTGACTCTTCCCCCCCAGGCCACGCCTCCAAACCCAGCTGATGGCTATCCAGCCTGGCTGGACCCTAGATTTCATAGGCAGGAGAGGCGGGAACAACAGAAGCAGGGGTGGGGCAGGCCTAGGAAGTGCTGAGTCATGGAGCCACACCCCACAGGATATAAAGGCAGCAAGAACTGCTGTGCCTCTTCATAGCAGGCAAATTAACTGCTTAACTAAGAGCTGAAGTTTGTTCCTGGGTGACTCATCGGCGTCGAGGGAGATAACAGAGACACTTGGCAGACGCTCGCTATTTTGCTGCCAGAGCTGATAGTGCCGGCTAATTAAGCCATCACTCGGATGGAGGCGAAGGGGGACAGATCAGCTAGGATAAAATTCTGAACCAAGGAGTCTACTATTTTTCCAAGAGATGTATGCCAAGCAACTTATTATTTTCAGCAAATTGATGGGGCACATCATTGTTTGCCACATGCAAGAGTTTATCTTTAAACCATGATTGACTGAACAAAGTAATGGCAAGGCATTTTTCCTCAACATTTGGTGGTATTAAAGAGAGTGGTCATTTCAAAAAACTAGATTAATATAAAACAAATGGAAATAAAAGAGGGAAGATGATTGGCTGGAATAGATCCCAACAAAGAGATGGTGTCCCTGTTTAGAACTGAAATAGTTTTTAAAATCAACTTAAATAAATACATAAATGTAAATACTTCTAAATGGGTTGGGGAATTCCTGTTTTTGAAATATGAACAACAAATATGGCCGTAGAGAAAGAACAAACCCATAGTAAAAATGTGCTGGCATGGAACTCACTTATCTTCTATTCTTCTTTTGGGAAAAATAGAGTTGATATGGTGTTGTGTAATAATCAACTTGCTTGTCATAGTAACCTAATACTAGTATTAGCTGGATGTGGTGATATGGAAGAGAAGAAACCTTTGGAACATGGTGTATGATGCTTTCTTTTTTATTTTCCACAAAAGTTTCATTTAGCTTTCATTTTGCTGTTCAATTAAATTAGAATAATACAGCTCCAAGACTTAAGTATTTTCCTAGGGATAAAGCTTAAATAAAATCATCTAGCATATTAGTTATTTCTATCATGTTTTGCATAATTATGTTCAGTGCACATCACAATTTTACAGAAGATGGCCCACATAGAGTCTCACAGGAAAACAGAAGGCTTGTTTAAACATATTAATGCCTTCACTAAAGAAAAATATATCTAATAGAATGACACCCCTGCTAAAAATTGAATGACCCAATTAAAGAGCAGGCCATATAAAATATCCCTTGATCTACATAAGTATATTTCAATATTGGCTATGGTTTATTAAGCTGAAGCTTTTGAAATTAAATAGCCTTTTCTGACTCTGTTTCACTTCATTCAAAGAAACATATTAAAGGCAAAGAAAAGCTAGCTTTTAATTCAAGCAAATGGCTTGAATTACTGACTGGTAAATCTGTACCAAAATTGATTCCATTTCATTTTTTAAATTATTATTATTAAAAGAAAAAATGTGTGCATGAGTAAATTCATAATATTAAAATTCTTTCTTGATGGGGTGTAACTACTCAGTACCATCTTTTCTAATGTTTGTTGTTGCTGTTTCTGATTCCTCAGTTAACCAAAGGGGCAATCTCGGTCAATCAAGGACAATACAGAGCAGTGTTTGTCAACCTTGGCTTGTGGACTGGGGAATTCTGGGAGCTAAAGTCCACACATCGTACAGTTACCAGAATTGGGAAACACTGATCTGTAGAATATTATGACATTTACAATTAAACAGGTTTGACTTAGAACCATACTTTTGAATAGGACAATTTATCATTTACCCCAACTTTCTTTTCACCGCAGGGATCCAAACTAAAGGATCTTCTGTTCTATCTCAGAACCTTTCTGAGCAATTTGTTCAAAATGCTCAATAAGCATTTTTTAAAAAATAATATTCACACAGTTGTGCCTTTCACACTGTTGATTCATATTCAGTTTGCAGTTAACTCTGCTATTTTGGAGTCAATACTTCCCATTTTGTAGTTATGGATCTAATTACTATTTTAATTGATGTTTGATTATGTGCCATCAAATGTTGTCAACTCCTAGTGACCACATAAATTTTCTCCATGACAATCTATATCTAACCTGGTCTTTCAGGTCTTCCAATTCTATACTCATTGCCGTTGTAACTAAGTCCGTTATTTTGCTGCTGGTTATTGTCTTCTCTTGCCATACACCATTCTCAAAATTAGAGTTTTCCTCAAAGAGCTAGCTCTTCATATAATGCGTCCAAAGTAGGATAATTTGAAAGATCTATTACATTTAGCCCTGTTTCTGTCATATTTTGCATGCTACGGTAATTGCTCTGGTACTTATTTACTTTTTTTGGCCAGCCAGCAACTTTAATCAAGTGTAACACCTCGACTTTATTGCCACTCCACTTGATATTCCATCTAATTTGATGACGAACAACATAAGTAATTTCGATTATTTAGAAACAAGCCTTGTATTTTAAATGACTGAAAAAAAATTAGAGAAACATTAGAACATAATAATAAGAGTAGTAGTAATAATAAAACGTCTCTATGGATAATCCCATGCTCTGAGGGAGGGGCTTGTGTAGTTCTGATAAGGCTGAGAGCTATGGTGGCAGTAGTATATTCTACCAGAAGGGTCACCCAAGCCACACAGGTCTTAGTTGATGAGCCAGACTAAGGGTAGCCATCAACCCATTTGATATTGTGATAAAATGGAAGGAGAGAAATCCTATACTAGATCAGTCATCTCCCTGGTCAACAAGGACAGCATCAGATGTCAGAGTTCTGGGTTGACCAGTGAGCAATGGGAATCAGGAGCTACTGCTGGCAACCAGGGATTAGCCCTGTAGGATTACTGGAAGAATAACCATCAGAAATAAGACAAAAATATACTGTATTTGAAAATCACACCATTTATAGTCTGCTATTATAAATCAGAATCAACAAAGTGGGGATACTTAAAACAAATATTGAATATGAAAACAGAATTTATCCAAACTAAAATATCACTGAACTTAGCAAATCAAAGGAGATTTGTTAGCAGAAATAAAATATCCAGGGATGCAGAACTGGAAGAGATTCAGAAAAGAATTGATGGCCTAACTGTTGCAAGCTGATTGGTTGGCTGTGTTGCTAATTGGTTAATGGGGTTGATGTTTGTGTGGGGAGTAGCATTTTGGGCCCTGGTTTGGTTCCGAGTTCGAGTCTTGTCATGTGTTGATGTTTGTGTGGGAAGTAGCATTTTGGGCCCTGGTCTGGTTTCGAGTTCGAGGTCCTGTTGTGTGTTGGTGTCAATTTTTGTAGCTGGGATTCGTTTCTTGACTAGGGCTAGTTTCCAGATGTTTGGTAAGCAGGAGGTATTGCTCACATAAGAACAAAGCCAAAAAACTCCAGCCTGAAGATGATGAGTGAGATCTCATCGAAACATTGCCTAAATACTTTCTTACACGGGAAAAGACCCGAACATACCAAAACCTGCACACACACACACACACACACACACACACACAAATATGTTTTCTGAGGTTTTCGCGGGTGTTTGTATGTAGATCTTTGGTTATTCGGGTTTTCTCCTGCGTAAAATTGGAAGTGTCTTGGCGACGTTTCGACGAAGTCTCATTCGTCATCTTCAGGCTTCAGCTTCGTGCTTCTGGGAGCAATGTGTGATTGCAGCTGTTTCTTTCTTTTTAACTGCTAGTGGGGGTTTGAACTGATTGAGTGGGAGCTTGGCTGTGCTCTGATTGGATGGGGTTTTTTTGTGCTCTGATTGGCTGGGGGTGTGTCCTGTTTGGGTGGGGGCTTGGTTGTGCTCAGATTAGTCTGAGTTGCAGGGGGATTTGAGCTGGTGAGCTGCATTGCTGTAGTTTGGCTTCGTGGTCGTGGTCGTGCTACATCTTCATAGTGTGCTTCCCCCGGGTTTACGTCAAATACCTGACCTTCGGACATTTCGTCGCGAACTGAAGACACATCTTTTTATTCGCACGGGGCTGGCTTAATTGGATTTTAAAAGTGAATTTTAGCAATTTTAAATGGGGTTTTAATTGATGGTAATTTTTTAACATCAGGCTAATTTTAAATAAGTTTTTTAAAGGTATTTTAAATGTGTATATTTGTATTGTTGGTTTTATTTTGCCTGTACACCGCCCTGAGTCCTTCGGGAGAAGGGCGGTATAAAAATCAAATAAAATAAATAAATAAATAAATAAATAGTGGGTGTCAGTCTGCTGCATGTATGGATTGGAGGGGTTTGAAATGGCTAATGTTGCAGCTGCGGTCTGGCTTCTGGTCCTTGGTTGTGCTTCATGATCAGTGTGGGTTTGGGTCTGCTTTCCGGGTGGATGTGTAGTGGTGACATCCTGTGTGGACCTCGTGAGTGTGGGTCTGGTGTCATTCCTCGTGTTAGGGACCCATTTGTCAATAAGGGCGGGTTTCCAAATGGCTGGTAGGCGGGAGGTATCATCTTGTTTGTTCATGCTGTGTGGGCGTTTTTCTATCTCGATGGCTTCTCTGATTATTCTGTTGTTAAAGTGTTCAGTTTTGGTGATAGTTCTGGTCTTTTTAAAGTCAATATCGTGTCCTGTGGCTTTAAGGTGTTGGACCAGGGAGGAAGTTGGTTCCTCTTTTTTGACTGAGTTCTTGTGTTCTTCAATGGCGCACTTATTCTTCTGTTGGTTTGTCCGATGTATGTGGTGGGGCAGGCGGTGCATGGGATTTCATATACTCCTTGATTTTCTAACTCAATTTTGTCTTTGGGGTTTCCTAGGATGGTGGATATTTTTCGGTTTGTGCAGAATGTTGTCTTGATGTTATTTTTGTGGAGGATCTTGCTGACAGAGAACAAGAAAATGGCACAGCCCTCCTCCCATATATAAAAGGCACCACAGACAGAATCAGCAAGATCCTGAATCAGCAAGATTCCCGAAGCTGAAGCCTGAAGATGACGAATGAGACTTCGTCGAAACGTTGCCAAGACATTTCCAATTTTACACGGGAGAAAACCCGAACAACCAAAGACCTACATATATATATATATATATTCGTAGGTTTTCATAGGTTTAGGTATGTAGGTTTTGGCGTATTCAGGTATTTTCCCGTGTAAGGTTGAGAGTACCTTGGTGACGTTTCGACGAGGTCTCACTCATCATCTTCAGGCTAGTGCTTACAGCTTCATGCTCACACAAGCATGAAGCCGTAAGCACCAGCCTGAAGATGATGAGTGAGACCTTGTTGAAACGTCGGCAAGATACTCTCAACCTTGCATGGGAAAAGACTCAAATATGCCAAGACCTACATACATACATACATACATGCATGCATAAATACATACACCAACCCTGATATGAATTACAGAAATGATAACTTGGAAGAAGTAAGAGCAACAGAACCAGTATAGACTTCCACTGAAACAACCTATAAAATAACTTAAAAAGAAGTAAAAGAGATGATTCTGGTATATGCAGAATTACCAGTAGAAAAAAGTGCCCCCCCAAAAAAAAGACTGGTACCTTTAATGAAGGATGTGAATAAAGCATTTGCATGGATTAAAATAAGATCTATTGAACAGACAAATTGGCTTGTCTATAGTACATAAATGGTGGTCCCAAAAGTGCTTTAACAAAAGGCACCTTTGTCTTTTGAAAAAAAAGACTTTGTTTTTCCTTGAAGTTGTTTTGCTTCTCATCCAAGAAGCTTCTTCAGTTCTGTACTTCAATTCTTTAGAACAGTAGAAGCTTCTTGGATGAGAAGCAAAACGTCTGCAAGGAAAAACAAAATCCAGTTTCCTTTTGAAAAAGCACTTTTAGGACAATAATGACACGGATGACTGGGAATCTCCATAGACATACAGCAATGGTAGTAACAGAAAAATTGGGTATTGAAATTAGAAAACCAAAACCAAAAATTATATTCAATTCACTAGGGATCAGACTGGAGGCCATAAAGAAATTAAGACCAGATGCCTGTAATTTAAAAAAAAGAAACAAGAAAGAGTAAAAATTGAAGAAAGTAATGATCAAGACAAACTTAATTAAAAATACTGGACTAGCACCAGAAAAATTGAAGAAGCTTTGGAAAGTATATAGCAACAACTAACAGCAATAGCCGGGAAAATTGAATCCTATGAGGCATGAATCATTCAATATAAGCAAAATCATCTACTTTAGTTAGGCCAGAGGCAATCCTACCAAAGTACAAATGGAAATTCTGAAAATGGAAAACCAAACAACAAGGAAACAATCCAGTTTGGGAAAGATTTATGGGAAACTCAAAAAGATTATTAAAAAAATGCTGGATGGATAAATCTCACCTCTGGATAAGAGCCAATTTGTTCTAGTGGTTAAGGAACCAAGCTAGAAATAAGGAGACTAGTCCTAACTTGGCCTGAAAGACAGGTGGGTGACTTTGGGCCAGTTACTCTCTCTCAGCCCAACCCAACCAGCTGAACTGAACAGTTTGATCTGAAAAACTAGAAAACTGATCGCTATTCACTGTGCATTACATTGCCATAGTGAGACTGATAGTTTATACCCGCCCTGCAGAAATGGAGGCAAAGGTTTGCTTCAGGTCAAATAAGCTGTCAAAGAAGAAAAGTGTGTATTGGCTGACTATATAAAAGACAGCCAAGAACAAGCATTGAGGCACGTTAAAAATTGGAACTTATTAAATATCCTGGAAACAAAACATGAATATTGAAATAATGTAATAAAAACACAAAGAGAATGCTGGCAAGGAAAAGTATTACATGGTCAATTTCTACAAAAGTTCGAGGGGAAAATGGATAAAGAGAAAAACTGGCAGTGGCTTACAATGGGAACCTTAAAAAGAAGAAACCAAAGACTTTAGTTTGGCAGCATAAGAACTAGCTGATCAAACTAATGCAATCAAGACTAGAATTGGGGGAAAAAAATCATCAAATGATTCAAACTGCAGATTGTGCAACGAGACAGTAGAAACGGTAAATGTTTGCACTCAACTTGCACAAGAAAATCACATAAACTGATTATAAACAACAACATAACACAGTTGCCAAACTGATTCAGTGGAACATCTGCAAAAATGATGTGCTGGTAATAAAAAATATTTTTTTGAAAAGTCAACAATGAACCCCAGTCTCTCCTCACTAAACATTATGTGCCCTGAATAGGTTAGCATATCCAAAGGAAAAAACAGTTGCTTTAGAGCAGGGGTGTCAAACTCATGTCATCATGTAATTGTCATATGATGTATCGGGACTTTTTTCCCCTTTGCTAAACTGAGGGTGGGCGTGGCCAGCACGTGATGCATCCGGCCCGCAGGCTGTGAGTTTGACACTCCTGCTTTAGATAAAGTGACCAGATTTCAGCGATGGCAAAGCGGGACACCATTGACGGGGGGGTGGGGGTGGGCTGCGCATGCGCACTGAGTCTTGCCACCTGCCTGAAGGAGGAGGAGCTGGTGCTGCTTCTCTGCTCTTCCAGGCAGGCTCAGCTCTCCTCTCGGCTCTTCCAGGCAGGCTCGGCTCTTCTCTTCCTCTCGGGTGAAGTCAAGCGGCGTCTCTCCTCCCTCTCGTGCCCTTCTCCGCCACTCCCCCTTCTCCGCCTCCTCCTCTTGCGTTGCCGCCTCCCATTTTCAGAATGGGAGTGAAACAAAAAAAAAATCGGGACTTTTGGGAATTGCCGCGGGATGCGGGACAAATTATTAAAAAGCGGGACTGTCCCGCCAAAAGCGGCACGTCTGGTCACTATAGATTTAAAGGGTATTAATACTTCTAACATATAGGGGGAAAAAACAGCTAGAGTGCAAACCCAGCAATTATAAATGTGATGTCCACTCAACTTACTTTCTTTCAGGGAAGAGACAGTTTGGCCTAGTGGTTAAAGTTGGCCTAGGAACCAAGGAGACTGTGAATTCTCTTCCTACTTAGGCATGAAAGCCAGCTAGGTGACTGGACCAGTCTTTCTCTCTCTCAATTCAACCCACCTCACAGAATTGTTATTGTTGTCAGAAAAACAGAAGGAGGGAGGACAATTGTATATGTTTTCTCTCTTGAGCTATTTATTAAAAAATAACTACATTTTTTAAAGAATAAAATTCAAACAATCTGACATTTTTCTGTGAACCACAATTTTGAAAATCAGTGCAATTTGCTTTTTCTTCTCTTTCCATTTACTTTCATTAATATACATTTTAGAGTACAAGCTTCAAGACAGATATCCCTTTCTACTAATTTTTGTAAACTGTTCTTGGGAAAAAAATGTTTTTCTTGTGCAACGATTAGGAAAATGAGAGTAAAATTGCTTAAAATAAATAGAATGATTGAATGAATTCATGAAAGTGGAATATAGCTATGGCTGTTAACCTTAGTAGTTAAACCTCGATATATTTTGTATCTCTGAATACAAAAGACTGATTTTCATGCAGGCCCACTTTTGAATTTCCTGAACTCCTGATTAGCTGCTATTGGATACATCACTTTGGACTAAATATACCTGAATTTTATTTACATAGCACTTTGGTATAAACTGCAATTTGCCATAGCTAACAACTACAAAACCATAGCAATTAAGAAAATAAGCACCGGCTGATAGGTCAGTGGATCATGTCTTTATGTAACATTAAGTTTGCAGAACATATTGAACAGCATCATTCTGAAGAGAAGAAACTACTTGCCAAAAGAACATTGTTTCTTTCCAAGTATAATTTGATAACAATAAGCATGCAGAAAACATATGTTAACTTTCCCTGTGGGCTTACGCTCCACAGTATCTGCAAATACCAAAAAACTGGAGAATCATACTGAATTATTGATTTGGTGTTGCATGAAAAAATAAATTCCAAAGTTTGTATCCTGCAGACAGAAAAGAAAGATGAACAATACAATTTTAGAGGATTCTAGTCTACAATGAGAGAGAGGGAGAGGGAGGGAGGGAGGGAGGGAGGGAGGGAGAATATGGATTTGCACAAAGTTTGGTTTGAGTTCCATTTAAGATGCCAGATGTGCATTGACATTCTCCAATATCAGTCCAGTAATTATATTCTAGTAATCATTTGATATCCCACTAAATTGCTATTCTTGGAATTAGACAGAGATCATTATATTCTATTTTGATTACTGGAAGGTGTCTGTTTTTGTCTAGCTGACAAGAGTATTATTTTTCAATTGATACCATCTTCTCCCACTGAGGTGACAGATTCAATAGTTACTGGAAAAGTTACTGTAAAAGACGCACTTTTTTACCCCCCAAAAGAGGGTGAAAATCTGGGTATGTCTTATATGCCGAATGTAGCCTCGTCCACCCGCCGGCCCCCACCCTTTTGACATTTTCGGCAGGGGTGAAATGCTGGATAGGTAGTGAAGACTGGAGCTGGTTTGCCGATCAGGGTCAGGGCCCAGGGCCCAGGAACGCCCCATTCCCCGAGGTCCTAGAGCCACCACCTGCTCACCGCCTGCCTCAACCGGGTCGGGAAATGCACCATTCCCCGACTCCGGCCTTTCCCCGGAGCTGCTGCCTGCTCTTCCTTTGTGTATACTTACCTTCCTCCAGCGACTGACTTCCAGGAAAGGCAAGCGTCCAAAAGTTCCCAGAGCTGCTCTCCTTGAATAAGCCGCCATCATCGCTGCCTTGTTCCATGCGCCGGCTGCACAAGCACACACCGTTTATTTCATTCATTCATCAGCGGCAGGTTGGGTGTGCGCTTGGGCAGCCAGTGCATGGAACAAGGCGGTGATGGCAGTGGCACATTCAAGAAGGAGAGTATTCTGTCCCCCTCACCTCAGTCCGAGCGATGACTTAATTAGCCGGCAACTATCAGCTTCTGGCAGTAAACTAGCGAGCGACTGCCAAGTGTCTCTGTTATCTCTCTTGATGCCGATGAGTCAACCAGGAACAAACAGTACTTCAGCTCTAGTTAAGCAGTTGATTTGCTTGCCACGAAGGGGTATAGCAGCCCTTGCTGCCTTTATATCCTGTGGGGTGTGGCTCCATGACTCAGCACTTCCTAGGCCTGCCCCACCCTTGCTTCTGTTGTTCCCGCCTCTCCTGCCTACGAAACCTAGTGTCCAGCCAGGCCTGATTGCCATCAGCCGGGTCTGGAGGCGTGGCCTGGGGGGGGGAAAGAGTCAGGGGATGGAGGTCTTGTTATCTCCTCCACCTGGCCTGCCTCTGGCTCCTGAGCTGAGCCAGGGAAGCCGGTGCTCCAGAGGTAATTCCTGATGGCCCTTCCCCCTCACTTTCCGAGTCACTTTCTGGCAGGGGCCCCAGCTCGGGTGGCGCAGACACAACAGAGAGTGGTTCTGGTAACTTTCAGATGTTTGCCTTTCCTGGCAGCCAGCCACTGGAGGAAGTTAAGTACACGCCACATGGTGAAGGAAGAGTGGGCAGCAGCTCTGGGGAAAGGCTGTCAGCTTTGGAAGCCATACTAGGCCGAAGGCTTCAGCGCTGCCACTTTCCAATGTGTGGGAAAGTAGGAGGGTGGGTTGGTAGAAAGGGCTATTAGATATAATAACATTCTTCCTGCCGGTCAAGGGCAGGCTGAGCCTACATCTGGAGAAGGAGTGGCTGGAGTGATGTCTCGAGATGGGATGGTTGGAGATTGGAGCATGTGATTGGCAGAGGGGTCATGAGGGTGAGGATTTTGGAGTTTGTCTTACTGAGGGAGAAACCCGGACCCCCAGATTTGAATTTCATCCAACTGTGCCAGTTTACCTATGCTAGTAAACGAACTTTGAAAGATGTTTGCTTCAGAGTCTTTTCTGCAGGAGGGGTTTTCTGGAACGCTGACAAAGGCTGGAGTCAGGGAATGGTGCATTCCCCGACCCGGTTGAGGCAGGCAGTGAGCAGGCAGTGGCTCCGGGGCCTCAGGAAATAGGGTATCCCTGGGCCCCAGCCCCTGACTGAAGGTGAAAAACGAGCGGGCGGCCAGCGGGCAGCAAGTGGGCGGCAACTCCAGGGAAAGGCTGGAGTCGGGGAATGGTGCATTCCCCAACCCGGTTGAGCCGCTTTCCTCCCCAAATCTACCTGTCACCTGAAAATGCTTTCCTCTCTGGTTCTCCGAAGCACTTTCCTTTGCATAGCATAGCAGGGAATAGGGGTGGGGTTAGGGTTGCAAAGGAAAGCGCTTCGGGGAACCAGGGGAAAAGCATTTTATTTATTTATTTATTTATTTATTTATTATTTAAATTTTTATACCGCCCTTCTCCCGAGGGACTCAGGGCGGTTTACAGCCAGATAAAATGACAGTACTATTACAAAATAAATACTATTAAAATACCACTAAAAAACTTATTCAAATTGGCCGCAATTAAAATTTAGCAAATAATAAAACCCATTAAAAACCCATTCAAAACCCATTTAAAACCCCTTAAAAACCCACGAATTTTAAAAACTAATCCAGTCCTGCGCAGATGAACAAATAAGTTTTAAGCTCGCGACGGAAGGTTCGGAGGTCCGGAAGTTGACGAAGTCCTGGGGGGAGTTCGTTCCAGAGGGCGGGAGCCCCCACAGAGAAGGCCCTTCCCCTGGGTGTCGCCAGACGACACTGTCTCGCTGACGGCACCCTGAGGAGTCCCTCTCTGTGAGAGCGCACGGGACGGTGAGAGGTATCCGGTAGCAGTAGGCGGTCCCGTAAGTAACCCGGCCCTATGCCATGGAGCGCTTTGAAGGTGTTCACCAGAACCTTGAAGCGCACCCGGAAGGCCACAGGCAGCCAGTGCAGTCTGCGCAGGATAGGTGTCACACGGGAGCCACGAGGGGCTCCCTCTATCACCCGCGCAGCTGCATTCTGGACTAACTGAAGCCTCCGGATGCTCTTCAAGGGGAGCCCCATGTAGAGAGCATTGCAGTAATCCAGGCGAGACGTCACGAGGGCGTGAGTGACCGTGCACAGGGCATCCCGGTCTAGAAAGGGGCGCAACTGGCGCACCAGGCGAACCTGGTAAAAAGCTCTCCTGGAGACGGCCGTCAAGTGATCTTCAAAAGACAGCCGTTCATCCAGGAGGGCGCCCAAGTTGCGCACCCGTTCCATCGGGGCCAATGACTCGCCCCCGACAGTCAGCTGAGGACTCAGCTGACTGTACCGAGATGCCGGCATCCACAGCCACTCTGTCTTGGAGGGATTGAGCCTGAGCCTGTTTCTCCCCATCCAGACCCGTACGGCTTCCAAGCACCGGGACAACACTTCGATAGCTTCGTTGGGGTGGCCCGGTGTGGAAAAGTACAGCTGGGTGTCATCAGCGTACAGCTGGTACCTCACACCGAAGCCACTGATGATCTCACCCAGCGGCTTCAGGTGGCAGTGCCAGCCACACAGCATGCTTTTGGATTCGGGGAGGAAAGCACTTTGCATAGCATAGCAGGGAATGGGGGCGGGGGGTTGATCGGTTGTTTGAAGGGGAGGGGGAAGATGCACGCTCTTAACTGCATGTGCCATGGTCGGTGTGGGAGGAGGAGAGGTGGAGGAACTGGGGGTGATGATGCTTTGGCCCTCTGCTCTGCCCTCTGCCCCCCCCAGGCTGCCCCAGATAAGATCTCCACCATCAAGCTGTTTTGAGGAGGTTGCAGATGGCTTTGTAGTACTTGCTAAGCTGGCTCTTCAGCCACTGCACCTGGTACCTCTCTACCATGCAGTCCTTGCAGAGGACTTTCACTGAGGAAAGAACCAAAGCCGGCGGCATCCAGGAAGGCACACTCCCCCTCCCGTCAGCTTGTGTCCTCCCCCGTTTCTCTTGTACAAGTCAGCCAGGTCCTCCGAGACCTGCTTGATGGTGGAGATCCAGGTGCAGCTTCCCCCTCCCCTTCAAACGACCAAACAACCCTCCCCTCCATTCCCTGCTACGCTATGCAAAGTGCTTTCCTCCCCGAATCCAAAAAGTGCAGCTGGCACTGCCACCTGAAAATGCTTTCCTCGCTGGTTCACCAAAGCATATTGGAGGGAAAATGGCTGCCGCCTGAAACACAGCACTGCAAATGGGCAGAGGTAGAATTCTTTTTTTCTTGTTTTCCTCCCCCAAAATTAAGGTGCGTCTTATACTCCGGTGCGTCTTATACATGGAAAAATACGGTATGATGACCATTCCTTCCATTGATAAGATTGGATATAAACACTTTTTTAAAGATAGAGCTAATGTGATAACTACTAGACTAAAGGAAGCTGACTATGAAGATCTTAGAAGTTCAGAGGGAGGAAGAGAAAAAGCTATAATAGGTTTACTGAAGGTTGATAAAATTCTTCAAGGTAAAATAATGACCTGGAATCTCATTATTCCAAGGCCAATTTATGTGGGATAGGAATTCCAGAAACAGAGGAAAGTCATCTAGTTTTTTTCTGAAGTTTTTATTGGAAGCATTAACTTTGTCTAAAGTTCCTCTGCTAAATTTCATGTAGCTGATTAGACTTGGCCATTCATTGTGCACATCCACAGATTTTCCAAGAGCAGTGAAATTTTACAGGAGACCCTATCTATATGAATTAGCAAATACGGAGATAATAGTTCTATGTTTCTCCTAGATTGCTCTAAGGCGTGATGGAGAACCTATGGCACACATACCAAAGGTAGGTAATTAATTAAAAAAAACAACAAACTTCTAGAACTGCAGTAATCAGGTCACATAATAGTTTTTTCATACTTAGCATCAATAGTATAAAGCTCAATAGTTCTGGAAAATTATTTATCAATGAATTAAGTATATTTTAATTATTGATTTGTCTTTCCTGTACCTGTTTTTCTCTTAAGTATCACTAAATCATAGATTCCCACAAAATATAGAAAGTTGGCTTTCTGTATAATAACAGCTAATAGAATACTTTAGATTTTTTTCTAAAAATCATTTTCCCTTTGAGTTTATTTGATTTTTGTTTATTTATTAATTTTAATTATTATTTTTATGTGTTATTTTTTTAGTTTTTTCTTTTTGTCAGATGATGGATACGTTTATCCCAAGCATAAAGTTAAACTTATCTTAATCCTATTTATCACTGATGTGATAATATCATTTAATAATATCATAAAAATATCATTTCATATTTTTGACAGATTTTTCTCCTAGCTGTGTTTCTACTTTAAGTGACATTGCAAACCAGTGAATAAATTTCTTTGGTACGGCTACTGTATACAAATTTCATTGTATCAACTTCAGTTTCTAATTGGGAAAACTGAATTTAATTGTCCATGCTTTCAAATTTACAACCTAATTGTGGTTAAAGGCTGGAACAGGAGCTTTAGAATCCAGCCTCTGTTTTCACTGGCTTTATTATGAAATCTTGACAACTCTTAATAGCTGCACAATGCCACAAGATATACATTTGGAAAAAAAAAATAGGGCTCCAGATTCAATTTTATAAACAGTTTATTTTTACTTTTAATTATTATTCCATCTTTATTACCTTTATTGATAATTCAAGACAGTGAAAATAACTAATATTCCTTTCTCCCCACATTTCCCCCACAATAACCACCCTCTGAGGTGGGTTAGATCGAGAAAGAGTAACTGGTGCAAAGTCACCCAGCTAGTTTTCATGCATAATGTGGAGATGAACTCAAAGTGTCATGTTTTCTAACCTGCTACCTTAACCATAAGACCAAACCGGCTGGAAATACAATTGCTGTATTTATTCTATAATTTTCCAGGCCCTGCTCTCTTCCTCCTTCTCTTTCTTTTTCTCATCTTCATCTTCATCTACTTTCTCTTTTACAATAACAATAACAACAGAGTTGGAAGGGACCTTGGAGGCCTTCTAGTCCAACCCCCTGCCCAGGCAGGAAACCCTACACCATCTCAGACAGATGGTTATCCAACATTTTCTTAAAATTTTCCAGTGTTGGAGCATTCACAACTTCTGCAGGCAAGTCGTTCCACTTATTAATTGTTCTAACTGTCAGGAAATTTCTCCTTAGTTCTAAGTTGCTTTTTTCCTTGATCAATTTCCACCCATTGCTTCTTGTTCTACCCTCAGGTGCTTTGGAGAACAGCCCGACTCCTTCTTCTTTGTGGCAACCCCTGAGATATTTTTCTTCCTTCTGGATAGATTACAATTTTTACATTATATTGTTTAACATTGTCTATATATGTTTTCTCTCTTGATCGAATTTACTTAAAAAAAGTAGTATCCATTTTAATGTGGGAGATGATATTTGACAACTTGCCTCTTGTCAAAACTTTTATGGGTAGATAATTTTAGGACACATTAGACATTAGAGCACATCAAACGCAATCAAATCCTGAGCACAAATATCCCAATTAAGAAGCTTTAAAAGGGAGGGAGGGAGGGAGGAAGAGAGAGAGAGAGAGAGAGAGAACATCTAAATTCCCTTTGTCTGACACAGATTCCCTCCCTCCCTCCTGAGAATTCCAGATTATATTCTGTTTTATCACTTGTTTTCTTTTTGAAGATATGACAAATGAAAATTGGCTAAATCATAAACAACAATCACAAATTTAAGTAAAGCCAAAACAGAACAAAGCAGTTTGAGTTCAATTTAAATTTAAATTGAGTTATATTTAATTAGTCTAATTTAATGTGATTTACACTCCAAGTATTTAATAATATTTCCCTTGGGTTACATTACATTCAGTTCAGCAGAAATTTTGGAGCAGCTCTGTAAAAAGGCATCAAAGGCTTTGGAAGCATAGATTATTAACTCCTGGCCTAATTAATATTGGCTAGCCAATATTATCTCTACTGAATCAAGAAACTGTCCCTCTCACATACAGGACACAGGCTACGTTTCTCTGGAATGCTTAAAAAAGAATTGCTGATTTCAAAGCACTCCATTCCAACAATTCTTATTCAGGGCAAAATAGATGGGAATAGAAAAGAAACAAAGTCTGAAGGAATTGTGCAGCTTTACTTGAAAACTTTGTAAAGCTTATGTATGATTTGTACAGAAGCAGAAATATTGTTCCAGGTGCTCTTTGGAGGGAAAGGTAATCATCTTGTTGTTCTGCTATAGCAAATGTCTGCATTGGTTTTAATCTGTAAAATGTCCTCATGGCCTACCCTTTGGAAACATAACATTAATCCTATGTTATCAGGTGTTTCTGTTATGAAGTTTTGTGTAGTATGGTGCATAAGGGCATCAATGCAATGGCATTACAGGGGAATCAATGTAGTGAGGAACAAGGTGTGATTTACAACAATATAGTGATCCTTAGGTAGTTTCAACAAATGATTTGTCATTGCATATGTGTTGTTATGACATTATTACATAATTGTACAACTTGCAAACTGGCTCGAAGCTATAGTGACTTATAGGTGATGGATAAGTAGGTAGCAGTGGTGGGTTTCAAATTTTTTTACTACTGGTTCTGTGGGTGTGGCTTGGTGGGCTTGGCATGGCTTGGTGGGCATGGCTTGGTGGGATTTGCACGGGAAGGATACTGTAAAATCTCCATTCCCACCCCAATCCAGGGGAAGGTTACTGCAAAATCCCCATTTCCTCCAGATCAGCTAGGACTCAGGAGGCTGAGACTAGATGGGGGCGGGGCCAGTCAGAGTTGGTATTTACCGGTTCTCTGAACTATTCAAAATTTCCGCTACCAGTTCTCCAGAACCTGCTGAAACCCACCACTGGTAGGTAGGTACATGATAGATAGATAGATAGATAGATAGATAGATAGATAGATAGATAGATAGATAGATAGATAGATAGATAGATAGATAGATAGATAGAAAGAAAGAAATACAGAATTCCAAAGCTCAGTTCAGTTAACAAAAGGGAGAATCTACATTATAATGAGCAGAGGAAAAAATATGGAAGCCACTATTATATGCTGATGAATAGCTCTGTGAGAGAAGAAATATCACAATTTTCATATAGTTAGATATAAAGGGAATGTTTAAGGTGAAAAACTTGTAACAAAATTTAGAATCTCTCTTGACAAAATGAATGCAGAACTGATAAGCAGTAATGAAAATGCCAATGAAGTCTATTGTGAACATTCAGAGAAAAATGATTCAAGGTAGTTTTAGGTGGTCTATTGTACCAGTTTTGATAGCCAAGATAGGTAATTCATTAAAAAAAAAAAACTAGAACTGCAGTAATCTGGTCACATCATAGTTTTCCATATTTAGCATCAATAATGTAAACCTCAATAGTTCTGGAAAATAATTTATCAATGAATTAAGTACATTTTAATTATTGATTTGTCTTTCCTGTACCTCTTTTTAAGTATCATTAAATTATAGATTCCCACAAAATATACAAAATCTATATAATAACAGCTAATAGAATACTTTAGGTTACTTTCTAAAAATCATATATAGTTCCTTGTTTAGAAAAATGGCAGACTGGTTTGTGGAAATACACATCAATGTGAAAAATATTTTTTTTGCATTTTTTTCTTAGGAAAAAAAGTTTGATAGTGAATTTAATTTAACTTGAAAACAATTTATGGACTATAACTTTAGCCAAGGATTTGTACCAGATCCAGAGTTTATGTTTCTCTTACAATAAACATTTAAAATATAATATCTTGCTTGATTAATAATAATAATAGATTTTTAAATTTAAATAAATTTTCTATTAATTATTTTCATTGATGAATTTTATATTAGCTGCCTTTCTTAATTACCGATGATTGACTAATAAGTAATTAGTAATAACTTTAAAATAAAAAAAGATATGAAATCATATTTATATGGGGCAGAGATTGTTCCATCAGTCCCTCTTCTGATTGATGTCTCAGAGTTGTACTCTCTCTCCCCTCCTTTTCAACATCTATCATTTTTCAAGTGCTGGATAAGTCAATGGCAGGTTTGATATTCAGTATCATTCGTATGCTGATAATACCCAATTATATTTTTTGACCAAATGATGCTGTCAAGTTTCTATTCCAGTCCCTGGAGCAGAGGTGGATTGCAGCAGGTTCTGACCAGTTTTGGAGAACTGGTAGCAGAAATTTTGAATAGTTCAGAGAACCGGTAAATACTGGCCTCGCCCCATCTATTCTCTGCCTCTCGAGTCCCAGCTGATCGGGAGGAAATGAGGATTTTGCAGTAACCTTTCCCTGGAGAGGGGAAGGAATGGAGATTTTACAGTATCCTTCCCCTGCCACACCCACCAAGCCATGACCACAAAGCCATGGCCATGGCCATGGCCATGAAGCCACACCCATAGTAAAAATTATGAATCCCACCACTGCCCTGGAGACAGTGTGGGTTTGAACTGGGAGGAACCATCTCCAATTCAATGCTACCAAGATTGAGTGCTTGAGAATGTTTGAACACAAAAATCAGGGAATATATAATTTCTGACTTTGGATGGGACTGCATCTCTCCATTAAAAATTGTTGAGTGATTTGGGGGTCTTCCTGGACTCAACAGCTTCTACTTGGTGAGCAAATGGCAGCTGTGGGCAGGAAGACCTTTGCACAGCTTCATCTGGTACACCAATTAGTCCCTTTATTTAAACAGGTTACCCTTCAAATAGTCACTTTCATCATGGACATAGACACAGCTTGATTACTGCAACATGATCTATAGATTCTGTCCTTGAACACCAAGAAGCTTCTAATAATCCAGAATACAGAGGCATAGGCTGTGTTGATCATGCCTTGGTATGCCCATATAACACCTCTTCTTCATGAGCTGCAATGGTTGCCATTTTGTTTGCAGTTCATATTATACCTATTATAAAGCCCTTTGTGACATACAGTTTTTAGAATAGAATAGAATAGAATTTTTTATTGGCCAAGTGTGATTGGACACACAAGGAATTTGTCTTGGTGCATATGCTCTCAGTGTACATAAAAGAAAAGATATGTTCATCAAGGTACAACATTTACAACACAAATGATGGTCAATATATCAATATAAATCATAAGGATTACCAGCAACAAAGTTACAGTGATACAGTCATAAGTGGAAAGAGATTGGTGATGGGAACGATGAGAAGATTAATAGTAGTACAGATTTAGTAAATAGTTTGACAGTGTTGAGGGAATTATTTGTTTAGCAGAGTGATGGCCTTCGGGGAAAAACTGTTCTTGTGTCTAGTTGTTCTGGTGTGCAGTGCTCTATAGCGTCATTTTGAGGGTAGGAGTTGAAACAGTTTATGTCCAGGATGTAAGGGATCTGTAAATATTTTCACGGCCCTCTTCTTGATTCGTGCAGTATACAGGTCCTCAATGGAAGGCAGGTTGGTAGCAATTATTCTTTCTGCAGTTCTAATTATCCTCTGAAGTCTTGTCTTTCTTGTTGGGTTGCAGAACCAAACCAAACAGTTATAGAGGAGCCAATGACAGACTCAGTAATTTCTCTGTAGAACTGAATCAGCAGGTCCTTGGGCAGTTTGAGCTTTCTGAGTTGGCGTAGAAAGAACATTCTTTGTTGTCCTTTTTTGATGATGTTTTTGATGTTAGCTGTCCATTTTAGACTTGCAATATGATAGAACCTAGAAATTTAAAGGTTTCTACTGTTGGTACTGTGTTGTGTAGTATTGTGAGAGATGGAAGTATGGAAGGGTTTCTCCTAAAGTTCCATTACTTGAGGGACCTCTTGTTTCCCAGAGTATCTTCCTGGCCAATCCAATATGGTAGTCAATTAATACTGTCATCCCTTATGATTCAAGAAGTGTGCCTTCATTGTTGCAATGATTGTATTCTGGGATGAGATTCCAGATGACCATCATTACTCTCAAGTTTGGAAGGAGCTTGAGTGGCTCTTCTTTCAGGCTTTTATGAAGGCAAGTGAAGACTTCTGGGATTCAGTGGATCCATATTTTTTTCTGTTCCAGTTTAGTTCCTGTGTTCTTTGCTATCTTTATTTTTGCTACTTTTTTAAAATGTTTTTTCTTGTGAGTTGCCCGGAGTCATTGGGAATCAGGCAGCATAGAGGTTTCATAAATAAATATATATTATTTCAAAATGTCTTATTTGGTTTTATATAGCCTGTAAATCTCTTTTCTATTTCTCTGTTATGCTTTTATTTCTGTTTATTTATTTTTCATGGTTGGGCTTTAAAAAACCCACTAATATAAAATATATTTTTTAAAAAAATTAAAATGTCCACAATAGGATACTAATACCATTAAAAAACTTGAAAAATATACCTCTAACAAAACACATCAAAATTACAAAAATAAAAACTGAACAATAAATACTGCAGCAGCCACAACTCAGATGCTCTTCTGAATAACACAGTTTTTAAGTTAGAAAATCTTGACTGCATTGTGTTTTCTGGTTCCAAGGACTGAGAGCTAGCAGGCCTGATCTACTAAATTGCTTACCTCAGAAGCCAGCAGACGATCAATCAGAGCAAGTCACAATGGAATCAGGTGAAGAAAACCAAATTGAAACAGGGCTTGCAACCCCAAGATATATTGGAAGTTTTGGAGACTGAAAAGCTGAAAAGCTGAGCTCCTCAAGAAACAAACCCACCAACACCCTATTTAGTTATTTATTTCTCTTACATATTTAGAACAACAGGACAAATGCAACAATATATTCCAAGCTCAACTGTATTAGATGGAGTATGAAGAGGAGACAGCAGAGATTCCTATTCAGATCATCAACTTCTAAAAGCTTAAAAGCATCCTGGAAAGTTTTGCAAGCTATCCTCAGTTTTCCTTTCTGTGCTATGACAGAATGTCATCACGATACCCAATTCTGAGTAAATCCAAACTATTTTATGAGCAAAGAATGTCTCAGTGATATCACAATGACCTGCAGTGGAAGTCATTTTATTTTATTATTATTTCAAATCTCTGATAAGCCTATTTTAGGATTAAGATGAGTTTTCATTATATTCCAAGTTCAAAGTAGTATGAAATTATGCTACCAATTTTTAGTAATCTTATTGCTAAATTTTAGCTATGTGGTAAAAAAGATCTCTGAAAGGTGCTAAAAGAGGAAAAATGTTGGGCCTTTATGTATTTTTAGACTACCTAACCCTAAATTAAAGTAATAACTCTATATTACAATGTACATAATTAAGCATTAAAATCATTCTATTTAAATTTCACTAGCAACAGCACTTAGAGTTATATACTGCTTCACAGTGCTTTACATCCCTCTCTAAGCGGTTTACAGAGTCAGCATATTGCCCCCAACATTCTGGGTCCTCATTTTTACCAACCTTGGAAGGATGGAAGGTTGAGTCAACCTTGAGCTGGTGAGAGTCAAACCTTTGGCAGTCAGAAGAATTAGCCTGCAATACTGCATTCTAACCACTGCACCACCATGGCTCCTTCAAAAGTGAAGTCTAGTCCTTATATACCTGAAAACCCAATTAGGCCCTTGGTTTAGTGATTGAACTCTGTTTCCTAATTTAGCCTTAGTCTCAGAGAGCCTGTAGGGCTTTAGTTCAAAATCCATATCACTTAAATAGCCATTTGAGGATAATTATGACCATCAGAACTGAGCTACAAAATCTAACTCTGCTAGCACTTAGTAATCATTTGGATTCATGCAGCCAGAACTTAGAAACTTAGATTACCTTTGAGGTAATATTTTTTTTTTAAAAAAAAGATAGTAATGTTTAAGGTGATATTAAGAAAATGCTTAGCTTTATCACGATAAAATAACAGATGTTTCATCATGCTGAGATATAAATTGTGTGCATTTTTGCTGTACTATGCATGTTATTGCATATCTCATAATAATACACACACACACACACACACGCACACACACACATGCACACACACACACACACATATATATGAGGTGTTTTTTTTAAAAAGGAATCATATTATTGGTAACTATTGATAACTATTTCCAGGCAAAACATATTGCAATGGAAGGAAGACATGCAGAGGCAGCAATTCAACAAGTGCAAGCTAGATTTTGTCTGTCGCCCCATTATTCAGATACTTTGGTAAATCTCTCAGTAAAAAATAACTATGGTTCAGAGACAGCCAGGGACGTTTGTAAGATTATAACCAAATTTCCCTCCTCCCATTCCACTATTTAGGATAGCGAAATTGTAAAGTCAAAGATGGGCAGATATTGCACATATCTATTTGTTAAGGAAAATAGCTGCAGAGAATGGCATGCTGTATTACATCCATCTATCATATCTTTAGGAATATACTTTAAGCTTCAATAATACCCATACAGAAAGTTTTAGATTCATCTTTCAGTTTTATGGATATGTTTTTCCCAGACAATCTTTTGCAAGCTTTGTATGCTTATCCATCTTGAAAGATTCTATGTATTCATTCAGCATTTGAGTTATCATTTTTCTTCTCTCCCATAACACCCAGGCATATCTTTTGCACATTTTCTATGGACTGTACTCAGAATCCAATTGCTCAGGTAGTCCTTGACTAACAACAGTTCATTTAGTGACCATTCAAAGTTACAATGGCACTAAAAAAAGTGACTTACGACCATTTTTCACATTTATGAGTGTTGTGACATCCCCATGGGCATGTGATCAAAATTTGGATGCTTGGCAACTGACTCACATTTATGATGGTTGCAGTGTCCTAGGGCCATGTGATCACCTTTTGTGACTGTCTGACAAGCAAAGTCAATGGTGAAAACAGATTCATTTAACAATTGTGTTATTAATTTAACAACTATAGTGATTCACTTAACAAATGTGGCAAGATAAGTTGTAAAATGGGGCAAAACTCACTTAACAAATTTCTCACTTAGCAACATACATTTTGGGTTCAATTATGGTTGTAAGTGTTGTGACCTAGGCCCAAGTAGTTATTACCAGACACAATCAGTCCTAAACAAACATATTTTATTAGAACAGCTGAGAATTACTTCATTCTCAGCTTAGTCAAAATTAATTCCAAAACAAATCCTTCAGAAAAGATCCTTTAGCCTTAACTGGCTACCTGTTGCCTTTCGGGTGCATTTCAAGGTTCTGGTTACCACCTTTAAAGCACTCCATGGCTTGGGGCCTAGGTACTTACGGGACCGCCTGCTGTTACTTCATGCCTCCCACCGACCCGTACGCTCACACAGAGAGGGACTTCTCAGGGTGCCGTCCGCCAAACAATGTCGGCTGGCGGCCCCCAGGGGAAGATCCTTCTCTGTGGGGGCTCCTACTCTCTGGAATGAACTTCCCCCGGGTTTACGCCAAATATCTGACCTTTGGACCTTTCGCCACGAACTGAAAACGTATTTGTTTGTTCGTGCGGGGCTTTCTTAAATTGTTTAGATTTTAAATTTAAATGTTATTTAAGTTTTAAATTGGGGTTTTTTAGATTTTTTATATATTTTAATTTATCGGCCAAACTGTATAATAAGTTTTTAAATTTATTTTTAATTGTACATTGTTTATTTTTATCTTGGCTGTACACCACCCTGAGTCCTTCGGGAGAAGGGCGGTCTAGAAATCTAATAAAATAATAAATAATAATAAATAATAATCACACTTTTGCCTTCTTTTTGGCATCCTGCCAAAGGCTTTTCTTGGCAAAGCCCCACGATGTTCAAAAACGGGAAACGCCGACCAAAACGCTGAAACAAATGTAGCAACGTTGCTTTCCTACAAAGAGCCCAAGACCCATTGCTGTTATTTTAAGCCTTATGGGAAGGGTTAATCATCTCCTGGCCTTACTCCCAAGTTTTGCTTTAGCTGCTCTTGCCTTCTGGCAACTCTTCACATGCGTGCACTAGGAACAGGCTCCTCCTGTTCCTCTGTCTTTTTGCTGTCCGCCTCTGGAGGCTCCGGGGACCATGCATTGCTCCTAGATGACCCCATCTCTGTCTCTGACACAGAACCCTTGTCTGGGCCTTCCCCTGACTCTAGGACTGGCCCATTGTCCTCCCCAGCCTCCTCACTGTCCAACTTCACTGCTAGCTCTGCAGGCTGCTCATGGACCACAACAGTAAGTCAATGACTACCTGTACAATGAAAGTTCTGTAGCTTGCCCTAATTTTGTCCATAGGCTGTGTATATATGTTATTAGAAGAACTAATTAAGAGCAAAGATCCCCTCCAGGACTGATATACTCAGGGAATTCACAACAGTTTCTGATTTGTCTTGTGCAAATCTTCAAATCCAATAATACGCAAAATAGAGAAGGAAGGGGAATTCACAGGAGCTGTTTGTCAGAATGTTTTCTGAGACAATGAGGCCTTTAAAATCTTATTCATAAGTCTATAGCTTTGAAAGCTAAATAATGTCACATTTTTCACAGATGGAAGATATTGCTACTTTTCTGCTTAAACATAAGCCACCTAACCACAGGATGAGAAGTCCTTGGCAGTGGTAATGGAAATGGTACAAAGCAGTTAGCTGCCAGATGCACTAGTTTCTCCTGCTGGGTTTTGCTTTGTTTTTTTTGTATCAGTCACCAGCCAAATATCAAGGAGGTTATTCTGCTGTGTGTAGAGCAATCGGCTGATAGGGTTTTTGGTTACTTGTTAAACTAGCTATAATGTCTGCTATCATTTTTTGCTTAGCAAACTGTCCAGACCAACATAACAGAGAAAGGGTAGGAGAAGTGGATGATGATGATGATGATGATTTTTTGCAGCATTCACAGGGGTCTGAAGTTTACTAGAATTAGCATAGCAAAATATCAAGGGGAAGTGAGCTATTTCCCTAGAGTTGAGCAAAAAAGGCAGGACAAAGCATATATGGAATGGGGAGTGCGACTCTTTGCATGAATGTGATTGTAGATATTGAGATTTAGCTCATAATCACCAACACAAAAAAGAGCAGAATGCAGTAAAAATCTGAGGTGGGGGTGGGAAAATGTTTCCCTCCCCATTCCAAAATAAGAGCTATACATAAAACGGTTCAAATATGTAAATGGCAAGATTGTAAGATGGAATGTTCCTGAGATTATTTTTTTATTTTTATTTTTTTATTCATATCACATCCTATCAGCTATTCTACCAGGCTTTCACTACATTTTGTCTTCACATCAAGCCTGTAAAGTTAATTTGGGAAGAATAAAAGTCTTGAATATTCATTCATACAAGGTGATTTGAAGTTGGATCTGCCCAGTCTCCTGTGATCCATGCAATGCACTGAAAAACATTCTTGTTTGCTTGTTTAGAAGAGTTTCCACATTTCATGGAAGTTGTGCATGAACACCAACCCCTCAGTTTGAAAGCCAGCCATTGTTTAGGTAAACAGATGAAGAGGGCTTTTGCGTCATAAGATATAAATTGTCCAACTTTCATTTAGAGGTAAATCCCAATATGTTTCTGCCCCAACTGTGAGGCAGAACAGAAGTCATCTGGAGCCCATGTAGGTAGTCTCTCATACTCTCCTCATACAGAGAGTTTTCAAGGTACCTACTCAGTCTACTCAGTGGTTCCTTGGTCTTTGCCACCAACATAGACGTTGCTTTTGCAGAGCCATCTTCAATTTGCCATATCCTTGGTAGATGTCTATACTATACTTCTGACTTCCTGTTGGCTTCCATACTGACTTCGCTTCCTGGGGAGCCAGGAAAGAACATCAGGAATTGTGATCACATGATTAAAGCCTACTGTGATGTTGTAATTGTAAATTGGGCACCAAGTGCTCAGTCCACAGTCATGTGACCACAGGACAGTGCAATGGCCAGAACTACAAGGATCCATTATAAGTACAATTTGTTCAGTGCTATTGTCATTTTGAACGGTTACTGGATGAATGGCTGTACCTAAGGACTATCTGTACTTCATTGACAGAACTGATATGTCTCCAAAAGAATCTAGAAAGCAACTGGGAAATATCAATTGCTTTGGCAGGATGCCAGTCTCTATAGACTTATTTCATTAGGTAAGGTTTGTGGTTTATTGGAAATATTATTTATTAATTAGAAACTGTGCAATGTATTACTGACAATACTGAGTTCTACATCATTGCCTTGGGCTATCTAAGGGATGCTGTCTAGATTCTTTCTCAGAGCATGAAGGCTGTTAGATATGGATGAAGATAAACAGATGCCAACCTTAGCAGGACCAAATGGCTGTGGGTGTTAGATTTTCCACCATTAACTCTACCTCCTATACCACACCCTCACACTACGTTGGTACCCAATCAGGGGGCCCACCTGAATGTCCAGTTCTCGGTAAAAGTACTAGCAGTTGGGATTATGACCAGAAGGGCCTTATAGATATTTCTCTTGTTCAACATTTGCACCCTTTCTCAGATTAAGGGTTCTGCTCAAAACCACTCATGCGACAGTCACTTCCTGGTTGAGTTCTTGCGATGTATTCTACATAAGGCTAGTCTTAAAATGTGTATGGAAACTACAGCTTTGGACATTTTGTGGTATTTTGCTCCATGAGCTTTTTGGACATTTTCTACATGAGCTTCATTGGCTACCAGTTGGTTTCACTGAAGATGCTAGTTATTACTTTTAAGCTGCACATGGCATGGGATGAGGATCCTGCTTCTGGTGTTACTGCCCATCCCACAGAATTTGGCAGCTAAGTATATTTTAAGCTATTATTTGTTAACTGCCTGACAAAAACAAATAGACCAATGGTGATTAATTGACCTGTTGGATTACATAAATTGGGTAAACAAAAAGGAGGCATAAATTGGATAACAAAAAAGTTTATCCAAAAGAAAAAAGAAAAAAACAAAGAGCGGCATCTCTTTACAATTATCTGAGAATCTTTTAAAAATAAAATAAAAAATATTAAGTCAACTCCTATATATTTCTGTTGTTTTAAACTCTAAGTGAAATGTTTCAGCAACTTTGATAAACTGCACAGAACATTGTTAAACAAAATATGTATTTTTTTTACAGTTACAACTCTGGTCTTTTGACGCTATAAGGATTTGATTTTAATACCTTTGCAGTTCATTTGCAAACCATTTTTACATGCTCAAATAAATGTAATATTCATGTTGACGATGTGTGCCATTAAACATTCAAAAGCAAAATATCAGTTTTTAGAATTTGGCCTCACTTCGATGAAATTAAAATAAACAAACAGATGGTTGCTCAGTGTGTCTCGTATGGAGACTGAACAATGTTATATTTGGTGGAAAGTAAAATGATCACTTGTAGTTATTTGACAAGTATCACAAGGTATGCTACTTAAAGAAGCACAAGAAAGATATATGAAGGTGACTTTAGGACATAGATACAATCTGAGCACTTGGGTGGTTCCCCCGCCCCCAAATGTCCTTCCTGCAGGAAAGCAGAAAAGAGAAAAAAAGAAGAAGAGAAAGGAATGATAAAAAAAAATACCCTGCACTAATACCCTGTCTCTGGTGGCGCAACAGGCTAATGCAGCCTATTACTAACAGCAACTGCTTGCAATATTGCAGGTTCAAGTCCCACCAGGCCCAAGGTTGACTCAGCTTTCCATCCTTTATAAGGTAGGTAAAATGAGGACCCAGATTGTTGGGGGGCAATAAGTTGACTTTGTATATAGTATACAAATGGATGAAGACTATTGCTTGACATAGTGTAAGCCGCCCTGAGTCTTCGGAGAAGGGCGGGATATAAATGCAAAAAAAACAACAACTAAATAATTCAGAATCCTAAAACCTTAAATCAAGAACCATTAAGCCTTCCATCCTAATTTAGGTTTCTTAATAACCATAGCATTAAGGATAAATATTTATTCCTAATACTTGGTGTTTTCAGCCATTGAACTACTGCTTTCACATTAATTAAAAGGAGCTTTCACAGCTAATTAAATTTGGATGCCACTATTCTAATGCTTTAACCTCACAAAGCAATCATATATTTTAAAAGATCCATAAGTCTTATGATTAGTACTACAGATTGAATCAACAAAATAACATCTCAGAATGGCAACCTAGAAAATGGGATGGATGGGTCATTGACTATAAATATTAATAGTTTGTTATGAAATATTAAGGAAAGTTACATTTTTAAAAGCCTGAAACAATTGCTGAAATGTCAAGATCTGGCTGAGTGAAAAGCTGAACAAAAAGACCAGTTCAGCAACATAAGCTAGACTGGGCAATGTGAATTAAACACAACAACTTTTCATTATAGCAGCACATGATCCTTTTTGAAAAAAATGTTCCAATTTACTCTTGGTTTAATCTCTTGCCCAGTTATAGAAATACTTCAATATTCCGCAATTTTAACATACCCCAAAGTGGCTGCTGAGATTTGTGTGCACTGTAGAAATCTGTAAAAAGAAATACCAGTTGAACACTTTAATGACTTAATTTCTCCCTCCCTCCCTTCCTCCCTCCCTCCCTCTCTCTCTCTCTCTCTCACACACACACACACACACACACACATCATTCAGAAAGGGGTTCCTACAGGGGAATAAAAAAATACCCTGCACTAATACCCTGTCTCTGGTGGCGCAACAGGCTAATGCAGCCTATTATTAACAGCAACTGCTTGCAATATTGCAGGTTCAAGTCCCACCAGGCCCAAGGTTGACTCAGCTTTCCATCCTTTATAAGGTAGGTAAAATGAGGACCCAGATTGTTGGGGGGCAATAAGTTGACTTTGTATATAGTATACAAATGGATGAAGACTATTGCTTGACATAGTGTAAGCCGCCCTGAGTCTTCGGAGAAGGGCGGGATATAAATGCAAAAAAAACAACAACTAAATAATTCAGAATCCTAAAACCTTAAATCAAGAACCATTAAGCCTTCCATCCTAATTTAGGTTTCTTAATAACCATAGCATTAAGGATAAATATTTATTCCTAATACTTGGTGTTTTCAGCCATTGAACTACTGCTTTCACATTAATTAAAAGGAGCTTTCACAGCTAATTAAATTTGGATGCCACTATTCTAATGCTTTAACCTCACAAAGCAATCATATATTTTAAAAGATCCATAAGTCTTATGATTAGTACTACAGATTGAATCAACAAAATAACATCTCAGAATGGCAACCTAGAAAATGGGATGGATGGGTCATTGACTATAAATATTAATAGTTTGTTATGAAATATTAAGGAAAGTTACATTTTTAAAAGCCTGAAACAATTGCTGAAATGTCAAGATCTGGCTGAGTGAAAAGCTGAACAAAAAGACCAGTTCAGCAACATAAGCTAGACTGGGCAATGTGAATTAAACACAACAACTTTTCATTATAGCAGCACATGATCCTTTTTGAAAAAAATGTTCCAATTTACTCTTGGTTTAATCTCTTGCCCAGTTATAGAAATACTTCAATATTCCGCAATTTTAACATACCCCAAAGTGGCTGCTGAGATTTGTGTGCACTGTAGAAATCTGTAAAAAGAAATACCAGTTGAACACTTTAATGACTTAATTTCTCCCTCCCTCCCTCCCTTCCTCCCTCCCTCCCTCTCTCTCTCTCTCTCACACACACACACACACACATCATTCAGAAAGGGGTTCCTACAGGGGAATAAAAAAAATCAAAATGGTGACTACAACCATCACATATATCACCCATAGTCACTTTGCACAAGATGGGTATCTATATAAATAAAAAAATTAAAAAAAATGAAATAAAAATAAATTGAGGGCCCACACCATTTTAATACAAAAAGCAGATTTGATTGTATAGCCATGGTTGTCTTCTATAGATGACCCTGCTTTCAGAATGATTCTTATCTTTGTTAATGTTTTTTAAATGCTGTGTCAGAAAAAAGGCAGATGAAATAATATTTGTTGAAGCTAAGATTTTTACATATCCAGCAATTGTGAAAATTTCAGATCATGTTATCAGCTGTTTTCCTCTGCCCCCACCCCCCTAGTCTGAGGATGATGTTTCTTCAGCAAACACAGGCGAATTTACTTCAAAGTAAACTTGAATATTAAATAATTAGGTAAAGGTAAAGGTTCCCCTTACACATATGTGCTAGTCATTCCCGACTATAGGTGGCGGTGCTCATTTCCATTTCAAAGCCGAAGAGCCAGTGCTGTCTGAAGACATCTCTGTGGTCATGTGGCTGGCATAACTAAACAACAAAGGCGCACAGAACTCTGTTACCTTACCACCAAAGGTGGTCCCTATTTTTCTACTTGCATTTTTGATGTGCTTTTGAACTGCTAGGTTGGCAGAAGCTGAGATAAGTAACGGGAGCTCACCCCATTATGCGGCACTAGGGATTCGAACCACTGAACTACCGGCCTTTCGATCAACAATCTCAGCATATTAGCCACTGAGCCGTTACATTTCTTATTTCTTTTAAATAATTAAATAAAGACATTTTCCTTAAAAAAACAAAAGACCATACGATGCTGTTGTTTTATGCATCATTATAAAATGAGCTAGTGATATTAACTTTACTTAAAGAAAGGTAAAATTAGTATTACTTTTAGCATGCAGCATAACAGAAGACCACCCTATCTTTATTAGAAGCAAGGGATCAAATATTTCTTTACTCATACCATTCGGTGATTGCAATTACCCCTGCATTTATCATGGTTATTTTCACATGAGGTGTTTTTGTTTTAGTGAGTAATCATTCTGCCTCAATCATATTATCACCATCCGTTTTTCCTCTTTTTTTAAAATTCCAAATCTTTTCCTCCTTTTCTTACTCAGAGAAAAATTCAGAACTTTGCTGATAGAACAAGTCCTTTATCTGAAGGTATTCTTATGGCCTGTAGCTTTATGTACACTGTTTGAAAGAAGGTTACCTGCTACATGCTTTAAAAACAAGTCCATAAATGAATAGAATTTCCATTGTATGGACCTACAGTGGAAAAATGGATTTTGAAACTTAATGGAGCTAGCTGAGAGGTTGAAATTGACTGCTTTGCTTAGAGAATGTAACCTGAATAAATTTCTTGTGACTTTGAGACCAAGATCTTTTCTTTCAAGAAAAGGAGAGGAAGAAGGAAAAAGAAACTTTTGACTTAGGGATTTGAGGAGGAAATTAGATCTGACTAAAGAAATATGTGGTTAGGGCTACAGTTAGATTTTTAAAAATATATGGTTGTTCTTATTTGGCAATTTATTATGTGTTAGATTAAAATTAGGAGAGGAGTATAACGTGAATTTTGGCTTTTTAGAGGGTTAACTACTGCAATTATAAGATAGCTTAATGTTAAATATTCATTTAAACTAGAGAGGTTGTTGTATTATTGCCTTTCTGATAACAAAAAGTTGGAGTTCACTTTTGTTTTATACTTGTTCAATGTATCTTTTGATATTCGCTATCCTGTTGTTTCCCTCCCCTTTTTCATTTTTATTTTAGTTTATATTATAATACTTGTTTATAAAGTAGACTAGAGATATTGGAAAAAAATTAAGAAACTCATATATGGTCCTGGTGTGATAATATGAAATAACAAGGAGATATATATATATATATATTTGCCCTTACAGTAATCTCTTATGGTCAGTGATGAATCCCCATTCTCAATTATATTGGTAGCCTATGGTAAAAAAAATTGAAATAAGAAAAGTTTGTGTATCTTGATAGGCTGGATAAAGAAAATTTAAAATTTGTATATGCTGGTAGAAAATTGGTGGACAGCATGTAAGTCGGCTGCAAGGAATAAATGCCTATTGGGAAGAAGTTTAAATAGCAATATGCAAGGGTGTACCTTTGACAGTTTATTATATGGAAGTGAGATTTAGGACTGTCGGGAGAAACATAAAAGTCGAATACAGTGCAAATGGGATCTTAAGCAGTATGTGTGATAAAACAGGAAACAATGAGGTCAAGAATGAATGGCTGCTGAATGAATGTGGATTGAATATGAACATGTTTGACAAATATAAAAGAAGCACATTGAAGTGGTATGGAGAGAGTGAATAAGGATCAAATCACAAAATTAATACCTGAAAGAAGAGCGAATGGCCTAACAGGAAGAATAAGACTGAGAAAGTCATGGTTGGATGGAGCTGATGAGGTATTCCAGAAAAGAAAGATGAGGAATGTAAAGAACAAAAGGCAATGAATAAATCAGTACATGAATATGGTGGAAATAAGAATGACTTGTAAGGACAAAAAGATACAGAGAGATATAGTGAATGGTATTGGTGTAAACTACATTTCTTTCTTCTTATCTCATGTCTTTAATTTTTTTTACTTGCTGTTTCTTTACTCTTTCTCTGCACCTTGTATATCGTTGCTTAATCTGAAAGGAGAATAACATAATAGGTACTGCAGATGTGTAATATAGTTTCAAAACACATAACAACACAATTTGTTTTGGAATGTCTGAAGTAAAGAGAAAGTCACAATAGCTCTTAGGACATCTCTTCTGTTTTATGTAAACTACCTACTTGAATGGCATTTGATTTTCCCTGCTTGTTTTTGAAATGATAGGAAAGGATATTTATTTATTTATTTATTTATTTATTTATTTATTTATTTATTTATTTATTTATTTATTTTATTTTATTTTATTTTATTTTATTTTATTTTATTTTATTTTATTTTATTTTATTTTATTTATTTTATTTTATTTTATTTTATTTGTCAAATACAACAATATATATAAGTATAAGCATGAAATACCCATACAAATTGGATACAACCAAAGGGAACATTAGGACAGGAACGGTAGGCACGCTGGTGTTCTTATGCACGCCCCTTACAGACCTCTTAGGAATGGGGTGAGGTCTTTGGTTAAAGCTTTGGGGATTTTGGGAAGAGACTACAGAGGTAGTGCATTCCAGGCATTAACAACTCTGTTACTGAAGTCATATTTTCTGCAATCAAGATTGGAGCGGTTCACTTTAAGTTTAAATCTATTGTGTGCTCATGTATTGTTGTGGTTGAAGCTGAAGTAGTCTTCGACAGGAAGGACATTGTAGCAGATGACTTTATGAGTTATACTCAGGTCATGCCGAAGGTGGTGGAGTTCTAAATTTTCTAAACCCAGGATTTCAAGTCTGGTGGCATAAGGTATTTTGTTGTATTCAGAGGAGTGGAGAACTCTTCTTGTAAAATATTTCTGGACACGCTCAATTGTATTAATGTCTGAAATGAGGTGTGGGTTCCAGACAGGTGAGCTGTAATCGAGAATTGGTCTAGCAAATGTTTTGTATTCTCTGGTTAGTAGTGTAATCTTTCTGGAGAAGAAGAATTTCTGTCAGCTGGGCTACTATTGCCTAATTCTAGATTATTTGATACATGTTACTACTGATAAGATATATTTCATAGAGGGAAGAAAATGAATATAAGATGCTAAGTCATAGATTACTTAATCACAATTGAATAAAAAACATTTGACAACTTCATTCAACACATTGACATAAGACTAAATAAGCCACTTAGGAGAGGCATGTAAAAACCTTATGTGGAAATTAAGGTTGTTTTAAAACCTATTGAGTTCAGATCAGGCAATCTACAATCTGCCATCACGTGGACTCATAAATGAAGATTATTTTTTTCATCCAGCTGGTGATTAAATATCTGGACCACCACTAGATAATTGTGTTCTGTATATCTTCACTATCATCTAAATTATCTAGATTCTCTTGCAGCCTTGATTTCACAGCCCAAACTATGACTGGAGTTTTATAAGTGTTGTGACCCAGGTTCCTGGACTCAGACTCCTGGACTCGGATGATTCAGAAAGTGAGGGAGAAAACCTGGCAAGGCCTGCTTCTCCTGGGCCCTCTCCCTCCCTGGCACCCACCCAAAGGGAGGAGGAGGGGCCAGCAAGGCCTGATTCTCCCGGGCCTTCTTCTGATTTGGCAACGCCCCAAGAACAGTTTTGGCTTGATGCAAGACTGTGCAGACATGACCGGCGTGTGCAGCAAAGGAGGCGTTGGGACAAAGCCAAAGAATGATGAGTCATGCAGTGACATCTACAGACACTATAAAAGCAGTAGGCGGAACTTCCTGGCTTTTTGTCTTGGACAAAGCAGTGAATTTGCGCTGGCAAACTGTATCAATGGAGGGAAGAATATATTTGTGAGTAACTCTGGCCTTATCTATAATTTCCTAATTATCTCCAGAGACTTGGCAGGCCCATGGGTAGATGTGGCCAGAACATTTATCTATGTAAATAAATTAGAAAAGGAGGCCTTTGACTGACTCTTTGTTGGGAGTATTGGGGGAGGAAAACAGAACAATAATATAGAGCCATCACTCTTCCTTTGCTGTTAGATAACATTATACAAATGAGCTATGAAAATATCAGAAGGTTGTGATATTCCTGGAATAATTTTCATTTAAGGGAAGCTCTTTAGCATTATTTCCAGAAATGGACAGGAAACCTGAAAGCCAGTCTAGTGAATGATTTGTTAACTGAGTAAATGAGGTTTGAGTCCCCATTTGAGTAAGAAGTTCACTTTGTGACTTTCAACTAGTCATTCCCCCTTATTCTCCATATAAGGTGTCTTAACTTTTTGCGGTAAAGGCAGAATATATTGATGTGGGATTCAACAATTAAATTAAGACACTTTCAGATAGGAAATATTCCAGTTTAAATAACTTCACCCTATTACAATGAGGCTTACGTTCTTTCCAATTTAGAATTAAGTAATAATAAGTGTCATCCCAAAAAAGGGATGTGGTGGCTCAGTGGCTAAGACACTCAGTGGCTAAGACACTGAGCTTGTCGATCAAAAGGTTGGCAGTTCAGTGGTTCAAATCCCTAGTGCCGCATATTGGGGCGAGCTCCCATTACTTGTCCCAGCTTCTGCCAACCTAGCAGTTTGAAAGCATGTAAAAAATGCAAGTAGAAAAACAGGGATCACCTTTGGTGGGAAGGTAACAGCGTTCTGTGCACCTTTGGTGTTTAGTCATGCTGGCCATATGACCATGGAGACGTCTTCAGACAGTGCTGGCTCTTCGGCTTTGAAACAGATATGAGCACCGCCCCCTAGATTTGGGAACAACTAGCACCTATGTGCGAGGGGAATCTTTACCTTACCTTTACCTTAAATTTCATCCCACATTGTGAAACAATTTCCTTCTTTGATTTTTAAGAAAACAAGGAGACAAGGTTTAGTAGAGATAATGACTGACCAAAGTAAGTCTTATCACTAAGGGAAAATAATAGCAAAAGAAAATAATATTGTCCCAGTTATCATAGGTTCTCAGATTTGTAATTCCTGTGCTTCCCAAATTTCTTTTCTCTAGCGAGCTCCACCTATCTGTACCATTTTCTCAAAAGAAATATGAATTTTGATACACTGGAATGTTTTCATTATAGATAGGTCTGCAATAACTTATAGAACATGTGGCCAGCCAGATACAAACATAAATGGGGAAGCTCCATATTTATGGACTTTCAATATATCTGCCATGCTTCTGCATATGTACCATGCTTCTTCATCTGATTTCTTTCACTAAGAATGAAATTAGCAGTAAAATAGCATGTCTTTATTTTACTTCAGTATAGAAAGGAGCAGATTCCTGGTTCATTTAATCATGGCTTTATACTATTTTACTATTCTTGGACCAAGTAGTAGATACACAGAAGTTATACTTTCTGAATGCTGAACAGCAAAGTGTACTCTTCAGCAGTTTCTATTTGGGATATATTTCTCTTATATAACCACTACAGTATTTTTTTTTTCTGGCTAATCCTAACATTTCTTAACAGTTTCTTTAGCCCGTAAGTCTGAAAAACAGGCTTTGTGCTCCTGGGTTTTCAGACGTATTCAGTTTTTGTAAAAGGAGATTAAAATTGCACTAGAAAGTAATGGCAAAAGTTCAGTAGATGTGCCTCAGGTGAAATCTCCAGATAATAAGAAAACCAGTTCAAAGACTTCAGTAAGTTAACAGCCCATCCCAAAAGGTATTAAGCGATAACCTTTTTTGGAGGGGGGGGAATTGAAAACTTGTTTATTATTACAATTTTTTATATAGTAGTAACAGTTTGGAAAGGAAATAGCATATATGAATAGGGCATCTGGATGATTTCTCTCTGGGAATGGATTCCAGAGAAATAAGATTACCAAACTAATCCAAAAAGAACCCCCCACTAAAACCCAAGTCAGAGAACAAGAAAACGGCACAGCCCTCCTCCCATATATAAAAGGCACCACAGACAGAATCAGCAAGATCCTCCACAAACATAACATCAAGACAGCATTCTGCACAAATCAAAAAATATCCACCATCCTAAGAAACCCCAAAGACAAAATTGAGTTAGAAAATCAAGGAGTATATGAAATCCCATGCACCACCTGCCCCACCACATACATCGGACAAACCAACAGAAGAATAAGTGCACGCATTGAAGAACACAAGAACTCAGTCAAAAAAGAGGAACCAACTTCTTCCCTGGTCCAACACCTTAAAGCCACAGGACACAATATTGACTTTAAAAAGACCAGAACTATCGCCAAAACTGAACACTTTAACAACAGAATAATCAGAGAAGCCATTGAGATAGAAAAACGCCCACACAGCATGAACAAATGAGATGATCTAATAAAATAAATAAATAAATAAATGATATCTCCCGCCTACCAGCCATTTGGAAACCCGCCCTTATTGACAAACAAGTCCCTAACATGAGGAATGACACCAGACCCACACTCACGAGGTCCACACAGGATGTCACCACCACACATCCACCCAGAAAGCAGACCCAAATCCACACTGATCAGGAAGCACGACCAAGGACCAGAAGCCAGACCGCAGCTGCAACATTAGCCATTTCAAACCCCTCCAATCCATACATGCAGCAGACTGACACCCACTATGAAGATGTAGCACGACCACGAACACAAAGCCAAACAGCAGCAGTGCAGCTCACCAGCTCAAATCCCCCTGCAGCTCAGACTAATCTGAGCACAACCAAGCCCCCACCCAAACAGGACACACCCCCAGCCAATCAGTGCACAAAAAAAACCCCATCCAATCAGAGCACAGCCAAACTCCCACCCAATCAGTTCAAACCCCCACTAGCAGTTAAAAAGGAAGAAACAGCTGCAATCACACATTGCTCCCAGAAGCACGAAGCTGAAGCCTGAAGATGATGAGTGAGACCTTGTTGAAACGTCACCAAGACACTTCCAATTTTACGGAGAAAACCCGAACAACCAAAGACCTATATATATATATATATATATATATATATATATATATATATATATATATATATATATATATATATATATATATATATGTGTGTGTGTGTGTGTGTGTGTGTGTGTGTGTGTATAGGTCTTTGGTTGTTTGGGTTTTCTCCCGTGTAAAATTGGAAGTGTCTTGGCAACGCTTTGACGAAATCCCATTTGTCATCTTCAGGCTAGGTGTTTGCAGCTTCGTGCTTCTAGGAGAAATGTGTGATCGCAGCTGTTTCTTCCTTTTAACTGCTAGTGGGGGTTTGAACTGATTGGTTGGGAGCTTGGCTGTGTTCTGATTGAGTGGAGGTGTGTTCTGATTGGTTGGGAGTTTGGCTGTGCTCTGATTGGATGGTGGAGTTGGCTGTGCTCTGATTGGCTGGGGGTGTGTTCTGTTTCTGGGGGGGCTTGGTTGTGCTCAGGTTGGTCTGAGATGCAGGGGGATTTGAGTTGGTGAGCTGCAATGTGACCTCCTGTAGTGGTAATGTAGTGGTCACATTTCCAGAACTCAGGATGTTTCCACACAGCCCATTAACCAGGTCGTTACAACACAAAAGACTAGGACCACACCCACACAGGATGCTACGAAACAGCTGACCAATGTGCAAATACCTACTCCAGCTACCAATCAATATGCAACCACACAGCCAACCAACCCACTCACAGCAACAGTCCCCACCGCCCCACCAATATTTATAGAGAGACAGCAACTCCGACCATGCTTTGCTCGCACAAGCACGAAGCTGAAAGCACCAGCCTGAAGATGATGAGTGAGACCTTGTTGAAACGTCACCAAGATACTCTCAACCTTACATGGGAAAAGACCCAAATATGCCAAGACCTACATACTGTACCTGTGAAAACCTACGAGAGAAAATATATTTATTTTATTTTATTTGATTTGATTTGATTTTTATACCGCCCTTCTCCCGAAGGACTCAGGGCGGTGTACAGGCAAAATAAAACCAACGATACAAATATACACATTTAAAATACCTTTAAAAAACTTATTTAAAATTAGCCTGATGTTAAAAAATTACCGTCAATTAAAACCCCATTTAAAATTGCTAAGATTCACTTTTAAAATCCAATTAAGCCAGCCCCGCGCGAATAAAAAGATGTGTCTTCAGTTCGCGACGAAATGTCCGAAGGTCAGGTATTTGACGTAAACCCGGGGGAAGCTCGTTCCAGAGTGTGGGAGCCCCCACAGAGAAGGCCCTTCCCCTGGGGGCCGCCAGCCGACATTGTTTGGCGGACGGCACCCTGAGAAGTCCCTCTCTATGGGAGCGTACGGGTCGGTGGGAGGCATGTGGTAACAGCAGGCGGTCCCGTAAGTACCCAGGTCCTAAGCCATGGAGCTGCTGAAAATTATAAAATTTTCAGCAAGGAAATCAGCAGTTTTATATACTTCGCTTTCATACACATATTGGGAATAACCTAATATTAAACCAAAGCAAATTAAACGTATGCCGTACTTTATTAGCCATATTTGTTTTAGAAGTATGCAAAATATTGTATTAGAAAAATTGCATACTGAAGCCAATGTATTCATGGCTGGAGTCGTGAGTGCTTGAAATAAAATAATGTGATTACTAAAATGTAAACTACAGACATACACAATTTGGAAACAATAACAGAGAATAGAGTTGCAATTGTTTTCCTTCACCTATACTATTTGCTATTTTTGTAACTTTTGATATAGTTTTACAGAGAAATTATTGAGTTTGTAATTTGTACTTCTATAACTGGCTTGGTACAGCAACAAACAGGACAAAGACAGCCTCCAATAGATAGTTATGACTGCAGAAACAATTGCAACCAGCCTGCCTTTCATAGAAGACTTGTATATTGTGAGAGCCAGAAGGAGGGCTGAGAAGATATCTACAGACCCGGGGTGAAATCCAAATTTTTTCCCTACTGGTTCTGTGGCCGTGGCTTGGTGGGTGTGGCAGGGGAAGGATATTGTAAAATCTCCGTTCTCACCCCACTCTGAGGCCAGCCAGAGGTGGTATTTGCCGATTCTCTGAAGTACTCAAAATTTCCGCTACCGGTTCTCCAGAACCTTTTAGAATCGTCTGGATTTCACCCCTAAAGACCTCTAATATCATGGAAATAAACTGTTTCAACTCCTCCCCTTGGGATGGTACTACAATAGCCTGCATGCCAAAACAACTAGAGACGGGGACATTTTTTCCCTCACACCATTAACCTGCAGAATATCTAATTCTTACAGTGCTATCTAATGTCTGTGTATATTTGCCCATGTAGTATGGCTGTAGTATTATCACTTATCCTTATTATCTTTGTTACTCTTCCTTCTTATTGCTATTCTATTCTGTTTTATTGTATTGTATTATATACTATTCTATGATGTAATTATTAATTAATCACTTTAAGAAAATCACTTAAGATCAATTGAGGACAATAGATGAATGGATTGTCCTTATTTGGAACAATTGAAAATGTAGAATATGTTAGGGCTAATGAAGGCAGAGGAAATTTCTTCTGGCTGTGTTCTTGGGATTTTGACTGCTAAAGAAATTCATGATGGGATGAATGCTAATCTGAATAAAAGTTTGGTAAAGCCCTTCCTGCATGCCCTCAAAAAATCTGCAAAGATTTGGAGATTACGTTTATGGGTGGTTTTTTTTTAATGTGTAAGTTAGTCAAGGGATCGCTTCATTTTGTTAACCTTTCAACATCCCAGCAGACGTACAACAGAGATATCTCTGCAGTGTTGTTGAGATTTTTGTGCTCAAATGGTTATTCTAGAAAGCACTAGAGAAGAAAAGACACCTTTGTCCAAAGAGCTTTCTAGCATGCTGGGCCTTTCAACGTTTAAAGAAAGCACCAAGAGGTTTCTTAGCTATTTCATGCAATATCCAACTGTCTCATCCAATCTGAAAAATGTATTTTTAGGATACCAGCATTACCACTGTTGAGAAGTCATTTCACCAATAAATAACAATTCTGAAACCTATATTCTTATGTTTTGTTAGGATTTTTCAAAAATCCAAGGAAAAGGAAAGTTGACCTCTAAACTTCCTTGCAAGATAATCTTTTTTTGTTTTTGCTGTTACTTTTAGTGGGAATCCATAGAATAGAATAGAATAGAATAGAATAGAATAGAATAGAATAGAATAGAATAGAACAGAACTTTATTGGCCAAGTGTGATTGGACACACAAGGAATTTGTCTTGGTGCATATGCTCTCAATGTACATAAAAGAAAAGATACCTTCATCAAGGTACAACATTATAGAACTCTAATAGGGATATATTTTTTCCTGTTATTATCTACCACAATTGAAATGTATCCAAGTGTATCAAAAAATGGTTTTTGAAGAAATGTGTAGACGTTAAAAAATATTTTTAAAAAATAAGAAATGAATCTGTCTCTGTGCCACACAAAGAACTGAAAAGTCATCAAGATCTTGAGAGAATCAAGGGGAAGCCTGAAGCACTGAAAAATTAGTTGACTATACAGATATGCACTTTTATGCATTCTACTTAAATGGACAAATCTACTGTTTTTTTTCCAACCCATTTGTGCATTTTGTCAGGTTCTTATTATCAAACAAAGTCAGTGCACATATCCTTATCTAGATATTACAGAATTAATATTTGTAGTAAGGTTCTAGGAAGAATATAAATTCAGTCCTATGTACAAGCTCTTTCTGGGTAAACCGCATTAAATACCAAAGAACTTCTCATGAAATGTAATTATCCTTCTAGAAAAAGTATGGTATGAAAAGATACAAAACACAAGCTAAAAGGCAGGAGTTAACTTTGCTTGGTTGTTACAGAAAAGAAGTTTGTGTTCAGCTCTTGCATCTAATCGCACATATTTTTTTGGTCATATGTCATCCTTTGCCCAGTTCTCTTTTTTCAACAATGTACAAAATGTATATACAGTATTTTATACTACTGTAATTTTCATGTTTTCTTATGCAAATTGACATGAAAAAAGTCTTTTGTTTATGTCATTGGTACATGTCCCTAATTTAAGTAATTTAATGCATCAAATTTATTATAGCCGCTCAGTCCATTAGACTCTGAAGAACTGACAAAATCCAGGGGGAAAAAAATAGATTCTTGAGAATTTACAAAATTAAACACACAGAAACAGACAGTCCATTTGAAAAAAATAGATTTGTTCCATTCATGGGGCAAATACATTGTAACATGGGATTTGGGCTGGGCTGTTCTAGGTCCAACTGAATTAAAACCCAAAACATTGGTAGATCCTAAGTAAAAATATTAACATATTTGAAGACGGTGAAACTAGCCTTCAGGAGGCTTATTCCTTTTAATTTTCTTACATAGAACATACTAATGTAGCTCTGCACTGATAATCACGGCTTGTCTTTGAAAAGGATGGCTTTCTTTTAAAGAGTTTTCTTTTTACTTTTCAGACAGAAGACAATGTTTCTTACCTTAAACAGCAGCTGCCACAATGGCTGCCCCCAATTGTATTGGAGGCAGTTAGTTCTGCCACTACTTTTTATTTTTCTACCTAAAGTGATGGTGGTCTCTATTCACTGGAGATAAAAGGATTTGCTTTAAAGAAAAACCTAAATGAGCTTTCTAGTTTTGAACTTTCTTCTTTGTCTGCTCTTTTTATTATGATTTTCATTTTACTCCTAATTTCTCATTCATGCATCCTCCAAGTTCTTTAAAAAAAATAGGATAGGTAACTTCAATCATTTAGCCTACTGAGGGTTAATTATGGTCTAGTTCCTGTCTCCATGTATATCTCTTGATCTTGCTGATTGATTGCTGAGTTTGCAAGGCATCTCTACATGATGGTACAGGCAAGAGTTTCTCTCCAAACCTTAATAGCTATCTATTATGGAGATGGCATTGTGCAAAAACATTGATAACTTATGATAACCTGTGTTTTGTCTCATTGGAGTTTGGCAAAAAAACCAAAAACTGGCTAAAATCACCAGTTGTATTATATTGTAAATACAGAATAACAGGGGGAGGAATTTTGAAGGTCTTCTTAGTCCAAACCTGGAGGCAGGACTAGGCAGGAAAGCCTATACTATGTCAGATAAATAGTTGTTCAATCTCTTCTTAAAAACTTCCAGAGTTGGAGCATTCACAACTGTGAGATTGATCTGTCTTCTAGAAAAAGGACTGGAATTTATAGTCAAATACTTACGATTGAGAAGTTCTTGGTGCTGTCTGAGCTTAGTTATTTTCTTGCAGATGTTTCATTACCCAACATAATGGGTATTACCTAATCTGGATAATAAAATATCTGCAAGAAAACAACCAAGGATCCCTCATTTCAACCCTGAGCTACAAATATTCTCCTTTATTGGGAACATTTATGATTCCTTATGACCAGGTAATGGTACTATAGGAATACACATGCACACATTTTTAATCATTTCATAGGCAGTACATTGAGTTTAAGGATGTGGGCACCAGCAAACATCATCTGAGGTGTAACCTAGAAGATAGAAGGTGGTGGCAGCAGCAGGAACTACTAAGTCACTAACCAAAGCAAGAATAGACAAAGACTTCTGAGATAAAAGATTTGAAACCTCTAGTCTTTCATGCTATAATTTTGGCTAGGGTATCCAGTATGTAAGTGGAAAATAAAAAGCTTGAGGAATGGGTGCTTACAAATGGGTTAGTTTGTGCTAAGTTTGCTTTCAATAGAGTGCTAACCGCATGCATATTAGGAGTCTGTAAAACATCCAGTTAGATACAAAACAAGAAGACACATCTTTAGGAGATCAGTGTGTGATCTCTTTCAAGCAAATAGTCATGGAAGTTTGTATCACACTAGGGGGAAGGAAACATGCTCACAGTAGCCTAAAACACCAAGTAACAGGTGATCCAAGCCATGACTCCTTAAGTCACTGACATACTTATGAGAAGAATTTTGTAGGTAAAAGAAAAAATATATATACTTCTTTAAAATTGGAATGGCTAAATATATATTTAAAGTGCCTCGCATCATTAAGATAAAACCTTACTATGGTATTTTTGTACCCGCTTTAGTGGATCATGAGCCACTAGATTGTACAATTTGCACCCCAGTTACTTTTGAAGGGAAAAAAAATCTCCTAGTGCAAGAACATTGAAATGTTTGGTTACTAGCTATAGTATTTCTCTCTTATCCCTACCACATACAGTATATGTCCAAGAAGTCTGTTGTTTTCAGAATACAAGGTAGAATATTGTAGCTGTAAGAAGCAGATCTAACAAGTTCAAATTCTATGCAAAATAGCAGTATAGTAAAGCGGAAGTTAATCTGTGTAGGATCTAATTCCTGTAAACTCTTCAAACTGAGGACAAATGAAAGTCAGGAAGAAAATAAGCAATGAAGCTAAAAGAATTTCATTGCTGCAAATATCTTGGGCCATTGGGAAGTTTATTCCCCCTCTCCCCTAAAAACAGCACTCTCAAGAAATGTTTCTTAGATCACTCATGGAGATCATGGTCAGAAATGTTGAAAGATGTTGCTGATCATTTTCCAGAGGTTTTCAGGCTTTTAGTAGTTTTCCATGTTCCACAAATTAAATGAGTTTGCAAAATGAATAAGAGATTTCACAATCAGAGAACTGGCAGCAATGGCAGACAAACATTCATAAAAAGCTGCTTGCTCACAATATACTTTAATGATGGGCACCACCATGATATGTGATCTAGGATGTATTATTTAAAGGGAGAAGAGATATACAGATCTGTCTGATAATCCTGGACAGCTGAGAATATGTGCTTGTAGAAATAAGGATTTCAATACATTGTAGCCTCAGCTGAAATACAAAAGGCAACCCAAAGAGATATGTCTAACCCTACCCAAATATCTATTTTACCCAAGATTTGCTGTTCAATGGCACCACCCAAAACTGATTTTTCTCTTACATTTTTAGCATAGGGATTGTTCTGTACTTATCCAAGTACCCAATTTGCAAAAAAGTAAAGGGTCATGTTGATTCTATTAAAAAAAATTATAAAAACAATAAAGTGGTATTAAAGGTAAAGGTTCCCTTCGCACATATGTGCTAGTCATTCCCGACTCTAAGGGGCGGTGCTCATCTCTGTTTCAAAGCCAAAGAGCCAGAACTGTCCGAAGATGTCTCTGTGGTCATATGGCCGGCATGACTAAATGCCAAAGGCGCACGGAACACTATTACCTTCCCACCAAAGGTGGTTCCTATTTTTCTATTTGCATTTTTTATGTGCTTTCAAACTGCTAGGTTAACAGAAGCTGGGACAAATAACTGGAGCTCTCCCTGTTACATGGCACTAGGGATTCGAACTGCTGAACTGCCAACCTTTCGATCGACAAGCTCAGCATCTTAGTCACTGAGCCACTGGCATCCCTAAAAGTTAGATAAGCCTATATTTCCAGTTTTAACAATGGGGAGAATATTTTACAAGTAACAATCTGCCCATCTTTCTGACAATGGTCAGATTCACACATCTAAAGCTATACATCCAAACAGTGTTATTTCAAAGTATGGAAGGTTTTGAGAAATTATCATAAGTGTTGTCAACAACTTTAAGAATAACCAAGGACTGTAAAAAAAAACAACTTGCATCCTTAGGCATTCTTCCTTCCCAGGGAGGGCAGGGAGCTCCAGGGAGAGAGAAAAGATGGAGGCATCAACTAGTTACAAGTGAAAGATATCCAAAGGGTCGAATAAAATAAGCTGATCCTGGAGCTGGACAGGAAGAATGCTTGAGGATATAAGTTGGTGTTGTCCAGTTCTTGGTTTTTCTTAAAGTTGTTGGCTGCCCTTATGATCTCATAACCTGTCATACTTTCAAATCATTGCTTGAATGTGCCACTTCAGATGTGTGAATCTGATTATTGTCAGAAACATGGTCACATTTTCTTAAAAAATGTATAGATGCAATGAAAGACCAGCTTTCCTTTTTTGTGACTCCAAAGCAGAGGTAGGTTTCAGCAGGTTCTGACCAGTTCTGGAGGACCGGTAGTAGAAATTTTGAGTAGTTCAGAAAATCGGTAGTAAAAATTCTGACTGGCCCCGCCCCCATCTATTCTCTGCCTCCCAAATCTCAGCTGATCAGGAGGAAATAGGGATTTTGCAGTAACCTTCCCCTGGAATGGGGAGGGAATGGAGATTTTACAGTATTCTTCCCCTGCCATGCCCACCAAGCCACGCCCACAGAACCGGTAGTAAAAAAATTTGAAACCCATCACTGCTCCAAAGGAAGATTTGGTCCAGGTAACATCCGACTTTTTTTTTCACAGAGGGCAGGTCGCGAAAGTGACAGTGATATCTGAGATGTTTTGTTCTACCCAGGTAAAAATAAAGTAAAAGAAAGTAAGTACAAAGAATAAAACAATCAGAAATGAAAGAATTATTATAAACTTTTATAGACTAGTTATATTCTGTTACTATAGTAATAGAATTATTATATACTTTTGTGAAGTCCCAAATAGTTTTTTTTTCCTCTGACCATTGGGAGGAAAAAAACTCTTCCAGATTAGCAAAACCAATATTTCTCTTTTGTTTTACACTATATTGCTTGCCAAGGAAAAACAGACATTAGACACGGGAGATTAGGGACATTTTGCTTAGTCAGATACTGTACAGAAGAATGTTTGCATAGTCTATTAGAAATTATGAGGCAAGATTGGACAAACTAGGATCTTATTTTAACCCACTTGTAGTCTAAATTGGATTGGATTGTCAAATTTTCTATGGCAAACTGCTGTAATTTCACATTGATTTCTGTTGCGGAAGTTTTTTAAAAAATGACATAACCATTCACAGTAACAAAATTGTTAAGTCCTCACACTTACGACTCCGCCCAAGCCAGCCGGCTGTAGATCCTCCCTGATTGGCTGAGACTCGAGCAGCCAAAAACAGGAAAATGTAACTCCTCCATTGGTTCCTCCATTTGACAGCTCCTCTATTTAAGCAGCTGTCAGACAGCAACAGGCTGTCAGTATGTTACTTCACATGGAGTTGTTTGTTTCTGTTAGGTATTATTATGTTAGAAATAAAGCGTTGTATTACAAGCAGCCTAGCTTCCGTCTGTACCTGCCTCATTCTCCATACAGAGCAAAAATAACCCCCAAATTAAAATTGTGTGGCCTTGGGTCACCAAAAATAATAGGTAAGAATCTGCAATTCTTCAGATTTACATTTTCTTGGCACACACAAACACACACCAATGTCTTTGCTTCTGTCCTCTGAATTCCCAGGGTGGACCCATCGGTGTCTACTGAGGGAGGTACAGAGGGGGCCATGATTAAATGTGAAATGGGATATTGTAACACAACTTCTTCACCTTTCATATTTGCATACAACATTCTAAAGCTAGAACGAAATAGCAGAGATTGCATTCTGAGATTCCAATATATGTTGGCATCACTATAGTTAGGAAAGAATGTATGCTTCATCTGTTGATTTATAGGAGTAAAGCAAGTTGCCATGTTTATATTTCAGATAGATTTAATCTTGCAGTGAAAACAAAGAATCTTTTGGAAACAAATAGATTAACAAATCTGTTATATAATTGACTAAGAATTTTTGCATAGCATTTTTTAGAATTTTTATTATTGATTTTTTAAATTTTAATGGGGTTTTATGGTTTTATGTATTTTAACTGGGGCCAAATTGAATAAGTTTTTTAATCATTGGTTTTATTTGTATCGCATTTATTTATTGTTGGTTTTTACTTGGCTGTGAACCGCCCTGAGTCCTTCAGGAGAAGGGCGGTATAAAAATTAAATGATGATGATGATGATGATGATGATGATGATGATGATGATGATGTTAGCAAATGTTTTTAATATACACCATGCTAATTTGTAACAGTTACATTTAAGCTTATCTGATCTTTCAAGGGACCTGCTAAAAGCAGTTGTTTCTTTGGAAGTTCTTAAAGGCAACAACTAAAAAGGAAAGGATTGATTGAATTAATTAATTAATTAATTAATTAATTGGCTGTCTAATGCCATAAAATTCTGAGTGGCTTCCACTGTTAAATAATAATAGTATGTTAGTAGTGAATAAAGACTAGTAGTGGCTAAAATTGTTGGGTTCTTTAACCTGGAATTTCATTCAGCAGAACCAAGTTGTTATGCACAGCAAACCACACCATTCAGCCCTTTTAACATCAGAACAATGAACGATTGCTTTCTTGTGCAGAAATTTCATGGGAGCATGAGTTCTAGGTCTTATCAACAGACTGTTGATCTCCTGCAGAAATCGGTGCAAACATAAAAAGCCATGTGATTTCAGACATTTCTGTTGAATCTGTTTATAAGCTCTCAGATCCCTGAAAGTCAGTTCATCCCTGGGCCCAAACCTATCAGGTCTCCTGAAATATGCTATTAAAATCTACACAGCTCAGTGCAATCACATTAAAGTCCCTACACTATTATTAAAGTCATTGAAGTGATAGCAAACCTCATTGTACTTCTAGACTTCCAGGGAGATGCAAGAAATTTCTGATTCAAAACATGTCACTCAAATGGGAAATTCTGCATTTCCCTATTTTCAGTGCCATCGTAAAATATATTGTATTAAGATCAAATGCCATTTCCATTCTAGCTGTAATAGTCAGGCCTTCCAAGAACAGATAACATTTCATTAATAATCAGAAATCAAAAAGATTTTTGAATTAATTTTAGGCAACATATACTGAACATTTGTACAGAATTCAGAAAATGCAAATCTATGCATATATGCACACATATGCACACCACAGAAAGAGACACTGATATATTTGTAACATGGTAATAGAATTTAGAGATCTTTGAAGGCTTGCACCAGAAGGCAAGATGATGGAAACTAATCAAGGAGAGAAGAAATGTAGAACTAAGGAGAAATTTCTTGGCAGTGAATTAACAATTAACCTGTGGAATGGCTTGCCTTTGGAAGTTGTGGGTGCTTTCAAGAAGAGCCTGGACAGCCAGTTGTCTGGAATGTATAGTGTTTCCTGCTTGAGCAGGGTGTTGGATTAGAACAGTGTTTCTCAATTGTGACAACTTGAAGAGGTATGGACTTCAATTCCCAGAATTCCCCAGCCAGCACAGCTGGCTGTGGAATTCTGGGAGTTGAAGTCCACACCTCTTCAAGTTGTCACAATTGAGAAACTCTGGATTAGAAGACCTCCAAAGTCCCTTCCAAATCTGTTATTCTGTTATTGTGGCTCAACAATCAATTTAGACTATTCAATCTATTCAGATGTAGAATTCCTGATGCAAAATTCCAATTCAGGCAGGAATCTTAGGAGTGGCTTTATTATGGATATCCAAGCCAAAGAAAAGAAAAGAAAAAAAAAGGGAAAGGGAAAAGGGAAAAAGGAAAAAGGAAAAGAAAAAAAAAGAGAAAAAACCAATCACTCAATAGATCAATCTAGAGTTCTCACTCAAAGTAGAAAAGATCAGGGTAAAATTATTATATTTTGGATACATTATTAACTTACTTGGGAAACCTATAATGCTGGGGACAGGGGAGGGAAAGAGAAGAAAATTAAAGAAAAGTAGAATTTGATTGTAATGGTTATGGGTCACTGTTGGAAGACCTGAAGGGCCAGATTCTTTTTCTAGAATAAATTTAATTAAATAAATTGATTAAATAAATTTGATTTATTTATAATAAATCAAATCAATAGAAGGCCACTGATTTGATGACATATAAGCAATCAAACAAGCAAACAAACCTCCCCAAAGAAGAATCAAATTTGGAAGGGTTTTTGTTGTATTTGTTGTTGTTTAGGTGATTCAGAAGCAACCCATGCCATACATTAGAACCATATGCTATATGCTAAGAGAAAAACTAACAGGAATTCTGTGATATTATTTTATTTATTCATCTATTAAATTTAGAGCGGCATATTGGCCTAGAGCTGGAGTTCTCACCTCACAATCAGGAGGCTGAGTTTGATCCTAGGTAGTGGTAGATATTTCTCTCTCTGGGTGCAATGAATAATTGTCTGCTACAAACTCCACATAAGCATCAGGAAGGACATCTGGCCAATAAATGTTCGAGATGCATTCAGTCGTCCCAATTCCACCCCGAAGCAAGAGGTTACAAAGTCATTAAAAGAAAAAAAAAATCATTTATTAAATGTATGTGCCACTTACCTCACTATTGAATAACTCTGGGTGACTTGCAGTGTTATAAAAACGGTAATATAAAAAGTTAAAATGCTAAACATTAAAAACAAGGAGCATTAAAATTCAAGAAAAACTACGTAAAACAGGAACCGTTACATAAATGGGGTGGAGATGGGATCTTCTTCTTGATCTACTAACCATCTCCAGAGAGGGATGTCTTGATCAGGGCCCAAGCCAACTGGCAGAGCCAGGTCTTCAATCCCTTTCTCAAGTCAAAAGAGTGGGGCCAGATTCACTTGAGGTACATGGTTCAAGAGGGCAGCAGCCACAGCAGAAAAAGTTCTCAACATTTTTTAAATTTATTTTATTTTATTTTATTTTATTGTATTAAGATCAAATGCCATTTCCATTCTAGCTGTAATAGTCAGGCCTTCCAAGAACAGATAACATTTCATTAATAATCAGAAATCAAAAAGATTTTTGAATTAATTTTAGGCAACATATACTGAACATTTGTACAGAATTCAGAAAATGCAAATCTATGCATATATGCACACATATGCACACCACAGAAAGAGACACTGATATATTTGTAACATGGTAATATAATTTAGAGATCTTTGAAGGCTTGCACCAGAAGGCAAGATGATGGAAACTAATCAAGGAGAGAAGAAATGTAGAACTAAGGAGAAATTTCTTGGCAGTGAATTAACAATTAACCTGTGGAATGGCTTGCCTTTGGAAGTTGTGGGTGCTTTCAAGAAGAGCCTGGACAGCCAGTTGTCTGGAATGTATAGTGTTTCCTGCTTGAGCAGGGTGTTGGATTAGAACAGTGGGGACTTCAATTCCCAGAATTCCCCAGCCAGCACAGCTGGCTGTGGGGAGTTAAGTCCACACCTCTTCAAGTTGTCACAATTGAGAAACTCTGGATTAGAAGACCTCCAAAGTCTCTTCCAAATCTGTTATTCTGTTATTGTGGCTCAACAATCTATTTAGACTATTCAATCTATTCAGATGTAGAATTCCTGATGCAAAATTCCAATTCAGGCAGGAATCTTAGGAGTGGCTTTATTATGGATATCCAAGCCAAAGAAAAGAAAAGGAAAAAAAAGGGAAAGGGAAAAGGGAAAAAGGAAAAAGGAAAAGAAAAAAAAAGAGAAAAAACCAATCACTCAATAGATCAATCTAGAGTTCTCACTCAAAGTAGAAAAGATCAGGGTAAAATTATTATATTTTGGATACATTATTAACTTACTTGGGAAACCTATAATGCTGGGGACGGGAGGGAAAGAGAAGAAAATTAAAGAAAAGTAGAATTTGATTGTAATGGTTATGGGTCACTGTTGGAAGACCTGAAGGGCCAGATTCTTTTTCTAGAATAAATTTAATTAAATAAATTGATTAAATAAATTTGATTTATTTATAATAAATCAAATCAATAGAAGGCCACTGATTTGATGACATATAAGCAATCAAACAAGCAAACAAACCTCCCCCAAAGAAGAATCAAATTTGGAAGGGTTTTTGTTGTATTTGTTGTTGTTTAGGTGATTCAGAAGCAACCCATGCCATACATTAGAACCATATGCTATATGCTAAGAGAAAAACTAACAGGAATTCTGTGATATTATTTTATTTATAAATTAAATTTAGAGCGGCATATTGGCCTAGAGCTGGAGTTCTCACCTCACAATCAGGAGGCTGAGTTTGATCCTAGGTAGTGGTAGATATTTCTCTCTCTGGGTGCAATGAATAATTGTCTGCTACAAACTCCACATAAGCATCAGGAAGGACATCTGGCCAATAAATGTTCGAGATGCATTCAGTCGTCCCAATTCCACCCCGAAGCAAGAGGTTACAAAGTCATTAAAAGAAAAAAAAATCATTTATTAAATGTATGTGCCACTTACCTCACTATTGAATAACTCTGGGTAACTTGCAGTGTTATAAAAACGGTAATATAAAAAGTTAAAATGCTAAACATTAAAAACAAGGAGCATTAAAATTCAACAAAAACTACGTAAAACAGGAACCGTTACATAAATGGGGTGGAGATGGGATCTTCTTCTTGATCTTCTAACCATCTCCAGAGAGGGATGCCTTGATCAGGGCCCAAGCCAATTGGCAGAGCCAGGTCTTCAATCCCTTTCTCAAGTCAAAAGAGTGGGGCCAGATTCACTTGAGGTACATGGTTCAAGAGGGCAGGAGCCACAGCAGAAAAAGTTCTTCTTGAAAAACAAATGTCTCAACATTTTTTAAATTTATTTATTTATTTATTTATTTATTTGTTTGTTTATTTGTCAAGTACGTATTAGATAATATATATACGTATAAGCATGAATTAAATACATAAAATGAATACAATTAAAGGGACCATTAGGACAGAGACAGTAGGCACGCTGGTGCTCTTATGCACACCCCTTACAGACCTCTTAGGAATGGAGTGAGGTCAACAGTAGTCAGTCTAAGGTTAAAATTTTGGGGGTTTTGGGATGAGTTTGACCCTGTGGCTCCCGAGGACATGGACAGGTTACTGGGGAGGTTGAATGCCACCACATGTTTACTGGACCCGTGCCCCTCCTGGTTGGTACTGGCCACGCAGGAGGTGACACGAGGCTGGCTCCAGGGGATTACGAATGCTTCTTTGTTGGAGGGGATCTTTCCGGCCACCTTGAAGGAGGCAGTGGTGAGACCTCTTCTCAAGAAGCCTTCCCTGGACCCAGCTGTATTAGGTAATTATCGTCCGGTCTCCAACCTTCACTTTGTAGCGAAGGTTGTAGAGAGTGTGGTGGCATGTCAATTACCCTGGTACCTGGATGAAACTGTCTATCTAGACCCGTTCCAGTCCGGCTTTTGGCCCGGTTACAGCACTGAGACGGCTTTGGTCGCGTTGGTTGATGATCTCTGGGGGGCCAGAGATAGGGGTTATTCCTCTGCCTTGGTCCTATTAGACCTCTCAGCGGCTTTTGATACCATTGACCATGGTATCTTGCTGCACCGGCTGGAGGGATTGGGAGTGGGAGGCACCGTTTATCGGTGGTTCTCCTCCTATCTCTCTGATCGGTCGCAGACGGTGTTGACGGGAGGGCAGAGGTCGACCCCAAGGCGCCTCACTTGTGGGGTACCGCAGGGGTCAATTCTCTCGCCCCTCCTGTTCAACATCTATATGAAGCCGCTGGGTGAGATCATCAGTGGTTTCGGTGTGAGGTACCAACTGTACGCTGATGACACTCAGCTGTACTTTTCCACACCGGGCCACCCCAATGAAGCTATCGAAGTGCTGTCCCGGTGTCTGGAGGCCATACGGGTCTGGATGGGGAGAAACAGGCTCAAGCTCAATCCCTCCAAGACAGAGTGGCTGTGGATGCCGGCACCCCGGTACAGTCAGCTGCAGCCGTGGCTGACTGTTGGGGGCGAGTCATTGGCCCCAATGGAGAGGGTGCACAACTTGGGCATTCTCCTGGATGGATGGCTGTCTTTTGAAGACCATTTGACGGCCGTCTCCAGGAGAGCTTTTTACCAGGTTCGCCTGGTTCACCAGTTGCGCCCCTTTCTAGACCGGGATGCCCTATGCACGGTCACTCATGCTCTCGTGACATCTCGTCTGGATTACTGCAATGCTCTCTACATGGGGCTCCCCTTGAAGAGCACCCGGAGGCTCCAGTTGGTCCAGAATGTGGCTGCGCGGGTGATAGAGGGATCCCCTCGTGTCTCCCGTGTGACACCTCTCCTGCGCAGACTGCACTGGCTACCTGTGGCCTTTCCGGTGCGCTTCAAGGTTTTGGTAACTATCTTCAAAGCGCTCCATGGCATAGGGCCGGGTTACTTACGGGACCGTCTGCTGCCACCGACTGTCTCCCACCGACCCGTGCGCTCTCACAGGGAGGGACTCCTCAGGGTGCTGTCAGCCAGGCAGTGCCGGCTGGCGACACCCAGGGGAAGGGCCTTTTCTGTGGGGGCTCCCACCCTCTGGAACGAACTTCCCCCAGGACTTTGCCAACTTCCTGACCTTCGAACCTTTCACCGCGAGCTTAAGACACATCTATTTATTTGCGCAGGACTGGACTAGAATTTTAAATTTTAAATTTGGTTTTAACGGGGTTTTATTATTTTATTGTAATTTTTAAATATTCGGCCTTCTTTAATAAGTTTTTTACTTGGTGTTTTATTTTGTATTTATATGTATGTTTTTATTAGGCTGTAAACCGCCCTGAGTCCCTTGGGAGATAGGGCGGTATAAAAATGCGATTAAATAAATAAATAAATAAATAAATGAATGAATGAAACCACAGAGTCAGGTAGTGCATTCCAGGTATTGACCATTCTGTTGCTGAAGTCATATTTTCTGCAATTGAGTTTATAGTGGTTTACCTTAAGTTTGTATCTATTGTGTGCTCGTGTATTGTTGTGGTTGAAGCTGAAGTAGTCATTGACATGTAGGACATTGTAGCAGATGATTTTATGAGCTATGCTTAGGTCATACCGAAGGCGGAGTAGTTCTAAATTTTCTAAGCCCAGAATTTCAAGTCTGTTGGCATAAGGTACTTTGTTGCGAGTGGAGGAGTGGAGGACTCTTCTTGTGTACAAATGGTAATCATTGCTTGGTATTACTGCTTTTGGGGATTTTATTTTTGCTTTGCTTTTATCTCTGTAGTTAGCTGTGTGTTAAATGAAGCCTTAATTATTACTGTAATCTGTCATATAGTCATGTGGGTTTTTCTCCATTCAAAAGGCAAGAATGGAACCAATGGTCAAACTATAAGAAAACTATTGTGGCTCTATATTAGAAACAGGCATGCAGATCGCATGGGAAATGCAATGGAAAATTGCAAAGGTTAAGCAGGCACTAGAAAACCGCTAGAAAGATTTCTTTGCTGAGCAGGTCACTATAAGTATCCATGGTGTATGTGTGTTAAATATTTGTCGTACTATGACAAATACAAATGTATCAGAAGGACAAAGAAAGTAGTGTAAGTAGAGTCCCTTCATTTCTTTTTTTACCAGGATGAGATGGTTCATGACCTAGAGTGCCCCATTAATAAACAAAATAAACATTTTTGCTTCAGTTTCCACAACAGTTACTCATTTAATTCCTCAAACACAGTAAAAGCAATTTGAAAAATAGCACTGTATCATTACCCACACACAATATGATTTGTTGGTTTTGAGTCTCACATTTATAGACATAGAAATGCTGATATGTAAAACCAAAACTATATTATGAGTCAATCAATTTTATCTGAAAAGAAACAAAAATTCTAATGATAGGTAGCTATAGAAATTGAACAAATCAGCACATTAATATTTTTTCTTAGAAAAGGTATATAAATATAGCTTTTTCTTCTGGCGCTTTTAGTGACATTTAAAGTTAGAAAACAAATTAAGAAAATAGCATTTTGTTACTTAAATTTAGAAGGTGGTGATATTTTTGACTGAAAGTTACTGAATATGTTGGTATTTGTATGTGAAGTTGGAGGTTTTTATAATGAGGAACAAGTATGTGTGTGTGTGTGTGTTCAAGCACAGAAAAATTATTTGACTATTCAAACATATACAATTGTCAGTTTTTTAAGGTACATCAGACTAGAAAACCAAAATAATGCAGGCCAATATTATTTGTATTATAAAGACTGAGTAACAAAATCTTGCACGTCTCAAGTCTCAATGTCTTTCCTTCTTCCTCCTTTCATGAGAACTAGGGAGGAGGAAATGTGAGATGTTTTCTCAGGTTGCAGTTCTGCCCTGGATTCAGTTTTTTTTTTAATCTGACTGTTGTTTCCGTAGGACTTCCTCATTTCCTTCAAGGCAATCAACATGCATATTCTCTTCCCATACAAGCTAGGGAGTAATGTTAAGTCAACAAGGAGTGACTGATCTAATTGTTGTTCACAGATAAATGAAGTTGTGTTCTCTATTCCCCTACAGCATTTTGACAATTACAACACACTGGTTACAGTTGTGAACGTATCTTTTCTTTTATGTATACTGAGAGCATATGCACCAAGACAAATTCCTTGTGTGTCCAATCACACTTGGCCAATAAAATTCTATTTTATTCTATTCTATTCTAATAGGATCTAAAAGCAAAGCCAAAACAATATGTTAAGTGTTCAAAATTCTGTTCCTTAAATCAGGAAAGAACATACAAATGTTTCAAGTGCAAATTAGAAGGGACACACTAGAATAGTTGGCTTGTCAGCATATCTCATTCTTCATCATGAAATTAATGTCTGTTGAGAGGTAAAACCAATTTTATATATCCATTTTAAAGCAGAAACTGAAGATATTAAAATAATGCTGAAGTAAGGCAAGTAATAAATATGCTCTGAGACATCGCAAATGCAAGTTCAAGATGTAAATGTGAATTTTGGAGATGTTTCCAGTGATTCATATGCTCATTAAGTCACACATTATTTCTAGTCTCTGAAGTCCTAGCTTATCATGACTCCAGAATGATTTGGTGATATTAGCTGCGCTCTATGTATTGCTCATATAACAGACTGTTCTTTATCATTTGTCATTCTCCTGCCTTATTTGGAGGTGATCTCTGAATAGCTCCCTTCAGATCTTATTCTAATGATTCTTGATCAGGGATATTACCTAGAATAGTTAGTGGCACCTTACATTTTCTCAGAGTCAGCAGACTATGAATATGTCTTTTTTTTTCTTTTTTTCTTTTGGAACACAAAATTTCTGGGAAATTCACAAGGTTTAACAAAAGAGAACGAATCAAATTAAGGAGAGAATGAGACCAATACAGATCCTATTTCAGAAAGAAACAGCTTTTCAGAATCCTGTAATGGGAAAGGAATATACTACAAAGAATTTGCTATGTCAGTTTATTTAAACATCTGGATGGCTGTAATTACTCCAGAATTTGAATTTAATCTGGTCTGCTCAAGGTAGTTGCTTTAAAATCTGGCTCATGGGGATAATTTGTATATTATGTCCTCTGGGAAATAAGCAGAAGTCACTAAAAACAGCAGAGAACTTGGAGTTTAGCCAATCAGCTCAAGGTAGCAGTTTGGGAACTGACTCATTAGGATAATCTCTCCATGTGTTACTATTCTGGGAACTGAACAGAATTCCCTGGTGGGCAGCAAATAACCTGAATTTTGGGCAGATCGCCTCTTTCAATTTGGGATTATCCATATTTTCTATGAATGAAGACATTGGTTGTATTTATTTATTCATTTCATTTAATTAATCACTTGTAAGTGATATTCGTTTATCCTTAGTCCATCAAAAATGCATCTGAAACTTCTATTGTGTTTCCCCAAAAATAAGATTCTGTCTTATATTTTTTTTTGCCACCAAAAAGGGATCAGGATTTATTTTCGGGGAGGGGGGTGGAATGTCGTCCACTGACTCACTTCACTTGCATGCATTGCCCCCACCCTCCTTTTCGCTGTCGGAGGCCTTCCGAAACTTCTGTAGCTGGCAAGGTTTTCCTGAAGGCCTCTGCAGCTGATAACAGCTGCAGAGCTGTTTGATCCGGAGCTCTGTTATTTGCTGCATAGGCCTTTAGGAAAGCCTTGTCAGCTGCAGAAGAAATGGGCTGTCAAGGCAGGTGTCGGGGTTTACGAGTGGTGGGTTTCAAAAATTTTTACTACCGGTGGCTTGGTAGGCATGGCATGGCTTGGTGGGTGTGGCTAGGTGGGCATGGCAGGGGAAGAATACTGTAAAATCTCCATTCCCACCCCACTCCAGGGGAAGGATACTGCAAAATCCCCATTTCCTCCCGATTATCTGGGACTCAGGAGGCAGAGAATAGATGGGGGCGGGGCCAGTCAGAATTTTTACTATCAGTTCTCTAGAACTGGTCAGAACCTGCTGAAACCCACCTCTGGTCTGAGTGCAACTGTCCAAAGGAAAGTAGTAAGGAAACTCCATCCCCCCCATCCCCACCCTAGCTTAATTTTTACCTATGCACCCTGGAGTGGGTAGGATCTTAATTAGTGTTTATTTGTGTGTGGGGGGGTAGGGCTTATATTGGGCGCACGTGTAAAATCAAGCTAGGATTTACTTTCAAGGTAGGTCGTATTTTCAGGGAAACACGGTATTTTCTAGCTTTTATTCCAAACTACTTATTTCTGTTATGAGTCATCTTAAGCTTTTCAAAGGGAATGGTATCCAGCGTTTTGTTCTGATTGAGTAGCAGCTCTATGTCGTGTCCCACTCCACACAACACTCTAGCTCATACTGGCTTCTGTGCCCTGTACCCTTTCCTCCAGAACAGACAGAGGTGGTCACTATCTTGGGCAGCCACATTGTCCTGGCCTGCAGCTGTGTCATTTTTTAAAAAAAAATTGAGATTGATCTAATGGTGGGCTACTAAAACATGTATCATTCAATCCTTTCATCTCCCCCCATAGCCATCCTTTTGTTTTCTGCCCTGGGTGCAGCATGTTCTCCTTTGCTTTGTCATCCCCTACCCATAGAACTTTCTTTTCTCTTCTCTATCTTTCTTTGTTTCTCATACCTACGTTGCAATTTTAAAATGTTTCACTAGTAGATTTGAGCATACAGCAACTAGTCAGTGAGACTTGTCTTTCGTATATGGATGGGAAGGGTAAAAGGAGAACTGAATCAAATGCACAAGTATAGAATAAGTGGTACCTTGCTCAATAGCGGTAACTGGAATCTAGGAGTCCTAGTGGACAACCACTTAAATATGAGCCAGCAGTATGCTACAGTTGCCCTCCCCCCCGAAAAAAAAACACAAGGCAGTCCTGTGTTGCATCAACAGAAGGATAGTATCAAGATCCAACATGAGGTCTTAGTGCTGCTTTAAACTGCACTGATGAGACCACACATAGGCATAGGATTTTAATAGGATTTTAATTAGTCTCAATGTTTTAACATTTTAAAATTTGGGTTTTATTCTAAATGTTTTAATTCGGCCATCTGTAAAATAAGTTTTTTAAATTATAGTTTTATGTGTATCCTGTTGTTGTTTTTATTATGGCTGTTAACCACCCTGAGTCCTTCGGGAGAAGGGCGGTATAAAAATTTAATAAATAAATAAATAAATAAACTTGGAATACTTGGAATAATTTTGTTTACCATGATACAAAAAAAGATGTTGAGACTCTAGAAACAGTGCAGAGAAGATCAACAAAGATGATCAGGAGACAAGAAGCTAAAACATGAAGAACAGTTGCAAGAACTGGGAACGTCTAGTCTAACAAAGAGAAGGACAAGGGATGACATGATAGCAATATTCCAATATTTGAGAGGCTGTTACAAAGAAAAGGAGGTCAACCAATTCTCCAAAGCACCTAAAGGCAGGATAAGAAGTAACAGATGGAAACGTATCAAAGAGAGATCCAACCTAGAAATAAAGAAAAAAATACTGATGGTCAGAACAATTAATCAGTGGAATGGTTTGCCTCTAGAAGTTATGGGAGCTCCATCACTGAAGGTTTTAAAAAGAGATTGGATAGCGATTTGTCTGGAATGCTATAGGATTTTCTGGTTGATCAGGGAGATTGGAATAGAAGACCTCCAAAGTCTCTTCCAAGTCTGTTTTTTTTTGTTTATTATTTCTTTTTGTCACAACAGTATACAAACAATTGTCATAGATAAAACATATCTTGAAGAATATATATATATATATATATATATATATATGTCTTTGGTTGTTCGGGTTTTCTCCCATGTAAAATTGGAAGTGTCTTGGCGACGTTTCAACGAAGTCTCATTCGTCATCTTCAGGCTTCAGCTTCGTGCTTCTGGGAGCAATGTGTGATCGCAGCTGTTTCTTCCTTTTAACTGCTAGTGGGGGTTTGAACTGATTGGGTGGGAGCTTGGCTGTGCTCTGATTGGATGTGGGTTTTTTTGTGCTCTGATTGGCTGGGGGTGTGTCCTGTTTGGGTGGGGGCTTGGTTGTGCTCAGTCTAATCTGTGCTGCAGGGGGATTTGAGCTGGTGAGCTGCACTGCTGCTGTTTGGCTTCGTGGTCGTGGTCGTGCTACATCTTCATAGTGGGTGTCAGTCTGCTGCATGTATGGATTGGAGGGGTTTGAAATGGCTAATGTTGCAGCTGCGGTCTGGCTTCTGGTCCTTGGTCGTGCTTCCTGATCAGTGTGGGTTTGGGTGTGCTTTCTGGGTGGATGTGTGGTGGTGACATCCTGTGTGGACCTCGTGAGTGTGGGTCTGGTGTCATTCCTCGTGTTAGGGACTCGTTTGTCAATAAGGGCAGGTTTCCAAATGGCTGGTAGGCGGGAGGTATCATCTCGTTTGTTCATGCTGTGTGGGCGTTTTTCTATCTCGATGGCTTCTCTGATTATTCTGTTGTTAAAGTGTTCAGTTTTGGCGATAGTTCTGGTCTTTTTAAAGTCAATATCGTGTCCTGTGGCTTTAAGGTGTTGGACCAGGGAAGAAGTTGGTTCCTCTTTCTTGATTGAGTTCTTTTGTTCTTCAATGCGTGCACTTATTCTTCTGTTGATTTGTCCAATGTATGTGGTGGGGCAGGCGGTGCATGGGATTTCATATATTCCTTGATTTTCTAACTCAATTTTGTCTTTGGGGTTTCTTAGGATGGTGGATATTTTTTGGTTTGTGCAGAATGCTGTCTTGATGTTATGTTTGTGGAGGATCTTGCTGATTCTGTCTGTGGTGCCTTTTATATATGGGAGGAGGGCTGTGCCATTTTCCTGCTCTCTGTCTTGGGTTTTAGTGGGGGGTTCTTTTTGGATTAGTTTGGTAATCTTATTTCTCTGAAATCCATTGGATGTTAGTACGTTTGTGAGAGTGTGTAGTTCGGTTTTTAGGTGTTGTTCGTCAGCTAAGCGTTTTGTTCCAGAGATGAGTGTCTTGGCTACGGAGTTGATCTGTGCTGGGTGGTGGTGTGAGAGTGCGTGCAGATAGCGGTTTGTGTGTGTTTTCTTCTGGTAGATGGTGTGTCCTAGGGAGCCATTGGGTTTCTTGTAGACTAAGACATCTAGGAAGGGAAGTTGGTTGTTAACCTAAAAACCAAGCCCCCACCCAAACAGGACACACCCCCATCCAATCAGAGCACAAAAAAAACCCCATCCAATCAGAGCACAGCCAAGCTCCCACCCAATCAGTTCAAACCCCCACTAGCAGTTAAAAAGGAAGAAACAGCTGCAATCACACATTGCTCCCAGAAGCACGGTTGAAGCCTGAAGATGACGAATGAGACTTCGTCGAAACGTCGCCAAGACACTTCCAATTTTACGCGGGAGAAAACCCGAATAACCAAAGACCTATATAATTGGCACTTGGGTGAAGAGGGATATGACATGAGCTTTGTTTTGAGCTTTGTCCATCGTGAGCTTTGATGTCATATCCCTCTTCACCCAAGTGCCAATCAAAGAAGCCTTGACAGCTATCCAAAACAAATATAACCCCCCCAAGCACATCCTAGATCTGACCAACCACTGCCTATCCAACACATACTTCATCTATAATGGACAAAAATACAAACAAGTAGAAGGAGCACCCATGGGATCACCCCTCTCACCTGTCATTGCCAATCTCTACATGGAACACTTTGAAACCCAAGCTCTAGAAAAATCTGATCACAAACCCAAACTCTGGCTCAGATATGTAGACGACACCTTCATAATCTGGCCACACGGCAAAGAAAACTTGACAACTTCCTCACACACCTCAATAGCCTACATCCCAAAATACAGTTCACCATGGAAACAGAAGTTAATAACCAACTTCTCTTCCTGGATGTCTTAGTCTACAGAAAACCCAATGGCTCCCTAGGACACACCATCTACCAGAAGAAAACACACACAAACCGCTATCTGCACGCACTCTCACACCACCACCCAGCACAGATCAACTCCGTAGCCAAGACACTCATCTCCAGAACAAAATGCTTAGCTGATGAACAACACCTAAAACCCGAACTAGACACTCTCACTAACGTACTAACATCCAATGGATTCCAAAGAAATAAGATTACCAAGCTAATCCAAAAAGAACCCCCCACTAAAATCCAAGACAGAGAACAAGAAAACGGCACAGCCCTCCTCCCATATATAAAAGGCACCACAGACAGAATCAGCAAGATCCTCCACAAACACAACATCAAGACAGCATTCTGCACAAACAGAAAATATCCACCATCCTAAGAAACCCCAAAGACAAAATTGAGTTAGAAAATCAAGGAGTATATGAAATCCCATGCACCGCCTGCCCCACCACATACATTGGACAAACCAACAGAAGAATAAGTGCACGCATTGAAGAACACAAGAACTCATTCAAAAGAGGAACTAACTTCTTCCTGGTCCAACACTTTAAAGTCACAGGACATGATATTGACTTTAAAAGACCAGAACTATCGCCAAAACTGAACACTTTAACAACAGAATAATCAGAGAAGCCATTGAGATAGAAAACGCCCACACAGCATGAACAAACGAGATGACACCTCCGCCTACCAGCCATTTGGAAACCCGCCTTATTGACAAACGAGTCCCTAACACGAGGAATGACACCAGACCCACACTCACAAGGTCCACACAGGATGTCACCACCGCACATCCACCCAGAAAGCAGACCCAAACCCACACTGATCATGAAGCACGACCAAGGACCAGAAGCCAGACCGCAGCTGCAACATTAGCCATTTCAAACCCTCCAATCCATTCATGCAGCAGACTGACACCCACTATGAAGATGTAGCACGACCACAAAGCCAAACAACAGCTATGCAGCTCACCAGCTCAAATCCCCTGCAGCACAGACTAGACTGAGCACAACCAAGCCCCCACCAACACAGGACACACCCCAGCCAATCAGAGCACAGAAAACCCCATCCAATCAGAGCACAGCCAAGCTCCCACCCAATCAGTTCAAACCCCACTAGCAGTTAAAAGGAAGAAACAGCTGCGATCACACATTGCTCCCAGAAGCACGGTTGAAGCCTGAAGATGACGAATGAGACTTCGAAACGTCGCCAAGACACTTCCAATTTTACACGGAGAAAACCCGAACAACCAAAGACCTATATATATATATATATATATATATATATATATATATATATATATATATATATATATATATATATATATATATATATATGTATATGTATATGTAAAAAAAATATGCATCAACTATATTAATTTGATATAATGAAGAGAACAATAGGACAGGAACGGTAGGCACTTTTGTGCTCTTATGCATGCCCCTTATAGTCCACTTAGGAATGGGATGAGGTCAATAGTAGACAGTTTTTGGTTGAAGATTTTGGGATTTTGAGTAGAGACTATGAGTCAGATAATGAGTTCCAAGCATTAACTGTTACAGAAATCATATTTTCTGCAATCAAGTTTGAAGCTTGAATCATTTAGCTTGAATCTATTTTTTGCTCTTGTAATATTGCGATTGAAGCTGAAGTAGTCTTTTATAAGAAGGATATTGCAATAGATGATTTTGTGTGTTAAACACAGGTCATGTCGAAGTCGACGGAGTTGTAAGTTTTCTAATCCCAGGATTTCAAGTCTGTTGGTATAAGGTATTTTGTTGTTTTTGGAGGAGTGAAGAACTCTTCTGGTAAAATATTTCTGGACTCGTTCTATTGTATTTATGTCAGAGATGTGGTATGGGTTCCAGACGGATGAGCTGTATTCAAGAATAGGTCTGGCAAATGTTTTGTATGCTCTAGTTAGTAGTGTAGAGTTTTTAGAAAAGAAGCTGCATAAAATTAGGTTTACAACTCTTAGGGCCTTTTTTGCTATGTAGTTGCAGTGGGCTTTGGCATTAAGGTCATTTGATATGAGAACTCCAAGATCTTTGACAGGGTGGGGGTCATCAGTTAGGTAATGTCCATCAAGTTTGTACTTGATGTTAGGGTTCTTTTTTCCAGTATGTAAGACTGAGCATTTTCTGATTGAGATTTGGAGTTGCCAAGTTTTAGACTAATCGGAAATTAAGTCAAGGTCTTCTTGAAGGGTAGAAGTATTATTAGTGGTATTGAATAGTTTGACATCGTCAGCAAAGAGAACACAATAACTTGAGATGAGGTCACAGAGATCATTTATGTATAGTATAAAGAGTGTTGGTCCAAGAACACTACCTTGGGGACGCCACTTTTGACAGGAACAGGATTTGATATAGCGTTGCCAATTTTGACCACTTGTTGTCTGTTTGACAGGAAGGCATTTATCCAATTGTGAAGAAGTCCCGAAATGCTGTAGGATTTTAGTTTGAGGAGTAGTTTATCATGTACTACTGAATCAAAAGCTTTGCAGAAGTCTATGTAGATTGCATCTATTGCTTTTCCTTGATCAAGGTTGGTAGTCCGTATGTTTTTGCAGTGGAGAAGTTGTAGGTTACAAGACAATTTTTTTCTGAAACCAAATTGTTTATTAGAGAGAAGGTTGTTTGTTTCGAGATGGAGTGTAATGGATTGGTTTATGATGGATTCCATTACTTTGCATGAGACACAACATAGAGAGATAGGTCTGTAATTTTCAACAAGGTTTGGATCTCCTTTTTTGAAGATAGGGATGACTGTGGCTAGAGACCAGAGTTTTGGAAGGGAACAAGTTTTGAAGGCTTTATTAAAGATTATGCTTAGGGGTTCAGCTATATTAATTGAATTTTTTTTAAAAAAAGTATGCACATAGTCCATCTGGTCCAATAGATAATGATGGTTTTAGGTTGTGAAGGGCTTTTTCAACATTATCTTCTGTGAAGTCTATATGTGTTAGGTCGTTGTTTTCTTCTGTGGAATCTATATGTGTTAAGTCGTTGTTAATATTTTTGGTACGATTGAGGAATGTTGGATATGAGCCATCACTGTTTACAAAGACTGAGCCGAAGAATGTGTTAAAGAGGTTTGCTTTAACTGTTTCGTCAGTAAATTCTTTGCCGTTAAGTTCTTTTAGTGGTGGAATGGATCTTGTTTCTTTAAGTTTATTGTTCACAAAATTATAAAAAGCATGACTGGAATTGGTGCGTAGAAGGTCTTCTTGTTTAGTGTGGTAAGTGTTACATTCTGTTTTTATTTGGTTGCAAATATTTTTATAGCGGTTTTTGAAGTTTGCTACATAACCCTTTTTCTTTTTTTTCCAGAGGGATTTTTTTTTTTGGATTGCAGCTTTTTTGTTGATATGGGAAATTTGCTTTTGCTTTTGGTGATGGTTTGTGGTACATATAGTTTGATGATTTTATTGATTTCAAGTAGGAATACTTTATAGTGGTCTTCTGTAGTGATACAGGTTGAGAATAGATTTTGCCAGTCAAGAAATGAGGGATCATTGTTTATAAGGTCATAGTTGGCTTTTTTAAAATTGTAGTTTGGAGTACTATTGTTGAGACGAAACTGTTGTTCTGTTATACCTCTGATGCCTGCAGTTATCAGGCTCCAAAATTTGAGAAAGACGTGCTGAGTTTCTTCTAAACATTTTCCTTTATTGTTCCTCACCTGTAGACAGAAATCTTGCCAAACGAAACTCATTAAATATACCATACATTCTGAACATTTCCAGGGAGGAGGTGCCTTGAATTTCTTCCTCACAACCAAACTACCAGTTTTGCTGGTTCTTGTTTTTTTTGGAATTCAGCCCCTCACTCCTGGGATTGCAGACTACATTCCACCACATCAGTCCAGACTGAGTATCTTTTGTCAAGCTACTGAAATCCTGACTGGAATTTCAAGTTGACCTGGGAAGCCCTATCCTGTATGTAATTTATTTATTTATTAAATTCCTGATGATACTCTTGAAGGGCCAGATGGTTAAACTTTCTCTTCTGGTGGAAATGTTCAATATAAGAGACATTTTGGAATTTGTATTATTGAAAGGAAAGTCTTTGTTAGATAACCATGAAAGTTTTTTTTCTCCTCATCATTTTGAAAATGGTTAATAAATTGTAGCATGGAATTTTATTTATTTATTTATTTATTTTATTTATTTATTTATTTTATTTGTCACAACATTATATATAAGCATAAGCGTGAAATAACTATACGATATATAAGCTTATATATAACCATAAGTATGTAATAACTATATGAAATTGGATACAATCAAAGGGAACATTAGGACAGGAATGGTAGGCACGTTGGTGCTCTTATGCACAGACCTCTTAGGAATGGGGTGAGGTCAATAGTAGATAGTTTTTGGTTAAAGCTTTGGGGATTTGGGGAAGAGACCACAGAGTCAGATAGTGCATTCCAGGCATTAACAACTCTGTTTCTGAAATTATGTTTTATTCATAATAATTCATATAATTCATATAATTTATAATTATTAAATTATGTTTTAAAGTGTAGGGAGAACCCCTACCCCGCCACACTCCTGCTTTAATATAAGAAAGCCCCATATTAGCAAATATATGTTCCCCTCCCAGAGAGAAAAGGCTTCCCTGAAGTAAAACCACTCACATCTCTTCACCATTGGAAAGTGTTCAAGCAAGTATCTCCAGAGGCTAAATTTATGAATGAAATACCTTGAATCCATTCAAGAAACCGGAGCACTCCACTCAGGTGGCTGGCCCTTGTGAATGGATGTTTAGTTTCCATTCACCAAGACAAACTATTTCATTCATAAACAAAATGCCTTCAGCTAAAGCCCCCACAGAAGGCTAGAACTGATCGAATTAAAAGCAGAGAGACAAAAACACCAAAAATCTATATTCCTCACCCAACTCCAAGGACAGGGCACAACATCTCAGCCAAAATAGGAATCAGGCAACAATAATTAGAATATTAAAAAACAAGGTCCTGTACAGATTTCGCAATGAACCTGGACATCTAAATCACAGAGCTGCAAAATCATATAAAAATTCATCTACATTCCAGATCACTTGGTCAACTGTCCCAGAACTGATTGCTGTGTAACTTTGCTTCTGAACTTGAATAAAGGGACTTCCTTTCCATCAGCTGGCTTCACATCTCTATTTCATTGCAGCAACATTTTTGTTTGTTCTCCCGACTGGAGAAGTGAGCCCATTTTCTTTCAACAAAAGCAATTGCATCAGGTAGCAGTGTTCTATATAACAAATAATTGGAAGTCTGTAAGTGTTTAAAATAGCAATGACATATTTGATTATGTACAGCCCACTATATGTGTAATAAACAAAAAATCTTCATTCTAACAAATTGTATGCAAGTTCCATTTATTATGTATCAGCACATTAAAATTCTGATTAGGGTCTTGTAAATGTACCTGTATTTTTTCTAACCAGGACTAATAAATACATTTTAGAATAGAATAGAATAGAATAGAATTTTTATTGGCCAAGTGTGATTGGACACACAAGGAATTTGTCTTGGTGCATATGCTCTCAAATGTATCTCTTTGTTATACATTATATCTTAATTGTTATAGTTATTACCATACCATATCATACCATACCATACCATACCTAGACTAGACTAGACTAGACTAGACTAGACTAGACTAGACTAGACTAGACTATTTTACTACACTATTAAAGGTAAAGGTAAAGGTTCCCCTCGCACAGTCATTCCCAACTCTAGGGGGTGATGCTCATCTCCGTTTCAAAGCCGAAGAGCCAGCGCTGTCTGAAGACGTCTCCATGGTAATGTGGCCGGCATGACTCAACACCAAAGGCGCACGGAACATTATTATAATATTATAATATATAAAATATACATTATTAACATTATTATAATTATTAATTACTTTAATATTGCATCCATCTTTGATTAATGAAGATTCTTTGGTTAATTTTCTTTCACTGTCCTTCCAATGTCCCTATTAAGATTTTAATCAATGTTTTTTTTTTTATGCTTATTTTTATCTTTTGCTCAAGATAGAATATAATGCTACAGAGAGGGAGGGAGACATTTTATGCAACGTTACATTGTAATGATTCTTTTGTAAAATCATTACAAAATCCTGAGATATTCTTTTTCTGAATTGTATTCTTTATCCAATGCTGATTGGTATATTTAGCTGGATTTTTGGAGAAATTAAAAACAAAAGCAAAAATGTCCTAACTTCTGACCAATATTTAGCCTAATAGTTTACAAACAAACATTATCATCAATAATAGCTTGCTGTAATGTTAGAAACCCATGGCCTTAAGCTAATTTCCCCAAGCTAATAATCCCCAAAGCTTTAACAAAAAACTATCTAATATTGACCTCACCCCATTCCTAAGAGGTCTGTAAGGGGCGTGCATAAGAGCACTAGCACTACCGTTCCTGTCCTATTGTTCCCTTTGATTGTATACAATTTCATATAGTTATTACATACTTATGGTTATATATATATCGTATAGTTATTTCATGCTTATGCTTATAGATAATGTTGTGACAAATAAATAAATAATTTTAAAAAATGATTGGTTTACTGATTAGTATTGCTATGTCTGTCTGTCCGTCTGTCCGTCCATCCATCCATCCATTCATCCATCCATCCATCCATCCATTATCATCATTATCTATCTATCTATCTATCTATCTATCTATCTATCTATCTATCTATCTATCTATTTATCTATCTATCTATCTATCTATCTACTTACCTACTTACCTACCTACCTACCTACCTATCATCTATCTAATTGTCTTGACTTTGCCCTTTCTCTATTCCTCTATAGCTGCCCTGTTGCAGTCAGACTAATACAGGTTTGTAACCATCTATATTTGGCTCCTACTTCCAGGTTAATGTTATTTTGTTCAGTGCTTCTATGCTTCTAATCCTCTTTTTTTTTTTTTTTGGTGGTGGTCATTTTTTGTTTGGCGGCATACTCTGCTCTGTTAAATTATGTGGCCTCTTGTTCTCTGAGTTTTACTTACACCTGTTTTATTGGTTTCTCTTGAGGTATTTTGATTTCAATTTAGCAATTTAAAAGTCTTTACTTTTGCCATTTTGTGGGACAAGCTTGCATTCAGAACACATCCTGATCGTATTTAGCATTGTACTTAACATATTTAACATTCCTTCCAGTATTTTCCAGTCTTTACCTTTCTGTCACGCTTCAGCTTTTAGTTTCGCTTTTATTGAAGGTTTTGCAAACTAAGACACATTTTCCTCTATTAAATGTCTTTTCCTTTTTATTCATTTTATTCTTTATTAGGAATAAAAAGTAATCCTTTCTAACCATTTGCACCTCGAGACTAAATAGGTGCTGCTTATCTTTTCTTAATTGTAAAGTACTTTCAGTGACCTAGATAGAAAAGTGGAATCTTCTTTTTGGATAACAGGTTCTGCTCCTCAGGGGGAAAGAAAAAAGAAAGAAAATTATTTTTTGTGTCTATGCTTGGTGCTAATCATATATCTCATTATTTCTAAATTGATTGTAATCATTGCCACAGCATGAGCAGGAATGACTGAAACAGCTCTGATAGGCTTTATCCGTAAGATTGCATTAGTGGAGGCAAGTGCAGGTGAGTCTTGCATTTATTTATTTATACATTAAAACCAGAAATAATTGTCTTAAAATACAAATTCCTCCTCCATGAACCTATTTGTGGCATTATTTTGCTGCAATATTACTACTTTGGCAACATTGCAACTAGTTGTGGATTCCTCATGGCAAAAATATCTGCAGAAGAGATCAGTGGGGAGTAACTATAAAAGAAGAGTTTCATGATTACCATCACAGAATCACAGTGGTGAAACGTAAAATTTTTTGCTACCGGTTCTGTGGCGTGGCTTGGTGGGCATCATGTGACCGGGTGGGCATGGCTTTTTTTTTTTACTTTTTTAAAGCATTTTTTTTACTTCTGGTTCAGGCAAATAGGTAGTAAAAAATGCTTTAAAAAATAAAAAAAAGAGATTCTGACAATCACAGCTGTGCCGCACAATCGTCGGAACCTTTTTTTAAAAAAATTTAAAGCATTTTTTTATTACCTATTTGCTGGAACCAGTAGTAAAATTATGATTTTAGAAAGGTAAAAAAAAGGTTCCAACGATCGCACGGCACAGCTGTGATTGTCGGAACCTTTTTTTTTTACTTTTTTAAAGCATTTTTTTTACTATCGGTTCTGGCAAATAGGTAGTAAAAATGCTTTAAAAAAGTAAAAAAAAGGTTCTGACAATTTCATGGCACAACTGTGCCACGTGATCGTCAGAACCTTTTTTTACCTTTTTAAAGTATTTTTTACTACCTGTTGGCCCAAACCAGTAATTTTCATCATTACCGGTTCGAACCGGAGCGAACAGGTAGTATTTCACCCCTGCATCATCACAATGCGCAGAGATGTTCCTGCAAGGTCCTATAGATTTCTGTAGATTGGGGTGTCAAACTTGTGGCGTCATGTCTTCGTCACGTGACGTATCATGACTTTTTTCCCCTTGGCTAAACGGGGGGTGGGCATCCAGCCCATGGGCTGCGAGTTTGACACTCCTGTCTTAGATCCTTACATTCCTACCATTTCTTCAGAACAAGCATAAAATTAGAGCTGACATCACACAGAATTCATGGCACTTCTTAAAACACAGTAAGAAACTTATACCTAACTCACAGTACTGACTTTACACCTTCAATATTGGATCCTTAAATTGCTAGATTATGTTAAAATCTGGACAACATGTATGCCTTGCCATAGAATCAATATAAGAATTTATCATTTGTCAGTTTCTCTATTTTTGGGCATTAAAATGTTCTTTCCATAATGACAAAGGGATTTTAGAGAGGCAATAGATTTCGAAAACAATCCTCTAGAAAAGCTGTCCCCTAAAACTAATTACCTAATGCCAAGATGGTTCTCAAATGCTTACCATTAGTTTTACTTTCATTTTTGTCAGTCATTTAGATAAACTAATTATGTGTCATCAAAAGTCAATTCAGTTTCTAATTAACCTAATGACTAATGCTTACCAAGTGAACAATAACTACATCAAGTGCATTAACTATTGCTTTTGAGCTTTTACAAACAAATGGAATTTAATCAATGAACAATTAGAATACTTCCATCTCAATTACACTTCCCCTTAAAATTCACAATAGGCATGCTCATATTACATTTTTTTTGACCATCAACCATATCCCAATGAAATCAGTTCCTATCATTTGTAATAAAAGGTTAAAAAGCTGTTATAATTAAAAGACAAAAGATAAAAATAATTAAAAGATACACAACTTAAAAAATACAATTTTGTTGAAGAACGTTTCATAGAGACATTGTTTTGCTAAGCAGAAGACAGATTGACAGAAAGACACATGCATCCTGGAATGAAGAATAGCCAACTTCTCTGTGTGTGCCAATTTAACTACTAAATGTTAAGCAGAAAAACAGCTTTCCCTTTCTGTACTCCTTTTTGCAAAACATTAGAACTGTTTGAAATAGTAGTTTCATAAATTCTACTTTCAATCCATCCTACGAAGGAACTATTCTAGTTTTGTCACCCGAGTTGCCCATCAAGTCTTGCTTTTAGTGAAAGCTCTATTTTAAATAGCCAGCTGTGGTCTCCTTCGATTTGGTTTTTTGTATTCCTTAGCTTTTACACCAAGTTTCATTGCAGGCTCTTAGCTCCTGTTAACCACAATTCACTCCAAGCAGAAATAGAATAGAATAGAATAGAATAGAATAGAATAGAATAGAATAGAATAGAATAGAATAGAATAGAATAGAATTTTATTGGCCAAGTGTGATTGGACACACAAGGAATTTGTCTTGGTGAATATGCTCTCAGTGTACATAAAAGAAAAGATACGTTCATCAAGGTACAACATTTACAACACAATTGATGATCAATATATCAATATAAATCATAAGGATTGCCAGCAACAAGTTATAGTCATACAGTCATAAGTGGAAAGAGATTGGTGATGGGAACTATGAAACGATTAATAGTAGTGCAGATTCAGTAAATAGTCTGACAGTGTTGAGGGAATTATTTGTTTAGCAGAGTGATGGCCTTCGGGGAAAAACTGTTCTTGTGTCTAGTTGTTCTGGTGTGCAGTGCTCTATAGCGTCGTTTTGAGGGTAGGAGTTGAAACAGTTTATGTCCAGGATGTGAGGGATCTGCAAATATTTTCACGGCCCTCTTCTTGATTCGTGCAGTATACAGGTCCTCAATGGAAGGCAGGTTGGTAGCAATTATTTTTTCTGCAGTTCTAATTATCCTCTGAAGTCTGTGTTTTTCTTGTTGGGTTGCAGAACCGAACCAGACAGTTATAGAGGTGCAAATGACAGACTCAATAATTCCTCTGTAGAATTGGATCAGCAGCTCCTTGGGCAGTTTGAGCTTACTGAGTTGGTGCAGAAAGAACATTCTTTGTTGTCCTTTTTTAATGATGTTTTTGATGTTAGCTGTCCATTTGAGATCTTGCGATATGATAGAACCCAGAAATTTGAAGGTTTCTACTGTTGATACTGTGTTGTCAAGTATTGTGAGAGGTGGAAGTATGGAAGGGTTTTTCCTAAAGTCTACCACCATTTCTACGGTTTTGAGTGTGTTCAGTTCCAGATTGTTTTGGTTGCACCACAAGGCTAGTCGTTCTACCTCTCGTCTATATGCGGATTCGTCATTGTCTCGAATGAGACCAATCACTGTTGTGTCATCTGCGAACTTCAGTAGCTTAACAGATGGATCATTGGAGATTCAGTCATTGGTATACAGAGAGAAGAGAAGTGGGGAGAGCACACAGCCTTGGGGGGCCCCTGTGCTAATTGTACAGGTATTTGATGTGATCTTGCTTAGCTTCACCTGCTGCTTCCTGTTTGTTAGGAAGCTTGTGATCCACTTACAAGTCTGTTCTGGTACCTGTAGCTGGTTTAGCTTAGTTAGAAGAAAGTCTGGAATGATGGTATTGAATGCTGAACTAAAGTCTTTAAAAAGGACCCTTGCATAGGTCTTTGGAGACTCAAGATGTTGTAGGATGTAGTGCAGAGCCATATTAACAGCATCATCTGTTGATCTATTTGCTCGGTATGCAAATTGCAAGGGGTCTAACAGCAGATCCGTGATGGTTTTCAGGTAGGAAAGCACTAGCCTTTCAAAGGTTTTCATGACTACAGATGTTTTCATGACTACAGATTTTATTTATTTATTTATTTATTTATTTATTATTTAAATTTATATACCGCCCTATCTCCCAAAGGACTCAGGGCGGTTCACAGGCATATAAAACATCAGTGTACAAAATTAAAATAATCTTTAAAAAACTTATTCCAGTGCCCTATCATTAAAAATATAAATATAAATATTAAAATCAATTTAAAACCCCTATAAAATTTAAAATCTAAGCCAGTCCTGCACAGATGAATAAATGTGTCTTGAGCTCGCGACGGAAGGTTCGAAGGTCCGGAAGTTGATGGAGTCCTGGGGGGAGCTCGTTCCAGAGGGCGGGAGCCCCCACAGAGAAGGCCCTTCCCCTGGGCGTCGCCAGACGACACTGCCTAGCTGACGGCACCCTGAGGAGTCCCTCCCTGTGAGAGCACACGGGTCGGTGAGAGGTATCTGGTCGCAGTAGGCGGTCCCGTAAATAACCCGGCCCTATGCCATGGAGCGCTTTAAAGGTGGTCACCAAAACCTTGAAGCGCACCCGGAAGGCCACAGGTAGCCAGTGCAGCCTGCGCAGGATGGGTGTTATGCGGGAGCCACGAGGGGCTCCATCTATCACCCGCGCAGCCGCATTCTGGACTAACTGTAGCCTCCGGATGCCCTTCAAGGGGAGCCCCATGTAGAGAGCGTTGCAGTAATCCAGGCGAGACGTCACGAGGGCGTGAGTGACCGTGCATAGGGCCTCCCGGTCCAGAAAGGGGCGTAACTGGCGCACCAGGCGAACCTGGTAGAACGCTCTCCTGGAGACGGCCGTCAAATGATCTTCTAGAGACAGCCGTTCATCCAGGAGGACGCCTAAGTTGCCCCCCCCCCCCATCGGGGCCAGTGCCTCCCCACCGATGGTCAGCCGCGGATTTAGCTGACTGTACCGGGATGCCGGCATCCACAGCCACTCTGTCTTGGAGGGATTGAGCTTGAGCCTGTTTCTCCCCATCCAGACCCGTACGGCCTCCAGACACCGGGACAGCACTTCGATAGCGCTGGGGTGGTCCGTGCAGAAAAGTACAGCTGGGTGTCATCCGATACAGCTGGTACTTCACACGAAACCACTGATGATCTCACCCAGCGGCTTCATGTAGATAAAGAACAGAAGGGCGAGAGAATCGACCCCCGCGGCACCCCACAAGTGAGGCGCCCGGGCCGACCTCTGCCCCTGTCAACACCGGACCGGTCGGAGAGATAGGAGGAGAACCACCGATAAACGGTGCCTCCCACTCCCAAACCCCCAACCGCGCAGCAGGATACCATGGTCGATGGTATCGAAAGCCGCTGAGAGGTCTAATAGGACCAGGGCAGAGGAACAACCCTCATCCCTGGCCCTCCAGAGATCATCCACCAACGCGACCAAACCCGCCTCCGTGCTGTAACCGGGTCGGAAACCGGACTGGAACGGGTCTAGATAGACAGTTTCATCCAGGTGCAAGGGAAACTGATATGCCACCATATTTCTACAACCTTCGCAAGCGCAAGGTTGGAGACCGGACGATAATTACCTAAAACAGCCGGGTCCAGGGAAGGCTTCTTGAGGAGGGGCCTCACCACCGCCTCTTTCAAGGCGGCCGGAAAGACACCCTCCACCAAAGATTGCTACCAACTTGCCTTCCATTGAGGACCTGTATACTGCACGAATCAAGAAAAGGGCCGTGAAAATATTTGCAGATCCCTCGCATCCTGGACATAAACTGTTTCAACTCCTACCTCAAACGACGCTATAGAGCACTGCACACCAGAACAACTAGACACAAGAACAGTTTTTTCCTCAAGGCCATCACTCTGGTATACAGAGAGAAGAGAAGTGGGGAGAGCACACAGCCTTGGGGGGCCCCTGTGCTAATTGTACAGGTATTTGATGTGATCTTGCTTAGCTTCACCTGCTGCTTCCTGTTTGTTAGGAAGCTTGTGATCCACTTACAAGTCTGTTCTGGTACCTGTAGCTGGTTTAGCTTAGTTAGAAGAAAGTCTGGAATGATGGTATTGAATGCTGAACTAAAGTCTTTAAAAAGGACCCTTGCATAGGTCTTTGGAGACTCAAGATGTTGTAGGATGTAGTGCAGAGCCATATTAACAGCATCATCTGTTGATCTATTTGCTCGGTATGCAAATTGCAAGGGGTCTAACAGCAGATCCGTGATGGTTTTCAGGTAGGAAAGCACTAGCCTTTCAAAGGTTTTCATGACTACAGATGTTTTCATGACTACAGATTTTATTTATTTATTTATTTATTTATTTATTATTTAAATTTATATACCGCCCTATCTCCCAAAGGACTCAGGGCGGTTCACAGGCATATAAAACATCAGTGTACAAAATTAAAATAATCTTTAAAAAACTTATTCCAGTGCCCTATCATTAAAAATATAAATATAAATATTAAAATCAATTTAAAACCCCTATAAAATTTAAAATCTAAGCCAGTCCTGCACAGATGAATAAATGTGTCTTGAGCTCGCGACGGAAGGTTCGAAGGTCCGGAAGTTGATGGAGTCCTGGGGGGAGCTCGTTCCAGAGGGCGGGAGCCCCCACAGAGAAGGCCCTTCCCCTGGGCGTCGCCAGACGACACTGCCTAGCTGACGGCACCCTGAGGAGTCCCTCCCTGTGAGAGCACACGGGTCGGTGAGAGGTATCTGGTCGCAGTAGGCGGTCCCGTAAATAACCCGGCCCTATGCCATGGAGCGCTTTAAAGGTGGTCACCAAAACAGGCGCACCGGAAGGCCACAGGTAGCCAGTGCAGCCTGCGCAGGATGGGTGTTATCACGCGGGAGCCACGAGGGCTCCATCTATCACCAGCGCAGCCGCATTCTGGACTAACTGTAGCCTCCGGATGCCCTTCAAGGGGAGCCCCATGTGAGGCGTTGCAGTAATCCAGGCGAGACGTCACGGGCGTGGTGACCGTGCATAGGGCCTCCCGGTCCAGAAAGGCGTAACTGGCGCACCAGGCGAACCTGGTAGAACGCTCTCCTGGAGACGGCCGTCAAATGATCTTCTAGAGACAGCCGTTCATCCAGGAGGGCGCCTAAGTTCGCACCCTCTCCATCGGGCCAGTGACTCGCCACCGATGGTCAGCCACGGATTTAGCTGACTGTACCGGGATGCCGGCATCCACAGCCACTCTGTCTTGGAGGATTGAGCTTGAGCCTGTTTCTCCCCATCCAGACCCGTCGGCCTCCAGACACCGGGACAGCACTTGATAACCGTTGGGGTGGTCCGTGTAGAAAAGTACAGCTGGGTGTCATCCGATACAGCTGGTACTTCACACGAAACCACTGATGATCTCACCCAGCGGCTTCATGTAGATAAAGAACAGAAGGGCGAGAGAATCGACCCCTGCGGCACCCCACAAGTGAGGCGCCTGGGCCGACCTCTGCCCCTGTCAACACCGACTGCGACGGTCGGAGAGATAGGAGGAGAACCACCGATAAACGGTGCCTCCCACTCCCAAACCCCCAACCGCGCAGCAGGATACCATGGTCGATGGTATCGAAAGCCGCTGAGAGGTCTAATAGGACCAGGGCAGAGGAACAACCCCTATCCCTGGCCCTCCAGAGATCATCCACCAACGCGACCAAAGCCGTCTCCGTGCTGTAACCGGGTCGGAAACCGGACTGGAACGGGTCTAGATAGACAGTTTCATCCAGGTGCAAGGGAAACTGATATGCCACCATATTTCTACAACCTTCGCGGCGGGTTGGAGACCGGACGATAATTACCTAAAACAGCCGGGTCCAGGGAAGGCTTCTTGAGGAGGGGCCTCACCACCGCCTCTTTCAAGGCGGCCGGAAAGACACCCTCCACCAAAGATTGCTACCAACTTGCCTTCCATTGAGGACCTGTATACTGCACGAATCAAGAAAAGGGCCGTGAAAATATTTGCAGATCCCTCGCATCCTGGACATAAACTGTTTCAACTCCTACCCTCAAAACGACGCTATAGAGCACTGCACACCAGAACAACTAGACACAAGAACAGTTTTTTCCCGAAGGCCATCACTCTGCTAAACAAATAATTCCCTCAACACTGTCAGACTATTTACTGAATCTGCACTACTATTAATCGTTTCATAGTTCCTATCACCAATCTCTTTCTACTTATGACTGTATGACTATAACTTGTTGCTGGCAATCCTTATGATTTATATTGATATATTGATCATCAATTGTGTTGTAAATGTTGTACCTTGATGAACGTATCTTTTCTTTTATGTACACTGAGAGCATATGCACCAAGACAAATTCCTTGTGTGTCCAATCACACTTGGCCAATAAATTCTATTCTATTCTATTCTTCTATTCTAAAGCAACTTGATGGTGCTTTATGATGTAGCCTTGATGGTGGGCTTCTTCGGCACTGGGATGATGGTAGAGCGTTTGAAGCAAGAAGGAACATAACACATCTCTAGTGATTTATTGAAAATATGGGTGAAGATGGGGGCCAATTGGTCAGCACAGGCTTTTAAGCAAGAAGGAGTTATCTTGTCTGGGCCTGGAGCTTTTCCTGGCTTTTGTCTGTGAAATAGGTCCTGCACTTCCTTTTCTGTGATCACTAGGGGTTGTGAACCCAACGAAATGGGGTCAGTTGTAGGAGGCTTGGCTGTTGTTGGTGTGTCTGAGATGGGGGTTTTGGAGATAGGTGGCTGTAGTTTCCTTTCAAACCTGCAGTAAAACTCATTCAGGTCATCTGCCAGTTGTTGATTACCTTCAGCCTGGGAAGGAGGTTTGCCATAGCCGGTGATATTTTTAAGAGTTTTCCACATGTTTGCTGGTTCATTTGCTGAAAACTGATTCTTTAGCTTTTCAGAGTAGCTTCTTTTTGCTGCTCTTATCTCCCTTGTTAGTGCATTTCTGGCCTGATTGTACAGCATTTTATCACCTTTTCTGTAGGCTTCCTCTTTGGAATGTCGTAGCTGCTTAAGTTTAGGTGTAAACCAAGGTTTGTTGTTACTGTGTATTCACAAGTTCCTTGTAGGTACACATAGGTCTTCACAGAAGCTGACATATGATGTTACAGTATCTGTGAGTTCATCCAGGTCTGCAGAGGTATTTTTAAAAATATTCTAATCAGTGCAGTCAAAACATGCCTGTAGCTTTAATTCTGATTCCTCCGTCCAGGTTTTCACTGATTTAATTATTGGTTTTGTAGCTTTAAGTCTTTGCCTGTAAGCAGGTACAAGGTGAATCATGCAATGATCAGAGTGTCCTACAGCTGCACGTGGTAAAGACCGATAGGCATCTTTTAGTGTTGTGTAGCAGTGGTCTAGAGTATTCTTGCCTCTGGTGGGACAATTGACATGCTGAAAGTATTTTGGTAGTTCTTTCTTTAAGTTTGCCTTGTTTAGATCTCCCAAAACAATGGCCAGTGAATCAGGGTGTTTGGCTTCAGCCTCCATGATTTGGTCAGCTAGAGTTCGTAATGCCTCGTTTACACAGGCTTGTGGTGGGACATAAACAGCAATTAGAAGAAATGAGGAAAATTCACGAGGCGAATAGTAAGGTTTGCAGTTGATAATTAGAGTTTCTAAATTGTTGTCACAGAATTTGTAAATTATGTTAAAATCTTGACACCAAGGTTCTATTAATATATAGGCATAAGCCTCCTCCTTTCTTTTTACCAGATGTTTCTGGAATCCTGTCTGATCGTTCAATTTGAAATCCTGGAATGTTCAGGCTGCTATTTTCAATTGATTCATTTAACCAGGTTTCAGAGAAGCATAGGACTGCTGAATTGCGAAAATCAGAATAGTATTTGTTTAAGAGGAGTATTTCATCCATCTTATTTGCAAGTGAGCGTATATTTGTTAGGAAAATTGAAGGCAGAGGAGTTTTAATGCAACTTCTTAATCTGTTTAAGATCCCAGATCATTTACCTCTTTTCCTTCATTTCCGTCGTTTGGTTTTTTTAGTAATCCATGGCTCCGTGGGAATTGCCTCCTCCTGCGTTAGAATCTCCTCCGTGTTTGTAAAGACAGGTGGGGGTGAGATTAAAGAAAGCTGCTCCTTAAAGAAATGTTCCTTAATTTTTAGCAGATGGTCTCGTGAGTAGGAAATCCGTAGTGAGTCACAGAGAATAATTAGAAATAAAGAAACAAGCATTTCACCGAGGCAGCCTTCGTCGGCACCATCTTGGTAAGACTAGAATTGAACTGAATTGAATTGAAATTTTTATTGGCCAAGTGTGATTGGACACACAAGGAATTTGTCTTGGTGCATATGCTCTCAGCATACATAAAAAAAAAAAGATGCGTTCATCAAGAATCATAAGGTACAACACTTAATGATAGTCATAGGTTACAAATAAGCAATCAGGATACAATCAATATCAGTATAAATCATAAGGATACAAGCAACAAACTTACATTCATAAGTGGAAGGAGATGGGTGATGGAAACAATGAGAAGATTAATAGTAGTGCAGATTTAGCAAATCATTTGACAGTGTTGAGGGAATTCTTTGTTTAGCAGAGTGATGGCGTTTGGGAAAAAACTGATCTTGTGTCTAGTTGTTCTGGTGTGCAGTGCTCTATAGCGTCGTTTTGAAGGTGGGAGTTGAAACAGTTTATGTCCAGGATGTGAGGGATCTGTAAATATTTTCACAGCCCTCTTTTTGATTTGTGCAGTATACAGGTCCTCAATGGAAGGCAGATTGGTAGCAATTGTTTTTCTGCAGTTCTAATTATCCTCTGATAATTATCCTCTGTGTCTGTCTTGTTGGGTTGCAGAACCAAACCAGACAGTTATAGAGGTGCAGATGACAGACTCAATAATTCCTCTGTAGAACTGGATCAACAGCTCCTTGAGCAGTTTGAGCTTTCTGAGTTGGCGCAGAAAGAACATTCTTTGTTGTGCTTTTTTGATGACATTTTTTATTTTAGCTGTCCATTTTAGATCTTGCGATATAGTAGAACCTAGAAATTTGAAGGTTTCTACTGTTGATACTGTGTTGTCTAGTACTGTGAGAGGTGGAAGTATGGAAGGGTTTCTCCTAAAGTCTACCACCATTTCTACGGTTTTGAGTGTGTTCAGTTCCAGATTGTTCTGGTCACACCACAAGGCTAGTTGTTTAACCTCCTGTCTGTGTGTGGATTCATCATTGTCTCAAATGAGACCGATCACTGTTGTGTCATCTGTGAATTTCAATAGTTTAACAGATGAATCATTAAAGATGCAGTCATTGGTATACAGAGAGAAGAGAAGTGGGGAGAGCACACAGCATTGGGGGCCCCCTATGCTAATTATACAGGTATCTGATGTGATTCTGCTTAGCTTCATCTGCTGGTTTCTGTTTGTTAAGTAGCTTATGATCCACTTACAAGTCTGTTCAGGTATCTGTAGCTGGTTTAGCTTAGTTAGAAGAGTGTCTGGAATGATGGTATTAAATGCTGAACTAAAGTCTACAAAGAGGACCCTTGTGTAGGTCTTTGAAGATTCAATATGTTGTAGGATGTAGAGCAGAGCCATATTAACAGCATCATCTGTTGATCTATTTGCTCAGTATGCAAATTGCAAGGGGTCTAACAGCAGATCCGTGATGGTTTTCAAGTGGGACAGCAGTAGCCTTTCAAAGGTTTTCATGACTACAGATGTTAGAGCAACTGGTCTGTAGTCATTCAGTTCCTTGATGGTGGGCTTCTTCTGCACTGGGATGGTAGTAGAGCATTTGAAGCAAGAAGGGACATAGCACATCTCTAGGGATTTATTGAAGATATGGGTGAAGATGGGGGCCAATTGGTCAGCATAGACTTTTAAGCAAGAAGGAGTTATCTTGTCTGGGCCTGGAGCTTTTCCTGGCTTTTGTCTGTGAAATAGGTCTTGCACTTCCTTTTCTGTGATCACTAAGGGTTGTGAACCCAATGAAATGGGGTCAGTTGTAGGAGGCTTGGCTGTTGTTGGTGTGCCTGAGATGGGTTCAGTTGTAAGAGGCTTGGCTGTTGTTAGTGTGTCTGAGATGGCGATTGTGAAGATAGGTGGCTGTAGTTTCCTTTCAAACCTGCAGTGAAACACATTCAGGTCATCTGCCAGTTGTTGATTTCCTTCAGCCTGGGAAGGAGGTTTGCCGTAGCCGGTGATATTTTTAAGAATTTTCCACATGTTTGCTGGTTCATTTGTTGAGAACTGATTCTTTAGATTTTCAGAGTAGCTTCTTTTTGCTGCTCTGATCTCCCTTGTTAATACTTTCTGGCCTGATTGTATAGCATTTTATCATCTTTTCTGTAGGCTTCCTTTTTGGAACGACGTAGCTGCTTAAGTTTAGCCGTGAACTAAGATTTATTGTTATTGTATATTTGCAAGTTCCTGGTTGGTACACATAGGTATTCACAGAAGCTGACATATGATGTTACAGTATCTGTGAGTTCATCCAGGTGTGCAGAGGTATTAATACCAAGTCAAGCAAATAAAACTATACTCTGTGGATACTCTGGTGACAACTCAGGTGACAAAACTGGAATAGTTCCTTCATAGGATGGATTGAAAGTAGAATTTATCAAACAATACTATTTCAAACAGTTATGATGCTTTGCAAAAAGGAGTTTTGACACCAGCAGATTACATATATGTACGATTTTCTTTCCCTGTAGCATTTTTAAGGACTTTGGTTTTTTAAGTTATTTTTCTCAAATCTGTGGGACCATTATATATTTTTTTCTATAATCCAGATGATTTGACAATAGTAGCAGGTTGTGAAGCATATGGAATTTATGATATTATTTTAAATAGCCCCAGGCATCAACTAATACGAACTTAGTTTTAATGAGAACTAGTAGGTGATCTTGACTTCTTATTATAAATTTACTTTGGCCAAAGAAATTAAAATTCTGTGTTGGGCCATATAAAAATAGAAAGAGGAGAAAATATATATAGCCTCAGAGATTGCATGATTTTTCATATTTTCTGAAGAGATTATTTCTTACCTAGCAAGAATGGTATGTGTTCCTCACAGTATTTGCCAGAGGTAATATAATTATTACATGTTATTTTATTTTTAATTCTTAAAGTTCTATCACTAGTTTCATTATTAATCTTTTTAAAACAATGAGGCAAAAATAATAGAATGTCCTCTAACATTGGAGAACCATTGTATGCTGTTAAAATATTCTCTACTTTGGGCAAATTCTCAGGAAGAACCAGAAAACTGAATATCTATTACGAGAATTGGCAGCCTCCATTCCATTTTCTTGTTATTAATATAGTTTCCGTGTTGCTTTAATAACTGTATAGTGATCCCCATAATAATCCAATGAGATGCCATAGTTTTCTATAATGTCTCCATTCGAACTATCTGATGTCTAGAATAATTCTACAAACATAGGAAGAAAAAAAAAGATGGTAGTCTTAATGAAAAGGCAACTTTTTCAACAATGTCTCAGTAGAACAATACAATATTATGGCATGCAGTTTTGTTCTAACTAAAATACATCCATCTGCCAGCTTGATTATTACAGCCACATTGTGCAATCTGGTACCATATTTGTGCTGTCAGCTAATTCCACATGTGGGAAAATACTAGAATGAAGACATTTAAGAAGATTAAATGAGGGAAATGTTTCTCAAAACAAGAAATGGATGGTAGAGATGTCTGCAGAATCCTTTGGTTTTGTTAAAACAACATTGCAAGTATTGTTTATTTATCTATTTAAATTTATTGCCCACCCAACTCCATTTGATTCTGAATGACATACAAGAAAAAGAAAAGAAAACAATTAGAAAAATTAAATGGTATGATATCAGGATGCAAGCACCATTCCTTATATAAATGTTTATCATGATATATTTTAAAAAGCAGTGGAACTGATGTCCATTTTGATTTCTAAATAAAGTATGTCAGTATGTATACGTATGTGAAGAATTTAAAGATTTAGTTCAGAAAATGAAGAGTAACATTTGTATGCTTGTATTTGCTTTTTGTTTTTTTAATCTTGAATCCCTGCATAAATAATCTCTATATAACTCTCCCTATGACAAAAACAACTGTGTTTGTAATTGAGTTAAGTAGAGGGTAGGAAAAAGGGTTGTTACCAATTTCCCTAATAAATGTCATATATCCCATAAGTTTTTTATTTGTTTATGACATTTTTAAAGAAAAGACTGCAGGTGCACAGGTAATCTCAGTGCCTACAAATTTATTAGCCAAAATATGAAATCTGAATTAGATTTACTTGTTATTAACTGCCTTTTTCCTCTGTAAATGAAACAGCTTGCTCTCTCACTTACTTTCTTTTTCCCTATATGTAATACAAATATTAAAAATGCAGAAGCATCTTTTACATTTACAGTTACTGAACAATTACCCATGTGTATGATGAAATATGTAGTTTACATAGCATGCATAAACTCTCATTTATTTGTCAATGAAAGAGACAAAATATCAGGATCAAATACAGCAATATAAAAAAAAATGAATCAGAATCAGAATAGATCTGGAAGGGACCTTGAAAGTCTTCTAGTCCAGTCCCCTACTCAAGCAGGAGACCCTATACAATTTCAGATAAGTGGCTGTCCAGTCTGTTCTTAAAAACCTCCAGTGATGAAGTACCTACAACATCTGAAGGCAAGCTGTTCCACTGGTTAATTGTCCTCACTGTTAAGAAGTTTCTCCTTATTTCCAGGTTGCTTCTCTCCTTGATTAGTCTCCATCCATTGTTTCTTGTTCTATCCTCTGGTGCTTTGGAAAATAAAAAATAAATAAAACATGTGGAAAAAGGGACAAAGAGAAATCTGAGAGTCTACGTATGTGATTTTAGGAGAAATGGCAACACTTTAAACATTCATAATTTCCATTTAATGTTCCTGGCTGGTGTGAGCATTTTACAAATACTGTTGCTCTGCTAGGCAGAAAAGTGGCTAATATCGCTTAAAACATTGTTACCGATTTATACTTGGTTGCAGCATTTTTCAAGCATCGTTCATTGCCATGCTGATTTTTGATAATCTTAATTTATGGTTTTATTGCTATTTAAATACTACTTTAATCCTATTACATTTAGAATTAGGTAAATCGACGAAAGTCTAGTTTAAGTTAATTTTTCTTCTGTATGTCATTCCTGTGTGACATGTCTCCAGGACTTGGTAGTGAATGCGATGAAACTGTTCCCAATCTATGTGATGAATGATTTAAAACATTATAGGCATTTGCGGGAAAATTCATCCTGGAAAAGCCACTTCCCATGGCAACAGCAAATATACAGTTCATTTGAAATAAAACCACTGTTAACATGAAAGCTATACTTTTCATCATCCAGTTAATGCTACTTCATTGTCACTATACTGGGACTAAAATCCTTCAATATAGTTATTTGCAGAGATACAGAATACTAAATACTATAGATCTTGAGAACTAATTGCACCAGTTCTGATACATTTCTGACAAAGAGGAAATTTCACTCTCTGCACATTTTTGTTCACATTGTTTATCCTCATTGATCTTTCTCTTCCCTTAATTACACTTTATGTTTGCCACTAAAAAGACAGACTAGACATAGAAAAGTAACAATTGTTGAATGTCATAATTGTAAAATGAATACAGTTTCCCACTGTGTTTTGACATTTGAAACTCTATTCTATTTTCCCAATCAGCTTTTGATAAGACTTTTTGATTCAACATAATGATGAATAGAAAATATATTTACATGACTAAATCTGTAGAAATATATGTAACAGATTTTATGTCTAATTCATAGTCAGTTTTGTCACATGATCCTATACTACCATTCCCAGAGCAGAATTATTCTTAGGCACGTGGTCTTTTAATATATATCAGCTTCTTTAAAAATCTCCATAACATGGCCAGTCAGGGAACTCACTCATTGTTAACTGCCACTTCCATGAAGCTTGTTCAAACACACTCATATCAATCTGAAAAGCCAAAGCATTTTTCTCTTTCCCTCTACTGCAGTGGTAGTCAACCTGGTCCCTATCGCCCACTAGTGGGCGTTCCAGCTTTCATGGTTTTGTCCAATACTGAAGCACTTTCCTTTTTTTTAATTTAATTGACTTTTAAAAAAAAAATTCATAGCATTATTTAAAAACATTTTCATCAGATTTTCATAAAATTCCCCATGACAATTTAAATTTCTGAAAATATACTATTTGTATCGCCCACGCATAAGTTTAGTTCACATTTCGTAAGTGAAACTAAATGGCGCTATAGTGCGATCACAAACAAAAAAGCCTCATCCCAGAATAGCTTGCACATCTCCCCCCACATCACCCAGCTATAACAGACAAGCAGAGCTGGTAGCCAGCACCCCCCAACCCAATCCATGATGCGCAAGAGGCATGCACAGATGATGATATATGGCGCATGGAACTGGTGGGCAGTTAGAAAATTTTACTACTAACAGAGATACAAAAGTGGGCGGTAGGTATAAAAAGGTTGACTACCCCTGCTCTACTGCTTGAGGCAAGATAAGAAACACTGTTTTAAGAGTTACCCCCTTGAAACAGTGGTTTATCTGTGTTTGGACATGCTAACCATGGTTTACTGGATTATGATATATTTAACTAATCACATTATTTGAAACAGTTCAAGCATTATACTGAGTCAATTTGTTGGTTTTGAAGAACAACTATCTAAAAAGATGGGAAGGGAGGGAATATGATGAGAAAAGGAGGGTGTGGGATCTGTTGTTAATCTATCAACTACTCCCAATGGGAAACCCTTCCATTGGAGACCCAAACCACCTGGCAGAGCCCGGTTTTTAAGCTGTTATGGAAGGGAAAGAGGTTAGAGCTGAGCTCACTCTTGGGGATGAGATTTCCAAAGGGCAGGCACCATGTATTTGTTGGGTCAGGTAACTGTGGAATGGGGATCAAAGAAGATGTTGGTTCAAAAGTATGCACTGGGAGCAAATGCCATTTCAGTGGAGATCACTTCCTGCATTGGCATCCTTCAGTCTCAAAAAACTATGGTATCGTGCTCTGGAAAGAGGTCCTAAAACAGCGTGTGACTAAAAAGGCCAATTCGAGAGTGGCAATCCCTTCCACACTGAGGGCAGATACATTCTGTCCCCTGCTCAGCCCACAGATTTTGCTGACTCTGGGACTGCCTCTTTGCCTCAACCTGCCGAACAAGTGTCTTTGAATTGGAGAAGGCCATGCTGTGTCTTTAGCCTCCAAGCTGAATGATCAGAGGTCAAGGTTTCCCAGTCACTAATGTCCATTCCCAAGGCCTTTAGATCCCTCTTGCAGATATCCTTATATCACAGCTGTGGTCTCCCTCTGAGGCGCTTTCCCTGCACTAATTCTCCATACAGGAGATCTTTCAGAATCTGACTATCAGCCATTCTCATGACATGGCCAAGCCAGCGTAGATGTCGCTGTTTCAATAGTGAATATACATGCTAGAAATTCCAGCAGATTCCAAGACTGCGGAGGAATGGAGATCACTTAATCTTCTGGAAATGTGTTTCTTAATGGTGCCTATAGACTAGCTCTGGAAAAGTTTGGTCAACAGTTGGCATAGTTCCGTAATCAACACGCCTGCCTTCCAACGTAGATTTCCATGGAAGAAACTGAGATACATTCTGCATTCTTCATGTGGTAGAACTTGTGCAATAGTTTAGAGGTCCATTGAATACTGCAGAGACAAAGATATTGTACTGTACCTGTTGTAGCACTGTCAGAAGAGCTGTGCTGTCCAGCCCCACCGCACCTAAGAAAACACAAGCGCCGAAGGATGTCTGCCAGCAATTTATTTACAAGTTGGCCTGGTTTCCTTTGGCAGAGGAAAGTTCTGGCAGCTGCTCTCCAAGTGCCAGCCAAGTTTCTTATCAAAAGTCAGCGTGTTTACAGTCCATTGCCGGAGCAACCAGGAGCCTAAAGAATGGTCAAGAGTTACTCACGAAAATCCAAGCCTTAAATCCAAAAACTGTCTGAAGCTCACACAATGCAGTTCACACTTAGTAGCTTTTGTCCATCACAAGGGCCCGATGGCAACTCCATCTGCTTTTATCCCCTGTGAGGTGTGGCTCAGTGACTCAGCACTCCCTGGGCCTGCCACAACTCTTCTTCTGCTGCGCACGCCTCTCTTTCCGACGCTGTCTAGGGTCAATCCAGGATTGATCCTCCTCATCCTCTATCTGTGGGGGCTCTGACACGTCTTCTTCCTGGCCTTCTGCTGGCACTTGAGGTGTGTCCAGGAAAGACAGATCTGGAGAGGGAGGCCTTGTCGGCTCCCCTCCCTCACTTCCCGAGTCATCCTCCTCCATGAGGACAGGCTCAGGGGCTGGAGTCACAACAAGAGCTGTCTGAGATTCCTGTGATTTCTTCACCTCTATAGTCCTGACATCCAGAGGGATCAAGACAATGTTGCCTTTTTTCCCTTTAGAACTATTAGCAAAGCCTCCTGCAGAGTGGTTAGCCCAGCAGTAGAGGATCTTAGCTTGGATATAATATCCTATCCATGAGGAGTCCGTCCGTCCCCTCCACTGGCCATGACCAAGAGAAAACCCATATTCATAGTTATTCTCACTGCTCATGCTGGCTACTTTTAAGGAAAACCGAACATGAAAGAAGCCAGCCAGACCTTAGGCTATCCCAGTGTTTAAATATCCATGCGATGTGCAAACTTCAAGTCCCAGAATTCCCCATCCAAAATATGTAGGCCTCTGCTGGCTAGGAAATATTGGGACCTGAAATCTATTCATGGACAATTGTCAACTTGTGGTGATTGAGAAACACCACACAACTCTACTGGCCTTACTGGAGGTTTTTGCTTTCTATTTTAGTGTACGTTTTCCCCCTCCACTTTGGACAAATTTTGGACAACATGTCAGAATGCAAACTGTAACTTCATCCAAAAATAGCTTTGACGAATGGCTGCAGCAAGACAGTCTTTATCTCCATTTAAGATTCCTGTTATTGAAGAATGATCAAAGCACTCAATGTTAAAAGCAAGTGAACAGACGTATTAGTTCTTACTGATTTCAACTGAATTTACTGTATTTTTTGGAGTATAAGACGCACTGGAGTATAAGCCACACCTTAGTTTTTGGGGAGGAAAATAAGGAAAAAGCTGATTGGCAGGTGGATTGGCCTCCCGGAATACCCCCAATCAGCTGTTCCAGAGGTGAATTTTAGCAACAGGTTCCTTAGTGTGAGCTCTGTGCCTTGCATTTTTTTTGCTTTTTTTGTTCCTCTGAGACATCTGAAACTCTATTTCAGAAAAAACTTTTTTTTATGCCTCTGAAAGCCTCTGAAACAGCTTCAGAAAAAAAGCCTCTGAAGCTCTGTTTGGGGGCTTCTTTTCTGAAGCTTTGTTTCTGATGCTTTTTTTCAGCCTCTGAAACCTCTGTTTGAGAAGCTGGGTGGGGCTACATTCGGAGTATAAGACGCAGCCGGATTTCCCTCTTTTTTGGGAAAAAAGGCATGTCTTATACTCCGAAAAATACAGTACTTCTGCATAGATGTATGCTGGAGTGCATTTTAGCCTTTCTGAAAGAAACCAATATTAGAGACTTGCAACAATGACTTTGCATTATGTCTATCCTTTGGAAGAAACAAAATTCAAAAAGAATGACCCAACAAACCTTACTTTTTCCACCTGTTATTCCACTAGAAGGAATTCTAAGTGCTTTCTTGTTACTTTAAAATGATGACAGAATCTTTTTTTTTGTTAACCATCACTTTACTAGAATTCATTTCAATTTCTTTATCAGGACTGATTTCCCAATTACTCCAAAAACTTAATGCCTACAAAAATATCTTCTAAACATGAATTCAATTGGATGGGAATATGGCATGCTGAGAAGTACAGTATCATCCTCTAGGATCATCTGTATTTTCAGGAATGCCTTTGGACCCCCTTGTAAGTCCACAGACATTAATTTATAGTATTTATGAAGGATAGCTGCAAGCTAGTGATTTGTTCTAAAGTTTGCTAATATGCTCATTAAAAAAAAGTTTTAAGACTAAACAGTATGAAGAGGAGCACATGGTAAACTATCCATATTCATGTTTGTTTCATGGATCATCAGTATCATAACTTCTATATTTATTGATTATGCACATATTATTTCTAAAACAGTTTCAATGCAGTGTAAGTATTTTAGAACAGGTATAAAAATGAGTAAGCAAAAATGTGTGTTGTTATAAAGTTGAATAGAAAGAGAAAATTAGGACACCTGAAATAGGACACCTGAAAAACAGCTCTATGAAGCCAAGTAGGAAAAAGAAAATTGAAAAAATTGAAATCTTGAGGAAACCTAAATTGAAATGGTCTGATGAATTTATTAGGGTCCATTTTTACCAAGATTATCTGTAAGAACAGAACAAATCCCAACAAGGCTATCTTGGGAAAAATGCCTACAAAATGACAAGTGTATTAAAGAATGTATGTGCTCATGTACATTAATCCAGGATTCTCAACATCTTTCAAAGATCCATCAATCCATCTGCAGCTATTTTTCTGATGGATAAGATATCATACATAATACTCCTTCCTTCTCCTATTTTCCCCACAACAACAATCCTGTGAGGTGGGTTGGGATGAGAGAGAGTGACTAAGGCAGGAAGTTGTGTCTAACTTTAGGGGGCAGTGCTTATCTCCATTTCTTAGTAAAGGGAGCCAGCATTATATGAAGACATTTCTGTGGTCAAGTGGCCAGCTTGACTATATGCTGAAATGCATGGAACACTGTTACCTTCCCACTGAAGTGGCAGCTCACCCCATTGTGTGGCATTCGAGTCTTAAACTCTGTCTGTCTGTCTGTCTGTCTTTCTGTCTATCAACACACATGCATATGTGCACATGTGTGTGTACATATATGTAGATTGCATAATTATTTTTTTCTCACTCTTTTACAATGTTTGAATTTGATGCATCCATTCAAATTAAATGCAGGGAATTCAGATCCAACAGAAATAAAGGAATTTTCTTGGTTGAACTATGGAGCTAGGTCCTGGGTTTAGATGGTTTTAAAAGGGGTTTAACCAGGTTTACAGATGATTAGGCTACTGATGCTTATTAACTCATGAATCAAAGGTAGCATGCTTTCAATTCTGATTGATGGGAAGGAACAGTGAAAGATATCAGTTTTCAGTCAGTCTTATAAACTTTCCGAATGCATTCGATTGCCCACTATCTGACACAATGCTAGTCATATAAATTGATTCCAGAGGAATCAAGTCTCTGGAGAAGATCTCAAGGAGATACAAGGAGAAGAAACGAAGTGTCTGTCCAACTACCCAAGTGGAAACCTATTTACACTATATTTCCTTTTTTGTAAGATCATTATTCCATAGTTTTTCATTTTATCTTCTGCAAATCCCTCATGTATTTCTTTCCTCCATATACATCCACACAGATAAATTTATTTTCAACCACTGAGATATCCGGATTAAAATTAAAGTTTTGCCTGAATTATGAGTTTTCTGCAAAATGGCGAGATATTGATGAACAGAATCCCAAAGCCCCATTACTTGTCTTATTGTTGCTTGATTGCAACCAGCTACATGTCCACACCATGAAGCTTCCTTCATCCTCATTTCAGAAATCTTGTTTGGTCTCAACTTCTGATGTTATCTAAAGTTTGTTCACAGGAAAGTCACCTCTAAAAAGAAATCAATAAAATTGTTTATTCGTACAACAAAGGTGGCAGGTTTGAAGAGTTGTCTTTTTGTATGAATACTCCTCTATCATTGAAAATTGGAACTGGCAATTGGAAAAAAAAATGGCCCATGGAATGTTTGCTTTGCTTCAATGGAGAAAATTGGCTTTCAAGATTTTTCACACCCACTTCTCTCTTTCACTTGCAAGCATTTATGATGAGATTAAGCTAAATTCAGATATTAATTTAAGCCACCATTTCTTACCTTGAGTGTATTAGTTAAGCACCCAATCCATATCACAGTTTAAGGTAAAGGTAAAGGTTCCCTCGCATATACGTCCTAATCGTTGCAGCCTCTAGGGGGCGGTGCTCATCTCCGTTTCAAAGCTGAAGAGCCAGCGCTGTCCGAAGACGTCTCCGTGGTCATGCGGCCGGATGACTCAACACCAAAGGCGCACAGAACTCTGTTACCTTCCCACCAAAGGTGGTCCCTATATTTTCTTCTTGCATTTTTATGTGCTTTCGAAACTGCTAGGTTGGCAGAAGCTGGGACAAGTAATGGGAGCTCACCCCATTACACGGCAGCACTAGGGATTCGAACTGCTGAGCTGCCGACCTTTCGATCGACAAGCTCAACATCCTAGCCCCTGAGCTTTAGAGGACCATAAAATTCAGTTATAACATTACTAATACAGATTTTTTAATGTTATTTTTTTCTGTCTTTTTGTATCTTTTTTAAGCTAGCTTCTGTATGCTTTTCTGTTTTTAAGCTTGTAAAACTGCCCTTTCACTAATGAATATTGCATTATTGCCATTTACATCTTATCATGCAGTCATCCTCCTAATTTGTCATTTACTGTGAAGGTATAAAGACAAATGTGGCAAGATTGGCAAGACAAGGAATAAAAATAAAGACTCTCTGGAGCAAAGGCCAATTTATGGTGGCTACACATAGTTCTCATAGTTTTCTTGGCAACAGTATGGGAGGTATGTGTCACTGCTTTGCTCAGGGATCTCCTTGTGGTCTACTAATAAGGTCTGTTCATAAGGCCTAACTTTGTTTAGCTGCTCAAGATTGGCTAGGTATGGTGCTTCCTAGGCTGGACAACTAGCTTGTTCTGAGAATGACAATTCCCGAAAGAATTCCAAGTATAAATATATTTGTTACATCGGTAACTCACATTCAATCTGTACAATCCAAGATAACATACATAGTGCTCCTACTTATTATTTCCACAACAACAACCCTGTAAAATAGTTCAGGCACAGAAAAAATGTGTGATTGATCTAGTTGACTTTCATGCCTAAAGGAGGACTAAAACTCAGTATTCTGGTTTCTAGTCCAGGGCCATAATTACTACAAATTAAGAGCCGCAGTGGCGCAGTGGTTAGAGTGCAGTACTGCAGGCTACTTCTGCTGATCACCGGCTGCCAGCAGTTTGGCAGATAGAATCTCACCAGCTCAAGGTGAAAAAAAAAAACATTTGCCAGACCTATTCTTGAATACAGCTCATCCGTCTGGAACCCATACCACATCTCTGACATAAATACAATAGAACAAGTCCAGAAATATTTTACTAGAAGAGTTCTTCGCTCCTCCGAAAACAACAAAATACCTTATACCAACAGGCTTGAAATCCTGGGATTAGAAAATTTACAACTCCATCGACTTCGACATGACCTGTGTTTAACACACAAAATCATCTATTGCAGTATCCTTCCTATAAAAGACTACTTCAGCTTCAATCGCAATATTACAAGAGCAAAAAATAGATTCAAGCTTAATGTCAACCGATTCAAACTTGATTGCAGAAAATATGACTTCTGTAACAGAGTTGTTAATGCTTGGAACTCATTACCTGACTCCATAGTCTCTACTCAAAATCCCAAAATCTTCAACCAAAAACTGTCTACTATTGACCTCACCCCATTCCTAAGAGGACTATAAGGGGCGTGCATAAGAGCACAATAGTGCCTACCGTTCCTGTCTTATTGTTCCCTTCATTATATCAAATTAATATAGTTGATGCATATATTTTTTACATATATATATATATATATATATATATATATTCAAGATATGTTGTTTTATTTATGACAATGTTTGTGTATACTGTTGTGACAAAAAGAAATTAAAAAAAAAAGGTTGACTCAGCCTTCCATCCTTTTGAGGTGGGTAAAATGAGGACCCAGATTGTTGGGGGCAATATGCTGACTCTGTAAACCACTTAGAGAGGGCTAGAAAGCACTGTGAAGCAGTATATAAGTCTAAATGCTATTGCTCTTGCTATGCATTACTTTTATTTAACATGGGGGAGGATTGTCTTTCCTGGTGTATCATTGGAGGTTTCCTTAATGTATTATGTGCCACAGTTGCCACTACATATACCAAAGTTAAACTTCTCTTGGAGTTAACTTTCATCCCCATTTTAATCCCTTTCTCCAAGATTTATCTCTAAACTCCATTGCTATGTTTGAGGTACATTGTATAATAGCCAAAGTGAAATGTTTTGGGTATTATTTCAGGGAACACCATTCTATACTTGACAATAGCGATCAAGGATCTAAAGACTATCTTTGTTCCACCAATTTATTTTTCTTAGAATTGAAAAATCTGGGATTTCTACTCCTACTATAATTAGACATGTCACAGCGTCAACAGAAAGCCAAATAAAATGTTTTTTTCAGTAGGATCTGACCCAAGGCCTGCTGGCCAACTCAGGTATATAGGAAAAGCTCAGAGGTGAATTTCACATATTGTTACCACTAGTTCGCTGTGCGTGTGCATGCTTGCTTTGCGTGCACACGCATGCACCTTCTGCGCATGCGCTTTGCTCATGTGCCTGTCTTCTGCGCATGCACCCAGCCTTGAAAACGTGGCTAAATAGGATGGCTTAGCAGGGGGCTGGACCCACTCATCATCTCCCCTACCAGTTCCCATGAACTGGTACGAACTGGCTGAATACCACTTCTGGAAAAGCTATATTATTCTTTAAGTACATCATTAAACCACTGGAAATTGCAGTAAGAGAGAAATTTAAATACCTACCATCACAATCACAATTCACTTTCCCTAAACAAATTACAGATCATTACCATATATTATCTCCTATTTATCAACTTCTGCTCCAGTTCCACTGTCAATTTCTACAGTGTAATAATAATTTTAGAATAACAACAAAAAGAGAATAATGAACATGATTTTGTTTGACTATTTAAATCACATGAGTTCCTAACTATATTTTCAAAGGCAATTATTAGCATTGCTGACTTACATTCTCCAGATTGATTTGAGCTTCAGTGTTTCAACATACGCGGGAAATCATTTCATCTTTCTGTTTTGTCACATGCTTTATTCCAATTATTGTTTCTCTGGTTCTACACTTGCAGTCTGTGCATTTCCATGGATAGTCACTTGTAACACCTTTGTGAGACATAACCCTGTGACAATTTGCTTGCCACAACGATTTGTGTAAATATTTATGCAGAACCAGCCTAATGTTTTAAATAATTCATCTAAGAATGTTGGATCGCTTTTATAGTCGGCCCCAGCATATTCACTAAACTGGCGAGGATGCAATATGAATTGCTTTCAGCCTGAACTTGTAAACATCCAGAAATAAGTAGCAATAAAAAGGAATGTCTCTGAAGTGGCATGAATGAGCAGTACGATTCCTTTGGATATAATTAGCTAGGATGGGAGAACTAGAAAAATCATGGATAATGAAATGGAACCTTTCATACCTCAAATTTCATTTCACCACCTGCAGCTATTAAAGTATCCCACCTACCAGTATAATTCACACCTCCATACATTGTTAAAATAACCTAATGGATTCTATGCCTTCCTTTTGATTGGAAGCATATTTTTGGAGCATAATTATCATTTCTTCCCCTTTTTACAGTTGAAGCAGGAAGCATATAGACAGCCACATATAGAGATAGAATCCCTTGATCAATAAAATAGACCTCATGGTAGTGAGTGGAAACACAAATGAGCAAGACAGTTATGTGATGTCATCCCCAAGCTCAGATATAAGACAATTCAACCCTTTATTTGCTTGCACCTAATGGACAGAATCTTGCCAAGCTAAAGCTATAACTGTCAACTCTAATGGATATATCATGAGAGATTCTAGAATAGAATAGAATAGAATAGAATAGAATAGAATAGAATAGAATAGAATAGAATAGAATTTTTTATTGGCCAAGTGTGATTGGACACACAAGGAATTTGTCTTGGTGCATATGCTCTCAGTGTGCATAAAAGAAAAGATACGTTCATCAAGGTACAACATTTACAACACAATTGATGGTCAATATATCAATATAAATCATAAGGATTGCCAGCAACAAAGTTACAGTCATACAGTCATAAGTGGAAAGAGATTGGTGATGGGAACGATGAGAAGATTAATAGTAGTGCAGATTTAGTAAATAGTTTGACAGTGTTGAAGGAATTATTTGTTTAGCAGAGTGATGGCCTTCGGGAAAAAACTGTTCTTGTGTCTAGTTGTTCTGGTGTGCAGTGCTTTATAGCATCGTTTTGAGGGTAGGAGTTGAAACAGTTTATGTGCAGGATGTGAGGGATCTGTAAATATTTTCACGGCCCTCTTCTTGATTCGTGCAGTATACAGGTCCTCAATGGAAGGCAGGTTGGTAGCAATTATTTTTCCTGCAGTTCTAATTATCCTCTGAAGTCTTTGTCTTTCTTGTTGGGTTGCAGAACCGAAACAGACAGTTATAGAGGTGCAAATGACAGACTCAGTAATTCCTCTGTAGAACTGACTCAGCAGCTCCTTGGGCAGTTTGAGCTTACTGAGTTGATGCAGAAAGAACATTCTTTGTTGTCCTTTTTTAATGATGTTTTTGATGTTAGCTGTCCATTTTAGATCTTGCGATATGATAGAACCTAGAAATTTAAAGGTTTCTACTGTTGATACTGTGTTGTCTAGTATTGTGAGAGGTGGAAGTATGGAAGGGTTTCTCCTAAAGTCTACCACCATTTCTACGGTTTTGAGTGTGTTCAGTTCCAGATTGTTTTGGTTGCACTACAAGGCTAGTCAGTGTGGTTACCGTGAATCTTTTCCCCACTTCCCAATCCAGTTTATGGCTCCACAGTCTCTTAATCTGTGCCTCTTTGTGGGACAATCCTGAGCTGGCAAAATACTCCCCCTTGACTGCTGCAAGTGCACATTCCATCACACCAATAAAAAAGTAGTACTTTTTTTTTTTGCAAAGAAATCCAACAACCAACATCTTAGGAGAAAGAAAGAATGTAAGAAATTTATCTCACTCCAACATTCTGTACCTCAGAAAATCTCTTGAGAAATCTTCACACTATGATCTAAAAGAGAGTATTATGCCAATCAGCTGTCTTTCTAATCTTTGAACTGGAAATTCCAGGGATTAAAAATGTCTAATTGATGAATCGTTCCACATCTGAGCTCTGATCTGTTAGCCCTGAACATGAAAGGTCCAGTTCTGACGTTAATTCCTCACTGTATGAAAATGGACTATATGTAAATATGAGGCAGCTTTAGGAGGTCATGGATATTGATGTTGCTTAAACAGAGGCTGGGTAGGCATCAGTTAAGGATGCTGCACGTGTCTTTATGAAACAGGCAGGCATTGGACTACTAGATATTATCCAATGTCTTTTCCAGTACTTACATTTTATAATTCAGTGATTCTTTATCATTCCAGACTGCCTCCCATAATGGTTGGCTTTGAGAAAGATATTCAGTTGCTTCAGAGGACTGTTATGAATGTAAAGTTTGATTACAATGTACAGGAAAATAAAAGCAACAAAAGAACATTCTTCAGTTGCCACTCCTGTGTCTTTTCTATTAAATCCAACCAGCCATTTAGGCAATACTTTTCTTGTAACCCAGCCATGTCTTTTTGAGGAACTGAGCAGCAACTGTGGGGGGCAACCAGATAAAATATACAATCACTTTAAGAAATTTTAGAAAGTACTATGCTTGCACACTTGGGGGGGTCTCTTAAAATAGCATTATTTCTCTCTTCCCCTGGCTTACGAGAAAACTTGAAAAAAATATCTAGCTTTTTTTGTTTTTTTTAATATACATCAATATCAGTACATGAACAGTGAGGCATCTGGGTATCATTCTTTTGAATACAAGTAGTAATGATAGTATTAATATTATTTGTTATTTAAATTATACTTATATAATTATAATAATATTCTTATACATATTTGTATTAAAATATAAGCCTTCATTATTTAATTATTCAATTTTTAGTCCCCCATTCTAATAACAATAACAATATCATTAGAATGTACATAGTATCACCATCTTTCAACCTCTAATCTTTATATCGAGCTACTACTTTTAATATATTATATATAAAATATGCATAACAATATTCCCCGTTTCTTGTGTCTATCTCTACTCTAGCTCCTAGTAAAGCCAATCTTGTATTATACAACATTTCCTCTATCCGTTATCTCTTGCCCGTTTTAATATTTGAATTCTTATTCATTTTTTGACTTGCCTCCCAAATTCCTCCCTTGGGTCTTCTTCTCTATTTACATCTTTCCTGTTTAATTTAAATATTTCTTCCATCTCTACTATCTTTTGCTGCCAAACCTCCAGAGGATCTGCCCAACTCTCCATTTTCTTTTCAAAGATATCTTTCTGTTTATCTACTATCATTTTTTTTGTCTTTTAGCATGTATTTTCCCTGAATTGCTTCATAAGTTTTTATTACCTTTTCCCTCTTACCTTCTTGTTTTGTTTGTTTATTTAGTTCTGTCTTTTCCCCTGGTCTCTCTGTTGTCTCCTCTTATTTCCTAGACTTTTTTATCACTATTCATTATCCCTTGTGGAGTGCTTTCTAACTTCCCATTTATGTTATTCATTAAGTCCATTATCTCCCTGTGGTTCCTTGTCATAGTATCCTGAATGCTTTGAAACATTGCCACCAATTCTTTTTGCAACCCACTTATTTCCCCCTGCTGAAACATCTTGCCTTCTTTTTTGATAAGTCCAAATATTCGCTCAGTAGTCTGTCAATATTCTATCACTGCCCCAGAGTCTCAATTATTTTTGCCCTCAGAAAGTCAATCTGGAAACCATTCATTCAGTCCTGATGTTGCTTCTCCAGAAATACAGCAATATGGTTCTTTATATCCCACAGTTAGTCAATTTAGTTGGTTTTAGATATTCCAGGAAAATTTCCAAATGTCTCCTTAAGTCCCTGCTAAAGTTCAGTCATAACTCCTGATATTTTACTTTACTTAGATGTCTTCAGTATTTTCAACATTAATGCTCCAGTAGTCATGGAATAGATAAGTATAAAGCAATAGATAGCACAACAGTCCTCCAGGTATTATTTCCACTTTCTCCTCTGTCTTATCAGTATTTTTCTCAAGGTTGTAAAGATGTAATCTATTCCATTCAGCAGTAAATGGCACCTTCCGTTTAACTTCAACGTTGCATACATTCTAACAAGTCCCATTTGTATTTATTCAAACAAATAATCAAAATTCTAACAAGTAATTCCAACATTTTAAAATGCCTTATGCCAATAAAAGTTAAAGATCCAATCTTTCTGTGTTTTTAAAAGTTTTGCATTCTCTTCTTAATATTCTTTTCTTTTCTTTTGGATCTATGATTTTTCTCTCTGTAATTATTTGCTGCTTAAACAAACTCTTCAAAGAGTCCCTTTTCCAGAGTTTATTTTTTTAAGGGTAGGTTTCAAGTTAAAAAAAAAAATCACCTCACCCAGTTCCAGTGACTGTTCACACACTGCTCCAACATCATCTTTGTTTCTGCTGCTGCCCTAGCTTCATGGCAGCCATAATGGCTGACTTTCCTCTTCATCAGATATGAGGGAATTAGCCCTGGAACAAGCAGGAAAGCTGCCACTCTCCACAACCTGCAGGGCACCCCTCCACTCTTCATCACCCCTACAGGGTGACTTTAGCCCCTTATGGGGCCCTCCAATGAAGGGATTTGGTGTGAGTTCGTGGGGTCCCACTTTTCACATCTGATAGCACTGTGACATCAACTGGAAGTCTAATATATAGCTGTTTTAATGAGTAGCCAAGAAGTCCTATGCTGGTGCATCTCAAACATTTTCAAGTGATGATCAATTATTATCTTTTTACACTGTCCAGATTTGGAAGAGATATCTAAGAGATTTTCAATCTCAGGTGTCCATGAAGTTAAATACTTTGCACCATCATTTGCACAGTATTGGGAAGAAAGCCCATATACAGATATTATATCTGAAAAATAAAGAGTTAAAAAATCAGACAATAATATGGCAGCAAACAGGTACAGAAAGCTCTTTAATTCTTTATTGTCATCTAGTGGTATATCTATCAAAAATATTTAGATTTTTGCAACTCAAATATAGTAGCTATAGACTCCTGAGCCACATTGAACATCAGCTCTTATCCATGAAAGAAAATCTATTTCCATCAATGGGTCCCAGTTGTTGCATTGAACAACTGTTTTTTTCCTGGACTAGCTTACATGTTGTTATTTTGTCTCAACAGAGTGTTATACAATAGCAAATGTCAGCACATGAAATGACATTTGAAATAAAAGTCTTAATGTGTTTTTCGTTGCTTAAACAAAATTTAAAGAGATACATGATGTAAGTTTTTACTTTGGGCCATGCATCTCTATAACAATTTTATAAGTATATGTGAAGGGTTGGATTCTTCTATATAGACAATGACATTCTGAAAATATTTTACCTTGTTTCTGCTTCTCTGTTGCAATTTGTAATTTCTAAATTTCATCTTTCACTCCTGGCTGGTTCAAACTAATCCCTTAGGCATGCAGAAGACATTGTTAAAGGAGTAGGCTAGTTTGGGTTGATCATACCAATAGTCAGTCACACATAGGTGTGTGTGTGTGTGTGTGTGTGTGTGTGTGTGTGTGTGTGTGTGTGTATGTGTGTGTGTGTGTGTATGTGTGTGTAACTCCAGAGAAAATGTCTGAGATACAAATTTTGCCCATTCAGCCCACTCCTATTCCCATTACTTATATTGAGTAATACTTTCCATTTATTTTACTGGGCAATTATGTTAAAAGTATAAATCACAACTTAATAGTGTGCATTGTTCCTATGCAATAAAAATGCCTTAACTAGATTTCACAGTGTTTGAGAAAGAAATTTCTCTGTTGGTGTATTTCATTTCAAGCTAGTCTGGCTCTTATAGTAACAAAGAATCTTTTCCTCACAATACAATACCCTATAAATTTTCAATGACAAACTAATTATATTAAATAAAACACTGTGTGGAAGTTATTCAATTGTTCATTTTTTCTCAACTGCTTCAGAGATGCTAAGCTTCAAAACTGGGCCTAATAAAGAATACATACAAATTGTACAGCAATCATTAACTTTATCTAGACCTCATCCTACCCACCAACTGAATTGAAAACAGTAAATGCTACCTGAAATTATTCGTTTTATTGCTGTTAAGAGAGGTCTAAAGAAATGACTCAAAATGAATTTTAAAGTCTACTAAAAAAACAAAATCAGAATTTACTGCAATAAATGACTACTACAAATATATTTGCTAATTACAATTCTTTTAAATGATAATCACAGGAACTATTAAGTAGACTGATGAAACCATACAGAACATCTGCTGATGAAGAGAAGATGGGACACCTCTACAGTTTTTATCTAGATGACTGACTGACTGACTGATTGATTCATTGATTCATTAACAGACAGACAGAGATAGAGTCTATCTGTTGTGCTAACAGCTGCTACTGGCACCATATACAGACAATTATTTTGTGTTTTGAATATTGTTTGTTATTTTCTGGAGAGGGACCCAAAAAAGTTCTGCCACCATATCCCCCCCACCCATTTACAGAGTAGTTTCAACAGTTACTGAAAAGATGCAATGGCTCTTGTCAAGATAAGAGAGGATATAAAATCTATTAAAGATACTGTTTATTAGAACTGTGTGAAGCTTTGTATAGGAATCTGGTTCAACAAAGCTTCAACTGTATTATCCATTGCATGAATGTTATAGGTCAGGGTTGGAGGCCCACTTCAAAGTAAAAAAAAAAAATGAACCGAGTGTCTGCAAAGTAGTTCAAAGGCATTTGAAGCAGTGCAGAGACTCAATGGCTTTTCAGCTACTCCTGTGAATTTTACAGAATATAACATTATACAACTTCACTTCCATAAATTGAGAATGCTGAGGCAGGAAGGGAATAAGTGGTGTGGTGGGCTGTCTGCCATTGAGAACAGCTAGCCATTGAAACATTTATCATTTCATTAAACTCTTTGCCTACCAGATAATTTTTAGGGGACAAGACTAACATTACTTTAAGCTTTATTCAGTTTCTCAGCTCTTACCTTTTTAAAATATGACCAGGATCAAGTCTTTACTTTTCTCTCTTTTGTGCTAATGGAATGTCCTACCAACACACTTGGAATCACAATATTAGTCTCACTAGTCTAAAAAAAAATGTATTCCAGACTCAATATGCTTTTAAATATTGCATAAGTAGAAAAAAACTATAAACCAGTAGCATATCCAGCATATTTGACACCTGAAGTAGATCATTTTAAACACTCCTCTCCTTCATTATAAAGACAGCTTGTTATTATGGTTAAAGTAGCACTCTAGACTAGAGACTGGGAATTCTAAACCATCCTTAGGCACAACCACTTATGAGACAGTCATTTTTCTTTTCCCTACAGTCACCAAGAATCATTGATGAAGGTACATTTTTTCCGATCACCCGCAACTGTCTCAGGCTTTTCACTTTCTAAAAATGGAAGTGGGGTGGCCAACTACCAAATCCACTATCTCTATGGCAGCTTTTTTCTCTATGGCTTATTCATATCTGTGACTTACATCTTATTTTGCCATTCTGCTTTAGTTTTCTGCTTCTTCTTGAACATTCCCTTTTATTATTCTCAAAGAAGAGGCTGCTTTAGATAAATAAAGACAGGAAGTATGCAGAACGTATGGATATTTTCCAAGGAAGAGATAATTTTCAGCTGAAGAAAAAGCCTGGAGACAAATACTGAGTGGGAACTGGGTTGAGGACTCTGCTATGGCCTTTAGCTCGGTCCCTGGAACCCCAACTCTTCTATCTGGAAAATTCTAATGAAAAAATTATACCAGTTCCCTGTGAAGGAGATGGATGGCTGTTGATCAGTTCTGAGTGAGGGGAAGTCAAGGGTGAGAACGACTGTATCGGCTGCAGCCTTGATTTGGAGGGATAAAAGATCCATTTTCTTGGCCTCAAGCTAGATAGGCTTCATTGAATTCTGTGCAATTTGGCCACATGTTCAACTCTCTTTAGTTGAGCATCACGGCTTAGCTGCTTCTTCCCCTCCAACCTACATCAAGCTTCCCTCCAGTCACAGGGGATTTTGAGCTGGCCACTTGGCTACCAATCCTGGAACTTAGTACTATTCTTGGGACTTAAAGGTTTATGTTTTTTTCTAATTGCCATATTTCATATTTCTGAATGCAAAATGCTTGGAATGGTGCTGTTTATATAGAAATACTTTAATGATGCTAACATTTCTGTTTAATTCCTCCCTGATGTATTTACTGCCTGAAAATTGCTACACCACTGTGGTAGAAGGGATTTAAAAATCAGAAAGTATCTCTGGTCTGAATTGTATTAGTAAAACATCAGGAACTCACTTCACAGAATTGTTGAGGGGAAAATAGGAGGTGGAAGGTATATTGATATGTTTGCTGCCTTGAATTCTTTGTAAAAATAATACAGGTGGGATATTAAGTAAATCAATCAGTCAATCAGATAGTCTAAAACAGGGCTGTCAAACTCCTGGTCCATGGGCTGGATGCGTCATGTGCTGGCCACAGTCAGTTTAGCAAAGGGGGAAAAAAGTCCCAATACATCACGTGACGCTGCCATGATGACATGAGTTTGACACCCCTGGCCTAGAAGATGCAGGACCTTGGTTGAGCCTGTTTTATGCTTAGATATCAGTGGGGATTTTGGCTCTGCAATGCTTCCACCTAAGGAAAGGAATTTGCACTTAAGGAAAGGAATTTGATCCCTCATGGTGACAAATTATGCTTAACAAATGGTACATAATAAATAGAACTTCCAGATATATTACTTTAAATCTGAGTATGATACTGATATAAGTAAGAGAGTTTGTGTTGGAGAATTCATTGAGGTCATACACAACTCTTGTCCAGAAGATTGCCATATGTCCTGCTCATCTGGACATCCCAATTAAACCAGTGAAGAGGGTGCCATTCTCAACTTGCCAACCATCAGTTTATCTCCTGCTCTTCCTTGATTAGAGACAACAAAGCAGAAACCAGAAGCAGCCCCAAAGAGGAAATGGATTAGACTTACTTTGAAAATGATTTTGAAAGTTTGTATTCTTGAATTATTGTAGGATACTTTCTGCTAACTACTTCTGGCCTTTTTCTAAACTATTTAGAGGCGTTTGCACTGTCCTTTCTCTTTTCCTTTTCTGTTTGCTATCTCTGCCCCAAAAATGCTACACTGAAGATAGTTCAGAATTTAATTGTGGTAAAATCCTTACAGGTATCCAGGATATATTTGGCAGGGTGAAAGTTCCCTAAAACACCTACCATTTCTGCTATTTTCATCCCATTCATCCCAGAACTGAAGCAGCTGTGTTTTGAAGATTCTCTATAATAGCCTAGAGCAAATCCTCTTTCACATCAAATGCTGAAATTTCCTGAATCAAATCAGATTGCCATCAAAGCTCGGATACAAACTTAGATTGAATAAGCCCTCTTCAAGCCTTGAATCTCCAATTCAATTCAAATCAAATCAAATCAGACCTACTGTAAATACTTTAAGTTCCATGTTGGATATGGCAAAAAAAATAGAATATCTAAGTTGAAAGAGCCTAAGTAATAAATTGGTGCATAGATAATTAAGTGATTTCACAGCATAATGTACATGTCATTAGAAACCTAGGAAGACCAGCTGGTTTACTTTATGGAAGTGTTAGTTCAAAAAGTATTGGGGCTTTTGGCTAAATATTGAGAGGGCTTGTGAGATTAAAGCTGTTCTTTTTGCTTGTAAATCCAGTTGTTCATTGTCTGGTTCCTTAGGAATGAAATTAATAGACAATCTGATGATGGAACTGAATGGGGTGATAAAAGGTATCATATTCAGCTTTTCTGTGATTAAAATGAACAATGAACGATGAAACAATGTTTCATTTCAACAATGACCAAAAAAAAAAGTCCATCTATTTCAGCTTTGAAGTTTGTTGAGTTATACTCAGAAATTATTTCAGATTCACCGTTATGGTGGAGACAGCAGTCAGAGTGGGTGGAGCTCCTCTGTTCAGATTGGATAACTGAGTCTGTCGAAGCTGAAAGTCCCGCCCCTTGCTGCTGGGAACCCCAGATTTTGACTCAGTTGTTCAGCCTGGACGGTTGCGTTGTGGATTTCTCCCTGCCTGACTTGCAGGATACATACTTGTGAGTAACATTTTTCTTATTTTTTCTCCGCTGGCTGCAGAAGTTATTATTACTTCTGCTTCAATCCTGTTGAGCTGCAGGCATTCCAGGATATTTTTGGTGGGGTTTTTAGTGCCCCCGAAGCCAGCAGGGATTGGATGAGTGGAGTTATTCACTCCCGGTATCATTGGGGCAGCTTCTAGCACTGCTGAGGGCTTGCTGGGCGGTATAGAAATTGTTTGGATTAGTTTGCCGCCTGGCTTTAATTCTGATCGCTGAGGAGTTTGGTTTCCACTCCCACAGGGTAGCCTGCAATTTACCCAGCCCTCCGTCTCCTATTTCGCGCGATCTGATTTTTCCCGCCCAAAACAGTTTAAATGGATTGCTTATTGCAGCTGCGGAAGGAGACGCTTAGAGCTTAGTGCTCACTCCGCCCCTCCCCTATCCAAACTCCAGCAGCCATTTTGAGCACATTTGGAGTGAGTCTTCAGAAGATTAGTCCTGAAGTTTACATTAGGCGGAGTTAGGGGCTAATTTGGGCATGGAGCTTTGTGCTCTCATTATTTCAGCTGCAGTTCTCCTCCAGTTCGGACTTTATTAGTCAGTTTCTCCCTCTCTCTATTGGCGGCTGCCATTTTGAATTTTTTTTTTTAAAAAAAGAGGAGAAGTGATTCTTTGGCCTTATTGAGGTCTAGAAACTTAATATTTCATCATGCCTAAGGCCTTGGCAAAATCCAACAAATGCCAGGGGTCTCCATTGCCGGAGGAGCAAGGTCCATCAGGAGGGGTCTCTCCCAAGGCCCCTATTGCAAAGTGCAGCCGTGTTTCCAAGCAGAAAACCAAGGCCCCACCTACTTCAGCCACTTCTTTCGGGCTGTCTATTTAAATTCATCACTAAAAAAAAAAGATAGCGATGATTCTCTCCCGCATTCGGCTTCGTATTTTCCAAGACTCTTATCTGCTTCTTCTCCTGCTATATCCTCATGACTTTTCTTCTGTTCAACCAACACAGGTGATATTTCTTTCCTCTTTAACCCTTTAGAGTCTTGCCCTCCAATAGCCCCTTTTTCTTCTTCTGGGATTGATGTTTCCGCGTATGTTCCACCCATCTTAAGCATTTGATCTTTTATCTCCATTAAATCCTCCATCTCAATCAGTCCAAGCTCCCGTAAATATAATAATGCATCTATATCTGGGGTAATTGTATGCATCCTTCCTTTATAAAAAAAATTCAATTGTTGTGGTGGCCTCCAATTATATTTAATTCCATTATCTCTCAAAACTTTTGTAATTGGTTTTAAAAAAAATCTCCATGCCCTTTCTTCTCTTGATATATCCGGGAAGACTTGAATAGTCTTCCCTTCAAACTTCAAAGCATCTCCCATCTCTCTCACCTTGGCCATAACTTCCAGCTTATCACCAAGATTTGCGAACCTGACAAGCACATTCCTGTTAGAGCCATTTTGCCTTCTATATCCAATTCTAAAAACACTTGCCAGGTCTGCTATTGTAAACGTAAGTTGCGTATCCAAATCATTAATCCATTTCAAAACCCGCTGTTTCAATTTATCCTCCTTTTCTTCCGAGATTCCTCTGATAACCAAATTATATTTCCTCATCTCTTCTTCCAAAAGACAAATTCTCTTATCTTGCTGCTCATTTTTATAAAATATTTTGCCAATTTGCCGATCTACTTTTGCCTCATGTACATGCATCTGCTCCATTTCATCTTTAATCATTATCATTTCCTCTCTTTGCTTCGCAAAGTTGTCATTCATCTCTTGCTTTAACTTTTTCATTTCAGATGTCAGTTCCAATGTCATATTATCCATACGCTCTGATAGTCCTGCTATTTTTTCCCCAATTTTATTTAAAGCTGCAGCAAGTTGCTGCGTTTCTGAGAGTTGTTGAGTCATTTTCAAATTTTTTTTTCCCAAACTAGGATTCCAAACCAATTTTACAGAGGGTCTTAGTGAAGATCAAAGGACAGCAGTCTTTAAATTGAAGCGAAGCGGCTTTTTTGCACTTGTTATCTCTCAAGTTTTCAAGGATAATCTCTCAATAACTTATGACTCATAGTCACTCCACAAAGAAACACAGAACCTCACAGCTAACATTAATCAGCGCCATTTTTTCTCCACGTCAGCAAAGCAGAAAGGAAGAGAAACCAACTTAAGCTTCGAAACAGAATCCTTTTTTTGTTTTCTGTGATATAAACAAGCTATTAATTTGCTCTCAAGAGAAAAAAAAAATAAAGAAAAAATTATCCGCCCAGTAAAATCCTCTTGCTGCCAAACAGTCCAACAAAAGGTCAGTTTCTCTTCAATTAAATTCTTCTCATTAACAAATTCAGTCCTTAATATTCACTCCTTAGCCTCAGCAATAAAAAAAATTTTTTTTAACACAGAACACGATAGTTATAATTGGAAAAACAAAACACAGCAATTTATTCCAAACTTATCATGTCTGCCGGCCGGCTCGGTCATCAGCATCTTTCTTTAATAGGTCCACCTTGTTGTGGCTCAGACAATTACAGGATAAACTTCCAGCAGAGGATACTCATATCCACCAGGACCTGAATAAGATAATTGCAGCTGTTCAATTTTCGGCGGATGCCACTTTACATGCCATACGTTTTGTTTCCAAATTCATGGCTTCAGCTTTGACGGCTCGATGCTTACTCTGGCTTAGACATTGGCAGGCGGATGCCCGCCACAAATGGAGGCTGGCATCGGCTCCCTTCGCAGGGGAGCTACTTTTTGGTGCTGCGTTGGACCCTCTATTGGTCGAGACTAAAGACAAAAGAAAGATATTACCTTCAGTCTATCGCAGAGGGGAAGCCAGATTTACTCCCTTTTCTCGTCAATCTTCCTTTCGAGGTTCTGAATGGGGGGCTGGTTCTTCCAAGTTCCAGGGGTCCTGGGCTCCTAGACAAAGAGGAGATCATGATAGAGTTTCACGGGGTAGGCCCTTTCCTTCCAAGCGGCCCTTTCGTGGAGGAGGAAGTCATCCATTCCGGCGTCATCGATAGGTGCATTGCTAGTCCTCCCATAGGGGGCAGGTTAGCCCATTTTGCGGATCAATGGGAGTTCACTACTTCTGATAATTGGGTTAAGAATACAATTCGATACGGTTTGTCTCTGGAATTTGTTTCCTTTCCAAAAGATTTTTTCATTCGCTGTCCGGTATCTAGGAACAGGGATAAACGGGTCCATATGGCGGCAGCAGTTAAGCATTTAATGGAGATTAGGGCTATTCAACCAGTTCCCGTAAGGCAAAGGGGACATGGGTTTTATTCTCTTTTGTTCCTAGTTCCCAAATCTTCGGGGGGCTGGAGGCCCATTTTAGACCTCAAGAGACTAAATCGTTTTATTGTTTATCATAAGTTTAAAATGCACTCTCTTCATTTGATTCTAGATGGCGTTCGGAAGGGCGACTTCCTCACTTCCATAGACCTCACTGAAGCTTATCTTCATATCCCTATTTTCCCGGATCATAGGAAGTTTCTCTGGTTTTGTTATAAGGGGGTTGGTTCACTATCAATATAGGGCACTGCCCTTTGGGTTGTCTTCTGCCCCGAGGGTTTTCACCAAGATCTTGGCTGCTATGGCAGCTCATCTTAGGTCCATACCTATTCGACTTTATTGTTATTTGGATGATATTTTAATTTTATCATCATCAGAGTCAATGGCCAGAAGGGATTTACAGATTGTAGTTCAGACTCTTTCTTTACATGGCTTCTCTATTAATATAGAGAAAAGTCATTTCACCCCCTCAACCTGTTTACTTCACTTAGGAGCAAATACTGATTCCATATTAGGTAGAGTCTCTTTATCTCAGGAGAGACAGAGTAGTTTAAGATCTTTAGCTGGTTCTTTAATAAAGGAAAGCAGAGTTTCCTTGCTGTCATTATCCCAACTCCTGGGAAAGATGATTTCAACCATTTCCATCGTTCCATGGGCGAGATTTCATACTAGAGACCTCCAGTGGTTCCTGTTGCCATTCCGAAGAGCGGGCACAGGCAATTCCACTTCCAAAGTCCTACTGCCCAAGGAGGTTTGCAAGTCCTTCTTCTGGTGGTTGTCATCGGCGATTTCCAAGGGATCTCCTTTGCACGAGCCTCATCATTTGGTGGTAACTACGGATGCCAGTCTTTTCGGTTGGGGTGCACACCTCAAATCACTGCTGGCTCAAGGGAGCTGGTCCATCACTGAATGGCGTTTTCCTATCAACTGGCTAGAGCTACGGGCTATTTTTCTAGCTCTTTGTTTTTTCCAGAACCATCTATCAGGCAAGCATGTACTGGTGCTCACGGACAATATCACAGCCAAGGCTCATGTCAACCGACAAGGGGGCACCAGATCCAAGTCCTTGATGAAGGAAGCAAGGACCCTATTCCTGTGGGCAGAACGGAATCTTCTTTCCTTGACTGCAGAACACATCTCAGGGGTGTCCAATATTCAGGCAGACTGGCTCAGTCGTCAAGTCATCGACCAGGCGGAGTGGCGTCTGCATCCAGATCTGTTCAACGACCTCTCACGTCGATTTGGCACTCCAGTGGTGGACATGTTCGCAACACGGCAGAACACGCAGCTTCCTCGTTTCTTTGCCAGGTTTCCAGATCATCTAGCAGAGGGAGTCGATGCTCTTCGCAGTCCATGGCCAGAGGGGTTACTCTATGCGTTCCCGCCTCTCTCAATCATCCCGAGAGTGGTCCGTCGGATTCTGGAGGAACAGGCGCCGTTGGCATACTTTAGATGTTCAAAGAGCTTTGAGAATTTACATTAAAAGAACAGCAGAGTTAAGGAGAACAGAGTCCTTGTTTGTGTCTTTCCTTCCTGTTTCTTTAGGGCGTAAGGTGACATCGTCCACTATAGGCATATGGATTAGGCATACGATAGCTAAGGCTTACGAGATGAGATCCCTGCCTAGGCCCCCGCGTTTAACAGCGCATTCCATTCGCAGTGCAGCTACCTCAGCGGCCTGGTCTACTCAGGCATCCTTGCCAGAGATATGCAGGGCAGCCACCTGGTCGTCACCCTCTCCGTTTATTAGACACTACAGAGTGGACAAGTATGCTTCGGCTGAAGCTGCCTTTGGCCGTAGGGTGCTGCAGCAGGTACTTGTATCTGAGGTTGAATCTGTCCAGACCGATCCCTCCCGTAGTTAGGGACACTAGGCTTTGGTATGTCCCACTCTGACTGCTGTCTCCACCATAACGGAGAAGGGGCGTTGGTACTTACCTGAGACGCACCTTCTAGTTCAGTGGAGACACCAGTCAGCCCCTCCCTATTTCGGTCTGGATCCTCTTTTGTTTGTTTGTTTTGGATATTAAATTTGTTTCTCTATTTTCCACGACGCATTGAGTCTGGTTTTTCTCGCCTTCATCAAAATCTGGGGTTCCCAGCAGCAAGGGGCGGGACTTTCAGCTTCAACAGACTCAGTTATCCAATCTGAACAGAGGAGCTCCACCCACTCTGACTGCTGTCTCCACTGAACTAGAAGGTGTGTCTCAGGTAAGTACCAACGCCCCATCTATGAAAACTAGGCCGCAAATGTTGATGGAGTTAGCAGCCATGGCTAGATGGATTGCATTGATTAAAGAAAAAAAAAAACCACAATTACTTTTGTTTCTACTTGGAAACTGATTCTGGAGATTGTGTTTGAAGAGGGAAAAAAATGAAACTTTTTGTATTTTACTGATTAGATAGGTTTGTTGTCATAGAAATGGCTAGTTTATATTACTATGTACTGTAAAAATTAAAAGCTGAGTTTTGAATGCTATTATCTTATTCTACTGACCAGAAATCAGTGCCTTTTCTTTCTTTTTCCCTTTCCCCTACACTTTTCCCTTCCCTTTTTTCTCCCTTATTTTCCTACTATTTTCTTTTGTATTTTATATTATAAACTAATAATAAAAAAGAATCCTATGAAAATTAGAAAGCATCTCATTTTAAAGTTCTGTTGAAGGAGGGCAATTATTACTGTCTGTCTTTCTCTTTTCTTGTTATTCCCTCTTGTATCCAGACTGCTAAATTTTATTTTATCTCTGGGTCTGTATATTCGGTTGTATGGCCTCAGGGTTCAGGGAATATTACAAATAAGTCAAAACTTATTATTACAAATAAGTCAAAACCAGTTTCTCCAGAACATGATTGTTTTCAATATCTACTTTTTAAAAAAATCACTGGAACATATTCTAGTTGAAGACTATTTTTTTTTAAAAAAAAAATCAACACTTCACAATCCAAATTGTAATGTTTTGCAAGACTACAAGCCTGAATTTAATTTAGTGCATATTTTTTGTTCTATTAATCTTTCCCAACAGGAATACATTTTCATTTGTTTCTACACACAGAAATTGTTTTCCATTAAGTTACTTTCATCTTATTCTTTGATAGTTAGTGTTAAACTTGTGTTGTAGACATTATTACACTTTCAGGTCATCCTCCTGTGAAGCTTAATGTTGTATCTGCTAAAAGTTTAAATACATTTTAAATGATCCTTGCTCTTTTCTGAAAGATAAAGATTTTATTAAACAGATGGAACAGGAGATGGCAGAGGTTTTTTATTATTATTATTAATAGGGACTCGGTTATATTACTCTTTGCAATATGGAACACTACTAAAGAATTATCCTGTACGCTTCGTATCAAAAACAGCAATTCCATAAAGGGTTTTTTGTTGTTGTTGTTCTTGTTGATAAAAAAGGAAAACGTGAGGGGACTTCCTGTTTGGCACCGTAGGTGATGGCGGTGATCTTTACGATCACCAACCTCTGGATTATGTGGAATCGCTAGGACAGCTTAAATCTGCTGTCCAGCGGTTCGAAAAACCCCCTCTTCGGGAGAAGGAGAAGGGGTGAGCTGAGGGCAGAGGTTGAATTTCCCTAAAGCCCCTGAGAAAAAAGGGGTTTGAAGGGTTAAGTTCCCTCCAGCAACCCGAAGAGCTCCAGATCCGAGGATTCTTCTGCTTTGGCGGAACCAATCACCACGACCAAACGCCGAGATTTATTTTGGACAATAAAGGATTATACCGGACAGAACGAAAGTGGGAGAACTTTAAGCAAGTAGCCAAGCCGATTCCCCGATACTTTGTAACAAGCTTGAAAACAGCAAGAAAATGGAGGCGAATTGTTAACAAGTTAACGAGTGGAAGCGAAAGTGATACTTTCAGCGTGTGCCTCTGCAGTTGGTAATTTGCATGTTACTTGCTGCTTTAACTCTTTGCTGCCTGCTGATAGAATCTAGGAGATTTTTAAATACTGCTTTAAAAGACTGTGTTTCTCAGAAGTTAAGAAGATTTAAAGTGAATATTAAGTTGGAAATAAATAAATAAATAATTTTATAGAAGATGGCAGCCAAACAATTAAAGTCTACTGTAACAAAGAGCTCTGGAACTTTATCAGCTGGTGCCTCTCCAGCTCATACAGCAGAGACTAGAACATTGAATTTAGAGGCGTTACAAGAGAACTTAAAAGGCTTTATAGAAAAAATTTAAAGTTATAACTGATGAGATGTCTGAAATGAAAGAGCAGATATCAGAAATTCAAGTGGAAATAAAGAAGTTAAAGAAGGATTTGTAATGGCAGTACAAAGTTTGGCAACGAATGTGATTTTATTGGAAGAGGAGGTTGAAGTAATTAAGCAACATAATTCAAAATTAGAAAATAAAATGGATGAATTTCAAAGTAAAATGGAAAAGACAGAGGATGAAATAGTTTTGATACAATACAGAAATATGGAATTTGCTCTTAGAATCCGAGGTTTGAAAGAAAATAAGGAAGAGAATTTAAGGGAAATTTTTCTGAAGTATTTGCTGAGATATTAGCAGCTCGTCCAGCAGATGTGGCTTATCAAATTGAAAAATATATCGTGTGAATTCTTGGATAGCAAGGCAAAAAAAGTTGCCAAGGGATGTTGTTATTTATTTTACAAACAGAATAGTGAGAAATCAGATTTTGCAAGCTTCATATAAGGGGGAGAAGATTCAGATTGCTGGTCAAGATATCTTGATATTAAAGGAAATTCCACCAAAATGTTAAGGGCTAGGAAGGAATTTGCCTTCCTGGTGAATGAACTTAAAAAACATCAGATTGAATATAGATGGGATATTCCAACTGGTATAATAGTATATTATGCAGGGAAAGTACATCGTTTCAATACGGTTGGAAAAGCAAGAGAATTTTATGTTGAGGTATTAAAAGTTGGAAGTCTTCCCCCATTGGAAGCTAGAAGAAGGGAGGCTGAAGTGAAGGAAAGAGAAGTGAAGCAGGTACAAGAACAGATTGTGATGGAAGAAGATTTATTACAAGTGTTGGAAATACCTACGACGGGTTTAGATTCAAAAGAACAAAGGCTGACTAGAGCTGCTGCTAAACGCAAGGAACAAGAGATGAAGGTACAACAACAACTGGCAACTACTACAATGGAAACAGTGGGAGGAGCAAGGCCTAAAGTAAAATGTGATCTGCGGCTGGTGTTCCAAAAGTTTCCTTTGGCCGATAATGGCAATTAAACTATTATCTTGGAATGTTAATGGCCTGAATTCACCGCAGAAGAGAAGGAAAGTATTTCATTATTTGAAATAATTTAAAAATGACATTACCTGTTTACAAGAAACACATATTAGATTTTGTTAAATGTTGGAGATGCGATTGTGAAGATGCTACTTATTACCATATATGGTGGACTTGTAAAAAAGTTAAAGTATTTTGGATTAAAGGCTGGTGGATCATGCAGAATATTTTGAAAAAGAAGATTAAGTTTACTCCGCAGTTCTTTCTACTAGGAATAATTATGGACTATACAGCTATAGAGACTAAATGGATTTTGAACTTAATAACAGTCGCAAGACTTTTGATTGCTCAGTATTGGAAGAAAGAAGAATTACCTACAATCGAAGAATGGACAAAACAAAACAACAAATGGACACTCAAAGTATCAAATCTGGCAGAGATGACAAAAATCTCCGCTTACTTGAAAGACTATATACTAGAAAAATATATTTTAGAATGGAAAATGTGGATTGATTATATTTAAAATAAGTATCAGATAAAAAAAAAATATCGAATAGCATATGAGTAAATTTAGGAAATATTTTGTATTAGATATATTTTTGAAGGAGAGGGGAATTGAGAGTGTGACTAAGTGTGGTGTGACTAAAGATTATAATTTAGGAATTATTTTGGATTATGATTGTTAGTTTTGATACCCTGCATTTTGTTCTGGGAAGTCGGGGTGGGGGTGGGGGTAAGGGGAGGTAATTGGGGGTTTGGTAGAGATGGAGTGATGGTTAATGTACAGGGATTATTGAAGAAATATAATTAATGTAGGGTCGGGTCTGCATAGTTACCATTTTAGAACGGTGGGGAGGGAGAAAAGAGAGAGTAGGAGGTAGGAAAGAGGAGAAGAGGAAGGAAGAGGGATAGTAGAGGGAGAAGGAAGGTGTAGGGTGGAGGGAGGAGTGGATGTAGATAAGAGAAGGAGAGGAAGGTTTGGAAAGTAAAAGAAGGTAGAAGAGGGAAGAGTGTTAAAAAGGGTGGTGGTGACTGGGCAAGCCCGACTAATTGTATATAACTGTACATTGGATGAATTATTTGATATGATTGTAAAAATAAAACTTTTTATAAAAAAAAAAAAAAAAAAAAGGAAAACGTGAAATAACCATGTCTTTATACATCCCATCTGTTTCCTAATTCTGTTCAATATGAACTTGAACAAAAAAATGTACTTCCAAAACAGATTTTTTTCCCCTTCATATATTGCACAAGGCAATAGCACTGAAAAAAATGTGAGCAGTTTAATAAGTTATTTTCTACAGTTTTCTTCAATCTAACATTTTCTTAAAACCTGTTTAGGGTACAAAAGTGTTTAGATTAATCAACAATTTTTACTTTTTTCAACCAATTTTATCTTTTGCGTTGTTAATAGAAGATAAGATACATTCTTTGCTTTCAAAAAAAATGTTGCTTCTTTTAGGACTTTGAAACTGGAAGATTCCCAGTCTGATAATTTTCTAGTTGTATCATGTGAAAATAGTTTTTTTTCCTGATTTTGTTGTTGTTTTTACTTATGAAGTCATGTCCAACCCATCGCGACCTCATGGACAATGTTCCTCCAGGCCTTCCTGTCCTCTACCATCCTCTGGAGTCCATTTAACCTCACACCTACTACTTCAGTGACTCCATCCAGCCACCTCATTCTCTGTTGTCCCATTCTTCTTTTGCCCTCAATCGTTCCTAGCATTAGGCTCTTCTCCAGTGAGTCCTTCCTTCTCATTAGGTGGCCAAAGTATTTCAGTTTCATCTTCAGGACCTGGCCTTCTAAAGAGCAGTCAGGGCTGATCTCCTCTAGGACTGACCGGTTTGATTGCCTTGCAGTCCAAGGGACTCACAGGAGTCTTCTCCAGCACCATAGTTCAAAGGCCACAATTCTTTGGCACCCAGTGTTTCTTATGGTCCAACTTTCACAGCCATACATTGCAAGTGGGAAAACCATGGCCTTGACTATATGCACTTTGGTTGGCAGGGTGATGTCTCTGCTTTTTAGTATGCCATCTAGATTTGTCATAGCTTTTCTCCCCAGGAGCAAGTGTCTTACTATTTTATTACAAATATATAGCAATTTGTTTTATTTGAATTCTGTCTTTTAGTTTTAATAAGATATAAGTTAACCTAGGTATTTGCATGCTACACAAGGTGAATCCTATTATGTTTTCTAATTCTATGCTTATTTGAAAGACAAATATGATTTTTACATCTACTTTGGCTTATAGATTACATGGTGTTCTTCTAACTGTTTTGCATCCAACAGTTGGATTCATATAAGGCTGTCAAAGTTCCAATCACATCAGATTTAATTAATGTTCTTGCTTTAATTTGAAATAAACATGTCCCAGCAGATGCTGAGAAAGACTTTGATACAGTTTCTTAGAAATTTTTAAAGCTCTCCAAAGTTTTATATTTGGAATTAGTATGAGTTATTAGTAGTATTAATGGTGTATCTTCTCCTTGGTTGCATTATTAATGGTGGTTTTTAATAGTATGCTCTCAGCTTGATTAAATTTACAGCATGCCAAGGTACACAACAGGGATATATCTGTTTCCCTGTCTTTTTAGTTTGCTTTAGAATCTTGCCTTTTTAATTAGAAATTTTAAAAACATTAATGCAATTAAAGTAGGGAAGTAAAGTGTAAAATTTTGCTATTACCTGGTGATATCTAATGTTTTATAGTTAGAACAGTGATCTCTATTCCTTATCTCTTCCATTAAACCAGGATATGAGGTCTTATTTTTGGTGCTCTATAAATTCGTTGTTTATCAGGTTAAACTTCCTCTTAGTGAGTAATCTATTAATTGGAGTAATTCCAATTTTATACCACTGAGTCACAGTAATAGTTGAGGGGGGGGAGAGATAAGGTATAGAGTTTTCTCAGCTGGTAGATGTGTATTTATTTTGACTACATTGACAATCTATAGAAGATATAAAATATTAAATATTGTGGATCTTTCAGGCATGAGTGCTGACTAAAAGAATTATCATGCAGCACTGGAAGGAGAAATCTATGCATAATTTGTTGTGAATATTTGAAAAGCTTTTGTTTCAATAAAGGGGCAAGGAAGAGGATTTTCAAGTAATATAGTATTGCTTTTAGTTTAGTTTAATATTTTTCAAGTTTCTGTTTTATTAACTTTGCATATTTATTACCTATGCATATTTTAAGAATTAGATTCTGAATCCTGTACTCTCTGTACAGATTACAATCCTGTAATTTATTTCATTGTTATTGTTGTTGAATACCTCAGGTGTTTTGATTGAAATGCTGCAGATGCTTTAAATGAAACTTTTATTTTAACTTTAACTGAAATTAAAAAAACACACACTTTTGATGTGAAAAGTGGATATGGATATATTTAAAATCCAGCTCTTTGCTGGACATGTTAAAATAAAACCATAGACATGACTAAACTATGAATCACTGTGGTATCTAAAAAAGACAGATATATGAACAAAAAATAGAGAACTCTAGTAAAAATGCACATAGTCCATCTTCAGTGACCGTTTGAAGTTTGCAGTTACGGTCATAGTGTCCCAAGTCACTGCAACCATCAGAACTGTAATTGAGTCCTTTTATTTTGCTGCTCATTATCGTTTTCTTTTTTTTTTTCTTCCACCTTTTCCAACATTATGGACTTCTCGAAGCATTTAGGTTGTCACATAATCTGTCCAAAATATTCATGCCTTGAGAATTTCGATTTTTAATCGATGTAGTTCTTAACAAATGAACCAGCAAACATGTGGAAAACTCTTAAAAGTATCACCGGCTACAGCAAACCTCCTTCCCAGGCTGAAGGAAATCAACAACTGGCAGATGACCTGAATGTGTTTCACTGCAGGTTTGAAAGGAAACTACAGCCACCTATCTTCACAATCCCCATCTCAGACACACCAACAACAGCCAAATCTCCTACAGATGACCCCATCCCATTGGGTTTACAACTCCTAGTGATCGCAGGAAAGGAAGTGCAAGATCTATTTCACAGACAAAAGCCAGGAAAAGCTCCAGGCCCAGACAAGATAATTTCTTCTTGCTTAAAAGTCTGTGCTGACCAATTGGCCTCCATCTTCACCCGTATTTTCAATAAATCATTAGCGATGTGCTATGTTCCTTTTTGCTTCAAATGCTCTACTATCATCCCAGTGCGAAGAAGCTTACCATCAAGGAACTGAATGACTACAGACCAGTTGCTCTAATATCTGTAGTCATGAAAACCTTTGAAAGGCTAGTGCTGTCCCACTTGAAAACCATCATGGATCTGCAGTTAGACCCCTTGCAATTTGCATACTGAGCAAATAGATCAACGGATGATGCTGTTAATATGGCTCTGCACTACATCCTACAACATCTTGAATCTCCAAAGACCTATGCAAGGTCCTCTTTGTTGACTTTAGTTCAGCATTCAATACCATCATTCCAGACACCCTTCTAACTAAGCTAAACCAGCTACAGGTACCTGAACAGACTTGTAAGTGGATCACAGACTTGTAAGTGGATCACAAGCTTCCTAACAAACAGGAAGCAGCAGGTGAAGCTAAGCAGAATCACATCAGATAGCTATACAATTAGCACAGCCCCCCCCCAAGGCTGTGTGCTGTCCCCAATTCTCTTCTCTCTGTATACCAATGACTGCATCTCTAATGATCCATCTGTTAAACTACTGAAGTAATCAGTACTACGAAGAAATCTGCAGAGGAGGTGGAATAGCTATCTTTCATAAAAAGTCACTGAATCTAAAAAATGTTCAAGTTGCACATAAACTTGTATTCCTGAAACTATTGTATGCGACCTGTCCCTTAACACCACACTTCGATTCCTACTATGCTACAGAGCTCCTGACTATGACATTGCACATGGGAACATGTTAACCTCACTACTAACTTGGGCTACCTCTTGCCCATGTCCTCTCATCTTCCTGGGTGACCTCAATCTACCTCATATTAACTGGATAACAAACGAATGTACAACTGAACCCATCCATACTACCCTATACAACGCTGTCACAAATCTAGGTCTTGAACAACTAGTAACTAACAATACAAGAATCAACAACTGCCTTGACCTCATCTTCTGCAACAACACAAACTCAGTTTATGGACTACAAATAAAAGAACCCTTTTCCAACAGTGACCACAGCATGATAGATTTTTGTCTCAATATACGCCCTTACAAAAATCGTCATAATAATAGTACTCCAAACTACAATTTCAAAAAAGCCAACTATGACCTACCTCTCATTTCTTGACTGGCAAAATCTATTCTCATCCTGTATCACTGCTGAAGACTACTACAGAGTTTTCCTACTTGAAATCAATAGAATCATTAAACTCTACTACCACAAATCACCACAAAAATCAAGAAAAACAAATTACCCATATCAATAAAAAAGCTTCAATCCAAAAAAAAAATCCCTTTGGAGAAAAAACAAAAAGGGACATGTAGCTAATTTCAAAAACCGATACAGAGATATATGTAACCAAATAAAAATTGAATGCACCAATTACCACACCAAGCAAGAAGACGACCTTCTGCGCACAAATTCCAATTGTGCTTTTTATAATTTTGTGAACAACAAACTTAATGACTCGAGATCCATCCCACCACTAAAAGAATCTAATGGCAAAGAAAATAATGATGAAACAGTTAAAGCAAACCTCTTTAACACATTCTTCGACGCAGTCTTTGTTAACAGTAATGGCTCATACCTGATATTCCCCAACCGCACCAACAACGACCTAACACATATAGATTTCACTGAAGTAAATGTTGAAAAAGCTCTTCGCAAACTGAAACCATCCCTATCTATAGGACCTGATGGACTATGTACATACTTCTTAAAAAAGCTTTCCACTAATATAGCAGAACCCCTAAGCATAATCTTTGGAAAAGCCTTCACGACCAGTTCCCTTCCCAAACTTTGGTCACTAGCCATGGTCATCCCTGTCTTCAAAAAAGGAGACTCCAGCTTAGTTGAAAATTACAGACCAATCTCTCTATGCTGCATCACCTGTAAAGTTATGGAATCTATCATCAACCAATCCATTATCCTCCACCTAGAAACAAACAATCTACTCTCTAATAAACAATTTGGTTTCAGAAAAAAATTATCATGTAATTTACAACTTCTTCACTGCAAAAACATATGGACTACAAATCTTGATCAAGGCAAAACAATAGATGCAATTTACATAGACTTCTGTAAAGCTTTTGACTCAGTGGTACATGAAAAACTTCTCCTAAAACTAAAATTCTACCGCATCTCCGGACCCCTCCACAATTGGATAACAGCGTTCCTATCAAACAGACAACAAGTGGTTAAAATAGGCAGTGCCCTGTCAAATCCTGTTCCTGTCGATAGCGGCGTTCCCCAAGGCAGTGTTCTTGGACCAACACTCTTCATATTATACATTAATGATCTTGTGACCATATTAAAAGTAATTCTTTTCGCTGATGATGTCAAATTATTTAACACTACCAACAATACAGCTACCCTTCAAAAAGACCTTGACTTTGTGTCGGAATGGTCAAAAACTTGGCAACTCCAAATCTCAACCAGCAAATGCTCTGTCTTACACATTGGAAAAAAGAATCTAAACACTAAATACAAACTCGATGGACATTACCTTACAGATGACCCCCACGCTTTTAAAGACCTTGGAGTTTTCATATCCAATGATCTAAGTGTCAAAGCCCACTGCAACTACATCGCAGAAAAGGCATTAAGAGTTGTAAACCTAATCTTACGTAGCTTCTTCTCCTGAAACACTACACTACTAACCAGAACATATTAAACATTTGCTAGACCAATTCTTGAATACAGCTCGCCTGTCTGGAACCCATACCACATTTCAGACATCAATACAACTGAATGTGTCCAGAGATATTTTACAAGAAGAGTTCTCCACCTCTGAATACAACAAAATACCTTATGCCACCAGACTTGAAATCTTGGGTTTAGAAAACTTAGAACTCCCCCGCCTTCAACAGGACCTGTCTTTAACTCACAGAATCATCTATTGCAATGTCCTTCCTGTTAAAGACTACTTCAGCTTCAATCACAACAATACAAGAGCAAACAATAGATTTAAACTTAATGTAAACCGCTTCAATCTTGATTGCAGAAAATATGACTTCAGTAACAGAGTTATTAATACTTGGAACACACTACCTGACTCTGTGGTCTCTTCTCAAAGTCCCCAAAGCTTTAACCAAAAACTATCTACTATTGACCTCACCCCATTCCTAAGAGGTCTGTAAGGGACGTGCATAAGAGCACAAATGTGCCTACCGTTCCTGTCCGATTGTTTCTTTTCATTATATCCAATTAATATAGTTATGACATACTTATGCTTATATATATATGCTTATATATTATATAGTTATTTTCATGCTTTTGCTTATATATACTGTTGTGACAAAATAAATAAATAAATAAATAAATAATAAATAAATAAATAAATAAATAAATAAATAATAAAAGTTCACAGATGATACAACAGTGATCGGTCTCATTTGAGACAATGATGAATCCACAAACAAATGGGAGGTTGAATGACTAGCCTTGTGGTGCGACTGGAACAATCTAGAACTGAACACACTTAAAACCGTAAAAATGGTGGTAGACTTTAGGAGAAACCCTTCCATACTTCCATCTCTCACAATACTAGACAACATAGTATCAACAATAGAACCTTCAAATTTCTAGGTTCTACCATATCACAAGATCTAAATTGGACAGCTAAAATCAAAAACGTCATCAAAAAGGACAACAAAGAATGTTCTTTCTGCGCCAACTCAGAAAGCTCAAACTGCCCAAGGAGCTGCTGATCCAGTTCTATAGAGGAATTGTTGAGTCTGTCATCTGCACCTCTATAACTGTCTGATTTGGTTTTGCAACCCAACAAGACAGACACAGACTTCAGAGGATAATTAGAACTGCAGAAAAAACAATTGCTACCAACCTGTCTTCCATTGAGGACTGTATACTGCACAAATCAAAAAGAGGGCTGTGAAAATATTTACAGATCCCTCATATCTTGGACATAAACTGTTTGAACTCCTACCCTCAAAATGACGCTATAGAGCACTGCACATCAGAACAACTAGACACAAGAACAGTTTTTTCCCGAAGGCCATCACTCTGCTAAACAAAGAATTCCCTCAACACTGTCAAACTATTTACTAAATTTGCACTACTATTAATCTTCTCATCGTTCCCATCACCCATCTCCTTCCACTTATGAATGTAAGTTTGTTGCTTGTATCCTTACGATTTATACTGATATTGATTGTTTCCTTATTGCTTAATTGTAGCCTACGGCTATCATTAAGTGTTGTAACATTGTTAAATTCATACCCTATGACTATCATTAAGTGTTGTAAGTGTTGTACCTTGATGAAGGTATCTTTTCTTTTATGTACACTGAGAGCATATGCACCAAGACAAAATCCTTGTATGTCAATTCACTTGGCCAATAAAAAATTTCTGTTCTATTCTATTCTATTCTATTCTATTCTATGTATATGTATGCATATTTCGATCACATGCTATAATTTTAAATGTATCCCAAGGTAAGTCTCTACTTCTTGAGCCTCCTTCATACTAATATTCCTCCTCTACCCCAATAAAATTAGTTATACAAAATTAATTCTATGTTCATTTTTTCTTAAGGGATGTACAAGCTTCTGGACATCTATATATAGCCAGAATGCAGCCGTGCCAGATTATTTACTCCGGAGCTTCTTTGCAAAACTTTTATGTGCAATAAGCCTTGAAAAATAGGATGAATAATAGTAAATCATCATTATTAAAATATTCACTGTGAACTTGCTAGATAACTTGTTTGTTTGAGTGTGACAGCTGCAGCTGCTGCAGTCAACCTTTTAAGCTGGTGGACATATTGAAAATGTTATGATCAGGTTGAGAGAGGCTTACTTCTCCCAAAGCGATTATTATGTAGGTGTGACCATCAGAAACCACTATTTCATAGAAAGACACCCACTCTAGACACTCAGGAACCTCTCTACTAGATGAGATTTCTCCCCTTCTTACTACCACCACCCCTTGGTCTTTATTTCAAATACATTGAGCTGCAGCTATCTACAATAGTACAAAAATAAGATGCATTTTAGTAACTGAAGAAAATATTACAGGCTGCTGCTTGACTTTTCTTTTCATATTAGCTATCCATTATTTTTATTGTTAAAATAATACAAGTAATATAAAGTAAAATAATATAAGTAATTAGTTGGGACAGGAATGGCAATCAGCAGGAACACATGAAGAGTGTCTTCTAGAGGGAGATTGATGTCATAGCCATTATTTTAATCTGTCTTTAAATTATATCTTTGCTTTATCACACTTGTTTCATTAATATTACAGTTCTAATACATGCATACACACATACAGTATGACTATGCTTCTCTAGATTGAAATAGATAATTGTAATTGAAACATTAATTAAATAACTCTAAAGTGTCTCCTAAACTAAGAGGCGAAGCAGATGCAATATTTATTTTGTTAGGGTTTTGTTCTCTCTCTCTCCCCCCACATTGACTTCAAAATGGTCAGTACCTTCCTTCAGTTTTTCACTACAACAAAGACACTGAAGTATGCTGAGAGGAAGTGATTGGCTCAGAGTCACTCAGTCAGATTTCATAATTGAAGTAGACTCAAACCTGATGTCCTCCAATACCACATTTATATCTATACTAAATTAGCTCCTTTTCACCCATTTTCACTTTTTAGTCTCCATATTGTGTAGATAGTCCTTGACTTACAACTGACCTCTTATAGAAGTTATGATGGACCCTGGGGTACAACTCGCTTCTGAACTTGGATGGCCACTCTACACATGGCCATGTGATTGTATTTTGGTCACTCAACAATACTCTTCATTTACAGCCATTTGTTGTGTCCTGCACTCAGATGACCCCATTTTATGACATTTTTGCCAAAAGCTGACATTTATTTACACTTTTTTGTAAAAATGCCCAATAACGAACAATGGATTTACTTAATGATCATGGCATTTGCTTAAGAACCATGGTGGTTACTTTACAACTGCAGCATTTGCTTAATGACCATGGTAAAATCAAGCTGGGTATATAGGTGATCCATTTTATGACTATCACCATTTAAAACTATAATGGATAGGCTCCGTTATAGTCTTTTCAAGGGTTACCTGTATGAGTAAATAAGAACATTTATATATTACAATGTATGATAATATGTATCAAGAAACAATAGGCTTAATTCTGTTAAATGTATATCTCAATGTTGGGAATTGTATATTGTTATTGTTTGGATTGAAACATAAGCTTCTAAACCAGGGATGGCAAACCTTTTCAGCACCGAGTACCGAAAAAGTCGCACACGCGGCCACATGCTCGTCAGAGCCATACTCTGGAAAAGCCAAACTTCCAGGTTCTAGCTAATAATAATAATAATAATAATAATAATAATAATAATAATAATAATAATAATAATAATAATAATAATAATAATAATAATAATAATTTAATTTGTATACCGCCCTTCTCCCGAAGGACTCAGGGCGGTGAACAGGCAGAATAAAAATAACAATCAAATACACACAGTAAAGTAAAACACTAGTTAAAAAACTTATTTAAATTAGCCCAGATTTAAAAATACATTTAAAATCCCAAAAAGCTAATTAAAAATTTAAAACCCTAAAAACAACTAAAAATTCTATGCCAATCCTGCACGGATAAATAAATAGGTCTTAAGCTCGCGGCGAAAGGTCCAAAGGTCCGGAAGTTGGCGAAGTCCAGGGGGAAGCTCGTTCCATAAGGTAGGAGCCCCCACAGAGAAGGACCTTCCCCTGGGGGCCGCCAGCTGAAATTGCTTGGCTGACGGAACCCTAAGGAATCCCTCTCTGTGAGAGCGCACGGGTCGGTGGGAGGCAAACGGTGGCAGTAGGCGGTCCCGTAAGTAACCTGGTCCTAAGCCATGGAGTGCTTTAAAGGTGGTAACCAGCACCTTGAAGTGCACCCGGAAGACCACAGGCAGCCAGTGCAGTCTACGTAGGATTGGTGTTATATGGGAGCTCCGACCATCTCCCTCTATCACCCGCGCAGCTGCATTCTGGACTAGCTGAAGTCTCCAGGTGCTCCTCAAGGGGAGCCCCATGTAGAGAGCATTGCAGTAGTCCAGGCGAGAGGTAACCAGAGCATGAGTGACTGTGCATAAGGAATCCCGGTCAAGAAAGGGACGCAACTGGCGGATCAGGCGTACCTGATAAAAAGCTCTCCTGGAGATGGTCGTCAAGTGTTCTTCAAAAGACAACTGCCCATCCAGGAGAAAGCCTAAGTTGCGCACTCTCTCCATCGGGGCCAATGACTCGCCCCCAACAGTCAGCCGTGGTTGCAGCTGACTGTACCGGGATGCCGGCATCCACAGCCACTCTGTCTTGGAGGGGCTGAGCCTGAGCCTGTTTCTCCCCATCCAGACCCGCACGGCTTCCAAACACCGGGACAGCACTTCGACAGCTTCGTTGGGGTGGCTGTGATTGTCAGCTTGCATGCACAGCTGACGATCAGCTGGCCGGTGGGCATGTGCAGGCCAGTTTTTGGCACTGCCGCGCACACGAAAAGATCATGCTCTGGAAAAGCTGAGTTTCTGGGTTCCATCATGCATATGAACCCGACAATCAGCTGGCTGGTGCGCATGTGCAGGCTGGTTTTTGGCACTGCTGTGCATGTGAAGGACAACTGATCGTCATACATGCATGTGCACCAGAAACCCAGAAGGCAAACATGCAAGGCAGCGCGTGCCAGGTGACATGACTTTGTATGCCACTTTGGGCACGCATGCCATAGGTTCACCATCACGGTTCTAAACTCTACTGATTGGGAACAGGATACAGGATAACTTCTACTGAAAACAACAGCTGCAGGAACCAGCCATTTGGGCAAATCATAGATGTTTTCTTCATGAGACAAAGTTTTAATAAATGTTGATTTCTTGTAGGCATCACTGAAATGAGGACTCAAATCACTGAATGAGTCATCCAGTTTAAAATGAAAATGCTGGTAGCTATAATTTAGAATAGGTTTTGTAGCACCTATTGTCTTTGGCATATTTTCCTATAAATAGTTAGCTGCAAAACATATGTTCCAGAAATAAAAGTCAAAGGTATTATTTGCTTTAATTATCAGGCTTAGCCATTATTGGTAGAATTTAATCACAAAGTTGATAGGCATTTTGAGAACAAGTTAATATGATGGCCATTCACCTCATTGGTGGGATGACAGCATATTTCCCCTATGCAAATTGGAAGGATTCAAACTTGACATGCACCTTATGTTCTGCTAGCCCTTTGTACATATCTTGTTAGAAGCAAAATAGCTAATTTGCTCTAAGTACATAAAAATTGGAATTAAATTAAACTGGTTCTTGATACTGTTATCTTGTATATATTGCTCCCTGAAAAAGTACAAGCACTGCTTTGCAAATTTATGTATTTCTGCATGTGATTTGTAAGGCCAGCAACTCATAAATTGTAACTCTGAGCAACTAACGTAGAATTAAAAACACAGAAAAATAACCAGTAAACATAAAAATGCAAACCAGAGGATAAAGCAGCTTAGTTCAATCTGTTCTCAAAATCTTCACAATGTGGGATTATCCAGTACTCTGGTCCAAAAGCTCAGGGAAAATTAGTTTTCCAGGCTTTGTGGAAGGCCAGTAGGATTAGGGACATGTGAATTTTGGGGTGTATTTTGTTCTAAAGGGTAAGTATCACAGCAGAGAAGACAGTGCTTGACCCCATTAGATAGCATAGTTTCATAGAAGGGACTGAAAGCATTTCCACTCTGTTGAATCTCATAAAATGAATGAAAACAATTTGAGACAGGTAGTTCTGCAAATAATCAGCCATGTACCATGAAGAGCTTCTCATGTTGAACAGAATCTAGAAACCTACAGGGGAACAATGAAGTTTACAAAATACGGATGTTACATGGCCCTATCATGCGCCCATAACTGCTCGCATTGCTGCATTCTGGAACAATGGTAGCTTTCAGATAGTCTTCAAGGGCAGCCCCTTGCAGTGTGTGTTGCTATAATACAATAGTGTGTTCCACTTACCTTCGCTACCAGTTTGCTCATGCATGGCGCTTCTGGGCATGTGCAGAGCATCTGTGATGACATACGTGTGGGTGGATGGAGCCTCCTGCTGCCACCACAACCGGTTTGCCCGAACTTGAGCGAACCTGTAGAAACCCACCACTGGTATAATCCATTCAACAGGTGATCAAGGTATGAGTAATTGTGAGATGGGCCTTATGATTGCGCTTCAAGGTTTTGGTTACCACCTTCAAAGCGCTCCATGGCTTAGGGCCCGAGTACTTACGGGACCACCTGCTGTTACCTTATGCCTCCCATCGACCCATACGCTCTCACAGAGAGGGTCTTCTCAGGGTGCCATCTGCCAAGCAATGCCGGCTGGCGGCCCCCAGGGGAAGGGCCTTCTCTGTTGGAGCACCTACCCTCTGGAACGAACTTCCCCCCGGTTTGTGCCAAATATCTGACCTTCGGACCTTTCGCCGGGAATTAAAAACTTATTTATTTATCCAAGTGGGACTGGCCTGATTTTTAAACTTTTTAAATTTTAATCTTTTGTACTTTTATATGGGGTATTTTAGGTTGTGTCAATTGATGGTTTTAAATTCGGCCATTATTGAATATGTATTTTAAATTGATATTTTAACTTTGTATTCTTTATTGTTTTTATCTTTGGCTGTACACCGCCCTGAGTCCTTCGGGAGAAGGGTGGTATAAAAATTTAAATAAATAAATAAATAAATGATTGATTTGTGCAAAAGTTCTGATAGTCGTGACTCCTGTTTACCTTTGAAATAAGAGTTGAGAGACCAAGAGTAACCTCAAATTATATGCTCCTTTTGTCTTGAGAAGCTGGAGAAGAAAAGTCCCAAAATCTGGGAGATCCTAAAACCAAAACTGCTCAGTCTTGTTTGGGTTACGTCAAAGACTGTTCTTCTTCATCCACTCCATCCCCCAACCTCTAGATACTTGAAAAAGTCATTTACAACATCAGTTGGTGATCCCGGAGTATAGAAGTATAACTGAGTCTCATCAGTGCAGTGATAAAGTTTAATTCCCATTGACAGATGGCCTCACCCACAGACTTCATGTAGATATTAAATGAGAGCGCATATGAGAGCATAAATGCTATCAAAGGCTACAGAGAGATCAAGGAGGACTATGATGAATGCTCTAGGTAATTAATTTCCTCCAATCCCTACTGGAGCTGCAAACTACCTTCCCAACAAGCTTCTTCGAAAAAGAAATGTTGAAGAATGTTGTTGGATATACTGTATGGGTAATTTCTTAGGGAGAGGACAAGCCACTACCTCTGTAAACTATCCACTTCTTCAAGGATTCATTCACCATGCTTGGAGCTAAAAAGCAGGATCCACAAGCAGAAAGAATCCACATAGGTATAATCCAATTCAGGATGATGCCTCCTTATTTCAAGTAGCAGTTAAGTCTCAATTAAACCATGAGTCAGAGCTCTTGGGAACTACCACAAATTCCTTTTGAACCCTAACTGGGCTCATTAAATGCCTAGGGCAGACTGATGGAATAGATCCTGTAGTAGGAAGTGACTGGAGCAAATTCTAAGTCTAACAGACATTGACCTAATTGCGACAAGGGAGACAGGACAACCCTGGTTCCAGCTCAACATCAATAATTCCTGCTCTGAGACAAAAACAGAAATGTAACTGCTGATGAGAGTTGGTCCCCAATAACCTGGTTTGAGTGTATGGTTCTCATGATGGGGACCATGCTTGAATTCATTAGTGGCCTTTGACCTCATACTGTCAGAAGGCAGATTAAACTTCTGCAAAAGACTGCCATCACTTCAATAGAGACGATCAGCCCTGTGTAGCTTCATCCTAATCAAATCTGGATTTACATTTTCTGCCTGATCGCACACATAGGCATCTACTTGGAAACCTTGTTCATGTTCAGGCATTGCTATGTTCAACTCAAGATGTGAAAATCCCTCTCCTGTCCAAGTTGCAGTGATGGCATCACTAACAAGCATCTTTAGTACCTAGGATACTATCTGCAGCAAACATCTTTTATGTATACAAAAAAAAATAAAAAATTGCCAGAATCCTGCAGTATAAGAGCTCGTTAAAAAAAGAAAAGTGTGTTCCCAAAGAAAATAACAAGAAGGAACTTCCTAAAAAAGTAGCTAAGAAGGCTAAAAAAAGAGTGAAGAGGACAGCAGTGAAGCAGCAGAGCAGCAGTTGAAAAGTTTTTCAGAAGAGTAACAAATATTAAACAATCATTTGGGCGAAACACTAGAAAACATGCAAGAAGCTATCAGATTAGAAGCTCCATAGCAATTTTACATATAACCAATTCATTAAGCTCCAAATTATTTTAAATAAATAAGTAAATAAATAAATCTGATTTAGAGTTTTTGCAAAGCTTCCCATTCTCTCATATATAATCAGAATCTCTAAATAAATATAAATATAAACTGTTGATCGGTTTATGTTTCTTGTGGCCCAAATGAGACTGGTTCATTTCTATAGGCCCAGCTTGACCCATCTCTATAGAACCCCAATTAAAACCAGCACTTTGAATTGAACCTTCAAACAATTAACAATCCAAATCATTTAACACAAGCATAATTTTTGAACAAAAATCATTTTACACCAAATAAATGGATTGATAAATAGACAGTACAGTTTCTTATATGGGGCTTGTTTATTATCTCTAGACTTATTTCATCTGCAAATTCTCTTGAATTGCAGTTGAGACACTAGAAGGCATAGAGGCTCCCTGAATTTTACATGTCTGTGCTATCAATAAAGGAAAATAAGAAAAAGCATTTCTTTGATTAAATGTAAGATTCCACAAAACCAAAGCAGACTGTATTTTTACTAACTGCTCCCTTTTTAGGATGTCATTTGCAAGTCTAAGAAGGAGTCTTAGTAACAGAAGGGAAACTAAGGTAGGTTCAGTTTATACAAATAAATTAAAACATTCTTTGAACAGTTGATAATAAAATTCTGCAGCCCAGTGAATTCTATATACGACCATGCATTTATCAACTGAAATTTTACTTCACAATAGAAGCTTTCTCTCTATTCTTCTTCCAATTAATTTTAAGTACAGATAGGACTAATACCAATGAGCATTGGTGTGCCATGATTATAAAATCATAAAAACAAATAGTGCCTGCTGAGCTGTAGCTTAAATTACTGCCTTCCAATTCACATTTCCTATTTTGACATTATATTTTATTGCACAAGATAAAACAATTATTCATGAGTGCAAATGCTTGGAAAATTGGGCATAGTTGACTAAGCATCATTTCCTAATCTATTTTCTACCATAGCCACAAATTCAGAAAGATGAACTTTGCAATTTAGAAAAAAAAAACCAACTTTCTTTCCCCCCCTCTCCTTTACAGTTTTTATCGATGAGCACTTATTCTATTTATTCTTTACCTTTTAACAAAATTTGTTCTTAAATATCTGCTGATGGAAATTGACTTCTCATAGAAAATGTATACATTATTCTTGCACGCTACTTTAACAACCACAATCATCACTACAACAACAACAATGAAGTAGAGATGTTCTCAAGTCAAGCTAAACTTGAGATTTTAAGGACATATTCAGTTTTCCTTAAACTGATAAAGAAAATGATTTGCTAGTACCTTCTATCAGGATTCTTTCAACTTCCCAATCTAACAGTATTAGATGCCCGTGGTGTTCCATCTAAGCACTAACTGAATCCAATCTTAGCTTCCAAGCTTGGACAAGATTAGACAGGAGCTGCAGAAAAATGCTTCTGAAAATATGAATCCCTTACAAAAATTCTGAATTATTTTTAGTATGACAACTACAGCAAAATCTATAGGTCTTATTTTTCTGATATTTGGTTAATCTGATTTATAATCTAAGCGCTGACCTAGAGGAAAAGATGTTCACCTCCCACTCAGAAGCTCAATCCTAGGCAGTGACAGAAGTTTCTTTATCAGGGCATAAAGAGAAAATGTTTGCCGAGAACTCTGCATAGGCATCAGGAAGGGAATCTGACAGTAAATACTGAGCTCCATTCAGTCGCTCCAACTCCACCCCAATAAAAGGGATTACAGGATCATAAAAAGAAAAAAAACCTGACTTTGAAATGGAACTCAAAGAGAGATCAGTATGTATGTTTTGTTTTGTTTTGTTTTGTTTGATTTGTTTTGTTTTGAAATGTGGACTGTATTTCAATATCATATACTTCTTGAACTAAATACAGCATTGTTTGAAATTCATGCTGTTCAGTTTTTATTCGTGTATCAATATTTATACATGTTAGTAAAAATGTTCATAAAGATGGATGGTAGAGAAAACTAATTGCAAATAATTTATCTCTTAGAGTAGTGATGCACCGAAAAGCGTATGTTGGGAGAAATGTACAGAGAAGTGGGTACAAATTGTCATGCATATTTCTTTTAACAAAAAATGCAGAGACAGAGTATGTGAGTTCAGAAAACTTCAAATTCTGGGCTCTTGACTTTCACTAACTTTATGGACACAACCACACAGTTTTAATTCTAACTGTTTAGAAAAAATTGCCATTGCCTTCTTCCAGGAGGTTTCTTGGTGCACAATATGGAAGAAATGTTTTTGTTATAAGCACTATTTTTTAAAAAAATAATAATATGATGTCAAAATGTTTAAGTACTGTATGTTTCGGTAGAACAAGACTCAAAATGTTCTAAGGGTTTAGGTCAAAGGAAACAATGGGAGTACAGAAAAATCTTCTTGCTATATAATTTTGAAATCAGGAATAGTGATGCCAACATATATTAGTGGGGGTTTTTTAAATCACTATTTTAATAATTTCACTGTTAAAATATTAACCATAATCCAGGTCATCTCCTGTCATGAAACTGAAACAAAAACCAGCATGTGGTGATGGAGGGCCTTTGGTACTTTTTGATTTTTAAACCATATGGTTGTCATTCAAAATGCCTCAAATAATTAAAGGAGAAGGGTGGTTTTGGAACTCATCATACTCCAAAGGAATTACACGTTACACACGTCATGCTGTGATAAATGACAACTGTTATGACAGGCAAGATTTATTTAGGAAGAGAGATAAATTTAGGCATTCCAAAATGGGAATACACATTTCATGAAATTTTATTTTCAAGGACATTGCCAGATCTTAGGAAACAGGGTATTTCAGGTATTTCAGCATAGTCCATTTAGAAAAAATGTTTTTCCCTTGAAGGATCTATCATGCTAAAATATCAGGGAAGCAGAAAAAAGTGTGTGTGTGTTGTAAGGGATATTCTGGCTCAGTGGCTAAGATGCTGAGCTTGTCGATCGGAAGGTCAGCAGTTCAGCGGTTCAAATCCCTAGTGCTGCGTAATGGGGTGATCTCCTGTTACTTGTCCCAGCTTCTGCCAACCTAGTAGTTACAGGCTTTTGTATTAATTCCTGCAGTATATACTCTTGTAGTATATATTCCCCTGGAAAATGTATATGATAAAATGGAATCAATTTGCATGCATTTTATTATAAAGAATCCAAGACTTTCAACATTACAATTTTGTATACTGGGCTTTCTCAGAAAACACGGAAAAAATCTCAAATAAGGGTTCAAATAAGGTCAAACCTTAAATGATGGTAGCTGTAGAGTCAACTCAAACAATTAGAAATAGGTGGTTCTTAAAATATTTCTATCTATCAATTTCCACTCTCTTCATTCAGTAAATTTAGCTTCTATGTAACATCCCCAAGTAATAATATTTGTAGTCTTTTTACAGGTACACCCTGCTGTCTGAGAAAAAGCAAGTTCATCTGATTCAAGTAATAGTAAAAATGTCTTGCAAAGTATTTTGCGGTGACAGATCTTCTATGTAAATGTTATTTGCCAAAAACATTTTACATTTGCAATAGATTTTAAAATTCAAGCAGAATAGCAGGCTTGGATGAAAACATTTTTTTTTCTTTAAAACTTGCCCCTTTTCTTCTGGGAGCTTCTGTGTACAGGTAATCTTCAACTTATGACCACAATTGAGTCCAAAATTTATGTTCCTAAGTGAAACATTCGTTAAGCTAGTTCCACCCTATTTTATTATCTTTCTTGCCACAGTTGTTAAGTGAATCACTGTAGTTGTTACATTAGTAATAAGATTGTTAAGTGAATGTGGCTTCCCCTTTCATTTTGCTTATCAGAAAATGGCAAAAGCTGATCACATGACCCTGCAACCATCATAAATATGAACCAATTGCTAAGCGTCTGAATTTTGATCATGTGACCTTGGGGATGCTGCAATGGTCATAAGGGTCCTTGAGTCATAAGGGTCCTTGAGTGGCGCAGACTGCTAAATAGTCTGTTATAAACAACAGCTGCCTGCAATTACTGCAGGTTCAAGTCCCACCAGGCCCAAGGTTGACTCAGCCTTTCATCCTTTATAAGGTAGGTAAAATGAGGACCCAGATTGTTGGGGGCAATAAGTTGACTTTGTATATAATATACAAATAGGATGAAGACTATTGCTTAACACAGTGTAAGCCGCCCTGAGTCTTCGGAGAAGGGCGGGGTATAAATGTAAATAAATAAATAAATAAATAAAAATAAATAAATAAGTATGGAAAAATGCTCATAAATCACTTTTTTCAGTTCTCAGTAACTTTAAACCCTCACTAAATGAACTGTTGTAAATCAAGGACTACCTGTACTTTGTGTTTTAAAGTCAATTTAGCATTTAAAGATGTCTACAAAAATCAACCAAATGTACTGTCAAGTTTTAAAATGGATCTTCTGCCAATTGATATTATTTATTTATTTGTTTATTAAATTTATATTCCGTCCATCTCATCATTGTGAGGACGTAGATTAAATTATTGTAAATAGATTACATGTTTCTTCTTCTGAAATTAGCTATGCATTTAATTCATCATTTACCCAGCCGCAGCCACCAAGATTGACTTGGGTTTAAAACAAGGGGATTTCTAAGCTCCATTTCATATTTTGTGCATCTGTGCCAAACTAATGACTTCTCAAAATTGTGAGCATCGTATGCTCTTGATTCAATAATAAGGAAAAATTATTATTACTGGTTACTGAAGTAAGTTATGGTATCTCTCTCCCAAAGCAAAGCAAGAAAAGAATTTACCTACTGAAAGACCTTCCTCACTACATAAAGGCACAAAATGGATCTCATTCGTTCCTTGCTGCTCTACTAAATTTCATATAAAAGCAATGAGAAAAGTAATATTGCTTTCCTGCCTTCATAAAAGCTTTTCCTTGCTAGCTCTTTTGATTATGTTTTCTCTGAGGAAAGAAATTGGAGCCACATCCATAACGATGAGTTTCATTTCACTTTGCAGAGTGCAGCTATTTGGAAATGAACAGAATTAGGACATTCTAACTTGAAGCCTTCTTGTGTAGCAAGGTGGCCTCATGGTACAAGTTCATCATTGGTCTCATGTACCACTAAAAGTGCTGTTAAAGCCCTGAAGGGCCCAGTACCAGGCTATCTGTGTTTGCCTATTAGTTGTTGTATGTAAAATATTTATTGTGTTGAGAGCCACAAAGATGTTTTCAAGCACATCCTGGATATGTATTTATTCCACATTCTCAATATGGATAATCTAATATAATGATTTTGTAATCTACATTAACCTTGACTGTATCATATCATAAATATCTGCCCAAATCTCAGATCAAAAAGATTCCCTATTTTTTTAGAGAGTTTTTAAATGAAAAAGTAAGTATTGAAGAAAAATATAATGCCCTTGGAGTTAGAAGGATATGATTCGAGATTTGGATGGCATCGGCATGGGTTTTTATGGTATGATAAAGTCAATGTTAACATAGATTTCAAAATTTTTTATGTTTAGATATACCATATTGGGAATATGGGATAGATACTAGTCTTCTATTTCCCAGCAACACTCATTCTGTCATCCAAACCAGTGATGAAATCCATTTTTTTTACTACTGGTTCTGTGGGCGTGGCGTCGCTTGGTGGGCATGGCAGGGGAAGGATAATGCAAAATCTCCATTCCCACCCCACTCCAGGGGAAGGATAATGCAAAATCCCCATTCCCTCCCCACTCTGGAGCCAGCCAGAAGTGGTATTTGCCAGTTCTCTGATCTGCTCAAAATTTCCACTACAGGTTCTCCAGAACCTTTCAGAACCTGCTGGATTTCACCCCTAATCCAAACCAAACAGCAAGCTGCAAAATACAATTTCAAATCAGGTAAATTGAGTTCTTTTCTTTTCTTTATATCTTGTAACATCTCACAGTTTAGTTGTGACTGCACTGTCTCTAGTTTTGAGAGTGCCTGAAAACTTCACTTGATGCATCAGCATGGTTACTTATTCAAGCATAATAATAACATTGTCATATTGAGGGAGAGGCATCAGATGCCAATAGTTTTCTGGGTGTAGTATAAAGTTTATTTTTATTTTCAACTGTAATGTTTTTATTATTACTATTTCCCCTGAGTCATCTCTGATTGAAAGTGTTATTTATTATTATGGTTCATTCCACAATCAACTGATGTTAGGAATGGATTGACATTTTAATTTTTGTTGTTGTTTTGGTTGTTGTTATTTAAGATTTAGTCTTAAATTCGATTTGCAGTTTGGGACTGATAAAAACTTAACAGTTCAAGTCCTAACCAAGGACCTAAGAGTTGTTAAGGTAATGTTTGAGTATATAGATGGTGGTGGTATTATTATTACTATTACTATTTTATTTACACAAAATGACAGTATACACAGCAAACGAGATAACTATGCTGGATTTCGTATCACAGATCACTAGTCAAACACTTCCCAAGCGTTTAGGACTGCATGATGTATCGGCAAATTATGCGAGCAGATCCCAGTAAGGTGGCCTTCTGCAGCTGACCAATGGTGATCTTGGCAGCGCTAATTGCTTTTAAGTGCTTGCCTAGGTCTTTAGGTACAGCTCCCAGTGTGCCGAGTACTTCTGGAACCACCTGCACTGGTTTATGCCAGAGTCTCTGCAATTCGATTCTCAAATCTTGATATCTGGTGACTTTTTCAAGTTGTTTCTCATCAATTCTGCTGTCACCAGGTATAACATGTCAACTAGCCACACTTTTTTCTTTTCCACAATCGTAATATCCGGGGTATTGTGTTCCAAAACTTTATCAGTCTATATTCGGAAATCCCACAGTAGTTTTGCATGCTCATTTTCAATCACCATTTTAGGCTTATGATCCCATTATTTTTTTATTATTATTATTACTATTATTATTATTCATTAAATATGAAACTCATATTTAATATTCAATTATTTAATTTAATATTTAATTATTAATTTTATTAATTATTATTAATTAATTATTAATTAATTATTAATTATTAATAATATTGATTATTAAATTATTTTTAAATCATATTTAATATTCATTAAATATGAAACTCAGTCAACTGAACATTCAAAAATGCATCACAAATACCATTGACTGGTGCTAATGGTTGATACGGGTAGCTGCCAGCGTCCTAGGTATCAACCAAATACATCATCATCACCATCATCATCATCATCATTATTATTATTATTATTATTATTATTATTATTATTAATCGCACAGTGAGCCAGATGTTCAGACCGAGTTTCATATTTTTGTCTATCTATCAAGTCCTTACCAAGGACCTGGGATAGGCAAATCTGGATGATGATGATGATGATTACATTTTATTGCTAATTATTAATAATATTTGTATTGTTATCTATGTATTCTCTCGATTCTTGGAAGCCTTGGTTCTGTGTTTCCTTGAAGTAGCTATGTACATATCTTAAATAAAATAAAGAGATTGTACCTTTTATTTGGTTTGGTGGATCACACTGTATACTATTCTATAGAAGGTTTACAGACTAGAATTTGCATTTTAATTACACACTTAGCTTTCAAATGCAGGAACTGTGTATTACCTTTATACTGTATAACACAAGCTACTTAATGATAAGTGCTGAACAAACAAAGAACAAGACATGTCCTTTTCTAAAGAGATTAGAACCTTTTACTGTGAAATGGCACATCCTTTTCATTTCAAAGTAAACTCAATATTTAGGGGATGGATTGAATTTAGCCCCTTTCTATTCTGAAAATAAGTAAGCCTATTTTCTTAAATGTAAAGAAAAGCTATGCCCATTGTTTAAAACATCCTGTGCAGTCATGTCTGTCTTAATACTTTGGAGGACAGAAGCCTGAAGAAAGCTAATCCAATACGAAGTAGTATGTGTGCTTTTTAAACAATTATGGGCCAAAAAAATGTCCTTTCTCCAATTATAATATTGATCCTTTACATATTGGCTTTGTTCATTTCATTTCATTTTACTCCCCCACTTTATTGCAAATGCCCAATGAAACTTATTTAAGGTCTTCATTCTTATACACAGAGAGAGAGAGAGATGCACACAAATCCTCTATAAGTAATGGATAGATTAGAATCTGATAGTAGGTCTTTTTGTGAGTTGTTTTAAAGCAGCAAAGAAAAACTGAGTATATGTAGTAGTGGCTTAGCGTAAATGTGTAGATGAAGAACACTGAAGCAAATATTTATAGGTTTCACATTGTTGGTATTAGATATGAATATGAAATAGTGTCTTGGGGGGGATATTTGCATGGGTCTGCTGGCCATTTTTTTTAAAAAATTCCTGAAATGCAATCATGCAGATATAGGTTTATACTTGTGTATAATCTTATTATTCCATAATTTTGCATCTGGCTTCAACTTCCTAAAATATTTTCCTGACCCATAGCCTATAAATCTTATCTCTCTCCAAGGTCTAAGCTTCAGCTATGAGTTCCCCCTTAAGAGTTGACCCAGTGTGAGATCTTTTCTAAATTAATATATTAAAAAACCTATTTAATGAAATCTAAAACACACTCTTAAAAGAAATCTTAAGGACTAGTTATGCAAATTAGTCTTAAACTTGGCAATTTTTTTCCTCTTACTTTTTTATCCATTGATCCATTGATTCAGCTTCTTTGAAGATTACTTTTTTCTAAGAAACACAAATTATAAATATTAAATATAAAGACAAATATATACAAATATAAAAGTTTTCTTTAATTCATTGATGTATATCTTCTAAATATAAAAAAAATAACATTATGCATGTTATTGATCAAGTGTGTAAAAATGCTATGACTATTTGTTTCTAAATATATTTTTGTTGCGTGAGCACACATAGAAAAAAACTTCATTCTTGCTCAATATTATAACAGTATTATAACATTATATTATATTAACAATATGATAACAATATTATAACACTTCTAACAGTGACATTTTCTTTCTGCTGAAAATCATATGTCTCCAACTAAATTATTTTTGTTTTATATACAGTGCTATGGACTTTTGACCTTTCTTTCACTTTTATTACTTAATAGACTATTTCATTTAACAAATAAAAAGAGAAACACCGCATCAGTCATCAGACATTAGGGTGCAGTGCAGTCCAGCTTTAACAATGATGCTTGCCTGTTATTTTGATGACTCCTATTTTGGTGAAAATGTAGAAATCTAGCTTTTTTATATGCTATGAAATACCTCATTTCACTTCCTCTGTAATTAAAGCCATAAAACCAATAATTAAATCAGTGAAAACCTGGACGGAGGAATCAGAATTAAAGCTACAGGCATGTTTTGACTGCACTGATTGGAATATTTTTAAAGATACCTCTGCAGACCTGGATGAACTCACAGATACTGTAACATCATATGTCAGCTTCTGTGAAGACCTATGTGTACCTACAAGGAACTTGCGAATACACAGTAATAACAAACCTTGGTTTACACCTAAACTTAAGCAGCTACGACATTCCAAAGAGGAAGCCTACAGAAAAGGTGATAAAATGCTGTACAATCAGGCCAGAAATGCACTAACAAGGGAGATAAGAGCAGCAAAAAGAAGCTACTCTGAAAAGCTAAAGAATCAATTTTCAGCAAATGAACCAGCAAACATGTGGAAAACTCTTAAAAATATCACCGGCTATGGCAAACCTCCTTCCCAGGCTGAAGGTAATCAACAACTGGCAGATGACCTGAATGAGTTTTACTGCAGGTTTGAAAGGAAACTACAGCCACCTATCTCCACAACCCCATCTCAGACACACCAACAACAGCCAAGCCTCCTACAACTGACCCCATTTCATTGGGTTCACAACCCTAGTGATCACAGAAAAGGAAGTGCAGGACCTATTTCACAGACAAAAGCCAGGAAAAGCTCCAGGCCCAGACAAGATAACTCCTTCTTGCTTAAAAGTCTGTGCTGACCAATTGGCCCCATCTTCACCCATATTTTCAATAAATCACTAGAGATGTGCTATGTTCCTTCTTGCTTCAAACGCCTACCATCATCCCAGTGCCAAGAAGCCCACCATCAAGGAACTGAATGACTACAGACCAGTTGCTCTAACATCTGTAGTCATGAAAACCTTTGAAAGGCTAGTGCTTTCCTACCTGAAAACCATCACGAATCCACTTTTAGACCCTTGCAATTTGCATACCGAGCAAATAGATCAACAGATGATGCTGTTAATATGGCTCTGCACTACATCCTACAACATCTTGAGTCTCCAAAGACCTATGCAAGGGTCCTTTTGTAGACTTTAGTTCAGCATTCAATACCATCATTCCAGACATTCTTCTAACTAAGCTAAACCAGCTACAGGTACCGGAACAGACTTGTAAGTGGATCACAAGCTTCCTAACAAACAGGAAGCAGCAGGTGAAGCTAAGCAAGATCACATCAAATACCTGTACAATTAGCACAGGGGCCCCCAAGGCTGTGTGCTCTCCCACTTCTCTTCTCTCTGTATACCAATGACTGCATCTCCAATGATCCATTTGTTAAGCTACTGAAGTTCGCAGATGACACAACAGTGATTGGTCTCATTCGAGACAATGACGAATCCGCATATAGACGAGAGGTCGAACGACTAGCCTTGTGGTGCAACCAAAACAATCTGGAACTGAACACACTCAAAACCGTAGAAATGGTGGTAGACTTTAGGAAAACCCTTCCATACTTCCACCTCTCACAATACTTGACAACACAGTATCAACAGTAGAAACCTTCAAATTTCTGGGTTCTATCATATCGCAAGATCTCAAATGGACAGCTAACATCAAAACATCATTAAAAAGGACAACAAAGAATGTTCTTTCTGCGCCAACTCAGTAAGCTCAAACTGCCCAAGGAGCTGCTGATCCAGTTCTACAGAGGAATTATTGAGTCTGTCATTTGCACCTCTATAACTGTCTGGTTCGGTTCTGCAACCCAACAAGAAAAACACAGACTTCAGAGGATAATTAGAACTGCAGAAAAATAATTGCTACCAACTTGCCTTCCATTGAGGACCTGTATACTGCACGAATCAAGAAGAGGCCGTGAAAATATTTGCAGATCCTCGCATCCTGGACATAAACTGTTTCAACTCCTACCCTCAAACGACGCTATAGAGCACTGCACACCAGAACAACTAGACACAAGAACAGTTTTTCCCGAAGGCCATCACTCTGCTAAACAAATAATTCCCTCAACACTGTCAGACTATTTACTGAATCTGCACTACTATTAATCGTTTCATAGTTCCCATCACCAATCTCTTTCCACTTATGACTGTATGACTATAACTTGTTGCTGGCAATCCTTATGATTCATATTGATATATTGATCATCAATTGTGTTGTAAATGTTGTACCTTGATGAACGTATCTTTTCTTTTATGTACACTGAGAGCATATGCACCAAGACAAATTCCTTGTGTGTCCAATCACACTTGGCCAATAAAATTCTATTCTATTCTATTCTATTCTATTCTATTCTATTCTATTCTATTAAACAGGTATAGAGAAGTACAGAGTCACTGCTAGTTGAATGGTATATAAGTTTAATAAATATACAAAGTGAAATAATATTAAATATTTAAAAGCTATAGCATTTACAGATGAAAATATGACAAAACATATTTCTTCTATCTTCCCTCCAGCCTTGGTGGCTATTTGGGTTCTCAAGTTATGACATTTGGAAAGGGAATGTCTTGCAGTTCTATAGCAGGATGGAGCACATGAATATTCAAGAGTTCAGAGAACTGCCCTATAAGCTAACAAGGCCACTAGATGATCCTATTCTACTTTGAATGTAGGTGGGGGGGAAGGGAGGTCAGTTTGGAAACCTTGGTTTATTTTTCAGCTTCCTATGTTCACAGTGTTGGAAGAAAAATCTGGTCAGGTTCCACTCTAGGAGAAAGACACTGAAAACAAAATGGAAGTAAGCTGCATGGAAAGAAGGTCTCTGTTTATTTGGATGCCAGAAACTTTAATGATAGCAGCATGTTTTTGGGGTGGCTGACCAATTGGCTGAGTGGGTGGATTTTTATCCAGTTCTGGGATTTGGTAATTGAGATGCTCCAGGGGATTGTGCAATGTAGTGAGCCTTGTGTCTTTTGCTATTCTAATGGTGGTGGGTAAATCCTATTATGTACTAAAAGTCCTGTCCTGTCCTTAGAATTTGGGTGGGGGAATATAGATTTTTAGGAGTCTTTGATTTTCTACTTTTTTAATCCCATCAACTGCAGCTCCAGCTGAAAGACTGGAGCTGCTTTCTGCCTTTAAGAACATGGTTCCCCATTTCTCCTTTGGGGGAATATAATAATCTGCATCTTTTAATATTCCCCAAAATATTTTATTCTCTGGGGTGGGGTGGGGTGCTTCCCACAATTGCCTGCCTATAAATTGGTAAACAAGTATGTTTTGAGTATGGCTCTAAATAGTTATATAGTGGAACAGTGAAACACTGCAACTGATTATAGGTTCCAGTTGCCCAGCCACACACAGCTAGTTAGAAGCTTAGAAGAATCCTTGTTATTGTTGTTAGTTGCAAAGTCATGTCTGACTCTTTGCGACCCCATGGACAACGTTCCTCCAGGCCTTCCTGTCCTCTACCATCCCCCAGAGTCCAGTTAATCTCTCACTGGCTGCTTCAGTGACTCCATCCAGCCACCTCATTCTCTGTCATCCCCTTCTTTTGCTCTCAATCTTTCCCAGCATTAGGCTCTTCTCCAGTGAGTCATTTCTCCTCATTAGGTGGCCAAAGTATTTGAATTCCATCTTCAGGATCTGGCCTTCTAAAGAATCCTAGAAGGAAGCAATTGATTAAAAAAAATGCTTGTTCTAGAGAGAACTTGCAACAAGAGTGGGGGAATTAAACATGGCCAGCAACTGAATTTAGGCTCCTGGCTAGCTCTGAAAATTCCAAGTGGAAATACTCCTTTCTAAAGATAAACCATGGGATGTTATAGCTATTGCCAAGCCAGAAGACAACCAAGGATTTTGGAAGAAGAAGGTTAGACAAGCAAAGCCACAATAAGTATTTAGTGGAAGATCACCAGTTAACCCACAAAAGGTATGAGACTCTAAGCCAGAAACATGTGATGTGCAGTTCAAAGACTTCAGGAAATAACTAATGTAAATGCCAAACTCTTTCTTCTAAGGAAATTATGCCAAAAGTAATCTGGCAAAGAAAAATAAATGCCTGACAATGTAAATGCTAAACTAGAATAAGTGACAAAGGTAGGTGACACTGAGGGACATATAACTACTATGCAAAAACCAGTCCTTGTAACCTCCCAGAATCATACTGCTTCCTCATAAATGCCATGGAAACAAGGCCAGCAACAGAGCTAGATCTGGAGAGACTTCTGAACGAGAGGAGACTTCTGGATGAATTCCACCACAAAGAGGAAGTAATGCAGAATAATTCAGATAAATATCTCACCCACACAGCCTTACCATCCTGGCTGCAAGTCAGACTACTTAACTTTCACAGAGGACACACCTCCAGTGAAGAATCTATCTCATTGCCAGCCTGCTGCTGAGGCAAACTTAAGCTGGTTGAAGGTGATCCAGCAGGAAAGTGATTATCTTCTTGTGGAAAATACAGCAAAACCTCCTATACAACTATTCTATGTAATATGGAGAAGGACCCTGAGAGAAGCCATTGACCTCCAGAACTCCAGCTGGCCCTACATATTTATTTCCTCTTCAGCTCTGTTTCTCCAGGGTTATTCTGTTCTCACTGAAGAAGACAACAGAATTCTCCTGTGGAGCTTGTTGCTTTTCTTTTCTTCTTTTGTGTTTTGGTAATTGGGATATTGATCATATAGAAGCAGCTCAATATTCCTGTAGGTGCATAAATAGGTTGCCAGTGAGAGAATAATATTTTTTTTTTTACTTCTTTCAGCACCTGAGTTGTTTGTAATGGAAGTCCCTTTGGGTTATTAAGCAACAGGGTATTCCCAATGTGTTTCTTGGCTTTGTAACATTTTCAGCTGTTGGTTCCTGGGCTGTCCTTTAATTTCTTCAACTTGCTTTTTTTCCCCCTGACAATTTGATTTCTTACCTACATAGGAATTTCAGAAAATTTAATGTTTAGTACCATTGCAATAGCTATAGTTTCTTAATTGTCAGATCTCCCTACCAACCCTGTCCTACGTTTTCTGATTTTCATGCAATAAAGTGATTGTTTGTATGGTGAAAGAGAAAACATGACTATACTGTGGATGGATATGAGCCAGGAGTTTAGTCAATTTCAACTCAAGGAGCCTATTCCTCCATCTAGAACTTGCAAGAGGAGCAGAATCCAGCTGCTGCTTTTTCCTACCCCAGGAGAATTTTCTTGGTTTTTTTTTTGTCCCCTGTCCTTTTCTTAAGCACTGACTATTTCTTTTCCTGGTCCAGAAGAGCAATTCATTGCACAGAAAAGAATATGTGCTATATTTTGTGGAAGCAGCAATGCTATTGACCACACTGTAGAGCAGAGGTGGGGAACTATGGCCCCTTTATGAGTTGTGGACTTCAATTCCCATAACCCACAATTCTGGAAGTAGAAGTTCACAGGTCATACAAGGGCTACAAGTTCCCGACCCCTGCTGTAGAAATACAATAGAAGAACCTCTATAGTGTGGAGAAATCAATTTTGAGAGTGACACCTCAGGAACAGGAAGAAAGCATAAGGGAGTGTGGATGAGTCCAAAAGTGGCAAAACACTGTTGAAAACATGTGAAAGCATGTGAGGAAAAATGGAGACATGTGAAAAGGGAAACCTGAAGAGACACTGTTACATGGAGAAAGCACTTCCCTTAGATTGAAATATCATCCGCTTTCTTGATAAGTAGATACTAGCAAAGCTAGGGAAGACAAAACAAGGTGCCCCTCTTACTTTGATGGATTTGACCATGCAGTTTAGGAGAAACTGAAGTCATCACTCATGTACTATTGTATTATAATATTGTATAGAGATCTAAGGAATTCCTTTATTCTACTTATCTTGCAATCACACTCCAGTCCAATAGATACTTCAGTGATATTCTAGATAGCCTATTCCAACACTGGTATGCTGACTCTGGAGCTACATGTCTTGTGATCAGTAAACCCCCCCCCCCCAAAAAAAAAGCTGGATCTAACAAAAACTAAAAGACCTGTTTGACAGATTGGAGAAATATCACCTTAGAAAAATTAGGTGAAAATTTCTGAATTTTACCAAGCCACAAGGAAAAGTTTGTTAATCATACCAAAATAATATTCGATGGAGTCCTTGGTGCAAGTTTGGTTTTTTATTGCAGGCATTTCATTTATCAACCAGGTAATTTCATCAGTGCTAGTGAGTGTGGATTTTCCCCCGTTTCAGTACAGTAGCTCGTTCAACCTGTATTGATGGAGTGTGGTTACTAACTTGGTAATTCCTTGATTTGACAATACCCTTGAGGGTATTGTTTTTGTTTGTTTGTTTGTTTGACTGTTTGGTGTAAATCTTTGCTTCCCTAGGTGCTGGCTGCTGGAGTTAATGTGATTTCTTTCTTTTGTTTCCTTCTTTGTTTGTTTTTAATTACCTTTTTGAATGGCATGTAAACATGGTTTATTTCTCTGTTTCTGTTGATGACTGATTTGTCTGAATGCCAAACTTCCAGGAATTCCATAAAGTTTTTGAATTTAACTTTGTCAGTTAAAACTATGGCTGAGTTTGTCCATGTATTGTGAAATTAATCTATTTTTAGTGTCTTCTAGCAGCTGTTGTTCATGGAGGAGTTCTGCTTAGTATTCTGCCTGTCCATCCAACATAGTAGATGTTACAGTCTTTGCACTACATGATACCTGATAATGGTAGATGATACCAAGCTGTAGATGATACCTACTTTTTCCCCTTGGGCTACTAGATCATCTGATTTACTTAAGATATTTTGAAGAAGTTTTGTTGGTTTATGTTATGTGCTATGTTATGTGCTATGTTATTATGTTATTATGTTATGTGCTATGGTGATACCATGTAGTTGTAATCCTCCTTGTTTCTGAGATTCAAAATGATGAAGGTGAAATCAGGAAAGGAGACAAGGAGGTCAATCATAGATAATCACTTGTACCACATATGTACAGAAAGGCAAAAAGGAAACAGTGCAGATAAAGAGTGCACTACTTTAATTTACTGGTAGCGCAGTTACCCAAAACTGCATAAAAGAACTCTGAGTCAGGGTCTGTGTTTGGATTAACCCACAAAAATGGCTTCTCCCAAGACAAGGGAGATTAGAACGGTAAAGCCTCTGGACCTTAAATAGCAGTGCTTGTGATCCTATGAAAATCACAACAACTGGTGGCAACAGTTACAATGTGACTTTCATAGATGGCTTTTTTGAGATTTGCTATCACCTTTTCCCATGCAAAATAAAGACAGGGTTTAGAACTACATGGCAATAGCAAGCAACCAGTTTTAAAACATGCCATTCATTGTTAGAATTGATAGAGGAGGTAATTTTAAAGATACCAATCTTTATTGATGACCTAGTGATATGCTTCAACCAAAAAGGGGACAGTGCTAGCATAAGAAAAGAAAAAGACTAAGTTGTGACTTTTAGAGAAAGTAAATTAGCAACATAACATGAACATGTTACTTGCAGATACAAATTGAGACAGAAGCTTATAGAATTTATCTCCTAAATCAAAAGCACAAAATAGCGAAAATAATAGAGGTTATAATAAAGCGGTGAATACCCCCATAAAGCTTGATAGCCTGAAAGGGATTAAAAAAATAGATAAATAAAAATAAAGATGTGTAATTGGAAAGCTACGCTAAAGTGCTACAATTACTAACTACTATTGGAGTTTCTACTATAGCAGCAGCAATGTGTATGTATATATAGTGGGGTAATTTCAGTGCCACTTGTGAAAGGGTAAACACAATTTGAAGGCAAACCAAACACCGAAGATTTGAGCTTCCAGCATCTAGGATACAATCCAATTGGATAACTTTCAATAGAAGAGAATATACGTAGCTCAGGATTGAACTGTGGAGACTTGTTGCTTTCTGAGAGTGATTGTTTGCTGTCAGGCATTTCATTACACAACCAGGGAAAATCATCAATGTGAGTCAGTGTGGAATATGGGACTTGTTCCCTTTTTGTATTGGACATCTGGATACAAATTGAGCTAGAGACAATTCTGATAGAAAACCTGCAAGGGCTATTTGCATCTATTAGGAATTAATGCTGGCCGTTCAGCAACATTGTGTACTTCAGGAGTGAAAGCCAATCTACCCTAAAGGAACTAACATGGACCTATAATAAATTATTTCACAAGTCAAGTCTCAAAAATGAAAAGGGATTTGAATTCTCCAGATTCCAACAAATAGTGCACGATTTTCTGCTGAGTGCATTTGCATGTGATGTCTTGGGAAGAATAAAAAAAAAGGAAAGGCAGAGGATGGTTACTGCAACGCTCTCTACATGGGGCTCCCCTTGAAGGGCATCCGGAGGCTGCAGTTAGTTCAGAATGCGGCTGCGCGGGTTATAGAGGGAGCCCCTCGTGGCTCCCGTATGACACCAATCCTGCGCAGGCTGCACTGGCTACCTGTGGCCTTCCGGGTGCGCTTCAAGGTTTTGGTAACCACCTTCAAAGCGCTCCATGGCATAGGGCCGGGTTATTTACGGGACCGCCTACTGCTACCGGATACCTCTCACCGACCCGTGCGCTCTCACAGAGAGGGACTCCTCAGGGTGCCGTCAGCTAGGCAGTGTCGTCTGGCGACGCCCAGGGGAAGGGCCTTCTCTGTGGGGGCTCCCACCCTCTGGAACGAACTCCCCCCAGGACTCCGTCAACTTCCGGACCTCCGGACCTTCCGTCGCGAGCTCAAGACACATTTATTCATCTGTGCAGGACTGGCTTAGATTTTAAATTTATAGGGGTTTTAAATTGGTTTTAATATTTATATTTCTATTTTTAATAATTGGGCATTAGAATAAGTTTTTTAATGTTTATTTTAATTTGTATATAAGTGTTTTATATGCCTGTGAACCGCCCTGAGTCCCTCGGGAGATAGGGCGGTATACAAATATGAATAATAAATAAATAAATAAATAAATAAATAAAAAGAAGGCTATGGATAATTTTTGTTCCTATCTGCATTCAAGTAAATGGCAGTGCATTTTCAGTTTATTCCTTCTTATTATGGTAGGCATTCTTTCTTGTATTGGACTTTATCTTTTCATTTGCAAATCAGATACTATAGTGAAAGAATGACTGGAAGGATGAGGGAAAATTCAATTTTAAAGAGCTTCATAATGAACACAGTGCTTAGGAATTCAACACTTCTACCCTCATTTGGCAATGAGCCATTAGAATAGAATAGAATTTATTGGCCAAGTGTGATTGGACACACAAGGAATTTGTCTTGGTGCATATGCTCTCAGTGTACATAAAATGTAGCTATCAGTGGATACAGACACAGGTACAGTAGAGGGATACAGAGATGGAGAGACAGAGCTCTAGCTTAGAGCTTACACCTGTGTTCTTACACCTGTGTTCTTACACAGGTGAAGAACAGAGAAATAAAAGGATCACCTGAATGCTGGATGTTCTCTCTTTTAAAATGGAACACCTTGACACTTAGAACTTTTTGGATTCAACTTTCTTCTTATGGTTTTTGAATAGCTAAAAAAATGACATTTGTTTTTGTCACCCAAGAGATTTAGAAGACAGAACAGAGGAAACAGTAAAGATAGATGCTCAATCACGAACCTATTTACAGGAAAATCAATAGAACAAAATCATTACAACATTACGTTGTTTATTACTTGCCATCCTGTAATTGAAAATAATCATAATGGAAATATGACAAAGTTCAGGGCTATTAAAAATGCCAAGGCAGAAAATGCAGATAATACAATAATGAGGTTGTGCACTTAGAATGTTTACAGGAAGACGGAAAGAGTGAACTTTAGATCCAACCAGCACTTGTTTCAAATATCACTTTTGACTGTTAGCTAGCACTTGCTAGTAACATTATTTTATCCTTTATTTCTTGTTTCATTAATTGTACTGCTAAGCTATACTTCCATAGCTCTCTAATGGGCACAAAGGATTCTAAAGGATTTTTTTGTGTCATCATTCTGCTGAACACCTAATTCCCACAGTACTGTCCTATGTCTAAGTATATTTACCCATGTAGTATAGCTGTATTACTTTTATCCTTCTCATCTGTTCCACTACTTTCTCTTATTGATATTATTACAATTATTATTATTTTGATATTATGATTATTATTACTTTGTTGTTTTGTATGTACACTGGGAGCGTATGTACAGGAGACTGAGATTTCTTGTGTGTCTAATCACACTTGGCCAATAAATTCTGTTCTGTTCTGTTTGTCTAGTCTAGTCTAGTCTAGTCTAGTCTAGTCTAGTCTAGTCTAGTCTAGTCTAGTCATCTGACTTCCTTTTCCTTTCTCCTCCACCCAACTCTATTAATATTCCATTCCATTTGGCTTTTTTAGGAACTGATAATATCCAGTTATAATTATAGTTATTTGTACAGTTGAATTAATGTAAATGGCATTTTACTGAACTTCACAAACAGAAAAAGCAGAAGTTAAACAATCTACATGTCAAGAGTGGAAAATGAGACAGTGAAGACAAAAGAAATGAGGGATAAATAAAGGGAAGGAAAGAAAGAAAGGGAAGAAATGAGAAAGGCAGAGGAAATTAACCAGAGGTGGGCAGCATATGAATTAATAACCGGTTTGCCCAGTACCAAAAATATGAGCATGCACGCCTTCTACTCATGTGCGTGGCCTTCCACACATGCGCTTTGCTCACGTGTGCAGCTTGCATGCATGCACATGGCTTAAAAATATGGCTAAATAGGATGGCGTAGGGCTGGGGCCCACAGGTCGCAACTACTGGTTCGCCCAAACCGGTCAGAACTGGCAGCAGCCCATCACTGAAAATAACATAAGTAAATATTGTTATATAATACTCAAAAGTAAGTCATATTAGAGATAGTCACCGAAAAAGGCTATTGTACCAGATCATGTGCTTCTGGTCCCTGATATATATCTGCCCATGCCAGAATTTTGTCATTTGAAATGTTAGAAATTGTAGGTGCCCTTCAATAATTATCTAGAAGTATTTCAGAAGTTATTGAATTCAGATTCTGTGATATTGCTGTCTGGCTACCACTTTTAGAAATATTTCAGATATTTCTTTGGAGGAAAAAGGTGGGTAGATATATTTTTCAACAGCCTTCTTTATGATGACAGATGCAAATAATTCATTTATCTTCTCTGCAGTATCTCATCACTGAATCTGTCTATTTCACCTTGAAAGCGCAATAGCTTTACTGCTGATCTAGTGAGCTTTGTGTTTCTGAGATACTTAACAATTTCTTTCTTTCTTCTATCTGTTCAACTCTTATATAGTATTCTTATCCTATTTTAATGTATGTATATATTAAGTTGATAGATCCTGTCATTTGTTAACTTTTCGTACAATTTGGTTTCTTTTCTCAACTAAATTCTCTCTCTTCAAAATTGGCAAACACAGAAATGGAGAAACATTCAGAAGTTCTTCTTGGATAAAGTTCTAAGAGAGGAAGAAATTTTTCTCCTCCTGGATCAGAGGACGTTGTTAATAGGGTCAGACTTTGGAATCAGATTTGTGTGAGGGAAAGGAACGGTAGTACCCACAAAACTTTGTTGAGATTTCAGCAAAGATGAAAAGGAGAATATAAGCAATAGTCAATTCTCTTTACTCATATTCAAGTAAATCTTTCCAGTTATAAGCTGGTTAATTACAACATTTGAAGGTTTATTTTGTAACTATTGTGTATTTCAAATCCACTGTATGTATCTCTATATCCATCAAGCATAGACCAAGACACATTTTCTCTCATGCCGGGATGTGTTTGCAAAATGGCCTGTTATTCATTATTGGTGCTTTTGTCATGCACAATAGTCTCCCATTAATTTATTGGGCGTTTTACATCTTTCTAACCTTATAAATCCTCTTGAGTTTTAATTAGGTTAGCAATTAAGGCAGTTCAAGAAACCTGCTGCAAAAGCAGCATGTTTTTTTCAACAATACTGCTCAGGTTTACATAAAAGTTGCTATATAATTCTGGTTACCAATAACAAAATTAAAATTCATTGTGTATGGGGGCACACATGTACACATTTCAGGAAGCAAGGTTTATAGATAGTTTCAAGAGACTCTTTACAGCAAAACTATAGTAAATCATTTTCATCTCTAACACCCTCTCCACTCCATCTCAATGATAGTTAATCATTGTGAATACTTGATTTATTCAACTATTTGAAACTGAATCCTAAATTTTAATTAAGTCTATCTATTTAGAATTGAACAGATAGAATTGAATTTTATGTACAGTAACTGATTCCCTAGGGTCCAGGTTGGATTCTAAAATGTCAGATTTCACTCTGAAGCATTCTAGCTTAATATGGGTTTCATTTGAGTCTGATACTACCAGTAAATTAGACCTTCAGTTGTGATTAACAGTGAATAAAATCAAGCTCAGGGGAGGGACAAAAAGTTCTAGAAGAAAGCCGCAGGGGATGTGGAGTATGCATTGGAGAGGAAGTCCTTCCTATTTTAATTAATGGGTTCCATTCCCTTGTCAAAATTAGACATTGTTTTGGCCAGCAAAAGTCACAATTAGTTTCAGTTTCTTGGTCTAGGGAAAATGATGCAAAGACATATTTTGTCATAAAGGAGAACCACTTTAAATAACCACAAAGATGTGACAATTTCATTATTCTAATCATATTTCAACTTTGACCCTCTGAGTGTAAAATTTTCCTGTGATCTAAAGCTGATGCTGAGAACTATCTGAAATAGGTGTTCACGAAATATCTTAGGGTCAGTTAGGAAGCTAGAAAAAGAAAAATTGTGTTTCTCATCAACAAGAAGAAAAAGTCAGTAGAAAATCTTGATTTTTTCCAAAAGTCATCTCAGACCAAATCACATGAGGAAGGGTCTATGCAATATTTATTAACGTGAAGTGTTTTTGATTACTGGGTAGATTTAGTGCTATGGACAGGTGCTAAAAGAAGTGTCTACAATACATGTATTCCCTTTGATCTCAACCGAAATAAGAAAGGTTCATAAGTTGTTTCCCTTTGCTTTAAACAGTACCTCATTTTAGGCATTATTTTGTCTTCAAGCAAAATTGCTACAGAGGTTTCTCTGTAGAGGAGACATCTAGGAGATTTGATTCTCTGATTAAAAATATACAAAATATCCAAAATATTTTTACTCAGATCATTTTTCAGGAAGCAAGTGTGTTTAAAGTTTATGGATGAAAGTGTCAGAGGTCCACATAAATGTAAATTGCTTTTAATCTTGGTTATGGGCTTTCTGTCTTTCAATGGCATATAACATTCCTTGGATAACACTCCTATAATATTTCAGAATTTTATAGATTTCTTAACTTTCTCCCAAAACATTGTTACAGTTTTCTGTTTTATCAGTTAATTTAAGATTTAAGAGAAAAGAACATTGGTATGCTGTTTGCAGTAGAAAAAAAAACACCCTCCTGGTAGGAGATTTTTCATGAACAGAATTGTTGATTTCATCTCTTGATCACCATTGCTGCAATGGCTTTTATTAACCATGACTCATAATCCCTAGGAAGAACTAGGATAATGCAATGGATATTCATAATGACACTCGGCATGGGATAGAAACTCAGCAGCACAATAAGGAAATTAACTGAGATTTTTTAAAAAGGAAGTTCAGCTGGAAACATATTAGAATAAAATATGATTGTGGGGGGGGGGAAGAGAATTTCTGAAAATATCATTCAGATTCATTCTGTTAGTTTTGTAACTCTTCTATTAACCAGCTTTCAGCTGTATATCAGACAGATAAGTCAAATGATAAAAGGTCGTCCTCAACTTACAGCATTTGTTTAGCAAGCATTCAAAGTTACAGCACTGAACAAAATGGCTTACAACCAGCCCTCCCACTTATGACGGTTGTAGCATCTCCCTGATCAAAATGTGGGCTCTTGGCAAACCAGTGTGTATTCACTGTATTTGTAGCATTCTGGGATCATGGGATCACTATTTGTGACCTATTTATTTATTTATTTATTTTGTCAAACACAACAGTATATGTAAGTATAAGCATGAAATAACCATACAAATTGGATACAATCAAGGGGAACATTAAGACAGGAACGGTAGGCACACTGGTGCTCTTATGCACGCCCCTTACCTACCTACCCAGGAAGTTGTTGTAAACAAAATTAATGGAGGAAGTAGAAGGATGGAAGGATTCACTTAATGACTGTGTGATGACCCGGGGTGTGGCACGAAAGCAACACAACCAAGCAAAGGTCTAACTCCCCTTTATTGTTCCAACTGTGCCCCCAAATGTTTCCACTTTCACTATCTGGAACAAATCTCTCACACGCTCCTTCATAAGCTGCAAGTAGTCCAGTAAGCCAGGTTAATCAAACAGCAATGAGGGCCAGCAGTCCAATAACCCAGGTTAGCTAAACGGTAACCAGAGCAACAAGATCAGTGAAACAGGCAAACTGGCAAGGACAGAGTGCAGCAATCTCCAGGCTTTGGCAAGTGCACACGAGGCTCCACAGATTCAATGCTTGTTCCTGACAAATGTCCCTGTCACCGGCACCTCCTTACATCTCAGTCCCCAGGTGTGGCTTGTGAAAGGGGGCAGGGCACTTTTCTCCCTCATAGCCGGCTCAATCTACGTTGATCTTGCTGTCTCTCTTCCTTCCTTGCTCTCGGATCAGGAGTGGGTAGTCCTTGCTCTTCTCCTGTGTGCAGGCCTTACTAATTCAGAAAAGCCTTGCCTGGACTGACTCCGCCCTTCCCCAGTTTCCTCCAAGGCCAATGCAGCCGCCCTCTCCATCTTTGTCAGTTCTTGCTCCAGCTCATCTTCCCCCACAGATTCAGACTCTGAGGGGGGCATGACAGACTGCATGATTCGCTTAACAACCAAGGCAAAACAGGTTTGAAAACTGGACTGACTTTTAACAACCACCTTGCTTAGCAATGGAAATGCTGATCCCAATGTTTCAGATACAGGTATCATACCTGAATTTACTCCTTAAATAAAATGCATACTGTTTTTCCTCAATCTGTTACTATCTGTACCACTTGACTGGGGCTGTGCAAAACTCAGAATTGCAAGGATAGGCTATTAATTTTTTTCTGTGTTTCTTCCCATACTTTCCAAGCCATTCAAGGAATGGTTTGATAAATGTTCAGAACAGGAAGTGGTTCATGGGTTAGTTTCCTTAAAATTTAAATCTTATCCATAGTTAATTGAAATAAATAGATTGTACTGTATGTGCCCTAAGCTAAGTGAAATTTAGCATTGGGGAAGCTCCCCTTGATTCATTTCAAAATTGGCTCAGTATTTACAAATGTTCTCAGCCAGCATTTGGAAAAAGCTCTTTTTTTTTTTGGTGGCATTTCTCATCATGAAAAACAAGCACATCATTCCACTGCTCCTTGGACGTTTAGTTTACTATATATTATAGAAGTGTGGATAATCTCTCCCAAGACAGATTATTGGTAGCATGAGAACATGACATATGAATGAAGATTCGGTTTCTTTCCAGTGCGATAACAATTTCAAAGGAAAATTGGTTACACATATAGAGAATCCCATTTAAAATTCAAAGTAAAAGGGTACACAGATCCTAATATTCATTTCCTCATACTATAGATTACCCGAAGTTGCAAATTGTCTGTATGTGTGTCTCTCTGTGTGTTTATGTGATGTGTGTATAATGATGACAGATTTTAGTGTTTTGTTTAGCTGATCTTTAATATGTTTATTTGTTAGATTTATATCCTGCCTTTTTTGTAGAACTTCAAGATTTCCCAAGTCCTATTCCTTCCTCTAACTTTATCCCCACAATCAACAATACAATAGAGTAGCATTCGATGCTGAAGGATAATAATCAATACAGACTAAATCAACTTATGAACCTTTTCACATCCACAGAAATGAGAAAGAACGTAGATACTTTCTTTAACCCACATATTTAAGGAACAGTTTTATATAGTTTGTAATGATTCTTCCTATAAAGAAGTTATTTAATGAGATTCTATGATGGTATACAAATGTGAATACAGTTTAATACACTTTAATCACTATGCAATACTGAATGAACTGCAAACTCAAGTATTATTTTTGTAATATATTCTTGTTCTTCATAATGACAAGATTCACTGTGGTTCCCATTCTTATTCTCTGTGCGGAGGCCACTAGGAGAACAAGAGAAGACAATCACATTAATTCACTATAAAAGTAGCGAACTATTTTTATAGCAAGAAGTTTTACTGTTGGGCCTAGAACAGAGTTTTCTACATATTACTAAAGTCATAATAAAATTGTAATGGGGCCCTTTATGGAAAGGTTATATTTGTCTGCTGTGATCCAGTGGGTCACAATATAATATAACACATGTGGTTGAAGGCAATATTTGGAATTCTGTGTGTTTTGGGGATGGTTGAATGGGCTTTTTTAGTTTTACTAAATATTACTGTCAGAAAATATATGTATCCACCTTCCTTCCCCCTGTGGGAAATTACACACTTCTTTGAGAACTTCTCATTTTGTCACTATGATTTATGTATGTGTTCCTCCTTTCCTTACCCCTCCCCAAATATTTCAGTGCTATCTTTGATTGTTTTGAACAGGATGGGAATTCTACATTGCAACATGGTTTCTACCTCCACTATTCAGGAAGTACAAACTTCAAACCTCTAGGGGAATCAGTAAAGAATTTCCTTCAGTTTTGTCTTTCTTGGGAGTGTCCTGATATTACCTGAAAACTACAGAAATTACTTCCATTCTGGTTTAATGATTTTCCCCCCATTCCACCAGGTAGTGTGCTTTTATTTTGTTGTTTGCTACTAATTAGGGAAAAATCTTCTTTTCTTTATTTCTCTTGGAATCTCACATACAAATGAGTTTCTTTAGTTCTGAGTGTGTTATTACACTCATCATATATTGCATTCATATCAAACAACATTGATTAGAAAGGGTTTTTTACATTCTCATTTGGACTTGTGTAGAGCATAAATTACCAGTTTGAGAACCAAAGCATTTAAGTGCCTAATCAAGAACTGTTTATCTCAGCATATCTCACCTTTTCTCTTAGGCTAAAAGCAAGAGAAGGAATATGAGGACAAGAAGGTTGACAATAAACTAGATCTATAACTGGAATTACATTCTGAGAGTGGGGGAGGGAGGAAGAGATTAAATACCTGAGTTCCCTTAGTCGTCCATTGAATAATTTGGCCTCCAGACCCATTATCATCTTTGTTGTTCTTCTTTGCACTCTTTCTAGGGCCTCAGCATCTTTTTTCAATCACAATGACCACGACTGGATGTAGTATTCTGTATGTGGTCTCACCAATGCAACATAAAATAGTACTATTATTTTCTATCATCTTGATACTATCCTAGAACTGTGTTGGCATTTTTGATAGCTGTAGCATGCTGCTGACTCAAACTTAAGTGGTGATCTACTTGGACACCTAGATCCCTCTCACAGTTATGACTGTTGAGCCAGGTAACATCTATTCTATACCTATGCATATGGTTTTTCCTGCCTAAATGCAGGAAAATTTTACTTTTCTAACCACTGAGTAAGAGGCAACTCAGTCCGGATATTATGTGTGAGAGAAAGAGGATGAGGACAGCCCCTCCCTAATAGTTCACAGAGTTATACTATAGATGCAGATAGTCTGGTAATATTAGTAGTCCTCAACTTACGACCACAATTGAACCCAACATTTATGTTGCTAAGTGAGACATTTGTTAAATGAGTTCTGCCCCATTTTATGGCTTTTCTTGCCAGTGTTGTCAAGTGAATCACTGCAGGTGTTAAATTAGTAACACAGTTGTTAAGTGAATCTGGCTTCCCCATTGACTTTGCTTGTCAGAAGGTTGCAAACAGGGGATCACATGACCCTGAGGCACTGCAATCTTCATAAATGTGACTCAATTGTCAGGCATCTGGATGTAAATCACACGAGCATGCAGATGCTGCAACAATCATAAATGTGAAAAGTGGTCATAGGTCATTTTTTCAGTGCCGTTGTAACTATGAACGGTCACTAAACAAACTGTTATAAGTCAAGGACAACCTGTACTTGTACTATAAAAGGTTGGGGTTGGGGAACATCAATCTTTATTGCCCTTTTTAAAGCTGGCCTTAGATTTCAATTTTGAATAAGGCAAAAAGGAAATAATATTAATAATATTGGCAGTAATTACCGTTTTTTTCGGGAATATAAGACGCACTTTTTTCCATCCTAAAAGAGGCTGAAAATTTGGGTGCGTCTTATACTCTGAATGTAATTTTTTCGAAGCTATTTTTCAGTCCTAAGGAGGCACTTGCTAGTGAAGTGATCTCCGTGCTAAGCTTTTTTTCAGTGAAGTGATCATGCTTTGTCTGCTCCCTCCGACTCTCAGCTGTGAAGCTTTTTTTCAGCCCTAACGAGGTGCTAGTGAGTGAAGCAATCTCCGTGGTTTGCCTGCTTTTGTCATTGCTTCTCTCTCCAAAGATCAGTTATGCTTTAGAAGCTGTTTTTTATCCTCAAGCAGGGGATAAAAAACAGCAAACTAATGTGCTAAAGCTGATCAGACTAAGGAGCTAGCCAGATGAATACTTGGTAGGCAGATTTTCTTTTTTCCTATTTTCCTTCCCAAAACCTGAGCTGCGTCTTATACTCCGGTGCGTCTTACACGCCGAAAAATATATTACATAGAATATATTTATGTTAATATTAATGTAATTATAATTACATGTACATTTAACATAAAACCAATCTTAACTTTTGCCCTGGTCTTATCCTATTTCTGGAATCTGATGTCTAACATGCCATCAAAAGCCCAAATAAGTTACTGTACTTTTGGCAAAATAAAGTCATATACCTATTTGCTTTAGCTGAAAGTTAAAATAAAACAACTGAAACCTTAAAATAAAGAAAATGACACAACAGTATGATATGTTTTTGTCTCCCTGTCATGAAGTTTGGGGTTCACAGGAAATGACCAGACAGTACATAAAAGGCCTCTTTTTCTTTTATTTGTAACAGAGATAGTTGCAAGTTTCTTAATTTAGTTTCCAAGCGTAGTATTCAATTAAGGCAGTTAAACAAGGATTTTTCCTTTCTTCATTATCTTCCTTCTTTGGCTCTAATAGAATAGAAATGCAGCAGAGATTTATTGCTACTTGTGCCAGTATTTCTCAGTTAACCCTTCTGTGCTTGACATGAGGTTATTTTAAGCTTGGGGCTATCTGTGTGCATAGCTTTGTTTACAACCTCCCTTTCATTTAGCCTTAAGCAAGGTTGTTAATTTCACATGGCTGGCCACTTCTCCAACTGGCAGGACATTGTCCTCTTCAGTCTAAATCTTTCTTGAAACATGATACCATGAAATACGTTATTTTGCCCCTGCATAGAATTCCACAATGTCCTGATCTATCCATCTCTTGGTGGATCATGGACTACTCCATAATGCTTCAATTCTGGAGCACTTCAGTAGCTTTGGGTCTGATTTAGAACATCTTCAGCAGGTCCAAGCCTGCCTAGCCCAGCACGGCTCAAGAAGCCATTTTTTTCTCTTTGTTTTCCAGTCAGATTAGTTTATACAGTACTAAATTCTGTCCCTGCCTTCATGAGGCATGCTATATGAAAGTATAAAAATCTTTCATTCTTTCTCAGCTAGCTAATCAGAATGAAAAGTGTTTGCCCAGGTGGTCAGTTTTTCCAATTCCATCCTATTTGAGCTAGCAGACTGGGCATACTGTAGATCCTGCAGTGTTGATTGATGGAGACTAGAAGGCAGGTCTTTTGTGAAGTTTTTTCTAGTCCCTGCTCTGTGCAATATTTTCTCCTCAGACAATAGATTGGCCCCAACCCTGCTGGGTTTTCCCAAGGATAGAGCCTTGGTGGTGCAGTGGTTAGAATGCAGTATTGCATGCTACTTATGCAAACTGCTGGCTGACTGCAATTTGGCAGTTCAAATCTTATCAGGCTCAAGGTTGATTCAGCCTTCCATCCTCCTGAGGTCGGTAAAATGAGGACCCAAATGGTTCGGGGCAATATGCTGACTCTGTAAACCGCTTAGAAAGGGCTGAAAAGTATTGTGAAGTAGTATATAAGTCTAAGTGCTACTGTTATTGCTATTTAAAAATTAGACTGAGGCTCTAAATATGCTAAGGCCCCAGGCTTTAATTAACTGATTGAAAATCTTGGTTGCTGTATATATTTACTAGCTGGATACCTGTGCTTCACTACAAACCTATGTGATGGGGCTTGATAAATCAACACTTACAGCTTGAAAATTAATAAGTAGTTACGGATCAGCGTCTCCTCTTCCCTTCTCTCCCTCAGCCTTGGCCCACAGAACCCTATCCTATCCTATCTCCCTTCTCTCCCTTAGCCTTGCCCCACGGAAGCCTCCCCTATCCTATCCCCTTCTCTCCCTCAGCCTTGCCCCACAGAAGCCTCCCCTATCATATCCCCTGGTTGCTGCTGTGAAAGTAAAACTGAAAGTGAAACTCCCCTTTTCTGCTTTTGTTTTGCATTTGGAACAGATTTTTTTTCACGTGGGGAGGGTGAGTAGAATCCCTTAGCATCAGAGTGTGTTAATCATAATATAGGAAATACTAATGCTCTGATGATCATTTTGAAAAATCCTTTCTTAGTGAGCACCTAGAAGCCAAGAGGAACATATGTGGCACATTTCAACTTTGTAGGCTTTACGGTTCTGGAGATTTCATTATTATGGCATGAGTGGTTTTTGCTTTTATATATATAGATATATTAATTCTCTCTTTGACAAACTGAATCACCCACCTTTTCACCAATTAAAATTATGAAATAGGCACATTACTGCTCTTCTGTAGACAGATGATGCTGTGCTACTTTCTCAAATACAGATTAGCCTGAAATGGGTGTTCCATATACTAGTTGAGCACTGCCAAAAAGAATTCCCAGATATTAATTCCCAGTCATGTTTTTTGCACAATGCTCTAAAATGCATGTCTGACAAATAAATAACCATCTAATAAAGTAATAAAGTAATTCAAGACTTTAACATATCTGATTATTGTCCTCCAAGCTATGGAGAATCATAAATCTCATGCCAACCATATTACTTTAAATGCACAAAAAAGCAGTGTTGGGTTTTACAACCCTTTTATTTACAAATCTTATATTCTTCTCAGCATACACTCACAGTAATTAAAGTCTTCTAAGCTAAGATTGAAACACAGCTCCTTTTTGGAGCTCAGTTGTTCTAAGCTGTGCTTGATCTCAAATTTTTAAGAATCACCTTTCAAGCACCTCACTGTGTTTCAAACATTGTCCTTCACCACGAAGATGCCCTATTTAAAATTGAAAGGTCTGCCTGAATTTTCATCTTCTCCTACTGGCTTAAGTTCCCATTTTTTCCAGTAAGTGTGGCCCCTATAATTATGACTGTTAGCTTCCAGTGTTCCCAAAGCCAACCAAATACATGCCAAATTGCAGCTTTATGGCTTTTCATGGCCAGCTGTCACTTTGATGGGCTATGAATGAGTACTAGCTGTTCTGAAACAGTGGGCCGTTGATTTAGAGGACAAACAGACTTTCCAGCTCTATCCAGAAACACCTCTTGAGCCACTATGCACATCTTCTCTAACCAGCTAGATATCTTATGATCCCAACATTCAGAAGGGTTTTATCATTAGTCAGTTTTATGTCCTCCCAACAGCTGTTACTGAAGGAAGATATCAAAAAAAATCCCCTTTGAACAGAGACTGTGTCCATGTAGAGGAGGAATAATTGAATCAATGGAACATGTTATTCAGTATTGTCCTCTTGATTCAGGTGTTCACCAGGAGTTATTGTTTCAACTCTTTAATAAGTATCCTTGTCATTCCAATTTGTTTCATCTTAAAATGTTATTATTGGTTCAGTCTGATTCATTTCTTTGACCACAGCCAAGTGTTATTCTATAGCCTGCATAGTACATAGTAGTTAGATATTTTAGAATAACTATATTTTTTCTTAATCTTAATTAATTGTGACTCTTGTATATTATTTGCTGGTCTATGACTGAATAATGATTGATTTGATTTGATTTATTTGGATATATTTATTATTTTAAGTTTTTATTGGTTTTTTTAGAATTGCAAGCTGTTCTCAATCATTGGTTGAGATGGGCATCTATACTGATTTGATTGATTTAATTGATCAAATAAATAATAAATAAAATGGCATACAGTGCTCAGCTGACTCATTTTTCTGGGAATGATTAACACCAGATCTGTCTTGAAAAAAAATGTAGAAAACTATCAAAGAAAACTGAAGGATAGCTCAAACAATTGCAAACAAGTTCTACATATTTAGAAGATTCAGTGTTTCACACACAAATGCCTCATTACTGAGGAAACCTATCTATTTAAAAATGTCCACTTGACACTCTTATCGGGTACCTAGGGCTGCTAGGATGGAGGTTTGCACCTGTGGCTCCAGCGGCATCTATTACGCACTGCAATGATGTCAAAATAGCAACATGTGTGCAACAATGCACTTGCTTTATGACCTTTAAAAAAGTAAGTTGTATCACTTGCATGAAAAAAAAATCACACAATGTCAACATCATTTTCATCCCTTGAACGGAATTGTTCACTGCTTGAAAGGAGTGACCCAAGTGCTGCTGCATGAGATCTGTCATTTGCTCCAGCTTTTGCTGACCTAGCAGTTTGAAAGGAGATAGCTAAGTATCATTTCAATAAGCACATTAATGGGGACATAAAGGGAACTCCCAACTGAAAGTTCCCTGGATATTGTGATGTCACTGGCTAATCCTTTCAACCAGGCAATGCCTTGGTGTTTCCAACATGAATGCAACCCCTTGAATTTGCCTGTGGGTATTTCTCATTCTCCGCAGAGAGAAAAGCTATACTAAAGCTTACGTAAAATTACATTTAAGCTTTTCAATGTGCATTTTCCACTGCGAGGTAATTCAGCTAACTCATCTCACTTATCTAAAAGAATTGCAATCAATAAGTAGGATTAAAACCCTTCAGTGACTGTGTCTTCTTTATTTTCAGATATTGAGCTTTACTTTTTCATTTGCCTCCCATTGTAAATATCCTGCTCAAAATCTCCATTTTGAACCAAGAGTTGAACCTAGTCCCTTCCTTTCCATATGGCCCAAAACAGAATCCCTCTCTATAATCTTGAAGACTTATTTCCACATGAGTGGGCTATAGCCAATGGAACACAAAATATGAAACATGGATACCAATCTAAACAAAATGTATGTCAATGGCTTTTTTTCAGACATTTAACTTCTGTTAATGAAGTTTACTTAAATCAAATTGGCATAAATAATGTGGTTGGCATGTTTGGGTCAACCAGCCCTTGATATCCGTAGCAATCACAATCATTCAATGCAGAGGCAATGCAATCATTCAATTCAGCAGGTTCTGACCAGTTTTGGAGAACCGTAGCAGAAATTTTGAGTAGTTTGGAGAACCAGAAATAAAAATTCTGACTGGCCCCGTCCCCATCTATTCTCTGCCTCCCAAGTCCCAACTAAGAGGACTATAAGGGGCGTGCATAAGAGCACAAAAGTGCCTACCATTCCTGTCCTATTGTTCCTTTCATTATATCAAATTAATATAGCTGATGCATATTTTTTTACTTATATATATAAATGTTGTACCTTGATGAACGTATCTTTTCTTTTATGTACACTGAGAGCATATGCACCAAGACAAATTCCTTGTGTGTCCAATCACACTTGGCCAATAAAATTCTATTCTATTCTATTCTATATTTTCTTCATGATATGTTGTTTTATTTATGACAATGTTTGTGTATACTGTTGTGACAAAATGAAATAATTGGAAATAATAATTGGAATGGAATGGAATTTTGCAGTAACCTTCCCTAGAGTGGGATGGGAATGGAGATTTTACAGTATCATTCAATGCAGAGGCAATGCAATCATTCAATGCAGAGGCAATGCAATCATTCAATGCAGAGGCAATGCAATCATTCAATGCAGAGGCAATGCAATCATTCAATGCAGAGGCAATGCAATCATTCAATGCAGAGGCAATGCAATCATTCAATGCAGAGGCAATGCAATCATTCAATGCAGAGGCAATGCAATCATTCAATGCAGAGGCAATGCAATCATTCAATGCAGAGGCAATGCAATCATTCAATGCAGAGGCAATGCAATCATTCAATGCAGAGGCAATGCAATCATTCAATGCAGAGGCAATGCAATCATTCAATGCAGAGGCAATGCAATCATTCAATGCAGAGGCAATGCAATCATTCAATGCAGAGGCAATGCAATCATTCAATGCAGAGGCAATGCAATCATTCAATGCAGAGGCAATGCAATCATTCAATGCAGAGGCAATGCAATCATTCAATGCAGAGGCAATGCAATCATTCAATGCAGAGGCAATGCAATCATTCAATGCAGAGGCAATGCAATCATTCAATGCAGAGGCAATGCAATCATTCAATGCAGAGGCAATGCAATCATTCAATGCAGAGGCAATGCAATCATTCAATGCAGAGGCAATGCAATCATTCAATGCAGAGGCAATGCAATCATTCAATGCAGAGGCAATGCAATCATTCAATGCAGAGGCAATGCAATCATTCAATGCAGAGGCAATGCAATCATTCAATGCAGAGGCAATGCAATCATTCAATGCAGAGGCAATGCAATCATTCAATGCAGAGGCAATGCAATCATTCAATGCAGAGGCAATGCAATCATTCAATGCAGAGGCAATGCAATCATTCAATGCAGAGGCAATGCAATCATTCAATGCAGAGGCAATGCAATCATTCAATGCAGAGGCAATGCAATCATTCAATGCAGAGGCAATGCAATCATTCAATGCAGAGGCAATGCAATCATTCAATGCAGAGGCAATGCAATCATTCAATTCAGCAGGTTCTGACCAGTTTTGGAGAACCAGAAATAAAAATTCTGACTGGCCCGTCCCCATCTATTCTCTGCCTCCCAAGTCCCAACTAAGAGGACTATAAGGCGTGCATAAGAGCACAAAAGTGCCTACCATTCCTGTCCTATTGTTCCTTTCATTATATCAAATTAATATAGCTGATGCATATTTTTTTACTTATATATATAAATGTTGTACCTTGATGAACGTATCTTTTCTTTTATGTACACTGAGAGCATATGCACCAAGACAAATTCCTTGTGTGTCCAATCACACTTGGCCAATAAAATTCTGACTGGCCCGTCCCCATCTATTCTCTGCCTCCCAAGTCCCAACTAAGAGGACTATAAGGGGCGTGCATAAGAGCACAAAAGTGCCTACCATTCCTGTCCTATTGTTCCTTTCATTATATCAAATTAATATAGCTGATGCATATTTTTTTACTTATATATATAAATGTTGTACCTTGATGAACGTATCTTTTCTTTTATGTACACTGAGAGCATATGCACCAAGACAAATTCCTTGTGTGTCCAATCACACTTGGCCAATAAAATTCTGACTGGCCCGTCCCCATCTATTCTCTGCCTCCCAAGTCCCAACTAAGAGGACTATAAGGCGTGCATAAGAGCACAAAAGTGCCTACCATTCCTGTCCTATTGTTCCTTTCATTATATCAAATTAATATAGCTGATGCATATTTTTTACTTATATATATAGATATATTAATTCTCTCTTTGACAAACTGAATCACCCACCTTTTCACCAATTAAAATTATGAAATAGGCACATTACTGCTCTTCTGTAGACAGATGATGCTGTGCTACTTTCTCAAATACAGATTAGCCTGAAATGGGTGTTCCATATACTAGTTGAGCACTGCCAAAAAGAATTCCCAGATATTAATTCCCAGTCATGTTTTTTGCACAATGCTCTAAAATGCATGTCTGACAAATAAATAACCATCTAATAAAGTAATAAAGTAATTCAAGACTTTAACATATCTGATTATTGTCCTCCAAGCTATGGAGAATCATAAATCTCATGCCAACCATATTACTTTAAATGCACAAAAAAGCAGTGTTGGGTTTTACAACCCTTTTATTTACAAATCTTATATTCTTCTCAGCATACACTCACAGTAATTAAAGTCTTCTAAGCTAAGATTGAAACACAGCTCCTTTTTGGAGCTCAGTTGTTCTAAGCTGTGCTTGATCTCAAATTTTTAAGAATCACCTTTCAAGCACCTCACTGTGTTTCAAACATTGTCCTTCACCACGAAGATGCCCTATTTAAAATTGAAAGGTCTGCCTGAATTTTCATCTTCTCCTACTGGCTTAAGTTCCCATTTTTTCCAGTAAGTGTGGCCCCTATAATTATGACTGTTAGCTTCCAGTGTTCCCAAAGCCAACCAAATACATGCCAAATTGCAGCTTTATGGCTTTTCATGGCCAGCTGTCACTTTGATGGGCTATGAATGAGTACTAGCTGTTCTGAAACAGTGGGCCGTTGATTTAGAGGGACAAACAGACTTTCCAGCTCTATCCAGAAACACCTCTTGAGCCACTATGCACATCTTCTCTAACCAGCTAGATATCTTATGATCCCAACATTCAGAAGGGTTTTATCATTAGTCAGTTTTATGTCCTCCCAACAGCTGTTACTGAAGGAAGATATCAAAAAAAATCCCCTTTGAACAGAGACTGTGTCCATGTAGAGGAGGAATAATTGAATCAATGGAACATGTTATTCAGTATTGTCCTCTTGATTCAGGTGTTCACCAGGAGTTATTGTTTCAACTCTTTAATAAGTATCCTTGTCATTCCAATTTGTTTCATCTTAAAATGTTATTATTGGTTCAGTCTGATTCATTTCTTTGACCACAGCCAAGTGTTATTCTATAGCCTGCATAGTACATAGTAGTTAGATATTTTAGAATAACTATATTTTTTCTTAATCTTAATTAATTGTGACTCTTGTATATTATTTGCTGGTCTATGACTGAATAATGATTGATTTGATTTGATTTATTTGGATATATTTATTATTTTAAGTTTTTATTGGTTTTTTTAGAATTGCAAGCTGTTCTCAATCATTGGTTGAGATGGGCATCTATACTGATTTGATTGATTTAATTGATCAAATAAATAATAAATAAAATGGCATACAGTGCTCAGCTGACTCATTTTTCTGGGAATGATTAACACCAGATCTGTCTTGAAAAAAAATGTAGAAAACTATCAAAGAAAACTGAAGGATAGCTCAAACAATTGCAAACAAGTTCTACATATTTAGAAGATTCAGTGTTTCACACACAAATGCCTCATTACTGAGGAAACCTATCTATTTAAAAATGTCCACTTGACACTTTTATCGGGTACCTAGGGCTGCTAGGATGGAGGTTTGCACCTGTGGCTCCAGCGGCATCTATTACGCACTGCAATGATGTCAAAATAGCAACATGTGTGCAACAATGCACTTGCTTTATGACCTTTAAAAAAGTAAGTTGTATCACTTGCATGAAAAAAAAAATCACACAATGTCAACATCATTTTCATCCCTTGAACTGAATTGTTCACTGCTTGAAAGGAGTGACCCAAGTGCTGCTGCATGAGATCTGTCATTTGCTCCAGCTTTTGCTGACCTAGCAGTTTGAAAGGAGATAGCTAAGTATCATTTCAATAAGCACATTAATGGGGACATAAAGGGAACTCCCAACTGAAAGTTCCCTGGATATTGTGATGTCACTGGCTAATCCTTTCAACCAGGCAATGCCTTGGTGTTTCCAACATGAATGCAACCCCTTGAATTTGCCTGTGGGTATTTCTCATTCTCCGCAGAGAGAAAAGCTATACTAAAGCTTACGTAAAATTACATTTAAGCTTTTCAATGTGCATTTTCCACTGCGAGGTAATTCAGCTAACTCATCTCACTTATCTAAAAGAATTGCAATCAATAAGTAGGATTAAAACCCTTCAGTGACTGTGTCTTCTTTATTTTCAGATATTGAGCTTTACTTTTTCATTTGCCTCCCATTGTAAATATCCTGCTCAAAATCTCCATTTTGAACCAAGAGTTGAACCTAGTCCCTTCCTTTCCATATGGCCCAAAACAGAATCCCTCTCTATAATCTTGAAGACTTATTTCCACATGAGTGGGCTATAGCCAATGGAACACAAAATATGAAACATGGATACCAATCTAAACAAAATGTATGTCAATGGCTCTTTTTCAGACATTTAACTTCTGTTAATGAAGTTTACTTAAATCAAATTGGCATAAATAATGTGGTTGGCATGTTTGGGTCAACCAGCCCTTGATATCCGTAGCAATCACAATCATTCAATGCAGAGGCAATGCAATCATTCAATTCAGCAGGTTCTGACCAGTTTTGGAGAACCGTAGCAGAAATTTTGAGTAGTTTGGAGAACCAGAAGTAAAAATTCTGACTGGCCCCGTCCCCATCTATTCTCTGCCTCCCAAGTCCCAACTAAGAGGACTATAAGGGGCGTGCATAAGAGCACAAAAGTGCCTACCATTCCTGTCCTATTGTTCCTTTCATTATATCAAATTAATATAGCTGATGCATATTTTTTTACTTATATATATAAATGTTGTACCTTGATGAACGTATCTTTTCTTTTATGTACACTGAGAGCATATGCACCAAGACAAATTCCTTGTGTGTCCAATCACACTTGGCCAATAAAAATTCTATTCTATTCTATTCTATATTTTCTTCATGATATGTTGTTTTATTTATGACAATGTTTGTGTATACTGTTGTGACAAAATGAAATAATTGGAAATAATAATTGGAATGGGAATGGGAATTTTGCAGTAACCTTCCCCTAGAGTGGGATGGGAATGGAGATTTTACAGTATCCTTCCCCTGCCACACCCACCAAACCACACCCATCAAGCTATGCCTTACCCACCAAGCCATGCCCACAGAACCAGTAGTAAACATTTATGAAACCCACCATTGATTCAATGCCATAGAATCTTATTGTTTTCTGTTTGCAGTTTCTGGCATGAAAGGCAACAGCAGTCATATATTACATGCTAATTTCAGGAGAATTTCTCCAGCCCAGAAGAATGAGGCGCAACCCTGCAGCAGGACATTTTGGGTTCTTCAAGACCTCCACCTGGTGACACGGACCTTTTGGTGGCCCAGTGCGGCATGATATACATGCCTACGTGACATCCTGCGTACCGTGCCGGCAAGCCAAGACCGCCACGGGGCCTCCCGGCTCCTCCAACCCTTGCCGACACCCGACAGACCCTGGGGCGATCTCTATGGATTTCCTGACAGACCTGCCGCCGTCCTCTGGGTTCACCACGGTGCTGGTGGTGGTGGACATGCTCACCAAGATGGCACACTTCATCCCATGCCGCGGACTGCCCACAGCCGCAAAAACGGCCCGTCTCTTTCTGCAGCACATCTTCCGCCTCCATGGTCTACCGGACAGGGTGGTTTCGGACCGCGGAGTTCAGTTCACAGCCCGCTTCTGGAAGAGCCTGATGGCCGCGTTGGAGGTGCAGGTATGTCTGTCGTCATCGCACCATCCGGAGACCGACGGGGGTACAGAGAAGGTCATCGGTATACTGGAACAGTATCTCCGTTGCTTCATCAACCAGCAACAGGACAACTGGGCCGACTACCTGTCTCTGGCGGAGTTTGCTTTTAACAACTCTCAGCACACCTCTACTCAGATGACCCCGTTCTTTGCCAATGTGGGGTACCATCCGCGGCTCTTCCCTCTGGCACCACCGGACTCTCCTGTTCCCGAAACGCAGACCTTCCTGACGGAATTGCATGCGGTCCAACAGTTGGTACGTCAGCAGCTGAATCGGGCAAAGGAGGACTACAAACGGTCCGCTGACCGCTCCCGACGGGCAACGCCCCCGCTGGCAGTTGGAGACCGGTGTGGCTCTCCACCAAACACCTCCCGTCCGACCGCCGGTAAAGAAGTTGGACCACCGATTCATCGGCCCGTTCCCTGTCGAGGCAGTCATCAACCCGGTAGCCTACCGACTGACCCTGCCACGATCCATGCGGATCCACCCCGTTTTTCACCGGTCCCTTCTGGTTCCTGAGGCCACACCGAGTCCCCTTCGGTGCCCAACAGCACCCGTCACTGTCGCCGAGGACGGGTCGGAGGAATCTGAAGTCCACAGCGTCTGAGACTCTCGCTGGCTAAAGGGTCATTTCCAATATTTGATCGCGTGGAAGGGATACGGGACTGATTTCTCCTGGGTAGATGCCTCCGACGCTCATGCCCCTGACCTGGTGCAGGCCTTCCATGAGCAGAACCCAGCCCGACCGCATCCCGATCGTCAGCCCGGGGAAGGGCCCTGCGGTGAGGATAGTGTTGTGACCCAGGTTCCTGGACCCAGACTCCTGGACTCGGATGATTCAGAAAATGAGGGAGAAGACCTGGCAAGCCCTGCTTCTCTTGAGCCCTCTCCTCCCTGGCACCCACTCAAAGGGAGGGGCCGGCAAGGCCTGATTCTCCCGGCCTTCTTCTGATTTGGCAACGCCCAAGAACAGTTTTGGAGGGACGCAAGATTACGAAGGCTTGATCGGCGTGCGCAGCAGCGGAAGAGTTGGGACAAAGCCAAGTCATAATTGTCATGCAGTGACATCTGCAGAGACTATAAATAGGAGGCGGACTTCCTGGTTTTTGTCTTGGACAAAGCAATGAATTTGGCGCAAGCTAATTCATGGAGGGAAGAATATATTCGTGAGTAATTCTGGCCTTATCTATAATTTCCTCGTTATCTCCAGAAACTTGGCAGGCCCGTGGGTAGACGTGGCCAGGACATGTATCTATGTAGATAGAAGGGGCAAAATGAGACTCCAAAAGGGAACTTGACTGGCAAGGTAGCAGTGGGAGCAGAGATTGAGAGCTGTCAAAAAGGAAAAGAAGTTTACAATCCTTTTAAAAGTTTAATCTCACCTTTCACCCCCATCTTTAATCTTTTATCTAGTTATACTTCTTTCCCCCTTTTTTTCTATTCCCATTTATATCAATCTTTTTTATTCCCCCTTAATATCTATTCTGTTATATCTTTTGCTTAACATCATCATCAATCATATCTTTATATTTCAATAATGGTTTGTAAATTGTTTTGCATCACCCAGAGAAGAGAAAAGAGAGCAAGCAAAAACTCAATTTAAAAAATTTTACTTAATAATTTTTACAATATCATTAAAACTAAAAATCTATCATAGCCTTCAGTCAACTTTTCTAATATTAAAATCCACTCTCATTACTTAAGTGTTTTCCTTTTTTTTCTCCTTCTCCTCTTTTTCTCCTTCTTCCTCTTAAAATTCTTTATTCTCTTTGTTTGTCCTGTACTTCCATCTGCTCTCCTTTTCTTCCCTTCCCCCATTTTTATCTTTTCTCCACTGATCCCTAAGTAATCTTTTGGCTTTGTATTTTTTTTCTCTCCTTCTGTCACTCCTTGTTTCTTCCTCCCTTCCTTATTATTTTTACCCAGTCTTATTTGCAATACTTTTTTGTTTAAAGTTCTTATCCCCCTTTTAATAATTTCTTTTTTCTTATTACTAATCCCAGTGTAACCTTCTGGTTTCTCTGTGCTGTTTCCCTTTTTATTTTCCCCTTCTTTATAAATCCTATCATCTCTCTCTTTAGACTCATTTAAAGTTTCACACTCATTTAAAAAATCATCATCAACATTTTTTCTTTTGTCTTCCAACACTCTTTTTTGCTTCATGGTCCTTTATTTGATGTAGATTCCAGTGCTGCTCTTCCTTCCTCTGGTTCTTGTTTTCCATATGGTCTTGTAATTATTTCTTTTATTTCTTGTCTTAGAGTCATATGCATCTTTTTCATCATTTTGATTATTCTCTGCACCATTCTGTATTTTCAAAGTTATGTTTCTTTTTATTATCCAAGTCAAACAGCATACAGGCAAAAACCTCACTCTCATTTTCTCACCAGTCTTATCTCTGCAGTACAGGAATTTTTTACAACAAATGCTAGTCAATGTAGTTTTCTCTTCTGCCTGAAGGTGTCTTTTTACAATCCACAGTCTAAACAACAATTAACAAAGGTATCCATTTTTATTTTTTTTGTTTAAAGCCTCACTTCGTTTAATTTTAGTTTTTTAGATGTTCCAGTTAGTTCCAATTAGTTCAATTTAAAATCAATATCCAGATTTAATTAATTCCAATTCACAGGAGAAGAAGAAGGTTGGAGTGGTTTCCAACATTGTATTTCCAAATGCCCTGTCTTCTTCTTCTTTTCTTCCCCCCTTCTTGTATTCCAACAGCAAGTTTTAAAAGTCCCAAATTTTTCCAACTTTATTTAAAGGGTTCCTTTTGCCTCCTTTTTTTTGAGGGTTCTTGGAGGAAGGGGTGAAAAAAAAACCTTGATGCAGGACTTAGAGAGGAAAAAAAGGAGTAAAACAGAAGATATTATGAACTCAGACATGGACATATAATACTTGTCTACAAGAAACTTTTAAGAAACTGTGGTGTCAATAAAAAAAATTAATTGAAGAAAAGCTTAAAAAGTAATAAGGAAGACTTATATATATCTATATTTATATACCCACTGAGTATTTATAATTATATATTATACATATTTACTGAAATATTTATAACCAATAGAAATCTATATTAATTTCTGTTTAGTTTTATACTTTAATATTGATATATATATTTAGTTCTGCATACTAACATATTTTTATTTAATTGTAAGACAAATAGATAATATTGGAGAGTATTGGGACGTTAACTCAGAAATATAATGATTGAACATAAATATAAGTTCCCTTTTCATAATATTTATATAACATGGTAGTATACATACAGAAATATATTTAAGGTTGATAATTGTAATTGAATCAGAGGAAAGAAAGAGTATATTTAAGAATTATTTATTATTATCTATATATTTATTTATTAATAACTATTAATTAAGTAATAATTATCAATTAATCAACTGATAGAAATTGGCATTGAATCAATTAAGGCTATCAAGAGATTATTGGGAGATATCATAACAATTGTATGGAAAGAATTTAGAGGAATTAAGAAAGGATAAAGATTGAAAGAGAGGAATAGAAGAATATGATTTATTAGATGGTACTGTGGAAAAACTTTTTTAAAAATATCAAAATGACAAGCACAATTACACAATCACTAAAATGGGGGATAACTTCAATAACAGTTTCCCTTTAGGATCAAAATCTGGAAGCTGAGTTGGGAGGTGAAAATCTGGTTCTACCATTGATCTCTGAAGCATGCAGTCAACCCTACTAGCAATACAGGAAACAATCTTAAAAATGCAGGAGGTTATGACAAACAACCATGAAGATATTAAGAACGATATGGGAGAAGTAAAGGTGAAGATACGAAAGCTAGATGATAAAATTGGTACAATGCAGGAGATGATAACCAAAAATGAACAAAAGATAAAGTCGGTAGAGGTTAAAACGGAACATAAAGGGGGAAAAAAAACTAGTCATAGCAACAAATAAAAAGGCAGAACATAAGGAATTAAAAGAAGCTATAATAAATTTGGAAATGGAAAAATCGATATTTTACCTCCATTTTCAAAACTTCTTGGAAACCAAAGAAGATCTTCCTAAACTAATGACTGAACTCCTAGCAGACCCACTGCAAAAAAGCAAATAAGAGCTGGAAAACAAACTTGATGAAGCATACAGGATTCACACGAAGTATGCACGGAGGAATAAACTTACGAGAGAAGTCCACGTTAAATTTGTGAAGAAAAAAACCCACAAGAGATGAAGTATACAGTAAAGCAAGAGAAGACTCCCTAATGTATAATGGAAAAGAGATCATACTACTGAAATAGATTCCGAAAAGAATAAGGGAGCAAAGACGAAGCTATCACTTCCTCTCCACACAGTTGTTAAAATATAAAGTGATGTTCTAATGGCTCATCATTCATGGTTAATAACATGGCAGGAGAAGAAATTCCAGATTGATACCTTGGAAAAGGCTTGGGAATTCTACAACTACTACATAAATGGAGAAGATGAACAAGATAGTAGGGAGGAAGGAGAAAGTAAAAGCCAGGAAGATCAGATATTGGAGGAAAAAAATCACGGAACAAGATATAAGGGACCAGAAGGAAGCAGAGCGACAGGTGAGAGAAGGAGCCAGAACTAGAGCACAAACCGAGAACAGAGAAAGGAGAGGACCAAGACCAACAGACAAATAACAAGATGGAGAATGAAATAAAGATGCTATCATTAAACATCAATGGCATCAATTGATCCATTAAACATAAACAGATACTATCAAGATTACAAAAAGAAATGATGGATATCATTTGCCTCCAGGAGGGACACATTAGAGAAAAGCACAGTGATCTCATAAAATGTCCTAAATTAGGGGAACTACATTCAGCTCTGGCACAAAATAAAAAAAGAGGGATTTCTGTATATATAAAAGATTGGCTAAACTCTAAGAAAATATTTAGTGATAAAGATGAAAAAACCTTAATAACGGAAATAAACACAAACTACAAGAAAATTATTCTAGTGCTAATCTACACTCCAAACACAAAACAAGAAAAATTCTATAACAAATTACATAGGAAAATATGGTCAGGCATAGATACAGCTTGAATGAACCCAGAATTGATCAACAACTTAGAAGAGATGGATATAATGCCAAACACATGGGCGGACCATATCCCTTAATATTAAAATGGAAAGGTAGGGAAAAAAAGGAGATGGACTTTAGATCAAAGAATTATAAAAGAAAAACCTTACATACAAATAATGAAAAGTGAATTTAAAAAATTCTTTAAAGAGAATAGGAATCAATATGCAACACCACAGAACCTATGGGACACTGCCAAAGCATATATGAGGGGGATAACTATAGTGTAAGTGTTGAAGAGAAATAAAGAGAAAAGGGAACAGCAAGCGTCAATATTGGAGAAACTCAAAAAATTAGAAATAGCCCTACAGAAAGAACCCCAGAATGTGAAAATTATAGAAGAAAGAGAGCTAATGAAACATAAAATTAATATATTACAATAGGAGGCAATGATACGGAATATAAAATTGGCAAAACAAAATTAATTTGAAACAGCAAATAAACCAGGAAGATGGTTAGCCAACAAATTGAAAAAAGAAAAAGCTAAAAAAGACGGACAAGGAAATTTGCATTACAGGATTGACAGGAAAAAAAAACATTATTCCAAATTACTATCAAACACTATATTGTCAAGAAAATATTGCAGAAGAAAACATAAAATATCTACGGGAGAGAAATCTGCCAAATATATCAGAGGAAGATAGGGAAACGTTGAATGATAAAATTACTTTAACAGAGTTGAAAGAAGCAATCAAAAAACAAAAAAATAATAAAACCAGGGCCCCATGGAATCCCAGTGGAACTATATAAAATTTCAGGAATTTTTGAAGAAAATGTTGGAAATATATAATGAGCTATTAAAGGTAAAGGTAAAGGTTCCCCTCGCACATACGTGCTAGTCATTGCCGACTCTATGGGACGGTGCTCATCTCCATTTCAAAGCCGAAGAGCCAGTGCTGTCCGAAGACATCTCCGTGGTCATGTGGCCAGCATGACTCAATGCCAAAGGCGCACAGAACGCTGTTACCTTCCCACCAAAGGTGGTCCCTACTTTTTCTACTTGCATTTTTACGTGCTTTCGAAACTGCTAGGCTGGCAGAAGCTGGGACAAGTAACGGGAGCTCACCCCGTTACATGGCAGCACTAGGGATTCGAACCGCCGAGCTGCCAACCTTTCGATCAACAAGCTCAAGATCCTAGCCCCTGAGCCATCGACGAGCTATTAGAGACAGCCAAAATACCAAACTCATGGATTAAGGCATATATAACATTAATCCCAAAAGAAAGTTCAGACAATCAACACATCCAAAATTATAGGCCAATCTTGTTGTTAAGTGCTGACTATAAAATCCTGGAGACAATAATGGCAGAAAGACTAAAAAAAAATTAAACAAATTATTAATTTGGACCAAAATAGGTTTTTACCCAAATGACAAATAAAAAACAACACAAGAATAAAATGAATATATTAGAGTATTATGAGGCCCACCCTGAAAAACAATTGGCATTAATATTGGTGGATGCACAGAAGGCGTTTGACAACCTGAATTGGCAGTTTTTAATTACTCAATTAATCGAGATGAAATTTGGTGAAAAATTTATAGAAATGATTAAGACAATTTACTCAAATCAGAGAGAAGAGAAAAGAGAGCAAGCAAAAACTCAATTTAAAAATTTTACTTAATAATTTTACAATATCATTAAAACTAAAAATCTATCATAGCCTTCAGTCAACTTTTCTAATATTAAAATCCACTCTCATTACTTAAGTGTTTTCCTTTTTTCTCCTTCTTCCTCTGGTTCTTGTTTTCCATATGGTCTTGTAATTATTTCTTTTATTATCCAAGTCAAACAGCATACAGGCAAAAACCTCACTCTCATTTTCTCACCAGTCTTATCTCTGCAGTACAGGAATTTTTTACAACAAATGCTAGTCAATGTAGTTTTCTCTTCTGCCTGAAGGTGTCTTTTTACAATCCACAGTCTAAACAACAATTAACAAAGGTATCCATTTTTTTTTTTGTTTAAAGCCTCACTTCGTTTAATTTTAGTTTTTTAGATGTTCCAGTTAGTTCCAATTAGTTCAATTTAAAATCAATATCCAGATTTAATTAATTCCAATTCACAGGAGAAGAAGAAGGTTGGAGTGGTTTCCAACATTGTATTTCCAAATGCCCTGTCTTCTTCTTTTCTTCCCCCCTTCTTGTATCTCAACAGCAAGTTTTAAAAGTCCCAAATTTTTCCAACTTTATTTAAAGGGTTCCTTTTGCCTCCTTTTTTTTGAGGGTTCTTGGAGGAAGGGGTGAAAAAAAAACCTTGATGCAGGACTTAGAGAGGAAAAAAAGGAGTAAAACAGAAGATATTATGAACTCAGACATGGACATATAATACTTGTCTACAAGAAACTTTTAAGAAACTGTGGTGTCAATAAAAAAAATTAATTGAAGAAAAGCTTAAAAAGTAATAAGGAAGACTTATATATATCTATATTTATATACCCACTGAGTATTTATAATTATATATTATACATATTTACTGAAATATTTATAACCTATAGAAATCTATATTAATTTCTGTTTAGTTTTATACTTTAATATTGATATATATATTTAGTTCTGCATACTAACATATTTTTATTTAATTGTAAGACAAATAGATAATATTGGAGAGTATTGGGACGTTAACTCAGAAATATAATGATTGAACATAAATATAAGTTCCCTTTTCATAATATTTATATAACATGGTAGTATACATACAGAAATATATTTAAGGTTGATAATTGTAATTGAATCAGAGGAAAGAAAGAGTATATTTAAGAATTATTTATTATTATCTATATATTTATTTATTAATAACTATTAATTAAGTAATAATTATCAATTAATCAACTGATAGAAATTGGCATTGAATCAATTAAGGCTATCAAGAGATTATTGGGAGATATCATAACAATTGTATGGAAAGAATTTAGAGGAATTAAGAAAGGATAAAGATTGAAAGAGAGGAATAGAAGAATATGATTTATTAGATGGTACTGTGGAAAAACTTTTAAAAATATCAAATGACAAGCACAATTACACAATCACTAAAATGGGGGATAACTTCAATAACAGTTTCCCTTTAGGATCAAAATCTGCGGAAGCTGAGTTGGGAGGTGAAAAATCTGGTTCTACCATTGATCTACGAAGCATGCAGTCAACCCTACTAGCAATACAGGAAACAATCTTAAAAATGCAGGAGGTTATGACAAACAACCATGAAGATATTAAGAACGATATGGGAGAAGTAAAGGTGAAGATACGAAAGCTAGATGATAAAATTGGTACAATGCAGGAGGTTATGACAAACAACCATGAAGATATTAAGAACGATATGGGAGAAGTAAAGGTGAAGATACGAAAGCTAGATGATAAAATTGGTACAATGCAGGAGATGATAACCAAAAATGAACAAAAGATAAAGTCGGTAGAGGTTAAAACGGAACATAAAGGGGGAAAAAGGAGTAAAACAGAAGATATTATGAACTCAGACATGGACATATAATACTTGTCTACAAGAAACTTTTAAGAAACTGTGGTGTCAATAAAAAAAATTAATTGAAGAAAAGCTTAAAAAGTAATAAGGAAGACTTATATATATCTATATTTATATACCCACTGAGTATTTATAATTATATATTATACATATTTACTGAAATATTTATAACCTATAGAAATCTATATTAATTTCTGTTTAGTTTTATACTTTAATATTGATATATATATTTAGTTCTGCATACTAACATATTTTTATTTAATTGTAAGACAAATAGATAATATTGGAGAGTATTGGGACGTTAACTCAGAAATATAATGATTGAACATAAATATAAGTTCCCTTTTCATAATATTTATATACCCACTGAGTATTTATAATTATATATTATACATATTTACTGAAATATTTATAACCAATAGAAATCTATATTAATTTCTGTTTAGTTTTATACTTTAATATTGATATATATATTTAGTTCTGCATACTAACATATTTTTATTTAATTGTAAGACAAATAGATAATATTGGAGAGTATTGGGACGTTAACTCAGAAATATAATGATTGAACATAAATATAAGTTCCCTTTTCATAATATTTATATAACATGGTAGTATACATACAGAAATATATTTAAGGTTGATAATTGTAATTGAATCAGAGGAAAGAAAGAGTATATTTAAGAATTATTTATTATTATCTATATATTTATTTATTAATAACTATTAAATAAGTAACAATTATCAGTTAATCAACTGATAGAAATTGGCATTGAATCAATTAAGGCTATCAAGAGATTATTGGGAGATATCATAACAATTGTATGGAAAGAATTTAGAGGAATTAAGAAAGGATAAAGATTGAAAGAGAGGAATAGAAGAATATGATTTATTAGATGGTACTGTGGAAAAACTTTTTTAAAAATATCAAAATGACAAGCACAATTACACAATCACTAAAATGGGGGGGGGATAACTTCAATAACAGTTTCCCCTTTAGGATCAAAATCTGCGGAAGCTGAGTTGGGAGGTGAAAAATCTGGTTCTACCATTGATCTACGAAGCATGCAGTCAACCCTACTAGCAATACAGGAAACAATCTTAAAAATGCAGGAGGTTATGACAAACAACCATGAAGATATTAAGAACGATATGGGAGAAGTAAAGGTGAAGATACAAAAGCTAGATGATAAAATTGGTACAATGCAGGAGATGATAACCAAAAATGAACAAAAGATAAAGTCGGTAGAGGTTAAAACGGAACATAAAGGGGAAAAAAAAACTAGTCATAGCAACAAATAAAAAGGCAGAACATAAGGAATTAAAAGAAGCTATAATAAATTTGGAAATGGAAAAATCGATATTTTACCTCCATTTTCAAAACTTCTTGGAAACCAAAGAAGATCTTCCTAAACTAATGACTGAACTCCTAGCAGACCCACTGCAAAAAAGCAAATAAGAGCTGGAAAACAAACTTGATGAAGCATACAGGATTCACACGAAGTATGCACGGAGGAATAAACTTACGAGAGAAGTCCACGTTAAATTTGTGAAAAAAGAAACCCACAAGAGATGAAGTATACAGTAAAGCAAGAGAAGACCCCCTAATGTATAATGGAAAAGAGATCATAGTGCTGAAACAAATTCCAAAAAGAATAAGGGAGCAAAGACGATGCTATCACTTCCTCTCCACACAGTTGTTAAAATATAGAGTGATGTTCCGATGGCTCATCCCAGAGGGGATGTTAATAACATGGCAGGAGAAGAAATTCCAGATTTCTTGGAAAAGGCTCAGGAATTTTACGACCACTACATAAGCGAGGAAGATGAACAAGATAGTAGAGAGGAAGGAGAAAGTAAAAGCCAGGAAGATCAGATATCAGAGGAAAAAGATCACAGAACGAGATACAAGAGATCAGAAGGAAGCAGAGCATCAGGTGAGAGAAGGAGCCAGAACTAGAGCATAGACCGTGAACAGAACGGGGAGAGGAACAAGACCAATAGACAAATAACAAGAGGGAGAATGAAAAAAAGATGCTATCATTAAACATCAATGGCATCAATTGATCTATTAAATGTAAACAGATACTATCAAGATTACAAAAAGAAAAGATGGATATCATTTGCCTCCAGGAGGTACACATTAGAGAAAAGCACAGTGAGCTCATAAAATGTCCTAAATTAGGGGAACTACATTCGGCGCTGGCACAAAATAAAAAAAAGACGGATTGCTGTATATATAAAAGATTGGCTAAATTCTAGGAAAATATTTAGTGATAAAGATGGAAGAATCTTCATAATGGAGATAAACACAAACTACAAGAAAATTCTTCTAGTGATAATCTATGCACCAAACAAAAAACAAGAAAAATTCTATAACAAATTATATAGGAAAATATGGTCAGGCATAGATACAGCTTGGATGAACCCAGGATTGATTAATAACTTAGAAGAGATACATATAATGCCAAACACCTAGGCGGACCATAGTCCCTTAATATTAAAATGGAAAGGTAGGGGGAAAAAAAGGAGATGGACTTTAGATCAAAGAATTATAAAAGAAAAACCTTACATACAAACAATGGAAAGTGAATTAAAAAAATTATTTAAGGAGAATAGGAATGAATATACAACACCACAGAACTTAAGGGACACCACCAAAGTCTATATGAGGGGAATAACTATAGCATATGTGGCGAGGAAAAATAAAGAGAAAAGGAAACAACAAGCATTAATATTGGAGAAACTCAAAAAATTAGAAATATCCCTACAGAAAGAACCCCAGAATGTGAAAATTATAGAGGAAAGAGAGCTAATGAAACATAAAATTAATATATTACAACAGGAGGCAATGATATCGAATATAAAATTGGCAAAACAAAATTATTTTGAAACAGCAAATAAACCAGGAAGATGGTTAGCCAACAAATTGAAAAAAGAAAAAGCTAAAAAAGACGGACAAGGAAATTTGCATTACAGGATTGACAGGAAAAAAAAAACATTATTCCAAATTACTATCAAACACTATATTGTCAAGAAAATATTGCAGAAGAAAACATAAAATATCTACGGGAGAGAAATCTGCCAAATATATCAGAGGAAGATAGGGAAACATTGAATGATAAAATTACTTTAACAGAGTTGAAAGAAGCAATCAAAAAACAAAAAAATAATAAAACACCAGGGCCCCATGGAATCCCAGTGGAACTATATAAAATTTCAGGAATTTTTGAAGAAAATGTTGGAAATATATAATGAGCTATTAAAGGTAAAGGTAAAGGTTCCCCTCGCACATACGTGCTAGTCATTGCCAACTCTATGGGACGGTGCTCATCTCCATTTCAAAGCCGAAGAGCCAGTGCTGTCCGAAGACATCTCCGTGGTCATGTGGCCAGCATGACTCAATGCCAAAGGCGCACAGAACGCTGTTACCTTCCCACCAAAGGTGGTCCCTACTTTTTCTACTTGCATTTTTACGTGCTTTCGAAACTGCTAGGCTGGCAGAAGCTGGGACAAGTAACGGGAGCTCACCCCGTTACATGGCAGCACTAGGGATTCGAACCGCCGAGCTGCCAACCTTTCGATCAACAAGCTCAAGATCCTAGCCCCTGAGCCATCGACGAGCTATTAGAGACAGCCAAAATACCAAACTCATGGATTGAGGCATATATAACATTAATCCCAAAAGAAAGTTCAGACAATCAACACATCCAAAATTATAGGCCAATCTTGTTAAATGCCGACTATAAAATCCTGGAGACAATAATGGCAGAAAGACTAAAAAAAAATTAAACAAATTATTAATTTGGACCAAAATAGGTTTTTACCCAAATGACAAATAAAAAACAACACAAGAATAAAATGAATATATTAGAGTATTATGAGGCCCACCCTGAAAAACAATTGCCATTAATATTGGTGGATGCACAGAAGGCGTTTGACAACCTGAATTGGCAGTTTTTAATTACTCAATTAATCGAGATGAAATTTGGTGAAAAATTTATAGAAATGATTAAGACAATTTACTCAAATCAGAGAGAAAGAATTATGGTAAATGGAGACCTAACAGAAAAAAATAAATATAAATAAAGGGGTTAGACAAGGATGTCCATTATCTCCCCTCTTAGTTATTCTTTCATTAGAAATATTATTGATTCAGGTAAGGGGAAAGGAAATAAAAGAGTTAAAAATTTTAAAAAGGGGAGTATGAAACATAGGCCTTTGCGGACAATATGGCTTTTAGAATTGAGGACCCTTTGGAAACAAGGGGATTGCTATTACAGGAAATAGAGAAATCTGGTATAGTTGCTGGCTTGAAAATAAATAAAAACAAAACGAAACTAATCACCAAAAAACTTACGCAAGGCCAAAATAAGAAATTAGAGGAAATATTAAGAATTCAAGATGTGAAAAAAATAAAGTATCTGGGCATTTGGCTAATGGCAATAACATCCTCAATAAAGGAAGACAATTATTTAAAATTACTGCAACAAATTCAAAAAGATTTAGAGAGTTGGGCAAAATTACAAATATCATTGATTGGAAGAATTGGTACTATAAAGATGAACATCCTACCAAAAATTCTATATTTATTTCAAATGGTACCTATAAAATTGGGGAAAAACTTTTTTGACAAATTGAATAAAATTATTAATAAATTTATATGGCTAGGGGGAAAAGCCCAGAATTAAACTAAAACTCTTACAAAATTCTAGAACTAAGGGTGGCTTTGGCCTTCCAGATTGGGAACTTTACCATCAGGCTTCAGTAATATCATGGTTTAAAGAATAGATAAATTTAAAAAATGGTAGAATACTAACGATTGAGGGACATGATTTACATGCATGCCTTTATTTGGGAGGGAGAAAACAAAGCCCATAAGTACTTCCAAAGACATCAGTTGAGGGAAGTACTGCTAGAAACCTGGATGAAGATTAAAAGAAACTTCTACACAAAAGTTCCAAGATTGGTTTCAGCAATGGAAGCCTTGGTCTACCCCAATTTAATTGACTTAAACAAAATAGTAACCTATAAAGAGTTGTTAGACAGACAACGGAATTTGAAATCTAAACAAAAATTATTAGAAGAAGGAATTAAAATAGATTGGTGGCCCTATTTACAGATCCAAACAAAATATAAAAAAGATTTAGAATTATATGGACTCCATAATGAATAACAAGAAATGGATAAAATATTAACAGGGAACAATGAGAAAATAATCACCAAAACGTATAATTGTCTCCTCAAATTTAAAATGGAGGAAACAGTGAAGGAAACAATGATAATTTGGGCGAAAAATTTTGGATACAATATAGAATTACAGTATTGAGAAAAAATATGGGAAAAAAATTATAAAATGACATTGTCGACTGCCTATAAAGAAAATATCTATAAAATGTTTTGTAGGTGGCATCTACTTCCGGCAAGATTGGCCAAGATGTCTCCAAACAACCCACCGCATTGGTGGAAATATAACCACCAACAAGGGACATACTACCACATGTGGTGGACATGTCCCAAAGCAAGAGACTATTGGTTAAAAATTAAAAAATGGTTAGAGGAAATGACAGGGGAAAAAATTGATATGAAACCTGAACTATTTTTGGGGGGGATTATAAAAGAAAAAATGAGTAAAGAAATTCAATACCTCATACTCCACATAATTACAGCCACCAGAATTTCATTTGCCCAAAATTGGAAATGACAACATGCTCCATCAAACATGATGATTATAAAAAAATTGCTAGGGTGTGCAGAATCAGATAAGTTAATGATGGAACTTAAAGACAGAGAGCAAATGATTTAGTATGAAACATGGAACAGATGGTATAATTGGCTAGAAAAGAAATCTAAACTTAATGTATAATGTATAGTATAAGAGAAGATATTATAGTGAAATGCAATATTTAATGTGGAGTAGGTATGTATATAATGTAGTGATTATATGAATAAGTAACAAACAAAATGTATATGTATATAGTTGGTCAAAAGATAAAATGGATGTTACTAAAGATGCTGGTATTGGAAAGCTGTAAAAACGTAACAAAGATTTTAAAGATGTAAATGTTGAATAAAAATATTTTTTTAAAAAAATAAAACTTCTGCCAACTAAATTCTAGGCCCAGGGGTATCAAACTGGCGGCCCACGGGCCGGATGCATCACACTCAGGCCACATCCATCCCAGCTCCATGAATGTGGAAAACATCATGAAACATCACGACAGCAACATGACACGGCAAGTTTGAAACCTGTGCTCTAGACAGGGGAAGGGGATGGGAGAGGAGGGGAGGGGAGGGAGCTTTCTGAGTTATTTGTAGCAAATTTCTCTATAGTATTCTGCTCTTTTTCAATAGAAGCCTATGGCCTGATTGATAATCTTGAAATGTTGTTTAATGCAGCTAATATTATGTTGCAAAGGAATTTTTCATCATTCTCTACCTTTTTAGAATATTTGACTTTCTTGGCTAGCATTAGAAATTTATTTATTTTATTTATTTATTTTTTTATTTTGTCATAACAATATAGGTAGGCATCATACAAGAAGATTATATAATATATAAACACACATATGGGTAAATATAAGGAGGTATAAGAATATATGTATATAGAAAGAAGAAAAGAAAAACAATAGGACAGGAACTGTAGGCATGTTTTGTGCGTTTATGCACGCCCCTTATGGTCCCCTTAGGAATGGGGTGAGGTCAATAGTAGACAGTTTTTGGTTGAAGAGTTTAGGATTATGGGAAGAGACCACAGAGTCAGGTAAAGTATTCCAAGCACTGATGATTCTGTTACAGAAGTCATATTTTCTGCAATCTAGATTAAAGCGGTTGACATTAAGTTTAAATCTATTGGTTGCTCTAGTATTATTGCAATTGAAGCTGAAGTAGTCTTTAACAGGAAGGACATTACAATAGATGATTCTGTGAGTTAAACTTAGGTCTTGTCGTAGGTGACGGAGTTCCAAGTTTTCTAAGCCTAGGATTTCAAGTCTGGTGGGATAAGGTATTTTGTTGTTTTCAGAGGAATGGAGAACTCTTCTTGTAAAATATTTCTGGACACGTTCAATTGTATTGATGTCAGAGATGTGGTGAGGGTTCCAAACAGGTGAGCTGTATTCTAGAATTGATCTAGCAAATGTTTTATATGCTATGGTTAGTAGTGTGGTATTTTTGGAAAAGAAGCTACGCAAGATTAGGTTTACAACTCTTAGAGCTTTTTTTGCTATGTAGTTGCAGTGGGCTTTGGCACTTAGATCATTTGACATGAAAACTCCGAGGTCTTTAACGGGAATGGGGTCACCTGTAAGGAAATGCGTATTTGTCTTTCTATAATTAAGAATATTTTTTTCTATAGCTTCAGATTGATTATTTCAAGCTACATCTGTTCAACTACATTAACTATAAGGGAAGTATAGTTTAAGCCATGGGACAAAAGTTTACTACAATCACAGGACTCAAAGCAGTGGTGGGATTCAGCCAGTTCCACCACTCTGGGAGAACCTGTTAACTTTCTGAGCAGTTTAGCAAACTGGTTGTTGGAAGAAATCATTAGGGCAGAGAACCGGTTGTTAAATTACTTGAATCCTACCACTGACTCAAAGTATCTGATAATAGAATGCAACAGAATGGAACAGAACGGAACGGAACAGAACAAACAGAGTTGAAGGCACCTTGGAGGTCTTCTAGTCCAACCCCCTGCTTAGGCAGGAAACCTTACATCACTTCAGACAAATGGTTATCCAATCACTTCTTAAAACTTCCAGTGTTGGAGCATCTTCTAATGGAGATGGAGATCTTCTAATGCACTTTAATAATTTGTCTGTAATTGTTAAATATACTTGGCCAAAACAGTGTTTCCACTTTTTTTCTTGTCTGCATCTAATGGAAATGTTTAAAAAACATTAAAAGTTGCAAAGGTCTTAATCAAGTGACCACTTTCCTACACAATTCCCCACTTTTTGTTTTTTTTGTTTCACAGTGGCCTTTAGAAGAATTGAGTTTAGTGGATTATATTTCAAATTAATGTGGCAGCATTTTGGCATCAGTTCTATTCCTGCTCCTATACTTAACTGGGCTTCCAGTAATAGGAGAGATACTTCACCATATCTTCTGATGCTTGCAGGGTTTGTTTGTTTTTTTTCAACTTTGAGAAAGCATCCTAATTGGATAAGAATTCCTCTACCATCAGTCACAGCTTTATAGAGTAATGTTTAGTTCAGTCATTAAAAAAAAATCGATTCTTTTAAAACCAGGGTTTTTTTAAAAAAATTTCTATTTGAACTATACAAGAACAACCAGGCTTTCACAAGCAGATCCATTCTAAGCCCAAATCCATTCTAAAGACTTGAGAAACATTTGGGAACCCTGAGTCCTTCTCATCTATTAATGAGCATGTAAAAAAATACAAATGCAAATCTTTTGTTTATTTATTCCCTTCTGATCAGAATTGGATGAAATAGGGAGGATAACTGGAACAATAAATGCACGGGAAGCCTTCCCTAGGTACGGTAGGTGTTTGAGCCACACACATTTAAAATTGGTTTTTAAAATTCCACCTTTTTTTTTCTTTTCATCAGCACAAGATGACATTTATAGGGAATCAAGTTCACCATTGAAGACTGAAACATGCCAAATTTAAGAACATTAGCTGGCAACATTTCTAACTATCTTTCTTTCAGTTGTGGTTGCATTAAAAATTCAAAAACTTATTTTCAGTCAGAATGAGATAGTATTTCATAAAAAATGCAACCATGAGCAGGATTTATGGGATGAGTTGCATTTGTGGGAAAGTTGTATCCAGTGATGGGATTCAATATTTTTTTACCGGTTCTGTGGGCGTGGCTTGGTGGTTGTAGCCTGCTGGGCATGGCTGGGGAAGGATAATAAAATCCTGTAAAATCTCCATTCCCTCCCCACTCCAGGGGAAGGTTACTGCAAAATCCCCATTTCCTCCCGATCAGCTGGGACTAGGGAGACAGAGAATAGATGGGGGCAGGGCCAATCAGAAGTGGTATTTATCGGTTCTCCGAATGACTCAAAATTTCTGCTACTGGTTCTCCAGAACTGGTCAGAACCTGCTGAATGCCACCTCTGGTTTTACCCAAATAAGTTAAAGTACAACAGAAAGACAATGAACCTAAAATAATCATGCTGCTGGTTTTACTAGATTCCTTAGCAAAAGTCACTTTGAGAGGGGCAAGAAGTAGCCTTCTGGGACTTTTTAAAGTTCATGCCTTTGCATCTTCAGAGTTAAATACCAGTGATGTACTAGAAATAATGGGTCTGAGCCCAATGTATGGAAACACAATTACATGCATGCCAGAGTGGAGTATGGGGGGGTGGGGTGACTTTGTTCTGTGCAGTAAAAGGATACAAGAGGATTTCTCTCAGAATAGACTAAATAATTTGTGGTAGAATCTTAAAGCCTTTGTCTATCACCAGAGAAAAGGATTTGCACCATCCACAACCGGTCTTGTTCCATTCTGCATAGGCTGGACTTTTCGTTGAATCAGATCACAATCCTATTTTTAATCCCACTTAGATTAAAATGTTTTACAGATAAATCCTACATAAATATACTTGGAAAATATTCATTATTAAAATTATAGTTCATAAGTATATTTGGCTGAAATTTCACTGAACCTAAACCTCAAAATCATTAATGCTATTGTCTTAGAATTAATCATTTTCTCTGTAGCAAGAGCTATCAACGTTTCCTTCATAGGAACCTAAAGTTAGACAATATCAATGGCTTTAGCATCTGATGATTACTTGCTTGCATATACACCACCTTATCTGAAGTAGAGATAAACAGATTTTGGTACCTTAAACTGGTCTGGGTTGTGCATCTGGGTTTAGATAGAACCTCCAAATTTAATCCTGAATCTTCAAGAATGAATCAAAAAATCTCTGATAGGAAAACTTGAAAATCCCTTCCTTTCCATGTATATGATAACAATATACACCTTAGCCTAGGTTCCTAAACAAATCTAGAGATTAATTGATTCTTCTGTTGAGATAACATATTGCAGATGTACAAAAACTCTGGGTTGAAAAAAAAACAAAACTCCATGGAATTATGCAGTGACATACCATGACAATATGTATGAAGTTCTAATCCTAAATGACAATGCAGTCATTGGAAAAAGGAGGTGAATGAGTGTATGTTGCCTATATGTTTAGTAACAATAAGCTAAAACATGATTGTATTTTTGCCAGAAATTCTTTCTTCTCTTCCTGCTACTTCCTTTAATAATTTACATGATTTCTTCCTATTGTAATATTATTAAAAATCTGGGCAAATCATAATTAGATATCTCGGATACTTTTAAGTCTTATTTTCTTTGGTATGACAAGTGGTTGTCATATGTAATGCCAAACACTCTTTTTTTTTTTTTTGGGACATGTTCAGCTTGTTTAACATAATCATTTTAGGAAGGGCCAAGTTAGATGTGAGAACTCTCATGATATTAACTATAAAGTACTTAAAAAAAACAAACCAGGCAGCTTGGAGAAGGCAACTGGGAGCTATATAAGCTGATCAAAGGATAACAGTTTCTTTGTGAATAAATGGTGGACAAGATTTTGTTTGTTTAAATTTGTAATTGCCGCAAATATTGGTACTTTGGAGAAATCCATCACTTGTAGCAGATCGTGACAACATAGTCATACTTCTAGTTACATCTATATAGCCTGTCAGGATGAAACCAATGAAAAAAAAGCATTATTACTAATCAGTTTAGTACTTAAGTATGGTTCAGTAAATATATACTTAAGGAAACAAATGAATCTTGATTATATAATGGAGATGGAACCACTTAATTTTATTGATTGCATGGTTAATGTACTGCTCCTAATGCTTTGCTTCAATTCACCATCCATAAAACTACCATGTAACTTGTCTGCAATAAAAGATATAACTACCAAACAATGACTGGCTTGAATCAAAGGTACGGTAACAGTATGGGACATGGTCAATTCATCATTCTTAGAGTGGAGGTAGGTAACTGGAAACTTTTCCATGTCAATTTAAGGCAAAACTTTAAAACTAGGATGCAAAATACTTGGACAACTGTATAAGCCATAGGATTTGCATCACACATGTTTTCTCATTTGTTCCCTTGCTGCCACCCACTGATGCCTTCTCTCCCCACCCCCATTTCTTCTGTAGATTGAATCAGTATGAACTCATGGTCACCTCTTAGAATTATTGTATCACTTAATTTAAAAATCATTTAATGGGGAAACAGCTGACCCACACAAGCTACAACTGAACATACCTTGATGAATGAATAAATCAATGAGCATGGAAAATTAAATCAATTCTAATATGGTAAGAGAATCAATTGCTATTTTATTAAGAGAAATTAAAATGATGCTTAATTACTTGAAAGATTAGATGGTATTGTAAGCAGATCAATTAATTAAGTATGTGTTTAGAATCCGATACTATTAGAATTTGCTGATCCCTAAATATTACCCTAGTGTTCATTTATCAAATAGTTATAAGCACAAGACAAAACAACATAGTTTCAGAACTAAAACATGATATCTCATAGGTACTTTTGGAAGGAATTTGGCTGACAGGAATAGAGGCAAATTAAATACAGAAAGTCAGAGTTATATAATGAATCAGCTACAGAATTGGGATAACAGATCATGGCTAATGTCTGGAAGAATTTGTATGCCAGTATTGTCTAGCTACATGAAGTGTTTTACCAATCAATATAATCCTAACTTTGATCCCACTCCAAACAATTACAGTTTATGGTCAGCTCTATTTTTCAAGTAACTGGAAATCCACTCTTCCAATTTATAGAGCTCCCCTATCCCCTAGTGCTTTACATGATAAGAGAAGCATTTGGTCATAATGCTGCACCAAAGAGCCACAGTGGTGCAGAGGTTAGGGTGCAGTACTGCAGGCTACTTCTGCTGATCACTGGCTGCCAGATGTTTGTCAGATCAAATCACACCAGGCTCAAGGTTGACTCAGCCTTTCATTCTTCCAAGGTCGGTAAAATGAGGATCCAGATTGTTGGGGGCAATATGCTGACTCTATAAACCAGTTAGAGAGGGCTATAAAACACTGTGAAGTCTAAGTACTATTGCTATAATGTCATGGCCTTTCTGAATCTCCAATATCTCTATGTTCTACCTCTGCCTTATAGACATGTTGACACAAAAGCCTTTTTCAAAACCCTTGGTTCCACGGGCAGTTTGCATTGTATCTCTATCTCACTGTACTATATTGGGTTGTTACATTTATATAACCACAAGAATATGGATTCTTCAATAGGCCAATGTTTCCTACATTATTTTTTTCCCTACACAGAACACTTTGCCTGCCAATCACAAACAGTTGATATTGGATTCAATAGAACTATAAAATTCAGTTGAAATGTCAAGCAATGGAAACGTAGTACTCCTCATAGATACACTAGCAGCCCAATCTTTAAAAAAAAATGGAGTTCCTTTGAGCAGATTAAGTTCCATACCAGTCTCCTGGAAAAAAACTCTTGCTTGAAACTTTCAACTCAGTGAAATAAAACATTTTGGAAGTTTAGAAAAGTTAACTTCGGTAATAATGTGAGCTAAGCATGTTCACTGCTCGTTCAATACCAGTTATCTGTTCTGCCTAAGGATTGCACATTTTTTCTCTCATACAGTGAGTAATAGTGATTTCTAGTGGACAAAATTTAGGGTTGCTCAGCATGGCATTAGAGAGTGAAGTGGATGTGTTACTGAACATACAAGGGTCAAGGTCTACTGAGATAGAGACTGGTGCAATCTAAAAGTTACCTCTGGCTGAATAAGGCAGAAAAATCCAACCACGGTGATCAATTATTTCAATTAAAGTAATGAGTTCATTATTTACTTTCTCAATGAAAACAATTGAACGTTCAAAATTCCAACAGAGGAGATATTCACAACAACAGGGCTGCTTTTGAAGAGGTATTGTTCCAGGCTGTTTCATTTCAAAAGATCTTGTAAGGTAACAAAGGTTATTTACTTGCAATAAAAAACAACAACAACAGTACGTTCAGTTGTTCTCTTTAATTACTCCTATGCAGTGGACTAGGGCTGTCAAATTCAAGGTCTGAAGGCCAGATCTGGCCCACTGGATGCTTAGATCTGGCCCACAGGGCTGCCCTGGAAACAGCAAAGGACCGGCCCGCAGTGCCTCTACTAGTGATAATGGAGCTCATGGGGGTGGGGGCTGCATTCTCCCAGCTCCATTTTTGCTGGCAGAGAGTGGCAGGAGACTTTCACGGCCAAATGTGGAGCTCAAGAGTCCGTTTTTGCTGGCAAAGCGCTCAGGCCACCACAGATGCCCCTGACATGAGTGATGTCAAGCTGGCCATGCCCACACTGGTCAAGCAATACTGGCCCCATGGTCAAAAACAACCCTGATGCTGCCTTAAATGAAATCCAGTTTAACACCCTTGCAGTAAGACCATCATGATCAGCACCACCACTATCACTACTCTTGTGAGATTTTTGTTTCCCACTCAACTACTGGTCACTCTTTCTCTTCTTTGTAGGATGAACAACAGGAAAAAAATGAAGGTAGCCGAAGGGAGACAGTTCTTTGGAATTCTGTTTTGCACTGCTAAATAGAGTAAAATAAAGTATTGTATTCCTGTTTGAGGCCTTATACACCCTATTCTTCTTTCCACTTTTAAAAAAAATCTTGAATAGAGAATTGCAGAAGATATGACACTGCTCACGCAAGCCATAAGCAAGATAGGCCTGCTTTGTTACTCAGTGTCTTAAATATATCCTGATAGACCCATAGAAGATGGCAATGGTTTATCTCAGTATGAAATAAATCTTCAGCTAATCATTTCCACTGCTCAGACTGTCATTTAAGACATAATCACAGAGTGAGCCATGTTTTTCATAGTAACTCTTCTGCTTTACCAGGAGAAGATTTATATGAGACTTAAAAAAAAAATCTTGATCCTATTTTTCTTTCCATAGGGAGCCAATGTTACTTGCCACTGTGCTGGGAAAGTAACTTAGTTCAGCGACATGCTGTTGTTCAGCTAGTCAGTAAGCACATCTGAAAGGAACATTTAATGCTTCATCCAGTCACAGGAACAAATCTGTGTATGGCGATGTGAAAAAAATCCTCTTGAACTTAGCCATGGAAGGTTCTCGAACAAGCTCAGAAAACTTGACCATGCCAAATGGGAGACGCCAATCGTCACCCCTATAAAACCAGACGGGTCCATAAGAATTTGCGCTGATTACAAGGCTACCTTGAACAAAGCATTGCAAAAGAGCGCCTACCCAGTTCCAGTAGTGCAACACTTATTGCACTCATTAGGGCACGGACAAGTTTTCGCCAAATTAGACTTGGCACAAGCGCATCAACAGCTACCCGTAGATGCTAGCACAGCTGAAGCCCAGACCATTGTAACGCACCGGGTGCCTTTAAGTGCACCCGTTACAGTTCGGGTGAGTGTGGCCCGGGCTATTCCAAAATTTGATGGAGCGGCTACAAGGGTTACCGGAGTCGACCTATTTCGATGATGTGTTGGTATCAGGGAAGATTTAAGAACTGGGAAGCGATTAAGGAAAGTTTTGGCCATTTTTAGGTCGGCAGGATAAAAATGCCAGGTGAGATAGGTCGAATCTGTTGAATTTTGGGATAGAATAGACAAAAAGGGATTCACCCCACTGAGAGCAAAAGTCAAGGATAAAGAGAGCCCCAGCACCCAAAAACAAGACAGAACTCCAGGCTTTCCTGGGTCTGGTAAACTTTTACGCTGTTTTTAAAAGACAAGGCAACCGCTTTGAACCGCTGCATAAATTGCTTGGAAAACACTGTTTGGTCTTGGGGAAGTCAGAGAATAGGGCATTTGAGGCAGTAAAAGTTTGCTATCAAGCGATAGCCTGTTAATACAATACAACAACAGACTGCCGTTAGTATTGGTTTGTGATGCATCCCCTATGGAGTAGGAGCTGTACTTAGCCACAGACTCCCAAACGGCACTGAAGCCCCTATAGCGTTCTATTCACGAACGATGTCCCGGCTGAGAGGAATTACAGCCAGCTAGATAGGGAGGCTCTAATAGTGTCAGGGTGAAAAATTTCACGAATCGTTTTTGGCGAGACTTTGAAATTGTCACTGATCACAGACCGCTATTGGGGTTACTGGCTGGCGACCGCCCAACGCCAGTAGCACTCTCACCTAGACTGACCAGATGGACTATTTTCTGGCCGCCTACTCCTACAAACTGCAGCATCGGCCTGGAAAGGAGCTGGGGCATGCGGACGCATTGAGCAGATGCCCATTGCCAGGGAAATCGAGGACCCCACCCGGGCACCCGTTCTACTAATTGACTCTTGACTCTGGCCCAGTCACATCGCAGGAAGTGGCTCGGGCCTCCCTACGGACGTTGTATTAAGAACTGTGATTGGATGGGTTCAAGGGATGGCCGCTGCGGCGGCGTTTAAGAGTTTGTAAAGAAAAAGGGAATTGTCTGTGCAAGGGGTGCCTGCTCTGGGGGATAGGGTGGTAGTTCCAGAGAAACTGAGGAAAAAGTCCTGGAACTCCTGCATGAGGGTCACCCAGGAATTGTGAGGATGAAGGGTTTGGCTAGGAGCTATGTCTGGTGGCCCCTAATGGACAGGGAAATCAGTGACAGGGTTGGCCGATGCCAAGTATGTCAGGAATCCAGACCACTACCACCCACGGCCCCAGTTTTGGAGTGGGAGAAACCCCAAGGCCCTTGGTCCCGCATACACATTGATTTTGCCGGCCCCTTCCACGGCCAAACATTTCTAATTGTGGTGGATGCATTCTCCAAATGGCTGGAGATCATCCTAATGAAGTCCACAACCGCCGGAGCTGTCATCTCAGCACTAAAACACCTTTTCGCCACGCACGGGCTACCGGACACCCTCGTGTCCGATAACGGCCCACAGTTCACCGCAGCATTATTTGAAGGGTACCTGGCTGAAGAGGGCATCCGACATGCCCTCTCAGCGCCGTTCCACCCTGCGTCGAACGGCCTTGCTGAGCGTTTTGTCCGGTGCGAAAGAAGCGCTATCACGGCGGCCCGGCGATTGGCAGGCACAAATCGACGATTCCTAACCGTCCAACACAGGACCCCTGTGGCCACCGCCGCAGCCCAGCCGAGCTATTAATGGGGCGGAAGCTACGGTGCCCGCTAGACCGGCTACACCGAACTACGTACAGGACGGGTTCAAAACAAAACCAGATAGAATCCGAATTAAACATAGGAGACTCAGTGTGGGCACATAATTACAGCGACGGCCCTAACTGGAAGAGGGGGATAGTCATAGACAAAACGGGCCCCAAATCTTATCTAGTGGAACTAGACGATGGCAGAATCTGGAGGCGCCACATAGATCAATTAAGAAACAGATTGAGCGATAAGGCAGAATTAGGCGAGAACAGCCCTGACTATGATTTAATTAACCCCACAGCTGACTGGGCCAAGAACACACAGAAAGCGTAAGCAAACCAAACAGAGACTTATCTGAGTCAGGCGAGGTCCAGCGACACCCTCCGGTCCCTCTAGAGGACAGCAGGTCCGAGCCGGCGAATAATCCAGGGCCGGATGGCCGGGAGGAGGAGCTCAGAGGAACGAAAAGTCCCTCCGCAAGCTCGACTCAACTCCAGAAAGTGAACTGCGAGGTCCGGGAGAGTCAGGAGACGCCCACGACCTGCAGGACTACGAGAAGTAATATGCAAATATTGGCAAAGTGCCTTCTGGGAGGGAAGGAGTGTAATGTATTACTGTAAGTTTTGGCGGGAGTTTTAGGCGGGAAATATCTCGTCTCTGATTGGATGCAGCCTCAGGCTGAAGTGTATATAAGGAGAGGTTTTTCTCCAGAGTTTTGCTGGGTCACACTATATTAAAGAGCTGTTGTCACTAACCTGGTCTCCTGCCTCGTCAATACCCAAACTTAACAATGGCCTTTCTGAATCTCCAATATCTCTATGTTCTACCTCTGCCTTATAGACATGTTGACACAAAAGCCTTTTTCAAAACCCTTGGTTCCACGGGCAGTTTGCATTGTATCTCTATCTCACTGTACTATATTGGGTTGTTACATTTATATAACCACAAGAATATGGATTCTTCAATAGGCCAATGTTTCCTACATTATTTTTTTCCCTACACAGAACACTTTGCCTGCCAATCACAAACAGTTGATATTGGATTCAATAGAACTATAAAATTCAGTTGAAATGTCAAGCAATGGAAACGTAGTACTCCTCATAGATACACTAGCAGCCCAATCTTTAAAAAAAAATGGAGTTCCTTTGAGCAGATTAAGTTCCATACCAGTCTCCTGGAAAAAAACTCTTGCTTGAAACTTTCAACTCAGTGAAATAAAACATTTTGGAAGTTTAGAAAAGTTAACTTCGGTAATAATGTGAGCTAAGCATGTTCACTGCTCGTTCAATACCAGTTATCTGTTCTGCCTAAGGATTGCACATTTTTCTCTCATACAGTGAGTAATAGTGATTTCTAGTGGACAAAATTTAGGGTTGCTCAGCATGGCATTAGAGAGTGAAGTGGATGTGTTACTGAACATACAAGGGTCAAGGTCTACTGAGATAGAGACTGGTGCAATCTAAAAGTTACCTCTGGCTGAATAAGGCAGAAAAATCCAACCACGGTGATCAATTATTTCAATTAAAGTAATGAGTTCATTATTTACTTTCTCAATGAAAACAATTGAACGTTCAAAATTCCAACAGAGGAGATATTCACAACAACAGGGCTGCTTTTGAAGAGGTATTGTTCCAGGCTGTTTCATTTCAAAAGATCTTGTAAGGTAACAAAGGTTATTTACTTGCAATAAAAAACAACAACAACAGTACGTTCAGTTGTTCTCTTTAATTACTCCTATGCAGTGGACTAGGGCTGTCAAATTCAAGGTCTGAAGGCCAGATCTGGCCCACTGGATGCTTAGATCTGGCCCACAGGGCTGCCCTGAAAACAGCAAAGGACCGGCCCGCAGTGCCTCTACTAGTGATAATGGAGCTCATGGGGGTGGGGGCTGCATTCTCCCAGCTCCATTTTTGATGGCAGAGAGTGGCAGGAGGCTTTCACAGCCAAATGTGGAGCTCAAGAGACCGTTTTTGCTGGCAGAGCGCTCGGGCCACCACAGATGCCCCTGACATGAGTGATGTCAAGCTGGCCATGCTCACACTGGCCATGCCCATACTGGCCCCACAGTCAAAAACAACCCTGATGCTGCCTTAAATGAAATCCAGTTTAACACCCTTGCAGTAGACCATCATGATCAGCATCACCACTATCACTACTCTTGTGAGATTTTTGTTTCCCACTCAACTACTGGTCACTCTTCTTTGTAGGATGAACAACAGGAAAAAAATGAAGGTAGCCGAAGGGAGACAGCTCTTTGGAATTCTGTTTTGCACTGCTAAATAGAGTAAAATAAAGTATTGTATTCCTGTTTGAGGCCTTATACACCCTATTCTTCTTTCCACTTTTAAAAAAAATCTTGAATAGAGAATTGCAGAAGATATGACACTGCTCACGCAAGCCATAAGCAAGATAGGCCTGCTTTGTTACTCAGTGTCTTAAATATATCCTGATAGACCCATAGAAGATGGCAATGGTTTATCTCAGTATGAAATAAATCTTCAGCTAATCATTTCCACTGCTCAGACTGTCATTTAAGACATAATCACAGAGTGAGCCATGTTTTTCATAGTAACTCTTCTGCTTTACCAGGAGAAGATTTATATGAGACTTAAAAAAAAAATCTTGATCCTATTTTTCTTTCCATAGGGAGCCAATGTTACTTGCCACTGTGCTGGGAAAGTAACTTAGTTCAGCGACATGCTGTTGTTCAGCTAGTCAGTAAGCACATCTGAAAGGAACATTTAATGCTTCATCCAGTCACAGGAACAAATCTGTGTATGGCGATGTGAAAAAAATCCTCTTGAACTTAGCCATGGAAGGTTCTCGAACAAGCTCAGAAAACTTGTCTTCATGGGTGATGTGAAAGTGGTTCGGTTATTGTTCTGAAAGTACCTTAAGAACTTGTTAGGCCTGGGGTATATCCCAGGGATGGTGAAATTCCAAGATGGTGTCATCATTATAATCAATATGTCCTGTGCCTATTTTTTTAAAACAATGTTTGTTTCATATTTCCAGTAATGATTGTTTTTATATATTTATTATTTTATTGTACGTCAATAATTAAGTAAAAGTCACCAGAGTCACCATTTGGGAGTTGGGAAGTCATATAAATATGATAGGCAGATAAATAAATAAAATTATAACAAATAAGACCAGCTACTGCCGAATTTATGAATTTGGCCATAGCCCCCTGGTTTTCTTCCATGCATTTTTCTTCCATGGAACTCAACATCTTGCGGTGTGTTTCTTTAACCTTGAATGTTTAAGACACCTTCATAATTTTTTGCTAATGGTCTTGTTTGATGTCAGATAATTTCCATCTGGTCTTCTTAGCTTCTAGCCACCATACAATCTCCAATTCTATCTTCTCTTTCTCATCTTCCAAGAAACATACAATTGCAGGAGTCGGGTCTCCTCTTTCAAGATGGAAAGACATGCATTCTCCCTCAGTTGCTATTCATGGACCATATGAAGGGAAAATACTTTCTATTTTTATTTCTAATTTTTCCTGCTGGGGGATATCAGGAGGAGGAATTCTTATTTCCCCTTTGGCAGAAGCCAGAGCATTATTTCCCTTTTCATCCTGACCATAAACCATGAGAGTGGGGAAAATTTCCAACCCTCAGTCATTTTGATTGATGATATTTTGATACAAATTTTTCTGCAGAATAGCTTTCCTTGATTGTTTACCCTTTGTTTTAAAAGAAATAATGGCAGAAGATTCTAGCAAGGCAATTACATGCTGTTAGTTTCTGGAAAATATTAGCTATCCTACCTCCTGAGTAGAAAATAGCCTTTTCTATTCCATCTCCTTCAGATTCACACAAAGCAAATAAGCTCCATGGGCATACCTTTTTGTTTCTTTTGTGTTTTTTTTTTTGCATTTATTTTTCAAAAGACAAGACACCAGAGGCTTGAACAGAAGCCTCGGAGGTAGTGAGCTGAGGCCAGGAATGCCAGAAGCAAAAGTGAATTGTCAAACAGTGGTGGAGAGTGGAGAAACAGGCCAGAGCTGGAAGCAGAATTGGGGCTGAAAGCTCGAAACTGGGGACAGGCTGGAGCAAGAGGGCTAGATGAGAGCTTCAGAAGTAGCTGGGAGCCTACCAATCTGTGGAAAAATCCAAAGCAGTGAAGAGCAGTCTACAAAAGTCTTGGGAGCAATGGAGACTCCCAAGTAATCTGTGGAAGAGTCCTGGTGGAAACAAGCAGTCCCAGAGCTGAGAGGGCCAACAGACTTGGTGACCAGAACTGGAGGCCAGGAGTGGGCTCTGGGTCTCAGAATCCAAGCTGATCTTGAGCTCAGAAGTTGACAACAATGTACTACTACTAGGACTGGCTGGGAGGGATCAATGGTTGAGTTCTGGACAGCATAGGCGCCTTAGATTCCCTGAGGCAATGGAGGACAGCCCTTGGGGTGAGAATCGAGGGGCCATTTGTGTGGTTGCCAAACTGGATGTCTGTTACCTTCCTCACTGGATGATCAACAAGTAAGAATGTGTATGAATGTGGCCTTTCTTAACTGTCCACTGGAAGAGACCAGCTATTGTGGGGGGTTATGATAGTTTGGGTATGGGTTGAAGAGAAGGATGGCCCCTGCCAATACTGAAAACTAGTGATTCAGCGTCACAGAACACCCTCCTCTACTTATTCCCTGGGTAGTCTGGGTGAATTTGAATAGTTGGTGGAATGCCAGGATCCTGACTTATGGAAGAGGGAAGCAGAATTGGGAGGGGGGAGGATCACCTCCCAAGGCTCAGGGCAGGACAAAATATTCAAGTGGTGAGAGGCATGGGTCATTTAGATGGGAGTCAAGGACAGGCTATTGAAGGGGAAGACAGCCACAATGTTTGATACTGGTGGTGTTTTCCTGTCCTCTGAATGTATGCTCAGATCCTGGGCAGCAGACTATTCTTGAAAAGTATTTATAGGTATAGTTGGTACAGAATGCAACAATGTGGGCAGTTCTGCAGGCCTCTAGCATGGTCCATGTGAGACTGCTGTTGTGCATATTGGACAAATTTGCTTCCATGTCTAATTCAAGGTAGGGGTTATCACTTTAAAGTCCTTCATGGCCTGGGACCAGCTTACCTGAGGAATAATGCAACCTAATAGAATTGGCCCTGCTTGCTTCATCTGAAGAGGCATGCTTGGGCCCCATCTATATACAAATTTCACCTGGTGGGGCCTAGGGAAAGAGTTATATTGTCTTGGGCTCCATCCTTTGGAACATATTGATGCTGGAAGTGAGATCCATCTCCACCCTTCTGGCCTTCCAGTAGTGCCTTAAAATTTGGCTCTGCTGGTTGGATTGGGGCCTAATAGCAGCACTCTATAATGGAGGTGGTTGGTGCAGTGATAGAGAAGATTCCACCTCTGTACCATTTGTGATCTTTGTTCTTAATCTTTATCTTGTTTAATTTTTTTTTTTAAAAAATATTTTATTGTAAGCCATCCAGAGTTGCTTTGGATAGTGAAATGGGCAGCATATACATTTAATAAAATAAATAACTGAAATCCCAGATGACCAACTGTAACAGCTGGATACAGATCATTATCAATATTACAGATAAACTCTTATAAACCTACCAAGAAGTAAGTGCTAGCATTTTGCTGCATAGGGATAAGCAGGCAGGGTTTACAATGGTAAAGAACACTCCACATTTTATTAGTAAAGTGAAATTGCAAAACCAAACAGCAGTAGAACAGGGCCTTTAAGAAATTTGACAATTTGATTTCAGGTTGGACTATTTCACTCATGCCTTGGCAGAGATTAATTATGTCTCCTCAAGTCAGTGTCTGCTTTTAGCAACCATATAGATAGATCTTATCCAGGATGATCTGTCTTTGTTTCTTACATTGCAGTTGTAGTCAAGTCCATCTATCTTCTTCTTCTACCATCATTCTCTTCTTCTCTTTCCTTCCACCTTTCCAAGCATTATAGATATCTTTGGGAGTTGAGACTTCACATAATATGTCCCAAATTTAAACCTAGACATTCCTTCCTTGAGTGAGAATTCTGGATTGATTTCTTTGTTTGGCATTTGCAAGAAGGCATCAATACTCCTTTAATTTTGTTTCTTGGAGGTATCATATGAAAAGCAATGCCCTGTCTAAAAGCAACATTGTTATCTTACTTTGTACAAATGTATCACCCAGTGTCATTGGAGAATAGGACTCATGATTTCTTAGTAAAATTCCAACATCTTTTAGTGTCTTATGCATGTTTACTCCAAAGCTCATTCCACTGTGTTGAGTGACATGTACTCTCAAGTAAATGTACACAGCCTTCATCTATTTGAAATGACAGAAGGAGCCACAGAATTAGAAGGGGCCATTTTGATCACTTTAGTCCACCTGCTATTCAATGCAGTCTTTGACAAAAGTTTGATTTACCACATAAAATGCTTTCAAACATGGTCTCCAGCTGTTTAGATACATGTATCAAATACAAACATGGAGTCTTGAATGACTTTTACTGGATTTTTAAACCACTCTTTTTGTTTTGTTTTCCTTATTTTTTTGCCACAGGGATAAATACACCAAGATGGAGATAAACATTAAATACCATCCTACATTCACCCAAACCTGGAACTTATTTTAAACATAAAGTCTGCTTCCATAGATATTTTTATTGAATACTATCAATTTCAGAATATGATTTACACATACTAACTTTTCCCAATTGTATAGAATATAGCAGGCAAGTCTCATCCATTTCACCAAAACACTTCTGAGGGCAGTCTTTTTGCATTTTGGTAGATTTGACATAAAGAAAAACTTGTCAGTTTCAAAGAAAGGAGGAGCTTCATAATTGTAGTTGCTGTTAGGTGTATATCCTACCTTTCCTCCAAGAGCTAAAATTTATTTATTTATTTATTAATTAATTAATTTATTTATTTATTTAATCGCAATTTATTTAATCTCCCAAGGGACTCAGGGCAGTTTACAGCCTAATAAAAACATACATATAAATACAAAATAAAACACCAATTAAAAAACTTATTAAATAAGGCCGAATATTAAAAAATTACAATAAGATAATAAAACCCCGTTAAAACCAAATTTGAAATTTGAAATTCTAGTCCAGTCCTGCACAAATTAATAGATGTGTCTTAAGCTCGCAGCGAAAGGTTCGAAGGTCAGAAAGTTGGCGAAGTCCTGGGGGAAGTTCGTTCCAAAGGGTGGGAGCCCCCACAGAAAAGGCCCTTCCCCTGGGTGTTGCCAGCCAGCACTGCCTGGCTGACGGCACCCTGAGGAGTCCCTCCCTGTGAGAGCGCACGGGTCGGTGGGAGGCAATCGGTGGCAGCAGATTTATTTATTTATTTATTTATTTATTTATTTATTTATTAAACTTTTATACCACCCTTCTCCCGAAGGACTCAGGGTGGTGTACAGCCAAGATAAAAAGCAATAAATATACAAAGTTAAAAATCAATTTAAAAAACTTATTCAATGGTGGCCGAATTAAAACCGTCAAATTGACAAACCTAAAATACCCCATATAAAATTACAGAAGATTTAAAAATTTAAAATTAAAATTTAGAAATTTAAAAAGTCTAAAAAATCAGTCCAGTCCCGCTTGAATAAATAAGTGAGTTTTTAATTCCCGACGAAAGGTCCGAAGGTCAGATATTTGGCGCAAACCGGGGGGAAGGTCGTTCCAGAGAGTAGGTGCTCCAACAGAGAAGGCCCTTCCCCTGGGGGCCGCCAGCCGGCATTGCTTGGCGGACGGGACCCTGAGAAGTCCCTCTCTCTGTGGGCGTACGGGTCGATGGGAGGCATAGGGTAACAGCAGGCGGTCCCGTAAGTACCCGGGCCCTAAGCCATGGAGCGCTTTAAAGGTGGTAACCAAAACCTTGAAGCGCACCCGAAAGACCACAGGTAGCCAGTGCAGACTGCGCAGGAGTGGTGTTACCCGGGAGCAACGTGGTGCTCCCTCAATCACCCGCGCAGCTGCATTCTGGACTAGCTGAAGTCTCCGAGTGCACTTCAGGGGTAGCCCCATGTAGAGAGCATTGCAATAATCCAGGCGAGAAGTGACGAGAGCATGAGTGACCGTGCATAAGGCATCCCGGTCCAGAAAGGGGCGCAACTGGCGAACCAGGCGGACCTGGTAAAAAGCTCTCCTGGAGACGGCCGCCACATGGTCTTCAAACGACAGCCGTCCATCCAGGAGAACGCCCAAGTTGCGCACCCTTTCCGTCGGGGCCAATGACTCGCCCCCAACAGTCAGCTGCGGTTGCAGCTGACTGTACCGAGATGCCGGCATCCACAGCCACTCCGTCTTGGATGGATTGAGTCTGAGTCTGTTTCTCCCCATCCAGACCCGTACGGCCTCCAGACAACGGGACAGCACTTCGACAGCTTCGCTGGGGTGGCCTGGGGTGGAAAAGTACAGCTGAGTATCATCAGCGTACAGATGATAGCTCACCCCAAAGCCACTGATGACCTCGCCCAATGGCTTCATATAGATGTTGAACAGGAGAGGCGAGAGAATCGACCCCTGCGGCACCCCACAAGTGAGGTGCCTCGCGGTCGATCTCTGCCCTCCTGTCAACACCGTCTGCGACCGGTCAGAGAGGTAGGAGGAGAACCACCGATAAACGGTGCCTCCCACTCCCAACCCCTCCAACCGGCGCAGCAAGATACCATGGTCGATGGTATCAAAAGCCGATGAGAGATCTAACAGGACCAAGGCAGAGGAGCAACCCCTGTCCCTGGCCCTCCAGAGGTCATCCACCAACGTGACCAAAGCTGTCTCCGTGCTATGCCCGGGCCGGAAGCCGGACTGGAACGGGTCTAGATAGACAGCTTCCTCCAGGTACTGAGGAAACTGCCACGCCACCACACTCTCTACAACCTTCGCGATAAAGCGAAGGTTGGAGACTGGACGGTAATTACCCAGAATAGCTGGGTCCAGGGAAGGCTTCTTGAGGAGGGGTCTCACCACCACCTCTTTCAAGGCGGCGGGGAAGATCCCCTCCATCAAAGAAGCATTTATAATCCCCTGGAGCCAGCCTTGTGTCACCTCCTGAGTGGCCAGCACCAGCCAGGAGGGGCACGGGTCCAGTAAACATGTAGTGGCATGCAGCCTCCCCAGCAGCCTGTCCACATCCTCGGGAGTCACAGAATCGAACTCATCCCAAACGATATCAACAAGACGCGCCTCAGTCGTCTCATCCGGATCATCGCAATCTTGGTCCAAGCTATCCCGGAGCTGAGCGATTTTATCGTATAGATAACCGTTAAACTCCTCGGCATGTCCCTGTAAGGGGTCATCCCGCTCCCCCTGGTGAAGGAGGGAACGGGTCACCCGAAACAGGGCGGCCGGGCGGTTATCTGCCGACGCAATGAGGGAGGAAGCGTAGGAGCGCCTCGCCACCCTCAGTGCCACTAGGTAGGTCTTTGAAAAAGACCTAACTAGTGTCCGATCAGCCTCGGAACGGCTGGACCTCCACACACTCTCTAGGCGTCTTCTCCGGCGTTTCATCTCTCTCAGCTCCTCAGAGAACCAAGGAGCTAATTGAGATCTGCGCCGGGTCAGAGGCCGCAAAGGCACGACACGGTCCAAAGCCCCAGCCGCGGCCTGTTCCCAGGCCGCAACTAGTTCTTCAGTCGTACCGTGGGCAAGATCCTCAGGAAACGGCCTCTCAGGGTCCATCAGGCGCCTGGGACGGAACCAACGTATTGGTTCCGTCTCCCTGCGGTGGTGAGTAGCGGTCTGAAAGTCTAGGCGGAGGAGAAAATGATCTGACCATGACACTGGTAACGTCACTAAATCTCTTACTACCAGATCATTAAACCACTGTCCAGAGATATAAATCAGGTCCAGCACGGATCCCCCCGTGTGGGTGGGGCCATCAGTTATTTGAACCAGGTCCAAGGCCGTCATGGAAGCCTGGAACTCCTGAACCACTGTCGACGACAAGCCGGCCGATGGCAAGTTGAAGTCACCCATGACCAAAAGTCTGGGGATCTCCACCGCCACCCCGGCTAGCACCTCCAGCAGCTCAGGCAGGGCTGTAGTCACGTAGCAAGGAGCCAGGTACGCGATCAACAGACCCATCTGATTCTTATGGCCCCACTTCACAAGAAGGGATTCGCAGCCGGCTATCTGAGGAACAGTGGTCTCTCTCGGCTCCAGACCCTCTTTCATAACAACCGCCACCCCGCCACCCCTACCCTGCGCCCTCGGTTGATGGAATGCTCGGAAACCTGGAGAGCATAGTTCAACTAGGGGCACACCCCCTTCTGCGCCCAACCAGGTCTCCGTAATGCCCATAAAGTCCGTGGATTCCCCCTGAATAAGGTCACAAATCAGGGGGGCTTTATTAACCACGGACTGGGCATTACATAAAATCAACCGGAGGCCCGGGCTCTGAGGATCCTGACCTACCGGGGAACGAGAAAAGACTGGGGGGCCGGAGCACGTGATTGCTTTTAAACAGCGAGCACGAGCTCCCAGAAAGCGATACGGCCCCTTGCTTCCACCATATCTGCTCCTCCCACCGTACAGATGGAGCCAACTTCCACCTCTGGAACGTACCCCTCACCCCCCTCCCTCGGACCTAATGGATAAACGCCGGGAACAATTTCTGGGACTAGACCTGCCCTCCCCGACGGGTTCTTCCCCCCACCCGACACTACCCTCCCCCCCCTCCAACCCAAACCCGTCAGTTCCCACCCTCCCCTTCAAATTCCCATTAAAATTCCCCTTAAAAAGCCGATTAAAATAATTAATTAAAAATCCCCTGAGTCTCCTATTTTTGGCATGCCATCTCTCGGGGTTCCAAAACCCGTCCTCAAGATGGGCCCTCGATAATGTGGGGGGCCAGACCCGCGAGAGAGGGGAATCTCGCAGGGCAAGAAGGTCAGCCGCTGTAAATGTCCGCATGATAAGAGTCCGGCAAACAGACCCATCCTGGACCTGTCAAGGTGAAAATTGACGCACCAGTAATTCCGAGTAAAAGACAGACGGGATATAGGTCTTAGGCGGTAGATAAACAAAACCGCCATGATTCAGTCAGAGCTCCAACCCCTCATCTCCAATCCCGAGGGGTGGTCTATGGACGAAAGGGGGGGGAGAAGAATGTAGTCCTACAATAGTCAAGCTAGGATTGTCCAGGACCATCCTCAATTCCCCCAACTGGGGACCAAAGATCTTCAGAAGATCCCCTTGCAGCCAGCCCATGGGCGTCCTCCAAGATGGTAAAAAGGTGCCCACATGGCCCGTGATCGTCCTTCAAGTTGACAAAGAGGCCGAAGCACGCGCCTAATGGGCCAAGCTGCTCCACCGACGAGGCATCTCTCTCCCAAAGTCCGGGGGGGCAAAGGACTCAAAAAGCCCCCATAGACGGCCCATAGACGTCCTCTAGATGGTAAGGAGGGCGTCCCCTAGACCCGTGGACAACCTTCAAGATGGCAAAGAAGGCGACCATCGGACCTCTTCGTGGCCACTAAGCCAGGCCGCCAGCTGGAGTAGGCCACTCACCCGCCGGGTTTGCTGGGTCATGCCACCGGCCCCAACTACTGGGCCAGTTCGCCGGACCCAGTCGACCGCCAACAGGCTAGGCCATGGCCAGGCCGGTCCAACCAGGCCGCCGCCACCGCCGCCACCGCCGACGACACTACCGCTGCCGGGGGGAGAGAGCCCCCAGGCTCCTCCCGGAGCAACGCCAGGCCAGGCCGCCGCCACCAAAGAACTCGGCCGCCGCCGCCGCTGCTGGAAAAGGCCAGGCTGCCCACACCACCGGCACCGCAGACAGAGGGGAGAAAGGGGAGAAAGGCTCTAAGGCCCCTCCCAAAGCAGAGCCAAGCCAGGCCGCCGACCACCGCCGCCGGAGAACCGCCGGCAAAAACCAGCCGCCACCACCGCTGCTGCCGCCGCTGCTGGAAAAGCCCAGGCTGCCCACCCCACCGGCACCGCAGACAGAGGGGAGAAAGGGGAGAAAGGCTCTAAGGCCCCTCCCAAAGCAGAGCCAAGCCAGGCCGCCGCCCACCGCCGCCGGAGAACCGCCGGCAAAAACCGGCCGCCACCGCCGCCACCGCCGCCGCCGCCGCTGGAAAAGGCCGGGCCGCTGCCGCCCAGCCAGGCCGCTGCCGCCCAGCCTGGAAAAGGCCGGGCCGCTGCCGCTGCTGGAAAAGGCCGGGCCACTAGAAAAGGCCGGGCGCTGCCACCGCCGCCGCCGCCACCGTCGTCGGCCACACCGCCGCCGGAGGGAGAGCGCTCCAGGACTCCTCCTGAGGGAACCCGGAGACGCCCCGCCTCAATTCGCCCATCCTCTGACTCACCGCACTGTCTTCCACCCGGGCGGGGGGTCCAAGCTGTCAAAAAGACCCCCCCCGACCCGGTCCGGCCCAAAATAGGCCCGTCGCCGCATCAGCTGTTCAGCGGTGCGGTGGCCATCTTGGTCCCATAAGCCTAGGTACTTTGCTCATCTCCAGTGTTATTCCTATAGCAACCATCCTCTGAACTAGGTTGAAAATGGATCAAAGAGAGGGTCTAGTTCTGAGTCATTTATTGAGCTTCTACTTACCATCAAGAGATGAAATGCAATTTATTATTATTATTTTTCTCCTTCAAAAGAATAATATGGCATATTTAAACAATTGGCATACCTTTACTTATCTTTGTAGTTTCACCTGGGTGCTGAAAATATAAGGAATGGCAGGGAGATAATTTAAAAGGATCTTTTTTTCAAGCTGTACCTACTTTTAATAAGACAGAAAAGTTAAAACTTGGGAAAAGTTAGATGAACAATAAGAATAGCTGCAAGGGGTGTAGCAATATTTAAAATGGGAATAATTTAATATGATTGATGGTAACGGTGTATACCCTGTAGGGAAGGCTAAGAACTGAGAGGACCCAAAAGTGACTGATACAGACTCTAAAATGCCTTCAAAAATATGGCAGATTGCTCGAAGAGTAGTTCGATTTGCTTAGGGAATCATACAGGCATATGGGGGGTGGGGGAGAGAGGGAGGGACAGAGGGAAAGAGAGAAGAGTTTGTCCGTCTTTTTCCTAAATGTACCAGTGCTATCAACTTCTCATTAAGACAGGAACAACAATATTTCAATGATAATTCATGTGCAACTCTAAGATCAGCAAAATGCCTGTTCACTTGTGAATTCCAGCTGATTGAAATTAGAGGTGTCTCTAAATTCATTTGGGCTTTGAATTTAACAACTGTTCTTAGAACTCATATGGAGGCACCTTGCGGTCTGGTTTTATATTTAGTTTTAGAAAGAATGAAGCCTTAGCAATTGCAGAAGTTTTCTTTTAATCATTTCTTCAGGGTCAGCAGAAAAGGGAGTTTTGAACAATTGACTTTGCTCACTCGATATTGTTTCTTACAAAGCAATCTCAACTAGGATTTATAAATGGACCAACTTTTCACTGGTTCAGAGTAATTACTGTTACAATTCACAAAATGGAAGACAACCAATTTCATATTATAAGGAGCATTCTGTTAATCAGTTTGTAGCTTGCTAGATTAATATGACTGCTTTCTTTCTTGAAGGCCCCTAGAGAGTTTCTAAAAGAATGTAATTACATCCTTTCATTTGTAGGATTTATTTTGTTGAAAATGTACAGTGGTCAATTCTGTTTTTTTGTACAATCCAGTGAGTATACACATGTTTATGCCCCCACACACATAGAAAGAATTTCACAAATCTAGTTTTGTTAGCTTCTTTTAAGGCGCATAAAAATATTTACCACTATTAATCGAAAACAATCAGACCATTGTGGGCTTTGCTGGCAATTTCATTTTCATTCCCAATCTATTCCTAAAGAAAATAACTAAATTCATAAGGATTTTTTTTCAAGACTGTAAGATGTATTACTGGGTAATTTCACATCATTCTTACTAAATCTGAGTCCTCTGAAGTATAACAGATCTCCCTCATAGTCCACTGTGTAAGGATATTATCTAAATTCTTTCTTTCAGATCTCATTTATCTTTTTCTGATAAGAGGCAAGGATTTCAAGATTCTAGAACCTTCCCTTTCAGGACACCAACACTGCTTTGGATAAAGAAAGGAAGGATTAATCTTCTGAACTCTCTTAAGACCAGTGACCCAAGCAGCCTCACTTTATGTCCTCATTTGTCCTTTGAGGGACAGAAGGGGAAACACTTGACAGTATACTCTTTCTAAATTAAGACAGATTTCCTCTTAAAGGCTCTTTTTGGACAGTGGAACCTCAAGAACTTGAGAAAAAGTAAACAAGGAATTTTCCCCATAATTTCTACAGAATTTGTTTTGTTGCAAAAAAACAAAACAAAAACCCTTCCTCCTTTTTCTGCCATTTGGATTGGATTAGCATGCTAGAAATAGATCAGCTCAGCTACTAAAGTTAGCCACCATTAGGGAATAGCCTAATACTGATCTGAGAAAGTTTCCTGGGCACAACTACCATATCATCGATCTATATCAGTGGTGGGATTCATTTTTTTTTACTACCGGTTCTGTGGGCATGGCTTGGTGGGCGAGGCATGGTTTTGTGGGTGTGGCAGGGGTAGGATACTGTAAAATCTCCATTCCCTCCCCACTCCAGGGAAAAGTTACTGCAAAATCCCCATTTCCTCCCAATCAGCTGGGACTCAGGAGGCAGAGAATAGATGGGGGTGGGGCCAGTCAGAGGTGGTATTTACTGGTTCTCCGAACTACTCAAAATTTCTGCTACTGGTTCTCCAGAACTGGACAGAACCTGCTGAAACCCATCTCTAATCTCTATACTATGAAAATGTTTGTATTTATCTGTTTATACACTCAGGTTAGTGTATTAAATGGTGAATTACACCATTACAGTTTTTGAATCAAGATACCTCAGATTTGCTAATTTAAAAGAATGCATTAAAAACCCAGAACCCATTATTCATGTAGAACTGAAATTTCCATAGTGTTCAGACCAGTTTTATTTGCAAGGTTGTGGTTGCAAGGTCAATGGGGAAGCCAACAGGAAATTGGAAGTCAGTCCTGCTCCCACTGCTTTTTTGACTGCCTGTGATCATAGATAAATATTGACTTAGTACTGAAATTCATTTGCCACTACAATTGTTTTTCTGTTTTTAATATATAGTCTTCTTGGATGATCATGGGACCGCTTGGAATTTGGTTAAGAAAAATATGGTTAGTCTTAAGCTTACATTATTACATTATATTCTGCCACATCACACTGTACTATCTTTGTCTCAGAAGATGACCCAACAGGTCACAGAGTTGTCTAGGAGTTTTTTTACCAGTGAGTTTTGGTTTTGTACCTTTGGGGGGGGGGGGGAAGGATGTGCAAAATTTTGCAAGCTGTAGCCTGCTACTCACCTGCTATAAACAAGCAGCAAACTTCATAAGTACACAAACTGTATAAATGAAATTGTTCTGTGACATAAATCGTTATTGAGTTTTTCTGTCTTGCATTGGCTATAGAATATTTACCCTTTCTCTTTCAATCAGTAATGTCTGCTCTGATACTACCTTTTTCTGGACCCACATAAACTGATTATGTTCCTTCATGTAAGTTCAGGAGCTCATCTTTTCTATTACCACCATGAGATGTTCCACTTACAGCAATATGAAAATACATTATTACTTACGCTTTTGGTAAACATATAAATGCTTACTGTTCTGATATGAGGTCCAGATTGCTTTATATTACTGAGCAGCAAACTCTTAAAGGTAGATATCTTTGGAATTGCAGGTGAATCACATGTGTCCATGGTAACCTTATAGATGTAACATTTATTTCTCAATTATCTTCTGTTACAACAGAAGATAATTCTGTTTTGGAGTTGCAAAAGAGTCAGAAATGTATGACATATTTTATGGATTCAGATGGTATATGAAGATTTATTGGACACTTTGCACTGAAGAACACTTGCTTCTTAGTTTTATTAGTTTTAACATTTCTATGTGGCAAAAAAACCCATTATCCTTCACTGGATAATTGTAGTTGGGAATCTTGCTAAAGTAATAATCAGTTTAGTAGGTCAAAATGTGAAAGAGTAATGAAAAATATTTGCTGGTTCAAAAAAACCAGTTTAAAATGGCTTCATCAAAGTTCTGTGAAAATCTAGAGAATATGATTATCTTTTGATATCATTAATAATAAAATGAAAGGAAGTTAATCATTTGCTATTTGCTAAAATAAAGTATTTTCATTTTCTATCTCTCTCACTCAAAAAACTCAAGTCAAGAGAATTAGATGAGATGTGATTGTGATGAATAATATTAAGTTTAATTGGCCTTTGATGGGTCACTTTGATTTCTAGCAGTTACCCTAGTTTCTCCAAGGTATCTAGAAATGATCTCATAAACCATTAAAATTTATCTTTGACTAAATTAAGAATGGCTTAAAATATTATATAACCATTCAGATATTGCAATGGTTGAGGTGTACATAGCCATGGAATTGTGTAAGAATTATATAAATACGTTATTTTTTTCCCGATGATTGTAAGGATATTTTGGTCTCTACTTGTCAATCATAGGTGTCCATATGTAACTACCATGTGATGCAAATCTGCATAATGGTATCATGACACAAATTCCGTCCTTTGAAACTGCAATGTAGTGTTGGATGAAAATTTATGTTTTTGCCTCTAGGGACTAATAAAGAATTTTAAATTGTACTGACAATATGGTACTGCCATAATGTCAATTATACTGTGGTAAATTTTATTTTTGTAAGCAAAAATAAAACAGGCGCCTCATTGTTAATGTTTGTTTTCATCTTTCCCATTTGAAATATATAGGAAATAAGCAGAGATAAAATGTCTTTGAGATGAACTTAATTTCTGGTGCTTGCATGGATACAACTGATATAAAATGATATAAAAATATTTTGCCACTATATTTTCTCAGGTTTTTGTTTTGTTTTTTGGTAATTTCTGAACTGTGTGCTACCTTAGTGATCTCCATGGGAATTTGTAGTGGTTTCCTATCTAAGTGCATTCCAAGATAGATCCTTCTTAGGTGGGTTTCAAATTTTTTTACTACCGGTTCTGTGGGTGTGGCTTGGTGGGCATGGCATGGCTTGGTGGGTGTGGCTTGGTGGGCCTGGCAGGGAAGGGTACTGTAAAATCTCAATTCCCACCACACTCCAGGGGAAGGATACTATAAACTCTCCATTCTGTCTCCAATCCAGGGGAAGGTTACTGCAAAATCCCCATTTCCTCCTGATCAGCTGGGACTTGGGAGGAAGAGAATAGATGGGGGCAGGGCCAGTCAGAATTTTTACTACCAGTTCTCCAAACTACTTAAAATTTTTGCTACCAGTTCTCCAGAACTGGTCAGAACCTGCTGAAACCCATCTCTGTTCTGATTTTATAAAAGTTTATCAGTTGTCATCTGCTAAATATTGATTTTTAATACCAGAGCTGTTCTTGAATTTTTTTCCTTGTCATAGACAATCATGGATTTTTTTTTCTTTATATCCCAAGCCTCTGTTAAACCAAGCAAGTCACTGGAGACCTTGTTTTTATTACCATAGTTTAGCACTGATGATGTTGTCTGTGTTCCAAAAACACATTTATATTGCTGTCTTCCAAAACATTGGCTTGACATTAATTTATGGGGAAGAAATCTACAATTCAACCTTAGTGTAAGGTTTGGATGAATGCCTATTAATGAATGAATGAAACCCTATTAAGGGTTTCTTAGTAAAATCTCTTTAGCTCTTTCACTTAGTATAAAATTAGGATAGCAGTTAGACTTAAGGCTCTATCACTTGAACCTTTCATAAAGCCTCCATTCAATAAATATAACATTCTATGCAGCAAATCACTTAGAAAGGGACTGATCAATTCATATCTTTAATGATTTTGTTTTGCAAATTAGTTTCAAAGCCAATCATATCAAGCATTTGTATTAGGACTACCAGAACTGAGCAGCAGAACTCCTGATGGCTACTAGAGGGCATTAAAGAGTTAGGACTTTGCTATCATAGAATATCAGACAGTTCTTTGTATTCCAGAACAGATAACTCTAACTTATGTGACTAATTGATGATAGAATCAGCAATGTATAACTGGTAGAATTAGATTCCATTTCCTAGTTTAAGTCAACTCTCCATGTGCATTCAAGACTAGTGCATTCAAAAAACCTAAATCTTAAAACACCTGAATGAAACCTGATAAACACTTTAGAATGAGCTGATCAGGCATAATATGCACAATTGCCACTATGGAATTCAGATATCCAGTATCACTTGAAGTCCTATGCCTGCTGGCTTTTTGTCAGAAGATCATGTCGATCTCAAAAATGCAATTGGGAGAACCTGGAAAGTCATTATTTTAACTGATGCAGCTAAAGATGGCTTTAGCTGCTTCAGATGTGGCTGATGATGAATGGAAAGAAATTTTAGGAGAATTTGTCAAAAATAAATGGTTACCACGACACAAAATATTTTCAGACCTATTAAAATTTCTGTAGACTTAATGTAATCACTATAATCTTTCCAACATCTTTGCAGGCTCATCATGTGTCACTTGCCCTCCTCTCCTCCCAATCTTTCTTAGAAGTGTCAACATTTCTAATTGTTAAGGCATTAAAAACCAAAGTGCATCAAATGCTCTGAAAAATATTAGAGTCATTTTTTATATTTTTCTGTTTTTCCTTTTGCAATGCTCTTGGTATGTTTTAGTCTTTGGGTTGCATCTCTTACATACATCAGCTGACTTTGTAAAACAGATTCTCTCTCCCCAGGGAACATAAATTACAGTAGATGTGTGGCATATGGTAAGTGAAAGTGAGAAACAGAAAACTTCAAGAAATCATAAAACCAAAAATACTGTTTTTAAATGAACAGCAGTTTTAAAAAATGTTCAGATTTAAACTTACATTTATTTTTCTTGTGCTAATCAGGTTGTGCTGGAACTGAAGTTGAAACTGAAACGGGCTGTTTGCTGTTTTCTGCAAGGAGGCAAATTGCTGTGAGGCAGAGGCAGATTTTTTTTCTTGTTTTCTTCCCCCAGAAAGGTAGGTGATAGTCTGCCTTTTAGTCTAGAGCATCTTATACTCTGAAAAATACATTACTTAAGCTAATTTGTTTTGATAAGGAACATTTTAACAAAAATGAAATTGGCAAAAGACATCAGTTTACCCAAATAAGAAAATCCCCTAAAGATATAAAGAGTTCCCTGTTGTATCAATAGATCTTCTCTGGAAGCTCTTCACTCCCAAGGTCATCACCCTGACTCAGAAAAAATTATGGATTACAAACCCAACAGTGCACACTCCTGTGGGCCAATTGCACTCTCCAGGATTCTTCAGAAGGCAGACAAGATTGTGCACTTTCTAGGATAGACTATTTCTATAAAAGAAACCATCTCAGAAACTTGATTTGTGGCCACTTTCAATAGCTAGGGCGTTTCCTTTACCTCACTCTTGAATAAAGACTCCTCTGCTTAAAAGTGGCCACCTCCATTCAACATTCTTTCAAACCCAGCTCAGATTTGTTTTTGTTTTTTTCCCTTTCTAACAGTACATATATATCTGAAAAAAAATTGGACAAAAATATTTATAATGATATATTTTAAACAAAACTTGGGGTTTCTTTTAATGATAACAATTACAAACCTAGCAAACACATTTTGACTTAACTAATTTATTTTATCGGGGGGGGGGGATTAAACCAACCTTTAAAAAGTAAAAAGAAAAAACATATTCCATAATTCATATTTTTAAATGGATTCCCAAATCTTTAGCTGAAAATTTTATTTTAAAATGTAGGGAACCATGAATGCAAAAGATAGATATGATTAATTCTCACACTCTGAGGTACTGATCACATCCAAATGTGAATTCATAGAGATCAAATATTTCAAGAAATTCATAAGGCCAGATATTCCAAATCTTTATCAATTATTTCCTGAATTCCCTTGGGACCTGATATTTCCTCAGAAAACTTGCCAGTTGCTCTTAAAGACAAACAGAATCTAGGTCAAAGACTTTTCTGTATCAGATGTTTTAAGCCAGAAAACCAGCTTTTTGCCCTACATTTTCTTTTTCAAATGAACATTTCACTTTGACTTCCCTCACACAGCTACAAAGTCTGCTTATATTCTTACTGTGGGGGAGATTAGATTGTTCAAAAAGAAACTCTCTCCTCTTATCCTTATCACTCCTTTTCCACTGAAAATACAAATCTCTTTGATTACTTGATCCAAGCTATCTTTACCAGATAGAAAGAGGATTTCTTATTGGCTTTGGAAAACAGTCCAATTACAGGCACTAAATGGCAGGAAGGGAGAGGGAAGCAATGCCATTGGAATGTTAAGCCTGCCTGCTCAGAAATAAGTGCCACTGAGTCAGAAGGACTTATTCCCAGGTAAGTATGTGTAGAATTACCACCCAAAACAAGCAGAAAGTCTGTGTTCATTATTGTAAAAGGAAAAGTATATACTACTTGATGAGATTTAAACAGAAAGAACGGAGTTACAAATCAGCTTGGGCACAAGGAACCCAACTGTCTTCAAGGCCAATTGATAAAACAGTAAAGGACAAAGTCATATTCTTTCTTAGAAGGGAGATTGTAGAGCTGTACAATGGGGAAAGTATTCCTAAGAAGCAACTCCTTTAAAGAGGTTCAAACAGGTCCTCTACATTTGCTCCCACATTCTCTGAAAAAATATTTTGCAATCAAATCTTAAAGTAGGGCCCAGATCTAGTTTGGCAAGATCTTTTTGCAATGGGCTTCGTCATAGTCATCAAATTAGAAGTTTTATGATTCTAGAGAGAAGTTTTATTTTGCACTTTTTTTTGGTCCTTTAAATAAATATTACATTACAGACATCTCAAAAAGATCTAGGCTACTGATAATCCTAAGGAAGCTGGGAGTATTCAAAGGGGTGTTCAAAGAATCTAGTAAAAAAAAATCAAGATGGTGACTGTTATGGTACAATCAAAACTCTGGGGTTTTGTTTTGTTTTGTACTTCTGTAATCTTGACTTTTTTTTTAACTACACTCTGCATATACTCCCAGATGTGAGAAATCATAGCATACCTGAGTGATCACACCAGATACAAAGCAAAACAATAGCTAAGTGTAGTTACCAATAATACTGTATCATTCTTGTTTCCAAAATTGCTATTCCCTAGGTTTTGAATGAATGGTGTTGAAAGCAGAATCTCTGATAAAACATGTGGGTTCCCCCCCCCCCGATTTTTAATCTTCTGTGACAGTGCTATGGGGCAGAAGGAGCAAAGTTATGTTATGAATTTTAAATTGTTGAATACTAGAATGTTTCTAATTAATTTGGAGAGGTTCTTAAACACGATGAGGGCAAGGCAATGGCTTCCCTCTGTCCTGCTCAAAAGCCAACTCCATTAATATAGCCAAATTATCTCCCTTCAATATTAATCACATTACATAGATACTTACATCATTCTATACGACTATATTTTTCACTCTCAGGCATTTTGTATTAACCATATAATACTAAACTGAAAATTTAAAACTGACAATTGTAAATGAGTGCAATTCATTCTGGAATTCAAAAGGAGAGAAATTCACAGGTCAACATACCTGTCCTACAAGTCAACTGAGTGACTTTTTTTTATTTTTTATTTTTATTTTATTAAATTTTTATACCGCCCTTCTCCCGAAGGACTCAGGGCGGTGTACAGCCAGAATAAAAACAAAATATATACAATTTAAAACAACATTTAAAAAGAGCAAATTTTAAAGGCTGATTATTAAAATTTAGATTTAAAAATTTAAAAATATTAAGAATACCCAATTAAAATTCAACACTAATTATGCCAGTCCCGCTTTAATAAATAAATATGTTTTGAGCTCACGACGGAAGGTCCGAAGATCAGGCACTTGACGCAGGCCAGGGGGAAGTTCGTTCCAGAGCGTCACTGCCCCCACAGAGAAGGCCCTACTCCTGGGGGCCGCCAGCCGACACTGTTTGGCGGACGGCACCCTGAGGAGACCCTCTCTGTGAGAGCGTACGGGTCGGTGGGAGGCAAAAGGTAACAGCAGGCGGTCTCGTAAGTACCCGGGTCCTAAGCCATGGAGCGCTTTAAAGATAGTTACCAAAATCTTGAAGCGCACCCGAAAGACCACAGGAAGCCAGTGCAAGCTACGGAGCAGCGATGTCACGTGGGAGCCACGAGCGGCTCCCGTTACTACTCGCGCAGCCGCATTCTGGACTAACTGCAGCCTCCGGGTGCACCTCAAGGGCAGCCCCATGTAGAGAGCATTGCAATAATCCAGCCTAGACGTAACCAGAGCGTGAGTGACCGTGCATAAGGCATCCCGGTCAAGGAAGGGACGCAACTGGTGAGCCAAGCGAATTTGGTAAAAAGCCCTCCTGGCGACGGCCACCAGGTGTTCATCAAAAGACAGCCGTCCATCCAGGAGGACGCCCAAGTTGCGAACCACCTCCTTTGGGGCCACTAACTCGCCCCCAATCGGGGGCGGGATGCCGGCATCCACAGCCACTCCGTCTTGGAGGGATTGAGCTTGAGTCTGTTTCTCCCCATCCAGACCCATACAGCTTCCAGGCACCGGGACAGCACTTCGACCGCTTCGTTGGGGTGGTCCGGGGTGGAAAAGTACAGCTGAGTATCATCAGCGTACAGATGATAACTCACCCCGAAACCACTGATGACCTCACCCAGCGGCTTCATATAGATGTTGAACAGGGTAGGCGAGAGAATCGACCCCTGAGGCACCCCACAAGTGAGGCGCCTCGAGGACGACCTCTGCCCCCCTGTCAACACCGTCTGCAACCGGTCAGAGAGATAGGAGGAGAACCACCGATAAACGGTGCCCCCCACTCCCAATCCCTCCAACCGGCGCAGCAGGATACCATGGTCGATGGTATCGAAGGCCGCTGAGAGATCTAATAGGACCAAGGCAGAGGAACAACCCCTGTCCCTGGCCCTCCAGAGGTCATCCACCAACGCGACCAAAGCCGTCTCCGTGCTATAACCGGGTCGGAAGCCGGACTGGAACGGGTCTAGATAGACAGTTTCCTCCAGGTGCCGGGGGAGCTGCCATGCAACCACACTCTCTACAACCTTCGCCACAAAGCGAAGGTTGGAGACTGGATGGTAATTACCCAAAATAGCTGGGTCCAGGGAAGGCTTCTTGAGGAGAGGTCTCACCACCGCCTCCTTCAAGGCGGCGGGGAAAACCCCTTCCATCAAAGAAGCATTTATAATTCCCTGGAGCCAGCCTCGTGTCACTTCCTGAGCAGCCAGCACTAACCAGGAAGGGCACGGGTCCAGTAAACATGTAGTTGCATGTAACCTCCCCAGCAACCTGTCCATGTCCTCGGGAGCCACAGAATCAAACTCATCCCAAATAACCTCAACAAGACGTGTCTCTGTCATCTCAGCTGGATCCTCGCAATCTTGGTCCAAACTATCCCAGAGCTGAACGATTTTATCGTATAGATAACCGTTAAACTCCTCAGCTCGTCCCTGTAAGGGGTCATCCCGTCCCTCTTGATGGAGGAGGGAACGGGTCACCCGAAACAGGGCGGCCGGGCGGTTATCTGCCGATGCAATGAGGGTGGAAACGTAGGAACGCTTCGCCTCCCTCATTGCCACTAGGTAGGTCCTAGTAAAGGACCTCACTAGTGTCCGATCAGCCTCGGAACAGCTAGACCTCCAAGTACTCTCTAGGCGTCTTCTCCGGCATTTCATCTCTCTCAGCTCCTCGGAAAACCAGGGAGCCAATTGAGATCTACGCTGGGTCAGAGGCCGCAAAGGCACGACACGGTCCAAAGCCCCAGCCGCGGCCCGTTCCCAGGCCGCAACCAGTTCTTCAGTCGTGCCGTGGGTAAGATCCTCAGGGAATGGCCCAAGCTCCGTCCGGAACCTCTCCGGGTCCATCAGGCGCCTGGGACGGAACCAACGCATTGGCTCCGTCTCCCTGCGGTGGTGAGCGGCGGTCCGAAAGTCTAGGCGAAGAAGAAAATGATCTGACCATGACACTGGTTCTTTAACTATATCTCCTAAATCCAGATCATTAACCCACTGACCAGAGATAAAAATCAGGTCTAGCGCGCCTCCCCCAATGTGTGTAGGGCCATCAGTTACTTGAATCAGGTCCAAGGCCGTCATGGAGGCCTGGAACTCCTGAACCACCGTTGATGACAAGCCGGCCGATGGCAGGTTGAAATCCCCCAAGACCAAAAGTCTGGGAATCTCAACTGCCACGCCAGCAAGCACCTCTAGTAGCTCAGGTAGGGCTGTAGTCACGCAGCAAGGAGCCAGGTACGTGATCAACAGCCCCATCTGATTCCGGTGGCCCCACTTCACAAGGAGGGATTCACAGCCAGCTATCTGAGGAACAGTGGACTCCCTCGGCCCTAGACTTTCTTTAATCACAACCGCCACCCCCCCACCCCTACCTTGGGCCCTCGGCTGATGGAATGCACGGAAACCCGGAGAGCACAGTTCAACCAGGGGTACACCCCCTTCTGTGCCCAACCAGGTCTCCGTAATGCCCATGAAGTCCGCGGACTCCCTCTGAATCAGGTCACAAATCAGGGGAGCCTTATTGACCACGGACTGGGCATTGCAAAGCATCAGCCGAAGACCCAAGCTCTGAGGGTCTTGACCATCCGGGGAACGAGTGAGGACTGAGGGGCCGGAGCACGTGATCGCTTTTAAACATCGAACACGTGCTCCCGAAGAACGATGCGGCCCCCCGCCTCCGCCATATCTGCCTCTCCCACTTACCGTACAGATGGAATAATACTCTCTGCTCTGCACATTGCCTCCCCGTCTTGAACCGGCTGTAATAATGTCGTGAGCGTGCACTGGGACTGGACATACCTCCCGACGGGTTTCCCCAACACCCGACCTTACCTCCCCTTTAAAATTCCTATTTAAAATCCCCAAAGACTCTTCCTTGACGCATGCCACCTCTGTGGGTCCCAAGACCCGTCATTGAGGCCGGCCCTAGGTAATGTGGCAGGCCATTCCTGCGAGGCGGGGGCACCTCGCAGGCGCAAGAGTTCATGTGGCGAATAACGCATGGAATCAGTCGACAGCTGACTATGTCCCCTTTAGCAGCTGAGATGTTATACTGAGATGTTTTTCCGGGGTCCGGTATCAGATGGAAAAAGAAAACAGGCTGTTGTGTCTTGCCCGCCCTCAGAGCAGCCGGGGCCTTCTTACCTGCTCCCGAACACTGAGGAATGTATGCCTCCCGGCGCCAGTCCTGGCTCCATGCCCACACAAACTGCAGAAGAAGGAGCATCTCCCTGCCCCAGCCCTGACTCCATGCCCAGGCAAACGGAGCAGCTAGACCCCTCCCCCTCCTCCACAGCAGGTGAGCCTGAGGAGGGTTTACTCCCAACAACAGCTGATTGGAGTGACCCTCGCATCAGAAGATTGGAGAGGCGGAGGCAACAGAAGGAAGGGAGGGGCAGGCCTTAATGAGTGCTGAGTCATGGAGCCACACCCCATGGCCTATATAAAGGATCTACTTTCTGGCAGTCTCTGAGTCAGGCAAAAGTCGAACTTATCTTGCTGAAGTCACTTACTGGTCTCCTGCCTGCTCTGAGGACTTTGCTAGGACTTTGGGCAGAGCTGCAGAGGCAAGCCTGATTTGGATTTCCCTGACCCGGCCGTCAGCGGAGGAGTGGGACACGACACAGGCAGTCCGTCCTGGATAGATGTAAAATCCTGGTGGATTAACAGACAAAAGATCATAAACCGTCTTAACCCAGCCAGGACCAAAGCATGACTGCTCTGTTCCATAGTCCGAATCCCCTCAGGGAAGTAGATGGTGCTACCGTCGCCTCCTTCACTGTCCGTCCTTGTCCCCCTTATAAAAGGGGACTCGTCGAGCAGGAACCACAACGCCTCTGGCGTTCCTCTCATCTCCGACTCCAACCTCCGCAGGTATCTGGAAATGCCGTCCAAGGGGCCGTCTCCTCACCTCCCACACCCCTCCTGGCAGAACCAGGCCACAACCCGGAGGATTCGGCCGTCAAAAATGCTGTAGTTGGTCTTGTGGCTAGAGGAACAAAACAGAAACGTCGATCCAGCCGGACCACCATCTCCCTCCAACGGCTCATCCTGTCTGCTGTCCTTCGTCGCTCACCCCTCCTCCAGCACCGTGCATGGCAGCCGTGGTTATCAAAAGGCCTAACCTTGTCCAACGGCCACCAGATAAATGTTCCGCTGGGCCAGAGAGTGCCGTCTGCGGGAGAGATGTTCCAGCAGTCCAGGGAGGAGGTCCGAGGGTGGGGGTAAAAGGGTAGCCACAATGTCAGCTGGAGGATACACCGTCCTGCCCCACGCCTCGACATGGTCAAGTCCACCACTCGCCCCCACCCTCAGTGGGGGAGATGGTCCAACGAGCTGGGAACCAGAAGACCAGGAGGCGTAGTCCAGGGGTGCAACCAGGGCGCGGCTGAATGAGCGCCGTCTCAGCTGAAAATATGCAGCCCCCTCCCCTCATCTCCACAAGGCCGCCTCCACCTGTCCGCTGAGCCTCAACCGCCGACGGGGAAGATGTTGTGGCGAAGCGAGGGCCAAAGTGCCAAGCCACACAGTCCGGGCGTCGCGGCGTAGTTGGCACCCCCCCACACACCTCCACATGGCCGTTCGTCTCCCACCGCTCACCCTGCATTTAACAGGGAGATGATAACAAGAGCGGGGGACCCGGGACCATGAGGCTCAGTCCGAGGGGTGTCGTCTGATGGAAGCAGTTAGCGGCGCTAGAAACAAACGCCGCTAACCGCCAAACAGCTGAGAAACAGCTGAGGACCGCCCGCCCGCCCACGCACCTCCGCGGGGCCGCCATTTTCGCTCACCCGTCTCTGGCTTCTCCGACCTCCAGCACAGCGGCCGCGGGTTCAAAAAGGTCCTAGGACCCCACCCGCGGTTGCTGGGATGTAAAATTCACCGGGCCGGGGGAAGCAAGCAGCAGAGGAGGCAGCAGGACATCGCCATCAGCCAGGGATCTTGCCAACCGCCGATCCGAGCTGATCCGAGACTTTGGGTTAGTCCTTCTCACTCAACCCTAGGAAGGAGGCAATGGCAAATAACTTCTCAAAAACTTTGCTAGGAAACTGCAGAGACTTGTCGAGGTAGTGTCCAAGAATTGGACATGATTGAACAGAAAAAAATAATAATTGTAGAATTAGGTAGATGGAATTTGCAGGCAATGATGACTTTTCAGACAAGATGAATCCAAATAAATTTTCTCAGACTAAATAATTATCAGCATACCATGGAAAACCTCAAGGAGGAACTAGAACAGACTATCGTACCAGAGCAAGGCTGACAATAACCATCAGTCTACCTCCCAGAGACATACTGTAAAAAGGAAAAACAATCTACAAATCAAACTACTCAAACTAAATCCCAGAATAAAGAAGGCATCAGAGCCCAAATGGGTGGCCAACATGTCTAACCACTGACTATCTACCAAAGAACACAATATTCTACAGAAGGCCTCAACTATAACACAGATGGTGCTAATCAGGTAGAATTCTTTGTAGTCTTGGAAGGAACATTTCAAACTGCAGGACTTTCCACAAAGCTGCAAAAAGCATTAGACAAACAATCATACCACAGACCAGAAGAAGACAAGAACAAAACCAACTCAAAGCAGAGGACAATCCAAGAAAGAGAACTCTCAGGACAATCCAAGCAAGAGAACTCTCAGGGACCTTACCAAGAAAGGCCAAATCACTTAAGAAGAACAGATGAAAAGCAGTGGACCCATCCTCCCACACTTCTATGGAGACCCCAAAATACAAACCAGATACACCTCTCCATCCAACTGTATCATTCATTACCAGAGACCCCAACCTACAACATTACTAAAGAACTGACAAAAAAGCTTGGACATCTTACAGAGGGAAGCAAATACTCCATCAATGCCCCACTCCAGAAGATCAAACACATGACAATAGCCTTCCATAAAGACATCAAAACTTGGCTCTGTGGCTTTTTGTGGAGGCAAAAGGACCATGCAATTGGGGAGCTGGCTGGGACCATGAGAGCCCTCCCTCTGCCTTCATTAATTAATATTAAATGGCCATTTTGGATTTTTTGTTTATTTCTTTCAAATTTTAGAGTATAATCTCAAGATATTTTTTAAAATCTTAAACTAATTTTAATATTCTAATGTTGATTTCATATGTTGATTATCCTGTACACTGCCCAGAGCTTCTCCTTAAGGGAAATATAATGAAATATAAACATATACATACATATATATATAAGAAATCATGGTCTCATTTTAGATCACAGCACTCTTTATATCCATAGACCTAGAATTAGCCAAACAATTAGCCACAGCAATGTCTATGCTCTAAGTGAAATGTCTTCAAAGGAAAACCAGAAAGTCCAATTGCCTCTTGAAAAAAGCACCTTTAAGACATTGCAGCAGTACTACACAGCACACCCAACCTAATCAAATACACCACGATTGAAATACCCAGAATCATGGACATCATAAACCTTTGCCTAACTACATATTTTCAGCTCAATGACAAATATATGAACAAATCAAAGGTACACACGTGGGATCACTGTTTTCAGAAGTTATAGCAGAGACTACTGCAATGCTTAACACTCCCACACATACAACCTAATGTATGGATTCAGTATGTAGATGAAATCTTTGTCATAATAAAAATGTACAAACCAGAGAACACACATAAAATTATCAACAACATCTTCAAAAGAATAAAATTCACAAGATAAGAAAACAAAACCATGCTACTTTTCCTGGTTATCCTCATCAGCAGAGGAAGTGATGGCAAATAAGAAACACAAGTCTATCGTAAAACTACCCACATCAACCAAGGATTCCATTACCAAAGCTCTTCAAGAACACTACTTAAATGAGGACAAACACATTGCAGCAACCCTGAACATCAGAAAAAAGAAACAGATACTATACAACATCTTCCAACAAAATGGACACCCATGCAATTTCATCATAAAGTGCCTGATCGCTCAACTTAATTTGGGTCATTAAAAATAAAAGTGGCCTTACCTTTCTTTGGAAATATCCAATGTTTCAGAAAGGCAAATTCACAGACTAAGCAACTATGATATGTGAAATAATACTGAAGTAACCAAGGCAGAAAGTATGAATAAGCACCATTTCTCAATATAATATAATTATTTTATTTTATTTATTTATTTTGTCACAACAATATATGTAACTATCATACAGAAAGGTTATATAGTATATAAAGGTATAGAAGAAAAGAAAAACAATAGGACAGGAACGGTAGGCACATTTGTGCGCTTATGCACGCCCCTTATGGTCCTCTTAGGAATGGGGTGAGGTCAATAGTAGAAAGTTTTGGTTAAAGCTTTTAGGATTATGAGAAGAGACCACAGAGTCAGGTAAAGTATTCCAAGCACTGATGATTCTGTTACAGAAGTCATATTCTGTAGTCTGTACAGAAGTCATAATCTAAAGCTAAATCCCAAAGAGTACTGAACAGTTACACAAGTCTATAACAATTATTTCAACCCCCCCCAACCTCCCCCCCCCAAAAAAATATTGTGATTAGAGAATTCTAGTGAACCATAAACTGTGATTAAACGCTGGAACTGTTAGTGACTCCCTTCTCCAAAGAAACATCTATTCCATGAAACTCTCCAGAATTCTTTCTGAGCTTCCTAGAAATTGAGCTGTCCAAATTGACATGACATCATTTCTTGCTTTTCAGAGGAAAACCATTTAAACAACCTATATATTTAAGTTTAGTATGTTTCAAGAAAGGCCTAACATCCTAGAAACTGCTTTCCACCTATAGCCTTCAGGTGAATAGAAGGAGGAAAAAGAGAAGCTAGAGCCCCTGTGGCTACTGAAAGAAAACCTGGAGACAAATGTATTGATTTTTGCAGCACATCTATAATGACTCTAAAATCTGAATCAGAGAACTTCAGGCAGTTGTGACAGGCATTCACAACTCCAGTTCTAACATCTGTATCAATTTGCCCTAATTTAACACAGAATTTGGTATTTGGGCAACAGTCTCTATGTTTCTCATCGTGGTTTGATTTGCAAGTGGTTGTATGAGGACAATGAGGAGAAATTGATCTCTATGATTATCTGTATTATTAGCTTCCCTATGGAAATATCATAATGCAATAGAGTCAAAACTAGCCATGAAACTTTTAAAATATTTTCTTTCCCTAATTTTGTCTCTTATAATATGCTTGACATTTTTTTAAAAAAAATATTTTACTTATTCTTAAGCTTATTTAATTGTTGGTCATGGAGGGTGCTATAACTGGTCTTTATGGTTTTCCAATTTTGCATCACAATGAAGCCCCTTAGTTCTCCTCAATGCCCAGAAGATTCATTTTGAGAAGGTGTTTCATTATTGTATCCAACGGCATCTACTTCTAATGTAGGAAGTCAAGGAGGCTACAAGCCAGGGATGAAATGATCTGAAGTCTGCTACCAGTTCACTTCGTGCACACATGTGCATTGCGTGCCAAACACACATTTTGCACACATGCGCATCGTAGGCACTACTGCGCAGCGCTGAAAAAAGGAGGATTAAGAAGTCTTTTCTAAGGAAAGTAGAATAGTGAGGGGAAGGGAAACAGCTGTGCCATGTGATTTAGATTCACTAAAAATCAGGATTTCCTGCTTTCTAGCGAATTTAAATCAGGCACCACAGCTAATTGTTGGAAATAATGAGTCACCCAAATCGATAACATTCTTTTTTTACTACCAGTTTGCCTGAACTGGCAGCTTTTATTACTACTGGTTTGGCTGAACCGGTAGACTGAACCCTGCTATAAACTGCTGGAGAGATGAAGGCAGATCATTCACATACTTTCAAGTTTGTTGGACCTCCTCATACGTAGGCAAGTTAATACACCAATGTGAGCGCCCACATTCATATTTATCCAATTCAGTGAAAGCTATTGCAGAAAAAAGGAGAGGGAAATATTTCCACTGGAAACGCAGCTACATGGATCTTTGTATTAAAATTACAGTACTTAAAATTCAAGAGGAAAGTGAAAATGGTGGCTACTAACTTTACATGACCAATCCAGGTAAATAAGAGAAATTTGACAGACAAATAATTACAATTCATACAATTAATTGCAATTGTATTATTAATATAAATAATTATGATTAATACAATTAATAGAATAGAATAGAATTTTATTGGCCAAGTGTGATTGGACACACAAGGAATTTGTCTTGGTGCATATGCTCTCAGTGTACATAAAAGAAAAGATACGTTCATCAAGGTACAACATTTACAACACAATTGATGGTCAATATATCAATATAAATCATAAGGATTGCCAACAACAAGTTATAGTCATACAGTCATAAGTGGAAAGAGATTGGTGATGGGAACTATGAAACGATTAATAGTAGTGCAGATTCAGTAAATAGTCTGACAGTGTTGAGGGAATTATTTGTTTAGCAGAGTGATGGCCTTCGGGAAAAAACTGTTCTTGTGTCTAGTTGTTCTGGTGTGCAGTGCTCTATAGCGTCGTTTTGAGGGTAGGAGTTGAAACAGTTTATGTCCAGGATGCGAGGGATCTGCAAATATTTTCACGGCCCTCTTCTTGATTCGTGCAGTATACAAGTCCTCAATGGAAGGCAGGTTGGTAGCAATTATTTTTTCTGCAGTTCTAATTATCCTCTGAAGTCTGTGTTTTTCTTGTTGGGTTGCAGAACCGAACCAGACAGTTATAGAGGTGCAAATGACAGACTCAATAATTCCTCTGTAGAACTGGATCAGCAGCTCCTTGGGCAGTTTGAGCTTTCTGAGTTGGCGCAGAAAGAACATTCTTTGTTGTCCTTTTTTAATGATGTTTTTGATGTTAGCTGTCCATTTGAGATCTAATATAAATATTATATTATAATATAAACATAATCAGCAGATACAACTAATTAAGTTTCAGACACCAAGTTGGAGATGCATAGTAATGAAGAATTAGACTATTGGATGGAACTTCTTATTTATTTCTTATAAGTATTGTAAACAGAAAAAGCTTTACTGCAATTGCATACTCTGTCTAGCTATTGGTGGATGGGTACAAGGAACAGGACTTTACTACATTTGCACTACATCTTTATCCAATCTCTGCTAAGTAAAATTTATCAGGTTGCTCGCTGTGGTTAAGGACATTGTTTCATTCATTCATAAAACATCTTTGCAGGCTAAAATGGTTGCCCGCTCTAGTTGCTCATATGGACTGTTGATATACAGTACTCAATACACAACAATGTTATGGCAATCGTTCTTTACTACAATGTAATTGTATAATGCTGTCAAATTAAAAAGACATATTTCAGAAAAATGGCAACAACAACAATAACATAGATAACTGAAATGCAATCTTCACATTAAGGTTAGGAAGTCAATACACAATGAAAACAATTAGCAAGGTTATTTTGTCCGTCAGCTCAGGAACACCTGAGACAGAAATTTAGACTTCTTAGTTGTGCAAAAGATCTAATTCATTTGAATTGCTCTTTGTCCCTGAAACCAGCTTAGCTGATTCAGCTAAATCCTGATGAATTGCCATGCTAAATCAAACCAATCACTCCCAGTGTCCTATCTCTGGCAGTATCCACTTCTAGCTACCTCAAAGAATGAAAACAGTTCAAGGATAACTTCCCCTTTGGGCCTTTTTAACCTGCATTAGGAAACTCTTTCATATCCCAAACCGTAAGGATTTATATCCCTTTCACATTTTTCATTGTCCTTAACCCTTTTTATTGATAAATGTATAGAATGTGCTTTAATCCACATAAGTAGTCTCTTTTTTAATCATTAAAAAAATTTGACTGCAGAAAATATGTCTAGAGACAAGTGAATTATTACCATTTGTTTGCCATATGATATTATACAACTTTCCACTTTTAAAAAAATGTTCAGTTGTATTCTTCATATGGTGTGTAAATATGTTAGTATAACCTTCAGGTACACCAATAAATTGGTTTATTTCCTGAAATTTCTAGTAATTTACAACGCTTCTACAATTATGGAACTCATTAGGAAGAAAAGGAGATATAAAATTCTCCTAAAGCACAAAAAGGCATTATATAAAATTACTCTTTGGTGTTTGCTCCTGATTGCCATAGATTCTAAAGACACAACATTATTTTGGAAACTGTTAAAGGGCAATCTGAGCAAATATAAGAATATCTTAGAGCCCAGAGTATCCCAAAAGGAATGGGATAAACTATTAAATTAGATCATTTACTTCCCACCTCACTCCATATAATTCTCCAATTAATCTAATCCTCCTTCCTTCCCCCCTTCTCATTAAAACAAACAATTCATAATAACATTTATTCAGTCAATGACCAGAATTTTTTTAAAAAAAGTGAAACAGATACAATAATGTACAAACAATTAGGAAAATAAATCATGTAATGTAATATTCACAACTTTATTACTATATTAATACTGTATATAAAATTATCAATGTTAAGGTATATCAAACTAAAAACAATATTTAAAATAAAGGTGAAAGTTTTAGTTTTGTCTTCCTTTCTTTGTGGCAACTCAGATTTTAGCTACTGCACGTGTAATTGATGATTTTAAATCCTGCAGGAGAAGATTCATATAAAATTTATCTGCACTCTTGGGGAATTTATCTCTTAGGGGCCAAATGTAGATTGACCTAATATCTTTATAAAATTTACAACATAATAATAAGTGTGAGTTGCTTTCAATGCTATCATCACTATATAGGCAGATACACTCAGCTTTAGGGATCTTTACTATACTTGCCTTGAAAAAGTGCAGATAGGAAAATGTTAAATTTAGCATTAAAGAATGTGATTCTCAGTTTAAGGAAATTTGGAGTTAACAAATAATTTACTGGCTTCCAGATCTGTTTATCCACATTCTATGGTGCTGGGGAAGCCTGTTAAATACAATTTGTAACTTCATATCCTTTTCTTTGACTAATTAATTGCTTAATTTGATCATAAGAAAGGTAAATATTTCCCCTGTCCAGTCATGTCCGATTCTAGGGGGTGATGATCATCTCCATTTCTTAACCAAGGGAACTAATGCTGTCTGGAGACATTTCCGTTGTCATGTGGCCAGCATGACTATATGCCGAGGTACATAGAATGTTGTTGCCTTCTCACCAAAGTGGTGCCTATTTATCTACTTGCATTTGCATCCTTTCAAACTGCTAGGTGGGCATGAGCTGGGGCAAGTAATGGGAGCTCACTCTATTGTGCAGTGCTCGGGCCTTGAACCTGGAGACAGCTCCTATGAAACCAGCTTATGTTCCACCTCCTTTTTTCAGAGTGAGGAAATATTATCTATTAAAACTAGAAGGGTCAGACTAACTGCGAAGAATTGCATTTTGAGTCAATAAGTAATCAATGTCCAGGCCCTAACTTGAATTGACAGCATTCATGGCTTTTGATTTAACTGAGCTTTTGAAATTTAGTGTAGGTAATCTAATTGCAGGAATTTTGCTTACACTGTTTTTTGCAGCTCTTTCTTTACATATATTCTTATTTGTGCCCTATAAAGAATGTGAGCATCTGATCCTGGTGCTGCCATCAGCCAAAGTCCCTATAAAATGCTAGATCCCTGATGTTTTATTAAAAGTTAATATCTTCTGGTGAAAGTCTGTTTTGACTAAACTCTTTAATAGTGTTAATTCCTCTGGCCAATTTCCTCAGAGCTGGAACAAAAACATAGTGATCCCAACATACAAAAAAGATGATCACAGCTACCCAGAGAATTATAGATTGATTTGTCTAATTAACATCACAGCTTAAATTTATGTAAAACATCTAGCCAATAAAACAGAAGACTGGTGTTCTTGGGGAGAAACAGGTAGGGTTTAGAAATGGTTTAGAGCAGGATTATGGTTGTGTATTGGATCATCTGATAAATAATTATATGGAAATTATATGCTGCTTTTGTGGATTTTGATGCAGCTTTTGATTTTATTGCTAGAAATGAATTATAGTTGAATTTCTCTGAATGATTACATACCATATGGTATACATACAATAATTATATGGTATCTAATCATTCAGAGAAATCAAGTAATCCCCAAATAAGTGGTGAATTAAAATGCAGGTAAAATGAGAAGTTTTAGAAAGCAGTTGTTTTTATATATATATAAACTTTATATATATATAAACCCATGTTTCCCTGAAAATAAGACCCTGTTTTATATTTTTTTGAACCCTGAAATAAGTGCTTGGCCTTATTGCCATGCATTCAAAAGCCCGATTGGACTTATTATCAAGGGATGTCTTATTTTGGGGGAAACAGGATATATATAGTTTTCTGGAAGACCATGAAGACCTGGCTCTTTCTCCAAGAACTGGGTTAGGATGGGATTCGCGCCTGGTCTGGAACCTGGGGGAAGGGACTGTGGTTTCATTTTTATCCTTGTTTTATTGCTTGTTGTGCATCATCTAGAATCACTGTATGAAATGAGCAGGCATATATGTTCGGAAATAAATATTTAAATAAATTATAGAACAGATAGAGACTGATATTACACTGTAAAAAACATACAGCAATATTTGAAGTTTCCCACAGAGTCCATTAATATTCTATCACAGCTGTCTTGGCATTATAAAACATTTGAATTAATATATTCTGGATAAGAAAGTCATATGGTGTACTTCAAACAGAATTCATCAACTGGGTTTAGAATTGTGGATTTAGAAAATGAATTTTGTGAGAAACATTTTTTATCCTTTTTGTAAAGTTCATAAAATTGGTTTGTTTGATTAGAACAAAAGATGGTTTAATTTGGTATTCACTCAAGCTGGAGATGAATATGATACTAATAAAGTTTATAATCATATATTATGATAAAATATATGAGAGCAGAGTTTCTGTCATGCAAAATGTTCACATTCTTATGCCAATGTCTGTGCCTTTGGAAAATGGAAAGCAACCCTGCTAGAAAACCTCAAAAAACATATAACAATTAGTAGATAATATTACATAGTTGTCTGTTTTGAAAAACTGACAAAGGATCATAACTATCATAAATTTAGAACTTATGTCAAACTGTTTTTTTCTTCTTCAATTCAATTATGTTCCTGCAGTTTTCTTGGCAAGATTTTCAGAAGTAGTTTGCTATTGAAGCCCCAGTGGCATAGTAGTTAGAATGCAGTATTGCAGGAAAATTCTGCCTACAGCCAGGAGCTCAATCCTGACTGGCTCAAGGTTGATTCAGCTGTTCAACCTTCCAAGGTAAGTAAAATGAACTGGGGCAGAGAGAAAATGAGGTACAAGGCTTTGTACCTAAAGTGGGATAAGAACTCATTATCTCCTGATTTCTAGCCTGATGGAGTAATCTCTAGCCTGATACCTTAACCACTATTCAAAACTGGCTCCTATGCCTGCTTTGCTATACAGGAGTAAAAGATGGGTACAGTATGTCAGAAGAAACCAAATGGAGTGGGTACTTATGTATATGTAGTAAAGCAAGAAAAGAAAAGTTTTTATGGTCAAGAACGAATAAATATAGGTGAATTGGATTGAATACACAAGTGAACGACCTTTAATAGTAAGTAAGCAGTAAGATGTAAATGTAGCAATTTGCTCATATATATAAAAGAAAATTAAATTGCAAAACAAATACTTGCAGGAATGTGAATACATGAAGAGAAAATGGGAAAATGAGAAATATATAGTTGGATAGAATAGATTGGGTCTTCAAAAGCAGAGATGAGCATTAAAAAAAATCCAATAAATTAAATAACATATGGATGCGGGGAAAATAGGATTGATTGATTTGATAGATGCAGTATACAGAGAAATGAATCGTGTTAGTATAAAATAAATCTATATTACTTCTATTTTCTTATCAGTTTAATTTCTTTGGTTTATGTCGTACTATCTTACTGTACTTTGTATACAGTTTCTTATCTTGAAAGAGAATAGCCTCATGGATATGCTGACTAGGTACTATATTATGTAAATCTTATGAGCTTATTGCTTGAGTTATTAAATTTATATTTCCCATTTCCACATTTCCACTGCTTTTTTTAGGGCTGTGATAGATAGGGTGAGAAGCAATTATTTTAAATAAGGGATATCTGCAAAAAAAATTATACATATAGATGTATAATCTAATCTATACATATAGATGCAATGTAAAAAGAAAAAAGAACTGTGAGTTTAATCCATATCCAGAGCATTATTAGTTTATTGCCATATTTAGTAAAATTACTGCTCAAAACCATATATACAATACTTAGGGGATTCTGCCAATTTATATTTCCCCAAGAAACAAACTGCTTTCTATTTAATTACATCTTCACTCTAGGTTTATTTATTCAACTATGATGCTAGTTCTACTCCTTTGTGGCTTATAATACTTAACCTAATTTAATTATTAAGACTCATATCTTCTTAGTTTTCAATTACTGGATAACAAAAAAAAATATCTATATAAATTTCATTTATCTACTTCTAATACTTGGGTTCCACCATTCCCTTTTAAATTACTTTTATAACCAAGAGACACATCATGGTTATCAGTAGGCATCATAAATTCTCTAGCACATTTTACAAAATCAACCCCTCCCCGTCCCTTGTTTTCATATATTATTGTAGACTGAATCTGCAACAAATGGTTCCATCAAATCCATGTGTTGCAATTACTGAACTGCTTAAAAATTCTGAATAATAACAGATCTCTACTGTGAAGGTCCAAAACAAGATGCCGGCAAACAACAGACTGCTGACACTTCTAAGTGACATAAAAAGGACAGCATGGTACAAAGATACATATCAAGATCAGATAAAGGCAATGGTGGGATTCAGCTGGTTCGCACCACTCTGGGAGAACTGGCTGTTAACTTTCTGAGCAGTTTGGTGAACTGGTTGTTGGAATAAATCATTAGGGCAGAGAACCAGTTGTTAAATTACATGAATCCCACCGCTGGATAAAGGTGTAAGAAATTTCCCATGATAGTTTAACAGATGTCTCTGAAAGTTCACAAGGAGTGATTAGGTACTCAGAAAGAGCAATACTATTAAATAGGAGAATCAATTTACAAATTTGGACAATCTATTCACACAAAAAATATGTGTGTTACTGAAATATTTATTGAACGAGTCAGATATTTTCAGTTCTTTCATTTAGTTCTATTGAATGCAACTTGAAAAGGGAATATTGTTTAGTAGCACTGCTCAAAGGTTTTAGTTCAGATTTAAGTTCAAGTATTATCGAGTATTTTGTGCTGAAAATAAATTGTCCCATTGTTCTCCAGTGTATACTGATGGACCAAATTCCAATATTAATTTAGGCAAAAGAAAAATGCCTATTTTAAGGGCTTGCAAGTTTGAGCAGTTAAGCTTATTTCCTTTGAAATAACTTCTGGAGAAGGAGTTCTGAATGGATAATAACTTCACATTATTATTTGTTATTCATCAAAGCTGAGCTTCTAGGGTGTACAGTTCCTAGGGCGTGCCGTTACTTCACGGGACAGGATTTTTAGAGAAGTTAATGGAATTATGTCAATGACTTATGAACCATTTCTCAGTTGAATTGCTCTAAGGAGCACAGCTTCTTCCATGTACATAATCGTTCATCAGTGCATTGCTGTTGTTGTTGTTTTTGGGGTGGTGTTACTTTGTTCCATAAGTAATAGTACAAATCTGCCATTCCTGGAGAAGAATCCTTCTTTCTGAAATGCTAAGTATTTTGTTATTGTAGTTTTTAACTAACAAATATGAGGGGCATCTTTTCATCTCAAATAAGGTCTAGATATCATTTTTTAAAGTGAGTCATGGTTTGGACTTAAACCATTAGTGATAATAAAGCAGACAAAATGCATTGATAGGGAAAGTAAAGATGAGTTTAAGTCAAATTCAATTCATGATAGTTACATGGACTCAATTTTGCAATTCTCTTGGTGATCGTCCAGAAGCTGTTTGTTGGCTTCTTCTGGAATTCATTTTGACTCCCAATCTCATCTACAATCTTGCTATTTTCCTAATGATCTTTCATTAAAATATTAACCAGGTCTGAAAAGTCACAAAAAAAAATTAAAAAAAAATTGACATGACAGTAGTTTATTCATTCTTGGATATTACTTCTTATTTTTATTTTTAGAGAACTTTCCTTAGAAGCATGTAAACACAAGATATAAATGTTGTTATTACATACTGTGGAGGTCTTAATTAAAACTCCATAGAATCTATAGCACTGCAACTTCCAGGCTAACTAGGGAATGACAATTAAACATTGATTCTACAATGTAGTGGGGGTCTTAGATCATGTATAGATTCTAATCTCTATACTCATGACTACTTTTAGTTTCAAAATGGGAATGTTACTTTTTAATAAAAAAAGTAATTTAAAATGCTCCGTGGGCTAGTAGTTTATAAACCCAATATAAACCCTAATTTTTTTAATTTATTTTTTTATTTACATTTATATCCCGCCCTTCTCCGAAGACTCAGGGCGGCTTACAATGTGTAAGGCAATAGTCTCATTCTATTTCTATATTTACAAAGTCAACTTATTGCCCGCCCCCCAACAATCTGGGTAATAATACGAGAAAAGCTCTCTACATTGTCAAGGAGGTGATTTTTATACTATTGAGTCCAGATTAGTGCAAATAAATTCAATGGTTCCAGACTAGTGCCCATAAAATTAATTTTCAGCATAAATTGTTTAAAGAATGTTGTTTAGAATTCCTCCTGAAGTAAGTTCATCAATGTGGAATTGACAGAGCTACACTGAAGAGCCACAGTGGCACAGTGGTTAGAAGCAGTACTGCAGGCTATGTCTCCTGATCACCGGTTGCTCACCAGGCTCAAGGTTGACTCAGCCTTTCATCCTTCCGAGGTCGGTAAAATGAGGACCCAGCTTGTTGGGGACAATATGCTAACTCTGTAAACTGCTTAGAGAGGGCTGTAAAGCACTATGAAGCAGTACATAAGTCTAAGTGCTATTGCTATTGAATATTGAATGAAAAGAACTTCATAGATTTTAGTTAGAAGGATATAAGATTTATAAGTTTTCGAAGATATATATTTCATAATTTCTGAAACAATTTATATTATTAATCTCATTTTGTCTATTTGCAATGCCTTTCTCATGTTATTCAAAAATGCCAACAAACCTTAATTATGATTTGCCCACTGACATTAGCAAGTAAACCCTAAAATCAACATCAGAAATGTATCCAATCCTTACAATAAAGTTGATTGGTCAGGCATACCGTAAATTCCATTCATCTCAGTAGAACTCAACCCCAAATCAAACATTATCAGACTGGAGTCAAAGAATGGAAAGAAGGGAAAATTGTTAGCTTAGTGACTGACTCATGAGACATGTTTATAGGAAGAGAGTGTTATAGAGATTTTTACTAGCCATTTGCTACACAAATCTCACTTTATACAACTTGTCATTAAACTCCTAAAAGTAAAATATAAAGGAGCAGAAATAAAATATTCTTCCTGGAACAGTTTAGATAGTTCCTCTGAGAACCATAATAATTTTTCCTTTTCTTAAAGTGCGGAACATTGCATTACATCTCTGAAAGAAAGAGCCTGGAAAATAATATATATATCAAGCTATACTTTTATTAGTCTTTTCTTATGAGAGTATTTTCTCATTGCCCCTAAACAGGGAACCAACATCATCTGGCAATGTCTTTTTCTGGTCTGTTCCCATGACTTTTCCTCATTTCATCTCCAGCCTGTGTATGAGTCAGGTGTAAATTGTCTTTAACTGTCCTGGTATTAAAGTAGCACTTTTCCTGTTATTCCAAGACCATCCAACAGAAGCTTTCAAGATGGGCAGAAACTGTTAGACTTTGTCAGCCATTTCTCTAGAGGAAATTCAGGTGACTTCAATGTTTTGCAACAGAGGCAGAGTAGGGTTCATTAACGGGGTCATCAAATTTCATGCTAGCATGGTTTTGTATTGACTCAGTAATGGTTGGGGGACATTTCAAGTCAGCAGTAGAGAAAAGCCCAGAGGAAGCATGCTGAAGGCTAAATTGCCAGGCTTCTATGTTTAATCATTCTATTGTTTGTGAATCTTATCTAACTAGCATTCCCCAACCTGGGGCCTTCCACATCTGACAAAAAATGCAACTCCCATAATTCTTGATTAGATTAGCCATAGGGAAGGTGTTTAACTGATTGTGGACATTCTTTTTTTAAAAAAAATTTTTATTGGTTTTATTACAAGACAAACATACATAACACAAGACAAACATACATAACATAAACACATAATCTGTGTTTTCTTTTTACATGACAGTTTTGTTCCTTCGACTTTCTGCTTTATACATTCCCTTTTTCTCTTCTTTTTTAGTATCTTTGACTTTATTGTCCCTTTATATCTAGTTTCATTTATTTACAATATTTTACACATTTGTTATCTTCTTCCTTTTTTTCTATTCAGTTTTCCTATTCTCCAACCACTCATACCATTTGGTCCATATTTGATAATATTCTGTCTCTTCCTTTTCCTTTACTTCTTTAATTTATCCATCTCTGCATTCCTCTGAATTGTGGACATTCTTTAGTATGCTGCCATCATGTTCTGAAAAACTAATAAAGGAAGAAGCATATTTTTTTTAGGGACAAAGACATAATAGAACAGTAAATATTGTTGATGCCTCGTGCATCTTCTCTCTGAAATCAACCAAACGTAGAATCACCAAGAGCAAAAAGTGCATCTTCCTCCAAAAAGGAGAAAAAAATCTTGGGAATGTATTCTCAAGATTTCCCCCCCCCCTCTTTTTTGGAGGAAAAAGTCCAAGAGCCTTATATTGCTTGAGATTTCAGGGTTAATAGTCTGTTTCTTCAAACACAGAATAGAGCCATCAGAAAGGATAATTCTATTGGTATAAAAATGCATTGAACAGTTATAATAATGTACCATATTTTTCAGAGTATAAGACACACTTTTTCCCCCAAAAAAGAGGGGGAGAGTGCATCTTATACTCCGAATGTAGCTCCGCCCAGCTTCTCAAACAGAGGTTTCAGAGGCTGAAAAAAGTGTCAGAAATGAAACTTCAGAAAAGGAGCCCCCAAACAGAGCTTCAGAGGCTTTTTTCCTGAAGCTGTTTCAGAGGCTTTCAGAGGCAGAAAAAAAAAGTTTTTTTCTGAAACAGAGTTTCAGAAGTTTCAGAGGCAGAAAAAAAGCAAAAAAAAAAAAAAAAAAGCAAGGCACAGAGCTCACAACCAAGGAAACTGTTGCTAAAATTCACCTCTGGAACAGTTTATTTTCTTATTTTCCTCCCCAAAAACTAAGGTGTGTCTGATACTCTGGTGTATCTTATATTCCAAAAAATACAGTATTTAATTGTGAAGACTGAAGAAGCAGGAATGGTAAAAAGCAATGTGAGTGACCAAATACCTATAGATATCTATAGAGTAGGAAATAATTTGGGCAATGGTTCTTCTTTCATTGTGGCTGCTGTCAATTAGTGTAGATAGGGATTATTACTGAGCCTGTCATCTACACCTCTATAACTGTCTGGTTTGGTTCTGCGACTCAATAAGACAGACACAGACTTCAGAGGATAATTAGAACTGCAGAAAAAACAAGTGCTACCAACCTGCCTTCCATTGAGGATCTATATACTGCATGAGTCAAAAAGAAGGCTGTGAAAATATTTACAGACCCCTCACATCCTGGACATAAATTGTTTCAACTCCTATTCTCAAAACAACACTATAGAACACTGCACACCAGAACAACTAGACACAAGAACAGTTTTTTCCCAAACACCATCACTCTGCTAAAGAAATAATTCCCGCAACACTGTCAAACTCTGCACTACTATTAATGTTCTCATCATTCCCAACACTCATCTCTTTCCACTTATGACTGTATGACTGTAACTTTGTTGCTTGTATCCTTACGATTTATATTGATATTGATTGTTTCCTGATTGCTTATTTGTACCCTATGACTATTATTAAGTGTTGTATCTTAAAATTCTTGATGAACGTATCTTTTTTTTATGTACACTGAAAGCATATGAACCAAGACAAATTCCTTGTGTGTCCAATCATACTTGGCCAGTAAAAAATTCTATTCTATTCTATTCTATTCTATTCTAGGCCATTCCTGCAGCCTCCCATTTGAGATAAGTTACAAGGCTCATCTCCCCTTTTATTTAAGAACCACATGAAACCACTAAGTAAGGTCATCAACAGTCTGTAGTCAGGTATAATCAATATGCTGATGATAGCCCAATTTTTACGTTTAACCTTTAGGCCAATCAAGTATTGGTGTTAAAGTCTTGATCTAGTGCAGGGCTGTCAAACTTGTGGCCCGTGGGCTGGATGCCTCATATGCTGGCCACACCCAGTTTAGCAAAGGGGAAAAAAGTCATGAAAAAAGCCTGATGATGCCATGATGATGTGTGTTTGACACCCCTGATCTACTGCCTGGATGGTGTGTGGGCATGGATGGGGAAAAAAGACTCAGTCTCAATTCTGACAACACTGGGTGGCATTGTTTGTTTAGCCCATTGCTTGCTTAGTCTTTAAAGATGATGAGACTAATGAACAAACTGAGGGTCCTCCTGCATTCATAGCTCTTATTTAAAAAGCAGGTGGAAGCTGAGGCCATGAGAATTTTTGCATAGGTTTATCTGGTGTGCCAGTTATATCTGTTCCTAGATAAAGAAGCCCTTCAGACAATCATGCCTTGATCACTTCTCAGTTAGGCTATCGTAATGCTCGCTATATGAGGTTGCCTTGAGAACCATTATTATGGCACTGCTGGCTCTGATGATAAGGAGGAAGAGGAGAAGAAGGAATTAGAGCCAGAGGTCTAGGAATTATCCTTAGCATTTTCTATCTCTTATTTCTCTGTCTAAAATTACCTGTTGGGATATGTGGGTTCAAGTGATGATAAGGTGGTAGCCTTCCTTCAGTCAGTGTAGTTCTATTGTGAAAGCTCTCTATCAGTCAGGGTATTTTTAGATAAGGATCATGGGTAATATCTAACTGGGTTAAAGAAGGCTTGTATAGATAAAAGATGAAAGAACACAATTTTAAGATTTGACTGTACACATACGGAGTTAGACAGTTTCAGCTATGAGCTAGGAATGAGAAAAGGCTATATTACATGAAAGATGTCCTTCAACACTGTTAAGCAAGACATCTTTGAGGTTCACTTAGGGGGATGTTGGAGAAGACCTTAGTCTGCTCCTCAGCTGCATCCTCCAACCTTCCTCTCTCTTTTCTTTTTTCTGCTGAAGTGGTTAATATGCTTGTCTCCTCTTTTCTTTCTTTCTCCCAGTCTCTCTTCATCTTTCTTCTCTCCTGAATTACAAAGACATTCAGTAGTTAAGAAGAAGAAGATGGGAATTCAAAATCCCATTAGAGAGAAGGCTAGCATGGCACTCCTCACCTTTAAGTAGGGATGCATATATATGTGAAAAGAAGAGAAAAAGAGAGATACAACATTGAAAAGTTTGCACAGTACTGTAATATAAAACAATTTAAAATAAGGTACAAACTGCTCTGCTGGAAGGAATATCTTATTGCTCTGCTATATATCAATTTGGTTTAAAACAAATACCACCTAAAGACAGTTTCATGATGGTTTTAGCACTTTCAAAATGTTACATCTCTTATTAACAAAGAGTTTTAAGTGTCAGATTAGTAAAAAGATCTATATAAAAAAATAAATAGTCATAGTTAAAGAATGTAGAAGCCTTATTTAAAGAACCCAAACTTCAGATATGGCAGCCAGCCATGGACAGTATTAATCCTATAAATGGTTTCCAGAATAAATTGAAACCAGCACAGGACTTCTTTGTCATGTATGAAGTTATTCTGAACATTAATACAAATTCCCATAGTTTAATCTACCATTCCTCTAATGAAGGAATTAAATGTGATTCCCAAAAAAAACACACCTCAAAATATCCTAGTGACAGTAATATTTAACAGAAAAAAATATTTATAGAAAAGAAAAGTCAGCCTTTAGGACTTGTTTCTTCCTGCAGTAGATTATCCTTTACAGTAGTCAAACTATATTATATTGCTATCAGATATGGAAAATTTCTGTCCTGATGTTTAAATTTCCAACAATTTTCTGGATATGTATTATCTGTTTCAGCAATCATCACTGGGTTAGCTCAATATGCCCTAAAGCAGTGGTGGTGAAACTTTTACTCAACAAGTGCTGAACAGGTCTGTGCTTTGCATGCTTTGTGTGCGCGTATGCCATCCGCACTAATGCGCGGTTCCTCCCCATGTGCTGCATGCACAACCACCCATCTGAGCATGTGGACAGCTTTCCCCAATGTGTGTTGTGTACACAATCACACCATCTACGCATGCATGCAGCTTTCGTGCTGCTCCCCCATGCACTGCACACACAATCGCACCATCTGTGCATGCATGTGGTTTTTGCACACACAATGCACACAGGTGAATGCCATCTGCGCATGCACGTGCTGTGCACCAGCACTCTCGCACTATGCGCAAATATGCACGCATGCGCAGGAGAGCTCCAAAGACCAGTTTGGTCCCCTGAATTGCACACATGTGCACTGGAGGCCCAAACACCAGCTGGGGCATGTGGACATGCACAGCTGCAGGTGAGTTGGGTGACAGCTCGTGTGCCCAGAAAAATGGCTCTGCATGCCACTTCCGGCACGCGTGCCATAGGTTCGCCATCACGGCCCTAAAGCACACTTTAAGCACTCTATCGAAACCCAAATGAAACAATATCTAGAAATAGTATCTAGAGTAGGCTACCTCTGCTCCAAAAAAATTAAGTTGTGGCCATAGCCTCAGTTGATGACAAGTGTGTTCTTGTGCCATAAAACCTACCCGAGGACTCAAAGATATGATTGGGCATAATATCCTTCCATCCTAAAATATGTCTCTGAGGAGAGGATGGATATCTGGTCCCCTAAATTTATGGGGACTACATTTTCTTATAAGCAAGCTCAGGCAACATGGCCATGCAAATAGGAACATTTCAAACTGGGAACGTTTTCACATTAATTATGATGGTGATGATGGAACCTGCATTATACCTTAAAATATATGAAAGGTTCTGGATTTTTCATATTCCTCTGGTTCATTTTCCACTTCTTTGTTTTGTCTTGCTTTTTATTTATTTTCTATTATTTATTTTCTTTTTCTCGATCCAATCATTTACACCCAAGGCAAGTTGTCTGGAGACTCCATTGAGCTTCAGCAAATGTATTTATCACCCCATCCATTACAGATTTTGGTTCTGAAGATGTGCAAAGATGACAACATATAAATGACTCTATAAGCCCTGAAGGTAAAAAAAAAAAAAGATGTTCCATCTAGAAGCAGGATTCTCATTAAAAAGAACATCAGAGTGAAATCCAAGAAAATCAGAAAAGTAATCAAATTGGCACAGAGCAACCCAGAGAATTTTTCCCCCTTATATGCGAGACTGAAATTGTAGGTAGTAAAATGTGCAGGTGAAAGCATATCTCCAAGAATGAATTCCTATTAGAAATAGTTCTTGGAGAAAGGAGAAAAAATAAAGCATGGAATTCAATTTAAGCTCCAGGATGATACATTTTTTTAAACTATTGTAATTTATTAATTGAATGATTAATATGAGTCAGTTGTTATAGATACTCCTGCTGATCTTTTTTTTTGCACCTTTAGAGAAAGCAATTCTCAATCTACAAGATCAATTGAACCACTATCAAATTAGGGCATTAGTATCAGGATGATTATTTTCAATGTTTTAAATACACCTACTGTGTCAGTGTGTTAAATGCTGTGCTGAAAAGATGGCATACTGCAACCTGATTAACATAAAACTCTAATACAGATTCTTAAGTTGAATCATGGGGAAGAATAATAAAATAAAGGAATCAAATAAGCAAAGTAAAATGTCCGAGCAAATACAAACATACTTTTCAAGTAGATAGCTATTTGAAGTTACAACTGCCAAAACATCTTAGGGAGATATTTACGTGAGCGAGATTCGAACAGGTTGACACAATGGTCAGATATGGGAGATTTCATTCTGTAACCTACAATGAGCATCTCTGCGTTTGCAGAGCAGCAGAGGTAGAAGAACTGGCTCACATCCTATTTGCCTGTTGCTTGTATAAGCAGGTGAGGGACAAGTACCTTGGTCCATATACCAAATGAATAACCCATTGGGTCATATCCCCATATCAAAACAACTTACTTTATGTGCAGCCAGAACCTGAAAATAACATTTAACACAGCACAGTACTGAAACAAAATGGTTCGGTTGAGATCTGCATATGTGGGTCTGATTGGGGTAGATTGTAAGGGTGACACCGAAATAAAATTTTATGTCATTTTATTCTATTTTATATATTTATGTATTAAATTATATTGTATCTTAGCCCATAACAATTGTATTTTACCGTACTTTTATTTTAAATTGTTTGCATAAGATTTTATGGGTGATATGTGTTTGCACCTTGTGCTTTGATATGGCCTATAGGCTAATCAGTAGAGTTAACTGAAACTGAAACTGAAGTAAAATGTCCTCAGAATCTCACTAATCAAAGCTTTCCTGTTTTAGATTTTGTCAAGTGGTACCCACAATCAATTAAGACAAGCATCATTTCAAAGCCACATAAGCCAGAAATATCTAACTGGGCCTATAGCATTAGTAGGGGAACTTTTATATTCAGGGTCCTTCTATGGTGGTGTCATCTTAAGGAAGACTATAAAGTCTTTTCAGTATTGCATATCTGAGTTCATTATAAAATAGGTTGTTATCAATCAAGTTTTACTGAAGCTATGATGCTGATATGAGCTTCTTTCTCAGTCTGATATTTTTTCCTCCATTCAGTTCCAATTCAGGCTGAGATTATGCTTCCTTTTGTGCTTTATTTTTCCCCCCATTTGTGATACCCAGACTGACCTAAGATTTGAATTCATCCTCAGATATAGAAGTTTATTGGGGCTGTCTTGTTCTCCATGTAGCCCAAGCAATCTTACAGAGTCTCTGTAGGAAAAAAAAAAGAAAGAAAGATGGACTCCTATTTATATATTCATAAACTCTAAAGGAAAAGCAAGATATTAACTAAATATTCTGATCAACTCATTTAACAGAACCATGCAACTGGGTGGAAAAGATTCTTAAAAGGTTAAAAAAAAAGAAAACCAGGAAAAACCTGCCTCCATTTTCCATTGTATAGTGATATCTAATCTCTCATTCCTTTGGTTTTTCTGAAACCTACTTCTTCCCTATTTGCGAGATGGTCTATTTTACTTATCATTACTCTCATCTCTTAGAATAAAAAATGCCATTTTCCTGTTATTTTTTTGTTACTTGATTGAGAGGCTCACTTTGGCCTTCAGTCACTCCACAATTTTTCTTCCTTTCCTTTCCTTTCCCTTCCCTTTCCTTTTTCCTTTTCCTTTTTCTTTTTTGGTGAGGCACACAAACAGCCAGAGGAGATAAAGATGGAGGTGTTGTGCTTTCCAACTGCCTTGGATAAAATAATTATTTAACCAAAAAAAAAGAAGTAAATTTTAAAACAAGACAGGAAATGGTGGATCTTTCACAATTATAGGAAAGAAGCTGTCATTGTGATAGTGCCTTCGGGATGCTGGACTGCCAAACATTGAATTTAATCCTATGATATTAGTAGTTGATTGTAATGAATTTTTCAAAGATGTGGTAATTTCTTATGTCCGATATGAATCTTCAGTGTGTTCTAAAATGTTGTATATTGCAGTTATCTACTGAGAATTTAATTCTGTTTTTACTATGTTCAGTGGAAATGTAAGAACTGCCTCTCATATTTTCAAGCATGAGTTATTAACTCTGCACTCATTAAGAATGTCAGCTTTAGTTCAATCCCTGAGATGACATACACTTTGCCGAAAATAATATTTCCCATATATTTAAAGAAACATGATCACAGAACAAATCTTAAAAAGGAGATATTCTTTATCTGAATCTTAATGATTTCTTTGTTCCTTTATTTAAAAATGAATTTCCAGTGATTTATAAATGTGAATATCTACATTACAAACATTTGCATGTTTTAAGAATATAATCCTGAGATCTCAGATATGACATTTCAAGGACATCTCTTCCTGGTGGAAAGAGAACTGCATCTTTGAAGAGATACAGTAGGTACAGTATTGGATGTCACCTTTCAGGTTCTTTGAAAATCTTTGTGAACATTCATCTTTCTAGTTTTGGTAGAAAGAGCAGGAGTAGATTTTAATGCATTTTGTTATGTTGATTTAACTTAGCAGAAGATAGGATTTCTAGGAATTGGGTCCAACTTTAAAGTGTAAATAGCCTACTCATACGGTGCAACTGCATAAGTAATTGGCAATTGGTGCAAACAATACAGATGTGGCTGAATGTGCTTCCATTACCCATGTAAAACACATTTCAAATAATCAAGTAGATCAGAAACAGAGTAATGGAATTAACTTTTCTGCACTTTTAATTCTCTGCTACAGCCTGATGAAATGTTTATCATCTAGAGAACACACCAATGGAGGTGGTTTTCCCACTGTGGAGGATTAAGTGATGAAACCACCCCAATCACCATGTAATGATGTAAATTATCACTTACATACTACTTGCACTTACTTTGCAACAAGGTACAAAAGGACAGAACTTGAGCTATGACATCACAATGTTTCATCATTTGGATATATAGTGACTAGGGGTGATTTATAGAACAGCCCTGCTTTCCATTTTTTTCCCTCAGTGGTTTGATCAAAGGTGGCTTTTAAAGGATATTTCTACAACAGAAAATCCCATCACAATTGGATTTGTTAAGATCAAAACCATATATACCATGCTAATAAAGCATATTGTCTTGGTTTGAAAGCTTTGTGGTTGAACCAGGTTGATTACTGAATGGAAATCCCAGAACTATAAGCTATACTGGGAAGTACAAAAGATTCCATCAAAAGACAAATGACAAAAATGACAAATCACTTCAATGAGTGAAAAACTATTCAGAAAAGATGCAATCATACTAGAAAAAATGATTTGCCTTCCAACAAAACAGATAAGAAGGGGAACAATAGCTGAATCTGTGAATTATACTATGTCATAGCAGACTTACATGGAGGTAAGAATTTAGAAACCTTTACTTTAAAACTGTTACACAACACATAATTAAACTTTGAACACAAAAAGTGATGCCAGCTTCCAGGCTGGCTGTTTGCTAAAAAGAAAAAATAGTTAAACCAGATTCATAAAAGTCATGGTGATCAATGGCTACTAGTCTTGATGGCAGCGTGATTGCTTTTGGAAGTTATCTGCTGGGACCCTAATAGTTGTGCAATTGGTTGGCTACTGAGAGAACAGGCTGCTGAACTAGATGGTCCAGGGGTCCAGCCCAACAGGGCAGTGCTAATATTCTTATTTGTGTCCTAACCTTCATTTTGTTATAAAGCAAGCATGAGGATTCCAAGACAAAATGAAAGAGCAGAATATGCGTCTGTGTACTACTAAAACTCTCATTGAGTTATCTATTTGTCTGTTCGTGCACTCAAATTAGTTCAAGATGAAGTATGCTGCAATCATTTTAAAATCAAAGTACCAAAAATATACTAATTTAAAAGACACATACAATATCCAGGTCCTTCATTTTTGTGCAATTGAAATTTCCATGATGTTCAGACCAGGTTTATTCACAAATTTGAGCCCCTGGTCACATGATCATGAACTCTGATGCTTCCTAATAGCTTTCTACAAGCAAAGTCAGTGTGGAAACTGACAGGAAGTTGGAAGTCATTCCCGTTCCCTCTTGTTTTGTTTTGCCCTCCTGTGAACTTTCTGTTTATCTCTTTAGGTAAGTAACTTATTATTGAAGTCAGCTTGCCATTACAATTATTTTTCAATGTATGATATATAGTCTTCTTAGATGATCAAAAGACTATTCAACATTGGAATTTTTTAAAAAAATGTCAGCCTAAAGTGTAATGTCCATTCTGGTCACATCACACTGCACTGCCTTTCTCCTGAAGGATGACCCAACATCTCACAGCGTTGTCAAGTGTATACTAAATGGCATGAAAACTAGAGTGCAAGTATAACACATGCATTATGGACTGTGCATTGTGATTGATGCAATGAGGAAATTCACTTGAGAACAGCAATGGAGATGATTGAAAAGAAGATTTGTATTTGACTGCAAATATTTACAAAAGGAAGGCTCAATTACTATTCCAATGTTTTGCATCAGACAGCCAGATTGTTCCCTTATAATATCTGCTGCCATAGCAGCAACAGAAAAAAGATAATGGAGCCAAAGAGTTATAGTTTTCTAAGTAAAGAATGGGAAGGTGCTATGGCAATAATGAGGTAGGGATATATTGAAGTATAAATGTAACGTGGAAACCTTACATTTGAAGAATGCAAAATTGTATGAGAGAAAAGAAGCCAGAGGCAGATACCATACATCCTCTGTTTTCAAAAAGAAGAGGAACAGCAAGTGGTTTCCTTTCATAATTGTTTGCAATTAGTTGAAACTCCATGGAGAACAATGGCTAGCCCTGGCAGGCTTCTGGCTTTTGATTTATAGTAGGGTAATTAGTCTAGCTTCAAAAATCCCTTTGGACATAGTAGGAAGAATAGTAGTAGTCTGAGGGCAGACCAAGCTGATTTAAGGAACTCCCGACCAATGAACAATGGGGAAGTGTTTCCTTTCAAAATCTGATTCTCCTTTTCAACTGAAGCAATGCCTCTCCTGCTTTCCTAAATGACATCAGGAGAAAAAGCAAATCAAGGGAGAGATCCCAGCTTAAGGCTCCATGAGCGTAAAGTATAGTGACCAGACATCCCGCTTTTGGTGGGACAGTCCCGCTTTTTTATAATTTGTCCCGCGTTCCGCGTCAATTCCAAAAAGTCCCATTTTTTTTTTGTTTCACTCCCATTCTGAAAATGGGAGGCGGCAACGCAAGAGGCGGAGAAGGGGGAGTGTGGGAGAAGGGGGCGCGAGAGGGAGGAGAGACGCCACTTGACTTCATCCGAGAGGAAGAGAAGAACCGAGAGGAGAGCCAAGGAGAGCCGAGCCTGCCTGGAAGAGTGGAGAAGCAGCAGCCGCTCCTCCTCCTTCAGGCAGGTGGCAAGACTCCGTGCATGCGCAGGCCCCCCCCTCAATGGTGTCCCGCTTTGCCATTGCTGAAGTCTGGTCACTTTAGCGTAAAGCTAAGCACTCTTGAAAGTCTTATCATTTTTCCCAAGTCCAAGAATGTTTCTGCTACAGAAGAATAGTCAATAGACTGCTTAATCTCCTAAAAACCTCTTCAAATTTATATTACTGACTCCTGTATTATAACAACCTGACTTTTTTTTTTACCAATTTTCAAAGTTCTGTTGTTAAAATAGATGTTTTAACTCTCCTATAGACTTAATGCACCTTTAAAATTTACTTGGTTGTGTCTCTTTTCCTTTTCCTTTTTAGCAAACAAAAACAATTGAAAAAAATTCCTGCTCTCATAGATTAATCAATCAGAATAGAGCTGGAAAAGATCTGGGAGGTCTTCTCTGCTCAAGCAGGAGACTCTATACCATTTCAGATAGGTGGCTGTCCAGTCTTTTCTTAAAAACCTCCAGTGATGTAACACCTATACAACTTCTGAAGGTAAGCTGTTCCACTGGTTAATTATTCCCACTGTTTGGAAGTTTCTCCTTAATTCCAGGTTGTTTCCCTCCTTGATTAGTTTCCATCCATTGTTTCTTGTGTTATCTTCTTACTTTGCAAAATAAGTTGACCCCTCTTTGTGACAGCCTCTCAAATACTGGAATACTGCTATCATGTCACCCCCCAGTCCTTTTCGCTATACTAGCCATACCTAATTCCTGCAACCATTCTTCATGTGTTTTTGTCCCCAGACCCTCAACGATCTTAGTTGCTCTTCTTTGCACTTTTTCTAAAGTCTCAACATCTTTTTTTGTAATGTGGTGACCAAAACTGGATGCAGTATTCCAGGTGTGGTCTTACTAAGGATTTATAAAGCAGCCTTAATACTTCATATGATTTTGATTCTATGCCTCTGTTTATATAATCTAGGATTGTATTAGCTTTTTTAACTGCTGACATGAATAATTACGTCCTAAATAAGTTTTATTACCATTTTCTTCTTCATCTTCATCACCATCCTAATTGGGTATATGATATTTAAAAGGTTGCTCATTCATGGAGAATGTCATAATAACCAGGTTCTATAATATAGTTTGTTGTTAAAGATCCAAAGATCTGAAAGCTGCCCAAAATAGTAATTCAAATCTTTTCATATTTACTCATTGCCTGTCTTCCTCAGTTGATTTCATTGCATGTGTGTGCGCACTGTTTTCTTTTTGTTATAATATTAACATTCCACTCAATCTAAAATGTGATTATTGAATATATCTTGTTAGTATATATTGCCAATGGGAGTAAGTAACACATCTGTCAATATTTCCCAAATGCCAAAATTTCAAGAGATGTGATGTCTTTATTCCTTCCAAAGACATGTGTATGTTCTCAAATATAATGATCACAGCAACAAAAATCTTGAAATGGAATTGTTTTAAAGAGTTCCTTTGAAGGGGATCAAATCTTTCAAATAAATAAGCATTTTAAGAATAATGGTTCCCCCCAAATAAAATATCTACAGTTCATATTCCTAATGCTTGGTTGCTGATATGCTAAGAAATCCAGGAATTTGATGAGACAAAGACATCTGCACATTTAGCAATATATGCGGTGTCTGGCAACAGCTCAGTAAAATTTCTCTGGCTAATAATACCTCATGAAATCTTTTCAACAGAAGATGCTGCGTGAAATTATCTGGTGAACGTTAAAGTGGTGCTGAACTGCAACTCTCAGCAACAACCATGGTGGGAATATTGAAGCTGCATTTTAGTATCATCCAAAGAACTACAGATATTTACCCCCTGCTCCATACAAACTGCTTTTTCTTTCCTTGAGATAGAATTTTAAATCAAATCATATTATAACCAGCTAGCTTCCTCTGCTATTCAGCTTATAAAGGTAAAGGTAAAGGTTCCCCTCGCATATACGTGCTAGTCGTTGCCGATGCTAGGGGGTGGTGCTCATCTCCGTTTCAAAACCGAAGACGTCTCCATGGTCATGTGGCCGGCATGACTCAATGCCAAAGGCGCACGGAACACTGTTACCTTCCCACCAAAGGTGGTCCCTATTTTTTCTACTTGCATTTTTACATGCTTTTGAAACTGCTAGGTTGGCAGAAGCTAGTAAGCTAGTAAGCGAGACAAGTAACGGGAGCTCACCCTGTTACAGGACAGCACTAGGGATTCGTACCACTGAGCTGCCGACCTTTCGATTGACAAGCTCAATGTCCTAGCCCCTGAGCCACCACGTCCCTATTCAGCTTATACCCTGTGCCAATAATTTTTTTCAACTTATATATCCAACTGCATGGAGCTAGATGTCCACCAAGACAGGCTCTTGAGCTTCGGTAAGTTTAACACTAGATTTTATTTGTCCTAAAATCATTTAATTATTCTCTTCTGAAGTATTACAAAAAGTGCAGAAATTGTCCTCCTTTGTTGTCCGAGCATGAACCTTCTTCAAAGTTGAATCATTTTCACATCTTAAGACGTGAGAAAAATATATAAGTTTCAGAAATGGGTATGTGTAGTAAATGGGCAGTTCTGCTTTGGGAGGCCATTTATGGGTTCGTATAAAATGTCTTTGATATGATATATGATTTTGGAGATGGTTGCATTGCTGCCTATTTATGGATGGAGAAGACTTGAAACTATATGTCTGATAGTGCTGGGTATGCCTATCTAGGTGACATATTTTGATTTAAGACAACTGCTTTGTCTTAAGAAGTCCATCTTCTTGCCCAATGTTTATGAATCATTGCTGAAGAAATGTATTTTATTGTATTTAAATATTGATTCTGTTATGATCTATCCTGAGTAGCATACATATCAGACATTTGTAAATCAGATTAAAATAATATAACAATCACAATAATAATAAAAAACTAAAATACTGAGATCATTGTATTATTTTAATCTGATTACTAATGTCTTGTATAATGTATGGCATACAGTAGTTTTTATTGTGCTATGCTTATAAACTGTTCAAAAAATATCTCACTATGAAAGGAAACAATAATATAACATCTCAGCCCCCAAGGCTTGAAGAATTTTCATGGTGTTCTTGTATTCCAAAAGGGTTTGGGTAATTTGAATCTTCCAGGGAATGTCTTCCACAAAAAGAGAGCAGGAAAAGCCCACCAGTCTGCTCTCTATTGATGATATTGTTGAAAAAAAAATACAGAGGGAGGTTGTTCCATCAAACCTCACTGGTCCAAAGGTCCTAAGCCATTTAGAGCTTTAAAAATGACAGTCAGCATCTTACATTGCACCTGGTAGGAAGTACCATTTCTTGTAGTAGTGTTTGAATATTGGAAAACCAAATTCATCTTAAAAGAGAATGATATACCCTTCTGGAATAGCTTGGACAGTATCAGGGCATACATTGTTGAGGTGGGTTTCAGCAGATTCTGACTAGTTCTGGAGAACTGGTAGTGGAAATTTTGAGTAGTTTGGAGAACCAGTAAATACCACCTCTGACTGGACCCCTCCCATCTATTCTCTGCCTCCCGAGTCCCAGCTGATCGAGAAGAAATGGGGATTTTGCAGTAACCTTCGCCTGGAGTGGGGTAGGAATGGATATTTTACACTATCCTTTCCCTGCCACTCCCACCAAGCCATGCCATGCCCGCAAGCCATACCCACAGAACCAGTAGTAAAAATTTTTGAAACCCAACACTGATATACTGATAATACTTTCACAATGTAATTGAGTTGAGTAGATTATGTCCTTAAGGCTGAGCCTTCTGTCTACTTATACTCAAAAAAGAGGTTGTCACCTTTAGACCAATGTAAAAGTTTTAGGCTGCAGTTGTGAAAACACTGACTAGTGAGTAAAAATAAGAGGATGACAAAATCAATCAAAAGTACACTTCCTTTCATGGCTTTAGAGTATTGTATACGTGCCTTGAGATCTTTGGAAACTTATTTCCCATAAATTAGATGGCTAAGATCATTAATTCCATCAAAGTCCATCATTTTAAATCTTCTTCCTAATAAAAAGAAATAAGACCTGGCCCATTAAGAAAAAAAAAATTCTTAAAATTTATTTAAGCACTTGATTTGAAGTAACCAATTTTTATTTTAGCAACAGCGAGTCTAAGCTTCCTTTTCTGCATCAGAAGCATATCTAGCCATACATGACAGATGATTTTGTAAATCAGCTAGTCTGAAAGCATTTCAATCAATGAGCTTCAATAAATTATTTTCAGGGTCATCTATGAATAATTAAAATCACATTATAATATGATATGAAACAGTGATGTTAGCTATATGTTGAGACACCTCCCTGAGGTAAATTTATTTCATCTGAAATAAACCAGTCTCATAAATAAACACCTAAAATGTCAGGAAGAAGATTTCTAACTGAGCTCTTTTCCTAAGATGCTGATTTTATTTGTGTCAAATAAGCCTTCATGAGAGAGGCGGGGAGGGGGGGAGAAGCATGCACATACATTCCTAATCTAGGAATAGATGTACCATTTCTGTAATTCACATGAACAAGGCCAAAGTCACTCGTATAAGAGATAATTAGGTTTCTGCAACCATAGGAATATATCTTTAGTTAGGACGGAATGAAAAGAAAAGCAGTGCTAAACAGTTCTTGCTAGCTTTGCAGATGTGTGTGAAGAATCAATCTACAGTACAATGCCACCTTCCTTTGGCAGTAAATCTCATTGAACTCAATAAGAGCTACTTTTTAATAGACATGCAAAATAATGCATACCTCTCCTCTTCATTTGTGAGCTTAAAGGCATAGCAGAAGAATAAAAGTCAATCTAGGGGAATATTTTTTTTTTAAAAAAAATCTCCCTAGGATATTTGTATGGATTTTTTGTAAAAGAATCAATCTAAATGCTAGGGAAAACAATTAAAGGACATGCTTTCCTATTTCAAAGCACCCTAGCTGATCAGTGCCAAAAAAAGATTCCTTTTTTTCCCCCAGCTACAGTTACAGACAATAACAGCATATCAAAGACCAAGCATATCATCACTGCTACAAATAATACAAGCTGTACATTGCTGGCATACTACTGCATTTCTAACACTTTCATTTTTATTGAAAATACTTCCAGTCATTCATACACTGCAGTTTCATGCAGTTTTTCTGAGGATTCTTAAAAAGGTGTTTTTTTTTAAAGAGAACAAAACAATAATTTACATAAAATGTGTAAAAAAAAACCCAATAAAAGTGGGCTACTTTAGGTAGGCTGCAACAAACATGTGAGATGGCAGCCAAGAATTGGGGGGGAAAATAATAAAAACTAGCACTTCTCCCATCCCTTTTCTGATTAGAGATTGCACTCAGTGCTTTCAAATGTCTTATATGGATTCACAAATACTTTTAAAAAAAATCTTAACCAGTGAGCTAAATTTGGCCATGGGGTGAGCTCAGTGCTGTCAGTCACAGTAGAGTTTAATAGAATAGCAGTTTCTCTGTCATGAAATTAGCTTGATTGGTAAAGGAACCTGGATAAGATGTGAATGAACCTCATTTGATCAAACCACTTCATAATTATAAAGATTTCTGATAATTCTAATACAGGTAGGAAGGAAGCAAAGACCCACAGTACAGAGTCTGAGTTGGGCAAATTGATAAGTTACTTACCTGGGTCATTCCTGAAGACGTACTTCCAGATCCTTGTCTGATTCTTTCAATGTCTGTAAATGTCTTTTGTTTTCTATCAAATGCGTACCTGCACATTTCTAGCAAAGGCACCATCATGTTTTGGGCAATACTGTTTTATAGACTGAGCTAGCTGTGAAATATATATTGCACACTGCAATCTAAAACAGCCATACAAATACATACACACAAAAACAAAACAACAACAAACAAAAACAAATTCACAATAAAGTCAGTCAATAATGTCTTAAATGGCAAAGATGGGGATATGCAAACTTATAATAAGGTTCAGTAAGATGCAGATGTCAAGAACCATAGGGTTGTCAAGATGCATAGCTACTTCAGTGCAATCATAGACAAAATACCCTGCTTCCCCAAAAATAAGACATCCCCTGATAATAAGCCCAATTGGGCTTTTGAGCGCATGCGCTAAAATAAGCCTCCCCCCAAAAAATAAGCCCTCCCCAAAAATATTTAAACGCAGAGCTGGAAATCAGATAAGACGGCAAGAGAAGCCCCATCTTGCTCCACGTGCCCCAAAATAATGAGGTCTTCCTGAAAATAAGGCCAAGCGCTTATTTCGGAGTTCAAAAAAATATAAGACAGGGTCTTATTTTCGGGAAAACAAGGTATATAATGAAATTTGCAACAATTTGAAGCCAAGCCAAATTTAGCTGTAAAATATGATAAAAGATACAAACATAATTTAAAAAGAGACTACAGAGTACAAAAGGCTTACTCTACTGATTTGTTTTTCAGAGAGAGAGAGAGAGAGAGAGAGAAAGGGGTGTTTTCCCCATTTTTCTTGTTCTTGCTATCGAGGAAAAAGACAATGACACAATAAAAAAACACCTTTAAATTCTAAAATCTGAACTTTTTTATTGTTGCCATTGCTATTACTATTTTGATGTAATAGCAGTGAGAACTTCAGTGGGACCAAGCAAACACTGTATTATTAGCATTAGTATTTTTTTGAAGACCTTATTTTTCTTTAACCAATAGTTGATACGCATAGATGTCCATATGTGCACCAATACAGATACTCTTACATTGCTTCAGAGTCATGCTGCAATAGATATATATTCATAGCGATATAGACCAGAAACTAGAATGCTAATAATTATTTAATATTTGAAAGTAAAGTTTTATCACATGTTCCATGTCAAGACGAAAATATTCAGCAATTATGCTAGGATTTCAAAATATGCAAGAGAGCTGTTTCCTTCTCTAGATTACCCAACAAACCTTTTCCTGTCCTTTTATATGTGAATTCCATAGTATTCAATAAGGTTTATCTTGCAATATTATTTTTATTTCCTCTTGTAGGTGTGTCAGTAAAGGAACTGAAAACAGAAGATGGGGACTAAGATAAAAATGCAGTTTATAAACAACATTCATATAGGATGGTTTCCTTTTAGAAAAATCCATAATAGCCTAGAACTTTCCATGCTGATTTGACTTTTAATACACTCACTTAACTGACATTTTGCCTTAATTAATCTCTTTTTAAATTAAAAGCCAAAGCAGATGCTAGTAAACATTATTAAATCTCATTTCAAAAGCCATAGTTCAAATTTCTGTTGACACTGGAGCAGGCAAATTTGCTCTGAAGCGCTAATTGGCGAGAGGATTGAATTTCCTCAAATATGCATCCTCCTATGAAGGGAGGTGGCCAAAAGATTTTACAAAGCTGAGCGAAACTGCCATCCTGGAATTCTTTCCTTTATCTCTGAGTAACCAGACAGAGACAGTTGACTAGGCATCAGCTATTCTCTAGAAGGAGGATCGATCCACAAGATTTGAGGAAAGGAAGTAATGGTTTGGTTTCAGAAAGTTCAGGCAGAATTTCACACAATTCATATTAGGTGTTAAGGAAAGAAAAACAATGGAAGAGAAAGGTGGAAATAGAAGGGGTCAACCATGACTCCCCTACAACAATGTCAAAATAAAATTAAGCATCTTAAGGTTAAGGTGGTTCTACAAATGTATCTTGACTTTCAAACAAATGTTCAACATTTTTGCTTTGGTAACTACCATAGAATAAGATTCCACAGAATGAGGTGCAGCTATTCAAACCATCTCCTTGCAATCAGGATAGTGTCTTGAGAACAAGTTGATTCAGTATTGAAATGCAGAACAGAACATACTGTAAAATGAAGGCAGTGTATTCAAAATACTGACTTTATACCGTGCTGTTATTCTGCACAGACTCCCCACCCCCAAAGCCAAATGGGGAGTTAAAGCAAACCCAATGGATATGCATTAAAGAATTATGATAGTTTCAAACTTTCTTTTGGCTATGTGCAAAAAATAAAATAAAAAAAATAAGCAAAATGAAAATGATTTTTTGCAGCATTAGCACTACAAGAAAAAAGAACACAAATTTCAGCAATAGCTTGAGCCTTAGGGATATTTTTCATGAATCTTATACATTAAGCTGAGATTTGCAAGTGAGCCTGCTAATCCCACAGAAATGACAAGCATGCATTATAGCTAGACATTGCCTTCATTCCATAATGCTTAAAGCGTATTTCCCCCCAACAGGATTCAACCCATGGGTTGTGTTGTCCTAGCTTTCTCTGAAGGCTTGTAGTTATTTGGATTAGCTGTACAAGTGCATAATATTACCGTGCCTTTTGTGATATGCTTAGCTGTAGATATTTTGTACTTCAGAAGTTTATTCAGGAATCACTCAGATCAAATGGGATCAGCTGAACATGAGAAGGACACTTTTTCAAAAATACAGTATATTTGGGGGGTTGTACAAAAAAAAATGTCTTATATCTTCAAAAGTGGATTGAAAACTTCAAAATGACCCCTAAATTCAGGATGTTTCTAATGAAGCAAAATATTTATCAAAAACTGATTCATCCAAGAAAAAAAAAATCCAAAACAGATCAATGGAATTTTTTTTTTTAAATTTACATTTATATCCCGCCCTTCTCCGAAGACTCAGGGCGGCTTACAGTGTATAAGGCAATTAAGGAAGATGGGGTGATGGTTGTGAGGAAATCTTTGAAAAAAAATTGCACTGAGTTCTACACTAAATTGATGTTTAACTTTTCTCTGTCCCTGGACACCAGAGATTTTTGCAAGGGTTTGCAAGTTAATCCTAAGAGTCTAAAAGTAGCAACACAAGCCACAAATTTTCTAATTCTGAATAAAATAAGAACATTCCGGAACATAATCTTATCCTCCAAGTCACTCTCTTTTCCTAGGGCTATTTCTTCCTTTTGTAGATAACTAATGTAGACATCTAGGGCAAAGGGAAGTAGTCTTTTTTAGCTAAAACAGTGAAGTCAATTGAAAAGAACAAGAGAGGGTCATTTTACCTCCCTCCTGCCTCCCTCCATTTCCATTAATCTGTCAAAGAGACTGGTGGCTTCCCCACAGTGGTCCAATCAGGCAATTAGCCTTTTCAACCTAGATAATTTGCATACAGATGCAGCTTATGTCTAAAGGTCAACTACTGGTGGTTATCTTTGTCCCCACTTGTGGTTTTCTTAGACAGATCTTCGTAGGTGCTGCTGCAAACAAATGAACATAGAACTAAATTATTCAACAAGATTAACAACAAGTTTTTTCACTGGTTGCTATTCACACATAGGCATTTCAATCCCATTTTTTGAGGTCACCCAGCTAGGTGGGGCTACCTAGCTTTTAAACAAAATGAACCTATCATGGTTGGTTCTAGTTAGTACTTGGATGGAGGACTCTTTTGGATCCAGGACTAAAGGGTTGACTGAGAAGTCACAAATGCATCTTGGAAGAAACCACTAGTACAATGCTAGGAAAAGTGGATGGATATCCACATACTGTAGATTCCTGTAACTAGGAACAAGGAAATATGGGTGGCATATAAGTGGGATTAATAAAAATGCATAAAATAAATAAAAATTGAACTCGGATTGAAGGCAATTCTTCTCCTCAGCTCTCAAGGGTTAAAAATATTGTGATATTTTAGGGGTAAGGAAAATATTTTAGGGTAAGAAAAAATATTGGGGCATTTTTGGGTGAAGGCATTTGCATGCTTTCGAATTGCTAGGTTGCTAGGCGCTGGGGCAGATGGGATCTCACCCCATTACACAATGCTCGGATCTCGCATCTTAGCTCTGAGCCATCGATGGGAAGGTAACAACACTCTATGACATCATGCTGGCCGCATGGAAACATCTTTGGATAGCACTGGCTCAGTGACCCTTGAAACAAAGATGAGCACTTCCCCCTATAGTCAGCAACAAATAGGAAAGTAAAAATCTGCAGGGATTCTTTTACCTTTACCTTTGGGACAAGGAAAGCATGCTAGCATTTTGGGGATCATGTTTTTCAGAATAGAATAGAATAGAATAGAATAGAATAGAATAGAATAGAATAGAATAGAATAGAATAGAATTCTTTATTGGCCAAGAGTGATTAGACACACAAGGAATTTGTCTTTGGTGCATATGCTCTCAGTGTACATTAAAAAAAATACATTCATCGAGAATCATAAGATGCAACACTTGTGATAGTCATAGGTTACTAAATAAGCAATCAAATCACATTAGGAAACTAAATAAAACAATATTGTTTCAATGAGAGATTATCATTATAAACAGTGGTGGGTTGCTACCACTTCCCCCTGGTTCGGGCCAACCGGTAGCAGCGGTGGGAGGCTCCGCACACTCGCCCGGATGCGAGACATGCACAGAAGCATTGCATTTGCGTGCACCCACCAGCAAACGGGTAACGAACAAAATTGAAACCCACTACTGATTATAAAGAATGCCCAAACAATACATATATAAACACATACACAAATGTACATGAGATAAACAAATGGCTTGACAACTGTCAAGAGCAAAATGAAGACTTTTTGTGTGGGACAATAAAGGGTGAGAAATTTTTGGATATATTTTTGGAAAATAACATTTGATACACACTCTACCAAAAAAAGAAGAAAAGTAATATTGATGGCATTCCATCCATAAGTTGGTAACTACTAAGAAAAGGCAAGAAGTCTGTAGCTTTTCATGCTACCTGGTTGACAATTGGAATAAAAATGGAAAACAGTCAAACCTTTGCCAATTTCATCCTAGCTTTCTTCATGATGCACCCAAGAACAGTTGCAACGTTCTTCAAACACTCAGAAGACCCCAAAGCAATCCTGGATTTTAATGTATAATCTACAGGGTGCTATGCAAAAAAAAAAAAAAAAAAATTGGCTTTATTACTGTGATCTGAACCTGTGAAGCCTTCAAGGTATTTTTTTCTTCTTTAAAGGCCCTGAAAACTGAATGTTAAGCCAACTGAAGCCTGGGAACTGAGAGATAGATAAGGCTGCAGTTCTAGCCCATGAGAAAAACTCACCACCCACAGCCTTACTTCCTATAGAGTTTCACTACTGCCAACAGAATAATAACAGTTAATCTTAATCACCACTTTTGGGGATGTATGCTTTGAATCAGTTTGACTTCTGATGGATAGTCCTTGCAGTTTCCTTGGCAAAGTTTTTAGGGAAGGGTGTTATGGTCCATCAGAAGCCCATGGCGCTAGCAGTGGAGTTGGACAGTGAGGTGGCTGGGGAGGACATGGGCCAGTTGTGGACTCTGGGGAAGGCCTGGACAAGGGCTCTGCGTCAGAGGCAGAGACTGGGCCAGGGCCATCTGGGAGCAATGCGCTGACTCCGGAGCCTACGGAGGTGGACAGCAGAGAGGCAGAGGAAGCCTGTTCCTAGTGCATGCATGCGAAGAGCTACTAGAAGGCTTAAAAGAGCAGCAACAGCTCTTGGGCTCTTTGTAGGAAAGCAATGTTGCTGCATTTGTTTCTAACCATCATCTCTTGTTTCTGAAGTTTGTGGGGCTTTGCCAAGGAAAGCCTTTGGCAGGGTGCCGAAGAGGACAAAGGTTTGTGATAAGGCTGAAGGACTTTTTCTGAAGGATTTGTTTTGGAATAAATTTGGGCTAAGCTGAGAATGAAGTAATTCTCAGCTGTTTTAATAAAATACGTTTGTTTAGTACTGATTGTATCTGGTAGTAATTACTTGGGCCTAGGTCACAACAAAGGGTTACTTTTGCCTTCTTCCTAAGCTGAGAGAAGCTAGCTAGCTTTGGGCCTAAGGCAGAACTAGAACTCGGGTACTCCATTTTCTAGCCTGATGCATTAATCATTAGACTAATCTGTCTCTCTTTATCACCATTAACAAGCAAAGAAATGGAGAAAAGGGTTTGCAGGCAGAGGTCCGGAGCTGCATTGAGATTTGTCCAATACCATTCTGTATTAGTGCTCTTGGTTAAGCCGATATATACCCTTTTCTAAAAGATTTGCCTGCTTCCTGCTTTGGGGACCATTATAATGCAATATAGACCACTGAAGTTTGCATGCAGGTATAATCAAAGGTTTTGACCTCACTCTCACACAAAGGACAAAATAAGGAAAGTCAAACTTGGAAGAGAAATTTTTCTCAATGATTGAGAAGTGTGCCATCTAGTGTAAAGGAAGAGAAATATTGAATATCTATTTCATCTCTCTCAATCCCTCCCCTTTGTCTGGTTCCTAATTTGCTAAAAACATCCAGCTAGGATTTCCTCCATTTATCTGTATCTTTTCCTTTTTATCCAAAGAAAGTAGTAGTATGTATACTAAATTTGACAGTGACTTATATGTTTATTCAATCAATGACTTCATCAAAATAAACAAATCATGGTTAATATGTCACCAGATCATGATCTAAACTGGATATGATGTGTATACCCTTCCCCATGTAGGAGCCTGTTTCCCCCAATATATATATATATATTAAAAATTCAGTTGTCTCTGATTTGTGATATCAACAACATGTATAAAATAGGGCACCTTCATGGCTGCTTTTCTATGTGGGTATCTACATACATCTACCTTCCTGCATCATTTGTCAGCTTAGAAGACCCTTTTCAGAATGGATGTTACTAACAATCTATTTTATGGCTAATTTTTGAAACACAGTCACCATTAGATGAAAAACAGTATTTATGATTTTTCTTGTTTTGTTGAAAAATGGTTTCTGAAAGACATTCCAGCTGTTGTTACTAGTGCAGAAGGAGATACTGTATGTCACAAGTCCAATGAACAGAGGAGTTGCAACAGTCAGAGAACAGTCAGAGACTGAATAAATTTGATCCATATCTTGGATCAAAATCCATTTGATCCATATCTTGGGAAGATTCAAACGTGGAAGAGTCCTCTACAATATTAAAATGCAATGGAATACTCTGAATGTTACAGAACTGTAAATCTTGACCATATTCATTCACTCATTCACACATATTATAGAAGTTATTCATAATGAGATCATACAGAATCTTTTGAACAATCTTTCTACGGAGGTAAAACCCAGTGGTGAAATCCAATTATTTTAACTACCAGTTCTGTGACTTGGTGGGAGTGGTGTGACTTGGTGGGCTTGGCTTGGTGGGTGTGGCAGGGGAAGGATACTGCAAAATCTCCAATCCCACCCCACTCTGGGGCCAGCCAGAGGTGGTATTTGCCGGTTCTCCGAACTGCTCAAAATTTCCGCTACCAGTTCTCCAGAACCTGTCAGAACCTGCTGGATTTCATCCCTGGTAAAACCCCAATGATTTTGTTCAGCTGCAGTTGAATGAAAAGGGGTTAAAATTATCCCCTCTTTTCTGTTAGGAGATATATGGATGAGTTAAATGCCGATGGGTTCCTGAACCATGCTGAAAGTAATGCTGAAGTATTATGGAGTGACAAATTACAACTTGTGGTCATTGAAGAAAAATGACGGTGTAGGCCTTAGGAAATTAAGCACAGGAAGTCTTGGGGTGGGGAGGGAGATGACATAAGGTTGATTTCAATGTGGAGGGAGAATTTCTGTGTTTTGCAGGCTGCCTGCTGTATTTGTTAGATAACAGATCATTTACTAAGCAAGAAATTGCTACTAGAGCTAGGAATTTCTACATTAGATTTGGTATTTCCACAGATAGCAAAGTTGATTTTTCACACACAGACACAGACACAAACACACACACACACACACACACACACACACCAATCTTTGAAGAATATCTAGGTATAACTATAAATGTTTGTTTTATACTTAAGGGGGGGTGGAGAATTTTTTTGTCACAGGTAGGCCCCAACAAGAAAAATATTAAATATTGTTACAAGACAAATATATATATTGTTACACAACAAACATTACTATGGATCAAAAATGCCAAAGACCTCTCAGGTGAATGGTACTTCTGAGAACTTTGCTACACAGCTTACCACCATAGATTTAGACATGATTACCAATATTTCTGTTGCGCGTGTTTATAGTCAGTGTGCCATGAGTCGGATGTGGAGAAGACAAGATGCAGTAAAAGCAAATTTATTTGTTGCTCTTAAGTTCTGCCTTGTAAGTCACATAGAGTTGGCAGAGGAAGGAAAAACTGTTTGTAATAATAGCATATTTTGTGACAGGTGTGCTATTTATGTCTTTATGACATCCACCACACTTACCACAAATGTCAGAACAACAAAATGGACTGTCCCCTGTTGCTGCATTCAAAGACTGAGTTTAAAATTTCACAAAATTAAATAATAGCATGATTAGGCTATTTATTTTGCATTGTACGGATAGAATTTACTTTCCAGATACTTTGATACAAGTTAACAGTGGATTGGGGTTAGTTTCGGTTAGCTAATGATACAGTCTAGAACCGATAATCCTTTTTTGATGGGATCAGGTTGATCACATGTTCAGTAGAAGTCCAGATCTTGTAACTCCAGTATCATATGAGGGGGTATTTACACCATATCCAGTTAGGGTCATGACCTGATGACACATGTTTCATGTGGGGTTTGTTTACTTTCATGATGTCACTGATTAAATAGATAAGTCTTTGTGAAATTCAGTATGCACTTACTAGTGAGGAATGGATGTAAGGTTTGATAAAATGATTTCCATTTGAAAATGTCAGTGGAAAGCTTATTGCAAAACAGCAAAATTTCCAAAGAGAGCTTCATTATTACTATTGTATTTAGGCAAAATATTCTCTCTTTATTCTGTTCAGTAGCAAAACCACTATATAACCTTTTGGAAAAACCTGTGGAGTGAAAATCCATTTTTATCTTCCCTGAAAAAATGCTGGTTTGTATCCTAATTGGGATTCTATTTAAAATCCTTTCTCATAAAACGGGGATTTTGTCCTGAGCTCTAGATATCTACAAATCCTCATAAATATAAGGGAAGAACTAAAGATGGATATGGTGTTTAACAAAATGATAAAAGTGGTAACAATATCCTAGTAACTGTAGATTCTTATTTTTGAGTGGAACTTCCAAGATGTTTTAGTAGCCTAACTATATGGTCACATGGAATTAAATACTTAGTTTGTGTGTATGCATGCAAGTGCATGTGTATGTGTGTAGATGTAATTTTCTGATAGCTGCAAAAAAATAATGCAATTTGACAGAATGAGTTTGACAGTAGCCAGATCTCTACTTCCATGAGCTTAGATGACAGGAGCAGCTTTATAGGGTTCCAATGGTGGAACAAATTAGGGGACACCCCAATGTATGCTACTTTCATATCCCAGTATGTTTTATCTCTGAGGAAACTTAAGCTGCTTTGAAGGAATGAATGCCCATCATGATGTTGTGTGTATTTGTGCCAATATTTTGCAGGAAACTTAAGCTGCTTTGAAGGAATGAATGCCCATCATGATGTTGTGTGTATTTGTGCCAATATTTTTTTATTTTTATTTATTTATTTTTGTCACAACATCATACAAAAAGATTATATAGTATATAACCATGTAAACATATATAGGAAGAAGAAAAGAAAAACAATAGGACAGGAACGGTAGGCACGTTTGTGCGCTTATGCACGCCCCTTATGGTCCTCTTAGGAATGGGGTGAGGTCAATAGTAGAAAGTTTTTGGTTAAAGCTTTTAGGATTATGGGAAGAGACCACAGAGTCAGGTAAAGTATTCCAAGCACTGATGATTCTGTTGCAGAAGTCATATTTTCTGCAATCTAGATTAAAGCGGTTAACATTAAGTTTAAATCTATTGGTTGCTCTTGTATTATTGCAATTAAAGCTGAAGTAGTCTTTGACAGGAAGGACATTACAATAGATGATTCTATGAGTTAAACTTAGGTCTTGTCGAGAGCGACGGAGTTCGAAGTTTCCTAAGGCTAGGATTTCAAGTCTGGTGGGATAAGGTATTTTGTTGTTTTCAGAGGAATGGAGAACTCTTCTTGTAAAATATTTCTGGACACGTTCAATTGTATTGATGTCAGAGATGTGGTGAGGGTTCCAAACAGGCGAGCTGTATTCTAGAATTGGTCTAGCAAATGTTTTATATGCTCTGGTTAATAGTGTGGTGTTTTGGAAAAGAAGCTACATAAAATTAGGTTTACAACTCTTAGAGCTTTTTTTGCTATGTAGTTACAGTGGGCTTTGGCACTTAGATCATTTGACATGAAAACTCCAAGGTCTTTAACGGGATGGGGTCGTCTGTAAGGTAATGTCCATCTAGTATGTACTTAGTGTTTGGGTTCTTTTTTCCTATATGTAAGACTGAGCATTTGCTGGTTGAAATTTGGAGCTGCCAATTTTTAGACCAAGCGGTTAGATGGTCAAGGTCGTTTTGAATGATAGAAGTGTTGTCTGTGGTGTTAAATAGTTTGACATCATCAGCAAAGAGAACACAATTACTTGAGATATGGTCACAAAGATCATTAATGTATAGTATAAAGAGTGTTGGTCCAAGGACGCTGCCTTGAGGAACGCCACTCTTGACAGGAACAGGATTTGATAAAGCATTGCCAATTTTGACCACTTGTTGTCTGTTAGACAGAAAAGCAGATATCCATTTGTGGAGGGGTCCTGAGATGCCATAGGATGTTAGTTTAAGGAGAAGTTTATCATGTACTACTGAGTCAAAAGCTTTGCAGAAGTCTGTAGATTGCATCTATTGATTTGCCTTAATCTAGATTTGAAGTCCATATGTTTTTGCAGTGGAGAAGTTGTAAGTTACATGATAACTTTTCCTGAAACCAAATTGTTTGTTGGAGAGTAGGTTGTTAGTTTCTAAGTGTGAGGTAATGGATTGGTTGATGATAGATTCCATGACTTTGCAGGTGACGCAGCAAAGGGAGATCGGTCTGTAGTTTTCGACTAAGCTGGGGTCTCCTTTTTTGAAGATGGGGATGACTGTGGCTAGTGACCAAAGTTTGGGAAGAGAACTGGTAGTGAAAGCTTTATCAAAGATAATACTTAGGGGTTCGGCTATATTAATGGAAAGTTTTTTTAAGAAATATGCACAAAGTCCATCAGGTCCAATAGAAAGCGATGGTTTTAAGTTGTGTAGAGCTTTACCAACGTTGTCTTCTGTGAAATCTATATGAGTTAAATCATCATAGTCATTGCTGGTTCGTTTGTGGAATGTTGGATATGTGTTATCGGAGTTAACAAAAACTGAGCCAAAGAAAATGTTGAAGAGGTTTGCTTTGACTGTTTCGTCATTGCATTCTTTGTTGTTAGAATCTTTTAGTGGTGGGATGGATCTTGAATCTTTAAGTTTATTGTTGACAAAATTATAAAAGGCTCGATTGGAATTTGTGCGTAGAAGGTTCTCTTCTTGCTTGGTGTGGTAATTTGTGCATTCAGTTTTTATTTGGTTGCATATGTTTCTGTAGCGGTTTTTGAAATTTGTAACATAGCCTTTTTTGTTTCTTTTCCAGAGGGATTTTTTTTTTTGATTGAAGCTTTTTTATTGATATGGGTAGTTTGTTTTTCTTGGACATGGTAGTCATTTGTGGTACATATAATTTAATGACTCTATTGATTTCAAGTAGGAAGACTCTATAGAGGTCATCAGCGGTTATGCAGGTTGCAAACAGATTTTGCCAGTTCAGAAATGAAAGATCGTTGTTTATAAGGTCGTAATTGGCTTTTTTGAAGTTGTAGTTGGGAGTTCTGTTGTTATGACGATTTAAGTATGGACGTATATTGAGACGAAAATCAATCATGCAGTGGTCACTGTTTGAAAAAGGTTCTTTAATTTGTAGTCCGTAAATTGAGTTTGGATTGTTGCAGAAGATGAGGTCAAGGCAGTTGTTGAGTCTTGTATTGTTAGTTTTGCAGGATTGTGGGTGTGATGTTCCCATTAAAGCTCTGTCCCTTCTTTAGATCACTGTGACACTGCCACGTATACAAAAAGAGAAAAAGTTGCAATACAATGTTCTGCCATTTGCAGTGATCTGAATCGGAAGGCCTAGAAATATGAAATTTGCCAATAATAGTGCATCACATTTCTCTACAGGTAGTCCTTGAGTTACGATCACAATTGGGACTGGAATTTCCATCATAACTTGTTGTGGTTGCAAGTCACGTTGGACCTGATTTTACATCTATTTTTATTGTTTGATCGTTAAGCAAATCATGCGGTTAATTAAGCAAACCCAATTTCCCAGATGGCCATTTTCTACCAGACGTTGGTTAAAAAAAACCCTGCAAATCACAATGACGTGACCACAGGAAACTGCAACTGGTCATAACTGTAAGCCACTTGCCCTTACACTCAAACTGGATCATGTGATTACAGGGGTGCTATTGTATGTGCAAGTACAGGTTAAAAGTCAATTTTTCCAAGGCCATCATAACTTTGAATAATAATTAAATGAATCATAAATCAAGGACTACCTACATTAGTATGTCCCTGTTCCAGATGATTTATAGCTACCAACCATATGATTGTTGATAAACAATCACAGATTCACTGTCCCCCATGCCTCAGATTTCCTGTATAAGGACCTCTTAAAGGTCCAGACAGAGGTAGTAAAGCCTATATACAAGAAAAGCAACAGATGAACACAAATAGGAGGGGAGCCAAAATTGTTGAAATGGCTTGATGTGGCTTTGTACAAATTTTTTGACATCTGCACAGTCTTTGAAAATGCTGGATTCTAAGTTTATTGAATGCTACTAAGTGATTAAACAAATAAATCCAGAAGCATTCTAGTTGCAATTGCCAATGTCAATAAAGGCTTATCTGGAATATCATTGGTCCTTGCTAATGAGAAAGGCACCGTCCCATTTGTGCTCTGCAGCGGAGTTCTAAGTTTTCTAAACCCAAGATTTCAAGTCTGGTGGCATAAGGTATTTTGTTGTATTCAGAGGAGTGGAGAACTCTTCTTGTAAAATATTTCTGGACACGTTCAATTGTATTGATGTCTGAAATGTGGTATGGGTTCCAGACAGGCGAGCTGTATTCAAGAATTGGTCTAGCAAATGTTTTGTAAGCTCTGGTTAGTAGTATAGTGTTTCTGGAGAAGAAGCTACGTAAGATTAGGTTTACAACTCTTTTTTTTTTTTATAAAAAGTTTTATTTTAACATTCATATCCAATAACATATTTAATGTACCATCATATACAATTAATCGGACCTGCCCGGTCACCACCCCCTTCCTACTCTCTTCCCTTCTCTACCTTCTTCTACTTTCCACGACCATCCTCCCCTTCTCTTATCTACCTCCTCTCCTCCTTCCTCCCTACTCCTTTCTTCTCCTAGATTAGGTTTACAACTCTTAATGCCTTTTTTGCGATGTAGTTGCAGTGGGCTTTGGCACTTAGATCATTGGATATGAAGACTCCAAGGTCTTTGACAGGGTGGGGGTCATCTGTAAGATAATGTCCATCGAGTTTGTATTTAGTGTTTAGATTCTTTTTTCCAATGTGTAAGACAGAGCATTTGCTGGTTGAGATTTGGAGTTGCCAGGTTTTAGACCATTCTGACACAAAGTCAAGGTCTTTTTGAAGGTAGCTGTATTGTTGGTAGTGTTAAATAGTTTGACATCGTCAGCAAAGAGAACACAATTACTTTTAATATGGTCGCAGAGATCATTAATGTATAATATGAAGAGTATTGGTCCAAGAACACTGCCTTGGGGAACGCCACTATTGACAGGAACAGGATTTGATAGGGCACTGCCTATTTTGACCACTTGTCTGTTTGAAAGAAACGCTGTTATCCAATTGTGGAGGGGTCCGGAGATGCCGTAGGATTTTAGTTTGAGGAGAAGTTTGTCGTGTACCACTGAGTCAAAAGTTTTACAGAAGTCTATGTAAATTGCATCTATTGTTTTGCCTTGATCAAGATTAGTAGTCCATATATTTTTGCAGTGAAGAAGTTGTAAGTTACATAATAATTTATTTCTGAAACCAAATTGTTTATTAAAGAGTAGGTTGTTTGTTTCTAAGTGGAGGGTAATGTATTGGTTGATGATGGATTCCATAACTTTACAGGTTACGCAGCATAGAGAGATTGGTCTATTTTGCAGAAAGTTTCAACTCCTGCAATGGTAAAAGGGAAACAATGGCATGAAAGTGGTACTAGATTCTAGACCTAGAGTGAAATGTTTATCTTATCAGCCTGCACTTCTCAAAACAACTTTGCACCTGTGGATTGGCTTATTCAACGTCGGACTGAGGGGAGGGGTTTCTAACTGCTTTATCCTAACCTGATCCACTGCAAGAACTATCCAGAGGCAGAGAGATTATGAAAGGCAGCAACAGACATAAATGCTCTGTGACTAGGATATGCTCATGAAACACCAGTTTCATGAGCCTATCCTGGTAAGCCCCACCTTTGATAATTACTATCATTGCAAGAGACTGGGCAGACCAAAACAAGCAAGTGGTATTCCCATATGGATGTGATGGCAAACCTGTGGCATGCATAGCCATATCAATGGGCATGCGAGCTCAGCTCTGGCATGCATGCGTGCACCAGCCAGCTGATTTTCGGTGCTTCTGGGCCCACCAGAAGTAGGGAAACAGGCTGTTTCCTGCCTCCAGAGGGTCTGAGTTGTGGTGGGGAAGGCCCATTTTTCTCTCTCACCTAGCTCCAGAGCCTCTCTAGGAGTCTCTGGAGGCTAGTGAGAGCAAAAAACGTCACTTTATGTCCAAACAGAAGTTGTTAAATGGGCCATTTCTGTCCTCTGGAGGGCCTCCAAGGGGTGGAAAAGGCAGTTTTTGCCCTCCCAAGACTCAGAGAGGCTCTGGAGCCAGGTGAAAGAAAAATGGGTTTATTGGGTCATCGTGTGCCAGGAGTGGGGAGGGAGTTGCATGCATGGGGGTGGGGCACAAAGAATTATGGGTGTGGGCATGTGCACATGCGACCCCCCCCACCTCCCTCCTGGCACACAATGGCAAAAAGGTTAGCCATCACTAACCTTAGTTAGTTAGTTAGCCATAGAGCCACACTGCTCTATGGGGTGAAGAGAATTGCAGGGCAAACAAGACAACAAGTAGAGAGCAGGGAAATGCTTGTGTCAATTTAGTCATGCAGGACATGAGAGAGGAGGAAGTCATCTCTCCAGATACCAATGTTATAATGGAAAATATATATGATGAAAGAGATGCTGCCTAGGAAGCATGACAAGAGCTGCTGGCAGTAAAAAAAAAAAGCCTTTGAACAATGAAGACAGTTAGATGGAGCATCCCACCCTACACCAGTCTGGATGGACCATAAAAATTTAGAGATGCTGCAAAACACCAAATCTCTTACGTCTCAGAAAATCAAGTGGGCTCAATTTTTCTCTCAATTTGACTTTTACATTTCATATATTCCAGGCTCTGAGAACAAGCTTCCAGATGGACTTTCATCAGCGGTGGGTTTCACATTTTGTTACCGCTGGTTCACCATGCTCATGCAAGCTCACTTTGGGCACACACACGCCTTCCGCACATGCACCCAGTTTGCCCAAATCAGTCCGAACCGGCTGAATACCACCTCTCACTTTCATGCAAGTCTGTGTAATGTCCTCCACTCATACATCCACACCCCATCAGCAACAATACTGAAGGTAAGCAACTTTGGGTACCATTATAATATAGATCAGCATAAAAGCCTGGGAGCAGGAAGGAAAGTTAGTAATCTTCCATTGGATTAAGACTCAACACCTGCAGCAGGATGCATAGCCTGCAGATGGCTGAACTCAAAGAAGCCTAAACACCTACCATTTCGGTTTGCACAATTGCAGGATGACAGCTATTAATTTTATTTATTTATTTATTTTATTTTGTCACACAGTATATAAGCATAAGCATGAAATAATTATACAATATATAAGCATATATATGAGTATAGAATAGAATAGAATAGAATTTTTTATTGGCCAAGTGTGATTGGACACACAAGGAATTTGTCATGGTGCATATGCTCTCAGTGTACATAAAAGAAAAGATACATTCAATTGATGGTCAATATATCAATATAAATCATAAGGATTGTCAACAACAAAGTTACAGTCATACAGTCATAAGTGAAGAGAGATTGGTGATGGGAACAATGAGAAGATTAATAGTAGTGCAGATTTAGTAAATAGTTTGACAGTGTTGAGGGAATTCTTTGTTTAGCAGAGGGATGGCCTTCGGGGAAAAAACTGTTCTTGTGTCTAGTTGTTCTGGTGTGCAGTGCTCTATAGCGTCGTTTTGAGGGTAGGAGTTGAAACAGTTTATGTCCTGGATGTGAGGGTTAGGGATAGGGTATGAATATGTAATAACTATATTAATTGGACATAAAGAAAGGAAACAATAGGACAGGAACGGTAGGCACGTTTGTGCTCTTATGCACGCCCCTTACAGACCTCTTAGGAATGGGGTGAGATCAATGGTAGATAGTTTTTGGTTGAAGCTTTTGGGATTTTGGGATTATTGTGTAGTGGACTTTTATATGTACCTCTTCCCCTAATGGGGGGTACTACAACTGTGGTATAACAAAGGAACAGGACACAAGGAATATTCAGAACTCAAGAGCCCTCAGATAATTTTGTTTGTACCACATCCAGGAAAATTAAAGATCATACTTTTTCTTGCCATGTCTATCAGAGTAAAACCAATCTCTGGTAAACCAACTGGATTGTTGCAACCGCTAAACACACATCACTCCCAAGTATGGACAGTTTCTCAAGATTTTCTTTGGGTCTAAGCAAGAGTGGAACTCATGGTCCCCCATTTCTAACTTGCTGCATTAACCACTATCCTCAGATATCACAACCCTCAATAAAGCCTAGCTCATCATAACTGTAAAGTACCATCCAAAGTCTGGAAGTGCCCTTAAAGATGATCTAGAATGAGAAAGGCATTGTTATCCTAGAGTCATTTCCAAGGGAAAATAGATGCTAATTATGGCCACATTTGAAGGGCTGTTGCAATGGTTTTTAAATATTTTTGTAAATAATCATTCTCATCATAGACGAGTTCCCCAATATTTTAAGACTCTTCTTTCAAAGCATGGAATGATGTGTGCTGTTCATTCCTAATCTCATTTCAGGCTTTACCTTTTCTCTGCTAAACTGAAAAAGGCAATAGTAATCCAAATTAGTCAAGGAACTGACCTTTTCTGATAACTTCTTGACTGTGATGGGAATGAGAAGTTTCATATCACTTACTGAAAAAGAAAAAAATCTAAGTCTAAGAATTTATGCTGTAGCCAATTGTATTTACATTGCACAATCTGGATTTCACACATAATCTATTCAGAAGTAACTAAAGTCTGATTCGTTTTTTTCCCCAGCCATCTAAGGCATAGGTCCCCAACCTGTGGGCTGCAGCCCAATACCAGGATGTGGCCTATTCGCAACTGGGCCTCACTCACACAAGCATTGCAGGCACTCGCGGCCCCACTTGCACAAGTAACAGTTGCTCACCTGCCCCTCCCACAAAACCACCCTCTTTCCCCTTGTCCCTCCCACTCTGGGCTGCCAAAGGCTGGGGAATTCTGATCTAAAGGATATCTAGGAAATGAATCCAATTTGTATGCAAGCACATTTGGAGGACTTGATCCTTCTTCTATTTAGAGGATAACTAGAGAACAAGCTTTTAAAGCAACTAACTTCAAAGGGTATGAAACCAATAAATTCAGACATTCAGAGCTTTAGCTGATGGCTGCCTATTAAAAGAGCTTAAGAAGCTAAAAATCTGCCATTTGATAAATCCACAATGAAATTATTTTCCCTATGATCAAATGTATTTGTTTTTCCCTTTATCAGATTATATTATCAAATCCAATCCTTGGAGGAAAGGGAGCCATAGTACATTAATATTCTAAATTAACTAATAAAGATTAGGCATTTTCACTTAATCAGAGATAGTTAGATGAGTGTATAAATGTTCATTTGCATCTTAATGGGTATCTGGGAATTGGATTTCATCACAATTAACTTTACCTTTTAGTTATGCAAAACAGTGTTATCAAGATATTTATTTGATCAGAATAAGATAATGAAGTTCCAATTATTCTACGGTTTATATTTTCCCATTGTTTGCCGGTAATAGGTTGCAGGTAGTCTGTGGTTATTTTTCTTACGCTGATGGAATTTGTCCTTATGGTGCTTTTGTACGTCTTCAAATAATAATTCAGAAATGATTCCTCTATTCCATTTTCTTGGTACAATATGTAACTGGACTGTCTCTAAGGAAACACTCCTGGAATTCTCAGGAAGTTCCTTCTTTCAAATACTAACCAGGCGGGATGCTGAAAAACTTACTAGATGAGTCAAAGTTGGCTAGGCACTGCCATCTACTGAGATAAGCCACATAAGTGGCTCAAATCTTTTCTCTGTTTAATTTACAAAACTGCTTTATCTAACTTCCACATAAATGAGAATGGCTATGTAACCTAAATTCCAAAGCTTGTATATAAGAGCTACACAAGAGCTGTGTAAAATATACCGATAGTCCTCGACTTACAACACTTCATTTAGTGACCTTTTACAGTTACAGCAGCACTGAAAAAATGACCATTTTTCACACTTACAAACCACTGCAGTATCCCTATGTTCACGCAATCAAAATTTGGACACTGAGCAACTGGTTCCTATTTGTGACGTTTGGCAGTATCCTGGGGTCTTGTGATCACCTTTTGTGATCTTTTGACAAGCAAATTCATTTGGAAAGCCAGATTCACTTAACAACTCTGTTACTGACTTAATAAGTGCAGTGATTCACTTAACAACTGGGACAAGAAAGGTTGCAAAACAGGACAAAATTCACGTAACTGTCTAGCTTAGCAACAGAAATTTGGGGCTCAGTTGTGGTCATAAGTTGGGAACTACCTGTACTTGCACTATATCAGACATGACAGCCTATGGGCTGGATGTGTCACATGCAGGCCATGCCCGCCCCAGCTCCCCAAAGGGGAAAAATGTCACAAAACATCATGTGACGGCAACATGTCACCATGAGTTTGACACACGTGCACTATATTATCAATTGAACATGTGGTTGAGGCAGACATTTCTCAAGATCCTCTATGATGGAAAACGCCTCACAGGACCGCTCACAGCTTTATAACAAGCCTCATTCCACATCTGCATCTATAACAAGAAAGATCCAAAACAATCAATGATCTTCTCCAAGGGAGAAAAAGGCAGAATTCCCTAGTTCTACACACAAACTTCTTTCTCTATTCTAGTCATAGAGAGATGACCTTGATGTTTAAGAGAGTTGTTCAAAGTGTTTTGAAGAAAGAACTTGTCAGCTATTAAAGTCACTGAATATACATTGATACCAGAAGAAGGATGGTGTTAAAGAAATACTTTTTTTTCTCATTGGTTGAATCCCAATTTTCTATGCTAGTTCACATCTCGTTGAAAATATATACACACACAGCAATTTTCTGCCTTGAAATACTTTTAAGGTTGTTATTTAAAATTTGACCTAGTTTAAGTGACAGGTTAATCCTGTTTATGAAAATTATTGCTAGTATATAGAATTTTTAATACTCTAACATCACCAAAATAGATGCTTCCTTAAGAGAGTAATATCAGCATTTATGCTTCTTTTCCTGTGTGCTGGACATGAGACTTTTATGACTTTTATGAGTGTCAAAAGGGGTGGGGAGAAGGCCTCATGCTTTCAGCCTTCTCTTATTGATATACTTTTGTCTCCAGACATCCTCCCACAGCAAATTACTTTCTTTTCAGTTTCAAGACAGCCTCTTTATCTCAATTCCAATGTTCTCTCTTCTGCAATACGTTTTGCCTTTATCTGTCTCTGCCCAATTATGTGTGTTTATGAGCCAGGTTGTGCTTCTCATTCTAAAGTGTCTCTCCCATTGAGCTCATAGAAAATACAGACTCCCAAAGAAATATCCTCATTGACTCAATCAAGGCACAGGTATACATTCATTAACATAATGCTTCTCTAATATTCTTCCAGTTGGTAGTGGTTTGTACCTCTGTCTCATCACTTTTAGGTTGTAGAAAAGAGGAAATTAACCAATAGTACAGCATGCTTCCCACTCTCACTCTGCAATTCCATAGGAGTATACCATTTAATATCAGGGGCAAAATAGCAGTTTTCATGGCACACCAATTACCTCTTTTTACAAGTATTGTTTCTGGAAGGCTGTTTCCATCTATCTGGTGTAACATTCCCAGAGAGAGGACAAGAGAGTCATTCTCAATTCCACTGATGGAACTATCCTGAAATGGTTTGAAAAGGGAGGTGTGGCCTTTTTAATTGACAAAAGCTTGTCTACTCTAGTGCTGTAAAGGTCTCTCTGACTTGCTTTTCTGAATATCAGAGACATAAGCTCAGTTGCTTAGTCATGGTTAACTCTTTAATGCCTGTGGATATGAACATCCAAGTCAAAGACAAATGGTAGAATCCTCGTATACATACATAGTTGGGTTTGTAAATTATGAATGAATGGGCCATTTCTGGAGGGCCTACAGGGGGTGTGTGGAATTATACATCATGAGCCAATGTAATTATGAGGCCAACATTTCAGCATTTATAAATCCAGTTTACAATCTGAAGAAAGGAAGCCACGTTGGAAGTAATATTTTTAGCACTTTTTATTTTACTTAGTTCATGTATTCCACACTATTCTTTTCATAGATTTGGTCACTTTTTCCCCTTCTGCTTTACTTTTGTGTGTTTTTGCCATTACCTTTCCATTACCCTCCTGACTATTCTGCCACTCTCCCTTTTTATCCTTCTCCAAACTTCACTTTTTCCTTCTCTGTCCCCCCCACCCTTCTATTGCAGAGACAGAAACAAAAAGTAGCTTCAAAGAGTCATTTGGTGTGCTATGGTGCAGCTTCTCCCCTTATCAATCTTATTTATTACCAGTCTGGCTTATAACCAAGAACTTTATCAAGCATTCACTTGCTTTTGCTGAGCCTCATTTTAGCCCTTACTCTATTCTGTACAAATGTTCTTGCGCGAAGTGGGCTTAAAGCACTTTTGTGAATAGATTTATGGCATTAAATCAGTAATAAGGGAAATGTTGATCTCAGGTTCTGAGGTAACCACAGCTGTGGGTGAATAGGAAAACTAGGTCTCCTTGCTCCTACCACCCGCCCCCCCCATAAACCTGGTTTTCCATTTCATACCAGTCCTTTGGGGAACAAGGGAGGGCCTGAAGAGGAAATCCATTTCCCCACCCAGAATTTCCCTAAACTCTGGCTAAATACAAAAAAAGAAACAAAAAAAAATATGGGTATTGCAGTTCAGCCAATCTGAGGCAGGTGTTAGAAGAAAATTAGTCAATTCCAAGTTATAAACAAACTTTAGTAAAGGTGCCACAAGAAAGTGTGTTTTCACATACACAACACACAAATTAAAAAAAAATCCAAATCCCCTTCAAATTCCTAACACAGTTCTAACCATAGTTAAATAACTAAATTTTCAGCCCTGCATAATGTAACCTCACTCCCCTCCCCCAGTTTCAGCCAAATCCTTCACAAAAGATACCTCAAACATTTCCTGTCCAAACCATGGCAAACCTCTCCTTTTCTTTTATTGGCCCTCAAGGATCAGGTGACAATACAATACAATACAATACAATACAATACAATACAATACAATACAATACAATACAATATAATATAATATAATATAATATAATATAACAACAGAGTTGGAAGGGACCTTGGAGGCCTTCTAGTCCAACCCCCTGCCCAGGCAGGAAACCCTACACCATCTCAGTCAGATGGTTATCCAACATTTTCTTAAAAATTTCCAGTGTTGGAGCATTCACAACTTCTGCAGGCAAGTCGTTCCACTTATTAATTGTTCTAACTGTCAGGAAATTTCTCCTTAGTTCTGCTTCTTTCTTTGGTCTTTTTTTTTTCTTTCTTTGACAATCAAAGGAAACATTAGGACAGGAATAGTAGGCACGTTGGTGCTCTTATGCACGCCCCTGACAGACCTCTTAGGAATGGGGTGAGGTCAATAGTAGATAGTTTTTGGTTAAAGCTTTGGGGATTTGGGGAAGAGACCACAGAGTCTGGTAGTGCACTCCAGGCGTTAACAAGTCTGTTACTGAAGTCATATTTTCTGCAATCAAGATTGGAGCGGTTCACATTAAGCTTAAATCTATTGTGTGCTCGTGTATTGTTGTGATTGAAGCTGAAGTAGTCTTCAACAGGAAGGACATTGTAACAGATGATTCTATGAGTTAAACTCAGGTCATGTCGAAGGCGGCGGAGTTCTAAATTTTTTAAACCCAGGATTTCAAGTCTGGTGGCATAAGGTATTTTGTTGTTTTCAGAGGAGTGGAGAACTCTTCTTGTAAAATATTTCTGGACACGTTCAATTGTATTGATGTCTGAAATGTGGTATGGGTTCCAGACAGGTGAGCTGTATTCAAGAATTGGTCTAGCAAATGTTTTATATGCTCTGGTTAGTAGTGTAGTGTTTTTGGAGAAGAAGCTACGCAAGATTAAGTTTACAACTCTTAAAGCCTTTTTTGCAATGTAATTTCAGTGGGCTTTGGCACTTAGATCACTTGATATGAAAACTCCAAGGTCTTTAACGGGGTGGGGGTCATCTACAAGGTAATGTCCATCGAGCTTGTATTTAGTGTTCAGATTCTTTTTTCCAATGTGTAAGACAGAACATTTGCTGGTTGAGATTTGGAGTTGCCAAGCTTTTGACCATTCCAATACAAAGTCAAGGTCTTTTTGAAGGGTAGCTATATTGTTGGTAGTGTTAAATAGTTTAACATCGTCAGCGAAGAGAACACAGTTACTTATAATATGGTCACAGAGATCATTAATGTATAATATGAAGAGTGTTGGTCCAAGAATGCTGCCTTGGGGAACGCCGCTATTGACAGGAACAGGATTTGATAGGACACTGCCTATTTTGACCACTTGTCTGTTTGACAGGAACGAAGTTGTCCAATTGTGGAGGGGTCCGGAGATGCCCTAGGATTTTAGTTTTAGGAGAAGTTTGTCATGTACTACATTGATATCCCCCTTTAAAAGGAGGGTGAATACAAACATCCCAGAGACATGGGCCTAATAATAAATCATCTTTCAACTTCATTATGTAGTTAAAATAAAAAGAGAAATTAGAACTTTGGGTTAGGGGTTGTTTTTTGTTGTTGTTGTTGTTGTTGTTAGATTTAGGACCATAATTGGGACTGCAATCTGTTTCATTGAATGAAGCAGTCATGTAATCAGATGCCCACCTGACGACTTTGCTCAAAGACTACAATCCTGGTTAGGAGTGATGAGAATTCACTGAATTTCCCAGCAAAGAAAGGATACCAAAAACTATAATCCCATTGATAATGAAAAGGACAAGTATTCTATAGGTTACTATCTGGCACCACTCAGTCATTTCAGAAGCAAATCTGTTTCATTTCTGAGCATAAGAAAATGTTGAACTGTTCTACTTTTTCATTAATATTTATGGGAAATAACATTTATATAAGAAAGATAGGCAGTTTCATCATTCTTTGGAAAATAATCTACAATTGATTTTATCTTGTTAATGTAATGTGCCATTTTCATGTTTATTTTGTTCTTGAGAGAAACTAACAATTTGGAGAAAGCTGGAGAACTTGTAATAAAAAAATAATCAAAGTTATTTAAGATAAATATGGATATTAATTCTGCCACCTTCAGGGTCTCAAAAACCATTTAGTTTTTACATTATCTAATTTGATAAAATATTTCAAAAGATTGCATAAGGATAGATTCAGTGGGCTGGGCTGCTGGGGGTTTGTAGGGGTTCAGGAGAACCTCTAGCTAAAATTGTTTTGTTTTGTTTCTTATTTTGTTTCCTATTGTTTCTTCCCCTATATATATATATGCTTATACTACCTTGTTTCTCCTCATATATATGTTTATCTATTATATAATCTTTTGTGTTATGCTTGGGTATATTGTTATGACAAAATAAAATAAAATAAAATAAATAAATAAAATTCTGTGCAATTTGGAGAACTTCAAATCTCACTCCTGGCTGGCCCCACCCCTTCCATCCCACCCCTCCCACAAGTCCCCACATGGCCCGATTTGGATGCAGGTAAGTGCAGGCCGCTCATAGAGGCTTGGGGAGGGTGAAAAACAGGCCTACTGGAACTTTGGGAAATGGGCCTGTTTCCAGCCTCCAGAGGGCCTCCAGAGCCTGGGGAGGCCATTTTTGCCTCCCAGAGGCTCAAGAAAAGCTTCCAGAGCCTGGGGGGGGGGGAAACGAACTTGCTGCCATGGCACAGGGAGCTGACTAGACCACACCCATCATGGCCACATCCACCCAGCAACTGAGCAGAGAACCCCTTGTTAAAATTTTTGAAGCCCACTCCTGGATAGATTTATTTATTTATTTAGCATATGGAAAAATGATAGATGACTCTAAGCAACAAATGGATATGGTTTTTTACCCAGTATCATCCATCTGCCTGCCTGCCTGCCTGCCTGCTTTTGTGCCTCATCCGCTTTCCCCGCAGCCGGGCCCGTCTTATCTGCTTCCGAACGCCTAGCATGCCTCCCGGCCCCAGCCCTGGCTCCATGCCCAGACAGGCCGAAGAAGAAGAAGTGCCTCCAGCCCCCAGCCCTGGCTCCATGCCCAGGCAAACGGAGCAACTAGACCCCTCCCCCTCCCCCACAGCATGTGAGCCTGAGGAAGGTCAATTACCAACAGCTGCAGACTGGAGTGACCCTCGCTTCAGGAGAATTGATAGGCAGCGTCAACAGAAGGAAGGGAGGGGCAGGCCTGGATAAGTGCTGAGTCATGGAGCCACACCCCATGACCTATATAAAGGATCTGCTTTCTGGCATTCTCTGAGTCAGGCAAAGTCTACCTTATCTTGCTGAAGTCACTTTCTGGTCTCCTGCCTGCCTTGAGAACTTTGCTAGGACTTTGGCAGAGCTGTAGAGGCATGCCTGATTCGGATTTCCCTGACCCGGCCGTCAGCGGAGGAGTGGGACACGACACCTGCCTGTCCATTTGTCCATGCTTTTGGAATGGATTACCTATTACGTTTTGTGAGCTATTTGACTGTACAGAATTGATTGTTTAACCAAAAGAGAAACTTCATACATGGAAGTCAGAAGTAGTTCTTCCTTGTTTCTGTAACATAGATTTTGATGTTTAAGTATAGATGGTGAGCTGAGAGGAAACTCTGTTCTTTTTAGAAGTACCTTTGTATTAAACCACAGTTTAGTTTTAATTTATAGCAATACCTTGGAAATTGTCAAACCAGAACAAAAGGAGGTTTCAAGAATATAGCAAGAAGATAAATGGGGAAAAAAAATCCTTTCTTTTCTCTTTTCCCTTTCTCTTTCTCCTTCAAAATTATTTTTCTGACATGAAAGGAGAAGACCGTTTTTTTTTCTTTTTCAAATTCTAAGATAACAGTAACAGAGTTGAAAGGGACCTTGGAGGTCATCTAGTCCAACCCCCTGCTCATGCAGCAATCTGTATTAGGGATTTGAACCGCTCAATTGCAAACCTTTCTGATCAGCAAGCTCAATGTCTTAGCTACTGAGCCATCTAGTCAGGCAAAGAATTGGATAGGACTGCATTCTACTTAAGGGTGGACCCTAGTCAGTTCCAATGGAGAGGTAATAAAAAGAAATACAGGTAGTTCTTGCCTTACAACAGTTCATTTAATGACTATTCAAAGTTACAAGGGCACTGAAAAAAGTGACTTATGACTGTTTTTCACACTTCCATCTATTGCAGCATTCCCATGATCACATGTTCAAAATTCAGATGCTTGGCTGACTCATATTTATGACAATTGAAGTGTCCCGAGGTCACATCATCACCATCTTTTTGGGATCTTCTGACAAACAAAATAAATGGGGAAGCCATATTTACTTAATAACCATGTTACTAATCAGTGGTGAAATCTGAACCGATTTACTACTGGTCCGCTGGCTGCACATGCGCAATGCACACACATGGAAAACGCGTACTGTGCGTGCATGCACAGCGCACACCACGCACCAAATACGAGGTGCCCTTGCACACATGTGCACACATGTGCATGCCAAAAGGAGACATGGGGTAAGTAGAAAAGCATGTGGGGGTGGGTGATCAGCTGTGGTGCGCATCTTCAGAGCCTTTTTTTTTTTACTTTTAAAAGCATTTGTACAACTATTTGTTGAATGGGTTGTAAAAAAATGCTTTTAAAAGTTAAAAAAAGGCTCTGATGATCGCATACCACAGCTGTGATCATTGAAGCCTCTTTTTTTTTACTTTTTTAAAGCATTTTTACTACCGGTTCCAGAGAACCGGTAGTAAAAAAATGCTTAAAAAGAAAAAAAAATGTTCTGACATCAGCTGAGCAACACGCGAACTTCGGAACTTTTTTTTTTACTTTTTAAAGCATTTTTAATTAGTGGTTCCAGAGAACCAGTAGTAAAAAAATGCTTAAAAAGTTTTAAAAAAAGTTCTGAGGATCGTGCTTCACTCACCCGATCATTGGAACTTTAAAAAAAAAAAAATACTACCGGTTCGACGAACCAATTTTTTACTACTGGTTCAGTCGAACCGGACTGAACTGGAAGCATTTCACTCCTGTTACTAACTTAACTGCAGCTAACTTAACAAGAAAGATTGTTTCAAGAAAGATTGTAAGCCAGGGTAAAATTCACTTAATAACTGTCTTGCTTAGCAACATAAATTTTGGGCTCAGTTGTGGTCGTATGTCGAGGACTACTTATATTTCCTATTTCTTCTAGCAGTCACTATTCTACACAATACTAGAGTGAGAGTCAAATTGCATTTTAATTTGATGTGGAGGTAATACAATTTGATTTATTTGCAGGAGAGGTCTGCAAGTTTTTAAGATCTTTCACTCCAAAAATGCATGCTTTTGTTGTTGAGTTTTATTGGGGTGAAGTTATTACAAAAATAGCATGCAGCAGATTAAACAATTTGGAAAAATCCCTATTTTGTTTTGTGGGATGTATAAATCTTCACATGTAGAGGAAAAAACTTAAGTATTTTTCCTCCTCCTCTCTATTTCCCCCCCCCCCCCAGTTCCTGTGAAAATGGCATAGATGTGATCCTTACAGAAGGATCTTTTAAAATTTGAAAAGAGATTGTCACACCTGCCCCAACTTTGACTCCTAAGAAAGAAAGACCCTCAACGCCATTTGTGAAAATTTTACTAAAAGCCAAATGATTACAGCGTAGCAAAAGCCAGAACTAAAGTTCTGCGTGCAAAGGTTCCCCAGTTAACTTTTCCTTTTCTGTTTCAACCTACTGTTATCTCCTTATTGTCCAGTTACATTTGAAAAAGTTGTTTTGGTAACAGCCCCTGACACGGTGGTCTGGATGGTGAGACACTCCATTCCATTCCCAGGTCTGTGGCCTTGAGATAGTGAGCTGATGTCTCAAGATGGCACAATAAATGGTTTCGGTTTACTCCTTCCCACAGCTCCCTACCCTCATTGTTTATGGCAGCCTGGCATCTAGTGAAGCAAGGCACAGAACGATAGTTCTGATATTCTGTCCCCCTTGAGAAATGGCTAATCCTAGAGGGGGGGAAAGAAAGAAGAGTGTCGGTTCTGACAGAGATACCAGGACTAGCAAATTATGAATGATCGATAGCTTAAGGGATTTGGGAGGGAGGGGGGTGGATAGTTTTGCTAAATTGACATCAGAATCACAGAATCTGAAATGGAATAAATAGCATTTGATATTTTCCCATCTTTCAAGTAAGCACTCATTGCTATGTCTTCTCAAATATCCTGGACTCCAGCGAAACTTTTTTAATCTTTCTTTCTCAGAAAGGAACCCCAGGACAAGTAATTGAGTGTTTCAAAATCTCATCCCCAGAGTGAATTGAGAACCCTGGTAACAACTATTTATTGTAAAGTTATATAGTGCAGAGGTGGATGATGGATATGAAGCAAAAAGTGACAGAGGCAGAAAGACTTAAATATCCAATTCTTTCTGAGTAAGAACCCAATACTGCAACAAAATCCTGAAATGTATTACACCAGTATTGCTTCCTTAAAACACTGGTTGGAGAGCCCTGATAAAACCAATTGCTATGATTAGAGCTTAGACTTGTCAATCATGTCATAAATTTACATTGCGTCTTTTCTGATGTAAAGTTATGATGCAAGGACGCTATTCAGGCCATAACCAAGTAAGAGGAAAGGGCCAGACTTTCCAACTCTTCCCTCACATGGATTCTCACCATCACAGTAACAGAGTAACAGAGTTGGAAGGGACCGTGGAGATCATCTAGTCCAACCCCCTGTTCTTGCAGGAGACCTGTACTAGGGATTCAAACTGCCTGCACCTAGTCTTTGTTCCTATTTAGAAGCAGCTTTGGGCCAGTTTCATTTCACATTAGTTGTATTCAAGAGCAGGGCTAATTTATTTCAAGTCTAATAGGAGTGTATTTGAAATTGCAGTAAAATAAAACTTTTTCTTTACATTGCTGCAGCTCTGCAAAGTTTTACCCTTGACAGAAATTGTTTCCTCTCACAAGCTGCCAGTTCTTATTTCATAGGGACTGTTAAGAGCAACAAATGGTGGCTTGGCAGCTTAGCAAGTTCCCCTCATGACAACTAATCAAATTGTGCTTGTTTTTGTATATGATCCGATAAATGTGCACAATAAAACAAAAGGTGCAGATGAGAAAGGTTAGAAAGGTTTCACCCACTGTGAACTGAGGGGAGGGTTTGTTTGTTTTTTTAAATATTCTGGGATTAGCAGTAGCTAAAGACAAGATTCTAGTTTATTGCTGTTCTTTGTGCTATCCTTCTATTCAGCTGGAGGGAGTATTAAGTAGCTCTTTCATCTTCTTGCTGTATTTGAGCCAGCATATGAAAACTTTTATTTATTTATTTGTCAATCATACATAAGATAACAGGTAAAAGTATAAACATAATTTGGATACATGAAAAGAGTAAGTAAAAAGGAATATTAGGACAGGGACGGTAGGCACACAGGTGCACTTATGCACGCTCCTTTCAGGCCTCTTAGGAATGGGGTGAGGTCAACAGTAGTCAGTTTAAGCTTAAAGTTTTGGGGGTTTGGGGAAGAAACTACAGAGTCAGATAGTGCATTCCAGACATTGGCCATTCTGTTACTGAAGTCATATTTTCTGCAATCAAGGTTGGAGCGGTTTACCTTGAGTGTGTATCTATTATTTGCTCGTGTATTGTTGTGGTTGAAGCTGAAGTAGACATTGACAGGACTGAAGTTTCAATTTCTGGTCACATCTGCCATTTTGATATCATTGAATGCCCTGAGGTTGCTACCAACTATAGCTGTTTAGTGTGTATTTATTTGCAAGACTTATAACCCACTTCCATGTAAGTAGCATACAACTCCCCAAATCTGAAATTTGGACTTAAAAATAGAAAGAAAAGCAATTAAGTTTTAAATCTAAATGCATATATTCACTTATAAACTGAATGAATAAAAGTAAGGTGGGTGGCTAGGAACCAATATGGATGCATGTCTTCTCTTTGGCTTTTTTCAAATATATATGTAGGGCTACTTGAATGCCATTGTCAATGGGAAATGGTTGATAAATATTTGCTTTGCTTTATATTGACAATTTTCAGAATTAAAGGGTTAAGAAAACAGCTTCTTTCCAAAAGTTTTTTATCAAATAAATATTGCTGTTTGAACTATTACATTTTTATTCACACACACCTGCCATTATTTTAATGGGGCACATTGACAGAAACAGCTTTGCTGCAGCTTTGGAGATTGACTTTGAGAATTAGGCAGCACTGCCATGCTCTAAATATCTATTCAGAAGTAAATTGATTGAATTCAGTATATTTTTTTCTAGGAAATAATGCATTGCATTGCAGCTTTAAACATCTATTTGTTCTTATCTATTGTGGCCATCTAGAGAGGAAGATTTTTAGCATGATATAGAAATATAATTCCAGTTGACCTAATTTTCTGAAGAATAGATCTGTTATTGAAAAATGGAATGAATCTGCTGCTAGATTTAAATTGCTTATGCTTATCTTCACTCACCTGCTCCTTGTAGACAGCAGAATTGATTTTGTAGAAAAAAACCTACTATTTTAGTAAAAGAGAAACTTTTAAATAGTTTTGGTTTAAAAGGAGGGGGGAAATGTAGCCAATTTGCACAGCATGTGATTAATATTACAAGAAATGAACTGGAGTGGAAGGAGTAGAAAAAGTTAATCAAAAATAAAAACTCACTAATTTTCATTCTTTATTCTTTCAGCTCTCCGTAGATGCTGATATTCTGCTTCAAAACCATTGCTTCATTTTGTATTAGCAAGATAAATCTACCAGCATTTATTTCCCACTATTCTGAGTTCAATACGATAGATTTTTTTAAAAGATTGTCTGTAAAAAAAAACATAATTTCTGAGAAATTCTAAGTGGAGGATGTATTATTCTAGTCAGAATTGAGGTGGCTAAAATCTGTCGGTGTATATCGTGTCTTTCATTGTACGATCATTTCTTTGATGATCAATATCTCTTTGGCTTCCCACACTTCAATTCTATCCAAGACCATGTACTTGGAAATAACTACTTGCATTTCCCCCTCCATATAGTAGTGTTATGGGCTTTGCTAAGGGAGAGTCCTGTCCTTGCAATATTGTATGAAAAATTCTCTTCCTGTAGAGACATTTCCCCCCAAAAAAGAAATAATCTATCCAACTTTTTTGCTCAAAGATTTAGTGAAGATTATGAAAACCCATTTGCGTGTATACTTACGATGGAAAATCCAGAGACAATTTGTCACACAACCTTTTTGCAATGGAACTTGGCTTTCTTAGCAATAGGGGATACATTTGCTCCACATAAGTACTTGGCTATGAAAGGGTGTGAAAAAATGTCTTAATAAAGAAACATCTTTCATCAGAATCAAACACTGATAAAATATAGCTTCCTATTCAACTCTGAAGAACTTTGTGCATATATATTGTTTCTCATTTTGTAATTGGGGTGAAAGAAGAATGTAATTAGTGATCTGAGCTAGAGTTTTTATGTAATAGATTGGCTCTGTATTGGCATTTAGACAAAAAGAGATCTGGTATAACATACCTATGTATTTGAGAGAAATTCAATAATATAAGCAACAATTGCACTGTTTTGAGTGCAATTCTCTATACAAGGGGCATGTATCCAGAAGCTCAGGTCAACAAATCCCAAATTCTGATCTCTGGGTACGCTGGCTTAGGCTTTGAACTGAAACAATTCAGTCTGCCAAATTGGACTGTATCACAACAGTAAAAGGCACAGTAAAAGGCATAGTATTTTTTATTTTTATTTTTATTTATTTGAATTTATATCCCGCCCTTCTCCGAAGACTCAGGGCAGCTTACATCGTGTAAGGCAATAGTCTCATTCTATTTGTATATTTATATACAAAGTCAACTTATTGCCCCACCCCCCCAACAATCTGGGTCCTCATTTTACCTATCTTATAAAGGATGGAAGGCTGAGTCAACCTTGGGCCTGGTGGGACTGGAGCCTGCAGTAATTGTAATTGCAGGCAGCTGTGTGTTAATAACAGGCTGCATTAGCCTGGTGAGCCACTTCCCAGCCCTGTAAAGCATAATTGTGATGGTCCATTATTCTCTGCTCAAAACAAGTACACAAAGAGTTAAAAGGTGCAAACACAAAAGAAAGCCCACCAGTGGGAATGCATTTGAGATAATTCTGACTAAGAAGGTATATATCTTTATGTCATTGCATATCTTGGTGGCCACTGTATTTTTTTAAAGTATACTTTGAAGAAAATGGTTCCCTAATTATATTAGTGTTCTATAAAACCAATCTAGAATCAGAGTTGAAAGAGCCATGAGCCATAGGCATTGAGTCCAATAACCAGCTCAGTCTGGGTATCCAATTTAAAATATCTGTGACAAATAGCTTCCTAATTTCCAGATCAATCTGAATGCAGCCAAAGCAAAAGAATCCCCCAACTTTTTAGGAAGGAAAAAGCCATGCTGAATTATTCTTACTATGAGGATTCCCCTCACCACCCAATGTTCCATCAGAAATTGCCATCCTGTAACTTAAATCCCTTATCCCACCTCATGTCTTGCAAAACAAGATGGAATAGATTTGACTTTCTATCTTACCACCTTTCAAATAGTTTAAGAAATGTATTGTGTATATTAGGCAAAGTTGTCATTTAAAAATAATTTTATTTTCAAGGCTGTTTTTCAATTTGTAACATTGACAATCAAACCAATTTGCAAATTCTTACTTAATTTTATGGTTAGTATAGTGCAATTCATCTGGAAGATGGTAGTTTTCCAATGCCTTCATACAGTATTTAATGATGAGTAATCTCAATTAAATTAATCTGTTGACATCTATAGAATGCCCTATAAATATTTAAGTGTCAGGTTTCTGCTCAAAACTAAGAAGCAGTGATAGTAAAATAAACATATAAAATGCACAAATAAAAAGGCAGAACAGAAAAAAAACCATAGCAAAATAAATGAAAACATAGAATCTCTCTGTCTATATCCCAGAGGCAGAAAGGAATATTCTCAAAATGAAAATTAAAAAGCGAACAAGAATTCCAAGGTTACATCTTGTATTATGCTTCTGTCGTAATATGTGTATGAGAGGGAGGGGATGAAAATCTGCAGTATGCAAAACTTTCTCATGATTTTTTTCTTCTTATTTGTATCTCAAAAATAGAACAAATCAATTTCTCTTTCAGTCATAAAAGGATAAAAATGTAAACAGGTAGACAGATTTTCTCTTCCTAATTCTCTCTTGCAGCCTCACATGTAAAAAAAGTTTGGCATGCAATAAATAAAAATATATCACTTTTAACTGTAATTACTTTGCTTTCAGTAATTATCTATTTTTACTACCTATAATTTTTTTTTCTGAAATTAATGTGCTTTTCCTATAAGGTAGCTATATGCACTATCCCTCTACAGAATGGGACAACTTGGCATTGCCAACTCGCCACAGCCAACTTACCATGGCCAACTTGCCGTGGGACAATTCACTGCGGCCAACTCCATGGGACAATAGCTATGGGTCAACTCAACAATTCAAGTATTTAAAATAATTACATTTTTTTTAGTTTTTGTCATTCACATTTCATTCTGTCCCTCCTTTTGTATCCTTTCTTTAATGATTATATTCCATCATTTCTTCAATATTAGTGTAACTCTTGTCCTGTAGAGAGATATCCTGCAATGTATTGGCCACTGCGAGTTGGCCTAGCAATAGCACTTAGACATATAATGCTTCACAGTGCTTTTACAGCCCTCTCTAAGCACTTTACTGAGTCAGCATATTGCCCCCAACAATCTGGGTCCTCATTTTACCAATCTCAGAAGGATGGAAGGATGAGTCAACCTTGAGCCGGTAAGACCTGAACTGCTGAACGGCTGGCAGCTTGCAGTCAGCAGAAGTAGCCTACAGTAGTGTGTTCTAGTCACTGCCCCACCATGGCTCATTAGATCCATCCCTCTAAGCCAGTGCTTCCCAAACCTGGGCAAATTACTCAAAATTGAATAAAAGATATTTTTCTTTGGCTAATGACACACAAACCTATTACCCCCCCCCCAAAAAAGGGATATTTAAATAAGTTGAATCAGGTACATTGTCCCCATTTTAAGTTCCTTAGTTCCCATACTCTACTTATGAGAAGCAGCTGTCCAGAGTGCAAATGGCCAATGCCACAATATCTCCTTTATCAGGAAAAACTCTTCTAGCCAAAATTCGCTATTTGGCCATCATTCTTTGCAATGCCATCCCTGCTCCTTTAGGAAAGTCTAGTTTGGCATGAATACTCACTTGAAATCTGAAGAGAAGATTCCTGCAGAAGCCAAGGTGACCTATCTAGTTCCAGTTTCTCCTTTCCTATGACAGTTAAGCAAATCTTTCCTATGATAGTTAAGCAAATAATTAACCCAAGAAGATTTAAGAATCTTAAGAAGATTTAAGAAGATTTAAGAAGAAAATATGAAAACTGTACAGCTTTCCTGTGTTTTCAGCAATTGGGACTGAGTAAAACTACTAGTACTGAATAATATTTTAGTTATAGTAGAACGAAGCTGGGAAAAAAATCTTGCTTTTTTTTTTTTTGTCTACTGCTCTCATTGATCTTGCAGAAAGATAATTTGCTTTTTTTTTTTCAAAGGAGGAGAACTTCAGAGAAGTTCTTCTGAATAGACGGGCAGTCTCTTCACACTCCCCACTCCAATTATATCACCCCTCCCTTTGGCACACACTGACTTTTTAAAGCAAAGCTATGAATATTCAATTCTTGAATGGAATCTTCTTAATAGCACATGTAAATTTTCCTCTGTAGATATCAAATGTCCTGAGAAGGGTAGGTTAATTTAAGCAACTTCAGTTAAGGGCTTATCAGGAATGCTTCTTAGTGAGTACTTCATCTTTTGGAATCGCTGAAAAAAACTCCAGATCTGTGACTTTTGTAAACTTTAAGCAACTAACTTTGCCCTTAAATATATAATTGAGCCTGCTCATGCACAGCTTTGCATGAACATTCCAGTTGCTGTGCCATTTTGGATTTCTCTGCTACTCTGAGAACCATCAGGGATTTTTTTTTTGTTCTTAGTTCTGTACTTTATGATCGTTTCTAAGAACTGTCTCTATTCTCATCCAGGGCCAGAGTCTCCTCTCCCTCTCCTCTTTGCTAAGAGAAATCAACTTTGCTTTATACTGTATGCTGGAGGCATATTGCCTAAAACATCCCACAACATCATTTGGTGTCCTGGAGGGACTCTTATATCTGCATGGTTTGCTGACTGAGTTGAACAAAGATGGTGAAACAAGAGCATCAGGGGAACTGGAGCTGTGCTTAAATCTGGTATAATTATTCAATTATACTTTTGAAGAATTCTAGTTGGGTCTCCATCATTTCAAATCTAAGTGCCAGAGTCCCATGGCAGATCACATAATTTTGCAGATATATTCTTCTGTTTCTCTATATTCTCCATCCATCCATCTACACACTGAGTTTTCTTTGAGATATTTGCATTTGCCTTCTTCATAGGGCCAAGAAAGAGTTACTGCTTCTTGCCTAAGGGAGAACTAAAACTCACTGTTTCCTGGTTTCTACTTACTCACTTCACCAAACTGACTCTCATATATTTCAAGGTATATTTCTGTGTGTGTGTGTGTGTGTGTGTGTGTGTGTGTGTGTGTGTGTGGTAGGGCATATTCAAACACTGGATTTATTCTTTCAGATTGAATGAAAATTGTTTTTTTAAAGAACAAAAAGTCCCCCTGAAACTTTCAACCTTTTTTTTTGTCAAACTACTAGACCATCATATAAGACAAATGTTTAGTCAGCATTTTGACTCATCTGATCTAACAGTAAGTGATTTTTATTTTTCAGAAAACCTCTCTTCAATTCTAAAGTCATACATAACAATCATCAGTTTGTTATAACATCCTTGGGCTTCTAAAACCTTTTCAGCAACTCATTGGGCCTAGTAATTGAATGGTTTTGCAGTTAACTGAGAATACACGACATTTGAGAGCCATCAAATAGAATGTTCCTAAGCCATTGTTTCCATATGTTTTTGTGGTATAAGAAAAATTCAAGCTCAGGTGTGCAGTAAAAACTTTTTTAAAAAAACAGATATAGGCTTGCAGCTTTAAAATGAGAAATGTGAAGCTAAAATTCCAGATTGAGTAATAATATTTTTATGCCATTATTCATAAAAGATTTCCCTTCTTACATAAATTCCAGCCACATTTAATTTGGTCATGTATTTCACATACTGTATAAGCTAACAGGCCATAGCAAAAAGAATATAACAAGATGATGTTCATAGCTGGAATGCATGTGCAATTTTATGAAATTGACATTGTCCCTTTTAACAGAGCTTTAAGAAGTCTTGTTTATTTGAATTGAGTTGGAATACTGTCAAAGCTCTATTCATAATATAATAATAACACATAGTCTTAAGCCTTTAAATACAGATCTTAGTAAATTCAATAAGACTAATTGCTCAGTAATATGCTATAGGATTGTAGCCCCAAAATATTTGAGAATGTTAAGTATTGGTTTGATACAAGCTCTGATCATTCTAAATTCAGCAAATCTTTGCCAATTGACTGCTACTGATTTCATTTAGTGGGTTTTCAATATGGCTACATATGGATCCAACCCAGTATGAATAATATTAAAGATTTTAATTAAAATATTTCCAGATTTTTGTCTCTGGAACAAAAAGACACTCTTCTATCAGGGTGCTAAACAAGAGCATAATGAGTTATATGAATCAGATAAAAAATATATGTGGCATCTGCAGCTTCCAAAATGACTTTGCCATTCTGTCAAAATGACAAGAATAATGTTACACTATCACAATGTACTGTTAGGATACAAACTGTTGTAGATGTGTTTGACGTCACAGTCAATATAAAGGGCAAAGTTTGCATCACATGAAGGTGATGCTGCTTTTGTCATTTTGTCCCTCTCCCATTGCAGATAACCATTGCCTAGAGGACAGTATGTGGTATATGAAATCAGGAGAACAATAAGGCTAAACAAATTTATGAGCAGATTTAAGGGCAGGAATACATGCCTAAATGAATCAACTTGAAACAACAGGACTCATGAAAGCCTTGAATTCAGCTTCCAAAATCAGAAATTGTCACTGAACTGAGATGAGATGAGAAAAAAAAATCCTCAGTCAAGAGTCTCAAGAGAAGATTAACTGATCATTTGCCATGTTGTGTCAACCCTTAGCCAGTCCAGAAATTAATAGTATCTATAGTTTGACATTTCAGCATGGACTTTCTTTAGACATATTCATTGAATGTTAGAATTGTTACTGAATTTCACCTGAAATGTTAAAATAAGTTGCAAAGTTCCCCGATCAAGTAAACTTTATGAAAAAGTTGAGGTTAGTAGGCACAAAATCACTTTTTTCTTTTTCTACTGAAACAGCTCAAATGGAGTGGCTCGTGAACTAACTGAAACATGTTGGGAACATATTATACTTTTGTTATGAAACTTGTATTGGCCAGTAGATGGTTTCTGATGTAATTTAAAGTGCTGGTTTTCACCCATAAAGCAGTTTACAACATGGCACCTGGGTACCTGCAGGAAGGCTTGCTCCAACCATAATTGAATCTTCTTACTGTACTCTGTATACCATTTATTTCTCAACAACACTATTTGCCCTTTAAACTCCAGTTCGATTATTCTTGAAACAATATCCCCCAAGCTATAGCACTGATCACTTTTCCCATTCCCAAACTGGACTCTTCTCACTGACCTGTAGAACTTATTCTTCCTTCCCACCTCTCTAAACTTCTCAAAAGTTGGTGTTTTTCCATATTAAGAAATTTTCCAAAATAATATACTTCATTCTCAGGACTCACAGCGGAGATTGTAAGACAGCATTTAGAAACTATAGCACTCTTACACATGCAACCAAAGGCATGGATCCAGTCTGTAGATAACACTTTTCTCTTAAAATAAAATAAAAAAGGGAACAATTTGAGAAGACACATGAAAGTATCAACAACATCTTCAAGAAAGAAAGAAAATTCATAACGGAAGAAGAAAACAACACACTACTACAACACACTGGATATCCTTATCAGCAGAGGAAAGGATGGCAAATTAGAAATACGAGTCTCTTGAAAAATAGTTCACTCATTGCACACCAACCAACTGCTCCATTACCAAAGTAAACAACCTCCCAAAAGAGGAACTATGTATGAACATTATTCAAAACACCAGAAAAAGGAAACAGACCACCTATACAACACCTTCCACAAAATGGATACTTATACAACTTTATTAAAATGTGCCTCACCCCTCAGTTCACTACAGCACAACCAACACAAGCTATGAAAATGATAAACCTAACATACATCTAAAATAACTCAGAAACAATTAATAGACTCCTACAACCACATAACATCACTATAGAACACAAAAGTCCCCCAAGCATCTTAAGTAAACCAAAAAATCCATTAGCGCAAGAAGAAGAAACAGGAGGTATCTAAAATGTACTATAGTGTAAGGACCATAACATCCACTATGTAGGACAATTAGACAGAGCGCATCCATGAACATCAACTAGAAGGCCGAAGAGGTGATGAAAACTCTCTAATGTCACAACACAATGATAGACTCAAGCATAGTCTGAAGAACTGGAAAAGGAAAAGAAACTGTGAGCATCCTGGACCAAGCTAAATCCAAATATCCTAGGGAGTTTTCAGAAGATTGGTATTCAGACAAATCAGACACCAATATAGAAATAAACCATATTTACACACTACTCAAAAAAGTCAATAAAAAGCTAAATAGAAAGCAAAAAGACCCAAACAAATCATTTCCTGTAGCCAACAGCCAGATAATTAGGGATATATACCAGGCAAATCATCACACAGAAAACAATACGCCAACCAAGGAGAAAACCATACCCCTATCAAACCTGGCATAACAAGCTACTCTCTCTATATATATAAAGAGAGAGCAAACCAGAGGTGAAATGCTCCCGGATCGGATGGGATCGCGCGATCCGGTAGCGATGGCGGCTGCTGGTTCGGAGGACCGGTAGCAAAAATCCCTGGCCCCGCCCCCCTGCCTCTGCTGAGCCGCACCATCTGCAGAGGTTTGGGTTTTTTTACTTTTAAAAGCCGGTTTTGCTTCAGCCGAAACAGGCCTTTAAAAGTAAAAAACAGCAGAACCTTACTTGTACTCTTACTTGTAGAAAACATGTTTTCTACAAGTAAGAGTAGAGATTCTAAGGCACTTACCTGATTACTGAGGAACGCATGGCCACAGCCCGAAAACAGTTTCAGTTTCAGCCAGACAGCATCAATCACTCAGCTAATCTATTTCCTCGGGGATCAACTGGCTGGCTTTGCTAGCTGAGGAACTCTGGGATTTGAAGTCCACAATAAAATAAAATAAAATAAAATAAAATAAAATAAAATAAAATAAAATAAAATAAAATAAAATAAAATAAAATAATAAAATAATAAAATAAAATAAAATAAATAAAATAAAATAAAATAAAATAATAAAATAAAATAAAATAAAATAAAATAAAATAATATTTGTGCAGCTTTCTGAGATTTGGTGTGTTTCTGTAGTGTTTCACTCTAACTACACAAACACACAAAATCTCAGAAAGCTGTATTGTGTGTGTGTGTGTGTGTGTTAGTTGTGTGTGTGTAAAGTGTGAAAGTTGGTTTTTGAGCTTTTTGTGGCTGTGTGAAGTGTGAAGTGCAGCTGCTTTTACATTGTGTGTGAGTCAGTTGTGTTGTGTTGTGTTGTGTGTGTGTAAAGTGTGAAAGTTGGTTTTTGGTACCTCTTTTTTTATACTTTGTTTATTATTTTTATTATTTATTATTATTGGCCACGCCCACCAATTAAGCCACACCCACAGTAGGGAAAAATTTTAGATTTCACCCCTGGAGCAAACCTCACACTCATTTGCATTGATGATGTTATGTAGTTAAATAATGATACATCTGTAAGCAAACAAGCAGAGAGCATTAAGGATTCCACAATTCAACCCTGAGCTACATAGATCTCTACATTGGAATATAGTTTAGTTTGGTTAAGAGGCACCTTAGAAGTGATAGGAAGATTTCCCACTTCTCCTTCATTGTAAGGGGTGGATTTTGACAAGCTTTTTATTCTTGATTATTATTTTTAAAAAGATAGATACATGTTTCTGCCCTTGGAACAGATAGGACAAATGGACTATGCCTGGACAAGATAAGAAAGAATGGGAAGGCAACAAATTTCAGGATTAAAAAATGTGTTTGGAAAAATACGTTAAAAGAAAAGAAATTGAGAAAAGTAGAGAAAAGTGGAATGCAGTTGTTCTTGCAGTTTGTTCCTTCAATGAAGACTCTTCAAGAATTTAGCAAGAATTGCTCAAGTTTTGGAACCATGAAAAGGAGGGAGATCTAAGACCACTAAGGAGAGAGGAATAAGACAAGACTGATTCTTATTGTTTTTGGTGGGGCTTGGCAAAGAGAGCTTTATTTGATCTTGTTCCTTTCCTCAAGTATGTAGCACATAAACTGCAGACTTTGGGTATAGAGGTGATGGATAGAAAGATGATAGATAGATAGATAGATAGATAGATAGATAGATAGATAGATAGATAGATAGATAGATAGATGGATGGATGACAGGTAAACAGGCAGGCAGACAGACAGACAGACAGACAGATGATAGATAGATAGATAGAATTCTTTATTGACCAAGTGTGATTAGACACACAAGGAATTTGTCTCCAGTGCATAAGCTCACAGTGTACATATAAACAACAAGTAATAGGTCCTAGGTCATAAATCATAGTTACAATCATTAATCATAAGTTACAAACAACTGATAAATCATAAAAAACCAGTAATGGAAGATAGTAGGAAAGATGAGATGAGAAAAGATGAGTTGTGAGATAGTGCTGTGGGAATTAAGTGTTCAACGGAGTGATGGCACAGGAGAAAAAACTACCTTTAGTTGTTTCGGTGAATTTCTGAGGGGAGTTGAAACAGATTAAGTCCAGGACTTTAGGGGTCTATAGATATTTTTTCAGCCCTCTTTCTGGTTTGTTCAGTATGCAGATCCTCAATGGAAGGCAGGCTGGTTACAATTGTTTTTTTTTTTTGCAGTATTACCAGTGGTGAAATCCAAATTTTTTTACTACCGGTTCTGTGGTCTTGGTGGGCATGGTGTGTCTTGGTGGGCATGGCAGGGGAAAGATAATGCAAAATCTCCATTCCCACCCCACTCCAGGGGAAGGATACTGCAAAATCTCCATTCCCACTTCTCTCTGGGGTGGTATTTGCCGATTTTCTGAACTGCTCAAAATTTCCACTACTGGTTCTCCAGAATCTGTCAGAGCCTGCTGGATTTCACCCCTGAGTATTACAGTAACTATCTGCTGAACTACGTAACTGTCCTGTTTGGTTGATGTGCCAAACCAGACAGTTATTGAGGTAGAAATGGCAGACTCAATAACTGCTCTGTATTAGCTCCCTAGAGTACAGACTTTCTATTTATTACTTGTCTTCACATTTAGAGCTTAATTAATAAGTTCCTCCAAATAAGCTAATGTTTATTTAGCATATATTAAACAGTTTTATCACAATGAAATGCATTATTAAGTACTATTCAGAAGACATCGTTTAAAGTGTTAACCTTTGAGAGAAAAAGCTAACAGGTTTTATGTGGAATGAAAATATCTATGACTAATTATCAAGCATAATTGCATATGCCGGGGAAAGTTGAGCAATTTTTTTCCTGAAATATCATTTACAACAAGTACACAAATTTATTGGTAATTTTGCCTGTCACTCTTAATACATTAATAACATAAAATTTCTCCCTACCCTCCCCCCCCACCTTTTTAAAAATGAAAATGAAATAGAAAATAAAGTAAACTTATCAAGGAGATTTAGTTTAATTTGATAAACTGAACCTCCTTGATTTAGTTTGATAAACTAAACCTCCTTGATAGGTTTATTCTCTATTTTCAATCAACTAAACCAATCAACCTATCAATCTATTATGTTTATTATTAATAAAACTAAACTAAGGAGGAATTTTCTAATAATGAGAACAATTAATTATTGGGAAGACACGCCTCCAGAAGTTGTGGGTGTTCCATCACTGGAGGTTTCTAAGAAGAGCCTGGGCAGTCATTTGTCTGGAATGATATGGGGTCCCCTACTTGAGCAAGGAGTTAGACTAGAAGACCTTCATCATCCTTTCCAACTCTGTTATTCTGTATTCCGTATTTCTCTAGTTCCACATCTGAATGCAAATATTTAACAGTGGTCAGCTAAACAAGGCAATCTCGTCCCTAGGATATTCAAAGATATCACAGAATCATAAAGTTGTCAAATGCTATTTAGGCCATTCCTGCTGAGAGCAGGAATCCAAATTAAAGCATCCATAACACTTAGCTGTTCATGTTCTGCTTAAGTACTGTATATCCTGTGAAAGAACTTATAGCTACCTCACCACCAACAAACAACTTTACATTTTTTTCTTAGCCAGAATTAATTTTCCAGAAGCTTTAAGATCATTATCCTGTGTCCTGTTCTTTGGAATGACAAAATAGATCTTAGTTGCTTCTCTTGATAACCCTTCAACCATGTTATATATACTGTTATGTATTCTTGTATATACCTTTAAATATTTGGGCGGGAAATCAGCACGTTGCTGATTGGACGAAGCCGCCAGTAGAACTGTATAAAAGGAGAGGTTTTTCCCCCAGCCAGTTGCTGGGTTCACCCTATATTAAAGAGCTGTTGTCACTACCCTGGTCTCCAGCCTCGTTACTTCCAGAACTTAACACTGGCGACGAGGATGGGATATCGAGGCTAAGGAGAACCAGAACCGAGCTGAAGCACGATAGACCCGAACCCAGCAACACAGGGCAGAAAAACGGAGATGGCCAGTTACACTCCGCCCGCACCGTTTGACCCGGCTAAAGAGAAATGGGGAACGTATATGACCCGTTTCGAAAGCTTTCTAGAAGCCAACGAACTGCAAGGAGTTCCAGATAACCGCAAAAGGGCTTATTTCTTAAGCCACTGTGGTCCGGAGGTCATTGATATCGCGGAAGCCCTGGCAGAGCCAACGCCGTTACAATCGGTGTCGTGGCCAACTCTACAGACTTTACTAAAGAACCACTTCGCACCAACGCCGTCCAAATACGTGCGGCGGTTTGAATTTGGAGAGCGAAGGCAGATGGAGGGCGAATCCATCGGTGACTACATGGCCGCCCTCAGGAAAGCGTCCAAGGACTGCGGATACCGCGACCTAGACGAGGTGCTCCTCGAGCAACTCATCCGAGGGGTCCGAGACATCCGTTTGCGGCGGCGGCTGCTAGCAAAGAGCAACCTAACGCTGGCCAACGCTCTGGACGAAGCCAGAGCACATGAAATGTCCACCCAAGCGGTGGAGACACTGCAAAAGCCTGTCCCACCAAAGGCGAGCGCGAAGCCAACCCCAGTGCACCAGGAGGAGGTTCAGACCGAATCCGACGGTGAAGATGAGGAAGGGGTCTGCCGAACCGAGAAACGCGACAAAGGGGACCGAGACGAATGCGGAAGCTGCGGGGGTCAACACCAGCGCCAACGCTGCAAGTTTAAGGACGCGACATGTCGGCGGGGGGGGGAGGAAGGGCACCTAGCTCAAGTTTGTCGAGCGGCCCAACCTTCCCGCCGAAAATTCAAATCGGCCAATCAGAGCGCAGAATCGGCAAGGCGACCCGCGATTGGCTCAAACAAAAAAGGCGCGGATTCAAACCAAACGACTGTGGTCATAGACCGCGCCTCGACCCGAGTGGAGAAGAAGATCTTCACCAAACCAAAAATAGAGGGAGTACGGTGCCGGCTCGAAGTAGACACGGGATCAGCGATCACCATCATGTCCTGGGACACTTTGGCGAAGTCACTGCCGTCAGTCGCGAAGCGCCACCTGCAAGCACAACGGCTACGAGTCCACGACTACCAAGGGAATCGCATCCCTGTTCGAGGGACCACCTCCGTCCGAGTCGAGTACGGACCACACAAGAAGACCCTGCCCATCACGATCGTCGAAGGGACCCTGCCCAGTCTGTTGGGACTAGACTGGTTTCGTGCCCTGGGCATGGGAGTGACTGGCATCTACAGAAGTGACTGTAACCTGAAAGACATTCTCTTTAACGAGTTCGAAGATGTCTTCAAGGACTGCCTGGGCAAGTACAAGGGGACCCCTATTTCCTTCAACTTAGACCCCCAGGTAGCTCCCATTAGGCTTAAGGCGAGGAGAGTCCCTTTTGCCCTAAAACCAAAAATCGATAAGGAGCTAGATAAGCTCATAAATCAGGGGATTTTGGTGCCAGTCGATCACGCAAAGTGGGAGACGCCAATCGTCACCCCGATAAAACCAGACGGGTCAATTAGAATTTGCGCTGACTACAAGGCGACGCTTAACAAAGCCTTACAGAAAAGCGCTTACCCGGTTCCCGTGGTGCAACACTTGCTGCACTCTTTGGGGCGAGGGCAAGTCTTTGCGAAGTTAGACTTGGCCCAAGCCTACCAACAACTGCCCGTAGACGCCCGCACAGCCGAAGCCCAAACAATTGTAACGCACAGGGGGGCCTTCAAGTGCACCCGATTGCAATTTGGGGTGAGTGTGGCACCAGGGCTGTTCCAAAACCTAATGGAACGACTTCTGCAAGGGCTCCCAGGGGTAGTTCCCTACTTCGATGATGTCCTGATTTCAGGGGAGAACATAGAGGAATTGGGGGAGCGTTTGAGAAAGGTTCTGGGCATTTTCCGGACAGCCGGATTAAAAGTCAAGGTAAACAAATGCCAGATAGGGGTCGAATCCGTCGAATTCTTGGGCTACCGGATAGACAAGAAAGGGATTCACCCCACTGAGAGCAAAGTCAAGGCAATTAAAAAGGCTCCAGCGCCCAAAAATAAAACAGAGCTACAGGCATTCCTGGGGCTAGTGAATTTTTACGCGGTTTTTTTGAAAAACAAAGCGACCGTTGCTGAACCGCTGCATAGGCTTTTAGGAAAAAATACTGTTTGGTCTTGGGGAAAGTCGGAAAATAGGGCTTTCGAAGCAGTAAAAAACCTGCTCTCGAGTGACAGCCTGCTCATCCAATATCATAACTCATTACCCCTAGTGCTAGTTTGCGATGCCTCCCGTATGGGGTGGGGCTGTACTCAGCCATAGACTTCAAATGGCACAGAAGCCCCTATAGCTTTTACTCTAGAACGATGTCCTCCCAGAGAGGAACTACAGCCAATTAGATAAAGAAGCACTAGCCATTGTGTCAGGGGTGAAAAATTCCACGAATATGTTTTGGGCGGATTTTGAAATCGTGACTGACCACAGACCGCTACTAGGGATACTGGCTGGCGACCGCCCAACGCCTGTGGCACTTTCGCCACGCTTGACCCGATGGACTATTTTCTTAGCCGCTTATTCGTACAAGCTGCAGCATCGACCAGGAAAAGAAGTGGGGCATGCAGGCGCGTTAAGCAGATGCCCACTACCAGGGGCTATCGAAGACCCTCGCGGGGCGCCCATCCTGCTTATTGACTCTTTGGACTCTGGCCCAGTCACATCTAAGGAAGTGGCTCGGGCATCATACCGGGACATTATGTTAAGGACTGTACTCGGTTGGGTACAAAGAGGGTGGCCCGCTGCGCCGGGCGAACGTTTTAAGGAATTTGTTAAAAAACGGGATGAGCTCTCGGCTCAAGGGGGGTGCCTGTTATGGGGTGATCGTGTGGTAATCCCCGATAAACTAAGGGGAAAGGTACTGGACCTCCTCCACGAGGGCCACCCAGGGATCGTCCGGATGAAGGGGCTTGCAAGAAGCTATGTGTGGTGGCCACTCATGGACTCAGAGATTGCTGAGAGGGTGGGGAAATGCCAGGCTTGCCAAGAGTCCAGACCCCTACCCCCAACAGCCCCAGTCAGGGAATGGGAAAAACCCCAGGGCCCCTGGTCAAGAATCCACATTGATTTTGCTGGCCCTTTCCATGGCCAAACTTTCCTAGTGGTTGTCGATGCATTCTCTAAATGGTTGGAGATCATACTCATGAAATCCACTACGGCCGAGGCAGTAATCGCAGCCCTGCGCCACTTATTCGCAACCCACGGGTTGCCTGACACTCTGGTGTCCGACAACGGGCCGCAATTCACGGCAGCCCAATTCGAAGAATACTTGGCAGAGGAGGGCATCCGACATGCCCTCTCTGCGCCTTTCCACCCTGCGTCGAATGGCCTTGCAGAGCGTTCCGTCTGGAGCGCTAAGGAGGCATTGTCCAGGCTCAAGCCAGGTGACTGGCAAACAAAGATAGACTTCTTTCTGGCCGTTCAGCACAGAACCCCAAGCACTGCTACAGGCAGAAGCCCAGCCGAATTACTGATGGGACGGAAGCTCCGGTGCCCACTTGACCGCTTGAGTCCCCATTACACACCAGAGGGTTACAAGGGGGAAATAGACAAAACAAGGAATTTGACATAGGCGACCGAGTGTGGGCCCGCAACTACGGGGACGGCCCGAGTTGGCTTGCAGGGCAAATAATAAAAACAACCGGCCCAAAGTCATACTTGGTCGAATTACAAGACAACCGAGTATGGAGGCGCCACATAGATCAGATAAGGAGACGAATAACTGAACAAACTAAGCCACAGGAAACAATTTATGACCCCTCCTTATTTGAACCCACAGCTGACCATGACCCGGGGGAAGCGCAAGACTTAGCTGAGGTCCCGGAGGTCCAGCGACGCCATCAGGTTCCCGAGGGAAACGACAGGGAAAATTACAAAAGTAATCCAGGGCCGGATGGCCAAGAAAAAGAATCTGCCAATAATCCAGGGCCCGATGGCCTAGAGAAAGAGCTGGGAGGAGAAAACAGACCCTCCGAACAGCTCAAAACACCACCCAGGACTGAACCGCGCAGGTCTGAAAGAACTAGGAGACGCCCAGGTTATTTGCGTGACTACGTCGAAAAATAACATGTAAATAAAATGCAAATAGAGGCAAAGTGTTTTCTGGGAGGGGAGGAGTGTTATGTATTCTTGTATATACCTTTAAATATTTGGGCGGGAAATCAGCACGTTGCTGATTGGACGAAGCCGCCAGTAGAACTGTATAAAAGGAGAGGTTTTTCCCCCAGCCAGTTGCTGGGTTCACCCTATATTAAAGAGCTGTTGTCACTACCCTGGTCTCCAGCCTCGTTACTTCCAGAACTTAACATATACCTCTTAACTGGCTTTTCTCAAGACTAAACAGACCAGTTCCATCAGCCTGTCCTCATTAGACATAGTTTCCATCTTCTGAACATCATTCTTATTTTTTTGTGACTCTTAAATATGATACCCCAAACTGATTATAAAATTTGAATTGTGGGCTGATCAGTAGATCAGAACTGTTACTCCCCTTTCTTTGGCAACTATACACAGAATATCACTACCAATGGTGACACCATGTGGAATTTGGCACAATTATCCCACCTAGTTTAGTATAAAAGGTAAAGGTTCCCCTCGCACATATGTGCTAGTAATTCCCGACTCAAGAGGGTGGTGCTCATCTCTGTTTCAAAGCCGAAGAGCCAGTGCTGTCTGAAGATGTTTCTGTGGTCATGTGGCTGGCATGACTAAATGCCAAAGGCGCACGGAACACTGTTACCTTCCCACCAAAGGTAGTCCCTATTTTTCTACTTGCTTTTTTTAATGTGTTTTCGAACTACTAGGGTAGCAGAAGCTGGGACAAATAACTGGAGCTCACCCTGTTACGTGGCACTAGGGATTTGAACCACTGAACTGCCAACCTTTCAATCAACAAGCTCAGCATCTTAGCCACTGAGCCACTGTGTCCCTGTATATATATGTGTGTGTGTGTGTGTGTGTGTGTGTGTGTGTACATGTGTGTGTGTGTGTTTCTATATCTATATCTATATCTATCATCTATTTATATTTCTGTGTCTCAAAACAAGGGGCGACTCAAATCCAAAGCTTTATGTCCAAAGGACCATCCTAGATGTAACAGAAATGCAGATTATTAGGCCTATGTGACAAACACAAAACAAAGTTTTTGTACTGGGTTAACATGCATTAGAAGTTCTTCAGATAAGATTGTTATATCAAATTAGAGCTTATCTCGAAGGGCACAGAGTCCTGATTACATTGCTACTGATGAAGGCTAAAGTTGTGTTTGCTTTTTTAACATCAGTGTTAAACACTGTTCTTAAAAAAATGGTAAGAATTTTAATGTTGGTGCTAAGGTATTCTTTCTAGATGTTGATGATCACAATACCTGTAATAGCTATTGGCCTGCTTCAGATGATGGTGATGCTTTCATGGATAAGGAAGAAACTGGATTGGTTGCTTTCCTTTATATAGAGTGATTTTGATCTGAATTACTTAGAAGATTTGACCATGCCTTTGAAAATACTATTTGTGTAGGAGATGATCAGGCTGAGCCCAAGGGAAGAGTTAAATACATCGTAAGTGTACCTGCAAGAGATCTAAGTCCAGCCCACCTTGAATGCCTTTCTTATTTCCTGCTCATTTCCCTTGACTATTAATTGGTCAGATTCTTGTAGAGAGCTTAAGTTTGCAATAAATTTTTATACTTATTTGAACTGCCCAAATCTCCTGTTTTCTCTGGCACTTGACAATTTGCTCAAGTTTAGATTGCCAGAACCAGTGGTGAAATCCAGCAGGTTCTGACAGGTTCTGGAGAACTAGTAGCGGAAAGTTTGAGCAGTTCGGAGAACCGGCAAATACCATCTCTGGCTGATTTATTTATTTATTTATTAAATTTATTTATGATCCCAGAGTGGGGTGGGAATGGGGATTTTGCAATATCCTTCCCCCAGGAATGGGGAGGGAATGGGGATTTTGCAGTATCCTTCCCCTGGAGTGGGGAGGGAATGGAGATTTTGCAGTAGCCTTCCCCTGGAGTGGGGAGGAAATGGAGATTTTGCAGTAGCCTTCCCCTGCCATGCCCACCAAGCCACGCCCACAGAACCAGTAATAAAAAAAATTGGATTTCACCACCGGCCAGAACTCCTAAGCCTTTGCAAGGGTAATTGATAATAAAATGGCCTGTACTCATATGGGATTTTGTGGAATTTAGATGGCATTTTTATAAATTTAGGGAAAGAGTCCTGATACTATGGCTTGCAATCCTGTTGAGGTCTTTTGTTATTATTTGGAATCTGGAAATGACTTAAGTTATTGACACAAACAGCCTTGAATTTTTTTTTCAGCTTCAGCCAAACCAGTTCCTTATTTTTTTCTAGGGTGTGGATTGTAATGATATTGTTATGAAGATGTCAAGAGCAATGGGATGACAAAAATTAATTCTGAATCCAAGGCTAATCCAATAACTTAATATTGAAAATAATATTAGAGTGTACAATCTTCCTACCACTGTTGTGTTTATATAATATTAACAGAACCCCTTTGGGTCTTTATTTGGTTTTAAAAAAAACCTCCACATGTAATCAGTTTATGTGACAATTGTCCAAGTTCACACATTTTTGTTTCATTGCATTTCTCATGTTTAAGAGAATACTGCAATTATTTTATACACATATTTGCAGTTTTGTCTAAGGTAATCTATATTCACAGATTATTTTCCCCTATGTTTGACTGGAGAGTTCAAAAGAGTTCTGATTTACAAAATTGATTTGGGAAATACAAATTAAATAAACACATATTACAATACAACACCCTTCTCCCAGAAACATACATACACCTAGGGTCCTACTTAAATATAGACTTACTACATTTCTTAAGGTCATCAATGATTCTCAAAGGAAAGATGACACACTATCGATGAACAAATCTGTCATTTTGCTTTTCTCTGTTGTACCAGAAGCCTTTGGAAGCAATCTCAAGGGATAGCTACAGGTTCCAAGGCACCTTCTTTTGGTTATAGAAATAAATTAGGATATTGAGCGTCACCCACAGGTGATCAAACAAAGCAAGCTGATGTTGTGACTGCCCAATCAAAGCCCTGCCACTTTTCTATGCAAAAATTTAGAGATTCAATTTTATAGTCATGGCTGCCATTTTGATTTTTTTGAATGCATTCCCTCACCCCGTAGATTTTCCTGTCAACACTACAGCCTGAGAGCAATGTGGATTGATCAAGCTTGACATAAATACCTATCTTCCACCTTTGACTGAATCTCATTGTAAAGTAGTTCCCTTTCAAAGCTGAACTTTCACTTTTTAAATTCTTGTTTTGGTTAGTCAGAGTAATAAACAGTATTTTAAATCAAGGGTTCTGCGATGACATGTAATATTGCTCCTGATACAATGGCTTGTGGCAATATTTCCTTCTTTGTGGCAAGAGAAAGCAATTCAGGTTTTTCTGTTAAACTGACAAAGAGGGAAATCTATTGGATCCAGAAGACATATAAAAAGAAATTCTCTAAATTAAGCAAATGGCATATCTGAGGTAGAAATAGTGATATGCAGAGAAATGTGTGAAATTCTTTATGAAAACAACTGTACTTATGACATTTTCTAATGGCAATTCTTACATTTATTGTTCTAAAGTCATTTTTATTGCTGTTGTTAAGAGGCTCCTGGCATGGCAATTATCAATAGTCAATGCCTCTTATATTCCGTCAAGGTCTTTTTGTTACACTCCAATACATTTTTTTCCAGTCAAGTGAGGAAGAAATAAAATGACATGGTCCTCTGCCAAAGCACTTTCTTCACACTATCCTTGAATATGTGCTTGGGCCAAAAATCCTTGGAAAGATCATGAGGTTTGTGGAGTCCCCACTTAAATTAATGCTCATGATTCAAGGTAATTGTTCAGACTTTTACCAACAGGATATAATCTCTCTAGTTCAAAATGTATAACTGCTAGGAACAGAAGTAAAATAATGGCTAAGTGTTAGGAACAGAAGTCAAAGAGGCTATCCCTCATTTTCCAGAAGATTAGAAAGCTTTGTCCTGTACTGTTAAGCAAGTATCAGTCAATGAACGTTTGCACATGTTTATTTGTTTAGAACTATACAATAGAATAGAATAGAATAGAATTTTATTGGCCAACTGTGATTGGACACACAAGGAATTTGTCTTGGTGCATATGCTCTCAGTGTACATAAAAGAAAAGATACGTTCATCAAGGTACAACATTTACAACACAATTGATGGTCAATATATCAATATAAATCATAAGGATTGCCAGCAACAAGTTATAGTCATACAGTCATAAGTGGAAAGAGATTGGTGATGGGAACTATGAAACGATAATAGTAGTGCAGATTCAGTAAATAGTCTGACAGTGTTGAGGGAATTATTTGTTTAGCAGAGTGATGGCCTTCGGGAAAAAACTGTTCTTGTGTCTAGTTGTTCTGGTGTGCAGTGCTCTATAGCGTCGTTTTGAGGGTAGGAGTTGACATAGTTTATGTCCTGGATGCGAGGGATCTGCAAATATTTTCACGGCCCTCTTCTTGATTCGTGCAGTATACAGGTCCTCAGTGGAAGGCAGGTTGGTAGCAATTATTTTTTCTGCAGTTCTAATTATCCTCTGAAGTCTGTGTTTTTCTTGTTGGGTTGCAGAACCGAACCACAGTTATAGAGGTGCAAATGACAGACTCAATAATTCCTCTGTAGAATTGGATCAGCAGCTCCTTGGGCAGTTTGAGCTTACTGAGTTGGCGCAGAAAGAACATTCTTTGTTGTCCTTTTTTAATGATGTTTTTGATGTTAGCTGTCCATTTGAGATCTTGCGATATGATAGAACCCAGAAATTTAAAGGTTTCTACTGTTGATACTGTGTTGTCTAGTATTGTGAGAGGTGGAAGTATGGAAGGGTTTTTCCTAAAGTCTACTACCATTTCTACGGTTTTGAGTGTGTTCAGTTCCAGATTGTTTTGGTTGCACCACAAGGCTAGTCGTTCGACCTCTCGTCTATATGCGGATTCGTCATTGTATCGAATGAGACCAATCACTGTTGTGTCATCTGTGAACTTCAGTAGCTTAACAGATGGATCGTTGGAGATGCAGTCACTGGTATACAGAGAGAAGTGGGGAGAGCACACAGCCTTGGGGGGGGGGGGCTGTGATAATTGTACAGGTATTTGATGTGATCTTGCTTAGCTTCACCTGCTGCTTCCTATTTGTTAGGAAGCTTGTGATCCACTTACAAGCCTGTTCCGGTACCTGTAGCTGGTTTAGCTTAGTTAGAAGAATGTCTGGAATGATGGTATTGAATGTTGAACTAAAGTCTACAAAAAGGACCCTTGCATAGGTCTTTGGAGACTCAAGATGTTGTAGGATGTAGTGCAGAGCCATATTAACAGCATCATCTGTTGATCTATTTGCTCGGTATGCAAATTGCAAGGGGTCTAACAGCGGATCCATGATGGTTTTCAGGTAGGAAAGCACTAGCCTTTCAAAGGTTTTCATGACTACAGATGTTAAAGCAACTGGTCTGTAGTCATTCAGTTCCTTGATGGTGGGCTTCTTTGGCACTGGGATGATGGTAGAGCGTTTGAAGCAAGAAGGAACATAACACATCTCTAGTGATTTATTGAAAATATGGGTGAAGATGGGGGCCAATTGGTCAGCACAGACTTTTAAGCAAGAAGGAGTTATCTTGTCTGGGCCTGGAGCTTTTCCTGGCTTTTGTCTGTGAAATAGGTCCTGCACTTCCTTTTCTGTGATCACTAGGGGTTGTGAACCCAATGAAATGGGGTCAGTTGTAGGAGGCTTGGCTGTTGTTGGTGTGTCTGAGATGGGGGTTGTGGAGATAGGTGGCTGTAGTTTCCTTTCAAACCTGCAGTAAAACTCATTCAGGTCATCTGCCAGTTGTTGATTACCTTCAGCCTGGGAAGGAGGTTTGCCATAGCCGGTGATATTTTTAAGAGTTTTCCACATGTTTGCTGGTTCATTTGCTGAAAACTGATTCTTTAGCTTTTCAGAGTAGCTTCTTTTTGCTGCTCTTATCTCCCTTGTTAGTGCATTTCTGGCCTGATTGTACAGCATTTTATCACCTTTTCTGTAGGCTTCCTCTTTGGAATGTCGTAGCTGCTTAAGTTTAGGTGTAAACCAAGGTTTGTTGTTACTGTGTATTCGCAAGTTCCTTGTAGGTACACATAGGTCTTCACAGAAGCTGACATATGATGTTACAGTATCTGTGAGTTCATCCAGGTCTGCAGAGGTATCTTTAAAAATATTCCAATCAGTGCAGTCAAAACATGCCTGTAGCTTTAATTCTGATTCCTCCGTCCAGGTTTTCACTGATTTAATTATTGGTTTTGTGGCTTTAAGTCTTTGCCTGTAAGCAGGTACAAGGTGAATCATGCAATGATCAGAGTGTCCTACAGCTGTACATGGTAAAGACCGATAGGCATCTTTTAGTGTTGTGTAGAACTATAGTCCTGCATAATGTTACAATTATATATTGGATATGACCTCAGATATGACCCTCGATTTAACCATTATGAATACAATGGATTTGTGTTTTCTATTTAGTTGACTAACACGCATTAAAAAGCTTGTACAGGCTGGAGTGAGTGGCGGCTGAGTGATTGGAATCCACACAAACAGCTGGAATGTCTGGATGGAAGGGGGGCAACAGGTGAGCAGTTAGCACCCAATGGTAACTGCAAGACCACAACTAGAGATTGCAACATCAATGGTATTGGGAGGGCCTGTGGGCCTCAGCAAGATGGAGCAAGAGCTCTGATATTAGCAAGCAGGGGCTGGATTCATAAGCTTCACTGCAACAATACCCTGGTTATCTGAGACTACTGGCCAGGGTCTGGTATAAACTGGTTAATAGGGGACCCCACATTTTATTTATTTATTTATTTATTTATTTATTTATTTATTTATTTATTTATTTATTTATTTATTTATTTATTTATTTATTTTGTCAAACACAACAATATATATAAGTATAAGCATGAAATAACCACACAAATTGAATACAACCAAAGGGAACATTAGGACATGAATGGTAGGCACACTGATGCTCTTATGCACGCCCCTTACAGATCTCTTAGGAATAGGAGAGTAATTTGACCAAGGGGAGCCACTGGTGTGGTAGGGGAGACCTTCGTCTGCTAGAATGCATCTAAGTGTGGAGTTGGATGTATATGTGGATACTTGGGCACTCTTTTATTAGAATGAGAGTTGGAAAGAGGGGATAATTGAATTGGGCTCCATGTTGTTAGCTACTGAGAGCATCTAGTTAAGGGGGTTCAGATGAATGTGGTGGGATTAGTGCAGGGGTGAAATGCTCCCGGATCGGATGGGATCACGTGATCCGGTAGCGATGGCGGCTGCTGGTTCAGAGGACCGGTAGCAAAAATCCTTGGCCCCGCCCCCCTGCCTCTGCTGAGCCGCACCATCTGCAGAGGGTTTTTTTTTTCTTTTACTTTTAAAAGCCGGTTTTGCTTCAGCCGAAACAGGCCTTTAAAAGTAAAAAGCAGAACCTTACTTGTACTCTTACTTGTAGAAAACATGTTTTCTACAAGTAAGAGTAGAGATTCTAAGGCACTTACCTGATTACTGATGAACGCACGGCCACAGCCCGAAAGCAGTTTCAGTTTCAGCCAGACAGAATCAATCGCTCAGCTAATCTATTTCCTCGGTGATCAACTGGCTGGCTGAGGAACTCTGGGATTTGAAGTCCACAATAAAATAAAATAAAATAATAAAATAAAATATTTGTGCAGCTTTCTGAGATTTGGTGTGTTTCTGTAGTGTTTCACTCTAACTACACAAACACACAAAATCTCAGAAAGCTGTATGTAGCATATTGTGTGTGTGTGTGTGTGTGTGTGTGTGTTAGTTGTGTGTGTGTAAAGTGTGAAAGTTGGTTTTTGGTACCTCTTATTGTTTTTTTATACTTTGTTTATTATTTTTATTATTTATTGTTATTGGCCACGTCCACCAAGCCATCTGACCACCAAGCCAGGCCCACCAATTAAGCCACGCCCACAGAACCGGTAGGGAAAATTTTTAGATTTCACCCTTGGATTAGTGGTTTAGAACTCCCAAAGATGCTGAGAGTGGAACCCACGCTGCATATCAGACATTAATACAATTGAGCATGTCCAGAAATATTTCACAAGAACAGTCTTCCACTCCTCTGCTCGCAAAAAAATACCTTATGCCACCGGACTTGAAATTCTGGGCTTAGAAAACTTAGAATTATGCTGCCTTCTGTATGACCTAAGCATAGCTCATAAATTTATCTGTTACAATGTCCTACCTGTCAATGACTACTTCAGCTTCAACCACAACAATACACGAGCACACAATAGATACAAACTTAAAGTGAACCGCTCCAAACTCGATTGCAGAAAATATGACTTCAGCAACAGAGTGATCAATGCCTGGAATGCACTACCTGACTCTGTGGTTTTATCCCCAAACCCCCAAAATTTTAACCTAAGACTGTCTACTGTTGACCTCACCCCATTCCTAAGAGGTCTGTTAGGGGCCTGCATAAGAGCACCAGCATGCCTACCATCCCTGTCCTGATGTTCCCTTTATTTGTATTCATTTTATGTATTGAATTCATGCTTGTACTTATATATATTTTCTAATACATACTTAATAAATAAATAAATAAATAAATAAATAAATAAATAAATAAATAAATAAATAAGACTGAAGTACTATGGGGGCTCCCCACGACCTCTGAGTTGTAGTTAGTGTCAAGGTTCCAGAAATACCTCTTCTGCGTAAAAGAAACTCAGAGGCATTTTTTCTTTTTCTCAGAGTCCTTTACTAGCATGAGGAGACTGGCACACGATGAGTGCAAATCCCAAAACTGAAGTTCCGGATTCGTTTCCCCAGTTATACAAACCCCCATAGTCCCACCCCCCTGATGATCACACGGTCCCACGTTCTTCCAGTTCATTCGAGTAACTTCTTGCCACTCTTCCTGCAGACGTGAACACCATCCGACCTTGACCCTTTGAAGAATGTTACCATACCCCTCAACCCCCCCTCCTCCCCTCAGGATAAAAATGTGGCAGCGTCTGGAAACCTAAAGTTTAATATGGTTTCCAGGCCTGACAGGTGTCCCCTCTTAGAAAAGAAACTATATCCTAGGAAAGAAAAACAAAGAGTCGATAAAGAAAAGTGCCAATGGTCCACAATTCCCTTCTACCCCCCCCTCCCCTCTCCAAGAGGTTTCTTAGGTTTGTCAGGGAAAGTGTCGTGAAATTGTTTAATTAAATTGTCCGCATTCATTTTCCAACTTTTGACCCAAGTAGATTCAGATAATGGGTATCCTTTCCAGTGGACTAAGTATTGTAATTGACCTCTGTAGAGTCTAGAGTCAAGAATTTTCTTGATTTCATAGTGAGTTTCACCTTGGATTATCAAGGGGGGTGGGGGAGCGGTAGGGTGAGGCCTTAGGCGGGATTGTTTAGCAGGTTTTAGTAAGCTGGTATGGAATACCGGGTGTATTTTGGGAATAATGTCAAGGTTCCAGAAATACCTCTTCTGCGTAAAAGAAACTCAGAGGCATTTTTTCTTTTTCTCAGAGTCCTTTACTAGCATGAGGAGACTGGCACACGATGAGTGCAAATCCCAAAACTGAAGTTCCGGATTCGTTTCCCCAGTTATACAAACCCCCATAGTCCCACCCCCCTGATGATCACACGGTCCCACGTTCTTCCAGTTCATTCGAGTAACTTCTTGCCACTCTTCCTGCAGACGTGAACACCATCCGACCTTGACCCTTTGAAGAATGTTACCATACCCCTCAACCCCCCCTCCTCCCCTCAGGATAAAAATGTGGCAGCGTCTGGAAACCTAAAGTTTAATATGGTTTCCAGGCCTGACAGTTAGGATGTCTGCAACACCAGAGCGGATGGAGGAATACCTCAGCAAGGAAGCCAAGTCACCAGAACTGGAGAAGAATACACTGGAAAGTTTGTGGTCGATGATTCTATTGAGACAGAGGGCAAGCTGTTTACGGGGAAGTCATTTCCTGTGTTTAGTACCAATGATGGATTCTAGATCTCTGTACTTAGGCCCATGCCCTGATCAACAAAGCAACAGAGGCTCAAGCTTTCACTTTTTGTTGTTTAATGCCAGGTTAGTTAATAACAAAGCCCCTCTTATTTGTAATCTTATTAGTGACAAGCAGATTTAGAGAGAGTGGGAGAAAGAAGCTACCAATTAAATTAAAGTTTTATTGAAAATGACATCATTTATGTTAATTCCAAAATGACACAAATGACACAAATGGATTTGAAATATGAAAATCTATATTTAGTTGATATTTTGATTTAGAAATAGCCCCTTTACCCAGATGGTCCATTAAACTGAAGTTTCACTGTAAATTATTTTGTTGAGTGATGGAACAAGTATCCTGCCTGGATATTGTCATAACTAGCACAAGGAAAAAGAAAGACAAATTTCCTCTACATTTCATTAGAACGATAACTTGCAGAAAACAATATTCCCTATGACAACAATATTATTTTAATTCTTGCTAAAAATATTTGATTTATGTGACAAAGTAATCAGGGAATACTGTCCAGCATATTCACATTATTCTGTGTGCAATGCAATAGTTCAATCTACTGATCAAATAAGAAAAGGTTAAGATGTATGGGGGATGTCCTTTGAATTAATAAATTTGAATGGATTAATTGATTAATCGATTACTACAGTATGCCTACAAAGATCAGACTCATGCAACCCATGGTATTCCTTGTGACACTCTTACAAGTGACACTCGGACTTTAAAGAAGCAAAATATGAAAAGTATTTGAACTTGGGTGTTAGAGAAGACTCCATAGAATACTGTGGACAGCCAAGAAAATAAACCAATGGATCATCAAACAAATTGACTGAGAGTTCTCATTCGAGGTGTAAATGACCAGGCTCAAATTATCCTACTTCGGACACATTACAAACCAGATGATGACCAGGAGTGACATGGATTGTCATTATGAGTGCCCTATTGGATCAGGTTTAGGATAGATCATCATAGAGAAAATCTATCTATGTGGTTGCTAGGAGTCAAAAAGACTTGATGGAATATATTATTATAGAAGAGACTGACCTGTTTACAAAAATAGTTTCACCCTTGTACAACCTGAGCAACAACTTTCAGATGTGTGTTTCAGAATTCAGCAAATTCCTGAGCTAGCATGGTCATTGCTGAAAACTCAAGAGTTGAAGTCTAAAAGTGGCTCAGGTTGGTTAACAGTTCTCTAAAGACAGAACCACAACTAAGGAATGCACTGATATGTGTTGAACAAAATCAATTTCTTGCTAGTTTTAACTTCTCTGAATGCTGTGACTCAATTTTCTCATCAAGAACTACATACAAAGATGCATATTTTGGGACATTTTGAATGCAGAAATGCAGATATATCAAAATACAGTGATTGCAAAATGTGAAAAACAGCATATAAAACATTGCACAATATATATTTTATTAGGTTTTACAATATATCAATATAACAATATAGAACTGGGACTGAACAAACTGAAAGCAAAAAGGAATATTTGAGAGCAAGAGTAGTTGTCTACTTAGGAAACAATAAGCAAAATGCTTTGTGCACATAAATCAAAACAGTATTGAGCTATTATTCAGAATAGATAAACTACTGCTACTGATTCAGTAGCTTTATTTCCTCAGTGCAAACATTTTGACATAGCATGGTAGAGTTTGCCTTTGGCTATTAAAATGATGTTTTCAAGCAATGCATGAGGAGTAGCAAATAGACACCATCCAGATCCAATACAGTATAGGATATGAAAGAGCTTATTTGTTCATTTGATAATGAAACAAGCGTGATAAATGCAAGTTGGTTTTCAGCCACAAATATAACCTCTTCTGTCCAAGAAAGTTGAGGTGTTAGCTCAAGGGACTAATTGGCATTTGTGCAAAAGACAAATTCATATATATTGCATTGATTTAATCATATATTTTCCAGAAGTGTAATTTGAATTTATTTTGACCTTTCCATCTCTGGCCATGAATATCAGAGTCATCTAGGAAGAATTAGGCCTTATTCACCACATGCGTGCCTATTTTCCAATGATCTGCAGCTAAATATAAACTGTTCCACCTGGGGAAAAATATGCTGCCAGATGATATGAAAGCTAAGAATGCAATGCATGTCGTGCAAATCAGTCTCAGAGTTGCAAATCATCACTTGACTGAACCTGCATGTGAGAATTTACACTAAGACAATGAGGAAAAAATGTTACTCTAATAAGCTGAAGATTAACTAACAGATGTACAGATGTAAACATCTGTTTGGATTGTTTACGGTAGCCAAAAATACCCTGGGAAATCATTTTTACTAAATATTCTTCCATCCATATTTAGCCTCGTGAATTTAATTTATAGAAAGTATAGAAATTTAGGCATGGCATCAATCATTCAGTAGGGTCATATTAGAAATTTCAAAAGGTCCAGTTTGACTAGAAGGGGGGGGAGGTAAAAAAAATTGAAATAGACTAAAGGAGCTATAGCATTATATAAAGGGGGAAATTGGCTATGGAAAAAGCATAGTTCTGCTTTGAAATATATCCATTGGTTCTGCTTAACTGTCCAGACTTCAAAGGGAAAATAAAAACTTCACATGAATTCCCATGGCTGAATTCTGTTCATCGAAATGACAGTAACTGTTTGGCTACTGATGTAGAACTCTCCCTCCTCCACCACAAATGGAACCTTTTTTATTACTCTAATCGAAGTACTACAGGCTCAAATATAATAGTCCTAGGATGATGGGTTTACCAACAGAGACTGAATGTATTGATGTTTCCCTAGTAGCTAGTTGAATTGCAAATTGAGTTGTGAATGCTACAACAATGGTGCCCACCCATGTCTGCCCAACTTGTGGCAGAACATTTCATATAGGCCTTACCAGCCACCTGTGGACATATCGTAGAGAGCCCGCAACCTATTAGATGTCAAGGTCCTCTTCGAACACGATGGACAAACATCAGCTGAATGAAAATCAGTAGAGCTTACTTTTGCAGTTGTTATATAGAAGATAGCAATCTTAGAAGCATTTCCTCAAAGCACATGGTAAAACCTGAAATATATTTGATATTCTTAACTTTCAAGTATCAAATCTGCAGGCTCATGAGTTGGAATATGTTTGTTGGATTTTAGAGAAAAGATTGACATTTCAGTGCTCTGACCATAAGGTGAAAACTTGCAGATGAAAAGACATACCACAAAATGCCAAATAATCCTTATTTGGTCTATCATAATTCTACAAAAGGTCTTGACCTTGACTTTTCTTTATACTGGCACAGGCCTATTAGTGTGCACCGGAGTGCATTTCAAGCATAGTTACGGAATATTATTTCAGAAATGAGCAATGTTGCAATACTGTTTACATATTATTATTCCTTGTTTTAAAGTATAATGGGATTTTATAAAACAAATGTTATTAATGGTAACAGCACACAATTAAATCAGTTAGCTGCTGGTCACATCACACTCAGCTATGATGTGGTTGCTTTGGCCTTGATCAATAGTGGTTTCAATTTTGGTCACTACTAGTTTGCTCGCAGGTGCATGTGTGCTCATGTGGGTTCTCACGTGCTCACGCATGCAATGCTTCTGTGTATGCGCAGAGATGTCTGGGTGGGTGGGTGGAGCCTCCCGCCACTGTCACTATTGGTTCACTCGATCCAGGGTGAACCAGTAGCAACCCACTACTGGCCTTGATTTATAGTCCTGATTTATATGAACAGTTATTGTTGATTCATTTAACCATGATTGAATAAACCATAATTTAGTGTAATGTGTGGATTATGCCAGGGATAGTAAAAACTGTTTCTCATATGCTGAGATGCTCCATTCATACAGCTTCTGCTTGCCTTTGGCTGAGCTGATCAGATATTGTAGACAAGCAGATATTGTAGACAAAATGTCCTAGTTAGTACAGGTGGAATACCAGAATGCTAGATTGAATAAGAGGGAAGAATCAGGATTTTATAAGCACAGAAACAAACTGATGCTTTAGGGTAGTATTAGATGTTTTAGTAACAATAGTAAATTGATCCAATGTTGCTTGCCAAAATAGATCCATGTTTTGAAAATGGTTGGAAATGCAATAATAAGCTCAGATTTTTCTTTCTTTCTTGATGACAGTGTCATAAACCTCAACAATTCTGGAAGTTGAATGAATAAAACAAATCTAAAATATTTATTTTTCTTTCCTTCAATCTGTTTTTATGCCAAGTATTACTAAACCTTTTATGAGGAGAGTTGGATTTATGCATAACAGCTGGCAGGATACTTAACACTTCTGGGAAATCATACATAATATCTTCCTTAGAAGAATGATAGTTTGAGTTTTAAGAATACATATTAATGTCAAAAATAACTTTGCATTTTAAAAAAAACCAAGTGTGATAAAAAATAATTTAATGTGTGGCTTCCAGTGAGGATTTACAATGAATTATATTTCTTTGAAGAAACGGAGAGACCATTGTGGTGAGATTGACACCTGACTGGTGATTTCTAGCTGGCCAAGCCTCTCTAAATAAAAGAGAGATCATGAGATCACTACTTGCATATCAGACATAAGGTCCTTATGAATACACCAGTGGTGGGTTTCAAAAATTTTTACTACTGGTTCTGTGGGTGTGGCAGGGAAAGGATACTGTAAAATCTTTATTCCCTCCCCAATCCAGGGGAAGGTTACTGCAAAATCCCCATTTCCTCCTGATCATCTGGGACTTGGGAGGTGGAGAATAGATAGGGGTGGGTCCAGTCAGAATTTTTATTACTGGTTCTCCAAACTACTCAAAATTTCCACTACCGATTCTCCAGAACTGGTCAGAGCCTGCTGAAACTCACCTCTGGAATACACTGCAGGAACTGAGATTTCTACAATGAGCTCATAAGCTGATTGGCTGGGAATTGAGGGATTTCTACCAACTTCACAGGTGCATGTGAATGAGAAGATTTCATTTATAGATAAGACATGAGCTATGGGATGAATAAATGGTATATTGTATTTTAACACAAAGAGATAAGTTGTTAAAATTGTTTATACTTGTGATGAAAGAAATCTGTTCTTTATATATTCCTTTTTTTGCTATATTCTTATTTTTCTGTTCTATTTTTCTCTTAATGTAATACTTTTTCTTTTTTTCTTCACTTTCTATTTCTTCACTATTGTATTTCTTGTAGTTTGTTTTACTCATATAACTGTAATATTTAATAAAATTACTATAAAAAGTATTTAATTTAACTTGGAAACCATTTTTGTTTATGGACTTGTACCATTTCTTAATATAAGTCTTTAAATAATAAATCTTGTCAGCTTTGATCTAACAACAATATTTAATCCAACACAAAGTTCTATTAGTGGTTTATTCTGGTTGATGATTTTTTTTTTTGCCAATTTTTGCTAAATATTGCTTGCTGAATTGATTCCAATATGTTAATTACAGGTAATGTTAACCTAATATTAACTTGAAATTCTACTTCAATTTTAAATTGTTTATAAATGCCCTTTATTTGTTTTTGTTTTGCCTTTTCTTTTTTTCCTTCTTGGTTGTGCTATTAAATATCTTTTCAATTTCTTTTAATATAAAAAAAAAATATTGTCACTTCACCACTTTATCCCCATGATGTAGCTCCAAACGTGAGCTCTTGCTCATGTTGACTTATATATCTTTCTTGCCTTTTAAAAGGAAATTCTTTGCATTAATGAACAGGAAGATGCCTTTACCACATCTTACTGAATTGCCAGCCAGGTGGTTGAGAAACTCCCCAATTGCCTTATGGAACCTGGCAAAAAAAAAAAAATATTGAGGATTGTGTGGGGTCACTTTGAGGTATATTCTGAGGTAATGATTCTTCTGTGATTGTATCAGTGATCAGAGTTGTGTGGGGGGATGAATCTCTTAAATTTGTACTTTAAGTATATTGAATTAAATCCAAATGGTTCCTTAAAAATAAATGAAAATACAATTAAAATAGCAGATAATCAGGGAAAGTTAGAAATGTAAAATCGATCCTTGGGTAATTTAAATCCACTTCAATGAATTTAGCTGGTATCAGAAAGATATGGGATTTGCGCTAGATAACTCTCTTGGGGAGAGCATTACATAGATGGGATACCAGAATTTAAAAGATCCTTTCTTAAATTAATACTCCTCTAAACTCTAAAAGTGGAGAACTTCCTATATTGTTTCTGGTAAATCTTGCAAGATTTGCTGATAAAACAATAGGAATGAGCTTAGCTATTAATGAATCAATTTTGGCAAAAGTTACTTTCATTAACTTACAAATAATTTGATCTCTGGCAGGAGCTCTTCATGTCTGGCAGTTCATTTTTGCAAACTGCATTTCAAATAGCTTGTACACAAAGCCTCTTGATACTTACTGCAAGTTTATCGGGCAAAAAAACATTTTGTTTAGGTGCCAGCATTGTTTGCAGGTCTACCAATGAAGATAAAACAGTTCACATGAAAGGCAGAGTTAGAAGGTCAGACTTCTTTGAGTTGTATGAAGTCAAATTTAAAATCTGGTTATTACTGGCACTGTAAAATATTGAAATAGTCTGGATTATAATCCTAAATCATTGTATTGAAGGTAAGATTAGCACATGTGTGCCTAAAATGTAGCTTTGCTTTTGAACATGACTAGGCACTTCTGTTCTAAAGAGATTGGTTTTGTTCTATTAAGGTCACAATTGAAAAGGCACTGGGAACATTACAGAAAATAATAAAAAAAACCAATGGTTTATCAAGACAACAAAAGCTTTTTCTCTCTGAAATAATCAGTCCCTAAACCTCAGTAGAATACAATATTGTGCAGAATCAGCTTTTGTCAAGAACAGGCATGCTATTTTAAAATAATGACTATAGACTTTTGCAATTTGTTTTAATGTGGCACTTTTGAAGAGTGGTCTGAGCAGACAAAAGCCTACTATATATGTAAATTTATAAAATGGGAAAGTCTTGTGTATGCTAAAATATGTATATATTACATAGCATCTCTCTCACACACACACTGCATTACACTGCATTGTATTGCATTGCAAACAGACACACATACACAAACACACACATTGCATAGCACAAAAACAGAAAAGTAGCATTATTACCCCAGAGTGATTTGTCATAATATCTATCTATTAGCAGAAATCCATAAGAGACTCTTATACCTGAAACTGCTTAGTGCCAGGGGTGAAATACTGGATTGGACCGGATCTCACGATCTGGTAGCGATCTTGGCTGGTAGTTTGGAGAACTGGTAGCAATCATGATGCTAGGCTCTGCCCACCTGCCCGGCTGTCATTACTTCCTGGTAACGAGGAAGTAATGTGTTTTGTACCCTCTGCACATGCACAGAAAGGTTTTGCGCATGCGCAGAGAGTGTGCACATGCATGTGACATGCGCATGTGCGTGAGCGAAATGAGTGCATGCGTGCAGCACATGCACTTCTGAACCGGTAAGGAAGATAAGTAGATTTCACCCCTGCTTAGTGCTGATTTCTTGATGGAGAAATGTTAGGTGTTCTGAATAAAAATTGAACACCGTACTACACCTGAAAATATCAGAAGTGACATTAGTCTTTATGCAAGGTAACTTTCAAAAAAGATTTACTTTGACAATGCTTGATCTTTAAGATATCGCCTAACAAGTTTTGGTTTTGATTTTCACTTTGTTGTAATAAAAGCTTCAATTGGTCTCCTCATTTTCACGTTAAAGAAGAAAACTTGTGTGCAGCTACAACTAAAACAGTGCCAATAATTCATTATTAATGTATTAATAACCGATCCACCCAAAAAAGCTTTTTAAGTTTGCCTTAAATTTTAGATAGAGTTGCACCTACTTTTTCTTCTGATGAAAGAGAGAAAAAAAGAGGGAGGTTATTATCACAAGGATCCAGAGGTACTAGTGATAGAGAGGATTTCTAAAAGATGAAATGCTCTCACTTATTTATATGTGTGCTATGACACATATGTCCTTTTTGTAGGCTTTAGTTCAGCATTCAATACCATCATTCCAGACATTCTTCTAACTAAGCTAAACCAGCTACAGGTACCTGAACAGACTTGTAAGTGGATCACAAGCTTCCTAACAAACAGGAAGCAGCAGGTGAAGCTAAGCAAGATCACATCAAATACCTGTACAATTAGCACAGGGGCCCCCCAAGGCTGTGTGCTCTCCCCACTTCTCTTCTCTCTGTATACCAGTGACTGCATCTCCAACGATCCATCTGTTAAGCTACTGAAGTTCGCAGATGACACAACAGTGATTGGTCTCATTCGAGACAATGACGAATCCGCATATAGACGAGAGGTTGAACGACTAGCCTTTGGTGCAACGACTAGCCTTTGGTGCAACCAAAACAATCTGGAACTGAACACACTCAAAACCATAGAAATGGTGGTAGACTTTAGGAGAAACCCTTCCATACTTCCACCTCTCACAATACTAGACAACACAGTATCAACAGTAGAAACCTTCAAATTTCTAGGTTCTATCATATCGCAAGATCTAAAATGGACAGCTAACATCAAAAACATCATCAAAAAAGGACAACAAAGAATGTTCTTTCTGCGCCAACTCAGTAAGCTCAAACTGCCCAAGGAGCTGCTGATTCAGTTCTACAGAGGAATTATTGAGTCTGTCATTTGCACCTCTATAACTGTCTGGTTCGGTTCTGCAACCCAACAAGAAAGACACAGACTTCAGAGGATAATTAGAACTGCAGAAAAAATAATTGCTACCAACCTGCCTTCCATTGAGGACCTGTATACTGCACGAATCAAGAAGAGGGCCGTGAAAATATTTGCAGATCCCTCGCATCCTGGACATAAACTGTTTCAACTCCTACCCTCAAAACGACGCTATAGAGCACTGCACACCAGAACAACTAGACACAAGAACAGTTTTTTTCCGAAGGCCATCACTCTGCTAAACAAATAATTCCCTCAACACTGTCAAACTATTTACTGAATCTGCACTACTATTAATCTTCTCATAGTTCCCATCACCAATCTCTTTCCACTTATGACTGTATGACTATAACTTGTTGCTGGCAATCCTTATGATTTATATTGATATATTGACCATCAATTGTGTTGTAAATGTTGTACCTTGATGAACGTATCTTTTCTTTTATGTACACTGAGAGCATATGCACCAAGACAAATTCCTTGGGTGTCCAATCACACTTGGCCAATAAAAAATTCTATTCTATTCTATATGTATGACAGGAGTCGAGCTTGTTTTTGCAATGCTGCTTTCATCATTTTGATGAAAGTCACCAATTCTCCAGGCAGCTCTGATGCTCATTCTGCCTGATTCATGTCGAACAAAGATCAACACCTGACCCTTTTCAGAGGGTGGGAACCACTGTGTGATATTATATAATGTCTCAGCTGAGAGTAGCACCAGGATGACCTTGACTCCACAAAAGCATAAGCAGAGTTGAACTTATCAGTATTTGGACATAAGACCTCTATGCATACCAGAGCTGTACATTAGACCAGCGGTCTCCCACCTTTGCAGCTTGATGGTTCAGTGGTTGGTGGGGGGAAGGGAGAGGAGAACCGGTTTGTGCAAGCTGCAAGCCAGCATGCTTGCACACATGCATGCAGCTCAATTTGCACAAGTTGAATTGTGCGCTCCAGCCTGGCTGCTACTCATGTAAATTGAGCTGTGCACTTTCGTGTGCACACCACCCCACTGTTCACACAGCCTGGTTCCAAATAGGCCACAGCCCAGGGGTTGGGGATCTTGCAGTAGACTAAGTAGTCAAAAAACTTATTTGAAAGAAAACAATGTGATGGTAGTATCCAGGATGATGTCTACTAATTTTGCTGATCCCTTGATGTATAACCTAAAGGACATTCTTTATCTACTTTGGCAGAAGAGAGATATCAATTAATTTATGACTAATCTTAGGCCTCTCACTCAGTCCCCAACCTGCCTGCAGTGGTGAAATCCAGATTTTTTTAAACTACTGGTTCTGTGGGTGTGGCTTGGTGGGCATAGTGTGGCTTGGTGGGCATGGCTGGGGAAGGATACTGCAAAATCTCCATTCCCACCCCACTCCTGGGAAAAGGATATTGCAAAATCTCCATTCCCACCCTACTCTGGGGCCAGCCAGAGGTGGTATTTGCTAGTTCTCTTAACTACTAAAAATTTCTGCTACCTGTTCTCTTAACTGTTCAAAATTTCTACTACCAGTTCTCCAAAACCTGTCAGAACCTGCTAGATTTTACCCCTGCCTGCCTGCCTCCCTCCAACAAAGAACAACAGATACTACTTCTCAGCCAACATTACCGAAGTACTTAGTAATTGGAGTGCTCTCAGCAAAGGGTTTATGACACCACAGCCACTCGCCATGGCCAACTTGCCAGTGCCAATTTGCTGTGGGACAACTCGCCATGGCCAACTCGCCACAGGACAACTCACTGCAGGACAAGAGTGTACGGTTCCACTGCTAAAGTGCTTTATTGTGCCCTGATTTTAGTCACTGCTGTATTTCTTCCTTACTTAATTTGAAATTATGTCAGTTTAAGAAGCATTTTCTCAGTTAAGTTATGCAGTGAGAATGGAACATTTAAAATAAAATAAAATAAAATCCCTAAACAAGCTCAGAGACATCTCAACAATATTTAAATATTCTTTTGTTGTGACTGAAAGAAAATAATCAACACAGCAGAAAAGTTCTTTTTTTAAAAAAAAACCGGATTTTCTCCTAAAAGCTATTGATATGTCATGATGCTTCAGCTATTATCCCTGAACTGCAAGCACATTATTAGCATCCAATTACAGAATAAAAAGAAGTGATTTCGAAGTGTCTGTTTATAAGCAAATAAAATGACAAATGTATAATGTAAAATAGGATTGTTTCTCGCTGGTTGAAATCAGATTAATTAGCTTTTTTTTATTCCATTATATGAAGTTGCAGAGTTAATTCTGTCTTTATATTTCAGAATGAATATTCAAATACAATGACTTCCCAGAAGTAAGCTTCAACATCTGACATCTTCAACAGATTTTATGTCAGGTAAATATTTATAAATTTTCCTTTATATATTTGTAAATTGTGTTTATGTTCAGAAATGACAAGTTAATAGTGATATACTGTTGAACAAAGAAAAGAAGAAAAATGCAGATCAAGGAGAAAAAAAAATTATAAGCTGTGTAAGTATACATGATTTTTTTTTTTGATGAAGTCGTTTATAACATGTTCTTTGTAGCAAAGATAGAATTTAAGAAAGTGTGGTTGAGCCTGGACTTGGATTTTTTCCCTCCCTCTTCATCCATGTCTCTCTTAAGTATGAAAAAGCTAATTTCCCTGGAGAAACTAGTAAGTTGTATAGTTGCATAAGTAACTTACAGTAAGTTAACCTCTCTTGTAGTTTCAGGGGGCAATTTTAATAACCATTAAAGTGAACAGAAGGGATAATAGCGAGATAATGAGACAAAATTGAGAACTTTTAAAAAGGAAACTAATCAAAGTTCTCCTAAAATAGCTAGTAGAGTAAGTACTCTGAAACTCTGAGTCATTTACTAACCAATTAAGAGGGTAATTGGTGCTTTTCAAAACCTGGCAAATTTAAGTTTAAGATGAACACCATCCCACCTGTGCAAAAAGTTTTTATCAAGTATGTACCCACCAACCATAGGTTTTGTACTTCCACAGCTAAGAAGGTACAGGCATTTGAAGTCAGGTCTCAGAAGAAACATCTAAAACTATGCACTATATTGGAATAAAGCTATATTTTATTAGCATTATCATTTTGTTCTATCAAACTAGATTGATCATATTAATTTGTTCATATTTACATATTTATAAAAACAATCAATAATTTAATTTTCTAAGAGTCCCAGGCAATAATTCCAAATCCTATGTTTTTCCTATTGTATTCTTACTTTCTACAGAATATGATTTCCAGGTCAACGTAAGTTGATGGATTATTAACTTCTCCCTGTCAGTCAGGAAATGGAGCAAGAATTAAAGGTTCCTCTTCATTCTCATTATGTCTATGGAGATTCTCAATTATCCTGGTTGTTCCAAAGGTGCTTTTGAAAAAGGCAACTGGACTTTCTTGGGTTTTTTTCCCCTTGAGAACATTTCACTTCTCATCCAAGAAGCTTCTCATTACCAAATACTTCATTCTCATTACCAATTTCACCCGTCTGGAGCCCCAACCTTGATTAATTAAGGAAAATCCAGGTACCATCAAAAGCTCTTCTTCTCTGATGTCATTTCTACAATTATTCTTTCTTTTCTGCCACTGCCAATTATATTTCATTGCTCAGGTGAGAGAGAGAGGCAGGGATGGATGGATGGAGAGAGAGACAGAGGGAGGGAGAAAGAGAGAGAGCCATGCATGCATACATATACATACATACATATATGCATACAGAATATAAATGGCAAAAATCCAATTTCTGCCACCAAGTTATTGCCTGTAATTATATTCTCTATATACAGGTAGTCCTCAACTTACAGCAGTTCATTTAATGACTGTTCAAAGTTATAACAATACTGGAGAGGAGTGGCCAGCATAGCGACGGAACGGCCACTCACCCCGAAAGCTCTGGGGTGAGCGCCAAAATCCCCCCAAAATGGGGTTCCATTGCAGACCATAGCTGCCTCATAGAGGGCAGCAAAGAATGGGGGAGCTGCCGGAGCAAACAGGGAGGTTGCAAACTCCCTGCAGCTCTGGTCTTTTTCCCCTGACCCATTGGGAAGGAACAGCAGCCGCCATCAGCTGCTACAAAGTCGGAGACAGCCAAAAAGAATGGGCAGAAGCACTTTTGTAGAACAGAAGATTGAAGTCAGGTGAGTTATTTTTAGCTCACGAAGAAATACTGTTTTTGAAAGAGGCACAAGCTTTGAAGAACTGTGGATTCAGCAGCTAAACTGAATGGAAATTGAAAACAGAAGGAAATAAACAAAGGATACCCTAAATTCTGAAAGGAGGGCTTGGAAACGGAAGTCTAGAGCCCTAATTAAAGGAAAGTAAATTATTTTTCTTTTAAATTAAAGGAAAGTAAATTATTTTTATTTTTTTTCAATTAAGTAAACTGTATTGGAAGTTTTTGATTGACTATTTAAAATATATATAAAAAGAAGGAAAGGAGAAAAAAACGAATAAGAGGAAGGAGTTAAAGGGAATATTAAATTGACTTTGATGGAGCATCTCAAATCCCTCTAACCTCTGTATTCTGGGACTGAAACTATTAAAATGTGAGAAGATTTTGGGAAAAAGAAATAAGCAGAGATAAAGGCAAGGAGTGGTCTAATATTACAGAGATAAAATGGAGATTGTGCTAACTGAGAAATGTAAATGAAAAAAGGATTTTTAAAGCTGGAGGAAGAAAGGGAAGAGAAATTATTTCTGTGAGTTTAAGATCGAACTAACAAAGATTGATATATTTGTGTAAAGGAAAGACTGTGGATAAGAAAACTGATTTTTATGACTTAAAATCCTCAAGAACAAAATAAACTAAATTGCAACTTATACGTGATGGAAACAAAATGGCCACTTCGATATTTGTAAACTGTAATTTTAACTAAAGAGTGACATCCAGAGGCAGAGGTAGAAATGTAATGAATCGAATAGCTTATTTGTGACTGTTCCCAAGAAGATGGAGATTCTGGTGTGATCATACAATGGTTTTAAGAAAGGATTTTGGAGGGCTGACCTCAACATAGAGGTGGAGGAAGGAATGCAAGAATCAAATAGCTTTTCTGTAACTATTCCCAAGAAGATGGATATGTTGATGTGATCAAAGATAGCTTCAAGAAAGGACCATGGAGGGCTGACTTCAGATTTAAATATATTAAAGAATTAAACAGAAAAGATAATTATAGAATAATTATTAATGATTTCTTGGGGAGGGGAGGAAAGAATTCTAGAAAAAAGAGGGAAAGAGGGAAATGAGTGCTAAGGAATTTATGCTGTGAAATCCTTTTTGTCTTTGTTTTCTTTTTCTTTTTTCTTTTAAGAAATATGTAATGAAATTTGAAATGATTTGTGATAAAACTTCCTGGAGAATAGTTGAATATAATGAGGGTAATTATTTGGAGAAATAAGATACCTACCTTTTTAAATTTTTATGTTTCTTATCGAGCATTGATTATATGGCTGATTAGCATATCTTACTTATAGGCAGAGCAAGATTATAAGAGGGAATAGTCTTTGTGATTTCAGGACTATTCCTAAGTAAAATGGAAATGTCAATGCGATTGCAGGGCAGCCTTAAGGAAGGGTTTTTAGATGGTTTGACCTCTGATCTAAAAGTAATGAAGAAAATGTTCAGTCCTGTTAAACTTAAGAAGCTAATTGAGAATTATTAATGATGTATGGTTATATTTGGAATAAAGCTAGGTAGGGTAAAAAGGATTTAAAATATGGGGACCAGACTAGATTTAAATAAACTTCAGAGTGGGGGGATGAATTAGAATTTTTCTTTTACTAAATATGTGCAGATAATAGATAAATACTAAGAGGGAAAAGGAAATACATTGATACAATACAATGGGGGGTGAAATTTGAAATGTGTTCATGGATGTACCTGAGTGATATCTTGTTCAAAATGATCTTTTTTATGTTTTTTTTGTTAAAAAATAAAAAAAAATTAAAAAAAATACTGAATACTTACGACTCCTGCAGACTCCCCATGGTCATGTGATCAAAATCCAGCTGCTTGGCCACTGACTCATACTTATGACAGTTGCAATGTCCCAAGCTCATGTGATCACCTTTTGCAACCTTTTGACAAATAAAATCAATAGGGATTTTATTATAAGATTCCCTTACCAACCATGTTATTAACTTGTCAACTCCATCTCTCCATGGCTTAGGACCGGGCTATTTACGAGACCGCCTTCTGCCACCAATAGCCTCCCAACGACCTGTGCGCTCCCACAGAGCGGGCCTGCTCCGGGTGCCATCAGCCAAACAGTGCCGGTGGTGACCCACAGGGGGAGAGCCTTCTCTGTGGCAGCACCGACCTTATGGAATGAGTTACCTCCAGGGTTACGCCAACTTCCTGACCTCCGTACCTTCAAGCAGGAACTGAAGACCCTGCTATTCAATTGGGCGGGACTATCCTAAATATTATTTTAATTTAATAAATGCAAATAAAAATAAAAATAAAAAATAAATATAAAATAATTTAATATTTTAGTTTAACTTAATTTTAATTGAATTTTAAATTGTATTAATCTATTTATAATTTTATATTTTAGGGTTTTATATCGGTCTTTTGACCGTTTTAGTTTTAAATTGGCCGGTTAAATATTTCATTTTAAATGTATTGTAAATTTGGGATTTGTATTGTGTACCTATGTGTTTTAATAAGGCTGTACATTGCCCTGAGTCCTTCGGGAGAAGGGCGGTCTAGAAATCTAATTAATAAATAAATAATAAAAATAAATAAATAAACTGCAGTGATTCATTTAACAGCTGTGGCAAGAAAGGTCATAAAATGGGGGAAGACTTACTTAACAAATGTATCACTTTACACATAAATTTTGTGCTCAATTGTTGTCATAAGTCAAGGACTATCTGTATAATGCCTTGCTCAAGTTTTCACAGAGGTATAATAAACACTAAAATCTGAAATTTCTTTCCTTTTTGTGCCTTTTGATGCTTGCACTTGCTTACGCTACTTATTCGTTGGGATGTGTGTTCTGGAAACAGAACATTTGTCTTGGCACAGGATAACATTCTGAAAAAAAAGACTATCCTGGAAAAAACACCACATCTAGTTATCTTACATCAAACTGAGGTTTTCTATCCCTTCCCTCCTCCAAAAATTGGTCAGTGACCTGGAAAAATTTGAAGCAGGTTCTCAGAATGGAGGATGGTCATTTTAGGAAGCTTTCCTTATAACCTCATTAATTATTTGCTTTTCTTGAAATTCTTTAGATATTTCCCCAAAGAAACTTCAACTCTAATATCATTCTTTCATTTCAGTTAGGAGGATTTATACAGAAAATTTGTAGAGAGGAACAATTGGTTTTGTTGGATATTTTTTTTTTTTTGAGAAAATAAACTTTTTGGAGAAAGATGGCATTGTATTATTGTAATTGGTCTGATATCTCTCTGAAATCAAAGAATAAAAGCCAGCTTCAAACACTGAAAAGAATCAGCATTGGGAAATGTATAATCTTTGTCATGTAAAGCCATGAAACACACCCCACCATTTCCCAGAGAAGGGGGGAAATCATTTTTGTTTGTTGTATATATCAGATACAGAACTCTGGGACAATAGAACAAGATGTTGCTATGGCTAAACTGGAAAAATAAATTGAGTTATTTATTTCCACAATCGTTCCGATTAGCGTCTGGAAAAAAAGCCTAGAGGACGGGATGAGATCCAGGGAAAAAGAATCAGAAGACTTATCTTTGGGATTCAGATTGTCTCTAAGGAATAGGTAAATGCTTTTGGCAGAGTAATATTACATTATATATAAATTATAATGCATTTTCTCTGTGGGGTGCTTGAGTAGAATATTCTTCATATTTTTGCATAATTTCAGTGACTGCATATTCAATTTTCTATGCTTATATCAGTTTTTGTGCATGAGATCCTTCATGTCTATCAACTCTCTTGAGAACAGTCTTTTCCCCCTCTGAGGTATTATTTGAGCTATGAAAAACTAAGAGCCTTAGGGAACTATCAGTGTTTTAGGGTTTTTTTTTGTTTTATGGTAACCAATTTGCTTCCTGCTGTATTTTGATATTAGTAAGCTTTCTCATTTCTGCTCCTTCATCTCTAGCTCCTTCAATTCTACAAATTATAAATTTTGCAGTTAGAAAGTTATTATATAAAACATTTACAAAGAGTCTCTCTCTATGATTTCTTTTCTTTATATCTTGTGAGATTGGTCTTTTCTGGTGAGTTGGCGAGAGGAGGAGGGGAAAAGCTAATATCTCTAGTCATATAATAGTCACATAATAGTGTTTGCCTCTGAGCTATAAAACTGGGAAGTACACCAGTTTAGACCATTGCTGACCAGTGCTAAAACACAACTAAAAGATAGATTTTTTAAAAAACCCTACTTTCAAACTGTTGAAACATCTGTGCACTGAGAGGTCACATCTATAGCTCAACAATTCTGCAAATAAAATATCTGAATTACAAAGGTAAATTGTATAAGACCCCTTCATGGATTACTGCCTTGTCATGGCGAAGGGGCTTGCGTAGCTGAATGAAGCTATGAGTATGCCGTGCAGGGACACCCAAGATGGACAGGTCATAGCAGAGAGTTGTGACAAAATGTGATCCACTGGAAAAGGAAATGGCAACCCACTCCAGTATCTTTGCCATGAAACCCCATGGACAGTACAAAAAGGAAAAAAGATATGACACCGGAAGATGAGCCCCTCAGGTCGGAAGGTGTCCAATATGCTACTGGGGAAGAGCGGAGGGCTAGTACTAGCAGCGCCAGAAAAAATGAAGCGACTGGGCCAAAGCCAAAAGGACGCTCATCTGTGGATGTATCTGGTGGTGAAAGGAAAGTCCGATGCTGTAAAGATTTTTTCTCCATAGGAACCTGGAATGTAAGATCCATGAATCAAGGTAAGCTGGACATGGTCAAAGAAGAGATGACAAGACTGAACATTGACATTTTAGGAATCAGAGAACTAAAATGGACAGGAATAGATGAACTTAATTCAGATGACCATCAGGTATACTACTGCGGGCAAGAATCCCTCAGAAGAAATGGAGTAGCCTTCATAATCAATAAAAGAGTAGGAAAAGCAATACTGGGATACAATCCCCAAAATGACCAAATGATCTCAGTTTGAATCCAAGGCAAACCATTCAATATCACAGTAGTCCAAGTCTATGCCCCAACCATTGGTGGTGAACAGGATGAAATTGACTGTTTCTATGAAACCCTACAGCACCTTATAGAATTAACACCAAAAAATGATGTTCTTATCATCATGGGGGATTGGAATGCTAAAGTAGGAAGCCAAAAGATAACCAGAATAACAGACAAAATAAAGCAAGGCACAGACTGATAGAATTCTGTCAAGATAATATGATGGTCATAGCAAACACTCTTTTCCAACAACCCAAGAGATGACTCTACACATGGACATCACCAGACGGTCAACACAGAAATCAGTTTGACTATGTGCTCTGCAGTCAAAGATGGAGAAGCTCTATATAGTCTGTAAAAAACAAGACCAGGAGTTGACTGTGGCTCAGATTATGAGTTTCTCCTTGCAAAATTTAGGCTTAAATTGAAGAAAGTAGGGAAAAGCCCCAGGCCACTCAGGTATGAACTAAATCATATCCCTGATGAATATACATAGAGGTGACAAATAGATTTAAAGAATTAGATCTGATAGACAGAGTGCCTGAAGAACTATGGACGGAAGTTCGCAACATTGTACAAGAGGTAGCAACTAAAACCGTCCCAAGGAAAAAGAAAGACAAGAAAGCAAAATGGCTGTCAGAGGAAGCTTTGCAAATAGCTGAGGAAAGAAGGGAAGTGAAAGGCAAGGGAGAAAGAGACACCCAGTTGAATGCAGAATTCCAGAGAATAGCTAGAAGAGATAAGAATATATTCTTAAATGAATAGGGCAAAGAAATAGAAGAAGACAATAGAATAGGGAGGACCAGAGATCTCTTCAAGAAAATTGGAGATATGAAGGGAACGTTTCATGCAAAGATGGGCATGATAAAGGACCAAAGTGGCAGGGACCTAACAGAGGCAGAAGAGATTAAGAAGAGATGGCAAAATTACACAGAAGAACTATACAAGAATGAGCTTGAAATCCCTGATAACCACGATGGGATGGTCACTGACCTTGAGCCAGACATCCCAGAATGTGAAGTCAAATGGGCCTTAGGAAATCGGAGCGACAACAAAGCTAGTGGAGGAGATAGTATTCCAGCTGAGCTATTCAAAATTTTAAAAGACGATGCAGTAAAAGTGCTATGCTCAATTTGCCAGCAAATTTAAACTCAGCAGTGGCCACAGGATTAGAAAAGGTCAGTTTACATTCCAATTCCAAAGAAAGGCAATGCCAAAGAATGTTCAAACTATCACACCATTGCACTGGTTTCACATGCTAATAATATCCTACAAGCTAGGCTCCAGCAGTATGTGGATCGTGAATCAGAAGTACAGGCAGGATTTCAAAGAGGCAGAGGAACTAGAGCTCAAATTGCCAACATAGATATCATGGAGAAAGCTAGGGAGTTCCAGAAAAACATCGACTTCTGCTTCATTGACTATGCCTAAAGCCTTTGAATGTGTGGATCACAACAAATTGTGGCAAGTTCTTAAAAAGATGGGCGTACTAGACATCTTATTTGTCTCTTGAGAAATCTGTATGCAGATCAAGAAGCAACAGTGAGAACTGGACACTGAACCACTGATTGATTCAAAATTGGGAAAGGAGTCCAGCAACGCTGTATACTATCGCTCTGCCTATTTAACTTATTGCAGAGCACATCATGAGAAAAGCGGGGCTGGATGAATCAAAAGTTGGAATTAAGATTGCCGGAAGAAATATCAACAACCTCAGATATGCAGATGATACCACTCTAATGGCAGAAAGCAAAGAGGAACTAAAAAGCCTTTTGATGCGGATGAAGGAGGAGAATGCAAAAGTTGGCTTGAAATTCAACTAAGAAAACTAAAATCATGGCATCCATCCCTCTCAATCCTGGCAGATAGATGGGGATGAAATGGAGGTAGTGAGAGATTTTATTTTCCTAGGCTCCAATATTACTGCAGATGGAGACTGCAGCCAAGGAATTAAAAGACTCTTGCTCCTGAGGAGGAAAACTATGGCAAATCTAGACAGTGTACTAAAAAGCAGAGACATCACCCTGCCAACAAAAGTGTGCTATGGTTTTCCCAGTTGCAATGTATGGCTGTGAAAGTTGGACTATAAGAAAGGCTGAGTGCCAAAGAATTGAGGCCTTTGAACTCTGGTGCTGGAGAAGACTCCTGCGAGTCCCTTGGTTCAAACCGGTCAGTCCTAGAGGAGATCAGCCCTGACTGCTCTTTAGAAGGCCAGATCCTGAAGATGAAACTGAAATACTTTGGCCACCTAATGAGAAGGAAGGACTCACTGGAGAAGAACTTAATGCTGGGAAAGATTGAGAGCAAAAGAAGAAGGGGATGACAGAAAATGAGGTGGCTAGATGGAGTCACTGAAGCAATAGACGTAAGCTTAAAGGGACTCCAGAGGATGGTAGAGGATAGGAAGGCCTGGAAGAACGTTGTCCATGGGGTCGCGATGGGTTGGACACAACTTCACTACTAACAACAACAATTATATAAGAAAGTTGACAACTAGCAGAACTGATTTCTATATTTTTGGAAGGATTTCTGGAAGATTAAATCAATCATTTTCAAAATGGAGGCTGAAGCCATGTTATAGGCAGGTATGTAGTGCAGCTAAATTATGTCTAGAAAGTTTTGCTATTAATGGAGCTTTCATAAGTAATTATGTACTACTGAAGTAATCCAGTCTGACTTCACAAGAAGACCCATTGTGTCAGCCATTCAAGGTAGGCAAGGCAAAGAAACAGGAGCAACAGAAGTTTGAAAAATTGTCATTATTGTTGTAGGGTATAATAATAGAATCTTCAAAACCTGTCAGTTTCTCTAAAGGCAGGCAGGCAGGCAGGCAGGGAAGAAGGAAGGAAGGAAGGAAGGAAGGAAGGAAGGAAGGAAGGAAGGAAGGAAGGAAGGAAGGGAGGGAGGGAGGGAGGAAGGAAAATACCTTATTCTACCAGACTCAAAATTTTGGGCTTAGACAACTTAGAACTTCACCATCTTCAGTCTGACCTAAGCATACCTGACCTACATAAAATCATTTGCTACAATGTCCTACCTGCCAATGAATACTTCGGCTTCAACCAAAACAATACAAGAGCACACAATAGATTCAAACTTAAAGTGAACCACTCCAATCTTGATTGTAGAAAATAGGACTTCAGTAACAGAGTTATCAATGCCTGGAATGCACTACCTGACTCTGTGGTTTCTTCCCCAAATCCCCAAAACGTTAACCTTAGACTGTCTACTGTTGACCTCACCCCATTCCTAAAAGGTCTGTAAGGGGTGTGCATAAGTGCACTAGTGTGCCTACCCTCCCTGTCCTAATGTTTTCTTTTATTCATATCCTTTACATGTATTTATAATTATGTTTACACTTGTATCTGTCATAAAATACATGCTTGATGAAAGAAAGAAAGAAAGAAAGAAAGAAAGAAAGAAAGAAAGAAAGAAAGAAAGAAAGAAAGAAAGAAAGAATAAAGAAAGAAAGGGAGGGAGGGAAGGAAGGAAGGAAAATACCTTATTCTACCAGACTCAAAATTTTGGGCTTAGACAACTTAGAACTTCACCATCTTCAGTCTGACCTAAGCATACCTGACCTACATAAAATCATTTGCTACAATGTCCTACCTGCCAATGAATACTTCGGCTTCAACCAAAACAATACAAGAGCACACAATAGATTCAAACTTAAAGTGAACCACTCCAATCTTGATTGTAGAAAATAGGACTTCAGTAACAGAGTTATCAATGCCTGGAATGCACTACCTGACTCTGTGGTTTCTTCCCCAAATCCCCAAAACGTTAACCTTAGACTGTCTACTGTTGACCTCACCCCATTCCTAAAAGGTCTGTAAGGGGTGTGCATAAGTGCACTAGTGTGCCTACCCTCCCTGTCCTAATGTTTTCTTTTATTCATATCCTTTACATGTATTTATAATTATGTTTACACTTGTATCTGTCATAAAATACATGCTTGATGAAAGAAAGAAAGAAAGAAAGAAAGAAAGAAAGAAAGAAAGAAAGAAAGAATAAAGAAAGAAAGGGAGGGAGGGAAGGAAGGAAGGAAGGAAATCGACAAAGAGGTATTTCCTTATATATATTTTTCCTCAAGCTATCTTCATTCCTAGGATGGAGTCACCTTTTCTAAACCTTCTCCTCCCTTGACAGTTTGTTCCTCCCTTCTGCATTCCCAGGACCAAGTTTACTGCCCATCACAAAGTGTGAGATTTGGAAACAGCATTGCATCCTGTAATAATTTAGCTGAGAAAATGAAAATAGTTGCATACCAACCTGGGAATAATTCTACTTAACCCAATTAAGCTTATTTCTGACTATACAAATTTAGAACTGTTAGTAACAAACTGGCTATCTTAAAATGGATTTAGGCTTCTATTTATCTCATTCTCTTGGTGATTTTACTTTTCTCATCTAAAAAAGAGGCTAGTTTTCCTCAGATCCTAGAGGCATTGAGCAGCTCAGGAGCTAATAATCTTGAGAGATACTTTGATGTTCAGGAAGTAAAGAAGCTACCACAAGAATATTATGACTCTCATTTGCAAATAAATTAGGCAGAATATCTCCCCAATAAAGAGTAATGGAAACTTCAAAAATGGAAGTATGTGCAGGTCATTTTTCTAACATAACATAGGACAGGTTGTGAATGAAAAATAAAATTCTAAATGATTGGGAAAGGATTTACTTTTTTAGCATGTGATAATTCATCTTCCCAGAAGATTTCAACTCAGCAATTCTGCCAGAGACCAAAATGGAAACTAAATCTTAGGTAGAAAAACAGCTGGCAAAGAAACCTAAAATCATTTTGGAATAATCCCCACAGTGCCTCCTCCCTTACCAAAAAAAGTATATTGAACAGCTTATTGCTTGCAAAACGATGAAAAAAAAATCATCTTCAGTAGGGGATTTCATTATAAGGCATAAAATAAGTACAGATCTGGGAGGATCATGTTTTCATAAACTGAACTAAAGTGTACAAAAATGAATATGGGAAACATGGCTAATCGTGGGTCAGTAATGTGATCCAACTGAAAACAAAAGAAATGGAGTTCTGTGCTACATCAACAGAAATATAATGTCAAGCTCAAGATCTGTAATTTTTCCTCCCTACTCTGTGTTAGTCAGATCAGACCAAATATTGCATCCAGCTGTGAGCATTGCATTTTAGGAAGGACATTGATAAATTGGTGCGTATCCTCAGGAAAGCAACCAAGATGACAAGATTCTTGAAAGGAAAAATTAGAAATGGTTAGAGGCATTGGTTATGTTTAACTTGGAGAAGAAAAGACTTTGGGGAGACATAACTGCTTTCAAGTATCTGATGGGCTGTCATGTAGAAGATGGACTATAATAATTCAGAAGGAAACAGAATGAAAACAATGGGGTTACATTACAAGGAAGTAGATTTTGCTTTGACAGCAGGAAACAATATTCTTGATGAGCTGTTCAAAAGTGGGAAAATATATAATGACAGATAGTGGATTTTCCAATTTAGGATGGCTGTCTATATGGAATACTGTAGCAATGTAGCCCTGGGAATAAAGTTAGCTAAGGTAATCTCTCATGTCCCTTTCAACTCTTACATTGTTTGATTCTCTGATTTTATTTCATTTAGCATGCAATAATGCTGGAAAGATCCTGCTTAGATGAATATAGTCATCACAAGACATTTTTTTAAAAAAAACAATCACAAGAAATTTTTAAAAACAGAACCACTGTGAAAAAAAATAGTTTATGAAATCTGAGCTGTGTAACCAGAGGGCAACTATTGCAATATTGATTTGAAATATGTTCCTCATAATTATTATTTCCTGCAGTAAGCTTCAGTTTGCTCTGTAGCAGTGTAATTGAAGCTGAGACTAGGCATATGACAAAAGAATGTGAAAACAGAAGTCAGATGATTATTTGTCACTTCTAAAAAGGCGTATTTCCCTATGAGGAATACTGTACATAGATATTTACTGCTGACATATTAAGAGTTAGGTGGTGCGAAGACTAATACATTAAAGGATAATAGTCAGTAAGAGATGTGTGTGTCATAGGAACTAACAAAATCCTATAACTGTAATTGAATAATCCACTGACACTCTCAGTGTGTCAGCATTAGTTAGAAATCTCTAAGACCTTCTGGCAAATATGGAAATCATCCATGAACTAGGGATGCATACATTTTAGCGACAAGATAATAAGCTCCTAAATACATGCCCTGTTTCTACCTTCTGCCTTTCCCAAATAAACTGTATAAATAAGAAATACTAGGAAATCTTAATGGATCAATTTATACTGAAGGACCTGTCAATGGGAGCTGTTACATATGTAAATAGCGAGTGAAGCCAGGGATGTAGGCTTCACTCAGGTCCAGCTTTGTGTTACATATGTAAATAGTGAGTGAAGCCAGGGATGTAGGCTTTAGCTGGACATTTGCATGCCCACTGATGACTGGTGGATTCAAACGGGGCCCGCCATTGATTGGTAGATTCAAACAGAGGGAAAAGTAAAGCGTTGTCAGTGTCTGAATCGTTGGGACCGCTCCCTTTAAAAGGGAGCACTGCCAGTTAAGCCTTTGCAGAAGTCACACTTAAATAAAGAGCTGAAATTACTGTCTGTCATCCTGCCTCTTCATTGTCTCCCACGATCTAACAGGAGCTCTCATTTATCATAAGGTGTGAGATAGTCAAGTACTGAGATAAGAAATCTGCAGCTATGGTACTGCCTTTCCAGACCCAATGAAAGCTGCTAGAGTAGGCACCAATGTTTTGAATTTACTTTGTTTAATATAAGAAGGATTCCCATTTTTACTGCTTCTTTCTGTTATGAGTCGAGTGTTATTTTCCCAAGAGGTTCTTCTCTTTAAAGCACCTCTTTGAGGGAGGTTGATGGTTCAGAAATGTGAAAAATAAAATAAATGTCATGAGCTTGGTAGGCATAATCAGCATTTAGCTGTCCAAAGTCCCATTCAGTAATCAATATTCTCAATTCTTGACAATTTCAAGGGAACAGTTCAGTTAGGTGACCTTTAGCTCACATCCAACAAAACTGCAAGAAAAGAAAAATGAATGATTTTTTCCCCAACAGTGTGTGAAAAAAAATCTAAATGTCTAGTTGCTTCCAAAAAAAATAAATAAGGGGAGTTTGGTCATTGCTTCTATTTCCTTGAAGATACATCATCATCACAGCTGGTACAAGCAGATTGCACAGGCTGATTATAAATAACAGCATGACAAAGTATTAAAAAATGGTGCATTGGAATATCTGCGAGAAATACAACTTTCCTGCAAGCAAGAACTGGTGGGATCACAAAATAGATAGAAGCTAAGTGCTCTGGGACTTTAGAATTCAAATATATAAATATATACCACACAATACCTCTCACTTAACAATTGTCAATAAGAAAAACAAACAACTCTGTACAGTGGGCATTGTAATACCTGGAGACAACAGAATAGGACTGAAAGAACTGGACAAAAATCACAAAATATAAAGTCTTGCAAAAAGAAGTAGAATAACTGTGGGAGGAGAAAGCAAAGATAGCACCAATAAGTGACAGGCACCTTTGGTGAAATTCCAAAAAAACTGGAGCTCCACTTGAATACCACCAGCATTGACAAAATGAGCATCAGTCAATTGCAAAAGGCAGCTTTACTTGGAACTGCTTACATACTGCAACAATAACTTTAATATTATGCAACAGCAACATCTCCTTGTCCTAGGTCTTTTGGAAGGACTTAATAGGTGAATAAAAATGCCAGATCAGTCTAAACATCTGGCTGGCTGTGCAACCAATGATAATAGAGTCACAATTGTAATAATGTAATAACAAAATATAAAATCTGTTTGAGCCCTCTTGATATTTCTGGTTCCATGTGCTGTAATGTCAATCCCCAAATTAATTTTCTTTTCTTGAGTAATATGTTGTGAAAATAAAGTAGAAGAACAGTAAGAAGACTGCAACCAAGACAATGGTCAGATAAATGAAATATGAATCCAAAGAAGGAATGCCTTTTCTAAAGGATATCAGATTTGACCCTCTGTAGAACATAACATAACATAACAACAGAGTTGGAAGGGACCTTGGAGGCCTTCTAGTCCAGCCCCCTGCCTAGGCAGGAACCCTACACCATCTCAGTCAGATGGTTATCCAACATTTTCTTAAAAATTTCCAGTGTTGGAGCATTCACAACTTCTGCAGGCAAGTCGTTCCACTTATTAATTGTTCTAAATGTCAGGAAATTTCTCCTTAGTTCTAAGCTGCTTCTTTCTTTGTTCAGTTTCCATCCATTGCTTCTTGTTCTACCCTCAGGTGCTTTGGAGAACAGCCCGACTCCCTCTTCTTTGTGGCAACCCCTGAGATATTGGAACACAGCTATCATGTCTCCCCTAGTCCTTCTTTTTATTAAACTAGACATACCCAGTTCCTGCAACCGTTCTTCATATGTTTTAGCCTCCAGTCCTCTAATCATCTTTGTTGCTCTTCTCTGCACTCTTTCTAGAGTCTCAACATCTTTTTTACATCGTGGAGACCAAAACTGGATGCAATATTCCAAGTGTGGCCTTACCAAGGCATTATAAAGTGGCACTAACACTTCACGTGATCTTGATTTTATCCCTCTGTTTATGCAGCCCAGAACTGTGTTGGCTTTTTTAGCAGCTGCTGCACACTGCTGGCTCATATCTAAATGGTTATCCACTAGGACTCCAAGATCCCTCTCACAGGTACTACTATTGAGCAAGGTACCACATATACGGTACCGGTGCATTTTGGTTTTTTTGCCTAAATGTAGAATCTTACTTTTTTCACTGTTGAATTTCATTTTGTTAGATAGCGCCCAATGTTCAAGTCTGTCAAGATCTTTCTGTAACTTGAGCCTATCTTCTGGAGTGTTGGCTATTCCTGCCAGCTTGGTGTCATCTGCAAATTTGATGAGTTCCCCATCTATCCCCTCGTCCAAGTCATTGATGAAGATGTTGAAGAGTACTGGGCCTAAAACAGAGCCTTGGGGTACTCCACTGCATACTTCCCTCCATGTGGATGTAGTTCCGTTGAGGACTACACGTTGAGTGCGGTTGGTCAGCCAGTTACGAATCCATCTGGTGGTGGTGCTGTCTAACCCACATTTTTCTACTTTATCTAGTAGTAGGTTATGGTCTACTTTATCAAATGCTTTACTGAAGTCCAAGTAAATTATATCGACAGCATTCCTCTGGTCTACTAATTTTGTCATTTTGTCAAAGAATGCGATAAGATTAGTCTGGCATGATCTGTTTTTGACAAACCCATGTTGGCTTTTGGTTATTACTTTGTTTGCTTCTAGGTGTTGGGTGATTCGTTGCTTGATTATCTTTTCCAGAATCTTCCCCGGTATTGAGGTCAGGCTGATAGGTCTGTAGTTTCCTGGATCTGTTCTTTTCCTTTTTGAAGATGGGAACTACATCAACTCTTTTCCAGTCCTCTGGCAGCTCCCCTGTGCTTCAGGATCTTTGAAAGATATAGTTCAGTGGTTCTGAGATCACGTCTGCCAGTTCCTTCAGAACCTTGGGGTGTAATCCATCCGGTCCTGGTGATTTGAACTCGTCTAGGGTAGACAGGTGTTCACTTACCATTTTCTTCCCTATTTTAACTTGTGTTTCTAATCTGTTTTTTGTAGTGCTGTTTTTGATAGGTTGGATTGTTTTTTCCTTTTGTGTAAAGACAGATGCAAAATATGAGTTAAGTAGATCTGCTTTCTCCCTGTTGCTTGTCATCTTCTTGCCACTTTCTCCCAGCAATGGGCCAATTGTTTCCTTGACTTTTTTCTTGTTTTTAACATGTTGGAAGAAGCTTTTTTTGTTATTTTTTACTTTTGTCGCTAGCCTTTGTTCGTTGTGAGCCTTAGCTTTCCTCACTTCATCTTTACAGGCTCAGGCTATTTGCTGATATTCTGCCTTAGTTATTTGCCCCTCCTTCCACTTTTTATACTTGTCCTTTTTGTCTTTCAATTTCTCAGATAGTTCTTTACGCATCCATGCTGGTTTCTTTTGAGATCTATTAGTTTTCTTCTTCATTGGTATTGTGCTAGACTGCGCTTTTATAATCTCACTTTTTAAAATTTCCCAAGCTTCTTGAGTTGTTTTCCCCCTGAGGATTCTCATCCATTGAATCCTTCTCAAGCTCTCTCTAAGTTTATTAAAATTAGCTCTCTTAAAGTCCAAGACTCTAGTTTGACTTTGTTCTACTACTTGTATTTGCTTAATGTCGAATTCCAATATTGCGTGGTCACTTGCCTCCAAGGTTCCTGTAGCTTCAACACCTTCTATCATTTCATCTCTGTTAGTGAGAATTAAGTCCAATATGGCTGATCCCCTTGTCGCCTTCTCTATTTTTTGGGAAACAAAGTTGTCTGCTAGGTTTGTTAGGAACCTGTTGGATCTTCCACTTGGTGCAGAGTTTGTTTCCCAGTTGATGTCAGGGTAGTTAAAATCCCCCATTACTACTGTGATGTGCTTCCTACATACCTTAGTTAGCTGACTAGCAAAAAGTTCATCTACTTCCTCTGTTTGGTTGGGTGGCCTATAGTATAGACCTATGGCAATATCGTTTTTCACCCCTTTTATATTGACCCAAATACATTCAAGATGATTTTCATCATTGTTGTGCTCTATTTCTGTAGAGATGTAGTTATTTCTTATATATAGTGCAACTCCACCTCCTCTTTTATTTGGTCTATTTCTTTTAAATAATTTATATCCCTCTAGCTGTATGTTCCATTTGTCAGTTCCATTTGTCAGTTTCATCCCACCAAGTTTTCGTAATGGCAACAATATCATATCATATCATATCATCATATCATTTCATATCAATATCATATCATAAAGACAGAAACAAGAGAAGAACATTCAGACTTGCAAGTTTCTATTATTATAACTTTATAATAAACAGTATTAGCATTCATAACTTTGGTTTCCTGGTCTGGCCCAAAGCTGCTTTTTCAGGAGGCAACTGGACTTTCTTATTGTTTTCTTTCACTATCCTGTCAGAGCTGAAGAAACTTCTTGGCTGAGAAGCGAAACGTCTTCAAAGAAAAAACAAGAAAGTCCAGTTGCCTCCTGAAAAAGCACCTTTGAGACAATCATGACCTGAATTAGGGGTTCCAACCTTGGCAACTTTAAGACTTGTGGACTTCAACTCCCAGAATACCTCAGCCAGCAAAGCTGGTGGAGGAATTCTGGGACTTGAAGTCCAGAAGTCTTAAAATTGCCAAGGTTGGAGACCCCTGACCTGGATGATTGAGAATTTCTACAGACTTTCCTGGTCTGGATTACCATGAAGAACTGACATTTTGTACATTATGTTAATTACATTATGTTAATATTTCAATTCTTCCCATTAATTTGGCTGTTGTCTGCATCTTCCTGTTTTTTATCTTATTATGATCATCTCAAATTTCCACCTAATTCCTCATTCATATATTAAAAGAGTGGTTGCCAAATATGGTCTTTTGCCACGGCATAATTTGTAAATTTGCATTTGTATATGTGAATTTAAAGAGATATTAAAATTGCCTCAAATTCTCAACACATATGCTCGCTTCCTGTTCCCATTATTTACTGGGATAGAGAAGTTATTTTTGAATCACTTATCTTATTTTAGAACATCTATTTATCTAAGTTCAATAACAAATGAATGGTATGTTTGACATTTCAAGAAGCAACAATTTTAACTGATTTTCTGCTAAATACTTGCAAGTTAGGACTGCAAGTTTGCAGATGACACAACAATGATCAGTCTCATTTGAAACAATAATGAATCCACATACAGATGAGAGGTTGAACAACCTTGTAGCCTTGTGGTGCAACCAGAACAATCTGGAACTGAACACACTCAAAACCGTAGAAATGGTGGTAGACTTTAGGAGAAACTCTCCCATACTTCCACCTCTTACAATACTAGACAATACAGTATCAACAGTAGAGACCTTCAAATTTCTAGGTTCTACTATATCTCACGACCTAAAATGGACACCCAACATCAAAAACATCATCAAAAAAGCACAAAAAGGAATGTTCTTTCTGTGCCAAGTCAGAAAGCTCAAACTGCCCAAGGAGCTGCTGATCTGCACCTCTATAACAGCCTGGTTTAGTGCTGCAACCCAGCAAAACAGACACAGACTTCAGAGGATAATTAGAACTGCAGAAAAAATGAGAAGGCGTGACCAACATAGCTGTGGGATGGCAATTCCCTGGGGCTCCAGAAGAACATCGATATCCCAGCCATTTTGGGGGTCCTTTATGGACCATAGCTGTCTTGGACAGACAGTGAAGAAGGGAGGCACAGATCAGCGCGAACAGGGAAGCGGCAAATTCCCTGGAGCGCCGACATTAGCCTCCAACTCTGCAGCATGGGAAGACAGCCATTAGAGCTGTCACAAGCTGGGTTGGCCACACAAAGAGATCGGAGCAGGAGAGGCGATTGAACGGAGTATTCTTACCGGAAAAGTGATTTGCCAACTCATAGGTAAGAAGAAAATTTATTAAAGCTTAAAAGAAGTCTTCAATTTGAAATCAGCGGCTAAATTGGCATGTGGAAGTACAAATAGAAGAAAAATAAAAGTAAAATGGAACTTTGTAATTAAAGCTCTAAAAAGGACTTTCCATCTGAATTTAAATTTGGCTTTGAAAGAGATCAAACACTAAAAGGGGCAGAAAATTGAAGGAAAACATTGGCTGCTAACAAAAGAATTAAAACAGGAAATAATAAATTTTGTGAATTAACAAGTGACATTTTGTTGCTGAAGCATTTGTGAATTGGAAAGAGACATCTGCTGGAGGAAAGAAAGTATCACATCATTCAGATCAACGTGGGAAAATCAGGAGGAGGCATTGTTTTAACAGCTGTCGTGAGATTGTAAAAGAAAAAGGGGGAGTGGAACTGATAAAGATTTAAATTGAAATAGTTTAAAAATATATTGGAATTGGACTTTTCCAGAAACAAAGAAGGAAAGAAGAAAAGAGATATATGGACTTGAATTTGGATTAAGTTAAAGCAATAAATTTGAATTTAGTATTAAGAGATGGGATCTGGGAGAGACTGAAAGAAAATGGTTAGAAGTAGGAGAAAAATGAATAAAAGAAAAGAAATTAAAGTAGTGATAGATTTGCTTCCTTTTTTTGTGTTTGACAATGCATGGAATGAGAAAAAATTAAAGTTGATGATTAAGAAACAAATTTTAAATATATAAAAGAATGGGAAATCCAGCAGAGGAAATTTGGAATGGCATGGTTTATAAATGAAGATGATTGAAATTAAGATGTAAAAGGGAATAAAATTGAAATGATGCACATTGATGGAAGAAAATAAGTATTGAATTTTGAATAGAAATGTTAAGAAAATAAGAGGTGGAAAGTTGTACTAATTGACTGTATGATATAAATGGAATAAGATGAAGACAAATGTTAAGGTTTAAAATATAGGAGAGGAGGTTTGAAAAATATGTGTAATAAATGAGAGAATTGGGGCTGTCTGGACACCAGAGATATTGAAAATAAATACAGCAATGGAGAGAGACAAGAAGAAGGAGAGAGATGGAAGGGAGAAAGAGGGAGAGAAAAAGAAGAAAGGGAAGAGGAGAGGAGAGGAGGTAAGGTAAAGGAAATAAGAGTTGGAGAGAAGGTTAGATAGGGAGGAAGTAGGGTGGAGGAGGAGAAAGGAAAGGGAAGTAGAGAGGAGTAGGAGAGGAGAGGAGAGGAGAGGAGAGGAGAGGAGAGGAGAAGAAAGTAGATACAAAGAAAGGAGAGAGGGAAAGGAGTGAAAGGAGAAGAAAAGATTGCTGTGAAAAGGAAATGGAGGAAAGACAACCCCAAAAATATTTGAAGGATAAAAATTGAAATAGTTAAAAAAAAAGGAATGAAAGGGAATGAATATGAATAAAAATGGAGAAATTAGAAAATGAGGGCAAAAAAAGAGGTGGTTTAATAAAATGAGCAAGGAAATGTTAGGAAAGTAATAGAAAAATATGACAAAATAATATTTTGGCAAAAATTGTAACTAAGAAAAATATATTTGAATATTTTGAATTGTATAAGATAAGATATGGTCAATACTCTGCTCATGAATTGTGTATGTGTGGAGGGGGGAAATTAAAAAATCAATAAAAACTTGTACAAAAAAAAAAAGAACTGCAGAAAAAACAATTACTACCAACCTGCCTTCCATTGAGGACCTATATACTGCATGAGTCAAAAAGAGGGCTGTGAAAATATTTACAGACCCCTCACATCCTAGACATAAACTGTTTCAACTGACGCTACAGAGCACTGCACACCAGAACAACTAGACACAAGAACAGTTTCTTCCCGAATGCCATCACTCTACTAAACAAATAATTCCCTCAACACTGTCAAACTATTTACTAAATCTGCACTACTATTAATCTTCTCATCGTTCCCACCACCCATCTCCTTCCACTTATGACTGTATGACTGTAACCTTGTTGCTGGTATCCTTAAGATTTATATTGACTTTTTCTCTATGACTATCATTAAATGTTGTACTTTATGATTCTTGACGAATGTATCTTTTCTTTTATGTACACCGAGAGTGTATGCAGCAAGACAAATTCCTTGTGTGTCCAATCACACTTGGCCAATAAAGAACACAATTCTATTTGATTCTATTCTATTGGCTTGATGTGCGTATTTGCATGTAGCTGTATATGTATTTTTGTATTCAGTACATATTTTGCATATCATCCTCAGTGACTGATATGAAACCACATACAGTGGTAACTGAAGCAGGCTATCAGATGAATTAATCAAAGTTTAATCATTTTTCAATTTACTCATAGGGAGATGGTGAGAGCCTAAAGAGAATCTCTGTCAGTTCTGTCACTTACTATGAAAAATAGTAATAAAAAAGTCAATTAGTTCAATCATCTGATGCTTGTGGTCGCATTTCAACAAAAGAGATTCCTGCAATATTCATATTTCTGGATCTCAGTAGAATACAGACTTGCATGTATTAATATCCTGCTCTCACCCCTGCTTTTAACCCTACAAGATATCTTTTTTTAAAAGATTAGTACAGAAATGGCAAGCAATAAATAGAAATCTATAAAAAGCACTTACTAAGGTCTAACATAGGGATGCACAACTATTGTGTGAAGTCTATACACAGGTCCCAGAACATCTAAAAGTAGACCGCTAACTTTTTTCAACATAGCAATGCATACAATTGTATCATTTTCCTCTTGATTTAAAGCTTCCAATTAGAAAAGGTCACTTCCCCTACAGAAAATAGGTCCTTGTTGTATTGTTGGCAACAATATAGAAATATTGTGGAATAGTCCCCAGAAGTTTGGCAATAGTCTACTCCAGGGGTGAAATCCAGCAGGTTCTGACAGGTTCTGGAGAACCAGTAGCAGAAATTTTGAGCAGTTCGAAAAACCGGTAGCGGAAATTTTGAGTAATTCAGAGAACTGGCAAATACCACCCCTGGCTGGCCCCAGAGTGGGGTGGGAATGGAGATTTTGCGGTATCCTTCCTCTGTCACACCCACCAAGCCATGCCCACAGAACCAGTAGTAAAAAAAAAATTGGATTTCACCACTGGTCTACTCTCTTAGCATTTTGTAAAGCTTTGAAGACCTGGCTTTTTCCCCAAGCACCAATTCCCCCCACCCCAAGATTGGATAATTGCATATTAGAAGATTGACTTGGTGTCCGGGCTTTGTTGTTTTTAATGTTTCATTCTGTTCATTTTTATAAATTTAATACTATTCTTGGCTAGCTCAGCCACAGTTATGTCAGACAACATGAGATGAAACAAGCCAACTTGGTTTTCTCTCCAATAGTGACTTCATTTACAAACTGGGTCCCAGTACTAGTCGAGGTTTCTCTGTGCAAAGTCAACACTGAGAGCTTCTGCCTCTCAGCCCTTTTTTAAACATCCCGTGCTGCTCATGCCCCACCCCATGGCTGAACTACTCCGTTGATTGGACGCCTGGTCACTCTCTCCCTCCTCGTCTGACAGCCTCAGCTGCCACGTCATCTGCTAAATCCCAGAACTAAAGCAGCTCTTCAAACCGCCCAGCTCTCATCTCCCTCTATCCTGGTTGCCAGTGTGCTGATTCCCTTCCCATGCTTCCCAAACGCAGATCCCTGCACCCATTGAACAAATCCTTGATATATCATCCCTTTGGATCTTTGATTAGGGGCTGCTCCCATGAACTGGATCCCTGAGCTGGAGCTGGGCTCTACCAGGAGCTCACCAGCAATACATAAACAGAATGTTAATCATTTTCAGTGGGCCCCTGTTTATGTGGATATTGTTTGTGGAACCTCCATAACAGTCAATATTATGTTCCTCCACGCAGGACGAGTCTTCGTAGAGATACCCCTTCCACCTGACAAGATATTTTAGTCTTCCCTTTGTCACCTTTGAATCAAGAATCTCGGCTATTTCATACCAGTCCCCGATTACTGGTCCAGGTGGTGTCGTAGGTCCTCAATAAGTCATCCCTTTGTCATCCCATTCTGACCAGAGTTGGCTAAAAGATGTGCAGCTATACAAGCATTTTAAATAAACAAACAAGTAATGCCTTCCCTAGGATAAAAAACTTCCCTATCTAGTTCTAGACATTTGGGTAGTCTCTCATCCATGCTCTCACCAGCATTAACTTACTGAGCTTTTTCAAGAAAGCCAAAATTGCTACCTGGTGTAGCATAATCCCGGCATTCTTTACCATTCTTTGCTTATGATGTGAAATTTTAGCCTTGCAGTCCTTTTGGTTCATCACCCTTGTGTAACTCGCTTTACTAACATATTTTACTCCTGTTGATAACAGCTTTGCAAGGGATCAGGGAGAGAGAGCCCTACAAACTGCTTTTCAAACTTCTGTGGGTTTAAGATTTCATGATTTAAATTTATGGCCTTGCACATAAAGCAGTGCTGTACTCTCAAATTATGAAACTCTCTTCGAGAATGTTAACTTGAAGCGATGGACAAAGAGATTGAAAGAAAATCTGCAACTTTGTCACTATATATGCCGACAACAGCAAGAATCTTATATGCACAAAAATGGAAAAAACATATTAATTGCCACAATGGAAGAATGAATGGTAAGGACGATGGATTTGGCAGAGATTACAAAGCTGTTTTAATTAGAGAATTTATCTTGGAGTTTTTTCCCTACTTGGAAACCACTTCTGGATTTTTTGCTTGAAACAACAACAACAATAACAACAACTGGAAAACTTGGACCAGAAAACACATAAACTTTTGAATATGTACCATGCTTTACATCCACCAAGTGACATCGACACATTGTTCCTGCCAAGAAAAATAGGGGGCAGAGGGCTATTGCAAGTCCATCAAACTATAGAAGAAGAAAAACAAAGTTTGAATGATTATGTGAACCAAAGTACAGAAAAATTGCTACAGGCTGTGAAAACGGAGAACATTATATAAACAACAGAAACAAGGGCAGAGTATAAGGAAAAACAGCTGGATGACAGATTAAATAGATGAAAAACCAAGCTTTGCATGAACAGCACTTGAAAAATATTGAAGGAAAATATGATGACAATTTTACATGGGCATGGCTTAAGATGGGAATCATCAAGAAAGAAACTGAAGGTTTAATACTGGCTGCTCAAGAACAAGCACTACAAGCTAATGCCATGAAAGCAAAGATACAAAAATCCACTGACATTCCAAACTGCCAACTTTGCAACGACAAAGTCAAAACTGTTCCACATTTAATATGTGAATGTAGCAAAATTACACAAACTGATTACAAAGCTAGACATGGCTGAGTTGCTAAATTAATCCACTGGTCATTATGTAAAAAATATGACTTACCTGTATCCAAAAAGTCATGGGAACATAAAGTGGAAAGAGTTATATAAAATGAGAAGATGAAGATCTTGTGGGACTTTCGAATACAGCCGGATCGCCATTTGGAACACAACACGCCAGATATCACAGTTGTTGAAAACTGAAACATACAATATATTGACATCACGGTACCAGGAGATGCCAGAGTTGAAGAAAAAGAACTGGAAAAAATTACGAAATATTACAACCTGGCCATTGACACTATGCGATTATGGATGAAACATGTAACAGTGATACCCATTGTCATCGGGGCACTTGGTACCATGTCCAAGAATTTTATAAGATACATCAACAAATTGCAGCTTCCTGCAATAACACCAGCAGAACTGCAAAAACCTGTGCTGCTTGGGACATCGTACATCTTAAGAAGGTACTAGGTTGATATCTAGGATGCTGGCAGCAACCTGTATTTGCCATTAGCACCAGTCAATGGTATTTATGAAGCATTTTTGAATGTTTAGTTGACTGAGTTTCATGTTTAATGATTAAAGTATATAATAGTAGTAGTAGTAGTAGTAGTAGTAGTAGTAGTAGTAGTAGTAGTAATGGTTTGATTTTAGGTTTTGATGATTAGGATGATTTTGTTGTTATAGAAACGGCTTGAAATGTTGTGAAATGCAAAGCAAAAGGTTTGAAGTTGTAATTCTCTACTGCATAGAAAAATGTCAGAAGTGATTACTATTTTTCTTTCTCTCTCTTTGCACCCATTTTTTTTCTCCAAGTTTTCTAATTCTTGTTTCCTTTTATATTTTTATCTTATAATAAAATGGTTTTTTTTAAAGGGGGTTGACTTGAAGTGAATGGCTAGATAATTTGTCGGCAAGCTTCTCTTTCTATAGGGAAATTTTCTATGTGTGATCTATATCCTGTCATTAACACATACAGGCAGAAAGGTTATAGTCTCTCATCTCTCTTTATCCAAGTATGAAAATTATAATTAACTGGAAAAACTAGTTACAAATGAAGGAGTTGAATGCCCTATTATATATTCATTATAAAACACACACAGAGAAACACACAAACATAAATGATTCGTATGCTGTAGCCCCTTGTTGTTTCTGCCATACAACTACTCTATTTATATTTTTCCTCTTTTTAAAAGTTTTAAACTTTTAAATTTGTAATAATATGCTTGGCCATCACCCTCCAGGGCAAATTCCACTTTCAAATAGTTCTTATTTCCTCTTTAATTGGCTCTTCTGTGACATTTAAATAACTGAGTTGACACTGATGACATATAAAATTATTACAGTTTTTAACAGCATCCTTTTTTTTCTTTTAAAAAGAACTTGTTGAATCAAGATCATCTTAGTGACTATATGTAATTTTCTCACTAACAGTATGAAATGATTAGCTATTGCCTTTGTCCGATGGATTTTTTTTGTTCAGCTTTCCTGTCTCTCTACATACTTTGAATTTCCTGGTTGGTTTCCAATCCAAGTACTAAGCAGGTTCAATTCTGGTCAGTTATTTTCAGATAGTAAATTAATATTTTTTATTCTCTATCCTTAATGGTTTTCAGAGTGAGATTTACATAATAATCCATCTTTGTTTGTAAACAAGACAGTCTATGTTAGATACACTTTTTATGCCTCCATTCTTCATATTTCAATATTTCTGGCAGAAACAAAATCTTGAATCTAGCTATATTGGCTAAGGAAGATCTAAGGAAGAGAAAATATTTGTTAAAAATATAAAATTTTGTTATAAATAAGTAAAAAGCAGAAGAGTAATCCATTCCATTTTGCTAATTCATATTATTTTTTGCTGAAATTTCAGAGAAAGGTTTTTTTAAAAAATTGTTTGAAATCCATTTTTGAAATTATTGGCAACTTGCCCATAATAGGCTGCAGCAATCCAACATATTCAAATATCCATTAGGCATGTAGAATTAATTGTTAGGTTTATTTGATTTTGGAAACTGTTCCCATAATATACATCAGCTCTAATCATATTCTGCATACTATTATGAATATTGATCTAACACCATCTAACGACAGTAATCTTTTCCATTTTACGTTACAATTTTTAAAGACAATGAGATAAAATAATTAAAGCTGATTTCACTGGTTCTTGAGAGTCTGGAATGTGACAGTGCTATGCTGCCATGGTGGTCAGAGGCCATTATGTTAAGTCCCTCAGAGATTCTATAAAATAACACCATTAAGTTCATTTATATTCTAGAGAGAGAGTATTGGAGAAATAATGAGTAGCTTCAAGCTTTGCCATCCCCATCTGCATTAAATAATGCTAAGAACTAAGACTTGCTCTTAATATCTATAGTTATTAAGAGATGAAAACCTGTTCAGTTTATTTGCTCTAAATCATTTGCTTTAAAATGGTCTCCATATCTATGTGCACATGGCAAAACATGTGAGAAAGTCCCATGGGTGTCTATATAAATAAAATTGAAATTGGAAAAAAGAACATATCATTTGCATTTTCTTTTGTTTTGTGGATTTTTTAAGAAACATGACTAAAATATAGAGACAATGAAGGGATAAAATGGTGAAGAAGGAAAATCATTTTTCCTCCTTCCTTAATATTAGAGTACAACCATGAATTAAATCTATGGTGTTACAAGATGCAAAGGAAAGAAGGGGATTGGGTTTCCTCGATTTGAAACAATATTTCATGGTTATTTTGCAACTTATTGTTTGGCTTGGATGAAAAAGTGGGTTTAAGTAAGAAAAAGAAGACTCTTGGCATTAGAAGGATGTGATCTGAAATTTGGGTGACATAGATATTTATAATTCAACAAAGTCAAGTTAATGTGGACTTTAAAATCATTACAAATATCAACAAATAATCGTCATCAATCAAAATCATTAGATGTACCATATTGAGAATATGAAAAAAAGATACAAACCTAGGTTGTGCCTGAAACACCTTTCTGGCTCTTCACACATAAAATCATTTTATAGATATAAAATAATATGCAAACAAAAACAGTTAATATATCATGAAATACTAGAATTCTGCCAAGGGGAATCTATATACTACCAAAACTTCCATTGTTATGACCTTTAACTGGGTGAAAATCTGCATCATAGGTATACCAATAATGAGAGTTTCAATAATATATAGATTTCATCCTTTACAATTATGATCTAGTAGCTATATAACAAAAAAACCCAGAATTTCATTCAAGTGAATTCCTTGTCCTTTTTTTTTTTACTGCAGTTCTCCAAACCAAGAATTCTCAGGACTGGGATAATGGGTTGAGAAACAGAATTAAAAAGAATGTTTAGAAGGAACCACTTGTACAAAAAAAGAGAGCAATTTTTATAGAGAATGCTGTGATTCTAATAAGGATCCCAGCATTATTTGTATGAACGCTACACTGGATAGTCATTCTGCAGCATCATGTCTGTCAATTGACATTTTTTTCATTATTAAGACATAGTTGACTCCAGAAGGTCCATAAAAGCAGTAATTTAGAAATCTGCCATTCCTATCCCTGAATAGAGAATGTGGTGACTACATTATCCCTCTTTAGGTGAAAGTGAAATGCTCACAAATGGAAATGCCACAGGAGCGATCAGCTCCTAGTTCTATTCACTATTTGAGATAAAGCCACAGATTCATCTGAAACGGGATAAAAATTGCTAAACCAATTCCTGACATTAGTTTAGGCAAATAAAGAATTGTAGATCAGTTGCAGTAATCTCAGATCTCAACGTCCTTGAGGCAATGCAGCAAGTGAGAGTAATTTCATGTTCATGGTCTCTCATGCAGATACAAGTTATTAGCCAAAGTAATTGCCATCTTCAGGAATTGTTTAATACCATAGAGTCTTGATGAAAGTATACAGCGTGATATGCTTGTATGTTAATTACATCGATTAAATCATACATTCAAAGGAACATAAACTTGTCTGGTACAATAGAAACTGGCACTTTTACCCTAAGCGTTTTCTTGATTCTTCTGTTTGACATAATATTAATTGAATATATATATATATAAAATACTATTCTTTCCTTTTTTTAAAATGTAGCATTGTAAGGATGCAGAGACTGTACTATATCATAGTCCCATGAGGGCATAATGTGGAGAGTAAATAATATGCACATGGTAAAAAAACAACAACAGAAAAGGAAGCAAGCAAATCCAGTTATGACCCCAGAGGGAGACAGATAAGAGAATTGTGAATGTTGTCTTTCCTCTGGTACCCACTGAAAGGAATCAGTGGGTACAAAGAAAACTCACTGTTTATTGTACATCATGTTATCAGTATGGAGGGGTGTGTGTGTGTGGGGTGTAGAACAGTGATGGAGTCCCATTAGTAGTAAGGAATTTAGAAGTACTTGAGCAGACCAGAGTAAGGTCATCCTATAGTGTTATTAAATCTACATTCCAGCTGTAAAGGGCAGTTTATGATTTGCATTGCTTTATCACTCCCATGCAGCATGGTGGCCTAGTGTGTAGACATCACCTCTCACTTGGAAGGTTAAGAATTCCATCCTACTTAGAGGCAGATGTTTCTCTCTCAGGGTACAAAGAAAAAAAACACTGCTATGAACTCCACATACGTGTCAGGGAGGGCTTCAGCCAGTAAATGCTCAGCTCCATCCAGTCACCCTGACTCTACCCCAGATTAAGGGATTATACAGAGTCATAAAGAGAAAAAAGAAAAGAAAAAGAAAAAAATGCTTTATGGTTCCTATATATCATTTCTGGGGAGTTATAATTATAACTTTGCTTTAACTGGGGGTCTTTGGGATTCTTTTGGCCAGGAACCCACTATGGGTGTGCATGTCGGTAAAGGATGCTGTGATGCATCTTTTATGCCTGCTTAAATAAGGAGACCCAAATGTGTTGGTTCCTTATTTAAATGAGCATTTCTCCCACAACAGCCTGGCTTAGTCAGCAATATTGTAAGGTTAAGATTTGGGACAGTTTGCCCTGTTTGGTTTGCTATTGTCATTTTTGTAGGCACACAGTTTCTGCCCTTTTCTTCTCTAATCTCTGGGCTAACTAGCAAGATCAGTGCTGATGGAGTTGTCATTCAACACCCAAAAGAACCCCAGTTCTGTACACTGGGTATAGTAGAGCTATATCAGTGGATAATAGTCCTAGTAAGACCATGTTTCCAGATTAATCTATTTAAGTAAACACAATTCTACCTTTGTGATTCTGTCCTTCCTCAGAACTCTGAGGTTAACTGCATAGAAACTTCCTTTGATACAAAGGGGAGATTGAAATTTACTATTCATTATTGTTGTTGTTGCTTCTCCCTCCACATATATATTCAGTGATAAAGATTTTATTAAGATGCCCTAAACTCCTGTGTAGGCCAGTGAAACAATTTACTTGGAGTTTACCGTATTTTTCAGAGTATAAGATGCACCTTTTTCCCCAAAAAAAGAGGGTGAAAATCTGGGTGCGTCTTATACTCCGAATGTAGCCCCGCCCAGCTTCTCAAACAGAGGTTTCAGAGGCTGAAAAAAGCATCAGAAATGAAGCTTCAGAAAAGAAGCCCCCAAACAGAGCTTCAAAAGAGAAGCCCCCAAACAGAGCTTCAGAGGCTTTTTTTCTGAAGCTCTGTTTCAGAGGCTTTCAGAAGCAGAAATAAAAGTTTTTTTCTGAAACAGAGTTTCAGAAGTTTCAGAGGCAGAAAAAAAAAGCAAAAAAAAAAAAAAAAAAGCAGGGCACAGAGCTCACAATCAAGGAACCTGTTGCCAAAATTCACCTCTGGGAACAGCTGATTGGGGGTATTCTGGGAGGCCAATCCACCTGCCAATCAGCGTTTTTCTTATTTTCCTCCCCAAAAACTAAGGTGTGTTTTATACTCCAGTGCATCTTATATTCCGAAAAATACGGTAAATTAAATTTCAATTTGGGTTCCACTTGTCATATTTTCTCAAAGTAACTCTAGATGGCATATTATTTTCCTATAAACAGCGAGAAAACAGTTTATTAATTTAAGCCAGTTACTGCTCTCTGTGCTCGTTCCTATTTGATGCAGTTCTCATTTCCTTTTTATAATCTTTTCTCTTCCCCATGAACTCCACTCTGCTGTAAAAGGCCTGTCTAGATGTTAACATGGCAGGTGCTGAAATTCTGCAAGAGTGTAACATTTAACTTCTGTGTGATAATAGGCAAAGGTGACATCACAGCAGAGTAATTGAAACCAGGCTGCTACTACAAGAAGAGGTGAGATAACAGAGCACAGGTCTTTAATGTTGTTTACTTTACCCAATGATTATTACTTTGCTGTACAGATGTACATCTTCCAGTCTTCATCCCAGAGTACAAAATGCCAAATAATCTCCTCCAATTTTGGAAACTGGGCCAAAGTTTATTAAACATGGCCCAGTTGCCATGATAGAATAGAATAGAATAGATTTTTTTTTATTGGCCAAGTGTGATTGGACACACAAGGAATTTGTCTTGGTGCATATGCTCTCAGTGTACATAAAAGAAAAGATTCGTTCATCAAGAATTCTAAGGTACAACACTTAATGATAGTCATAGGGTACAAATCAGGAAACAATATCAATATAAATCATAAGGATACAAGTCATACAGTCATAAGTGGAAGGAGATGGGTGGTGGGAATGATGAGAAGATTAATAGTAGTGCAGATTTAGTAAATAGTTTGACAGTGTTGAGGAAATTATTTGTTTAGCAGAGTGATGGCATTCAGGGAAAAACTGTTCTTGTGTCTAGTTGTTCTGGTGTGCAGCGCTCTATAGCATCGTTTTGAGGGTAGGGGTTGAAACAGTTTATGTTTTAAATCATAAAGTCAACTTAGTCAACAAACGAGTCCCAGCTACGAAATTGACACCGGACCCAGGATAACACACGACACCACCACCAATCATCTTCACCAGATTCGCAACAAAATACCTTATGCCACCAGACTTAAAATTCTGGGCTTAGAAAACTTAAACTACGCCACCTTCCGTATGACCTAAGCATAGCTCATGAAATTATCTGCTACAATGTCCTACCTGTCAATGACTACTTAAGCTTCAACCACAACAATACACAAGCACACAATAGATAGAAACTTAAAGTGAATCGCTCCAAACTTGATTGCAGAAAATATGACTTCAGCAACAGAGTGGTCAATTCCCTGGAATGCACTGCCTGACTCTGTGGTTTCATCCCCAAACCCCAAAAACTTTAACCTAAGACTGTCTACTATTGACCTCACCCCTTTCCTAAGAGGTCTGTAAAGGGCGTGCATAAGAGCACCAGCGTGCCTATCGTCCCTTTCCTAATGTTCCCTCTATTTGTATCTATTTTATGTATTCCATCCATGTTTATACTTATTACCTAATACATTCTTGACAAATATATATTTTTATAGATAGATAGATAGATAGATAGATAGATAGATAGATAGATAGATAGATAGATAGATAAATGGGACTAGTGAGTTTGGGAAAATATAATTAGCTAGAGAGAGGGGTGTGACAAAAGCTAAATGATGCATTATAAGAATGTTATGGCCCTTAAAAAAAGACCTAGAGATAGGAATAATGTAATTGCTTCTTTTAAGCTGGAATACATATTCTGTAAACTAAATTTTGGTTTTAATCTCCAAATACAAAAATTAGAATTGGTCTCATGTGTCCTTTTGTAGTTCTCTAGCAAACAAACATTGGGTGGTAGCTTTCTCTAATACTTTTTTCCTGGGGGAAGTGTAAAGGTCTCCAGTGTTTTCTCCAGGATAGGATTCTACCTTATTAAATTTCCACTAGTGAAAAATTCCCACAGGAGGAATTTCTTCATGAAACCTTCCTTTGGGATTTAACTGAAATACGGAAAGTCAAGATTGCTGCTGGCTGCAGGAGAGATGATTGTACAATCAAAAGTAGAATATTCATAGTTTTCCTTCGGCTACATCACCAGTGAATAACTGTAAACACATCAGACTCAATAAATTATAACCTCTTCACATTTCTCTTCTCTTTTTGATGAATGTCTAAGCAAGGTTTATTTCATTAAACTGAATGAGACCTGATTTTTTTAAAAAAATGTTGGGGAATTTCTCTGCTTAGTACTGAATAATTTCCAAAAGCATTCTAGACAGGAAAGTTAGATATAAATAAAAATCACAACAATTCTGAGACAAGTCCTATAGTTAAATTCCTTATTAGAAATGCCTTTTCATGCCTTTTCGGCTAAATAGATTGTAAAAAAAATGCTTTTAAAAGTTAAAAAAAAAAGGCCCTGACGATTGTGTGGCTCAGCTGTGATCATCAGAGCTTCTTTTTTTACCTTTTAAAAGCATTTTTAAAAGAAGCGGCAAGCGAGGAAGCGGGCGACCAGATTGGGTGGGTATGTGGGGGGGCAGGGATTTTTACTACTGGTTCTCTGAACCACCCACCGCCATTGCTACCAGATTGGCTGATCCAGTACGAACTGGGAGCATTTCACCCCTGCTATAGAGCCTTCTCAATTGTAGGAAACAATATTTTTTTCACAGTATAAGATAACTTTATATATGTTAATATCTGACCTAATGCTAACAGTGTTGGAAACTGCTTGCTAAGAAATCCACACACAGAGAATAAATCATAATATTCGGTGTCCTAGAGAACTGCCTTTCTTGCAGATATGACTATCGCAATTTAGAAAGTCCACAAAAGGAAGAGTTGAGCTGGTACCTGAGTTAAGAAGTCAAAGGAATGGAAACCTGCTTCAAAATGCCAACCCTACAAAGAAAGGCTAATTGGTCTGGTTCTTCTAAACTAGGAAAGTGGAAATTTAGAAAGAAACTGAGAGGAGTTTTTCAAGAGCAGCATTAGAAAGAAAGGGCAAAATGAAAATGCAGGACAATTCTTTAAGTAGCCTAAGGGAAGTTGCAGAAGAATCAATGCATATAGTTGGAGCCTGCTATTCACTACCCTACTCACAAGAACAATGTTCAAGTTATTTTCCAATAAGCAGTGCCTGGAACATTCTGGCCATCAGTTAGTTTGGATCTACTTCCACAATCCTAGTGCCACAATATTGTTGCCAGCATACTACATTGCTAGATTAGGAATATATTTTATGCAGAAGCTTTTTCTTCTCTTGTTATATATCCCACTTCACTTGTTCTTCATAATTAATAATTAACTTGTTGTTTATAGTAAGTTCTGTGGTTAGTTTGACTTTAGTATCACAAGATCTGCATTTTTCCCAATATATAAAATACACTGTGCTCCAGAACATTTTTCCTTCATCATTTGCCTTGCCTTGCCTTGCCTTGCCTCTCCTGGCCTCTTCTCTCCTCTCCTCACCTCCCCACATGGGTGAAACATGAACTCTTGCTTTTCCTGTTTGTTTGTTTGATTTCATTTCATTAAAGGGCGTTTCTAACTGGAATGCTGCTGAGCGTCATTCAGCAGATTAAATAGAATGGTGAGAACAGCATCAGGCTAAACGAAATCTGTCAGCTCATCTGGATAGGATTAGCAGTTAATGATTTCTATCTGATCTTGGCATCAGAAGAGATGATTTGTTAGGACATGACAGCATAAAAATATAGACCACATAATCAAAGTCAGACAAATATCAGGTACAAATTTGCTGTTGGTAACTATCAGTGAGTAGGGTTCTTTTTGCTTATTGCAAAATTTGCTTATTATTGATGCTTAGATTACAGTTTGCATTATTATACATTTTATTGTGCAACATGTAAACCCTTTCATTGCCAGTAGTGTTTTATGGTAACATGTGCATAATAAAATACATTATAACATGGAATAAAACATTCTTACTATGTGGGAAAGGTATCACCAAAAATGCACATTTTTACCAGTCCCTCAAAAGTATCATCAGCCTATTTTGTGTCTCTTACACAATACCTTGCAGTGAAAAGAACAAGAAAACAATCATTCCATTAAGAATTTCTCTTTGCTGACTTGTGGACAAGTTGAACTCACAATGGTGTGCAATTGAGTTATTACTCAGATCAGCTTTAAAACATATCATCCTTCCCACAAAATGAATGTAAACACCACAAATCTGCTCCCAAAGCTAATACTTCCTGTATTGTTTTCTTTTTCTTTTTAAAAAGGTATTGAATCAGGGGTGAAATGCTCCCGGTTCGGACCGGATCGCCTGATCTAGTAGCGATGGCGGTGGGTGATTTGGAGAATCAGTAGCAAAAATCCCTGCCCCCCACCCCATGCCCAGCTGAGCCACACAATCATCAGAGGGTTTTTTTCTTTTTACTTTTAAAAGCATTTTTTCTTCAGCCAAAAAAATGCTTTTAAAAGTTTTTAAAAAAGCCTCTGATGATTGCACGGCTCAGCTGGGATCATCAGAGAAGCCTTTTAAAAACATTTTTTCTACAACCTCTTTGGACGAAGAGGTTGTAGAAAAAATACTTTTAAAAGCGTCCTCTGATGATCCCAGTTGGGTTGCCTGATCATCTGAGGCTTTTTTTTAAAGGCAAAAAAAAATGCTTTTAAAAGAAAAGAAAAGCCTCTGATGATCAGGCAACTCAGCTGGGATCGCCAGAGCCTTTTAAAAGCATTTTTTCTACAATCTCTCTTTGGCCGAAGAGAAAAATGCTTTTAAAAGTAAAAAAAAAAAGTTGGCCATGCCCACTCAGTCACATTAACCCCTCCACCAAGCCACGCCCACAGAACCAGTAGTAACAAATTTTACATTTCACCACTGTATTGAATCCTTCCACTCTATATCCTGATTTGATTTCCATGGCTCAGTTCCCTAAATTCAGAATTCAGTATATTACACTTAAACTATTTAGAGTTTAAGCAGACCTGAAAGAGCCACCCCAGATATTATTCATATTATTAATGTATATTACACATCTCTATCTAAACCAGAATATCAGGTTCTCTTTTAAAGAGTTAAATGAACTATTGCAATTCCTGCTTAAGTGGAAGGTTTTGTGGGTACTGTTTGAAATTCCAAATGCAGGGAATGACACTGGATTAATGGAAACCAGCAATATCACGGTGATCTTAGATTATCACTTAGAAACAGAGTAATGTCTGAAAGGACCTAGCATATGGTTGTCGTCTGCTGTTTGTCTTACCTTTTTTTATGGTAGTTTTCTCACAGTCTACTTCAATGCTCAAAACAACTTGGGCCAACAAATGTAATGCTTGAAGTAATTCACATGGGGAAACATCCAGTGAGAACATTAAAACCTTCAATTTGTCTATTAAATATGTTGCTTGATTAGATGTCTGAATAAGCAGGTTGGCTGCTTATTTCTATTTTATACAATTCAACAGTTGGCAGAATTCCATATTAGATCAATTTCTATTCCAACTAAACTTAAAATAATTATCCAAATATTTGTCAGATTTTCCTCCCTAATAGCTTGGAAAAAATACCTAAAGATCCAAATATAGAAGCATAATATAATACCATTTTTGATTACAGCTTTTTCACTTTGCTAGCTGTATCACAGGTTCACTGACAATCCAGTCGCTTCACATTTCCAACATTTAATATTTGTTTATTGAATCCTTCTAAACTTCTGAAGTGCAGTACATTCATTCATTATATATATATGTTCTAAAACAAGGGTCCCCAACCTTTTGGACCCCAGGGGCCACCAAGGTCATAATTTTAAATCCTGCGGACCACGGGGTGGGGTGGGGGAGGCTCAGCTGCCTTTAACCAGTGCACCATTATTATTTTTTGCACAACATAACCAAGGCAATGCAGCAAAGAAAGCAAAACTAACAAATCTCAGTTCCCCCACTTCATGCTAAGTTTCTTTTTAAGAATTTATACTCATTCCCATATTAAATGCATAGGCATATTCATACCTGGGATTTATCCACCAATCCAATACAAAGAGAAGTCTTTAAAGCCTGGTGTTTCTAAATCTTTGTTTTTAAATCACACAGGCAAAAAGCTGGGTACAAAAAGAGGAAGGGTCTTTTTTTATCCCCAGAAAGAGCTGCAGGGAAAGAAGGGGAAAGAGTCAGGTGGGAGACAAGCCTTTGTGCAGAAAAGTCAAAGATACCCTACTACCAGGTTTCCTCCTCCTCCTGGAACCGCTGCTGCTTTTCTTCCTTTTCTTCCCAGCAGTAGACATCTCAACCTCTGAAGATCCAATATTTCCACCTCATCCAAAAAGCTGGGATGGAAGAATGGGAGGGGTGGTGAGGGCTTTGTGGGGTCCCCCTGATGGGGATGGCTTGAAGTAGACAAAGGGCTCAGCTTGGCACATGAGAACTGGCACTGGGCTCAACTGGGAGCTGCTGCGGGGGACTGCTGAAGGGGCGCTTGGGGCTGGGAGTGCTTGGGGCTTGGAGCAGTAAACCGCATTCAGGAAGCACTACAGCAAAGAGAAGCAGCCGGAGTCAACCCTGGCTTTGCTGTCCATTGCAGTCGCTAGATCAGCCCCCTGCAAACTCTCATCTCTTGAGGAGCCCAGCCAAAGTTCCCTGTGGCACTTCAGCAAGCGCTCTTTGAGAGACGAGAGTTTGCAGGGAGCCAATCTAGAGTCTGCAATGGACAGCAAAGCCAGGGATGACTCCAGCTGCTTGTCTCTGCTAACAGGCAGCCAAGCTAACTGCCTGAAGGACCCCATCCTGTCTCCGGGAGTCAAAGCGCTGAAGCACAAGCAGCACAGGAACCTTTGGCTGGGCTCCTCCAGAGAAATGGAAAAATTTCTCTGCGGAACACCAAAATTTTCTCATGGACCACCAGGGGTCTGCGGACCATCAGTTGGTGACCACTGTTCTAAAATATCAACATCCTTCTGAGACATTGAAACATTAGTTCCTGTCTCTCTTTTTCAAAGGGAATAGATTATTTCATTCATATATAACCTTCCAGGATAATAATAATATTAATAATAATACAATTTTAAATGACTTTCAGGAGATCTGGTCTCCAGCTACTGCTACTGCATGCCCATTTGGTCTGCAAAAGACTTTCTTCATTCATGATTTAATCACTGATGACAGGCCTCACATGGCTGGGTCTAGAACGAGGGTGGGGGGACCCGTTTTGGAGATATGCCCACCAGGTTTTTAGCTACATCACCATCTAAGACTTCAGGGCTGGAATGGGCATGTGGCAATTGTCATAAGGAATCCCTTATGCCTTCTAGTCACACCACACTACAGGTCAAAGATGTAAGACTCTGTTCATTAAGTTCATTTCAGTTGGGCTCTAGAGAATTGGGAATATTGCTGTTGTACCAGCCTCTCTGCTGCATAGCAATCTCCCTGCCTGAGTCCCTTTACTTCTTCTCTGGACTGACAGTGAAGTTTTCCAGACTCATGGTTCTGGAGGTCTTCCTTCCTTCTGTTCTGCTCCTTAGGGACCTTCCTTGTGGGACAGTATCAGTTTCCATCTCCAAACTTTGAACTCTACCCTTTGACAGGCACTAAAATCTTGTGCTGCCAGAGTGTACATTAAAGAGGAACCTGTGGTTTGGAAAATAATAGTAATCCTAAAGCCTTTACTTAAATTGAGGGAAATGGATTTAAATCTGAAATCATTTTAGAAAGAGCAACAATGTGGTGAGGATATGTCAGACTTTAGACCTCTGTATGCAATAACTTTTGACAGAGCGTAATAGCCGCTCTGATCCTGGGCCCCGAATGGTATATCTTAGCACTTGATTAAGTTGTTCACATTTTCAAAAGAAAAGCCACAATTGCCAGGAGATTTTTGAAGCAAGTTGTCAGTAAGCACGTGCTTCCTTTTTATATGAACCCCAGTGCTTTGTCTTAAAATCCAGGTTAACAACAGGTAAAAATGAGCTGAAAGCAAATCAGTAGCACAGAAAGACTGAACTGCATCTTTGATGTCAGACAGGCAACATCCTGGGGGAGGTGAACAGGGAGAATTGGAAGGGGAAACCAATAATCCTCTTAAGATAACAAAGTGAATGTTAAACTTAGCTACAGCTACAATTAGAATTCCGTGTTTTTTTAACTTGTAAATAAAATATTTCATTCTCATTGGTGTTGGGTAAATAGATTGTAATAATATTGTCGTCCAGTCAGACAACTGAACATTGTACAGCAGTATCTTTTGATATTGCACACCTACTACTCTAAGAGCTATCCCAGTGCTTATTCCCAGTCCTTCCTTGCTATCTGACTTATAGGAGAGGTGTGTTTGAAGGGAGCTTGTCCTTTATTTCAGGCATTAGCAATAAAATGGAGATTTTAATGTTCTCTTATTTCTGTCTCTGAACAAAATCCTAGTCAGCTCAGTTGAATACTTCCATCCAACTTACTGATGTAAGGGTTTTATCGTATCATCATGCATTCCGAAAGTCCCATGAGATCTTAAAGTAGAGACTGGGATTCTTTTTGTGGCATGGCGTCACACTTTTTCATTTAATATTCCCTCCCCACAAGCCTCTATGGTAGTAGTAGAAATGAGGTAGTAATGCAGAGATGTCATCAAAGCAGATGGGCCTCAAATCCTCAGCCATTTATTTCTTAATTTGGAGCTGTAGATGAGGGACAGATGCATAGAATGATCCTGGCACATCTATTTAACTGCTTATATTAACACATACCCCCCCCCCCCAAAAAAAAGCTACTATGTATTGGTTTCTTTCACAATTTTGGCAGCAAATCCTTGGGGTGGGGGTGGGGGTGGGGGTGGAGAGTGTATTTAAAAAAAACAACAGGTTTCCAGATTCTATTTTTGTCTTGTATGCCATGGTGTATCCATCCTTGCTTTATGGCTTCATGGGTAGTAAACAGTAGTCCAAAATGAGAAAATGAGATAATTGATCACAGTATTCTACAAACAAGCATATTCTGTGTATCCCTCTGGTCACCCTCCGCTGTTATCTAGCAAAAATTTCAGATCACATAAAATTCACAGTAATTTCTAGCTACAGTAGGCTACATATTACATTTACTTTTAGAATTAAACAAATAAACCAAGTGTTTATTTTCAGTCTTTTCAAAATCTGCATTCCTTTCCAGTTTCTTTTCTAGTATCTTTTGCAACCCTTGTATTACTACTCATTTTAGTATATGTTTCAGAGGGTTCTATTAGCTACTACTACAGTGATATTAATTACTTTCACAAAATGCATATAATGGCCAGGGGCCTGTGATTTGGTACTATTTAAAAAACCATCACAAAGCTGTATTCATGACAATTTTCTACTTTTTAAAATAAATGTGTCACAAAGGAAAAATCCATCTACTTTGGTCACCATATCTGATTAAATCCAAGGAGGCAGACATGACAAATGTTATGCAGATCTTGGATGGGATGGGATGGGATAGGATAGGATAGGATTGGATAGGATAGGATAGGATAGGATAGGATAGGATAGGATAGGATAGGATAGGATAGACTAGATTAGACTAGAATAGAATTCTTTATTGACCAAGTGTAATTGGAAACACAAGGAATTTGTCTCCAGTGCCTAAGTTCTCAGTGTATATACAAGCAACAAGTGATAAATCATAATCATAAAATATAATCATCATAAATCATAAAATATAATATTCAGTTATATAATAGTCCTAATAGCCATAGGATACTAAATAAACAATCAACCAACAGAAATCATAATGGGATACTAATACAAGAAATAACATAAATCATATAAAAACAACAATAAGAAGCTAAGGAAATAGGTAATAGGAAAGATAAGAAGGATAATAGTAATACAGCCCTTCTAGGTGGTTTGACATGCCAGGGCATAGACAGTGTTTTTAACAATTAGTGTAACAATTAGTTGTTAGCAGAGTGATGGCCAGGGTTAAAAAACTGTCCTTGTGTCTAGTTGCTTTGGCATGCAATGCCCTATAGCGTCATCTTGAGGGAAGAAGTTGAAACATTTTATGTCCAGGATGTGAGGGGTCTGTAGATACTGTCACAGCCCTCTTTCTAAGAAAAGCACTTTTAATTATAGGAGTGTGACTTTGAACATGTTCTTTTTCATCATGTCATGCATATTTCTGGAGGTGTGATTCATCAATTTTAGGTTTTGACAGAATCTGTGCTTCTTATTAAATATAAGCGAACATTAAAAAGGAGTTCACTTGTTCTGCATTAATTTTTTTTTTCAGCATCAGGAAGTATAGTGAATACATGATTAACAAAATTCAATCTACTGTGAATAAAATAGGAAACAGCAATATATTTAATAAGAATCTTAATAGTTCATTTGTCAAATTACATGTTAAGCAGTTCTTGTTCCATGCTGTCTCCACAAATTATTGATGTCCTTAAAAAGGCAAGGAAACATCTTCTGAATATATTTCTACTGAATCACCAAAAGTTGCATCAATTATTTACTATCCTGCTAAGTAAATACTTTTATTTTGTCTTCAAAAACACACACATATATATTTTCCTTATAATGGCCAGTCTTGGCTAAAGTGAAATCAAAATGGATAACATTATCATTTAAAAAAAAAAAAAAAGCTTCAACTCCTTGGATTTTCTAGAAGAGAAGAATCAAAAGGAAGGCTCAAATTATTAAATAAATCAAATAAATTATTTTAATTTATTTTAATTTTGTATATTATTGTTTTAATCTGGCTGTACACTGCCCTGAGTCCTTCGGGAGAAGGGCGGTATAAAAATCTAAATAAATAAATAAATAAATAAATAAATTGTTCTGTGCATTCATCTCCATCTCCTTCAGTTCATCCCTCAACTTTATATGAAAGTTTAAAGAGGATGAAAAGAGATGAATGAAAATGAAGAAAAGTAGAATAAAAGAAGAGCAAAGAGGGGAACAAAAGAGTAAAATGGAAGAGGTGGTGGTAGAGGAAGAGACTGAAGAAGGAAGACATATACAGGAAATTTAAAAAAAAATTCTACACCTGTATTCATGTATGAAATATTCATAGCAAAGTTCACCTGAAAACTCAAGGACATGTTTTTATTCCTTTAAACACAATGACAAAACAGATCTAAAGAAAGGGTAAATGTTCAAAGTACAAAAGGGTGACATTGATGCAGTGTGGGATGACATACACGTAGGCATGTGGAAAATTCTTTCGCAAGTACTCAAGCACATTTGTCATTGAGTTGTCATTTGTTGTACAAAATAAAATTTTCCCTTTGTTTCCTTAACGAAACCATTCAACAATAGCTACCCAACACCGCAGGGAGACGGAACCATTACGTTGGTACCGTCCCAGGCGCCTAATGGACCCAGAGAGGTTTCAGACGGAGCTTGGGCCACTTCCTGAGGGTCTGGCTCACGGCACGGCAGAGGAACTAGCGGCAGCCTGGGAACGGGCTGCGGCTGGGGCTTTAGACCGTGTCGTGCCTTTGCGGCCTCTGACCCGGCGTAGATCCCAACCGGCTCCTTGGTTCTCCGAGGAGCTGAGGGGGATGAAACGCCGGAGAAGACGCCTAGAGAGTTCCTGGAGGTCCAGCCGCTCAGAGGCTGATCGGACACTAGTTAGATCCTATACTAGGACCTACCTAGTGGCATTGAGGGAAGCGAGGCGTTGCTACGCCTCCTCCCTCATTGCGTCGGCAGATAACCGCCCAGCTGCCCCAGCCTGGTGACCCGCTCCTCCTTCACCAGGGGGAGCGGGATGACCCGTTGCAGGGACGTGCTGAGGAGTTTAACGGTTATCTATACGATAAAATCGTTCAGCTTAAGGACGGTCTGGACCAAAATTGTGGCGATTCGGATGGGGCGTCTGAGGGCGGTCTTGGTGATGTTGTTTGGGATGAGTTTGACCCTGTGACTCCCGAGGACATGGACAGGTTGCTGGGTAGATTGAATGCCACCACGTGTTTACTGGACCCGTGCCCCTCCTGGCTGGTGCTGGCCACTCGGGAGGTGACACGAGGCTGGCTCCAGGGGATTACGAGTGCTTCCTTGTTGGAGGGAGCCTTTCCGGCCGCCTTGAAAGAGGCGGTGGTGAGGCCCCTCCTCAAGAAGCCTTCCCTGGACCCGGCTGTTTTAGGTAATTATCGTCGTCTCCAACCCGCCGCGCGAAGGTTGTAGAGAGTATGGTGGCATATCAGTTTCCCCTGCACCTGGAGGAAACTGTCTATCTGACCTGCTCCAGTCCGGCTTCCGCCTGGTTATAGCACTGAGACGGCTTTGGTCGCGTTGGTGGATGATCTCTGGAGGGCCAGGGACAGGGGTTATTCCTCTGCCCTGGTCCTATTAGACCTCTCGGCGGCTTTCGATACCATCGACCATGGTATCCTGCTGCGCCGGTTGGGGGGATTGGGAGTGGGAGGCACCGTTTATCGGTGGTTCTCCTCCTATCTCTCCCGCCGGGCGCAGACCGGGTTGACGGGCAGAGGTCGACCCAGCGCCTCACTTGTGGGTGCCGCAGGGTCGATTCTCGCGCCCCTTCTGTTCAACATCTATATGAAGCCGCTGGGTGAGATCATCAGTGGTTTCGGTGTGAGGTACCAGCTGTACGCTGATGACACCCAGCTGTACTTTTCCACACCGGGCCACCCCAATGAAGCTATCGAAGTGCTGTCCCAATGTTTGGAAGCCGTACGGGTCTGGATGGGGAGAAACAGGCTCAAGCTCAATCCCTCCAAGACAGAGTGGCTGTGGATGCGGCATCTCGGTACAGTCAGCTGAGTCCGCGGCTGACTGTCGGGAGCAGTCATTGGCCCCGATGGAGAGGGTGCGCAATTTGGGCGTTCTCCTGGATGAACGGCTGTCTTTTGATGAACACCTGACGGCCGTCTCCAGGAGAGCTTTCCACCAGGTTCGCCTGGTGCGCCAATTGCGCCCCTTTCTAGACCGGGATGCCTTGTGCACAGTCACTCACGCCTTGTGACGTCTCGCCTGGATTACTGCAATGCTCTCTACATGGGGCTCCCTTGAGGGGCATCCGGAGGCTACAGTTAGTCCAGAACGCAGCTGCGCTGGTGATAGAGGAGCCCTCGTGGCTCCCGAGTGACACCTATCCTGCGCAGGCTGCACTGGCTGCCTGTGGCCTTCCGGTGCGCTTCAAGGTCTTGGTGAACGCCTTTAAAGCGCTCCATGGCATAGGGCCGGGTTACTTACGGGACCGCCTGCTGCTACCGAATACCTCTCACCGACCCGTGCGCTCTCACAGAGAGGGACTCCTCAGGGTGCCGTCGGCGCGACAGTGTCGTCTGGCGGCGCCCCGGGGGAGGGGCTTCTCTGTGGGGGGGCCCGCCCCCTGGAACGAACTCCCCCCAGGACTTCGCCAACTTCCGGACCTCCGAACCTTTCGCCGCGAGCTTAAAACCTACTTATTCATCTGCGCTGGCCTGGGTTAGTTTTTAAATTTATGGGTTTTTTTAAACGGGTTTTAGCTCTAAATTTTAATCGTGGCCAATTTTAATAAGTTTTTTAGCTGCATTTTAATTGTATTTATATATTGTCTATTTTACTTGGCTGTGAACCGCCCTGAGTCCTTTGGGAGAAGGGCGGTATACAAATTCAATAAATAAATAAAAAAGGGAGGAACCTGCAGAGATGGATTCTTAACCATATCCCACCCAATACTGTGGGAGAAGAAACATTAGATACATTTCATCAGCTTACTCCAGGAAGAGTACAGTATTTATAACAATTGCTCAGTATTAGCGATGGTGGGAGCTCAACCTTGTTAAATATTTAGTGTTTGTGTTTTTATTCCTAGCTGTCTAAAGCCAGTCTTTATCAGTGTTGCGATGGGCAGGAACTGCAATTAAAATGTTTAGAGATTGACAAGGGCCATGCCATAGTAGATAGGATGATGAAAATATGACTTCTGTAACAGAATCATCAGTGCTTGGAACACTTTACCTGATTCTGTGGTCTCTTCCCATAATCCTAAAAGCTTTATCCAAAAACTTTCTACTATTGACCTCACCCCATTCCTAAGAGGACCATAAGGGGCGTGCATAAGCGCACAAACGTGCCTACCGTTCCTATCCTATTGTTTTTCTTTTCTTCTTCCTATATATATGCTTATACCTCCTTATATTTACCCATATATGTTTATATACTATATAATCTTTTGTATGATTCCTACATATATTGTTGTGACAAAATAAATAAATAAATAATAAATGATGGATGGATGGGTTTTCTTATGGTCATGGGCAGTCAGGATTCAATCACCAGAGTACTATAAGTTATATGTTTTGTGGGTTATTTATTTATTTGTTTATTTATTTATTAAATTTACATGCCACCCATTTCAGTATCAAGCAACTCTTGATAGATACTTTTCAATTTCCCAATGAGACAGGGGGAGGGAGGGGAGAGGGAGGGAGGGATAGAGAGACCACCAGTCAATCTCTATATTTAAGGGAAGACTAGAACCTGGATCTCCCCACTAGTAGTGTAGCTGTTAACTTGTGCCAATTTTTAGAGGTATCTATAACAATTGTTGGAAGAATACATTTACTCACATACTTATCGGCTCTCCACTCACATAAATTAGGGAGTGACAGTTTGAGATCATGTATTTTCATAATAAGGACGTTATTATTCACTATTAATGTCAGTATTATTTTTAATATATTGTATGTCTATTGCTGGTCGATGACCATAATAAAGTTATATTCTATTCTATTCCACTACTAGTGCATGAGCTGGACAGATTCCAATAGATGTTTCAATAGCAACACCAAGAGAGGATTGGTTGAGTTTTCAATGTGCCCCTCATCAAACATATTGAAAATGGAAACATTATATATGGCACATTTTTTTTAATAATATGACAATAACTGGGAAAAAGTGTGTGTGTGTTTGTGTGTGTGTGTGTGTGTGTGTGTGTGTGTGTGTGTGTGAGAGAGAGAGAGAGAGAGAGAGAGAGAGAGAGAGAAGGAAAGAAGAAAAAAGGGAAGGAAGGAAGGAAGGAAGGAAGGAAGGAAGGAAGGAAGGAAGGAAGGAAGGAAGGAAGGAAGGAAGGAAGAAAAAGAGGAAGGAAGGAGAAACTGCTGAATCAATACAACCAACATGAGCTACTGAGTGCTATTATTATAGTGCCAAAAATGAGTAGCTTAACTACAGAGCAAAAATATGAAACAGATGCTGCAAGTAAAAAGCTGTAAAATTTAATTACTCAAGGCAGACACTGAGGGGAAAGTTGGTATGTTTATGAGTAGTAGATTAATTTAATCTTTCGGTGTTTGAAACTGCATTATTTAGGTTTTGTCAGTTGGAAGTAATACCTTTTGTACATTTCAACAGTCGGGTAAGTAATAATAATAATACACTTCCACACTTTATAATTTAGTTACGCATACAAATAAGTGTTTATTTCAGAGAGCTATAAAGATGATGTGAAATCCCCTGCTTTGCTCAAACCTGATGTTCCATTTCTTTGATAGCCATTTAATTTCCTCAGAAATTGAGGAAAAAGGGAATTACCAGTTAACTCCCATTTAACTCAATGTGGAGAATAAGACATTACTTATAGAGATGAAATTAATTGTTCTAAAGAACAATGCACATTTAAATAATGTACATGTCAGAATACAAAATGTGCATACAATACCGTACGCCTTTGAGATACAGATTTTGTAATTGATTGGAAATAACTAAGAATTTTGATTCGTCTAATAGGAATGATTCTAAGGACAGAGAATATTTACCTTTTATAGTATTTATGAATTAAAGTTCATGTTGCTACCATTTGTTAAGTGAGTTTTGTCCCATTTTACAACTTTTCTTGGCACATTTGTTAAACGAATCACTGCAGTTGTTAAAGGATTAACACAGTTGTTCAGTGAATCTGGCTTCCCCATTGACTTTGCACGTCAGAAGATCGCACAATGGGATCACGTGACCCCGGGACACCACAACCGTCATAAATGTGAGTCAGTTGTCAAGCATCCGAATGTAAATCATGTGATCATAGGGATGCTGCAACAGTCATAAGTGTGAAAAATGGTCATAAGTCACTTTTTTTTTCAGTGCCATTGTAACTTCGAATGGTAACTGAACAAACTGTTGTAAGTCGAGGATTATCTGTATAGGAAAGAAATATTTTCAATGGCTATATGGGCTAGGACTAGAACTAACAGGTATAGGTTGCTGCAACTTAGATTTTGTTTCAGTATATATACATTAGGAAAATGTCCTGAAAGTAAGATATGTGGAACTATGGACATCCACAGAGAGAATGAAGATGTACAACTGATAACCATGTGAAGCACCCAAAAAAAGAAACAGGGCTTCAACTGTGTGCATAAGCGCACCAGTGAGCCTACCATCCCTGTCCTACTGTCCCCATTTATAAGTAATCATTCTATGTGTTTATGGCTATGTTTTGCCTATTTATATCCTTTTATTTGTGCCAATTTTTTTCAAGTCCATGTCTATGTCTAACTGTTACTTGTTTCCTTGTACTTGTTGACAAATAAAATAAAATAAAATAAAATAAATAAATAACTGTGCTATTATGGGCTACTCTGATTTCTTGGAGTCAAAAGCTAAGAAGCTTTGATCCATAAGGTTGTCAGCTTCAGATGTTGACTGGCATTCAGATGTTTGAGGCTTGCTCACCATGAAATCGTCAGGAACAGGTACAGACACCTGCATCTCACATATTTAAGAGCAAATGCCAAACATCAACTCTGCATTGGGTCCAATTTAATAATGGTGGGTGTATTTCTGGGTCTTAGCTTTCTTCTCAGTCTCTTGGCTCTTTGAATTGGACCAGATGATTAACTCCTTAGATGTATGACTCTTAGATTGTTATGGATGATGTTTATGCTTTGAACCTGTGAACCAGAATTATCTACTACCGTGTTTCCCTGAAAATAAGACTGTGTCTTATATTTTTTTGAACCCCAAAATAAATGCTTGGCCTTATTTTCAGGGAGGTCTTATTATGTTGTGGAGCAAGACGGGCATTCTCTTGTCGTATTATCTGATTTCCAGCTCTGTCTCCCTAACCCTAACCAGAGGAAATGGCGGGGATTGGCTGTGCATGCGCTTAAATATTTTCGGGGAGGGCTTATGTTGGGGGGAGGGTTTATTTTTTGGGGAAGGGCTTATTATCTGGGGAGGTCTTATTTTCAGGGAAACATGGTAGTTCTTGCTTCCTTGTATACATAATGTGTATCTTTCAGCACATTGCAGAGGATTGGGTTAAATGATCCTTATAGTTCCTTCCAGTTTATGTTTCTATGACCTGTGCAATTTATACAACACATCTCTCATATTATTCTATTCTATGGTTACAGTCCAAGCATATTTTCAGGCTCCCAATCCCACCGCTGCTTGCAGGAATGCTTATTGACCATGTCATGGAAATTTGAGGCTCAAATGGTTTCCCCTTATCACCAACCCCAAATCCTTAAACTACATTTTGAATTACTTTTAGCACTAAATTTTTTGTTTGTATCTAGAACATGTTGATTGGGGAATAAGCCCTTTTGAAATTGTGCACTCATATCTAAGCAAATATGTTTTAAGTCTCTGTAACTTGCCTTTTATAAGTATTTTTATTCCCCAAAAGATTGCAGCTGTTGTTTTCCTTTGCAATAAAGCATCAGTGACCAAAATACTAGATGAATCTCATAAAAATGTTTTATATTGCTGGAAAGATAATGATTCGAAGACTAGGAAGGAGATCAGGTTTAAAAAATTATTGGAAATCTGAGTTTATGAGAGACGAAAAGATTCTGTGATTCTAATATTGACAGTGCCCTAAAAAAAAAAAAAGAACTGTTGCTTATCTTTTTTACATAAACAAATATAATATATCATGAATGGATTAATATGGATTAATATGCCTTAATTTGGAAGTTTACTGTTTTTATCTGGCTGTTAACTGCCCTGAGTCCTTCGGGAGAAGGGCGGTATAAAAATTAAATTATTATTATTATTATTATTATTATTATTATTATTATTATTATTATTATTATTATTATTATTATTATTATTATTATTATTTGAAAATTGAAAGGGCTGATTTTTCATTACATTCATCTGTTCAATCAGATCAAATTTCCTTCCTTCCTTCCTTCCTTCCTTCCTTCCTTCCTTCCTTCCTTCTTCCCTTCCCTTCCCTTCCCTTCCCTTCCCTTCCCTTCCCTTCCCTCCCTCCCTCCCTCCCTCCCTTTCTGTTTTATTTATTTTGTAAATAAAGTAAAATCCACCATCTTCTGGAACCATGTTTGAAAATATAATTGAATGCTTAGAACATCATCCATCTTAGGTCACCATATACAATATACAGTACAAGTTCAAATTTGTGCAAATGTGAAAGATAAACTGTTACATAGGGAAGGCAGTTTTAATGTTTAATGTTTGCCACTGAGTCTGTTTCTCTGCAGCTAAAGCGCAGATTAGCTTTTGATCCTTTATGAATGAAACAACCTTGACTGTAATGATTTTGTAAATCTTCTCTCCGGATATTCTTCTGGAGACTCTGTAGGTTAGCTAGGCTGGAACAAATAGAATATATTGATGACAAGACAACTTGGTTCATTTTATGATCATCTTGGGGAATTAGTGCCAAAAACCTAAGTTGGCAGGCTTTTTCACCTTGTCTTGTTGAAGCTTGCTGTTCATGGCAGGGATTCAGATATTAAATACAGGCATCAAATAAGCTGCATTCCAGCTTAAAATGCTAAGAGTGTTATGGGAAGTTGTTTTCACTTTGTCACATCAACAGTTATATAGCTTAACTGGAACCTAACATTCAGAATTTCCCATCCATAAAACACACCTAATGACACATTATCTCTTTGCTGGCAGTGCTCATAAAGTGCCACATTCTTCTGTGTTTTCATCTCTGCTTCTTTTAAAGATTTAAGTTTCAATCCTTAAACCATTTACACTGGAAGAGACCTGTTGTCTGATTATCCCAAAGGATTATAGAATAATAGATTGCATGAGCAAGAAGGGATGTTATAGGCAGGGTCATCTAGTACAGCCCACTGTGTAAAAAACACATCCAGATAGCATCAGACCAATCAAATTACAACAAAACTTTTTTAAAAAAAAATGAATGTGAAATCAAGAGATATTTGTATTTAATTCACTTTTTATGAGTGATGTAAGAGATGATTCCTTCCAGACTCATTGTCAATTGCAACATAAATCACTACAAATGTTTGAGCAGTAGTTAAATCAAAAAGAAGATCCAGTGGTAAATGTTTTTTTTTTAATTTACATTTATATCGTGCCCTTCTCCGAAGACTCAGGGCGGCTTACGCTATGTTAGCAATAGTCTTCATTCTATTTGTATATTTATATACAAAGTCAACTTATTGCCCCCAACAATCTGGGTCCTCATTTTACCTACCTTACAAAGGATGGAAGGTTGAGTCAACCTTGGGCCTGGTGGAACTAGAACCTGCAGTAATTGCAGGTTGCTGCTGTTAATAACAGACTGCATTAGCAGCCTGAGCCACAGAGGCCCCTGTTTCCTATTTCCTCCTGACATGCTCTACCTCATGGGTGTCAAACTCAAGGCCCTCTGCCAGAGAAAACAGAGTTCAATTTTCACTGACAGAAGGTTGCAGGAGGCTATCACAGCTGCAAATCGAGCTTGGAAGTCCGTTTTCACTGGCAGAGCACTCAGGCTGTCACAGTTGCCCCCAATATGAGCGATGTTGAGCTGGCCATGCCCACCCCAGCTCCCCAAGGTCAAATACAACCCTGATGCAGCCCTCGATGAAATCGAGTTTGACACCCTTGCTGTATCTGGTGATCATCTACTAATCATCTGCTTTTTAAATAGGTAGCATGGAGACATCAGTGTCCCCAAAACTCTTCTGAAGTTTTCAGTGAAAGCAAAGTTCCATACTATATAATTAACTGAGTTTAGACAATCAGGGTGTTAAGAATATAATACCAAAACTTTCAGATTTCAGAAGCATTAACTATTGTTAAAACTATGCAAAGTTGTGAAAACGTATTTGCTTCACCCAAGGTTTGTGCAAAAAAAAATAAAAAAATCTGGTCATTTATTATTATTATTTTTGTTAAACAATGTTCCCACCCATTTTTTAAAAAAACTGGAGCAAAGTGGCTGCATTGCTTGAATCCATCCAATTTTTGTCTGAGGTCCCAACCAGTAATTCCAGTTTGAAAAATCTTTAATGGAATGAAGAGAAATGGAAAGAAAGGTGTTGCTGAAAATAACTATTTTATTCACAAATTTCAGGGAGAATCTTTTGGACACTTCTGGGGAACAAAGAAACAAAAATCAGGCTTTATATTAAATTTGGGGGAAAATTTTCATATGTAAGGCAAGATACTTACTGCTCAATAAAACATTTTGCTGCCCCCAAAAACATTTACCTCTGCTGTAATTTCTTGATATGCCTCATCTGTTTCAGTAGTCATAAGAAACAGGAACTATATGATAGTGAAGAAGGAAGTGAGGAGATTTACATATGAGCTGCTTATTTTTTTTTTTAAGAGGTTATCTCTTGTTTGGGGAAAAACAGCCTTAATCCTTTTCCTTGCTTATTTTCAAAAACTGTCTAGTATCTTTTCAGATCACAAGAGAAAGCAAATTTCACTCTCTAGGATCTGAGTTGATAAAATCCAAGGACATAATGACATAGATGTTCAACATCATAGACTATATCTCTTTTAAGAAGAAAAATTGTAAGGCCTTACTTTCCTCACAAGGGGAATTTATTTTTGCTTATTCTGTCAGAATTGACAAGCAGCTCATACTTATTTCCGATCTGTCTGTTGAATTTTGTAAAATATATAACAAAAGTAATGACCCAATTGATGTTTTACACTACAGCTTGGCACATACCCATAAACACTTGGTATATTTAGTTGCTTGGTAGTATTTCATGAACACAGAGATATTTTAATTATTTCTGCAATAATAAATTAGTATTTCACATTCTAGTCTTTTCCTTCTCAAGGACCTTTGTTAGATCCTAACAAAATTAGGTTAGAAAATTGGTTTCCACAAAAAATCAGTTTTAATTTATCTTTGGTCCATTTTGCACAATCTTTAGCCAGCCTTCTATTATCTCATTTGGGAAAAGATTGTGAAGGAAGTGCCAGGGATTATCTGAGAGCTTTCACTCAGGGTTAAAATCTGGGACTGAGACTCTGGTGTCATTTGAGTAATTATATTTGTGAGGACATTAAGAGGAAACACTTTCTGGTGGTTGTGGGAGAAGAATAATTGAGCATTGTTTTGCTCCAGTTGTGGTATAGCTAAAGGCTCCACTCTCTTCTACATACTATTTCATAGCTACATGAAACTACTATGGAAAGTATTCCATCATTTGAAAGTAATGCATTATCACTATGCTATTAACACACAACTACACATCTGCACCCCAGATAAAGGTAATTCTAATTCACAGGTTGCAATGTAGCTCAAAAATTGTTCAGGACTGATATTTGACGTTCTATTATTTTCTAATATTAAATCCTTAAATTCAGAGCTCGGAATGTAAGCATTTCCCTATCTCCAGCCATCAATTGGAGTACACATAAAAGACATGTGTATCTTTGACTTCCAATGTTGTAGTCTTTCCAAAAACATATTATACTGTTTTTGTAACAATCCAAGTGCAATAGTTCCAGTGTTCTTCATAAATAATATCCATTTTTTGAAATATACTTTACTACTTCTATACGTCTGACAAGGGAGTTAACAAGCTTAAGGATACTAACCTAATATAGAATATCCAGATGGTATGTCCAATTTATACGAGCCTTCAGATGCATTGTGTTATGTATTCTTGTTTGTACCTTTAAATATTTGAGCGGGAAATCAGCACGTTGCTGATTGGACGAAGCCTCCAGCAGAACTGTATAAAAGGAGAGGTTTTTCCCCCAGCCGGTTGCTGGGTTCACCCTATATTAAAGAGCTGTTGTCACTACCCTGGTCTCCAGCCTCGTTACTTCCCGAACTTAACATTGGCGACGAGGATGGGATCTCGAGGCTGAGGAGAACCAGAACCGAGCTGAAGCACGATAGACCCGAACCCAGCAAATCCAGGGCAGAAAAGCGGAGATGGCCAGTTACACTCCGCCCGCACCGTTCGACCCGGCTAAGGAGAAATGGGGAACGTATATGACCCGTTTCGAAAGCTTCCTAGAAGCCAACGAACTGCACGGAGTTCCAGATAACCGAAAAAGGGCTTACTTCTTAAGCCATTGTGGTCCGGAGGTCATTGATATCGCGGAAGCCCTGGCAGAGCCAACGCCGTTGCAGTCGGTGTCGTGGCCAACTTTACAGACTTTATTAAAAAACCACTTCGCACCAACGCCGTCCAAATACGTGCGGCGGTTTGAATTCGGAGAGCGAAGGCAGATGGAGGGCGAGTCCATCGGTGACTACATGGCCGCCCTAAGAAGAGCGTCCAAGGACTGCGGATACCGTGACCTAGACGAGGTGCTCCTCGAGCAACTCATCCGAGGGGTCAAAGACATCCGTTTGCGGCGACGGCTGCTAGCAAAGAGCAACCTAACGTTAGCCAACGCTCTGGACGAAGCCAGAGCACATGAAATGTCCTCCCAAGCGGCAGAGACACTGCAGAAGCCGGTCCCACAAAAGGCGAGCGCGAAGGCAACTCCGGTGCACCAGGAGGAGGTTCAGACCGAATCCGACGGTGAAGACGAGGAAGGGGTCTGCCGCACGAGAAACGCGACAAAGGGGACCGAGACGAATGCGGAAGCTGCGGTCAACACCAGCGCCAACGCTGCAAGTTTAAAGACGACATGTCGGTGTGGGAAGAAAGGGCACCTAGCTCAAGTTTGTCGAGCGCCCAACCTTCCCGAAAATTCAAATCGCCAATCAGAGCGCGGAATCGGCAAGGCGACCCGCGATTGGCTCAAACAAAAAGGCGGATTCCAACCAAACAACTGTGGTCATAGGCGCGCCTCGACCAAAGTGGAGAAGAAGATCTTCACCAAGCCAAAAATAGAGAGTACGGTGCCGGCTTGAAGTAGACACGGGATCAGCGATCACCATCATGTCCTGGGACACTTTGGCGGTCGCTGCCGTCCGTCAAGCGCCACCTGCAAGCACAACGGCTACGAGTCCACGACTACCAGGGAATCGCATCCCTGTTCGAGGACCACCTCCGTCCGAGTCGAGCACGGTCCACACAAGAAGACCCTGCCCATCACGATCGTCGAAGGAACTCTGCCCAGTCTGTTGGGACTAGACTGGTTTCGTGCCCTGGGCATGGGAGTGACTGGCATCTACAGAAGTGACTGCAACCTGAAAGACATTCTCTTTAACGAGTTTGAAGATGTCTTCAAGGACTGCCTGGGCAAGTACAAGGGGACCCCTATTTCCTTCAACTTAGACCCCCAGGTAGCCCCCATTAGGCTTAAGGCGAGGAGAGTCCCTTTTGCCCTAAAACCAAAAATCGATAAGGAGCTGGACAAGCTCATAAATCAGGGGATTTTGGTGCCAGTCGATCACGCAAAGTGGGAGACGCCAATCGTCACCCCAATAAAGTCGGACGGGTCAATTAGAATTTGCGCTGACTACAAGGCGACGCTTAACAAAGCCTTACAGAAAAGCGCTTACCCGGTTCCCGTGGTGCAACACTTATTGCACTCTTTGGGGCAAGGGCAAGTCTTTGCGAAGTTAGACTTGGCCCAAGCCTACCAGCAACTGCCCGTAGACGCCCGCACAGCCGAAGCCCAAACGATTGTAACGCACAGGGGGGCATTCAAGTGCACCCGATTGCAATTTGGGGTCAGTGTGGCACCAGGGTTGTTCCAAAACCTAATGGAACGACTACTGCAGGGGCTCCCAGGGGTAGTCCCCTACTTTGATGACGTCCTAATTTCAGGGGAAAACATGGAGGAATTGGGAGAGCGTTTAAGGAAGGTTTTGGGGATTTTCCGGACAGCCGGATTAAAAGTCAAGGCAAACAAATGCCAGATAGGGGTCGAATCCGTCGATTTCTTGGGCTACCGGATAGACAAGAAAGGAATTCACCCTACTGAGAGCAAGGTCAAGGCAATTAGGAAGGCTCCAGCGCCTAAAAATAAAGCAGAGCTGCAGGCATTCCTGGGGTTGGTGAATTTCTATGCGGTCTTTTTAAAGAACAAAGCAACAGTTGCGGAACCGCTGCATAGGCTTTTAGGAAAAAATACTGTTTGGTCTTGGGGAAAGACAGAAAATAGGGCTTTCGAAGCAGTAAAGAACCTGCTCTCAAGTGATAGCCTGCTCATCCAATATCACAATTCACTACCCCTGGTGTTGGTTTGCGATGCCTCCCCTTATGGGGTGGGGGCTGTGCTCAGCCATAGACTCCCAAACGGCACAGAAGCCCCTATAGCTTTTTATTCTAGAACGATGTCTTCCCCAGAGAGAAACTACAGCCAATTAGACAAAGAAGCACTAGCCATTGTGTCAGGGGTTAAAAAATTCCACGAGTATGTCTTTGGGCGGGAATTTGAAATCGTAACTGACCACAGACCGCTACTGGGGATACTGGCTGGTGACCGCCCAACGCCTGTGGCACTTTCGCCACGCTTGACCCGATGGACTATATTCTTAGCCGCTTACTCGTACAAGCTGCAGCATCGATCAGGAAAAGAAGTGGGGCATGCAGACGCGTTAAGCCGATGCCCACTACCAGGGGCGACCGAAGACCCCACTCCGGGGACGCCCATCCTACTTATTGACTCTTTGGACTCTGGCCCAGTCACATCTAAGGAAGTGGCTCGGGCATCATACCGGGACATTGTGTTAAGGACTGTACTCGGTTGGGTACAGAGAGGGTGGCCCGCTGCGCCGGGCGAACGTTTCAAAGAATTTGTTAAAAAACGAGATGAGCTCTCGGCTCAAGGGGGTGCCTGTTATGGGGTGATCGTGTAATAATTCCTGATAAATTAAGGGGAAAGATATTGGACCTCCTCCACGAGGGTCACCCAGGGATCGTAAGGATGAAGGGGTTAGCTAGAAGCTATGTGTGGTGGCCACTCATGGACGCAGAGATTGCTGAGAGGGTAGGGAAATGCCAGGCTTGCCAAGAGTCCAGACCTCTACCCCCAACGGCCCCAGTCAGGGAATGGGAAAAGCCCCAAGGGCCCTGGTCAAGAATCCACATTGATTTTGCTGGCCCCTTCCACGGCCAAACATTCCTAGTGGTTGTTGATGCATT